>NC_084460.1:115996068-117246068 GCF_027409185.1 Cynocephalus volans | reverse complement strand
TAGAAACAGGATCAGAGGGAGAGAGATGCTTTGCACTTTCTGTTCCTAAGCTCACCATAGCCTATGTTCAGAAATAGGTAAGAAAAAAAAAAAAAAAAGAAAAGAAGAGAGAAGAGAGACTCAAGATGGTGGAACAGATGGTCCCCAGTGTCACTCTCTCCCACAGTCGACCAATTTACAGCAATTAAAAAGTAAACAATTCCAAGCTGGGGCCATTAGAGCTCAGGGGAATTGGAGGAGAGACCTAAGGAGTTCATGAAGATGGGAGAAGCTATGATGAGAGATAAAAGGGTCATCTCTGACTGTTTTGAGCCCTAGCCACTTTGAGGCTGGCCCTGGTGAGTGCATGGAGCAAGAGCTGGCAAAAGCCACACCTGTGCACTTTGTGTGAGGTTGTTTGGAGGCTGCAGGGGAGAGGAGGGCCTTGGTGGCTGCCAGGCCAGCAAGACCACTGACGGGGTTCCCGTGGACCCACATAGGAGTGAGGGGCCACAGACAACTGAAAAAAAACGAGCCACTCAGAGGCTGGCGAGTCATCACAAGGGATTGGTGCATGGCCCATCCCATGGGAAGTGTTTGGTGTGTAGGGGGTGTGGGAGATGGACCCACTGGGAAAACATTGGGGAACAACATGGACAGCTGATCTAACCTCCAATCAGCGCAGACCTGTTCAGTGGAGACTGGTCAGGAATACAGAACTGCAGGGGGTGCAGTGTGCTGAAAAGACTCAGGCCCAGACCAGAGTTTCCACACAACCCAGATGTATGACCTCACAAGACCTGGAAAAACTTAAAAAGTCAACAATTAAAACCAGAGCTGCACAGGCCCGGCCCGTGGCTCACTCGGGAGAGCGAGGTGCTGATAACACCAAGGCTATGGGTTCGGATCCCTATATAGGGATGGCCGGTTGCTCACTTCGGAGAGCGTGGTGCTGACAACACCAAGTCAAGGGTTGAGATCCCCTTACCGGTCATCTTTAAAACAAACAAACAAACAAAATAAAACCAGAGCTGCACAAAAAGCCTTCCACAAAGAATGAGAAGCAGAGAAGCAATGCAGCTCAACCATAGGGCCCAAGTGCCGGTCCCCATAGGAAGTTTCCCCATTTTAAAAGTAAGCAAAGAACAACAAATTAGTTCTGGTGCAGAGTTTCAGTGGTGGGGGTAGCTAATACTCCAACAAAGAATTGAAAGAAAACACAAAAAACCCACAGATCAGACACAAAGTTCTGATATTAACCAGTAAAGGTCTCACATACCACCAAAGAACACCTATAAAACCTACAAAAGCCAGAAGGCCCCCGGGGTCCTGAGCCAGGGTAAGGGAGGCCCTAGGGCCTCAGCCATGACCCTGACATCCACATCCAGCTGAGCAATGACAGAGTCTCCACAGAATCCCCCTGGGCTCCTGAGTCGGGGTGGAAGGGGCTGTGGGCCTCAGCTCCGCCCCGCCCCCCAACATCTGCATACAGCCCAGTGATGCCAACCTGCTGCTGGAAGCCCTCTGGGCCCTTGAGCTGGGGTGGGGGGAGCTGACAGCCTCAGCCATGCCCCCCGATGTTCATATCTATTCCAGCAACAACTAAGCCACTGCCAGAAATCTCCTGGATCCCCCAAGCCAGAGAGGGGAGTAGCATCCAGGCTACTGAAAGAGCCAGGTGTGGGCCAGCCTCAACCCCTCACCTCACTCTGTCCCCCTTCTCCCTCCCCCTCCCACTGCTCCACAACATCTTAGGATGTAAAAGAATAATAATTAATTAATTAATTTAAAAAGGAATAGATAAAAGCAGAACACTTCAGAAACTGGGATATTTTTGTAAAATGAATATCCTGAGCTGATTCTAACAGCAGGACAGGAGAGGTGAGCAGGAATTTCCATAATATGTGATGAAGCTGTGACAAATACAGATAAAACTGCCCTCAAGTTTGAACAAGGGTATAATGTCAATGGGTTTTTTGGTGATGACAGTTTTATTTCTTGAGTCGGATTTCTCCAAATGAAATTGGTTGCTGTCTATATCTTGCACACAGCTATCATGGGATTTCCCCTTACCATCTTCCTGGGGAAATCCCTTTGCTTCTATTTTAGATCCTCTTGCTCGATTTACTCTATCTTAAGGTAGAGTACATTCTCCAGTAGCTTATTGAGAAAGGGTGCATCAGAGGCAAAAATTTTGAGACCTTACATACTTGAAAATATTTTTTTCCACTCTCATACTCAATTGATAGTGTGGCTGGTGCCTTGGGTTGAATGTCTCCCCCAAATTTAAATCCCACTGTAACTGTTGAGGGTGGGAAATCCAATTATGGTAATTGAAAGGTGGGGCCTTGAAGAGATGATTAGATTGTAGGACAATACTGTAGTGAATGGATTAAAAATGGTGGTCTGGAGTGTGGTTCCAAAAGAAGAGCATGTGAAAGGTTAGTCTCTCTCTGCTCTGCCATTTTCTGCCATGTGAGACCCCTGGGTCACTGTCACCATCACCAAGACCCTCACTGGATGTTCTCCCTGGACTTTGGACTTCCCGGTCTCAGAAACTGTAAGCAATAAATTTTGTTTTCTTAAAAATTACCCAGTTCCAGGTATTTTGTTATAAGCAACAGAAATGGACCAGTATAGCTGGGTGTAGAATTCTACACTGGAGGGCCAGTCCATGGCTCACTCAGGAGAGTGCAGTGCTGATAACACCAAGGCCATGGGTTCGGATCCTATATAAGGATGGCCGGTTTGCTCACTGGCTAAGTGTGGTGTTGACAGCACCAAGCCAAGAGTTAAGATCCCCTTACCGGTCATCTTTATATAGGGGAAAAAAAGATAAGAATTCCACACTGGGAGTTCTGGTCAAGATGGCGGAATAGATGGTTCTCAGCATCACTCTCTCCCACAAATCAACAAATTTATAACTATAAAAATGTAACATCAGCCAAGCTGGGGAGCCTCTGGAGCTCAGGGGAAGAGGAGGAGAGACCTATGGATTTCATGATGGCAGGAGAAACCATGATGAGAGAAAGAAAAACTGTTCTGAGCATTTTGTGCCATGGCTGTTTTAATGCTGGAACTGCTGAGCACATGGAGCAGGAGCCAGCAGAAGCCACAGCTGTGCCCTTCAGATGGAGTTACTTGGAGGCGGCAGGGGAGAAGAGGGCCTTGGCGGCCCCCAAGACAACAAGACCACTAACTAATAGGGTTCCTGTGGACCCACGCAGGAGCGAGGAGCCAGAACAGCTGAAAAAAAGGGAGCCATTCAGAGGCCGGTGAGTCATCGCAAGGGACCAGCACAGAGACCCGTCCCATGGGACATGTTTGGAGCACAGGCAGTGGGGGAGACAGGCGCACGTGGAGAATGCTGGGATACAGCAAGGACAACTGATCTGCCCCCCAATCAGCACAGGACCACTCAGATGAGACTGGTCAGGAATGCAGAATTGCATGGGGTGCAGTTTGATGGAAAAACTCAGGCCCCGATCATAGTTTCTACACAACCCAGATCTACCAGGTCTCTGGGAAGCTGGAAGTATCTATAAGGTCAACCATTAAACCCTGAGCAGCACAAAAAGCCTTCCCCAGGGAAACAGCAGCAAAGCAGCAATTTAGCTCAACCACACAGCTCAAGTACTGGTTCCCACAGGATGTTCCTCCATTTTAGAAGTAAGCAAAGGACAAAAAATTAGTTCTGCCCCAGGCACACCACCAGCACTTTGGGGCCTGCCTGGGAACTGGAGGCTTGGAGCCAGGGACCAGACCCCACTCCCACATCCAGGCACATTGTGCCAGTGCTTTGGGCCCACCCAGATACCCAAGGTATGGATAAGGGGACCAGACCTCCTCCCCACAACCAGAGACACCACACTAGCACCTCAGGGCCTGTCTGGGGACCACAGACATAAAGAAGAAGACTGGACCCCCCTCCCACAACCAGACCACCATGCCAATGCCTTGGGACCCACCCAGGTACCCAAGGCATGGAGAGGGGACCAGACCCCCACCCACAACCAGGCACACCACCAGCACCTTGTGGCCCTGCCCTTGGGCTCAGGGTTTGGAGCTGTGGACCGTACCCCACTCCAATAACCAGGCACACCACACCAGCACCTTGGGGCCCACCCAGGGACCTGAAGCATGGAGAAGGGGACTGGACCCCCCCCCCTCCCACAACCAGGGAAACTACACCAGCACCTTGGGGCCTGCCCAGGGACCCGAGACATGGATCCAGGCACCAGAGACACCTCACAACCAGGCACACTGCCAGTGCCAAGGAGCATGCCAAAAACATAACCTCCATGTGGGTGGCCCACTACAGCCACCACAATAACCACGGCTGCTTTGAAAGCAGCTAGATGCCACAACCTCCACATAGATGGTCTGCCAACCACTGGAGTTTATTGACATAAGGAGAGTCACCAGCAGAGACCAAAGAAAAGAAGAGGATATCTCTCTTCATAAAGCCCATTTCAGAGTGACAAAGAAGCATCTGCTCTATGATAATATTGGGGGACCTGATCACACCTCTTAACATTAGACAGATCATCTAGGCAACAAATCAACAGAGTAACCATTATCTTTTCAGAAGGAGAGAAGAAATCTAGGGTAATCAGAGGGGGGAGGGAAAGGGAGAGGGGGAGGGGGAGAGATTGGACAAGAGGCATAAAGAATAATTATGATTTGTAAAAACATATACACTAGTAATATTGATTTGATCAACATATCTCAATGTTGAACACCAAAAATATATATAATCAATTTTGATTCAATAAATAAAATAAATTTATTTTTTTAAAAAAAAGAATTCTACACTGAAAATTACATCCTTCAGAATTTTAAAGGCGTTGCATCACTGTATTTTGGCTTCTAGTGTTGCTGATGAGAAGTCCGAAGCCATTCTGATTGCTAAACTTTGCATACGGCCCACTTTTTTCCCTCTCTAGAGGCAGTAAAATATTCTCTTGGTCCCTAAAATGGTATTGGTCACTTACAGGCCCTTTAATCTGGCACTTTGTTCTGTTCTTGAATTATATCATTGATTGTCTCCTCCCCTTCTTTTCTCTTTCTCTTTTTGGAAACACTGATATTCAGATATAAGACCTCCTGGACTAGTACTCTAATTTCTTAACCTTCCTCTCCTCTTTTCTATCTCTTTGTCTTCTTGCTCTGTTTCCTGGGAAATTTCCCCAATGGTTTATTCCAAGAACCATGTGTACAATTATTTTTAACTCTTTGTAAGAAATGTGGCCTCCAAAAAGAAGTTCGGCCTTTTCCTAGGAAGTAACGTCTAAACTCTTCGAATTTCCTGAGTGATAGGGATGTCTTTGTTATTTGTGATGTGCTCCTGGAAATATAACTGATATTTATGCAATGAGATGACTCAGGGTGGATGGGGACTGGCTAATGTAGAAAGACCAACCATGTGATTAGAGGGTTGGGACTTTGGGACACTGATATAAGCTCATCCTCCAGGGAGGAGGGGGCTGGAGTTTGAGTTCAGCCACATGGGCAATGATTCAACCAATCATTCCTATGTGATGAAACCTCAGTAAAATCTCTGGACAACAAAACTCAGTTAAGTTTCCCTGGTTAGCAATACTCTATGCATATTACCACACATCAGTGCTAGTAAGAAAACATTCCTGAGGATAGTAGAAGTTTCATGTTTAGAACCTTCCCAGACTTTACCCTATGTGTCTCTTCCCTTGTCTAGTTCTAATTTGTATCCTTTTTCTATAATAAAACTGTAAGTATTGCATTCTCTTAAGTTCTGTGTCATTTGAGTGAAGAATCAAACCTGAGGGTGGTTTTAGGAAGCTCCCAAGCTTGCAGTTGGTATCTGAAGTGAGAGCAATCTTGTGAGGACTGTTCCCTCTGACCATGCAGTTTGGTAAACTCCTTACAAACACCAAGGCAATTCAATGAGAAAATGGCACTCTTTCCATAAGTGGTGCTGTAATCACTGGCATCCACATGTAAACAAATGAACCTTAACCCTTACCTTATGCTATATACAAAAATTAACTTGAAATGGACTATAGACCTAAACATAAGAACTAGAACTATAACATTTATAGAATAAAAAGTGGGAGAAAGTGCTGACTGGTTAGCTCAGTTGGTTAGAGTGCAGTGTTATAACACCACGGTCACGGGTTTGGATGCCCATATCAGCCAGCTGCCCCCCCAAAAAAAGAAAAGGAGAAAATTTTTGTAACGTTGGGTTGGGCATATATTTATATATCAAATTGACTACAAAAAGCAGGGAAAAATGATGAGTGGGACTTCATAAACATTAAAAAATTTTGCTCTTCAGAAGATACTGTTAAAATAAAAAGACAAGTCACAAACCAGGAAAAAATATTGGCAATACATGTATTCATCAAAGGGTTTGTACACAGAATATATAAAGATCTCTTAGAGCAATCAATTAAAAACAGACCAACTTAAAAAACGAGATAAAAATTGGAATAGACAATTGCTATGGTTTGAATGTGTCCCCAAAGTTCATATGTTGTAAAAGTGATCCCCAATGTGGAAATATTAGGAAGGGGAGCTTTAAGAAGCGACTAGGCCATGAGGGCTCTGCCCTCATGAATGAATTACTGCCGTTATTGCAGGAATGGATTAGTTATCACAGGAGTGGTTTCCTTATAAAAGGATGAGTGCGGCCCTCTTTTGCTCTCTCTCTTGCCCTCCCTGCTCCCACCATGGGATGATACAGCAGGAAGGTCCTCACCAGATGCTGGAGACATGATCTTGGGCTTTCTAGCCTCCAGACTGTGGGGAAATAGATTTCTCTTGTTTACGAATTACCCAGTCTCAGGTATTCTGTCACAGCAGTATAAAATGGACTAAGATGACAATTCACCAAAGAAACCATACAGATGGCAAATAAGCACATGAAAAGATGCTCAACATCATTAGTTGTTAGGGAAATGCAAATTGAATTCACAAGGAGATACCACTATGCATCCCCTAGAATGGCTGAATTTTAAAAGACTAGTCACAACAAGTGTTGGCAAGGATGTGGAACAACTAGAATTTTTATACATTGCTTTCAGGAATGCAAAATGGTATACTTTGGAAAGCAGTTCAACAGGTTTTTAAAAAATAACATTAAATATATACTTACCATATGACTCAGCAATTTCACTCCTAGATTTTTATCAAGACAGAAACATATGCCCACATAAAAAATCTGTACATAACCTATAGAAGGAAAAATTGATAGATTGGACCTCTTCAAAATAAAAAAAAATTTGTTCTGCAAAAGACCCTGGTAAGAGAATGAAAAGGCAATTTGCAGAGTGGGAGAAAATATTTGCAAACCACATATCTGACAAACAACTAGTGTTTAGAATATATTAAAAAACTTGTAAAATTCAATTAAAAAGAATCCAATTATAATAGGCAAAAGACATAAACAGACATTTCCTGAAGAGGCTGTGTTAGCGTTCTACAGAGAGACAGAATCAGTAGGATATGTTATATATATGAGAGGGGATTTACTAGGGTAATTAGCTCATGCGATTGTGAAGAAAAGTCCCACAACAGGCCATCTGCAAGCTGGATGCCAGTAGTGTGGCTCAGTCTAAGTCCGAAGGCCTCAAAACCAGGGAAGCCAATAGTGTCCTTGGTGTAAATCCTGACAGCCGAAAGCTGAAGAGTCTTGAGCTCTGATGTCCACAGACAGGAGAGAAGAGTATATCTCAGCTCCAGTGGATAGAGAGATTCACCTCTTCTCTCTGTTTTATGTTTTCTCCGGGCCTCCAGTGGATTAGATGGTTCCTGCTCACATTGAGGGTGGTTCTTTCCCATCCAGTCCACTCAGGCTTTCTTACTAAAATCTTCTGGAAACACCTTCATGGACACACCTAAAAAGATAGCTTTACCGGGTTTCTCGGCATTCCTTAATCTAATCAAGTTGACACCTAGAATTAACCATCACAGAGGCTATACAGATAGCAAATAAACACATGAAAAGAGTTCAACATCATTAGCCATTAGGAAAATGCAAATTAAACCACAATAAGATATTACTACACACCTAGCAGAATGGCGAAAATAAAAAATGATAACACCAAATGCTGGAAAGGACGCAGAGAGACTGGAACACTCATAAAGTGCTGTTGGAAATGTAAAATGGTACAGACACTCTGAAACAGTTTGTCGGTTTCTTACAAAGCTAAACATACAACTACCATACAACACAGCAAATGCCATCCTGGGCATTTATCCCAGTGAAAAGAAAACTCACTTTCACACAAAAACCTGTACACAAATGTTATTCATAACAGTCCAAATCTGAAAACAAATCAGATGTCTTTCCATAGGTGAATGGTTAAACTACGGTCCATACATACCATGGAATGCTACTCAGCAACAAAAAGCAACAAACTACTGATATATGCAACAATTTGGATGACTCTCCAGAAAATTATGCTGAGAAAACTGATCCCCCAAAATTACATATTGATTATTACATTTATATTACATTCTTGAAATGACAAAATTTTAGAAGTGGAGAAGAGATCCATGGTTTCCAAGGGCTGGGGAGGGGGAAAGGGAAGTGCATGTGGCTATAAAAGGGCAACACAAGGGGTCCCTGTGTTGATGGAACTGTTCTGTAGTTTGACTGTGCCAATGTCAAAATTCTGATTTCAATATTGTACTATACTTTTACGAGATGTTGACATTGGGGGAAACTGGGTAAACGGATCTCTCTGTATTGTTTCTTACAAATGCATGTGAGTCTAATTATCTCCAAACAAAAAGTTTAATTAAATAAAACTTATATGAATGTTTATAGTGAATTTATCCAAAATCATCAAAACTGGTTTCTGCTCCTTTGCATGAAGGAAAAACAAAAACAAACAAACAAAAAACTGAAAACAACCTAACTGCCCATCGATTAGTAAATGAATAAATAAATTATGGTACATTCTTACAATGGAATACTATTCACCAATAAAAAGAAATGAACCATTGATACACGGAAACATGAATGAATCTCAAAAGCATTATGCTAAGTGAAAGGAGTCAGACTCAAGATTATATATATAGTATGACTCCATTTACATGAAATTCTAGAAGAGCCAAAAACTTTATTGATAAAAGGCAGATCAGTAGTCACCAGGGGTCAGTTGAATGTAATTCTCTGTGAGCAATTGCTGTAGGAGTATAGAATGACTGCAAAAGGTTTTAAGGTAACTTTTGGCAGTGATGAATATGTTCTACCAATATCACGATTGTGGTGGTCATCTGATGGTATACATTTGTTAAAATTCTTCTAATTGTGCACTTAATATAGGTTAAAAAATATTTTTTGTCAGCTGGCTGGTTTGGGGATTATTGGTGAACTTTATTGCATGTAATTAAACCTTGCCTGGCTGGTTAGCTCAGTTGGTTAGAGCACCACCTTATAACACCAAGGTCAAGAGTTCGGATCCCCATACTGGCCAGCCGCCAAAAAATTAATTAATTAATTAATTAAACCTCAAAGTTGACCAAAAAATGGGGCTAATACACTTAAACTATTTTGCAACTTGATTTTTCCCTTAAATATATATATCATGGACTTCTGGCTTCAGGACATATAGCTTTACCTCTTTTTTAATAGTTGCATAGTCTTTCATTCTATGGATGCACCACAATCTCACAATTAATTTAATTAGTCCCCCTTTGAGGAGCATTTAGGCTATTTCAAATTTTATATTCTTAAAAATACTGTTGTAATGCTCAACCTTTTCATATATCTTTGTAACTTAAGTAAGCGTTGGTACTGAATGGATTCCTAAAAGTGATATTGCTTGGTCAAAGGGTATAGACACTTATTTTTAGTATGATGTACCAAATTGCCTTACAAAATAAGATTGCGTTAACTTGTACTCTTACCAATGGTGAACAAGAGTCCTGTGGTTGTTTCTCAGGGCATTCTTTTTAAGCTTATTTATTTGTTCCTTTTCCCACAGCCTTTTCATCAAGTTGAAGTTTTCCTTTTCACAACTCTCTGCAGGATTTCTACCTCTCCAAGTTTTGATTGTTGATGCTTTCTTAGGGCTTGCACAACAACCTAGTTATCTGATAATCATTCAGTCAACAAGGAACTCATATGACAGTAGGGGAACAGACATGAAAAGCAATAATATATAGCATGAAAAATGACAAGAAGTAAAAAAATGACAAAAAAGAAAAGAAAAATGACAAGATATTTGTATATATGTATCATAGATACTGATAATAATGATGAGAGAGAAGATAGTGTTGATGCTGATGGTAATAATAATAGCTAAAAATTATTGTGCACCTACTATATACCAGGAAGTAGTCTAAGAACTACATATATATTAACTCATTTCATTCTTGCAACAACCATCTGAGGTAGAAACTACTACTATTGTCCCCATTATATAGAGCCTTTGGCTGGGCATTGATAGATAAGTAGGAGTTAGCCAGGTGAAGAAAGGGCATGGACTAAGTGCAGTCCCAAGCAGAATGAAAAGTGTACAAAGGCATCAAGGCTTAAGAAAGTAAAGTGCACTCCAGGATCCTGTGAGTAATTTCAGATGGCTAGCAACCAGAGGGGACTATGGGACAGGGAAAGAAGAAGCTGGAGAGAGCTCATAAATGAGTGGATGTGAATATTTCTTGTTTCCTCTTGATAAGTGCTCGCAGGTGCATGTGCACACACACACACACACACACACACACACACACACGCACACAAAAACACTATGTTTTGCAGGCCCAACCTTACTAACCTATGTGATGGCTGGAGTGTTTAAGGAACTGACTGGTGCTGGGCATGGCTAGGTATAAAATGTAAAAGGGAGGAGACACAAATGAAGCCAAAGAGGGTGGCAGAAGTCAATTCATATAGGGCCTGTAGTCCATGTTAAAGAGTCCAAAACTCACGGTGATTACAAATTCAATCAGTGAAAAAGGAATGATCAATTATCTACTCTGGGAAGGTCATCTGCAAGGCATGATCCCAGCCTTCAAGAAGCTCACAGACTAGCTGAGAAGGTAAAACTTGAACAAACATAAGGGAGCTGATTAATGGTCAAGAGCCACATATAATAAGAGATAAATATGAAATGTTGGAGTTTGCAGGAAAGAAAAATGATTGGCTGGGGAGGCAGGGATAGTGGGGGAAAAGGGGACAGAAATGGAGCCTTGAAGAATGGGTATGATTTGAGAAGGAAATAGAGGGATTGCCTTATGGATAGGACATTCTGAACGTAAGCAAATGTGATCTATCTGACATATTCGGACCAGAGTGAGTAAACCAGCTTGACCAAAGGATGTGTATGAGCAAGGAATGTGAGAGAGCCTTAGAAAGTGTTCTGCATTAGTCCATTCTATGCTGCTATAACAAAATAACAAAATAACACAGACTAGATAATTTATAATGAACAGAAATTTATGTTTCACAGTTCTGGAGGCTGGGGAGTCCAGGATAAATGTGCTGGCAGGTTCCATCTCTGGTTCCAAGATGGTGCCTTATTGTTGCATCTTCACATAGCGGAAGGCAGAAGAGCAAGAGAGGATAATCATTGTGTCCTCACATAGCAAAAGAGCAAAAAAGAGCAAACCCACTCCTGAAAGCATTCATGAAGGCAGAAATCTCATTACCTAAACACCTACCGCCGGACCCCATCTCCCAACAGTGTTGCATTGGGATTAAGTTTCCAACACATGAATTTTGGGGAACACATTCAGATCACACCAGGTGTGCAAGGTCAAATTGTGAAGTCCTATGTGCAAGGCTAAGGAGTTTGAATTTAATTCCTTGTGGGCAAAGAAGGACCTTTCTGCCTTATTTCAGCATGGAACAACTTGGTTAAGGCAATCTTGTTTGATGCTTAATCTGGAATAAAAGAGATCAGCAATTCAGGGAGACAATTTAGAAGATTAGAGTTTACATCAAAGTTCTGAATAAGGTTGGATGCAATAAAGAAGTGAGATATCAGAGGAAAGAATGAGCATGCATAGTATTTAAGCTTTTTTCCAGGAAGGTTACTTTCTTTCTTACCATGGCATACATTCACTTTTCTTCCTGTGCTAGTCTGTCTTCAGAACCTTTGAAATATTTTTATTTAAATTTCTGGAAATGGAATCAATAGCACAGTATAGTATCTTTTAGCAATATATACTCAAGTTTCTGCCTTGGAGCCTAGTACTATATTTCATGTGCATTTTCCCTTCTGCTGGGTTTCCCTTTCTTACAGGTTGTTTGTTAGTGAAGCATTCTTGGTACAATCAGAAGATATATTAAAATGATTTAAAGGAGTATTTTATTACCCTTTGTATTAGTCCATTTTGTGTTGCTTATAACAAAATACATGGAACTGGGTAACTTATAAAGAAAACGAAATTTATTTGCTTACAGTTTCTGAGGCTGGGAAGTCCAAAGTCCATCTAGTGATGGCAACAGCCACCCAGGTGTCTCACATTTCAAGATGGTGGAAGCAGAGAGAGCAGAGAGAGAAAGACAGACTCTCCTCTTATTTTAAAGTCCCCGAGGCCGGCCCGTGGCTCACTCGGGAGAGTGCGGTGCTGATAACACCAAGGCCACGGGTTCGGATCCTATATAGGGATGGCCGGTTTGCTCACTGGCTGAGCGTGGTGCTGACAACACCAAGCCAAGGGTTGAGATCCCCTTACTGGTCATCCTTTTAAAAAATAAAAAAATAAAAATAAAAAAATAAAAAAATAAAGTCCCCGGAACCATGCCCTTGATCACCATTTTTAATCCATTCACTATGGCATGGTCCTACAATCCAGTCACCTATTTAAGGCTCCACCTTTCAATTACCATAATAGGATTTCCCACCCTCTTAATAGTCACAGTGGGGGCTAAGATTCTAATACATAAACTTGGGGTACACAATTCAAGCTTCAGTGAGTTTTGGAGGGACATAATTCAGTCCATCACATCCTTATTTTCTGCAATTAAGGAGTGAGTACCACTTGTGTCATCTTTTAAGAGTTCTCAGTGAATACTAAGTGTTTCTCATTATTTGGCACCTCTTCTAGAGAATGTAGTAGTTACTCTGCTTTGTCAGGTCAGGGCCCCAGGAAAGCATCTGCTTTAAAATCTGGATTGACACCCTATCCAAAATGCACATATGAGGGGCTGGCAGGTTAGTTCAGTGGGTTAGAGTGTAACCTTATAACACTAAGTTCGCTGGTTTGGAACCCCATACAGGCCAGCCACCAGAAAAACAAAACAAAAATGCACATATGTACACGCACATAGGTGCACAATTTTGATGCAATGTAAGGGGTTCAGAGACTGCTGAAACTTGTAGCTTTCAGATTAAGTATCTCTGTTTCTCTGTATCCAACAGACAAGTGCTGTTTGAAGGCAACAGAGAATTGAGACAAAATTTTATTGCCTCTACATTATTGAGGGAAAGAAAGAGAAGATTTAAAATAAATTTCAATGAGAAATTCTTATGGACTTTTGAAAGGCATAAATAGGAAGATGAATAACAACAAAAGAAGCATTGTCTAGGGCCGGCCCGTGGTCACTCGGGAGAACGTGGTGCTGACAACACCAAGTCAAGGGTTAAGATCCCCTTACTGGTCATCTTTTAGAAAAAAAAAAAAAAAGAAGCTTTGTCTATATACACCATAAAATGCCACAATAGTCCCCCCTTATCCACTGGGGATACATTCCAAGACCCCCAGTAGACGTCTGAAAACCAAAGATAGTACCAAATCCAACTTACGTCAATCCAAACACATTTCTCTTTACATCTTTTGCCCACAAATTTAAAGCCTTTTCCATCTAACTAAGCACAAATCACACACTGTGGCTGTAACTTTTTTTTTTTTTTTTTTAAAGATGACCGGTAAGGGGATCTCAACCCTTGACTTGGTGATGTCAGCACCACGCTCTCCCAAGTGAGCAACCGGCCATCCCTATATAGGGATCCGAACCTATAGCCTTGGTGTTAACAGCACCACACTCTCCCGAGTGAGCCACGGGCCAGCCCTGTGGCTGTAACTTTTGAAGTTTGAAGGGTAACAGCAAAAGTAGTACAAATTTCTTTTTCCTTCTTCACGATTTCATGAATAGAAGATTTGTTCTTGGTGTAGATCTTAGCAACCTCCACATATGATTTTTTTCTTTCCTTATGAAGCCGAGAACTTTTACCTTTTAACTTTATGTAAGCCCTTTACAGCTTCTCTTTGGCCTATATGAATTGCCAGCATCACTGCTCTTGTTCTTTGGTGCCATTACTAAGTAAAATAAGGGTTACTTGAACACGAGTGCTGCGATATCGGTTGATCTGATAACCAAAATGGCTACTAAGTGACTAACAGTATGGGGTGTGGTGGCAGTGGGGAGGATGTGGGTAGCAGATATAACGTGGATATACTGGTGAGTGCAAAAAACCCAAATTGTTTTCCCTACTATACTCTCACAACGTCCTTCTTCTAACAACAGATGTGTGGGGACTTCTCCCTACCAGCAAGCAAGCAATCAGTTCTGCAGCAGACACCAGCTGGGTGTCCTCCAACTCAATTATAATACTATCTACCTGGAGATAGAATCAGATCCTACAGGTTGAGGGCTCAGTCTCCAAGACTGCCCCCTATTTCCAATGCCAATGGCAAGCTCTAGGTTGTTTTACCTGTGCTTCTGACTGACTGGCTATAAACCGGGGTTCCCGTGATCCTTTCTTTGGGTTTGATTAATTTACTACAGCAACTCACAGAACTCAGGGGAACACTTACATTTACTGGTTCATTATAAAGAATATTACAAAAGATCAGATGAAGAGATGCACAGGGTGAGGTGTGGAGGAAGGGGAGCAGAGCTTCCATACCCTCCCCAGGGGCACCACCGTTCAGGATCCTCCATGTGTTCAGTTATCTGGAAGCTCTCTGAACTGTGTCCTTTGGGTTTTTACGGAAGCTTCATTACACAGGCATAATAGAAGCATGGACAACTGTGTAGAAATGTGATCGGACAAAAAGGGCATGATCTGGGCCGGCCCATGGCTCACTCGGGAGAGTGCGGTGCTGATAACACCAAGGCCACAGGTTCGGATCCCTATATATGGATGGCCGGTTAGCTCACTTGGGAGAGCGTGGTGCTGACACCAAGTCAAGGGTTAACATCCTCTTACCAGTCATCTTAAAAAAAAAAAAAAAAAAGGTATGATCTAACACTAATGGACTGAGCGGGGAACCTAGCAAGGCCTGTTTCTTAAGAATCTTCTTGGCCTCTCTGTGCAGCATTTCTTCATCCTGTGTATGAGGGTCCCAAAATGGGGTCTTATCATCTACAATCAGACAAGGTGAATCAGAGGATTTCTTAATGACTAGCTACAAGACAGAAAGAGGAGGAAGATCAGAGTCCTGCCTTGAGGAGTCAGGAACCATGGACGAAAACCAATGAATACATATATATATCATAATATCACAGCTGGACAAAGGGATGACTCATGTCCTGGGCAAGACAGAATGGGACAGTGAGAGACTTCGTCATGCTACTCAGAATGGCGCACAATTTAAAACTTATGAATTGTTTATTTCTGGAATTTTCCACATAACATTTTCAGACCTCGGTTGACTGCTGGTAACTGAAACAGTGAAAAGTGAAACTGTGGATAAGGGGGGACTACTGTATATAAATGCAAGGGACTCAGTCTTCATTTGTGTATCATATGATCCAGAGCAGAAAGTGGAGGAGGAACGTTGACCTTCCTCACTCTCCCCCCCCGTATTCAGTTGGCTCTTGTTGGACAGCTTTCCAAGACAGTAAGCATTTTTTGAGGGCGTACAATGTGTTCTGGAAACCTGGAAAGAAAGATTTTTGAGGACTCTTGCCCTGTAGGGAAGTTTATAGCCCAGAGAGGGCGTGAGAAAGGAACAGAAAAAAATCACACTAATAAAAGGAATCATATGATGTGTTAAAATCCTGGAAAAGCTGATACTAATTTTGCCTTGAGGCAGAACTTAAAGAATTCCACCAAAGAATGGGAAGGAGGGGGTTGGCCAATTAGTACAGTTGGTTAGGGCATGGTATTGACAACACAAGGTCCAGGGTTCCATCCCTGTTACTGGCCAGCTCGCAAAAATTAAAAAAAGGAGCAGGATTGAGGAAGGATGAGCGGGTGGAAAAGCCTTCTTTTTTCCCATTTTAGCCACAAGAAGAGAATTTCTGGGGCCCTTTACCCACCTTCACTAGTTTTATTGCCTGGGCTCTGTACTAGCTATTCCAAAAAGAGAATAGGCCAAAGTGTGTACAACGTTCTGTCCAGTAATAAACTGAAGTGGTTACTATGTGCAAGGAGGTCTGCCAGACATTGTCCAACCGTCCTCTTTATTTCTGACAACAACAAAATGGTGGTGTTATCACCGTTTTACTAAAAAAACTAGGGTTTGGAGATAAAACTTGTCCATGGTCACACAGCTAGTAAGGGGCTACCCAGGACTGAAGCTGAGTCTGCCGAACTTCAAAATTCACTCTCTTTTCCTCTACTTCATATGGCTGATTCGGGCTGGTTCTAAGGCTTGACGTGGTACAATCAAATACACACATACACAGCAGAAATTTAATACTTGTTTAGTGAAAAAATGGATACGTTAAAAAAAAAAAAAAAGAACAAAAGACTAAACTTCTCAGTAGGGGACAGTTACCAGGAAGCCCTGCCCTGAACATCCTGCAGAGGGAACTTATCTGCCTTCCTACCACCATATCATCAGTCAGACTCCAGGTGCAGAGGAACATTCCCCAAGCCAGGAGGAACATCCCCCTCTCAAACTGAAGCTGAACGTCTAGCTGGAGTGGCTACAAGTAGTTACCAAGTTGCAGACTCTGTGCTTGGTGCTGCAGTTCAGCAGGGATGATGCACGGCCATCAGAGGGCCGGCCCGGTGGCTCACTCAGGAAGGTGTGGTGCTGATAACACCAAGGCCACGGGTTCAGATCCCTATATAGGGACGGCCAGTTAGCTCACTTAGGAGAGTGTGGTGCTGACAACACCAAGGCCACGAGTTCGGATCCCTATATAGGGACGGCCAGTTAGCTCACTTAGGAGAGTGTGGTGCTGACAACACCAAGGCCACGAGTTCAGATCCCTATATAGGGACGGCCAGTTAGCTCACTTGGGTGAGCGTGGTGCTGACAACACCAAGTCAAGGGTTAAGATCCCCTTACCGGTCATCTTTAAAAAAAAAAAAAAGAAGTGACTTCATTTTTATTTTTCTTTAGGTTCTCTGCGTGGCTTCATTGCGTATTTTTCTCTTCATTGATTTCTCTCTCTCTTTTTGCTTTGTTTTGTTTTACTACGGAAAATTTCTAACATAAACAGAGACAGAAGCGGTAATGAAACCGTATAATCCTATCACCCATCTTCAACAATTAATGAGTCATGGCTAACCTTATTTTCTCACTAATCCCTCCCTGTATAATCCTGAAGCAAATCATATCATCATATCATTTTCATCAATAAAGATTCCAACATGCCTCTTAAGTCCTTTTTACTTGATAGGTTCTCCCTCCTCATAATCTATTTTTTAAAGAAGCTGGGTCATTTATCTCATGGGATTTCTCACAGTCTGAATTTTGGCAATTGCACCCAGTGGTATCATTTAACACGTTCCCCATTCTCGGCATTTCTTGTAAATAAGTAGTTGGATTTCAAGTAGTTGATCAGATTTAGGTTCATGATTTTGGCAAGACTACTTCCGAACTAATTTTTTTTTAAATCAGAAAACACCTATTATCTGGTAATATCTGGCTCTTTGTCTTTTGACAGTCATTGATGATCAAAGTCCAGGTTCATTAATTCATTAAGGATTGTAAAATGGTGACGTTTTACTTTATTTTTTTCTAAAAGATGACTGGTAAGGGGATCTTAACTTTTGACTTGGTATTATCAGCACCACACTCTCCCGAGTGAGCCACGGGCTGGCCCCAAATGGTGATATTTTAAACTCTCATTTCCTTCTTTGTTTAATAACTGTGTAACATCCTCCCCACCCCCCAAAGAAAGCTTTCCCTGATCACCTAAGTTATATTTGTAAGAACCCAAATGCCCCAAGGGATCACACCCTGATCACATAAGTCCTTCTCGGCCACACCCCATCATGGCGCTGGTTGCCCTCTAAGTAGGGATTGTATTTTAAGCCAATCAGCCTTCCCTAGAAGCCCTACATATATGTGTGTGTGCCGCCTAATAGACGTCAACTGGTGTCGACTCGTCCTTTCAATATTTATCACTGGAAAGTTAAAATAATCACTTCTTTCTCTTTATTTACCAACTTTTAAAATAATAAATAAATCCCTAGCACCCTCCAAAGGTGACCAATATATTTAACTAAAAAAAAAAAAAAAAACATTATGGGGCTGGCCTGTGGCTCACTTGGGAGAGTGTGGTGCTGATAACACCAAGTCAAGGGTTAAGATCCCCTTACCGATCATCTTTTTTAAAAAACCACACAAAAAAACCCGTTATGAATTCATGGTTTTAAACATATATGATGAGTTCCAATTCATTGCAGTTATAATGTAAGAATCTACGTTTTCTTACTGATGCTCAAATTATCCTATCTTTGGCCAGTGGGAGCCTCTTCAAGTTGAGTCCTGAGTCCTTTTGATATCACCCTATTGTCCTTGATAGGTTTTTTACTATCAAGTGTATACTATGATGTTCCAGGCTCATCTTGTACGTTTCTGTTCCAGGAGCCGGATCTGGAATCAGCCATTTTTCCAAGGAACCCTGTTTTTTTTAGTAAATGGCATTTAGAGACCACATTCTGTGTGCAAGGAATGCTTGCTCCTGAATTGGTAATGGTTTCCACAAATAATTTTTTACAAGAAGATACTTCTGAGTTCTTACAGATATTTCTATTTCAAAAGACTAAAGGCTTTCTAATTAACTTTATTTTTTTATTTTATTTTATTTTTTTTAAAGATGACCGGTAAGGGGATCTTAACCCTTGACTTGGTGTTGTCAGCACCACACTCAGCCAGTGAGCGAACCGGCCATCCGTATATGGGATCCGAACCCAGGGCCTTGGTGTTATCAGCACCGCACTCTCCCGAGTGAGCCACGGGCCGGCCCCTAATTAACTTTATTGATCTTACATCCATACCTCCTTTCTCCCATGTCAAACATCCCACTTTTCAGAACAACTAACATAATTACTCATTGCTTTATCCCATGATATATACAAAACAGTTTTACAATAACAATAAAAAAACTACCACATTTCACATTTCATTACTGAAAACAATTTCAGATATTTTGCAAGATTTTTCTGTTTGGTTTGGTTTGATTTGGGTTTGGTTGTTAGCGGATACCCCCCACTAGGAGTGTACAGTCAAATTCCTGATATTTAAGTTCATTTGCAATAGTTCCTCACTATGTAGTTACACCACCAACTTAAATTCATTTGTTTCATTTTGTCGAAGCTAATTTTATTTTCTAATTTTTTAAAATATTTACAAACTTCTAAAATAAGTCTACACAACAAGACACAGTTAGAAAAGTCTAGCTTCTATCTCAGTCCTCTCCATTTCCTCTTTCCTCCTATAATATATATACATATTCATATTTCCCTCCACAATATTAGCATACTATAATAATAACCTGGCCTTTTACTCATAATGCTATATCCTGGGGATCATACCATAGAAATATGGAAACACTCTTTTTCCCAGATGAATAGCACTTCACTGTGTATATGTGTAAGAACCCAAATGCCCCAAGGGATCACACCCTGATCACATAAGTCCTTCTCGGCCACACCCCATCATGGTGCTGGTTGCCCTTCTCTTCCCTATTCTCCTTCCCTCCGGCGCGAATCGCACACCAATCAGCTCACCCCAAGCCCCATGCGGTATGCTAAGTAGGGATTGTATTTTAAGCCAATCAGCCTTCCCTAGAAGCCCTATATATATGTGTGTGTGCCGCCTAATAAACAAGCTCTCTCTGGATCCTCAACTGGTGTCAACTCGTCCTTTCAATATGTACCCTAATTTATTCACCCTGTCCCCTATTGATGGACATTTAGTTTCTTCCAGTGTTGCTTCTACCAATAGTGCTACAATGAATACCCTTGTGTATAATAATTTTCTTCTTTTTTTTTCTTTTTTGTGGCTTGCCGGTATGGGGATCCAAACTCTTGACCTTGGCGTTATCAGCACCATATTTTCCCAAGTGAGCTAACTGGCCAGCTCTGTTAAATAATTTTTGAATTTTGGACTATGCATCTTCAGCATGGATTCTTAGAATTGAAATTTCTGGGTCAAAGGGTGAATGTCTATGTAAAATTGCTAGATATTGCCACATTCCCCAAGAAACTTATTTCTGATGTGTAAGGAATTACAACTGTGACTATACAAAGAAGGGATAAGGAGGTGGAGGAAGGAAATTGAAACCTCCCTGAAGGGCTGGCATCAGTCCTTCAGCAGGAGAGACCCACCTTGACAGGTGGTTTGTTCGCCTGCTGCTGAGAAGATTAGGGTGCTTCCCACCACTCCCAAATCCTCAGGGACAGGAGGTATGGTGCCGCTTCCCCTCCCTGAGCCCACTGCTCCTGTTGCCACAGCCTGCTTTATCAGCTCCATGGAAGGCAGTGCATATCTTAAAGCAAAATCAGTCTCATAAACTAAAAAGTGGGAAATAATGTTGCAACTTGCTAGTATCAAAGTTCAGTCAGCTCTCTCCCTCAGGAAATCAAATTGAGATCAGGAGAAGGTGCCACGTGGCCTGCAGCTGTTCATTTGAATAAGACAACCAAGGGCAGAGCTGACCACCTCCCTTGGCTGGAAAGATGGCAGACCGTGTTTCTCTCAGTACTGTTCTTTCAGCTTCTGATGACATCAAGGATTTCCTGGAGAGGCCCCTGAGAACAGAGCAAGCAGCTTTTGTTTCTGAGTGTCTCCCTACAGAAAGGGTGTGCCCTCTCTGCTGCAGGCACCGTCTGGTGAAGTGTAGATCTGCCCAGCCACTTTATATCACGTGCCTGCAAACTGAGGGCTCCATCTCTGATGCCATTGCCAGACTTGGCCGCGGTCTGCCTTTATTGTCACCATGTGTGGAGAGACCTTGCTTTGTGAATGAGGCTCTCCATGTCCTGAAGATGGGGTCCTGTCTGCATCACTACCATGATCTCTAGGGTCCCTAGTACTGACACTCAACAGCTGGCACAACTGGAGAAGCCCTAACATGCGAACTCCTTCCAAGGCTTTTGTGAGGATTTACAGATGAATGGTTGTGACATGGAGCCCTTTGTAAAGTATAAAGTTACATATAGTTATTGTTATTATTAGAGCAGGCACTAGATAGATGTTTAACAAATGATTAAACAAATGGTGGTGTTGGGGGAAAAAAAGCATGATGGGAATAAATGTTCCAAGAGCTTAGATTAGTGTATGGGGATGGGGTGGGGACACTGAAGAAGGGAGATTGGAGGATGGGAGGATTTGGATATGTTGGCAAATGGGAGTGGGGAGAATTTCTGGAAAGGGAAAAATTGCATCAGCTCTCAGTTTAGCAACAAGCACTACCGTCATCTCTTGGTATGAGGGGTGATTGGTTCCAGGACCCCCTACCCCCTTACCAAAATACACGGATGCTCAAGTCCCTGATATAAAATGGCATAGTATTTGCATACAGCTTACGCACCTCCTCCAATATGCTTTAAATCATCTCTAGATTACTTATAATACCTAATGCAATGTAAATATTCTATTCCAGCTGATATACTATATTGGTTTTTATTTGTATTTATTTATTGCTGTATTGTTGGGTTTTTTTCCTAAACATTTTGTATCTGCCCTTGGTTGAATCCATGGATATGGAACCCATGGATACAGAGGGCCAACTGTATTTATTTGCAGCAACATCCTGGTCAAAGCAGTTGTATAAGGAAGTTAAGGGAAATAGGGTCCAAAGTTAACTAAATGATAGCTAACAATGATCAAGTGTCACTTTGCGCTGGAAAGTGAGCTGAGTGCTTTACCTGGATGAACTCATTTAATCCTCATGACAGCTCCATGAGGTGGTTACTATTATCATCCTCAACTAACAGAAGAGGAAATTGAGATACGGTGAGGTAAATTAACTTACCTGCAGGCTAGTAACACATTCAGAGCCTTTAATTCCAAGCCAAGAATTTGAACTACCACAAGCAGAGGGGAGCCACTGAAGGGTCTTGAGCAGAGTTAGTAGTATTGGTGCTTCAGAGAAAAACAATATGGTAGAGTAGTTAGGAGTTTGGACTTAGGGACCAAACGACCTGGTTTTTTAAAGTCCCAGTTCTGTTACTTGCTAGCTGTGCAATCTTAGACATATTATTTAATTGCTGTGTGCCTCAGTTTCCTCATCTATAAACTGGGGATAATAAAGACATCCAGTTTATAAGGTTTCTATGAGGACTAATTGACATAACACGTGTAGAACACTTAGAATAGTGATGTCACGTATGTGTATGATGGCTGTTAGCTGTTATCAATATGTGAGCTATCTACCAGGAGAACTGGAGAAAAGTCAGAAGCAGGGAGGCCAGCAAGAGGCGTGGACTGAAGCAGAGCTGCCTGGGGTAGTGACAACTGGAATAGAGAGTAAGATTTTTTTTTTTTTTTTTTAAAGATGACTGGTAAAGGATCTTAACCCTTGACTTGGTGTTGTCAGCACCACGCTCTCTCAAGTGATCTAACCAGCCATCCCTATATAGGGATCCAAACCCATGGCCTTGGTGTTATCAGCACCATACTCTCCCTAGTGAGCCACGGGCTGGCCCTGAGAGTAAGATATTCTAAAGTATGATTCAATAGGATTCATTGATTAGAAATGCAGGATAAAGAATAGTTTAGAATGGCTCTCAGGGCTGGCCCATCGGTCATCTTTTAAAAAAATAAAAATAAAAATAAATAAAAATAAATAAATAAATAAATAAAGATGACCAGTAAGGGGATCTTAACCCTTGACTTGGTGTTGTCAGCACCACGCTCAGCCAGTGAGCGAACTGGCCATCCCTATATAGGATCCAAACCTGCAGCCTTGGTGTTATCAGCACCGCACTCTTCCGAGTGAGCCACGGGCCGACACTTACTGGCCATCTTTAAAAAAAAAAAAAAAAAAAAAAAAAGGAATGGCTCTCAAATTTCCAGTCTTATTAACTGGGAAGAAAACGGCTTCTAGGGCCGGCCCGTGGCTCACTCGGGAGAGTGTGGTGCTGACAACACCAAGTCAAGGGTTAAGATCCCCTTAACGGTCATCTTTAAAAAAAAAAAAAAAAAAAGAAAACGGCTTCTAATAGAAACAGGAAAACAAGAGGAGCTAGTTTTGGGGGAGAAGACCACACCTGGGGAAGGTGGGGGACAGAGGGAGTGGTGGTCAAGAGGACCCTAGGTTTTATTGCCAGTTCTGCCACCAGCTGGCTATGTTACCTTGACAAAAGCCTCCTTCCTTTTCCAGGCCTGAGTTTTCCCTTGAGTCAAATTAAGCTTTTACACTTGAAATCTCAAAATTCTTCCCCAACTCAGATATTCTCCTGTTTCACCTGGGTTATCTCATAGTGCCTGAAAAGGAGGGTGGTGCTGACTGCCAGGCTCCTATGAGCCTCTTGGAGGTTCAAGGTAGGCAATCGGAGGAAGCAGCCATGTAAGAAGAGGGAGACTTTTCTTTCTCCACACTCCCTTAAATGTTGTACCTGAGGCCCTGCAATAGCCCCCTCAGCCAGGCTCTCCAACACAGCCTCTTCCTCAAATCCTCCCACCTCTCAAGAGATTCTAGGCTTGTTGTCAGAGAAAGTCAACTGCAATATTTATTTGATTTAGCGGCACTCTCTTCTACTTGATTGTTTCCTAACTTGGGCTTTGTTTTCCTACCAGATTAGAGAAGAAAGGATAGGTTGTTTTAAAAGTTCACTGTCCTTAATACTGGCATCAGAGATGCAGTGACAGTGAAACCAGAACCCTTGGGGGGTGGCAGCAGCCCCACAGAACTTGTGTTTACCCAGAGGGTGCACCTGAGGGGGCGGAGCATCACTTGCCCAGGTGTGTGGCCTGGACCTGGCCTCAGGCAGGTGCTTAGTGCCTTCCATTCAGGACACCCTGTAGCAGAATGGGCAGGCACTCTTCTGGGAAGAGGTGTATTTCAAAATAGAGTTCCACATAAAACAAAACAGAATGACAAAACCAAGGCTGAATAATGACATGTTGAATGCATGCCAATCAACCTAGATAGAAACAAACACCTGGGGAGACATTTTTTTCTCAAATAAAATACCAGTTATACAACACCACAGAGTAGTACTGCAGAGAGCTGCCATCTCCCCCTGTTTTTATTTTATTTTTTTTATCTTTATTTTTCTAAAAGATGACCGGTAAGGGGATCTGAAGCCTTGACTTGGTGTTGTCAGCACCATGCTCTGCCAAGTGAGCTAACTGGCCATCCCTATATAGGGAACCGAACCCTTGACCTTGGTGTTATCAGCACCACACTCTCCCAAGTGAGCCACGGGCTGGCCCTCCCTCTGTTTTTAGCTGGCACCTGTGCCTAGACCATTTTCCTCATGTTGTAACAACATTTAGGAGTAAACTTAGGAACTGAAAATTAATTCTAATATACAGGGATTGACAGTATTTTAAAAACTTAATTGGCTCTCAGACTTAATGATCAGAGGGAAATTTGACATTAAGTTGACTTCTTTTAGTTCACTCAGAATCATCATTGTCATTCCTGTCAGCAAACATTTATTGGGCATTTTTGTATTAAATAAGATCCTATTTGTAAAAATTATTTTATACACTTTAAAGTACTGTGTAAAGATGTTAATGTGCTTGGTGAATTCATAGACTGCAGAAATATCATGCCCCACATTTTAAAGATAGGGAAGCTGAGACCCTGGGAAGCAAAAGACTTACTAATCATCTCTCCTTCTTTTGAATGATAGCCCCAGGCTCTCCTGATTCAAGGAGATGAGACAGGCAAGTAATTGATAATCTAGCTCAAAAGAGAGAACACTGAGAAATTAAACCCATTGTGTTTAATTCTTCATTTGTGCTTCACTTGAAGAGCATGTCCTGGTGCTTCTGAGGGTGAACTGGTGACACAGGAGCTCAGATCTTCCAAGCAAGTTTGAAGAGACAGTAACGAAATCTAAAAGAGAAGAGTGATTGGATATAGAATTGTATCCATGGCTCCCTGGATACCTATAGCAGGTTGCTAAAAACTGGCAGTGACTGAGACCATGCAGGTGCCATCTAAGGAAACCTAAGCTGCAGGGTGCCTGGCCTTCTGAGGATCCCAGTGAGGTGCAAGGGTACCTGGAGCATAGTATTATTCATATAGTCTTTCATTCACTCATGTTTATGAAGCACCTACTCTGTTTCATGCCACAGGATCCTGGCACAGAGAGCAAACAGGAGTCCATGGAGGCTGGCTGTCAGCATAGGGGCCAACAGTGAGGAAGTAAGGGCAGAACTGGAGACACATTTACACCTTGTGAGTGGAACCAAAACCATTCATTCAACAAAAACATCTGTCAATCATCTTCTATATGCCAGGAATAGTTCTAGACATGGGGGAGAAAGCAGTGGACAAAATGCCCTTGTAGATATGACATTCTAGTGAGGAGGGGGATATAGACAATAAATAAACTACTGTCTATAAGATGGCAAATGGTGATTAATGCTACAGAGAAAAATAAATCAGGACGAGAGATAAGGAGTGTCAAGAAGAAAAGATTGCAACTGTAGGGTGGCCAGCAAGGCCTCAGTGAGAAGGTCTTAAGTAAAGACCTGAAAAAGGTAAGAGAAAAAGCCATGGGGCTATCTGGTGGAGGCAGAGGGCACAGCAAGTGCAAAGGCCCTGAGGTGGGAGAGTGCCTAGTGCATCCTAAGAAGATCAGGGAAGGCAGTGTGGCTAGAGCAGAGTTGGGGGTGGGGGTAGGAATGGTGAGAGGAAGTCTGAAAGCTATGACCTTGTAGACAAGCTGTTGGACAGACTTGGACTTTTTACTCTGAGGGAGATTGTAGAGAGGGATTTTAAAAGTTAATACCTGTGGCCTGGCAGGTTAGCTCTCTTGGTTAGAGCATGGTAACACCAAGGTCAAGGGTTGGATCACCTTACTGGCCACACATCAAAAAAAAAAGTTAGGGCCGGCCTGTGGCTCACTTGGGAGAGTGCGGTGCTGATAACACCAAGGCCACGGGTTCGGATCCCTATATAGGGATGGCCGGTTCGCTCACTTGGAAGAGCGTGGTGCTGACAACACCAAGTCAAGGGTTGAGATCCCCTTACTGGTCATCTTTAAAAAAAAGAAAAGATAAAAGTTAACACCTAGTCGGGGGCTAGCTATCTCTATAAATGTATGGCTAAAGACACTGGGGAAATAACCAAGCCCAATCAAGCTGATCAGGGTACAATCTGAGTAAAATCTAAATACTTATCTTGTTCTGTAAGAAAGAATAGGAAATTTCTATTCTTTATGGAGCAGTATCTTTGGAGTCTAGAAGAAAGAACCTTTGGGGAAGGTTCATATCTTCCTAAACTTAAAAACAATGGAAGAAATCACAGAGAAAAGATCAATAGACTTGATAATGTACAAATGATGAATTTCTGCAAATTAAAAAAATTAAACAAGAAATTAAAAGGCAAACAACAAACTGGGCAGAATATTTGCAGCCAGTATAAAAATTAAAGTTGACATGTAAGAGATAAGCAGTAGTATATACGTAAGCCAGTGAGAAAAACAAAACTCTTCAAAAGACAGATAATTCACAGAAGAGAAAATACAAATAACTAACAAATATTTACTTTAAAAAGTTTAAACTACTCATTTATGGAAATAAAAATTAAATGGGATATTATTTGTGCCTATTAAAGATGACAATGCTCATGTACTTTCATGCATAGCAGGAGGTAAGATTATCATAAATCTTTCTAAAAAGCACATTAGTAAAAAGCATCATTCCATTCTTTCCATTTATCTAACAAATGTTTATTGACCACCTACCTCATACCAGGCATAGTTCTCAGAGGTGGGAATAGAGTTGAGAGTAAGAGTTCTGGCCTTCATAGAATCTATGTTTTAGTGGTAGGGGGAGAGATAACAAGCAAAATACACACATGCACACACTTACACAAAAAAATTATAGATGATGTCAAATTCTAAGAAGGAAATTAGAACAGGGCGATGATGCACACAGTGGTGTTTCCTAGATCTGGCTGTGATATTATTTTATATATATATATATATATATATATATATATACACATCATAATATATGTGGAGGAAAACATAAATATAAATATGTATATATAAATATAAACATAAGCATAAGCATAAGCATAAATATATATATATATATATATATATATATATATATATATATATATATATATATATATTTTTTTTTTTTTTTTCCCTCCACAGTTCCTGGCTCCTCAAGGTAGGACTCTAATCTTCTTCTGCCTTTCTGTCTCGGAGCTGGGTTTTAAGAAATTCTGTGACCATCTGGTCTGATTGTAAATGATAAGACTCTTATTTTAGGAAAGGTCCTGTCTCATACCCAGGAGGAAGGAATGCTGCATAGAGAGACCAAGAAAAACCTGAGTAGACAGCTCTTGCTGGGTTCTCCCACTGAGTCTGTTAGTGTTAGATCATACTTTTTTTGTCCAATCACATTTCTTCATAGTCACCCACGCTTCAATGATGCCTATGTAATGAGGCTTCCATAAAACCCCACGAGCACAGGATTCAGAAACTGTCAGGATAGCTGAATATGTGGAGAATCCTGGAGGTTGGCTTGCCCAGGGATGGCATGGAAGCTCTGCTATCTTTCTCCCATACTTCACCCTCTCCATCTCTTTATCTGCATCCCTTGTAGCATCTTTTGTAATGAACCAGTAAACCTAAGTAAGTGTTTCTTTGAGTTCTGTGAGTCTCTCTAGCAAATTAATCAAGCCCAAGGAGGGGATCGTGGGAACCCTGATTTATAGCTGGTCAGTCAGAAGCACAGGTAAAACAACCTGGGCTTTCCATTGCCATTTGAAATGGTGGTAGTGGGGCAGTCTTGGAGACTGAGCTCTCAACCCGTGGGATCTGATGTTATCTCCAGGTAGATAGCAACAGATTGAGCTGAAGTACACACAGCTGGTGTCCACTGAAGAATTGTTTGGTGTGTGGGGAACTCCCCCTCCTCCCACATTTGGTTACAGAAGTCTTCTGTGTTGATTATTGTGGTGCGAGAGTAGAAGAAAAACGGTTCATGCTTTTTTCTATCACTTGCCAATATCATTCTCACCACTCACTAAGCAGAATCTTTAGGAGAGAGGTCTGGGAATCTTTTTTTAACCAGCATCCACAGGCGACTTCAATGACTGCCGAAGTATCAACCTGGGAAACATGGGGGGAAAGCGAGGAGGAGGCAGAGAGTCTGTCCTGTGGCCTAGTCATTCCACAGCTGGGAGTCAGTCTTAGTGAGATAATCAGAAACATGGGCAAATGTTTACACACTCTGGAATTACTTCTAATCGCCTCTGGTCTCTCATTTCCCCTCTCCACCCCTTGCGGGAGTCACACTGAAATGCTTGCACTTCCCCCAGATGTGCCTCATCCTCTCTCAGGTCTCCAGGCCTTTATATGCTGCATCTTTCTACCAACCTTCCAGAATCGGCTAAGTGTCACCCCCAGAAGCATTTCCTGTCACAAACTGTTATAGGCTGAATTGTGTCCCCCCACATTCATGTGTTGAGGCCCTGACCCTAGTGTCTCAGAATGTGCTTGTGTTTGGAGGTAGGGCCTATAAAGAGGTGATTAAGCTACAACGAGGCTGTTAGGGTGGGCCCTCATCCAATCTGACTGGTATCCTTATAGGAAGAGGAAATTTGGACACACAAAGAGACACCAGGTAAGAAAACAGCATTTTGTTTCTTTATTAAAAAAAGAAAGAGAGACACCAGGGATGCAGGAGCACAGAAGAAAGACCATGTCAGGACACAGCAAGAAGGAGGCCATCTGCAAGCCAGGGAGAGAGACCTCAGAGAAAACCAGAACCACTGACACCTTGATTTTGGCTTTCTTTTTTTTTTTTTTTTTTTTTAAAAAGATGACCGGTAAGGGGATCTCAACCCTTGGCTTGGTGTTGTCAGCACCACGCTCAGCCAGTGAGCAAACCGGCCATCCCTATATAGGATCCGAACCCGTGGCCTTGGTGTTATCAGCACCGCACTCTACCGAGTGAGCCACGGGCCGGCCTGATTTTGGCTTTCTAACCTCCAGAACCATGTGATGCTTTGTTATAGCAACCATAGCGAATTGGTACACTATCTAAGTCTTTTCCTCTTTGTACCTCCTTTTGTCACCGTATATTAATTGTAGGTGTCTGCCTCCCAGTAATTTTTTTTTTGATTGTTTGAGTTTCTGAAAGTCCAGATTTACTCATTTTTTTCTGTATCCTCAAACCCAGCCCAGCGCCTGACTCTTGAAAGGCAAGATCCAATAAATGTAGAATGAATTAATTATATGAATGAAAACAATATGCAATGTCAAGGACAAACAATGAGAAGCAGGATAAGCCAATTGTGGCATGTTCACATGACTGAAGTGATGCTTACAACCAGGTTTTAATAACGTGGAGGAAATGCTTATGTTTTTATATTAAGTGGGGGAAAAAGTGAGATTCTACCTTCAGGATGAGCACAGCTATATTAAAATAAATCAAAAGCAGGGGCTGGTCTATGGCTCACTTGAGAGAGTGTGTTGCTGATAGCGCTGAGGCCATGGGTTCGGATCCCTATAAAGGGATGGCTGGTTGCCTCACTTTGAAGAGCCTGGTGCTGACAACACCAAGTCAAGGGTTAAGATCCCCTTACCGGTCATCTTAAAAATAAATAAATAAATAAATCAAAAGCAACTGAAAGGAAATATGCAAATATCCATAGGCCTCATCTGGACAGTGGGATTATAGATGTTTGTCTGCCTTCTTGCTTCCTATTTCTGAAATTTGTACCTCTGGTGTTTCCCATTGAAATTCTCCTTATAGGGGCTGGCCGGTTACCTTAGTTGGTTAGAGCACAGCCTTACAATACCAAGGTCAAGGGGAACTCATACCAGCCAGCCACCAAAAGACAAAAAACAAAAAAAAAAAAAAAAAAAGAAAGAAGGTAAAAAAGAAAGGAAGAAAGAAAGTCTTCATATAAATATGTCCAGGAAGACTCCACGACAATCTGTACTTACCTCCTTTGTTGTGTATTCCTCTTTCTGTATTCCAAATTCCTATTTTCTTATTTTTCTTTTTTACTAAACTAGACTATAAACTCCTTGGAACAGTAACGGTGTTTTTGTACTATTGTTTCTCCAGTCCTGGGCACATTTTAAAACAGTCATTCACTAAATAATTCTTCAATGAATGATGGAAACAACAAGAAAGAAAGCCTTTTTTGAAAAGGAAACTCTCATCAAAGCTCTTTTCCTTATGTCTGTGACAAGAGAGCAATATATGAGCAGAAGTGTTGGTTTGTCACTCTGAATGAAGGCCAGGAATGATTCAAGTAACCTCGCACCAAAAAAAGGGATGGGATTGACCAACAGGGAGGAGAAGGATTTGGTGATTTGAGAAAAGTTTCTGAAAGGCCCACATGTGCAGCATGCTGAGAGTGGGGAAAAACCGGACCACATTTTTTCTGAGCTTTTCAAAATCCTTTACCAGTCAATCTACTTGTTAATGTACAACTTCAGGTCATGGTAAGATAATACATGCATGCTTACAATGAAAAGTTACAAGCAAAACACACAGAATGTTTAGTTGCCGCAAGCTAACACTTGTTCCTCTCTGAAGTTTAACTTCAATTTCTGGCGAAATTTAGCAATGAATACTCACACCCACACTTGTGGATGAGAATAGACCAACACCATAAATACTAGGTCAGTAACTCCTTCCCAAGCTTAAAAGCTGGGGAGTGACTGTTTGTGGGACCCACCACTGAGCCCCCCACCATAGGTTCAACACCCTGGGTTCACCTTAGTTTCACTGACACACTCAGAACAAGGTGAAACCCACTGGGCCTGAAGCAAAGGTGGGGATCTTAGAAAAACACAGCTGCATGTTTTAGCTCGTGTGTAAATATTCCTCTGCATCATGTGCTTGCTGTTTTCTGATTTGCTTGGCTCTGAAAGCCGAGCTTTCAGGCTTTAAACTTAATCCCAACAGACATGAATTGATGCCTCTTAATTATGGCCGTGATGTAGTAAATCAACACCCTATTAGGAAGTCATTCAAGTATTAAATATTTAGGAACTTATTACAAGAGAATTGCAACATGTAAGTCCTCAGGCAAGAAGAGATGCTGGTAACCTGTTTTGTGTACAGAGCAGTGCTAACTGACCCTGCAAAACAGGGCTAAGCTACCAATCATATGCCTATTCATACAGTTCATCAAACCAAAAGTTTAAGCCCCACCTTTTAAATAACTGTAAAACATGCAGTATAATCACCACTCCCAACTTTCCTACTTAATTCTTTTGCCTCTTTGTGGTCCTCTTTATCAAGAATTAAGTTGAAATTATGTACTGATTTACAGAGAGAGAATATTCATTCATTCAGCAAAAATTTTCAATATTGAGTACCTTCTCTGTGCTGGGTACTGCTCTAGGCATTTGGGATATGTCAGTGAATAATAATAAGATCTGTCCTTGTGCAGCTTATATTCAAATGGGGAAAACTGACAATAAACAAAAAGCATAATAAACAAGAAAATTGTATAGGGCATTAGAAGGTGACAGGTGATATGGGAAAAATATGTAGCAGGACCAGAATTGCTGGTGGTGGGGGTGGAGGGAGTTACAGTGTTAAAGAGGGTGATTAGGACAGGTCATTCAGAGAAAGTGAGACCTGAAGAAGGTCTTGAAGAAGGTGGGGCAGTTAGCCAAGCAAATATTTGGAAGAAGAGCCCTGCAAAGAGGGACCAGTCAGATTAAAGGCCCTAAGTGGCATGTGTGTGTCATGTCAGAACCCTAAGGAGATGTGGTGGATGAGGAGTGGCAGGTAGAACAGTAGGTGGGGATGTCAGAAGGGGAAGAGGGGAGAGGAAGCAGATCAGGTAGTGGTTTGTAGCCTGCAGAGGATGTTTATTGGCTTTTCTAGTTTACATAGAAACTGGAAGATGTCAAGTGACCAAAGAAGGAGAGCTGGTTCTTTGAGTAATCAGAGCAGAGACCTGGGAATCAGGAGACCTGGATTTTGCTTCTCCTTCTGCTGTTATGTTAATTGCCTGACTGTGAACAAGGCCTATTTCAGAGCTTTTCTCCAGGGTCGAACTAGATCATTCCTAAGGCTTATTTCAGTTTTAAGGTCCTATGACTTTAGGCAACCATCTCCAACATGTGATTGGAACAGCAGGGAAATGTCTGGCAGTCCAAAAACTTCATGCATTGGCAGCTACCAGACCTAAAGTCCCCAGACAATCCTCAAGGCCTCAGCGTTTTTGATGGAAGCCCTTAAAGAAATCTGACAAGAGCTACAGAACCTCTTCTCACAGAAATGTAGAGCTACATGTGCACACAGAATGTTGCTAACAGCTGTAGGGAGTTCATGGAGTCCTTGAAGCACAGCCATGCACCCTCTTCCCACCTCCTTCCCATCCCCACCCCCTCACCAATGTGATTCATGGGCTAGTGGGCTACTCATTCAGAATCCTGGCATTAAGGAAGCTTGTTAATTTTCCCCCAACTTTCTATTATGGAAATGTTTCATGAATTCAGAAAAATTGAAGACTAGTGCAACAAACTCCTGTACATCTTACACTCAAAGTTTTAAAAATTATAATCTTTTACGATATTTACTTTATCTATTTATCATCTTTGTTTTGTTTTTGGCCCATTTGAAAGTTACAGATATCATGTCACTTTATCACAAAGTACTTTCAGCATGTATCTCTCTCTTTTTTTTTTTTAAAAGATGACCGGTAAGGGGATCTTAACCCTTGACTTGGTGTTGTCAGCACCACACTCTCCCAAGTGAGCCACAGGCTGGCCCTTCAGCATGTATCTCTTAAGAATAAGAACAGTCCCTTATTCTACCACAACACCATTATCACATCTAAGACTGTCAGAGGGAGCAGGACTGAAGCCGTGTTGGGACCTAAAACTGCATGGGCATTAGGGGAAAAAAAAAAAAAAAAGATTTCTTTTTCTTGGCATGCATTTCTCTGGAGTTCCCTCTTTCCCATGGTTATTTGATATTTTGAAAATTGGTTACTGGGCACTATGACATTATTTGCATAGATGTAAAGCAGTTTTCCAGTCAGCCTAAAGTGGCAGACTTGTCACGTGGCACATACTATCCAGACCCTGAGAAACCAAGGAAGACATCAACAAAGCTATGCTGATTTCACCCTGAAGCAAATCAAAATCCTGCAAGACCCTAAGATAACAAGAATGAGAACAGAAGCCAGGCTGGTTCTTGGCAAGAATTTGCTCCTGGCCCCTTACACGTCCCCCTCCCTTCTGCTTCCCTCAACCCCCTTTTTAAAAAACTCCTCAGTAGATCTGAGTCTTTGAGTTAGGTTTAGTCTGGCTGTTCTCCTTCAGGTTTACCAGAGAGATGGGTTAGCCTAGTATCTCTTCTTGGGTCATCAGTGTTCCTGAATAAAAGCTGACTTCCACTTTGACCAACATTTGACTTTTCGGTCATTTTTTTTTTTTTTTTTTAATAAAAGATGACCGGTAGGGGGATCTTAACCTTTGACTTGGTGTTGTCAGCACCATGCTCACCAGTGAGCTAACCGGCCATTCCTACACGGGATCTGAAGCCATGGCCTTGGTGTTATCAGCACCACACTCTCCTGAGTGAGCCACGGGCCAGCCCCAAATTTTGTTTTCTTTTTAAAGATTGTTTTGGTGATTCATGATTCCTTGCATCTTTTTCTTTTTTTTCTCTTTTTTAAAAAAGATGACTGGTAAGGAGATCATAACCCTTGACTTGGTGTTGTCAGCAGCATGCTCTCCCAAGTGAGCTAACCGGCCATCCCTATATAGGATCCAAACCCATGGCCTCAGTGTTATCAGCACTGCACTCTCCTGAGTGAGCCATGGGCCAGCCCAATTCCTTGTATCTTCATATGAATTTTAGAATCAGCTGTCAATTTCTGCAAAAAAGGCAGCTGGGATTTTAGTAGGGATTGCATTAAATATGTAGATCAATTTGAGGAGTATTGCTACCTTAACTATTAAATCTTCTGATTCATGACATGGGGTGTCTTTCAGTTTATTTAGATCTTTAACTTCTGTCAGTGATGTTTTGTTATTTTCAGTGTATACTTTGCACTTCTTTTATTAAATTTATTCTTAAGTATTTTATTCCCTTTGATACCATTGCAAATGGAATTGTTTTCTTTTCTAATAATGTGGAAATATAATTGATTTTTGTATATTGGTAATGTATCCTACAACCTTGCTCAATTTTTTTATTAGTTCTAATAGTTTTTTTGTGCACATTTCTTAGGACTTTCTACATATGACATTATGTCATCTGTAAATAGAAATAATTTTATACCTTCCTTTCCAATATGGATGCTTTTTTTTTCTTTTCTTGCCTAATTACCCTGGCCAGAACCTCCAGTAGTGGTAAGAGTGAACATCCTTGCTTGTTCCTGATTTTAGGGGGGAAAGCTTTTAGTCTTTCACAGTTAAGTATGATGTTAGCCAAGGGTTTTTTGTAGATGCCCTTTATCAATTTGAGGAAATCACCTTCTAGTTTGTTGAGTGTTTTTATCATGAAAGGGTGTTGGATTTTATCAAATGCTTTTTCTGCATCTATTGAGATGATCCTGCAGTTTTTGTCTTTTATTCTGTTAATACAGTGTGACCATCTCTGTGTAAGCAGCATTCTCTGTTTCAGATTCTTGTATACAGTAATAATTAAGAGAAATGGCTTAGGAGGGACACCCTGGTCCTTCAGTTTACCTGGCTATGTAAACTTGGTCAAATCCTCTCATGTTTAGGTTTCTTCATCTGTAATATGGAAATGGTAATCCCTTCCCGGATACCTAGGTTATGTTATTATTAGGATTATTTTCTATCATTAAAATATCTAGAGCAGAGGATGTGAACATATCTAAAGAAATGACATAAAGAAATATTTTCTGTTAGTGCTTTGTATAAGAAATAGGAAAAGGAAATATATATATATATATATATATATACACATCTCCAAAGTTCTTTTTTTTTTTTTTTTTTTTTAAAAGATGACCGGTAAGGGGATCTTAACCCTTGACTTGGTGTTGTCAGCACCACGCTCAGCCAGTGAGCGAACCGGCCATCCGTATATGGGATCCGAACCCGGGGCCTTGGTGTTATCAACACCGCACTCTACCGAGTGAGCCACGGGCCGGCCCCACATCTCCAAAGTTCTAAGGCAGGTATTTGAGAAATGTGATGATCTTTTTATGTGTGAGTTTGATTAGGCTATTGTTATAGGGCACAGGCTCCCCCAAATTGATACCAAACTCAAAGATCTGGCTGTCTGCTTCCAGATAAAAGCAAACCACTCAAAAGTCAAATGGTGAAAATGGAAGTCAGCTTTTATTCAGGAATACTGGTGACCTGAGGAGAGATGTGAGGCTAACCCATCTCTCTGGTAAACCTGAAGGAGAATGGCCAGGCTAAAGCCATCTCAAAGACTCCGATTTACTGAGAGGTTTTTAAAGAGGGGGCTAAGGGAATGGAATGTGGGAAAATGAAAAGCAGGAGTGGGAGGACCACATGAATAGTGAGGGCTTCATGCAAGTTCTCAGGTGCAACATCTCACCAAGGCTCCATCCGGTTTCTGCTCCCATCTTTGCTGTTGTCTCAGGGTCTGGTTGGTATGTGTAAGTCTGTAGCTTCAGGCTGACTAGAAAACAACTTCACATTCATGTAAATCACATCATTGTGCCCCATAACCAAGGTTCAAAATATCAAATAACCATGGGGAAAGAAGGAACTCAGAGAAAAGCATGCCAGGAAAAAAACTGTGTTTTCTAAAAATTTGCCTACAGCCCATCCGGTTTTATGTACCAACATGGCTTCAGTCCTGCTCACCCCAACACTATGTGCCCAGCTATTGTATTTTATCTTTTTGTACTTTTTGGCTGGCCAGTATAGGGATCTGAAGGTGTTACCTTGGTGTTACCAGTACCATGTTCTTCCAAGTGAGCTAACTGGCCAGCTCCTTCCAGTTATTCAATCAAACACTTATCTAGGTGTTGTAGTGAAGGTATTTTGTAGATGTGATTAAATCATTACTTGTATATCAGCAAAAAAACCAAAAAAGTAAAAAAAAAAAAATTCCATGATCAATGGGAGATTAGATAATCTAGGTGGGCCTGATCCAATCATTTCCAATCATTTGAAAGGCCTTAATGGCAGAGCTGAGGCTTCCTTAAACAAGAAATTCCAGTCTGCCTTTTCTGATGGCCAGCCCTGCAGAGTTCAGACTTGCCTAGACAGCCCCCACAACAGTATAGGTGAATTCCTTGCAATAAATATCTTAATGTCTATCTCCTACTGATTCCACTTCTCTGGTTGAACGCTGATTCTTACAAGGAGGGCCAAGTTGGCTGGGAAGAAAAGTTAAGAATTTTAAACCTCCTTCTCCTACATTTATTAAGGCTATAAGCTAATTTTTTTTTTTTTTTAAGATGACCGGTAAAGGGACCTTAAACCTTGGTTTGGTGTTTTCAGCACCACGCTCAACCAGTGAGCGAACCGGCCATCCCTTTATAGGATCTGAACCCGTGGCCTTGGTGTTATCAGCACCATACCCGCCCGATTGAGCCATGGGCCGGCCCCACAAGGCTGTAGGCTAATTTATTCAATATTGTTTGAGTGGCTACGACCTGCTGGTTACTATTCTAGTTGCTGGGCTATGGGATTGAAGTAAATAGTTTCTGCCTTCATGGAGGTTATACATCAGCAATAACGTTTACTGACCACTTACTGTTATATGTAAGGCACTGTGGCTACATACTGTGGGGGATAAAAAGGTGAACATGGCTGAATGTTTTCTCTTGGCGCTTGTGATCAGTCTGTGAATATTTGAATTGGCATGGAGGAGGGAGAGCTGAGTATGATTTTTATTTGCAGAGTAATTTAGAAACAAAATTTTTAAAGAAGGGATAAAACTAAGAATTTCAGGAACCCAAATGAGCTATTAGGGATATTTGAGATCCTTAGTGTCCTGAGTCTTCTTTGAAATTATGTATATTCAAGGGATGAAGATCGAAAGTTTGTGTCCCCACACCAGCCAGCCAACAAAAAAAGGAAACAAAACAAAACAAAACTTAAGTTCATGTTTATTTAAAGGTACCCTAAATAAATCATATTTTATTTTATTTTATTTTTTATTTTATTATTTTTTTTAAAAGATGACCGGTAAGGGGATCTTAACCCTTGACTTGGTGTTGGCAGCACCAAGCTCAGCCAGTGAGCAAACCGGCCATCCGTATATGGGATCCAAACCCGGGGCCTTGGTGTTATCAGCACCGCACTCTCCCGAGTGAGCCACGGGCCGGCCCAATCATATTAAATTTTAAAAGGAACTTCTAGTAAAGTTCCAAGAGGTTTCACTTTGGTTGCCTTCGCTGGTAACATGAGCTGTTTAAATGTTGTTGGGAAAACATAGGAAAAATGGTCAGGGCCCCTCAGATGTTCAGAATCTTGCTGAGCATTTGGGCCAGCCTCATGACTCACCTGGGAGAGTGCGGTGCTGGTAGTGCCCAGGCCATGGGTTCGGATCCTGTATAGGGATGGCTGGTGCGCTCACTGGCTGAGTGTGGTGCAGACAACACCGTGCCAAGGATTGTGATCCCCTTACCAGTCAAAAAAAAAAAGGAATTTTGCCAAGCATTTGATGTAAACAGACATATGCGCTCAGGTGTTCCTTGGTTATCGTCTAGTGTAATTGCGCATGTGCACCCAAGTGTCCTGGGTTATGGACTTAAGTATAAGGATGAGTGGCTCTGATCCATGGTGCCTGCCATCCCCGGGATGCCCCCCCCCCCGTGGGGGGGTGAGTCTGGGGTTGCCACTACTCAGCTGCTGCTAGCGCCCCCAAGACCCTCTGCAAGGCCACTGCTGCTGTCCGACCTGTAAGCTGCTGCTGCTGAGGAAGCTGAGGACTGAGCTCAAGTCATCTGCCAACAGCCCCTGGAATCTTTCCCAATTACTTAGCATGGACCTGCATGTGAGGGGTCTGGGGGCCCAACCTGGCATCTGGTGACCCAGTCTGTACAATGGGTTTGGAGGGTTGGAGCCCTAGCTCTGACAACATAAATGGAAACTTAGTATAACTAAAATAATAGCTAAAATAATGAAATATTTTGGCTTTAGTTGTGATTTGCCTTACTTTACAAGTGTATTTAAGGAGTGTAGTGACAAAGAGCAATGTGGGAATAGCAAGATGTTTCTGGCATTCTCTGCCTTTTAAAGCCATGCTGTTTCATTTTGTGGCTGCAGCTATTGTGGAAATTGCAGAACCTCAAGCCATTTGAACTCTGCTTCCTAGGCTGAATTAGATTACAGGTAATCTCATGGTGGAGGCGTGTTTTGAATCGACTCACTTTTGAAATGTTTATGAAAGAAATTCTTTGGCAATGGGACTTCCACACTGGAGGGGGCAATCTGTTGGGCAATTGCCTTACTTTACCAATTCTGGTGAGGCATCTTTGCTTTGAGAAAAGAAACAAAAAACAAGAACAAATGGGCTCTTTTTTTTTATTACCGTAAGGAAGCAACTGTCTTCTGCAAACAGAAGATAACAGACAGCCTTCTGGCGATCCTGATTGCTCTGTGGTTTACAGTGCAATGAAAATCTACCTACCTGAGTGGGGCAACCAGGTGCCAGTCTGACCTACGATCCTTCCACTGAGCAATTCTTTCTGGTGCCAGAAGCCTGAAGGAAATGCAGTCAACCACCTGTAGCTGGGCTTGTTCTGAGTTTTCTCTCGAAGCCAGAACTACTAGTTCTGAAAATAGGTCACAATTGACTGGCAGTCCCTGAGAGGCTCACAGGAAGTAGCTGCAAAGGTCAGGGAGGTTTTTAACCACGATACAGGAGGCCAGTGAATGACAGAGTTTAAGGAGCTTCTCTGCCTGGCATTTGAAACAGCCATATGGAGGAGGTGCCTCAGAGAAAGAGTGACAGGTGTGAGATGTGTTCCTAATGCCTCAGCCCCATGAAAGATTGCCCTTGCTCTTGTTATAGGCATCGGGAGAAAATCACCCTTGGGGACTGATATAGAAAAAGAGAAAAAGATTTTTATTTCCAGCGCGGCCCCGAACAGTTTTTTTTTTTTTTTTTTTTTTTTTTTTGTGACCGCGCTCAGCCTGAGCGAACCGGCCATCCCTATATAGGATCCGAACCCCGCGGCGGGAGCGCTGCTGCGCTCCCAGCGCCGCACTCCGAGTGAGTCCGGTAAGGGGATCGCAACCCTTGGCTTGGCGTCGTGTGCACCGCGCTCAGCCAGTGAGCGCACCGGCCATTCCCCTATAGGATCCGAACCCGCGGGAACGCCGCTGCGCTCCCAAGCGCTGCACTCTCCCGAGTGCGCCACTGGGCCGGCCCCTGTTCTTGGTTTTTATTTTTTATTTTTATATTTTTTAAGATGACCGGTAAGGGGATCTTAACCCTTGACTTGGTGTTGTCAGCACCACACTCAGCCAGTGAGCGAACCGGCCATCCGTATATGGGATCCGAACCCGGGGCCTTGGTGTTATCAGCACCGCACTCTACCGAGTGAGCCACGGGCCGGCCCCGTGTTCTTGGTTTTTAAAGCTGCAAGTAAGGCAACTCGGTCGAGCGACCACCTCTCCAGGAGGTATTAGCCAACTCAAGCAAACCAACAGTATGTGAGCTAATTTTGCAGTTAGCGGAGCTCCTCCCTTCCCACCCCCACTTTCCCGCCTAACTTTCACACAGTGGAGGGGCTATCTTAAGTGGCGTCGGTCCTGCTCTTAGAAAAGAGGGCATTACTTCACTCTGCTGTACAAAAAGCTCATCTCTCTATAGGAGGATCATCATGCAGGACTCAAGGGATGATCGTGAGGGACTTACAGCATTAACTTTGGAAACCCAGTACGATATTCCCAAAGGGAGAGTCAGGGTAAAGGCTCAGATAGAAATTGTATTAGTCTGTTTTTGTTTCTCATAACAAAATACATTGAACTGGTGATTTATAAAGAAAATGAAACTTATTGCTTACAGTTTCTGAGGCTGGGAAGTTCAAAGTCCATCTGGTGGTGGCAACAGAGACCCAGGGGTCTCACATTGCAAGATAGTGGAAGCAGAGAGAGAGCAAGACAGACTCTCCTCTTTTTTCAGAGCCCTCAGAACCACACCCCTGACCACCATTTTTAATCCATCCACTACTGCATGGTCCTACAATTCAATAACCTCTTTACGGCTCCACTTTCAATTACTATAATAGGAATTCCCACTCACTTACCAGTCACAGTGGGGACTAAGTTTCTTTTTCTTTTTTTTTAAAGATGACCAGTGAGGGGATCTTTACCCTTGATTTGGTGTTGTCAGCACCATGCTCAGCCAGTGAACGAACCGGCCATCCCTATGTAGGATCTGAACCTGTGGCCTTGGTGTTATCAGCACAGCACTATCCCGAGTGAGCCACGGGCCGGGCCTGGGACTAAGTTTCTAATACAGAAAACTTGGAAGACAACTCAAGCCTCAGTGAGTTTTGGGGGGACATAATTCAATCCACTACAGAAATATTTTGAGCTTTATGGATCATATGGTCTCTGTCACAACTACTCAACTCTGCTGTTGTGACATAAAAGCAACCACAGACAATATGTAAATGAATAAGCATGGTTGTGTTCCAGTAAAACTCTGTTTATAAAAACAAACAGCTAGCTTTGTCTTAGACCCCTAGAGGGTAAAAGCATGGGCTCTGGAGCCAGGTTCAAATCCTGACTCTATTACTTGCTAGCTGTGTGAACTTAGAGAACTTAGTTATCTTCCCTGTGCTTTGGTCTCTTCATCTCTAAATTGACAATAGTACTTAACCCACAGTGTTGTTTATATGATCAAATGAGGGGCTTGCCGGTTAGCTCAGCTGGTTCGAGCACAGTGCTGATAACACCAAGGTCCAGGTTTCCATCCCTGTACCAGCCAGCTGCAAAACAAACGAACAAACAAAAAGATTAAATGAGGTAAATTTCTAAAGTACATAAACGGTGCCTCACAGTAAGTGCTATATAAGTGTTTGTTAGATAATTAAACAAACTATGAAGTAGGTAATATTATTCTTATTAAAAATTAGATTAAAAGAAAGAAACACATGACTTTTTAAAATTGAAATGTAATTCTTTATACATATTTGTGGGGTACAGAGTTGAATATCAATACCTGTGTACAATGTGTAATGATCAAGTCAGGATAATTAGCATATTCATCATTACAAAATGTAATCATTTGTGTTGAAGACATTTGAGCTCCTCTCTTCTAGTTATTTGATAACATGCAGTAAATTAATATTAATTATATAGCTCGACCATCCATCAGTAGAACTTATTTTTCCTAACTAGCTTTTTTTTTTTTTTTAAAGATGACCGGTAAAGGGATCTTAACCCTTGACTTGGTGTTGTCAGCACCACGCTCTCCCAAGTGAGCCAGCCGGCCATCCTTATATAGGGATCTGAACCCATGGCCTTGGTTTTATCAGCACCACACTCTCCCAAGTGAGCCACGGCTGGCCCTCTAACGAGCTGTTTTGTGTCCATTAACCCATTTCTTGCCACAGTCCCCCCCCTTCCCCCTTTCCCACTTGTAGTAACCACAGTACTGTTCTCTTCTTCTGAAAGTTCAATGAGAAATACATGACTAAGACTAAGACGAAGTCAGTTTCCCCATTTCCAGTACAATTGCTCTTTTCTCATCAGAGGTCAAATCATCACATCTAAACACAGAGAACTTCCCTGTAACAGCTTATGAGTCAGGCCTTGATCCTTAAAACCATAATTTTAAAGACTTCTCTCTCCATCCACGTGAGGAATTACTATAAGCAGCGGTGTGCTGGAGCTGGTTTTTACTGGCTCACTAGAGCTGATTGCTACATTTCTAGGAATTTTGTGAACCAGATGTTAAACTGTTGGTAGATTGAAACTGGCTGGGGCGGGAGTATTTACACCATGAAATTGGCAGGTGCTATAGATTAGGGCTTTTCATCTCTTGGAGGGTCAGTTTACCAGCAAACCACAGGCTCTGTGCCAGCAGTGAGCACTCCTCCAGCAGAGGCCCCATGTCCTAAACAGTAAGTTGGTAAATAATATTCAGTGGCATGTGACCTACCATATCTTAGGGCACCATGGCCTCAGAATGCCAGACCCATGGCTTTTGCTTCGTGGCAGAGGCAAAAAAGATTACATGCTTTGCTTTGGAACAGAAATGAGTCAGTGGTGGCCCTATACTCTGATTTCCAGACATCTGACTCACAGCTCTGCTCTCTGTTCCTGTTCCAGTACACACTCACACCCACATGCTCTCACACACATGCACTGGCCCACATGGTTCAAGCTAAATAGGGACAGAATGGCTTAGGAGGCACTAAAAGAAATATAGAGCTGTTTGGCAAACATCGTAATCAAAGTACTTTTAATGGTCACTTTTTCTAGGAAAGGCACTGTGAGTGCTGTGTGTGTGTGTTTTAAGCCATTTCTTAAGGTGTTCTTCCTAGTCTAAACACGTGACTTAGAAACTTTTGTGGAAGCAGCAGAGGGAGTACAAAAGAGGGCTGGAGTCAGTCAGAAGGACTCTTAGGACACTTTCTCTCATGAAGTTGTGAATCTCATTTTTCTTCTCTATAAAATGGGAATCATAACCATTTCATTGCTAGTCTGACATAGTGGTTTTGAAAGTCAATGATAATTTGTTATTCACTTACTCAGCATACTTTTTTTTTTTTTAAAGAGGACCGGAAAGGGGATCTTAGCCCTTGACTTGGTGTTTTCAGCACCATGCTCTCTCAAGTGAGCCACGGGCCGGCCCTCAGCATATTTATTTTTGAGTACCACTGTGTTCTCTACTAGGTGCTCAGGATCCAGAGATGGGGGAGTAAGGTCTTTGCTCATGAGGAAGACAGAGTCTGGGTGCTTAAACAGGTAGTCCGAAGAGTTTGCATGCCAGAGGATGGATTACTATGGCTTCATTTGGTCATAGTGGTCAAGAGTTTGGCTCTGGAGCCAGGTTGCCTGGGTTCGAATCCCAGCTGTGCTGTTTACTAGCCTTGTGACCTTGGGTGAGTTACCTAGCATATCTTTTTCTATTCTGTCAAATGGGATTTTAAGCCTCCCCCAGTTTTATCTGTAAACAGATAATAATAGTACCTATTTCCTAGGATTGTTATAAAGATTAAATGAGATAATACATGTAAAGTCTTCAGTTTCTTCATCTATAAAAATGAAGATAATGGTAACTACTAATTTTTGTATTGGCATTGTTGTGATGATTAAATGAATAATACCTGAATATCCCCATGGCAGACAGCCACCAAAATAAATACATAAGTAAATGAAATAATACATGAAAGCATTCAGAACCATCCTTAGAAACAAAAACATGAATAAGACATAGACTAATGGAAGACACAACACTAAACATTATTCAAGGTGGTAAATGCAGTGGTAAAAATACACACAGAAGATGGATTCTTAACTTAGCCTGGGAGTCAGGGAAGGCATTTACAGATGATGTTTAAGATTGTAAATTAATCAATCAATTAATCAGATGATAAATATTTAAGTGTCTACCATATGCCAGGCTTCATCTAGTGCTGGGTATGTAGTGATAAATCAAACTGACTCAGTCTCTGCCAGCAGAAGCACTAAGAGATAGCTTGGGTTGGGGATGAGGAATGCTTAACACACCCCTTCCCATAATTCCAAAAGTCCTTCCTGCATTCACAAAAATGTACAGTTGATATTTTGTTTATCTTATGTGATGTACCATGCAAACACAGCCTGAAGATAAATCCTCATTTTTTCTTCTAAAAAGATTGCCACTTTTAAGCTTCTTCTAGAAAAATTCTGGGGCTACTACTGCTCCCCATCTTCACAAAGCTTGTGGTCTGGTGGGAGACACAGGTTTTAAATTTAAAATTGTGATAATGATTATAAAGAAAAAAAATGGAGGTCATGAGAACATAAAAGAAATGAATTAGTGACCAGGGGAAGCCTTTCTCAGGAACTGATGTATATGTATTTAAGCCAAGAGTTGAACTTGTAAGAGTTAGCCAGGCATAGAAAAAAGGGAAGAGGTTGTGCAAAGACCCTGAGGCGGGAAAGAGCTTGGTGTGATTGAGGAACTGAAAGAAGTCCTGGTGTGGTTGGAATGAGTTGGGGAGGGGATCTGGGGTGAGAGGACAGTGAGGGTGGAGGCATGCTGGTGAAGGGGGAGAGGTGGGCAGGCCTCATACAACACTGGGCCTTGTGGGCCAAAGAAGTTCACATTTATTCTAAGTGAAATGGGATGCAATTGAAAGCTTTAGTTAGGAGCTATGTTCCAAGCCACACACAGTAACACTTCTGCTACTGTGTGAGAATGGATTGGCGGCTAGGCGGTGAGGAGGTTGGTGTCAAGGGTGGAAGTGGAGAAATCAGTTGGGGGCTAATGCAGTAGTCCCAGGTGAGAGATGGAGGTGGCTTGGATTATTTTAGTGACAGTGGAGATGAACAGATGTGGAAGTATTTGAAATGGACTTAGTATTGGGTTGGATATGAGTGGTGGAGGAGAGGGAACTGTAAAGAATGACTCCCAGGTTTCAGGCTCGAGCAGCTGGATGGGTGGCAGTGTCTTTGCTAAGGCCAGGAAGGCTGGGAGAGGAGCCGGTTTGGGGAAGAAGGGCAAGAGTTGAGTTCTAGATAAGTAAATTTATGAGATGACAGTGAAACACCTTGTAAAAGTGATAGGGGGGTATAGCCCAGGAACCCTGAAGCGAGGCCTGGGCTGTGGGAATACAGTTGACTTATTAATGTAAAAGCAGATGATGGCTACAGCCATGTTGGATGAGGTGACCTGGGGGAGAGCACAGGGATAAGGGCTTTTATCCTTTTTTGGGGTTCCAGACACCTTTGAGAAGCTGATGAAAGCTCCACCTCTTCCTTTTAAAGTATTTGCATTCAAGTTTAAGGAACTTATAGATGAAGCCCATCCATAACTCTTCCAAGGTTGACAGACACCAAGTTAAAAAAATAAAAAATAAAAAACTTGTGTACAGAGAGGAATGGACCCCAGGTTGAGCCTAGTAGAACAGCAATTTATTTTATTTTATTTTTTTTAAAGATGACTGGTAAGGGGATCTTAACCCTTGGCTTGGTGTTGTCAGCACCACGTTCAGCCAGTGAGCAAACCGGCCATCCCTATATAGGATCCGAACCCATAGCCTTGGTGTTATCAGAACCGCACCCTCCCGAGTGAGCCACCGGCCGGCCCTAGAACAGCAATTTTTATGGGGAAGGAAGAGAAAGCACTCACAAGAGGTTGAGAAGGAGCAGACAAAGAGAAACAGGAAGGAGGAATTCCAAAAGAGAGTACGTTATTAAAACTAAGAGAAAAGTGTTTCAAGAACGGGAGATGCACACTGCTGAGAGGGCTAGAAAGAGAAGGCCTGCAAACTGTTCACTGGAGTTGGCAGCAGTGGTGGCTTCTGGGAGGCCTAGTATTGTAGCTGTGGAGTGTTAGCTTTGACCTCTGGAGCGAGGAAAGATACACCAGATGCAGGTGTGGGAGGATATATAAATTTGTGGATGGGAAGATTAGAGTGTTCCCTGTTGACGGTCTGCATTTTCTTAGTGAAACAGGAGGAAAAGTGACAGTGAGAGCGGAGGGCAAGCAAGGATGGGAGTTTTGCAGATGGAGGAGCTGGTAAGTAGATGACGGGAAATTGTGAAATGTAAAGTCAGAGCTTACTAGAAGAACTGTTTTCTATTTGTGGTGGAGATCAGGGGTTGAGTCTTAAAGCGTGAGTAGGCTCAGAGAAGGGAAGGGCTAGGCCCAGCATCCAGATCATCATGGACTGAGAATCAGTAAGCCTTCCAGAGCTTCTCAAGACTTACGCCACTACTTTTCTCTCCCCTGTCTTGGGCTTCTCCTCTTTCTCTGGCTGATTCTTTTCCTTCAGCCTATAAACAAGCTCATCCTTTCCTGATGCCTCAGCATCTGCTCCCAAATCAGAGTCCAAATTCTTTTCTCTACATACGCAAAACCTCTGTAGCAAGAAAGTTTTTGAAATATTCAACTGCTCTTTTTTTTCCCCTGTAGTTTTTTTCTTTCCTGGCTGTGTGTTGTCTCACTTTGGAGATTTTGGCTGCATCTTGAATTCTGGGGCTCTTTGTGGTCTTTTTTTTCTTGTGGTGGTGGCTGGCAGGTACAGAGATCTGAACCCTTGACCGTGTTATACCACCACACCCTAACCAACTGAGCTAACTGGCAGCCCCACTTGTGGTCTTTTAAAAGCTTGAGTTCACTGTCAGGTTCATGCTGCATAGCTTGGAGTTAAACAGTGCAGCCAGAAGCCTAGGGGAACCCCTAGGATTTTAATTAGGGGTGCATTGTAGGTAGTTCACTATGGAGGCAGAATGGAGATTAGTTTGTCAGAAGACTGTCAGAAGGCTGTTGCTACAGCAGGCTAGAAAGGAACAGCAGTAGGAATTTGAGACGTTTTAAGGAGATGAAGTAGATAGGACTTGGTGACTGGGTAAGGAAGAGGGCTAGATTGAGAAGACTCACTTATTCCCAACTTTCTAATTCCGATGACCATGTAGATGGTGGTACCAACAGCTGAGGGAAGGTCAGCTATGAAGGCAGAAGACAGGTTCAGTTTTGGACATGCTGAGTTTGGGATATCCCTGTGACATCTAGATAGAGCTGCCTGGGCAGACAGTTGGATATTTGGTTCTAAATTTTGTGGAAGAGGTCTGGGCTGGAGGTTGCTGATTTGGGAGTTGAAAACATGAAGGTGGAGGCGATTCCCTAAAAGTGAGTGGAGTGAGAAGAGCTGTGGGCGTTGAGTGGACTCCTGTATTTAAGGTGCAGATTCACAACTGGTGACACTTAAGTATCCCATGAAAGGAGGCAGAGTCCTTACTTATGGAGATGTGATCACTGGGAGAGTGCACCCTTCTGGAAACCAAGGTAGTAGAGAGATTCCAGAAGGTGAGAGCCATCCAAAGTGTCAAATGTAGCAGAGAGATCCAGAGAGATAAGGCCTGAGGAAGGCCTGCCAGGTTTGGCAAAACGAAGGTCAAGAAGTTACTCTTGCCTGAGCAGGGTGAAGGGTGTGAGTGGGGGAAGGAGAAGCCAGACTGCCAAGCGCTGAGAAAGAAGGAAGTGGAGGCAAGCCAGCGAGACCACTATTTTAAGTCTGCCTGAGAGGAGCACTAGGAAGGTAATTGGAGAGGGCACTTCAAGTGGAAAAGTGGCTTGATGGTTTTGTTTTTAGGACTCCCGAGCTTGTTTAAAGGCTGGGGAGAAACAGTTAGGAGTCAAGAGAGCAGGAGATTGGGGGAGGGGTTTTTTAAGGCCCAGCTCCATCCAGACTGCTTTCTTAAGCTTTGTCCAACACTTCCACACCCCTTATCTCATTTAATCTTTTCAACACGGTGAGGTTTTAAACAAAAGGCGAGGCTTGAAACAAAACGGTGAACCCAGAGGTTGGGAAGAGACAGCTGTGGACCCACTTCGGTTCAGTGTTATGTCCACGCCACTATACGTGAGGAAATGCCACGGAACTGTCCAGCCCCACACAACCTAGGGAGACGTGGTGGGGGTGGGGGTGGGTGGGGAGGGCGTGCTCTTTGCTCCCGATAAGGTGTTTTCAGTGCCGTGGACTAGAGGCGGTGTGCTGCTCCACATGAGGCGTCACCATGTCCCGTGGGGCAGGGGTGGCAGCCCCGAGAAGAGTCCAAAGGCTGAATGCTCCCTGCCTCTGGCAAGGTGTCTCCAAGGTGGAGAGAGGCCGCGTGCAAGCTGTTCTAAGACGCTCAAGCAGCTAAGAGTTCTGTTAGCCGCAAGGCGGAATAACAATAACGGTGATGGCCGGACATCACTGGCGTGGGCTAGGTAGACCCAGGGCCGAAAGGTGGTAGGAGCCCGAGGCAGCAGGTTGGCTGGGCACATTCCCGAGTCCTGTGCGCGTCGCCGAAGGGACGCCGCGAAAACCAAACCAGCGATGTGGATATCCGGCCGGGGCTCTACCCTGAGATAAATCTTCCGCGGAGGGAAGTATTTAATTTGCATCTAGCACTGCCGGAAGAGACAACTTCCCGCCGGAGGCGATCAGTGGGCAGGTGGGTGCTTTCTCTTGTGTAAGCCTCCAAGTCCTCCGCCCGAGGCCGGCGCGTAGAACCGGTTGTCAAATGTGAATTACCGTTTTTTGTTTGTTTGGGGGAGAGCTAAAGGAAATGAAAAAGACCTGGATAGGGAGGCTAGGATCTGGTTTCCTCTCCACCATTCTAGAACAAGCTTTCCTCATGACCGTGACTCTGGGCAAGTCGAGTCTAGTCACTGCGCCTCAGTTTCCCTGTTCAGTGTATGGGGATTTGAACTATAATCTTGTCTCTGCAGTGCCAGGACGGTAAATTCCACCTCCTTCCGCCAAAAGAAACCACCTTCTAATAGCAGCCCCCGCCCTAACACCCAGCCCTTTGAGGCTGCCTTTACCTAGCGGTCTCTCCTTCCCGGACTATGGAAAGGCGACAGTCGCGGGGGTGGGCGGGTCCTGGGCCTTCGCCCCGCCCCTCAGGCGGGCCCGCCCCCTTACGTTCCCTCGCGCCCCTCTGCCCTCGGCGCTGGGATGAGGCAATCACGTGACCTCACATCCGGCGCGGGAGTCCCGAGCTCGCAGCGCGCTCTCCGCAGCCTGCCTGCAGGCTGTCCCCGCCGCGTGATCCCGGCGCAGCCGCGGAGGGGAGGGGGGTCCGTTACGTCGCTGGCTGCGGGAGGCGGTTTCGGAGTGCAGACCGCCCCCCTCCCTGCCCGCCTCCCCCTGCCGCCCTCCCTTGTTCTCCTCCTGCCAGGCTGAACGCCGCCGCGGGCGCCGAGGAGGAGAGCGTGGACACCCCTGCGCCCGGCCCGGCCCGGGCCCCGCCGCGGCGCCTCCCTCCCCTCACCCCGAGCCGCAGCGCGCGGCGGCGGCGGCGCCTCGAGCCCGAGCGACCCGCGGCCGCCGGCGCCGGCCGAGGGCGATGGGGCTGGGCTGAGGCGAGGCGAGGCGGCGGCGGCGGCGGCGACAGCGGCGGCCCGGCCCCCCGCGGTCCCTTGGTTGCTCCGGCCGGGAGGCCGCGGAGGAGACGGCGCGGCGGGGGTCGGTGAGTGGCCCGGGCGAGCGGGCGGGTGGTGGTGATGGGGGAGGTTGGAGGAGGCGAATGGTATTGTCGAGGGTGGCGGGTGCCTGGTGAGTTTACGGTGTGCCTTCTCGCGCCGGAATTGGGCATCACTTCTGATGGAAGGTGTGTGTGGTGGGAAGGGGACTCTGAAACCGCGGAACGTGTGGGACACGTGAGGCGAGGAAGAAGGATCCACGTTGTAGGTGTGGAGGCCTGGTGTGGACACGCTGCTTTCGGGGAGGGCTCGTGTGTGAGGGCCCGGGAGCGGGATGGTGATCTAGCCCTTTTAGAATGTTCGGAAGATGGTGTGGTCCTGTGTTCGAAGGTAGAAGTGTTGGCAGGGCTCTTGATGGGTTTTTGCGGGTGCTGACGGAAGGAATCCGAGTTCGTCCTTAGCCTGGGAGCAGTAGAGCTCCTTGCTAATCACCGCATTTCACAGTTAAACTAAGTGAGGCCCAGAGAGGAAAAGTGACTTCTGACTTGCCTAAGGCCTCTCACTCGGACTCTGCGGCAGTGAGGACTAGAACAACCCGGGACCCTTTCCTGTAGTACTTTTCGTGGCCACTCTTTATGAGCTTTCCTTCTCATTCCCTTCACAAAGTCAGGTTCTAGTGGAAGTATGCCCTCTGGGTTTTTGTGGGGTGAGGTGGGGTAGGGATAAGAGGGAGAGAGTCGGGTTGGGGATCGACAGTTACTCAGTTCTGGGCTTCCCGATTTGGAAAGCTTTTGTGACAGGTGTTTATTGTTCCCTCTTCCCGCAGATCTGACAGAAACATCTTAGGATCTTGGTGTTTGGACATAGGAGGTATGAATCACTCACATAATTAACCACTTTTAATCATCACTGTCTTGAAGCTATGTTTAGTGGTTATATTAGTGCAAAATGAATGGGTAAGGAGTCGTAAACCTAGAAACAAAAACCTGTGTTCCTCTACGTATGCTTCTGAACTAAATGAGTAGAACATGCTTGAGTATATAATGGCTATTTTAGATCTATGCGGCAGGAAGTTAGAATTTTTAAAAATGTAGGAAATACAGGGACTTTAAAGATTATTGTCGAACACTGTCTTCTAAAAGTTTTGTTGCTAAAATAAAGGTGTTCTGTTTTGATTATTTTATTTTTTTTGGTGTCTGGCCGGTACCGGAAACCGAACCGTTGACCTTGGTGTTATAAGGCTGCGTTGTACTGATTTGATTCTTTTTGAAGGGCAAGTACATAGTTAAAACTGCTCTACCTTTGGTTAGAACTCAACTTCTTTACCAAGGCACATGTATTAATTTTGTTGCACCGGAATATATGTGGCATTCTTTTCCCTAGAGAACCGTTGCTTTGCTGAATAGGTTACAGTTGTCAAAATAGATGTGTATGGGCCTCCCATCCTGGTTTAACAATCCCTTTTTAAGGTAAATCAGTTTCTGGAGTTGTTTGAAATAGTAAACCTATTATTAATGATTGTTGTAGAATATAAGTTTTGCTACTTTCCTTGTTTTTGTGTTATTCACCATTTATATCAGGCTGAGGGTGAAAAAGATAAGTAAGATTTTTTAACAATGTTAGAACAACAATGCCTGTTTTTGGTCAGGAGATTAGATAGGAAAAGTGACACTGTTTGGTTGCTTCAATTTATAAGTAGTGCAATTATAATTAAAAAATATTAAGTAGCAGTATATTTGAAAATAAAGTTGACAAGCTTCAAGTTGATGCAGTGTTCAAATTATGTTGTGGGAGGGCCAATATCTTCGTCCAGGCTAATCAGTAATCTTTATTCGGAAGACCTCTAGTTATTATTATTATTTTTTTTAAAAAGATGACTGGTTAGGGGATCTTAACCCTTGACTTGGTGCTGTTAGCACCACGCTCTCCCAAGTGAGCGAACCGGCCATCCCTGCATAGGGATCCAAACCGGTGGCCTTGGTGTTATCAGCACCATACTCTCCCAAGTGAGCCACGGGCTGGCCCAGACCTTTAGTTATTAAACTTCTACTTTACAGCTGGTTTGAGATAAATAGGATAAATTCCTACATAGATAGGAAACTAGATTTGTAGTAATTAGAACATAGTTTTGTATGCCTGAATGTCTAAAGAGTCTTCTGTTAGGTTTTCTACTTGGTTCTGCTGGTGAATTTTCTATTTGATTCTGCTTATCAGATATTAGAAATAAAATATTTATGCTGGTTTTAGTTGGCTCTTAGTTTTCTCTTTTAGGCAATATCAGCTTCCCATCTATGTCATATTTCAAGTATGAATTCTCATGTGGATAAGAAGTGTGTATTGGCAGCTACAGCATGTTGTAGTGGAAAGAGAATGGACTTGGGAATCAGACCTGAGTTCGATTTCTGATTTTCTTAACTAGCTTTTTAACTTTGACCAATGCTAATATTACTGAGTGAGCTTATTGTATACTAGGCTCTGAATTAAACACTTAACATGCATTATCTCACTTAAACCTTGTTTTACAAATGAGGAAACAGGTTCAGAGGTGTTAAGTTGCTCAATTACATACACCTAACTTCATAAACCTAGAAATAGAAACCTCTGTGTCACATATAGTAACAGAGTTAGGATTCTGGCGGTCTTCCAAGTCCCTTATACTGTCAGTTGCTTAACTTCTTTGTTCTTTTTTCTTCTTTTATTGACAAAGAATACTAATACATCAGGGAGATTTGAAGATTAGCTGAGAATACATGTAAAGAAAGGAGCACTCTTCCTGGCACATAATAAATAGTTTCTTTCCCCATCTGTTCCATACACTGAATCAAACTATGCTTGTACAGCATGATGGGTTTGTAACCAGTGTGAATATGAGGTTTTAAAATATGAATATGCTTTATCCTAAGATAAATAGTAATCTTAAGAGATGTGCTCTGTATCATGTTACTATAGACATATAACCTACTCTGGTCAAACTCAGTGAGAATGAGCAGTGATATGGGGGCACTCTGTGGATCTTTGTCTTTATTCTGTATTTTTTCTCAGTAGTCTGGGTGATGGTGGAAATAAGAACTTTATACTTGTGAATGACAACAAAGTGGTTATAATTTCTAAAATCTTGGAAGACAGAAATAGAATCTCAAAATGATTTTGATAATGTGGTTTATTTAAAGTGGATTCTGTTTGCTGATATACTTGGTGACCTGAGTATATAAGTAATAAGTACTGAATGGGAGACCATATATGTGACTGGATCATAAATTGAATAGGAGTTAGCAGCTTATCACTTACTAAAGAGAACACTTTTAATTCACAGTGGCATGCTAAATAAAGATAATCTAGTGCCTGACGTTTGTTAAGGTGACATACCTGCTGCATCACCAGAAGGATTCTAGTGATGGAATGTATTCTGAGTTTGTTTTATTTCATCTGGTTAAATCTGGATCCAAGAAGTAGCTGATGGATTTAGTCTTTTGTTTTGGAACATAGTTTGTGTGAATGAAGCTAATTGGTCTATGGAGAGAGTAAATCTGTAGTCATCAAGGCCATTTTCTAGTTAACCCACACAACTAGTTCAGATAAACATGCAAAGAAATAGAAAGAAAATAATTGTTAGATTTTTATTTGAATTTTGTTGATCTTCATATTTTGAGAGTAAAGAAATAAGAGATTCAGAATTGGGGCACATATTTTAGTAAAGATTTAGGCACACACACAAAAAAAGGTTCTGGGCTTATTTAATCTTGAGAAAAGTAGGTATTTATAAAGTAGAATGCCCTGAAGTTGATGATTGCAAAGTTAATGATTGTAAAAGTTATGAGTTAAATACACTTGTATTAGTGAGATTAAAAATAGAGGTAATGTGAGATGTCATGAATAAATGGTAATTGGAAGACATAATCAGTGATATTTAAAAAAATGATTTTATGGTTATCAGTAAGGCAGAAGAAACATGGAATGAAGGAAAGAGAGAACTGTCCAGATAATCAGTGTCTGAGACTCAGGAAAGTTGCTTGAGGATGGGGATTGCTGAAGAACAATTCTCCAGAGAGAACTACCCCAACACCATGTCTGTTAACATCTTAAAGTCTGTTAACATCTTAAACCCACAGGGTCATATGGGGCCTTTGTTAGAGTCAGAGATGGTTAATAGATTAACTCAAATAACAAACTTTAAGACAGCCAAATTAATCTGTTAATTAGAATTTTTCCTCTTGTTGACTCTTACTCTCTGTGTATCTTGCTTTTAAATGATCAATTGACACTCAGAGAATAGTTAGGTAAGAAATTAAATTTCCAGAAAAAATGAGTGAACTGTGAAGTAGAATTTGCTGATTACATGGTGTGGAATTTGCTAATGTCTATAGAATCATTCTCAGAACTTTTAAAGAAAAAATACATATAACAGGGCTGACTGGTTAACTCAGTTGGTTAGAGTGTGCAGCCTTATAACATCAAGGTCAAGGGTTTGGATCCCTATACCGGCCAGTCGCCCCCAAAAAGAAAAGTACTTATAATTTATTGTTGGGTGATGAGGTGAAAGACAGTTCTGTCTCAGTGATAGCTAGATTGACTCTTTTATTTAGTTTTCCTTATTTTCTTCACAAAGCAATTGGGCATTGAAGTAAAGAGGTATGAGATTGGAAGATGATAATGCTGAGAGGTCATAGATTCTTTAGACAAGCCCCTTCTTTTTACAGAAGAGGAAACTAATATCTGGAGAGGTAAGTGACTGCATAAAGGATTTTGGGTTAGAGCCTACGTCCTTCCCTTAGTGGGTATTCTTTTCACCCCTGCCTTTATTTTGAACTTTGTAGTAATGGCACTTCTCAAAACTAAATTTTTTTTTTTTTTGGCTGAGAACCAACTTTTAAGGGTTGCCTTTGACTGCTTGATAGACTTCTTAAAACTATTTTTAGTTTGTTTTAAAATGAGTCATGGAATTGCTCCTACATATGTATGTAGGGTGGCTTTATAGCATCCTTGCTCCTCTATTTTTTTAAATTTGTGAAATAGGATGAAAAATACCCGAGTTATTAATTTATTTGGATATTAATAACAAGTGTTTTTGTTCCTAATTTTTTCTGATCTAAAGAACTGAGTAAAGTGGAATCACATTTTATTTGGGGCCTTTGGGTCTAAATTATGGTTTAAGATAGAAATCATGTGTAGTCAAAATTACTCTTGAAAAAGTCCTTTGAAAAGGCACCAGTTTGAAAACTGGTTGGAACTGACCTACTGTCTTTCAGTTCCAGCAGCTTTAGAAGAGGTTACTTTTTGTGTGAATTGGAAACCTAATCAGCTATGTGAGATGCCTTTTGACAGGTGAATAGGACTGTGGATTGACTGAGGAACAGCAGATTTATATTCTTCATTTCATGCTCACTCAGGGACAGGGATGTAAAGGCAGGCATCTTAACACCATTATTTAAATTATTTTTCTCTCTTGTTTTTCTCTCCTTCCACCCCCAACCCCAGTATAGATAGTTGAATTGGTTTAATTAAATGCATGTATGATGTAACTCCACAGTGTGAATAATGGAGAAAGAAATTAGGTGTTATGAAAATCTGCCATCTCCCGAGGGTTATACCACACAAAGTATCTAGCATAATTAAAAGGCTATTAAGTTGGGAATATTGGGAGACTATTGGTACTTTGTGTAATTCTAGGTTGATACTCAACTACTTTGAGTGTTTTTAAGAGTTAATGCCTTTTTTACTACTAGCAAGGTCTGCATTGTTTTAAAAGAACTATATAAATTGTAATGCTTTCCGTGAAATTTAAATTATTTGAACTTAAACATCACCCTGGGGATAGCACAGTAAGAAAACATCAGTCTTTAAAAAAAATTGTACTGGCTAAAGATTTAGCAGTCATGTGCCCTGGGAGAGGGCATAGTGTATTGGGAAAAAATGTGTATTTCAGAGTCACATTCAAGTGATTTTGAATTAACAGCCCCATCATTTACTAGCTCTGTAGTCTGGGTCAAGTAAGTCAATTAGTCTTTTTTGATTCCCTCATTTGCAAAATAGAGGCAATGGAACATACCTTAGAGAATTTTAAGGATAAGAATCTGAGTAAATGGTAACTTACTGTCTGTTAGTTTAGTAACATTTAACATATTCAAAACAAGTTGTGTGTGTGGTTGATGATTGCTGGGGTTTTTTTTGTTTGTTTTTGTTGTTAACTAGAGCAGCAGGCAATAATGACATGATTCAGGCTTTTCATAGGGAGAACACAACACGATTTTGCATCTTTAGTGGCAGTATCTGAAAAAGGTCATCAAGATGTTAACCTCAGGTAGTCTGATGTACATTTTATGTATATTTTAGTCTTTCTCTTTATGTCTTAGGGTATGTTGTTAGCTTCTTTTCTCCCTCAGCCTCTATGTTACTGTTACCCAGTGTCTGTTCCTGGCAACATTATAAAATTTAAAACTATGTTTAATTATGTTTATTTAATAGAATTTCATTTTCATTTAAAAATACTGATAAGTGAAATGTTTATACATCTTTTTTTTTTTTTTTAAAGAAAACTTAAAATTTTATTTTACTTTTGTGGCATTTGGATTGATTTCTTTAAACATGGGTCACTGGTTCCTCATAGACCACAGATTTTTCATCCATCTTTATATCGTGCCTGAGCTTCTTAAGCCATAGGTTTTTAAAGCTCAATTTATAATTTGTTTTTGTCCATGATTTCCTAAAGTTTCTCCTTTTTTAATGTTTTCTGGTTTTCCTAAGCATAAGAGATGGTAACTTTATTTTCACACTAATTATAATAATATAGTTTAGTTTACTAAATAAAATGTAAATTACTATAGGCAAGTAGCATAATTTTGTTTGGAGCACTTATTTGAATCTCGCAAATTTTTAGTTAAAAGATATTATTTTATGGGTCTCTTTTATATGAAAATATACTTTTTATAGTTATCAACACTGCCTTAGAGTTAGTTGAAGAGCAATTTTGAGCTTCCTCAAGGTTGTTTTCTGCTCAGTTTTGTGGGGATTGAATAAACTACTTAATTTAGTCAGGATCAAAAGCATCTTTTTTTGTTTGTTTGTTTTTGGCAGCTGGCCAGCAAAAGCATCTTAATGAGTTTTTCTTTCTCCAAATCTTTTATCTTTGGTGCAGTCCACAGTGAATGACTCTTTATCATGTTCCCTTAAAAGTTGTGGCAATTACCAATTATTGTAGAGCATAAGAGTTGTGATTTTATAGGCAGGAAGGAGGCTTGGTTAGGGCTCTTGGTTATCCCCTTAAGATTCTGTTGGCACATCTAACTATTCAATACTATGTATTTTAGTTCTTTTATGTGCCGAGCACAGGGTTAAATGCTGGGTATACACTGATGAATGAGTTCTACTATCTCACAGATAAACGATCCAGTAGGTGAAGACAGTACTGCTGCATTGCACACGTTCGGAGGACACTGTTCACATTGTATATTCTTTGGGAATATGGCCTCTTGTCCTGGCCTTGGGTCTCTTTCAGTTGAAAAAAGTTCAGAATCTTTATCATGTCAAACGAAGCCCTTCTTCATAATCTGGTCTTGTCCCATCTCTTCTTAGCTCCATTCTATCCCTTATCAAAGGCCACTCAGCCAGTTTAAGTAACTTGTATTCGTGGCATTTTCTAGCATATGTCACCTTAGTACTTCCGGATATGGTGATCTCTCTGCTTGGATTCCATCTCTCTGTTTTTCCCCTAATATTTCCCCTCTTATTGCTAGTTTGCTTGATGAACTTCATATCCTTCAGGTCTTAGATCAAGGGATAATTCTTTGAAGGCTTTCACGTTCTTAGTTCTCTTCTCCTCTTCTTCTCTATTCCTCTTCTTGCTTCCATTGCTCACTATTTTGTTTGACATATGTTTACTTATTTATCGGTCTAGCTTACCAGACTTGGTTTCTCAAGGTTAGAAACTTAATCTTTATAATCTCCAGCATTTAGCCCAGTAGTTGGCACATGGTAGGCAATAACATTCTAATAAATGACTTGTTATGAAATTGGAAGTGGTAATAAATGATAGTGATTCTTGCTAGAATGCTAATTTAATATTTACAGATTTATTTTGAAATGTTAGGAAACTTGGGCAACATCTTGGTTTTCTCAATAAATTTGTCTTTTAATCAAGCAACAGTTTGGGATTAGATTTCAAGGCGCTATTTGGCTGGAATAAGGGCACTGTTTTAAGATCATTGGTGACTATGTTGGTGAGACTTTCTGTCTAATGTAAAATTAACCATAAGTGGTCTCTAACTAAAACAAACAGCAATTCAACCCAAGAAGAATGGGTCATCTGTAGGATTGCCATGGCTCCAACTTCAGCTCTGGTCTGCCAGCAGCACCCACTGCAGCTACTGTGCAGGAGTGGATGAAGTGAAGAAGTGGGAACATTGCAGGGAAGCTCAGTCAGGGAGAGACTCCCAGACTCTTACACAGGCCGGCTTTTCTGAGTGCTATAACTGTGATACCCACTCCCTATATCATCTCCATACTTCTTTTTTAAAATTTTGTTACTAAGAGATTCATCTTAGGTTTGTCAGTTTTGAGAAGCTGTCACTCATATATGGATTAACTTATGAACAGAATGACTCTTGATTAAGAGACAGAGGAAGTAGTTGATCCGAAGAACATAGTACTGTGGTGGGGGTTGTGTAGGGTTATATGAGGTCACTGAGGAACCTGGAAAGAGGGTATCAGGAGAGCTGGGAAAGGGGGATAGGGATGAGATGTGGGAGCATGCCAAAGACAAAACTTTGTTGTAAAATTTTGCTCAGAAAAAGAGGAAGGACTCCACTTCTTCCTCACTGTGGTCTTGTGCTGTCTCATTTATTCAGCTCCACTGCTGGTTGCTGGTCTGTTTCTCAACCTTTTAAGTTTTAGTCTATAAGTTCAGTATTATTGGACAAGTGCTCTGACACATGCAGAGGTAGGACAAAGGTGGGAGGAAACCTCTGCTAGGAGGTGGAAAGGACAATCAAAGAAAGAGTAGTCACTTGAGCTGGCTCTGGAAGGAGCTCTTCAATCCGACTAAGTTGGGGAAGAGCATTCTTGGCAGAAGGAATAATGTATATAAAGGAAGTCAGGAAACAGTAGGGCTCTGAGGAACTGCAAATTGTGTTATAAATGAATGGGATGTGGGGTTTGTAAGGGGTGAATGATAACCATTGATGAATGACAGATGGTGTTTACAACTAGACAGGGCCAGATTCTTCAGAATGTTACATGTCTTGCAATGAGTTTTGACTTTGCCCTTGAAGCCAGCTGGGCCTCTCTTCTTTCCAGTTCCCCATGGTAGGGAAATATGTAGTATTGTGCATTTTAAGACTTCGAAATCTTGCTAGTTAGAGGCCTGTTTAACTTTAACTCAGTATTTCTTCAATTTTCAAAATGTCTTCTGAAAATTTTTTTTTATTTTGTAGGTACTCTTTTATCAGTTTGGGAAATGCTGCTGCAAACAATAGGAAGCTGTTGAAATTTGAAGCACAGAGAGAAATGATCATATCTGATTGTATATAGATTTGAATGAGGGAGACTAGGGATCAGGACCTGAATTGAGGCAATGACAATGGAGATAGGGCATGGTGAGGTGGATTTGAGAAGGGTGTTAAATAATTAAGCTTTAGTGCCCAGTTGAATTCAGGATGCGTGAGATAGGAAGATTGTAGGATAATTTCCGAATTCCTAGCATGGCTTTTTAGGCAAATCATTATCATTAAAGGAGTAGAGGTAATTGGTGCAGAGGAAGGAGAGGCGTGTCATATTAGTCCATTTGTGTTGCTTATAGTTTTCAAGGCTGGGAAGTCCAAAGTCCATAGAGAGACAGAGAGAGAGACAGAGAGAGAGACAGAGAAGAGAGAGAGAGACACTCTCCTCTTCTTTTAAAGCCCTCAGAACCACGCCCCTGACCACCATCTCTAATTCACTCACTACTTCATGGTCCTTCATGGTCCTATGATCCTATCACCCCTTCAGGGCTAAGTTTCTAATATATTAAACTTGGGAGACAATTCAAACTTCAGTGAGTTTTGGGGGGACATAATTCAATCCACTACACATGTAGTTTTTGGAAGAATTATAAAACGAACCTGTTGAATTTTAGCTGTTTGCAAACATGTATAGTAAACAGTCGAATCTGTGGACCTGGAGCTCATGAGAGATCAGTGCTGAAAATATTAATTGGTAGTTACCACTGTGGATAGCTCCAATAGTGCCACCCTTGGCCCCTGATGAGATTGTTACGAAGACAAGAGCCTGGGGAATAAAAATTAAGAAGTGGGCAGAGGAAGCAGAGGCTTGGTAACCTGGCTACCTGCCCCACGACCCAGGCTAGTGTAATGTGAATTGCAGTTCAGCAGAATTGTGGGAGGTAGAAAGGGCATTTATGGGCCATCCTGGGATCCTAGTCACTATTTCCTTATGGAAAATGTATGGTGAATACATTTGGAGCAACAACTAGTTTTCAAATGAATTTTTGGAAAATAGCCCATTGAAAGATGGTGCTGCTACATGTCATTCCTTAATTTGCTGGTAAGGCTTTTTGATGTAAAGTGACCCCATGCTTAACTTTCTAGAGAAACGAAAAAATGTTAATCTTGGTTAAGTGAAGATTATTTTTTTCCTGTTTTTAAAAGACTATATTGATTGAAAACTGGCAAGTAAATAGATAATGCCTGTAAAAGTCCTTTGTAAACTAAGTATCCCTGTACAGATGTCAGCTACTACTATTTTGGTTGCTATAATACCCGAATATGTTGATTTCCCCCCCGCCCCAATCCTGGATAGTGGATTAGAGGATGACCATTTATGGGAAATTAGAAAGTTAACATTTCTGTGATGGTTATACCATGAGTAAGGCCATTATCCTCTTCAAGGGCAATTAATATTACTATATATTTGAAATATTTGTTGAATGTAAATGTTAAGGACTTTGTATTGCCTTTCTATGCTGACTCAACATGACTAGGTTTCAAATTAGGACAAGGAGTAAAGTGGGAAAAAAAAAAATTCATGTAAGTTAAAAAAAAGTTGACTCGGGCCGGCCCGTGGCTCACTCGGGAGAGTGTGGTGCTGATAACACCAAGGCCACGGGTTCAGATCCCATATAGGGATGGCCGGTTGCTCACTGGGTGAGCGTGGTGCTGACAACACCAAGTCAAGGGTTAAGATCCCCTTACCGGTCATCTTTTAAAAACAAAACAAAACAAAAAAAAACGTTGACTCAAGTGCCTGTCAGTTACAATTGTAAATTTACAGGATTGTACTTTTTGTACAGAATAATTTTCTAGTGATTTTGTGCTTCATTGTGGTTGGATCTTCAAATTGTGATGTCTAGAACAGTGAAATAGGAACTATGCTGTGGTATATAGATCGTGAGTAAATCTGATTTTGCTTTCTTGCAAATAATGCAATAATCCTGAAGTGAACCATATTCAGTTGATGGAAAAAATCATTTTTAGGTTTGCTAATAAGAAAAATGAATGTTTTTGGGATTTATATGTATTTCCTGAACATACTGAAGACTTAGAAGTATAATCCTTTGGAAAGTTTGCTTCTGTTCCTTTTTTTTTTTTTTCCTATTCTACTCTTCCTTATTCCTATGCTCCCTGTAACCCCCCTTTTCTCATCCTAGCCCTTCTCTACTGCTCTATTTTGGTACCTTTCTGAGAACACTGTTACTTTTTGTTTCAGTATGCAATTACAGTATGATATTTTTAATCAGCAATTTAAACTCAACATAGTATTACCAACAATGCACATTACTTAACTGAGATGACAATAGTATGAATACTAAGATCAACTTTGAGCATGTGTGCACGGTAATTGCTGCATCATGGCAGTCACCTGCTGATAGCAACAGTAAGGTTTCATCTAAGCTGCATCCTGATTTTAGCTGTGGTAAAATGTGAAATATGAGTCTGAGAATTAGTGAATGTTCACCTTTCAAAGACCATCTTTAAATTTTTTAATGAAATGTCAAATTCTTTGGGACTTTGATTAATAACATTGCAGTTTAAAAGAAATAGCCACTGATTTGCACTAAAATGGAAGTAACAGTTATTTACATATTATATTACTCAACAAACTCAACAATAACTGTTACCTTACCTCTGAACTTAAAATTACAATTTTTAGTTTGGGGGAATTAGGCTCACTTATTTGGTTTGTTTACACAAGCTGTTTTTGGAACTCTTGGTTTGTCAATTCCTGTTGTATTAAATGCCCAACCACACAATTTTTTTTGATTGATTTAAAATACTCTTGTTTGTTCTAGGTGTTTTTGCTTCTAAGTACCCACTCTTGCTCCCAAGGAAAAAAGCATAAAACTTTTATGTTGTTTTTCATAAGTCTAACCATGTGGAGGAATTTGAAGAAACCATTAATGGTAACCTCTGCCCTACAATAATACATAACACCTTCTGAGGGAGTGTTAACAGTTACTTACACCTTTCTTTTTGCTCCTTTTAAAATACATATCTATAGAGTTTTTGATTGTTACAAAATAGTGTATTAGACATATTCCTTTTTTTTCTGTCTTTATGTATTATGTAGATCTGTCTTGTTCTCTACACGTAGATTTAACTCATTCTCCTTAATTCCATAAGTTATTCATCCATTCTTCTTTTGATAGACATTCAGGTAGGTTCTAGGTTGATTTTTCTTTTCCTGTTTTAAACAGTGCTGCAGTATACTAGTTTTCTACATACATACTTATATATAGGTAACATGTCATGGACTTTTAAAATTGGGATTGTTGGATCAAAGTGTGTGTAGATTTTAAATTTAAATACAATATACCGTCAATTGGTTTTCCAAAAAGGTAGTGCAAAAACCAAAACAACCCCCCAAAAAACACACATACACACAGAACAGAAAAGTAGTACATATTCACTCTTAATAGCAATGTGCAAGGGTGTTCCTTGTCTGTATTTTTTTTTTTTTTTTTAACCAGTTAGTGGGCAAGTAATGTATTAGTACATAATTGTATACTTTAAATATACCTTCTTGTTCTCTAATAGGTTCATGTGCTCTTAAGTTGTTACTGTGCTCGCTTCCCTTTCTCCACAACATTATAAGATCCCTAAATTCTAGTTTCAGATAATTGTGAGTTTGGGAGTAATCTGTGTAAAGGGAGTAATAATGCATCTGCCTTCCCCCTCCCCATTTTCATTTGTTTTGTGTTTATTACATGTGTTATTTTTCTGTTGAGACACATGAATACAGGGGCTCTTTTAAAAAGGCAACCCCTCCCTTTCATATCAGGATCCCCAGTTGTACTAAAAAATCTTTTAAAAGTTTTCTCATCTTTACTCACCTTGGTGACTTTGGATAACTGCAGCTTTTCTATTTATTAAGGCTTGTTAAAACTGTCATCTTTTTTTCCTGCCAGTGTTGGAATGTCACCTAGTGGTAAAAGAGTGCAGCAGCAGGTCACATACAAAGGCAATGATTGTGTAGGTCAAAACTTTCATGGTTGAAATCTGTCATAGGAATTATCCCGTCTGCCTCATTTTAATGGCACAGAAGTTGAGGCCAAGACAGGTGAAGGAACTTGCACTGTAGTTCATGTTGAATTCATTGTCATTTAAGGACAAGTTAAAGCTAACTCTTGAGTTCTGTGTTCTTTTTGTTTGTTTTTTTTGGGCGGGGGGGACTTGTACTTGGATAGCCTGCTGTGTTTAATATAGTAATTAACCTGGCATATATGCTCACTTAATACTTACAGATGAATTAGTTTGATAAAATAATTTAGAATTTGCTACTACTTAAGCTGTATTAAGGGCTCATACTTTTCCTCAGCTTGGCCAAAATGTAGAGGAGAAATAAATAAATCTAACCAACTGTTTCTTAACAGAAATGTACTTGTTAAAGGATGCTTTTGAATGACTACTTTCTCTTGACTGGGGTAAAATAACATAAGAGAGAGATCTAGGCAAAGAGATAGTCTGATAGAGCATCGTGAAGTGTTTTGAAGATTCCTACATTGTAGAATTAGAAGTTTATGCATACACTCAACCAACAGTTCAATCCTCCTTCTGGTAAAAGCATTTAAAAAGCACTAAAGTCTCTCCCTCACTTTCACCCCAACCCAGAGGTAGCAATTGTCACAAATTATTGATATATTTGGCTTTTGATTATCTTAGGGTGGGTGCTAGTTTTCTTTATAGGTCATTTTGGTTCAACCAGTTTTGAATATTCAGTCTGTAGGATGGGCCTTATCATTATTGCCTATTATCTGCTGCAGCATTTTTCATAATAGATGGTAAGATTTTGAAATCTGTCTAGCAATTACAACACTTTCATAACTTTTAGCCTTGCATGTGGAGCTTTGAAAAGTCATAAGAAAAATTTAAGGGGAAGTATGAAAGTTTAAAGACCAAAGTAGCTTGAATAATTGAAATAGAAAATCTCTCATTTACATAAGTGGACATTTTAAAAACAGACTGTTTTATTATGAGGTATGAGTTTTTATACATTTTCTGTTTTATGAAGAGAAAGTAAAATGTAGAGATCATTTGTCAGTGCAAAGGTAACTTTTTCTCTTTTTTACGAAGTACTATACATTTAGACAAAAGCCACCATTTTGTCTGATGATGACAGTCTTACAATATGGGGTGTCTCTCAGTAAAAGGGTTGATTTCTTCTTTTAAATAGTGCATATGATAAAAGTGATAAAGATGTATGCAAGAATGGTATAGTGCAGGCTAAACCCATTCTTCATATTGATCCTAACAGATTATTATGTTATCTTTCCTAATTATAACTTATTTTATTACAGCTATCATATTGTTTTATAACATACAAAAGAAAAAGTACACTTATACAAAGACTACACTTTACAAATGTAAATACAGTCTTGGTTTGGTGTATATTGGATACAATGGTCTTCCTTAAGCCTAAACACAGAAACAAAAGCATGCATTATAAGAGAAAGTCCAAGATGGGAAGTGATAAAATGGGTATTGAGTAGAGCTTTGTTAAAATTTAGCTGGTATCCTTGTAAAATTTCCATGTATTCATTAAATTATATTATGTCATTCTTATTGTTAGGAGCTGACTTAAAGTTAAGTTTTGCCCTCATAAAGAGTTGTCGCAATTTGGTTATTGTAGTTGGAAGATCCAGACTTTTTTCATTCTTTTTACATAAATATTTGTCTGAATATTAAAATTGAAGTTGTTTAGTGTGGAGAGTTACGATTTTACATGTATTACGGCATATTTTATTTCAGCTGCAAAAGGTAGAACTGCTTTTGGATTACAGAAGGTTATCTTAGTTGCTGTGGATGCTATAAATTTGAAGATAAAATAATAATCAGAATGCTAGCTGTGCTGTTTATACTTCAGAATCTTTAAATCCTTTGCTTGTAAGGTCCTTAAAGATGGGTTTATCAATCTTTATTTAACATTTGTAGGTATATTTAATTCAGGGGGAAAAAAAAACCAAACTAGAACTGCAAACCAAAGTAGGAGGATTCATTTTCTCATTCAACAATACAAGATGTCCCAAACGTCTTAGTGCAGTTTTAATTTTTAAAACTCCAGAAGTATATATGAGTATGTTGAAAACATAAAAAACACCATTGGAAAACTCAGTTACCTAAGTTTTTTAATACTTATTTAGTTTTGTGAATTTTGAATAATACATTTTTAATGTTAGTTTTTTATTTCAACCTTGCTGAAGATGGCAACATTGAAATAAAAAATTAAATTAAAAATTTATTATTCATACTTGGTTTGCTTGAAGCTTTGCTTGAGTTACAGATCATCCTCTAAGTAACCTTGTGAAATTACCTACTTTGGAATTCTAGGCATGTATGTAGAATATCCTTAACCCCCAACACTCTGCACACTTATTGTTATAATATTATTGTTATAGCTCATGAAAAACTCAGGTTTGAAGCAAAGATGTCTTCGAGGTTTGGGGGTTTCTATGCCTGTTGAAGCCAACTTGTTTTAGGAAATAAGATCTGACCAACTTTTAGCCTAAAAGTTAGCCTGGATTATGCTTTAAATGGTTCTTAGTAATTACATAATGTGAAAAAATTCAGTAAATTTTCAATAATTGGCATATTAAATTTAGTGAGATTTATTCCTGTTAGCTTCACTTTGTCCTGTACTGGTTTTTTTACTCATATGGAAAATTAAGTTCATTATAAATTCAAGGAAGGGTTTGGTTAAGCACAATAGCCTGTAAGCTTCTTGCTATTTAGATAACATCAAAACTCAGGCAAGCACTGTGGAATTAGGACTTCAGTGAGCTACCCTGATATGGTTTATTCAAATAATAGGAGCTCTACCAGTAACAGTCAAATGGTAGAAGGGTATATCTTCTGAAAACCTATTTAAAATTGGTGAATTAAGAAATTCTACATTTTAATGTTTTAATCATTTTGAAAGCAGTTCAAACAGAACCCGAACAGAAATACTTGAATGGATTTTTGTGCTTAGTTTTATTTTTATCTATAAAAGCCAGCTTTTGAAAGCCTTGCTAATACCAGCAATTGGAGGAATGGTGATATAGTGCTATTGGTAAGATAAATTTCTTTAATTTGTTTTCTATGATGAATTGAAAGCAATTGACTTGATTAAAAAGCACATGTACTCCAGCAAACTACCAAAGTTATACCTTCTTTAAGTTAAATGGATTTTAGAAGTTCTCTCTTAATGCTTCAGATGTCTGATTAGATTATATGGTAGAATAGTATTTAATAGGTATTTTCATCTTGATAAGCAGTGCATTTTAAAATATGTTTATACAATTTTTTATCCATGGAGTCATTGAAATAATATAAGGGCTTTCTATTTTGTGTTTTAAAAATTTAATACACATTTTCAGTATACATGTGTTTTATTTATTTATTTATTTTATTTTTTAATTTTTTTGTCTTTTACATGTGTTTTAAATGTAGCAGCTGTTGCAGTTGTCTCATTGAAGTTTACTAAAAGTTTGTGAAATGTGAATTCTTGGTAATTTCCTATGAGATATATAATGTGTTTAAAGTGAATAATAATTGATGGTTTTTACATCAATTTTTTATTTAAATTTTAACATTTTAACTTTTGATAAGACTTAAGAACTTTGCCTTAAAATAACTAAATATTAAAGAAATAACACTGGTAAGAAGAGTAATTATATACTCTGGTCAAGAATTGTATTTTGAAAAGTATGAAAATAAATTGTTATAGGCAGTGAACTATCTGTAATAGCTCATTTAAAAATAAATTGTAGTATCCTTTCTTGCCTTGATTAAGTTTTAACTGTACAAGATGAGATGAGAATATAGTTAAGCTGGACTAAGGTGAATTTGTTCAAGAGATATTTGGGGAAAAGACTTTAAATAGTTGTAAGTACATGGGCTTAATGTAAACATTGAATTTTAATGGCGGTTCCTTTTCTAAAATTATAAAATGCATGCTTATTTATCTAGTAATATATTCTACATTGAAAAATAAGGATTTACGGAAGTGGGAAGTACATCTATATTTCTAGACAGTGAATAAAAGACTGCAGTGAAGAAGAAAGAGTAAGATTCAAAATCCTACAGTAAAAGTGGGGTGAATTAAATAAAGGTTTATCAGTAATGCTTTGTACATTGTAGGTTAAGACAGTGGATTTGGGACTCTTAGAGGCAGAGTTCTTAAGTTTTACGGCCCTTTGTGCCAGGAATGAATGTCTTCTGAAAATTTTCTTCTATCCAAAAGCTTCAGATGGGTAGTTTTTATTTATTTATTTTTTGAAAACCTATCTGTTATGGACAGTTTCTACATACAAGGGTACTTCAAAAAGTTCATGGAAAGATTTGTATTATCTTTTAATTCTGTTTTTTTGTAAGCTTTTTGAGGTACAAAAAGCTCTGGTGTTAAAAAGTAGAAAGATTACAGCACTAATGGACTCTTATATAACCTTATATAACCATTCACCCAGCTTTTAACTCAGGTTAAACAGTTATGCATGTTTAGCAGTTTAGCGTGGCCATCCCCTGACAGGTAAAGTTGGGTTTTTTAATTTAAAATTTTTTTATGTAGAAGTAACTTCAAACCTACAGAAAATTGGGGTATTGGTATAAAGATGTTTATTAAGTTCCTTGATTATCTTCCTCATACCTGCAGAATCTGTAGTGACATCTTCCCTCTTATTCCCGATGTTGGTAATTTGCATCTCTCCTGTTCTGTTCACCCTTTTTGATGAGTCGTATAGAAATTATCAATTTTATTGATCTCAAAAAACCAGCTTTTGGCTTTGTTGTTTTTTCTCTACTGTTTTTCTGGTATTTTATTTCATTGATTTCTACTCTGAATTTTATTTCCATTTAGTAGTTATTCTGTTTCCCTTTAATGTTTCTTTTTTATTTTCTTATTGGAAGCTGAAGTCATGACCTTTTTCTTCTCTTCAGATATTGGAAATTAGTGCTGTAAATTTTCTTCTAAGTACTGTTTTAATGGCATCTCTTAGAGATTTTTTTAAAAAAACATGTTTAAATTTCTCTAATTTGCTCCCCCTCCCTCTTTCTTTCTTATAATTGATTTATTTACATCAGGATCCAGACAAGTTCTGCTTGTTACATTGGTTGCTATGTCAGCTGTCTCTTAAGATTCTTTTAATCTATAGGTTCCCCCTTCATCTAATTTTTTTCCCCTTTTACCCCATAACGTTTCCCAAGGTCTGGGTTTGCTGGCTCCATCCCAGTAGTGTCATTTAACATGTTCCACCGTCCCCTGCATTTCCTTGTGATTCGTGGTGGATCCTGAGGCTTGGTCTCACTCAGGTTAGATTTGGCTTCAAAGGTATATATGTTCTTACTGCAGGAGGCCCATTATGTCTGATCGTCTCTCTGTGATGTTAACAGACATTGATGATCATTTGCTAGATGCATTATTTCAGTAGGGGTTTGCCAAATACCCTATTCTAATTATTTATTCCATCTTTATTTACTAGCTGGGATACTTCAATAGATAGAAATGTTCCCTCTTCAGCTATTTATGGTTACGCTCAGGAACAATTAATATAGGAAAGACAGGATAAATGCTTGATTCTTCCATTTTACTTACTAGTTTTAGAAAAATGAATTGTTTCCCTATCATCTTCCAAAGAGACTGAGGGTTTGTTTGCTTTCTTTTGATTGTCATTATGGGTTTTTGTGGTGGTAAGATTTAGTTTCTTTCTCTTTCTCATTTGCATTTTTGTTCTACCAGTGGATTTTTGTTCTTTCTTGTGTATTCTTGGTAGTGATTATTTTTTCAGATTCCAGATATAGGACTCTCTTGATTATTTCATGCAGGGCTGGTTGTGTGATGGTGAACTCCCGCAGTTTTGTCTGTCTGGGAAATATACTATTTCACCCTCATTTCTGAAGGATAGCCTTGCTGGGTATAGTATTTTTGGCTGGTAGTTTTTCTCTTTTAGTATTTTGAATGTGTCATTCCATTTTCTTCTGGCTTGTAGAGTTTCTGTTGAGAAATCTGCTGTGAGTCTGATAGTGTCTCCCTTATAGGTGACTTGATACTTTTCTCTTGCTTCTTTTAAGATTCTCTCTTTGTCTTTGAGCTTTGCCAATTTGACTATAATGTGTCTGGGAGAGAATCTTTTTGGATTGAATCTGTTTAGGGATATTTGGGCTTCCTGGATCAGAAGGTCTGTGTCTCTCCCTATACCTGGGAAGTTTTCTGTTGTTATTTTACTGAATAGGTTTTCCATGCCTTTTCCTTTCTTCTCCCCTTCTGGAACACCCATGGTTCGAATGATTGTGTGCTTAAGGTTGTCTCTAGCTCTCTTAGGTTTTTGTCATTTTTTAAAATTCTTTTTTCCTTTTTTTTTTATTTCATCTGCCTGGGTTATTTAAAAAAAACTATCTTCAAGATCAGAAGTCCTATTTGTTCTAGCTTTCTGCTTAAGCTCTCCATTGTTTTTATTTCACTGAGTGGATATTTCAGTTCCATGAGTTCTGCTACATTCCTTTTTTAAGGTGTCAATCTCTTTGTAAATTTTCTCCTTCATATCCTGGATTTTTTTTCTCATTTCATTATGTTGTCGAACTGAATCTTCTCATATCTCAGTGAGTCTCCTTAAGATTGTTTTTTTTTTTTTTTTTTTTTTTTTTTTTTAAGATGACTGGTAAGGGGATCTCAACCCTTGGCTTGGTGTTGTCAGCACCATGCTCAGCCAGTGAGCAAACCGGCCATCCCTATATAGGATCCGAACCCGTGGCCTTGGTGTTATCAGCACCGCACTCTACCGAGTGAGCCACAGGCCAGCCTAAGATTGTTGCTTGGAATTCCTTTTCAGTCATTTCAAGGGTTTCTTGCTCTTTTGGGTGTGGTCTTTGAGCATTACTGTATTCTTTTGGTGGTATCATATTTTCTTGGGTTTTGATATCTCTAGAGTCTCTATGTTGATGTCTGGTCATCTGGTAGAGCAGTTGCTTCTTTTATTACTCTGGAGTGGGCTTTGAGGAGAGAGATGTCCTCTTCTTTTTCTGGTTTCCACTGCTGACTTTCTTTGTGTCAGTGCAGTCAAGTGTCTGGTGGGATGCCTGCATGGTGGCTGTGACTACTGCTGTGATATTGAGCTTCTTTTGTGGCAGCTGTGGCTGTGGTTGTAGCTGTGGTGGGACAGCCACATGGAGGAAGTGTTTTTGATGTGCTCCTTGCCTGCTTCTGAGTGGGGAGGTGCTGCCTTGGCTCCTGCTTAGGACTCTGGGCATGCTCCTTGCCTGCTTCTGCGCAGAGGGGGCTGCCCTTGGCTCCTGTCTAGGACCCTGGGAATGCTCCTTGCCTGCTTCAGGGCAGGGGTTGCTGCCCTAGCTCCCAGGACCTGTGGCATTCTCCTCACTTGCTTCCAGATGGAGGGTGCTGTCCTTGGCTCCTGCCTTGGACCACAGATGTGTTTCTTGCCTGCTTTTGGGCGGAGGGGGCTGTCTGCATCTCCTGCCTCAGATTCCAGGCATGCTCCTTGCCTGCTGCCAGGCAGAAGGGCTTCCCTTGATTCTAGAGATTTTCTACTTTCTCATATTGATTTCTGGTTGAATTGCATTGTGTTCAAAACATACATTGTATGACTTGAATATTTTTATGTCCCAGAATGTGGTCTTTTTTGGTAAGTGTTCTGTGTACATGTTAAAAGAATGTGTATTCTGCTGTAGTTGGGTGGAGTGATTTACAAATGTAGTTGGGCAGGTCCACCCAATTGATAGGGTTCTTCAGATCATCAGTGTCCTAACAGTTTTTGTAATCCACTTGTCTGTCTGTTATTGAGAAAGGAGTATTGAAATGAAATCTCCAAAATTCTGAATTTCTTTCTACCTCCTTTCAGTTTTATTTGTTTCGATTCATATATTTTGAAGGTCTAAGTGCATGCATGTTTAGGTTTGTTATTTTATTTCATGAATTGACTCCTTTGTCATTGTGAAATAACTTTACAGTCATTCCAACTTTATTTTGAAGTGTTTGCATGATATATCTTACTTTTACTTTTAACCTACGTGTGTCTTATATTTAAAATGTATTTCTTGTAGGCAGCATATTGTTGTTATCCTTTTTAAAAACGCAATTATAATCTCTGCTTTTTAATTGCTTTGTTTAGACCATTTTTATTTAATGTGATTATTGATATTATTAGGTTTAAATCAACCATCTTGCTATTCTTTGTCTCATGTCTTTTCTCTTCTTTTTTTTCTTTGTTTATTAGATCAGTTGAGTATTTTTTTTTTTCCCTGACCGGTAAGGGGATTGCAACCTTTGGCATGGTGCCATTTGCACCATGCCCAGCCAGTGAGCACACTGGTCATCCCTATATAGGATCTGAACCTACGGCCTTGGTGCTACCAGTGCTGCACTCTCTCAAGTGAGCCACGGGGCCAGCCCAGTTGAGTATTTTTAATGGTTGTGTTGATTGCCATTGTTAGCTTCTTTAGCTATGAGTCTTTGATTTTAGTGGTTGCTGTAGAGTTTATAGTATACATCTTTAACTTATTAGTTTTTCTTAATGTGGTATTAAACCACTTGATGTATAAGAACCTAAGAACCTTACAACAGTATGTTTCTGTTTTTCCCTGTGTTTTGTGACATTGCTGGCATGTATATTTACCCATATAGTTACCATTTCTGGTGCTCTTCATTCTTTTGTGGAGATTCATATTTCCATCTGTTATTTTTTTTCCCCTACCTGAAGGATTTCTCTTGATTTTTTTTTTTTTTTTTTAAATAGTGTAGGTCTGCTGATGATGAATTTTTTTCAGCTTTTGTGTCTGCAAAGTCTTTATTTCACCTTCATTTTTGGAAGATATTTCCTCTGGGTATAGAATTCTTTCAATAGTTTATTTCTCTTAGTACTTCAGAGATGTTGCCCACTGTCTTTTCACCTGCATTGTTTTTGATAAGAACTCTAATGTCATTCTTATCTTATCCTCTTTTATTATTAACATGTCTTTTCTCTGGCTGCTTTTGAGATTTTATTCGTCAACTTTTCTTGAGCAGTTTGATGACATACCTTGGTGTAGCTTCTTAATGTTTCTTTGCTTAGTGTTAGTTGAACTTCTTTGATCTGTGGGCTTATAATTTTCATCTAATGTGAAAAATTTTGATCATTATATCATTACATAATTTTGGGTCCCCCTCCACCCTAACATGTTTTTGTTTGTTTGTTTGTGGCTGTTACAGAAATAGAGCCCTGGACCTTGATGTTGTCAGCACCATGCTCTAACCAGCTGAGTTAACGATCCAGCCCCTTTTCAGGTCTTATTTTTAAGCTTTGCTAGGCAGGACCAGAGCAGTTTCTGTTTTGGGCTAATTGTATCCCAATGCTGAAGCAAAAACCTGTGAATACTCTCCCTGATTCCTTGTGACTAATGGGATTTTCCACTACGGTTTGTGGGAACAGGCACTATTCCCAGCCCTGTGTTAGCCCTGGTGGTCTTTACCCTTAGTCATTTTGGGTGATTCTTTACTTGGCCTTTGTTAGTTTTCTCACATGTAAGTGCTGATCAGTATTCAGCTGAACATTCAAGGAGACCATTTTGCAGATCTTTGGTGACCTTTCTCTATACAGATCTCTCCTCCAGGTTTCTGACTTGCAAACCTAGTGGCTTTGGTGCTGTGCAGATTCTGAGCATAGTCTCCTCAATTTAGGGAAACTGCTGTGCTCTCTCTGGGTTCCCTGTCTTCCCTTTTTTGTGGCTCCAAACTTTTCAGTTAGTAAACTGGGACAATTGTAGAGCTTACCTGGCTTTGCTTCCCGTCTCTCAGTTATCAGTTTCCTTCATTGTCCAATGTCTAATTCTTGGAAAACAGTTACATATTTTGTTTTGTTGTTGTTTTCAGCAGGAGGGCAAATCTGGTTGTTGTTTGGAAGCCGAAGACTCTCTGTATGAATTTGACATAGTTCCTCCCCCCAAGAAACACATTGTAGGTGGTGTGAGGGGAAATGGGGATCAGAATTGGTTATTAAAATGACCCCAGTGAATCTTGATTGATGATCCTGAGATTCATTCCAGATCCTAAGGAAAAATCACAGACTAAAGGTTAAGAACCCCAGACTAGTATTCTTTAGTGGGAACAGTGTCAGGGGCAGAGGGCCTTTGCCTTACCCTTTGAAAAAGGTAGGTATGTGTAAGTTTGGATTATACCTTATGTATTCAGGCAGTGACAGCTGATCTTTTTGAAGGGAAGAGGTGGGGCTTGCTTATTCTCTCAGTAGTCTACAGCAGCAGCATAGCCCTTGAGAATAACTGCCACCTCAAGTCATATTGATTTCATAGATCATTATTACCATGGTGGGATGACTCTAGTAGTATGCTTTAGGGCTATAACACTGCCTAGACTGAGAAGAAATTGTTAACAAATTGCCCTAAGGGTTTTGCATGATAATGTGGCTTGTTTTAGAGATGTTGGACCAGATACTTCTAAGGCTTCTCCTTTTTCACAATGGCACTGAGTCCAATATTTTTATTATTATTTTGTTGAAGATATAACATCAAGAGGTTTCAGCTGCCATGTATGGGATTAGTTTAAAATCTGCATTTGGTTTTTACTTTGCTATAAATTTGTATCATGTAAAAAATGAATAGTTATTGCTATCTTAACACAAATTCTTTATCAGGTCGTTCAGTTATTTTTGAGTGCTTACCATGTGTCAAGCCTGCTGTGCTCTGGATGATGAGTGGAGATATGGAATATGAAATGAGGGAGGTAATATTCCCCCTGTGTTCTGCAGAGATCAGCTTAGTCTAAGGCAGTGGCTCTCAAACTTTTTGGGTTCACACTCTTTTACACTCTTGAAAAATTACTGTGGACACTAAAGAGCTGTTTATGAGGGTTATATCTATTGACACCATATTATGAGTTAAAACTGATTTTAAATATTAACTTATTAAAACATACCAATGAACTTACTACATGTCAAATAACATTTTTCTGAAAATGTTTTCTAAAAACAAAAAATTAGCAAGAAAAGTGGCATTGTTTTACAGTTTTTAAATCTCTTTAATGTGTAGCTGAATGTCTAATATTTGAAATACAGGTAAAAAGGAAAACTGCATCAGTGGGCTCAATGAATTTTCTCCCTAGACAAGCTTATGGGTATCAGAAACAATCAGAAGATTGCTGCATGGACTTGGAATCAGAACAGAGGAGTCAGTTGAATACTCTCTAGCAGGAATACACTTGCCGTAGTGATTGACCCTAGGTGAAGGATTACCATTCATGTAATAGGTGCTCAGTGAATATTTGTTGGATGATTAACAATCTTTGAGAGGTTTTTGGGTTGGTTTCATTGCTGGTGCTTTACCTTTTTACTGTACTTTAAGGAATAAATTGATTTGTGTGAAGTCCTTTTAGCTCAAGATGGTTAAACCAGGCTGCTTCCCTGTATTGGGGGAATGAGAAAGGAAGATTCTATAGTAGTTTCTTCCAGAATTTAAATTGTTCTTTATCGAGGCTGTTGCTAATATAAATTAATGATACATGCCAAATTTTGTGGTAGTAAGTAATGCAGGTTTGAGAACTGGCATACCATTGAAAATGTCAATAGAAGCAGCTAGCACTTTAGTGACTACTAAAGTATCAATTAAGCTTTGACATAAGTATCACAAGAAATCTTTCCATTAGCAAGTGTTCATTATTGCTTCGGAAGAATTCAAATTTAAGCAAAATATTTTAAAAGAACACATTGATGGTATAATGACAATTTATAGAATGAAATTATGTAATCTAATAAGATAAAATAATTCACTAACATTTTTCCTTTTCTTCCTGCAGTTACCTTCAACTGTTCTGAAGCAGACGACCTTTCAAACCACTGTAGATATGGACAGAGAAGAAAGGAAGACTATCAACCAGGGTCAAGAAGATGAAATGGTAAATAGCTTTCATAATTTACTTGTGAAGTATGAAGAATTTATCTCTGTAATTTATTATTTTAGGGAGTAGAAAAGTACAATTATACAACAACAGCAGCTAAATCAAGGGGGTTCTTTCCTGGCTCTGGTTTTGAGTTGGGATTATGTAATATCTCTATTTGTTCGTTTTGCTGTAATTCCTTTTTTACTTGTGGACTGTTAAAACTTAGAGGAAAGAACTGTGTTTTTGCATTTGGTGATTTAAGTTGTTACCTTAGCTAATCCTTAAATATAATCCCAAATAAGAATTTCTAACTTTGATTTATAAAAAAGTTTAAGGATCAACTTAATAAAAAAAAAAAAAATTCTCAGATAAAATAGAATATGCCCTGTTAAATGTGAATTTCAGATAATCAGCGAATAAATTCTTAGTATAAATAGGTATGTTACAAACATTGCATAGGAAAAACACAAAAAAATTATTAGTTATCTATTTGAAATTATAAATTTAACTAGGCTCCCTGCATTTTTATTTGCTAAATCTGGCAACCCTTGTTGGGGGTGAGGGTAGGGGCTGAAATGTTGGAAGTAATTTGGGTTAGGTGGACAAATTGATCACTCGTAGTGGTATTGGGACAATTAGGAAATCACGTGGAAAAAATAAAATTAAAATCTATCCCATCTAAATACAGTGTGACATTCTGGATTATATCCTGGGACAGTAATAAGGCATTACGGGAAAAACTGATTAACGGTAACGCAGCAGTGGTAATCTTTTGATTTTGACAAATGTACTGAGATGTTAACATTAGGGGAAACTGGGCAAAGGGTGTGTAGGAACTCTGTAATATTTTTGCAACTTTTCTATAAATCTAAAATTATTCCAGAATAAAGTTTATTTTTTTAAAAACCATACCTTATAACAAGATAAATTTTGGAAGAATTAAAAATGTACATGAAAATGAAATTATAAAAATTCTTGGAAAGTATACAGTGAATATACCATGAGCGTATTTCAAAAAGTTTGTGGAAAAATGGAATTAAAAGATAATACGAATTTTTTGTGAACCTCTTAAAGTACCCTTGTATGTTAGTAGGAAGGAATTTACTAAGCATAATATCAAATATAAAACCCTAAAGTATAAATATCAATGATTATAGCTACTTAAAAGTATAACCTTGACAATAAACTTGTTAAAAACAAAATTTAAAGGTAAATTTTAAATGGATTGGGAAAATATTTACAGTTTATGTGACAAGACAATAGTACCCATCTGGAAAACAAACAACCTGGGAATTTATTTATTGGCTATATCATTTGATAATTAATCTTGTGATCACTGTGTCCATGCAGGAGATTTATGGTTATAATCTGAGTCGCTGGAAACTTGCCATAGTTTCTGTAGGAGTGATTTGCACTGGTGGGTTTCTTCTTCTCCTTCTCTATTGGATACCTGAGTGGCGGGTGAAAGCGACCTGTATTAGAGCTGCAGTTAAAGACTGTGAAGTGGTGCTGCTGAGGACTACTGTAAGTTCATAAATTTATTGATTGTTTGAGGTGTAAAATACTTTGTGTATACTTTGTTTAAAATAATAATGAAGGGAACATTGCTGCTAGGATGTAATGAAGAATGCTAAATCTAGCATTTCTAAAGTATCTGTCTTTGAAGTGAATGTTACTACAGTGATTAGAGTTTAAAGGAATCTTAAAGATGATCACATCTACCCTCTTCTTTTTATAGCTTTTGATGCTCTGAGAGATTAGATGCTTGTTTGTCTTTTAAGGTACTGACTCTAGGATTATAGCACAGATCTCTCATTCACTAGGCCAGTAGCCTATCTACTATGTGATGCTGGTGCAGCTCAAGCTTTTTTTTTTTTTTCTTTTAAATCCCAATTGGAAGAATTTTGTAAAAGGTTTTAACATCTAGTGTCGCATATACATGGGTAAATTAAGAAATTATGATCTTTTATGGACTATTGATGTGTGTGTCATTGAAGTATGTCATAAAAATGGTGAGCAATGGAAAGCACTTCATGTTTAAATTTATACATCTTCATGAACTGGTTTAACATTTAGTGAGTAAGAAGTGATGCTTTCTCAATGAGGGATGAATAAATAATATAATGGAAAGAATGGAAAATAAAATACATGCTGTTATATACGTAATTGACTCTTCATCTTTCTTTCTCCCTTTTGCTCTTCTAAGGATGAATTCAGAACGTGGTTTTGTGCAAAAATTCGCTTGCTTTCTCTGGAAACTCAGCCACTTTCCAGTCCAAAATGTGTAGCTAATAAGGTTTCAAATGGCCATGCAGTTCATTTAACTGAGAATCCAGCTGAAGAGAATAGGCATGGGATGAGTAAATATTCACAGATTCAGTCACAACAGGTATTGTGATCTTAGTGTCAAAAGTTTCTTTTAAAAACCAGAACTGTTATATTTTATGCTATGCATATAGCCTATAGTTTTGTGTTTGCAGTTATTATTGCTTGAGATAAATTTATGTGGATATAAGTCATATATCCCTAAATATAGCACAGTTTTGGTGTTAATAAAAGAAACATTACATGTTACAATAAGTGATGATTTGCTTTTTGATGTGGCATTTGTGTATATTCTACAGATTCGCTATTTCACCCACCATAGTGTGCAATATTTCTGGGATGATACCATTCACAATTTCGATTTCTTAAAGTAAGTATCTTTCTTTTGTTTGGATTATATTATTAATATCTCTATGTTCTAGTTAGGAAAGAATCCATTCTAGTGTTACATAAAATTGAAGAGGTTTTTAATGCATAACAATTATTCACTTATTTATTAACAACTTCCTGGTGTGATTTAAAGACTAACCATTTAAAAATAAATGTCACCTACTACTTATACCTTGGCAAAATTTACACAAAAGTTAGAATCAGTATGAAACCAAAATTTCTCTGAGTTCTTTCATTTTCACCTCAAAGTGAATTTTGACTACACCTCATAGCCTATATTTTAACTAAGAGTATCTGGACTAATTCCTCCTAATTTGATGACAGTTCCACCCAGTTGTACTTGAGGAATGTAGTAATAGACAAACAGAAACTTTATTTTACTGTGTGGATGAAGAATGGGACATTGTCAAATGTGTCAAGCTGTTGGGTGGGACAAATTGGAGTAATCCCTTAAAATTTACTTTTTGTAAAACACTCATTGCTTAGAGTGCCAAAGGAATCCTTAATTCTACCAGTACAAAGAAGAATCATATTATGAACATTTAAAATATTCATGCCTGGATTTTTCCTTAGACACACTAAAAAACTGAAATATTCCAGAGTGGGCATGGGCATTTCCACATGCCTAGTTCTAAACTATTTCTGATTAAGAACCATTGCATTAAAGAAAACTGCCAATGAGTTGCCATTTTGTTAAAAAAATTTGACTTGTGCTGTGATCCCGCTGCCAAAAAAGTGAAAAAAAATGTCAAACCTATTTGCTGTGTGGCTTTTGCCAGACATAGAAGCTTGTAAAAACTTCTTTCAATGAAAGAAGTGAATTATAGAGCTTAACTTTTTTGTCCGAAAAAAACGGAAAAGGATTAGAATCAAGTATGTATGAGATTTCTTTGCTTTAGAGTTCTATGACCAGTATCTCAGTTAAAATAAGCATAATTAAGACATTTTGGGGAAAAGTAGATATATTAGTTGAATCCCAGTTAGAACTGTTACAGATTTTAGACATTGTTTATGATTCAAATTTTGTACTTCTAACCTAGGTATTCAGTTAACTCAGGAAAGGATTTGGATTGGTGCTTTTGTAGAGATGGAAGAAAATAAATAGGATTGCTTAGTTTGAAGCTAAAATTGAAAAGGAGAAACTATGTAAATAGAAAGTAAAAATCTTTTCATCTTCAGTTTGGAGTTCTCAACTGCTTAACCTTAAATTTTATTGCTTTAATTATTAGCTCTTACAGCTCTGGCACAGCCTTAAAGGATAATGATATTATTATAAAAACTTGAGTATTTAGAACTATCTTACCATGTGATAAATACATTGGATAACTTAGAAGTTGTTGTGTTTGAGATTTAGACCTTTTGTTATTGTTTTTCTTAAGAATTTGAGATTTTTAAATACCCATTCATTACCTCTCAATTTTTGCTAAAGGGTTTCTAAGAAATTAGGAAGGAAATCACCCTTTTAAAATCAGGCAGATAGAAAAAAATGAGGCGTTAAGAAATTTGGATATTTAAAACTTTGTTTAAAGTAAAAACTTTGGATTTATTTAGGGGACTGGATGAAGGTGTTTCTTGTACGTCAATTTATGAAAAGCATAGTGCAGGACTGACAAAGGGGATGCATGCCTACAGGTAATTTTTATCCAACTAAAGTTAGATCTATTCTCAAAGTTCCTAAATTCAGTAGTATATATAGTCAACCCATTACCATATATAGTTGTACATATTAACAAGTATTTAAATATTATAGACATAGTTGTTGAGAACTTATTGATATTTTATTTGAGTAAGACTGTCTCTCAGTTTAAGAATTATAAAAATGTTAAAGCTGATATTTTGAAGTTGATATCCCTGAAATTATATTTCATCAATTCTAAGGTGTATATTTTCCCAAATTTTAACGTCTCTGAAATTGGGATGTGTCATATAATTTGTGGAGTTTCATCATTTACTTAACAGCATTTTGATATTTCTTGATCATAAATAAAAGTAATGTTATGTCTTACAATTGGTAACATTTTAGATTTTCTGAAATATATGATTGAGAATGATAGGTATGAGTTCAAAATTACCACAATGAAAATTTGTAAATTGGGAGACATAATCTTTTTCATAGTGTTATTCTTTGTTAAGGCATAAAAATGTACAGGTGTATTGCGTATTTTAAAGATAAATGCCATCATCAAATTAAATTAGAAATTTTCTTATGCTTCTGCAGCATATTCTTTCAAATGGTTAGAACATAATAAAATTTACTTATTCAGACTTATACTACATAAAAGGCAGTAATTACTGTTTCATATGGAAAGTACTATTGTAACATAAGGAATTAAATGGAAGGATTTAAGCAACTTTTCAAAAGCATTTTTTCCTAAAAGTCAAATGCACTATGTTTTGAAGCATACATTCCAAGTACAATATTCTTATCAGAAGAATAGTATAAGACCCCTCAAATTTATGTAATCTCTTGCAGAAATTACTTATAATTCAAAATTATTAAGACCTATTGTGTTCAAGGACGGAGAAGAGAGCCTTTAGCTCACATGGCTGTGACAGACTAGTGGGAAAAATTCTCACAAGCAAAGATGTAAGACAAATAAAATAAAATACTAGCAGAATAGTTATTCAGTATTGATTTCTTTGATTTAAAAATTCTCCGTAGGTAGAGAATTTGAATTGTAGGACACAAGTGTTTAGAAACATGAGTTTAAGAGCAATCTGTGGTTTGAACTTTAACTAATGCGGTGCCTTTCCTAAATTATATTATTATTGTACAATATGATGTAATATGATATAATGCTATTATTATATTTTCCTGTTATAGAAAATTGCTTTATGGAGTAAATGAAATTACTGTGAAAGTGCCTTCTGTTTTTAAGCTTTTAATTAAAGAGGTAAGACTATTGTATATAACAGCATATGTGATCAGTAGATTTGTTAATTTGGAAAGAGTCATGATTAAGTAATTAGATGTTCTTGATTTTCTGTTTTCTAACTTACTGCTTATTATTTTACTTGGAAGGTAAAGGTAGAGAAACAATTTTGGGCATGAATTATCTTTTTATTTTGTCTTATTTTGCTTTTTATCATCTACTGGGTTTTCTTTCCTTTTTACTCTCAAGAAGTTGCACATCCAAATCTTTCACTATCTTTTCATTTTTAAAAATAATTTATCATGTTTTCTTCATGTGATATGTTATTGGAGAGTAGGCATTGTACCAGAAGTTTGGAATACAAAACATGGCATGATGATCGACCTTAAAGAGCTTGTTCTGTGTAGTCTGGGAGGAAACATTAGTTATTGCAGTGACTGTTAAGTTTTAAGTGCCATACGAGGTGTGAATACAGGATTGTGGGCATGTAAAGGAAGGAAGTAACTTTGCTTAGCAGAGTTAGGCTTGCCAGTCTTCATTCTGTTTTTTGACTAAAGATCAAAAGTTAGTTGTGTTGGATGAATACTTTTAGTAGAAATAAGATTGTTTTTCTTCAGTTTTTGAAAGTGCCCATATAATGTTGCTAACGAATATAGGATAGTATAGTGATTAAGCATTGGAAAGCGTGATTTGTAATATGGTTCTGTCAGTAACTAGCTTGATCTTTAGAAATCTTTTCTCTCTGCTGCTCCTTTATCTGTAAAATTGGAATAAGTTCTTTCTAATGGTCTCATTTGATTTTGAGGTAAAATGGTACTATATATATATATATATATATATGTGAGTTTATTAATAAGTGAACGTTTGTTTCATTTGATTAAAAGTTTTGTTTCTTTTAGTAACCCAGAGCACAGTAATTTTGGAAATAAATGTGTATACTTTGTTGCTAAAGCAGACTGCAAAACAGCTAAATAGTGTTTTCCAGCTGAATCTATATTTGGGTTTGATATGAATCTAAATAGATGCAAATAATTTAAATTAAGCTTATTTAGCCAAATTTTGGTAGTTTATTATTATTTTTTTTTAAAAAAAGATGACCGGTAAGGGGATCTTAACCCTTGACTTGGTGTTGTCAGCACCACGCTCACCCAGTGAGCAAACCGGCCATCCCTATATGGGATCCGAACCCCGTGGCCTTGGTATTATCAGCACCACACTCTCCCGAGTGAGCCACGGGCTGGCCCAAATTTTGGTAGTTTAAAGGTAAACAAGAAAAGTATGTTAAAGGCTAACATACCACCCTACTCTTTAGAGTAGTACTTGTTGCCCTAATACTATAGAACTTATTCTGTAAGTGTCTTGTTGGTTACTGCTCAATGAAAAGTTGGAGAATCTGCATAGTTATAATTATCTCATTTAATTTGACTTAAAAATCTTATTTTTTAGGTTCTCAACCCATTTTACATTTTCCAACTGTTCAGTGTTATACTGTGGAGCATTGATGAATACTATTACTATGCTCTAGCCATTGTGATTATGTCCATAGTATCAATTGTAAGCTCACTGTATTCCATTAGAAAGGTAAGTTCAAATTTATTTAATTTATTAATTTATTTAGTTTATTATGGGTCTGTATTTGTATTTTGCGATAACATGTAAGATGTGTAGAATAGTATTTGGTACAAAGTAAATATTCAATACAGTTATTATTTTAGTTGTATGAATATTTATATACTCCTCCCCTCCCCCTACCTTTTTCTTTTTTGGGGGGGGCGTTGGGGGAAGGCAGATGCTTTTTAGAGTCAGACTACCACTTGACTGCTTAGAGCCATAGGGATCTATAATTGTTTATCACAGACTGGAATACTGGAAGGCTGATTCTGATGTTTTCAGGGCTGTTTCATTAAAGTGCTTTTTATTTTGTCTTGAGCTAAAACAATGAAAAATCTTTGAATCTTTGACTTGACATTTATAAAGTCAGAGTAATATGTGTTTATTGTATGAACTTACCTTATTTTTTAGCACTCTTGCTTTTTGATATTTTTAGTGGGTTTATATTGGCTAGTTTTTAATTTCTTTTCCCTCTTTCAGCAATATGTCATGTTGCATGACATGGTGGCAGCTCACAGTACTGTGAGAGTTTCAGTTTGTAGAGTAAATGCAGGTAAGTACTTTAGGTGACTGTTGGAAGAATAAACCAGAAAAAGGTACCCATTAAGCACTAATGTGTGAAGTAAGCTCAATGTATGATTATACATATACATTCTTTTGGGGGCGGGGGGCGCTGGCCAATATGGGGATCTGAACTCTTGACTTTGGTGTTAGAACACTGGGCTCTAATCAACTGAGCTAACCGACCACCCTACATTCATTTTTTTGTTTTTTAAAAGATGACTGGTAAGATCTTAACCCTTGACTTGGTATTGTCAGCACCACGCTCTCCCAGATGAGCTAACCAGCCATCCGTATATAGAAATCCAAACCTGTGGCCTTGGTGTTATCAGCACCACACTCTCCCAAGTGAGCCAGGCCCTCCTACATTCATTTTTTAAGAACTAAAAATATGTGTTTGGATTCATGAGTTTGTATCAAATTCAATCATTTATATAAAATTGTATTATTCTTTTCTTTTTTTGTTTTTTTACAATGTGACAGGTACTCTCTGTATTCAGTCTAGTTGGAAAGACATGATAAACACAAACAGTAAAGTGTGACAGGTGCTATCATAGGGAGAGGTTAGGGAACTTAGTATTAGAGCTTATTTCCTATAGGTGTCAGGGATGGCTTCTTTGAGAAAATATTTTTAACAGGTGTCTATATGAATTAGCTAGATAAAAAGGTAGGTGAGAAGTTGGTAAGGTGAGAGAGAGAAGGAGAGAAGAGGGTTCTAAGTGCACAGAGCCCTGGAAATTAGAGATTGTGTGGTGATTGTAAGAACTGAAAGAAATTCAGTATGGTACACGCAGCAATAGATGACAGATTGCCTTCTAAGGCACGTTAAGAAATTTGGACTCAATTCAAATGGCAATGGAAAGCAATTTGGGGGGGAGGAGGGAGAGTGAGAGGGAGAGAGGGAGAGAGAGAATGCCTAAATATAAGGTGATCCTAAAGAAAAACCTTTACCCTTGGGAAAAAGATTTTTTTTAAAAAAAAAAGATTTTAAAATCTTTTTAAAAAGTGTTTTGCTCACTTAAATCTTTAAGAAAACAATGAACTAGATAAAATATCATAATGTTTAGTTTAATAAATTTAGTCATTTAAAATAATATCTAAAAAGACTAATTTGGGAGTGTTAAGAAGGCAGTGAGATTTTAGAGTTATAAAACTCTAAAGAGTGGTATTGAGAAAAAGAACACTATAAAAAATGCTGTTGAAAAGAAAATAGGCTAAATTTTTCAAAGCTTTCTTCAGTTTCCATGGAATTACAGAAATCTGAGTTTATTTTACCTGTTTCGGAGGAATCTCCTGTGTGGACTCATTGTGTCTGTTTTCTAAGATGGCCGATAGCTAAAATTGATCATAGGTAGTTGTCATGGGTTTTAAAGTGCACCCAGTTGCTTGGTCAGAGGGGACTTGGTGTCACCAGTGCTTGGTTCGTGTCCCATCAGGAGACAAATGAACTGACACACCATGCTTTGTTAATCTAATCATATTTGTCGAAACTCTGTTTTTTGGGACTTTGGTGTTTAAACCCATTATGTTACTAATTTACCATTGGGATCAGGTGACCTTTGGATCAGTTGTTTGCTGTATTTTTATTCCAAGTTAATATTGTTTTCAGATGTTTCTTTTTTCTTTAAAATCAGAAATAGAAGAGATCTTTTCTACAGACCTTGTCCCGGGAGATGTCATGATTATTCCTTTAAATGGGACAGTCATGCCTTGTGATGCAGTACTTATTAATGGGACCTGCATTGTAAATGAAAGCATGTTAACAGGTAAACTAAATTAAATGAGTAAATATCACGAGTTCTTTATAAAGATATTAAGATAAAGTACTGAGTAAGCGTTTTCAAAATTGTATCCTTAAGAATGTCATGAATGTGATGGATATTGAAGATTTTTTTATTCTGAGTAGACCAAATTCTGCATTATACTCATATCTGATACTAAATCACTATGCCTGCGTTGGCAACATCTCTTGGCCTGCCTCTGGCCACTCTTTTGACATGAGGAAATGGTTTATGGTAAGGGAAGAGGGAAGAAATTCTTGGCCCACAGAGAATGTACCATATTAGCTTTCCTATTCAATGTGTAAAAAGTGGGAGTAAATAAAGATTTTGTGATTTTCTTGAACTGGGGAGAGGTAGACTTTACAATGGCTTTCCTTTGGAAATTCGCAATCTCAAGAGAGAGCTTTATATCTTTCTTAGTCATGTGAATTTTTTTATTATCAGTCAATCTGGCAAGAAAATGATTCGTAAATACTACATTTGAAACTCTTAAGAGTCTTACCTTAAAACACACACTCATACCTAGAAATTCCTACACACTTGCCTTCTTTGGTGCAAGAAGTATAAATACTACAGAGAATTAAATTTAAAAAGAATTTGGCTGTTTGTGATTGTTTGAGAACACCTGTACTATTCATTCTTCTCTTTGTTGCCCAGATGCCTTACTTGTGTGTGTGTGTGTGTGTGTGTGTGTGTGTGTGTGTGTGTGTGTGTGTGTGTGTGTGTGTGTGTGTGTGTGTGTGTGTGTGTGTGTGTGTGTGTGTGTGTGTGTGTGATGATGGGTGGGGAGTTAGGAGTAGGTCTTCACATCTCTGTGTTCTTGAGGTAACAGAGTGCTTTCCAATTCATTTCTTAAGGATAAAAGAACAACTGCCTTGTCTTTGAAATTATTTGAACATTCAACAGTACAGTTATTTCCAAATATAAACAAGTATTACCTTTGAGTCACAAATCACTTTCTGGAATTATTGTGGGAGACAAAGCTTGGTATTTCTGGGTGAAACAGTGTGGTAGACAAAAAGCTAATTGATTAAGCTATGTTATCCACATACAGAACTCTTTATAATAGGTTGCTATTGTAAACAGTATGGTGACATTTAGGATATTTAACAATTTAAGATTTTTTGGTGTTTGATACTGATTTCTATGCTTTCTTTTAAATAATTTATGAATGAACTTTGAACTTTTTTTTTTTTATAGGAGAAAGTGTTCCAGTGACAAAGACTAATTTGCCAAACCCTTCAGTGGACCTAAAAGGAACAGGAGATGAATTATATAGTCCGGAAACACATAAACGACACACTTTGTTTTGTGGGACGACTGTTATTCAGACTCGTTTCTACACTGGAGAACTTGTCAAAGCCATAGTAGTTAGAACAGGTAGAAAACATTTATTTAATCTCTTCTTGCATGTCTAACATATTTTATACTGACTGAATGTTTAAAAAGAAATTTTGTTTTGGGAGATAATTCTTTCCTTATAAAAGTATGTCATTTTCTTCTTTAACTTTTTTTGAAAGGATTTAGTACTTCTAAAGGACAGCTTGTTCGTTCCATACTGTATCCTAAACCAACTGATTTTAAGCTCTACAGAGATGCCTACTTGTTTCTACTGTGTCTTGTAGCAGTGGCTGGCATTGGGTTTATCTACACTATTATCAATAGCATTTTAAATGAGGTATGTACATTGGACACTTAATAGGGTTTGATCATTATTTATCACATGTTGGCTACGGAGGATTTGGAATATGGCTAGTGAGACTGAGAAACTAAATTTTTAAGCTAATTTAATTTTAAATTAACTTTAAAGAAGCTATGTGTGACTAGTTGCTTTTTTTTTTTTTTTTTTTTTCCGTGACCAGTAAGGGGATCACAACTCTTGGCTTGGTGTCGCCCGCACCGCGCTGGCCATCCCTATATAGGATCTGAACCTGCGGTGGGAGTGCCGCACTCTCCTGAGTGAGCCATGGGGTTGGCCCTGCTTTTGTTTTAAAAAGCACAGATTAGAACATTTCCGTCATAGCAGACAGTTCCTTTGGATGGCTCTGGTTTAGATGGCCTTTTACTTGCTCTTTTGTGACTTAAAAAAAAAAAAAAAAGAGGAAAAGGAAAAAACCGCATACTTACCAAAAGTTTTATTTTTTCTTTTTTTACCTGTGGGATAGAATATTTAATATTAAAATGATTTTTGCTTACTTAATTGAAGACACCTCTAAGGGACCTTGTCAAATTTCTTTTCCTGTAGAGTCTGGTACAGTACAGTGCTTGTAGGATGAGTCAGTATGTGGCAGTTTGTTGAACTAACTTTGAAGTGTGTTGTGTGTGAAGTAAATAGGGCTATAAAAAATGACAGAATTTTTTAAAAAATACCTGTAATTCTACAATTGATTGAGCTTTCTATTTTGCAGAATTTTTCTTTTTTTCTTTTTCTTTCTTTCTCTTTTTTAATAGCCACTACAAGAACCAGTGCAAAATATCTGAAGGGGAGAAATGATAAGTGGGTAGTAGATATATGAATACACATATATATAAAATTGAAAATGGTTTATAGATTTTCACTAAAGAAATACCCACATTAAATATTTAATATTGGGGGTTTGACATTCATTTTTGTGTTAATTGTAGGTAGAAGTTGGAGTAATAATTATCGAGTCTCTTGATATTGTTACAATTACTGTGCCGCCTGCACTTCCTGCTGCAATGACTGCTGGTATTGTGTATGCACAGAGAAGATTGAAAAAAATCGGTATTTTCTGTATTAGTCCCCAAAGGATAAATATCTGTGGACAGCTGAATCTTGTTTGCTTTGACAAGGTTGGCTCATTTTCATAATCATTCTTAAAGGTTACTTATTTTGTAGGTTTTAAATATTTAGATTAATGTTTTCCATTTTGTTTACTCATTTGTACACATTCTTTTTTTTTTTTTAAAGGTGACCGGTAAGGGGATCTTAACCCTTGACTTGGTGTTGTCAGCACCACACTCTCCCAAGTGAGCTAACCAGCCATCCCTGTATAGGGATCCAAACCCTTGGCCTTGGTGTTATTAGTACCATACTCTCCCAAGTGAGCCACGGGCCGGCCCTCACATTCTTTAATATTCCTCTAATTGTTCTCTTCCTCAGTTTATTTGGCATATGCATCATTTTTGCATATTATTTTTTCAATTTTTAATACTTTGGATATTGCTTATTTATTCCGATCTGTGATTAACTCTTCATATCCAGAATTATAGTAGTAGTAGTAATAGTAGTAAGAAGTAGTTGTAGTAGTAATAATAGTGAAGATTTTATGATCTTTCTGTTTTTAGATAATTCTTATTTAACAGAATATGCTCCATACATATTTATTTACTATGATTTTATTGCTTTTAAATATGTATGTTTAGTGTTACTCTATGTTTTTAGTGAGTATATATTTTAAAATTATGAAGGCCACAGATTTTAGAATTTTATGTGAAAATGACTGATTGTATGTATACCTTTGCGAAATATACCTTGCCTCTTAAAAAGGTTTCCTGTTTCCTGAGCTGAAATTGGTTTTCCTGAAAGTTTTATTTTGAGAATTAAACCTTGAGCAAAAAAACTTCCATCAAGCTCTTCTGGGTAACTGATATGATAAGAATTTGATTTTTGCGCATTTCATTATTACAGAAAAAAAAAGTGAAACATGCTTTTTTTTTAAAAAAAAAAAGGTCATATACTACCATGACTGTTTAATATTTATCTGTTCAGAAAATTTTACTTATGCTTGTCTTTTTTGGAAACTTTATTATTAAAGTTTTTAAGTAGACACAAAAGTGGAGAAAAGATACAAGTTTAATAAACCCCAAACTCTCATTTACACATTACCCAGCTTTAACATTTATCAACATTTTGTCAGTCTTCATCTATCCTCTGATTTTGAAGGGGGCAGCATCAGATATATTATTTTGTCCATAAATACCTCATATATGTCTCTAGAAGATAAGGTGTTAAAAAAAAATACATAACCGCAACACAACTATCACACTTAACAAAATTCACAATTCCTTAGTTTTATGTAATACCCATTTCATACTCAGATTTCCCTGCCTGTCTCAAAAATGTCTCAAATTTTTAAATTTTGATTTTTCAATCAGAATCCAAGTAGGGATTATTCATGAGTTACAGTTTATCTGGAACAGTTGCCTTTCGTTGCATCTGATCCCCAATCATTTTGTTGAAGAAACCAGGTCATTTAAATATTGGATTTGGCTGATTGCTTCTTTCTGATGTCATTGAACTTGTTCCTCTCGACTCCCTATATTCTAATCCCTCCCTCTTTTATAGGCAACCTTTATTGATTAATAAATAGGTTGATTGGTACATTCTTCCATTGGTTTTTTTGATAATATAAGTGTATAAATATAGTTATACACTTATGCCCCATCTCTTCTTACATAGAGGAACCATACTATAAGTACTGATCTTGCTATACGTACTGTTCTGTACCCTTCTCCCCCTCCTCCCTCTTTGGGAGAGGGGAGCTGGCCGGTAAGGGGATCCGAACCCTTGACCTTGGTGTTATAACACCACGCTTTAATCAAGTGAGCTAACTGGCCAGCCCCATTTTAACCATATGTTTTGGAAGTCATTCTCTATCAGTATAGTATACAGAGATCTTGCCTGTTTCTTTCTTTTTTTTTTTTAAACTGTAATACTCCACTGTGTATATGTAGAATAGTTTTTAATGATATGTGTCTTTTTCTATGAGGCATTATTCATACGTCATGCATGTGTGTTTTTTTTTTTTAGACTGGAACTCTTACTGAAGATGGTTTAGATCTTTGGGGGATTCAACGAGTAGAAAATAAACGGTAAATATTAGCTAGAGTTGATAGTTTATTAGTTGATATTTGATAAATATTTTAACATATGCAACATTTAATCATATAGAAAATAATAGACTACTGTGTACCTACCACCAAAATCAAACAGTTGACATTTTGCCATACTCGCTTCAGATATTTTCTTTTAAAAGATTAAAATATTATAGAAACCGCTGAAGTCCCATTCTGTTTCCCTGTCCCTACCACCATTCTGAAATTATTTTATTTTTATTTTTGCATATTTTATATTTTCACTACATATATAACATATAAATAATATATATGAGTGAAATATACTGTATATGTTTTTGCTGCTTTTACCCCCTTCTTAATACTGTTTTCAAGATTTATCCATGTTGCTATGTGTAGATCTAATTTGTTAATTTTTAACTGCTCTGTAGTATTCCATTATATGATTAAGCCATAGTATCTGTTCTACTAAGGGACAATTTAGTTTTTTCTTCTTTTTTCCATGTACTTTCACAAATAGTGCTGCAATTAAAATTCTTACACACAACTCTTTTTGAGCATGTAGTTGAGTTTCAGTAAGCTAGATCCCTGTAAGTGTAAATTCTGGGTCATAACACAGGCATGGCTTCACCTGTACTAGGTACTGCCTAATTGCTAAGTGGTGGTGCTTACACTGTCTCCCTCAGTGGATAAAGATCGTGTTGCTACATATCCTTGCAAAACTTAATATTGTCAGACTTGCAATTTTTGCCAAGTGTGGATGGATATGAAATGAGTATTTCATTGTGGCTTTATCTGCATTTTCCTTGTTACTTATAAAGTTGAGCATCTTTTCATATTTTTGAAGGCAGGGTCATTTAACATTCTTCTGTGTATTTTCTGTTTATATCCTAACTTTTCTATTGTGTTGGTAGTCTTTATTTTATTCATTTGTTAGAACTTTGTTGCATTTTCTGGGTAGGAATCTTGTTCAGTACTATGTGTTGAAAACATATTCTACCAGTCTCTGGATCATCTTTTTATTTTGTTTTTGTTGTCTTTTGAAGCTCAGAAGTTTTACTATTATAGATGTGTTTATGTCACTTTTTCCTCCTCAAAAGTCTGCAGATTTTGATTTATATAGTTTGAGAGACTGTATTGTTTGGTTAATGTAATTTCAAGAGTTGTTACATCTTCTTGCTAAATATTATGTCACATTGAGACCTTATTTATTCCTAGTAATGCATGTTGCCTTAAATTTTATTTTGTCTAATATTTTTATAGCGACATACCAGCTCTCTTTTGCCTAATGTTTGCATAGTGTATCTTTTTCCATCTGTTTAGTTTTCAGTCTTTCTCTGCCATTGTGTTCACATATTTTCACCTCAATTTATGTGCTCATTTTCTCATTCTCTTGTATTTCTCTTTCATTTCCTGAGAATTTATACATTGTAATCTTTTGCTGCTTATCCTTAAATTATTAATATTTAGACTTTAAAGTTCATGGGTATCTGTATTGTCTTCTAAACCCCAGAAACCTATGGATGTAGAATACTTTGTTTATTGCCCTCCGCTGCCCCGCTCCCCACCTTTTTTTTTTTTAATGACAGCTGGCCTGCACGAAGATCCAAACCCTTGACCTTGGGTGTTATAACACTATTTTCCTCTTTTCTTATATATATTTGTTATGTAATAGTTTATGATTATAATTTTGGTTTTATACAGTCTGAATGCTTAGATTTGTCTTAGTTTACAAATATCTTAACCATTGTATCCTATTCCTCTGGACTACATTCATTAGTTTTGTTTCACTGTCACTCTTGAATAATGGTGTAATTACAGATTTCTAGTTGTGTTTTCTTAGCGTTTTTAAGGTGTCATTCCATTTTCTCTTGACACCGTTTGTTATTGCTACTGGGAAGTCTTAGTCTCTTTAGTAATTTCTTTTCTTTCTGGTTGCTTTAAAAATATTTTTTTATCCTTAATATCTGCAGTTTTGCCATGGTATTTTTATTTGTTTGTATAGGACTCATTTTGCTTCTTGATTCCAAGGATTCATGTTTTTCATAAATTCTGGAAATTTTTCAGCCTCTTTCTCTTCCATTATGTCCTTTTCCTGTGCTTTATTTTCTCTTCATCTGGGATTCCTAACCGTATGTTGAATAAGAAAATTCACTTGGCTCTTTCCAAATCTGCCCCTTCTTCCCTCTGGTGTTTTGTTCTTTCTAAGTCTAATATAAAAAATGCCTTTTTTTTTTTTTCATTCTTCAGGATTGCCATTCTTTTATCTCAAATTTATGGGATTCTAATTACGTATTTGTTATGTCTTTTGACTGTCCTGGTGAGTTGTTTCCTAGTGTGTCTTTAAGTTATGGACTCATCCTCAGCAGGACTTTTCTGTGAAACTTCTTAGTGGCTGCATTGTGGGAGCGAAACTTCTTAGTGGCTGCATTGTGGGAGCTCCCATCTAGAGAAGTTTTGACTTTATTTGGCCACGAGCCCTAGTGGTACCAGTGGTGCCGTGTAAGTTGTAATGTTACACTTGTAATTTGGGGATTTCTGGGCCATGCAGTAGCATATATTCAAGCCCATAACCCATCCTTTATAATATGGTATTTCAGAGGTTTGGCCTTAAAACCAGACTTCCTGTGTTTCAATCCTTGCTCTGCTACTTATTATGGGCTTTATAACCTTGGATGAGTTACCTAACCACTCTGCTTCAGTTTTCTCATCAATAATGGGGATAATAAAACACTTCCCTATGGTGTGAGGATGAAATGAGTCAGGGTATGTAAAGTTCTTAGTGCCTGGTTCATAATAAATATTGCATAGATATTAGCTGTTTTTTTGTACTTTGGGTGGGGGAAAAGAGACAAGCTTATTCCTAGGTATGCCTTTGGGGCTGTGGGTTAATTTTTTTCTAGTCAACCCTTTCCCAAGTATGTATAGCTCTTCAAGGTCACTGGCTTTCTTAAGTGAGAGGGATTCTCTCAGTGCCAACCCCCCACTTTGTATGGGGCCAGGATATTTTTTTTTGCCCCCTCCCTGGGACCAGGATTTTGTTTGTTGTTTCTGTGTGGGTATTAAAACCCAAGTCCTTAGGGCACTGAGGTAACTAACCTCCTCCCTTCCTTATTCTCCACTAGCAGCCACAGCAATATCTCATATTCACACCCCTCTGTTTTTCCTTTCTATTTCTGGCGCTTGAAAATTTCCTTTTCTTATGAGCTCAGCTTTGGATTTAAAAGACTTTTAATCACAAAACCTGAAAAGGCCTGTTAGAATATTGTCTTGAGTCTTAGGATTTATGAATCTAATTAAGTGTATTTTCTGTTTAGATTTCTTTTGCCAGAAGAAAACGTTTGCAGGGAGGTGTTGGTAAAATCTCAGTTTGTTGCTTGTATGGCTACTTGTCATTCACTTACAAAAATTGAAGGAGTGCTTTCTGGTGATCCACTTGATTTGAAAATGTTTGAAGCCATTGGATGGGTAAGTTTAATATTTTAAAGTATAAGAAAACTTTAGGAAAATATAGTGAAAATGAAATTATATCATGGAAGGATTATTTCTGCTAATTGTTGTTTTTTCTGCTAATTGTTTTGATGACAGTCTATCTTGTACCATAAAAGGAACTAAATTGTAACTTTTAAAGATACATTACAGGAGAAATATTTATATTGTATAAAACATGTCTGTTTTAGTTAAATTAACTCATTTAAACACCTTTAATATAGGCTGACCAGCTCAGGTCCCTGCTTTATGTTTATAAAGATAAACTAGGTATCAACAACTCTTCCTTCTATTTATGCCATTGGTAATTTTAATTTCTAAGTGCTTGCTTCTGTTTTCTGGGTATTACCATTTTACAGCATTCAGTTCTTCTTTTATAGATGTAATAATAGTTTTTAAAGTTCCCTTCTGGCTTCTGAATTATTTATTTTCTCTGAGGTCAGTTATGGGGATCCAAAGCCTTGGCCTTGGTGTTATCAGCACACACTCTCCCAAGTGAGGTCAGCCTGGTTTGGTTTTTTTTTCCTTCCTATGTTTGTTCTCTCTCTTTCATGCTTTTGATTTTCATTGTACACATGGATGATACTTTTCTATTCAAGAATGAGGGTCTGATTTGATAATTCTGGTTACTTGCAGTGAGGTTTTTATCCTTGCCCATATGTGTGTTAGTCTGTTTTCCTGAGAAACGTCTCCCCAGTTGGGATGGCTGACTGGGGGACTTCCTGTGTGTCCAGGGTGGGGCCTCATCAGTAGGCATTCTTCAGTTTCAGAGGAGCATTTGCAGAGTTAGTCTTTCAGTTACTTTCCTCACCTCCTCTCACCATGCTTTCACAAGCAGGGCTTTTTACTCTGGAATGCTAACCCTCATATCCCTCATAGGAACAGCCCTTACTCTTCTCAGATGGGTAGTTGATATCTCTGTAGAGTCCCTGATTTTTTATTTTGTTTTGTTTAGCCCAGGTATTCTGGCCGATAAGAAATGTTCCTACCTCTCCTGATATCCTCGTGTGTTTATTCTGGGCTACTGTTTCCTTTCAGTTATATCAATCAGTATGTTTCAGTTACATCAGTCAGTATGTTTTAGTTTGCCCTCTGTATTTGAAATCCCCTCTCCTGCTTTGCTTTCTGTTACTTTTACTTTTTTTCTGTGTCTCTCTGTCTCTTTCTTTCTTTCTTTGTATTTTGTTAACATTTTGAAAGGGCGGGAAGTGAATGACAAGTGTTCTAACTGCCATCTTCCAAAAACTCTACTCTTGAAATTTAATTCACAGAAGGAGGCCTCACTTCATTTATAGAGAGAAATAGGGCTGATTTATCTTTGATGTCCTCTAAAGCTTTTCTCAACTGAATAGATTTTCAGTAGATTTAGCTTTGAGTGTTTATGGATCTTTTAAAAAACTGGCTGCCTAAGTAAGTTTGTATAATAGGTTATTTTGTTGGCCCTAAAGTATTTTGATGTTTACCGGATGCTTTGGAGCTTGACAGTAACCAGATCTTAAGTATCAATGGAATGGTTTCACAAACCAGGCATAACTGCTACTTTATATGATTCACATCATATAATGTAAGATGCATTCCAATTTCGTAGTTGTTAAAATGTGAAAAAAAAAATGTCTTAGAATTGTACAAAATTGGTTAATTGCTTATGTTTCCCTCCCCATTATTTTCTCATGGATAGATCCTTCCAGTTATAGAGTCAAAATAGTTTGTTTCTCTTGTATGTGTTTAATACAATTTTTGTTTGAATTTCTCCCCCCCCCCAAAAAAAAGTCTTAAAATAAATTTCAAGGGGTTAATATAGTAGTAGTTTAACTAGTAGTGTTTAGGCTGAAACTCTAAACTCACATCTTTGTACTTCAGCCTGTTTCCCACCCAGTGGTTCTACTAACCATATCTGAACTCTGTATACTTTTGAATCCTTTCCTGTTAGCAGAAAGGAGTCCCTGGATGATAGACTGAAAATTTTGGAACTGTAAGAACCTTTTCTTTTAGGAGAGAGTCTCTAAATCCAACAGGTTGAAGGAGTGAAGTGAGAGAAGTTTGTCTCTTTTTATGGCTTCTAACCTCTGTCTCCCCTATCCCATGGATAGTTAGGTATCTAACTAGCTTTGTTTATATTTTGTTTTACTTATATTAGTGATCTAGTAATGCTCATTTGTTCCTTGAACAGTAATTTTTTTAATTCACCAAAAATGGCCCTAATGTTCTGTTTAAAAATGGAACCAGTGAATTGAATTCTATGAGGCAAGTGTGTTGATGTTTTCCTTTCAGATTCTGGAAGAAGCAACTGAAGAAGAAACAGCACTTCATAATCGAATTATGCCCACTGTGGTTCGTCCTCCCAAACAACTGCTTCCTGAATCTACACCTGCAGGAAACCAAGAAATGGTGTGAAATCATTTAAAGTTAGATAATTCTGTTGATGCTTACTTATATTTAATTCTTATTTTGAAATGTTGCTAGAAGAGGAAGTCTTACATGTCCTTTATTTAACTCTTATGCAGATGTGAATATTTTAACTGTGTTTATCAGAAACTACACCATTGATGTGTTGCTGGCATTCTTTGTAAAGTGTTGAAATTTAATTCCCAGTACCATTACTTTTTTTCCCCTATTTACTGATCAGCTTAGTGCCTTGTGTTTTATGTACATGGTTATTAATCCTTTTAGATCATATCTGTATTCCTAGAATGTAATAAAAATATATGGAAGGATTTATTTTTAGGTTAATTATTTAATATGTTCCTGTTAGTTTATTTTAGTGCTTAATTTGCTAATATTTTCAGGAAACCAGACTATTTGAAAATGTTCAAAAACATACTTTTTAAAATGGGATTTAATAGAGAAGGAATTTTGAATTTGACTTTGAAATAATCAAAGCTTCGTGTTATTTTCCAAATAATGTTTTGTGGGTGCTTAGAAAAGTTTTTCTAACTTTAGTATGTTAATGAACTTAATGTGTACTATTTATTTATACTTGTTTTGTTTTGTTTTTAGGAGCTGTTTGAACTTACAGTAAGTGAAGAAACTTGTTACCTAAGTACATTTGTTTTTATTCTTAAAGAGTAATAAATGCTTTGTGCATCTTTTGAAATTATATAGGCTATTTATGAAATAGGAATTGTTCGCCAGTTCCCATTTTCTTCTGCTTTGCAACGTATGAGTGTGGTTGCAAGAGTGCTAGGGGATAAGAAAATGGATGCCTACATGAAAGGAGCACCTGAGGTCATTGCCAGTCTTTGTAAACCTGAAACAGGTAAGGAAATAACTAGGCTTCAGATAAAATTCTTTTTTTCTTTCCAAAATAACCTATTATTTGAATCAAGGAAGACTTACAGGAGAGGCCACATCTGAAATAGGCCTTGAGTGATGAGAAAGCTTTCTTTCTTTATTTTTTTTTTTCTAATTTTATTTCTTGTTTTTTTTTTTAAATTTTATTTTGTCGATATACATTGTGGCTGATTATTGCTCCCCATCACCAAAACCTCCCTCCTTCCTCCCCCCCCCCCCCCCCCACAATGTCCTTTCTGTTTGCTTGTCGTATCAACTTCAAATGATTGTGGTTGTTATATCTTCTCCCCCCCCCCGGTTTTTTTTTTTTTTTGTGTGTGTGTGTGTGTGTGTGAATTTATATATTAATTTTTAGCTCCCACCAATAAGTGAGAACATGTGGTATTTCTCTTTCTGTGCCTGACTTGTTTCACTTCGGATAAAATTCTGATAATTTGAATAAGCTTGTGTTAGCAAGTCTAACAATGAAATTTACTTTTTCTTTTAAAAAGTTCCTGTTGATTTTGAAAAAGTTTTAGAAGATTACACTAAACAGGGCTTCCGAGTGATTGCTCTTGCACACAGAAAATTGGAGTCAAAACTGACATGGCATAAAGTACAGAATATTAGCAGGTAAGTTTGAATGGTTTTCCTATAGTTTTTCCAGTAACACATCATTTATGTTTATATAAATCATGCACAAATATTTGCACATAGTTGGGTATTTATTAAATATTTATTGAATGTATGCAAATATATATAATGTGATATTATTTTAAGTGATTGGGGTAAAAAAAAATACTTTTTTTTTTTTCATTAATTTCCTTTCATTCTGTATTGACTATTTGCTTGTGTTTGCTTGTGTTACTGTAACATGTTATTGCATGTTCTTCCTCACAACTCTTTGGAACTATTTTCTTTTCTTTTTTTTTTTTTTTTTTTTGACCAGTAAGGGGATCACAACCCTTGGCACGGCACCACGCTCAGCCAGCGAGTGCACCGGCCATCCCTATATAGGATCCGAACCCGCGGCCTTGGCACCACCAGTGCCGCACTCTCCCGAGTGAGCCACGGGGCCGGCCCTGGAACTGTTTTCAGTTTGTTATATATTTATCGATTGCTTCTTATGAGTCAGGCATGTTCTAGGAAAAGTAAACATAATTCTATAGGAGTTTTATTTTTCCCAAGTGATCTTTTTGCTTTTGCCCAGTGGTTGGATCCAGGTACAAATTTGGTCAGAGTATCATGAGTCACAATAACCAAAACTATCTACTCCTCCCCAACCCACCCCTGCAAGTTAAATGGCACTACTAATGTCATGTTTCCTTCCATGTATAAATATGGGTTTCACATTCAAGGATGGTTACTTTTGCTGTACCTGATATGGACCTACCCTTTGAGGATAGCATTTTTGTTTAGGAATATTTCATGACGTACCTAGCATTTTGTAAGCAAAAAGAAATACCGTTGGCTGTCCTGCTAATTCCGCCAGTTTAGGGGAGGTAGTCTAATTATGAGTATTAAAGAAAAAAACCCTCAAAACTCAAAAACCTCTGCTTGAGAGATCTGATACATACGCATGGTTGGGAACCACAAATGTGTAATTTTACATCCTAATTCCTAGAAAGGGCACTAATTTTCTTATGTCTTTATAGCTTCACCTTTTGCCATTTTCCCCCTTAAAGACTGCTAAATTGTCTATGATTCTTGAGCCTGTCATATTCAGACATCCTTCCCTTGGATAGGCTGTTCCTTCTGCCTAGAATACTCTATCCCTCCCTACCAACTTTCCTCTCTCTCTCTACTCTCCTTCCTTCTCATCCTTCACCTGAGACCTTCTCTATGTTTGTTCCATTCTACGTTGTATAGGCAAGTTTTAGCATTTCTCTTATAGCTTAAACCTTTATATTTTGAATGTTACGCTATTCATTAATTAGAGGGCAAGATTTCCGTGAGAGTTAAGAAACCACCTGAAGCCAGAAACTAGTGCCTCGTAGGAAAATGGCTCAGTGCTTTTGACCCAGTAGTTTCATATTGTTATAGCTTTGTGCTTTGAAATGCAATTTCAGATTTCAAGATGTTTTTCTTCCATTACTACCAGCAGTCTTGTTTATATTTTAAGTTTCCTAACAATTCTTTAATATCTTTAACACCCATTTTTATAGATATATATTACAAAGATGTTTAGGTTTCATAGGTGTGTACTTCAAGCACCTTTATTATTGAATTTTTATGTAGTAAAATCATTTGGTTATTGCAAGTCTGAAATTCTAGTTTCTACCCTGAAGCCCTCTTTTCTCATTGAAGAAAAATATTTCTGTGATATAAATTTAGTAGCTAGAGAATTTTTACAAATGCAGCTATCCCTGAACAGACTTCATCTCCATTGTAGTGCTGAGGCGCATGTTATTTTCACATTTATCTCTCTGGCTGCATATCTGTTTCCCCACAAAAGCATCTTGAGAGTAGAGATCATGCCTTTTCATCTGAGACCTCCCAGAGACTAGCAAAGTGCATGGTGCATAGTAGATATTCCACTATTTGAAGAATAGCCTGTTGGTTAACTATATTAGTTGTTAATATTCTGAAAGACCTATCGCTGGGTCCTGAGTAGATCTCATTGTTAGGCTGCTAATGGTTCTTGTGTCACATTTCCAGGATCAAGAATTGTTTTATAGAATTCATTGAAGACTTGGTAATGAATCTGCTATAATCGTATCAAATGTGCTTATAGTACAGTATTTTCCTTTTCTTTTAACATTTAAATTAGGGTATATTTTATGGGGGACAGTAAAGAATAGATATATTCTTATGCAGTTTTAGAGTATACAAGGTGAATATTCTTTAGAAATAGAATTGTTTAGTGTTTTATGAAGGTATTCATTTCCAAATGATTCTTTACATTTTATGTTTCAAAGGGTAAAATTTATTTATTTATTTCAAATATTCATGAGATAAAAGGTTGATTGTCCCTCCTCCTGCCCATGATGTGGGGGACAAAGGGTAAAATTTAATTTCAAAAATACATTTCTTGGGGTTTCCAGATTTAAACTTTTTGTAGTTTTGAACTCATAAATGCACACATAGTTTATTCAGCATATAAAATGTTTTAACTTGTGATTTATAGATATTTTAAATTGCTTTATCAACATAAAGAGAACAATATTTGTTCTCTTGACTAAACCATTATGTGTTAAAACTTCTTTTTCTGCAGAGATGCCATTGAAAACAACATGGATTTTATGGGATTAATTATAATGCAGAACAAATTAAAGCAAGAAACCCCTGCAGTACTTGAAGATTTGCATAAAGCCAACATTCGCACTGTCATGGTTACAGGTTAGACTTTATAAAAGAACACAGAAAAAAACTGAACATGACTCTTACAGTTCAAGTTATATAATGTTAAGGAATGATCACTTAGTTATAAAAGCATGTTATGTAGTGGTTCCATCCTATGTTGTCTTATTTCAACTCTGCATATTTTCCCAAGGTTTAAGATAACTTTGCAGTACTCTTTGAGTCTAGCAAATTCTGTTTATAGAAAGTGTAGTAAAATAGTGAAGGGCACATTATAAAAATTTAATCTCTGCTTTTTAAATTTCTCTTTAATCATCTATTACTTATAGCACTTATTGTAGTTTGCCTTGTGTTATTTGCAGATTTGTTTTCTCTACTAGAATGTAAGATTCTTGAGGGTTAGGAATATATTTTATTCATTTTGGGGTTCTCTGCAATTTTTAGAACTGCCAGGTGCATAGAAAATGATTAATAGATATTTGTTAGAATTAAAAGTTTATACATATTTATTATCCTGTCTTGAGTTCATACTAGTGAAAAATGCTTCTTATTTGGTTTGTTTTTGTTTTTGACTTCTATGTCTGAATGATTTTCCTGGTGTTATACTGTTGATAATATTAGGTAATTCCTATTCCTTAGCTGTTTGAAATTGTGATAGCTTCATTTTTTTTGTTAGCAAACAATTGGATTTAAGATATCCACTTTATGGCATGTATGTGTTCAATAAGACTTTTACAGAAAAAGCCTGTGTATAGTATGTTTTAGACTCTGAGATCCATCCAATAGCATACTTCTTACCATATAGCTCAAGGTAACTAAATCTGTTAGCATCCCAGCAATCCTTAGTTTTAATGTCTTCTCCCTCAAGGTAGTTTTCATCTGGATTTCCTCTTCTTTCTCTGCTGTGGCAGAATGTGACCTTGTGTGTCAAGGGTCACAGGAAGATTCCCCTGGAAATAGTGTGTGGGAATTGGGCGAAGAAATCTCTTGTCCTTCAGTTCTGGTAGCAGTGGAATCCCCAAACCTTTGCCTTTTTCTCTTTTAAGATCCTGTCCTCCGGACAGACCCCATACAGGCCAGCTGCCAAAAAAAAAAAAAACTTTCCTGTCTTTGCTTCTCTTCAGTTCTTGCCTTGTCCTGACTGAGAGGTTGTCTCTTTTTCTTCTTGTTACATCTGTTCATACTACCTTTCTTAACTTTTTGTTTTGTGTACTCTTTCTTTTGTAAATCATCATTTTCTGTGATACTGTGCTAGTGTTCTTGAACAGACCACCAGTCACTTACTCCTAGGTTATGACAGCAGATATTTATTAAGCACCTGTTCTGTATGTAGCACTGTGCCAGTGTTGCGTGGGTACAAATAGTGCGTGACTGAAAAAGATGTAGAATTGTATGTGGCTTTGAAGATTGCGGGTGAGACTGTTCTGACTATTTAGCATATATGTGCTAGTATTATTTGAGGCTTCCTTTGATAAGTATGCCCCGGTTTTGTTACTTTTCAACTTCAAGGGTAAGGATCATACATTATTCTCATTCATCCCAGTCAATTCATGAGGACTATAATAGATTTTCAGTAAGTACTTGCTTGATGCATTCATGTTTCCATTTTAATTTTAATACATTTAAAATATTTTGAAAATTAGGTGACAACATGTTGACTGCTGTCTCTGTGGCCAGAGACTGTGGAATGATTCTACCTCAGGATAAAGTCATTATTGCTGAAGCATTACCTCCAAAGGATGGGAAAGTTGCCAAGATAAATTGGCATTATGCAGACTCCCTAACGCATTCATCAGCAATTGAGTCAGAGGTAATGTCAAGATTTATTTTTCCCTTTTGAAGCTTGCTTGTTTGAATTTAGTCTGAAAAAATAAAAAGTGGTGCATTTAAATACAATAAAGTAAAAACTAAGTGAAACCAGAAGCCTGGGTGGGCTCTTTAGTTATTCTGATTCATTAGGGCTGGGGTAGACCCAGGAATCTCAATGTTTAAGTTTTGATTTATCCAAAATTGAGAACCATAGTTTTAAAAAGCATAAGAATCCCAAAATATTTATCTTATTTTTAAAGTAATTATTGATAAATGATGCAGGTGGTCTGTATTTCATGGATTGTTTCAAATTGAAGTTATTTAATTTTCCATAAGTTTCTTGTTTTGTTTGTTTTAATAAATGTTAACCTTAAATTTGCTTTTTTAAAAAAAATTTAAATAAAAGTTAAACTGTCAGTGTCTTGTGTAAAGCATCAAATGAAAGCAGTTTTGGAACAAATATATTTTAAATAGGATTGTGTTACTTGCTTTGATTGACTAACTATTGTTCTGAATGTCTCATACACAGGCTATTCCCATTAAATTGGTCCATGATAGCTTAGAGGATCTTCAGGTGACTCGTTACCATTTTGCAATGAATGGAAAATCATTTTCAGTGATACTGGAGCATTTTCAAGACCTTGTTCCTAAGGTAAGTGATTTGGGTTTATGTATGTATTCACCTGAAAACATTGGGAACAATATTTTTAAGAAATTCATATTTTTTTCAGTTAATGTTGCATGGGACTGTGTTTGCTCGTATGGCACCTGATCAGAAGACACAATTGGTAGAAGCATTGCAAAATGTAGAGTAAGTATTGGTGGATTTTTTGTTTGTTTGTTTTTGATAAATTATAGTTTCATTTTCAATCCCTGAAAAGTAACTAATATTTCATATATATTGTCACGTATAGGATATGTGAGAATTTTAAATGACTCTGTAGAAGAGTCTCATATGCTCGTTTATTTAGCTGAAGTACAATATCCATAAAAAGGAATGAAATTCTTCTGTTTGCAGAAACATGGAAGAACTTGGAGAAAATTATGTTAAATGAAATAAGCCAGGCACAGAAAGAGAAACACCACATGTTCTCACTCATGTGGAAGCTAAAAAAGTTGACCTCATAGAAGCAGGGAAAAGAATAGTAGTTTCTAGAGAGAGAAGGGGGGAGGATGGGGAGATGATAGTCAATGGATACAAAATTGTAGAGATAAGAGGAGTAAGATCTAGTGTTCTATAGCAATATGGGGAACTACAGCCAACCACAAATTACTGTATAACTTCAAGTAGCTAGTCAAGAAGTTGTTGAATGTTCCCAACACAAAGAGGTAACAAACGTTGGAAGTGATAGGTATGCTAAACACCCTGATATGATCATTGCACACAGTGTAAGTGTACCCAAATATTGTATTATACGCCATAAATATATATAGTTATCATGAGACAATTAAGAAAAAAGAAAAAAAAAATTTCAGAGACAGAAGTAGATTAGGGATTACCAGAAATGGGTCAGGGAGAGGAATAATAAACCATTACTTTATGGGTCTAGAGTTTATGTTTAGGATGATGAAAAAGTTTTGGAAATAGATAGAGGTCGTGGTTACATAGCATTGTGAATGTAATTAATTCCCACAATTGTATGTTTAAAAATGCTTAAAATGGAAATTCTTATACATGTTTTACCACAATAAAAAAAAATAATTTAAAAAAAGAGGCTCATGTGCTTGTTAATTTAGCTGAAATACAATATCTGTAATTCTTTCTCCAGGTAATACGGTAGAGTACGTTCACTGTGCGGTAGAGTACATTCACTCAGGAGCTCTATCGTGATAGAAGTGACTTTATAGTTTTAGTAAGCAGTTATGTTTCCAGTTTTTAAGGGATAAATCTTTACTGATAACCTTAAGTGTAGTAAAAACTGTACAGTCATAAGCCCTTTACTCTGAAGATGAAGAAATTGAGATGCCAAAATGATTTGCCCATATTGTGACAGGAATAGGACAATAACCCAGGTCATTTTATTTGGAAGCTGGTGCTGTTTGTCAAGCAACATGACTGTGGTCATTGTAATGAAAAGATTCATTAGTTCCACTGGGGAGATCTTGGTCTGTTAGCTCTTCATAATACTGTATTGGAGAAATCTTAATGAGTGAAATGTTGTGTATATTAAGAAATTAATTAAAATCCTAAAATTTGTTGTTTCTTAGTTACTTTGTTGGGATGTGCGGTGATGGTGCAAATGATTGTGGTGTAAGTATAGTTTTTGTGATTTACTTTTGTAGTTCTTACTCTAACCTAAATCACATCCACAAAACCTAATTAGTTTTCTTGAAACCATTAGGCTTTGAAGAGGGCACACGGAGGCATTTCCTTATCAGAGCTCGAGGCTTCAGTGGCATCTCCCTTTACCTCTAAAACTCCTAGTATTTCCTGTGTGCCAAACCTTATCAGGTAGTATAAATTGAAAATTTTCTCTGTCTCTTTGTATCTTTTTCTGGTAATGTAGATGGGAAAATTATCATAGGAAGTAATATGAATTTGTTTTAATGGTATATTAGTGCATTTGACCTGTACCTTATTAGTAACAGATTGATTGCTATTCATTTCTTCCAATTCTGCTTTGGCTTAGTTCTTTTGGTAAACAAATACATCGTTGTAGCTGAAACATGTTGATGTTCATCTGTCAAGATATAATTATGGTTTGGAGGAGGAGTTTAAAATGTTTTTATTCATATGCCAACATTTCTTTTCACAGGGAAGGCCGTGCTGCTTTAATAACTTCCTTCTGTGTGTTTAAATTTATGGCATTGTATAGCATTATCCAGTACTTCAGTGTTACTCTCCTGTATTCTGTAAGTACTAACATTGTACACAGTGATGGCACTTAATGTTAAGACACTTAAGATATTGAGCATATATGTTTGATTTTTGAATGCATCCATTAATAATGGAATTTATGTAAGTAGTATCTTTACATTTACCTTCAGTTTACCTTAGTTGGAGTAGCAGATTGAAAATCTCATTAATCTAGAAGAGCATTTTCCTTAAGTCCAACAACTGTGGCTTAAGCCTTATGAATAAATGGTGATTGTATTCTTTTTTGCCTTCAGTGCAGATTGGACACCTTTCTTAGAATTCTTCAAAATGTCTAGCTGTGGCATATTTCATAATTGTAGTTAACTTTGCTATACGTTTCTAGGAAAAGGCCAGAATGAGAAAGCATGTTTCAGCAATAGTTTATAGGACATTATGCATTTGGAGAAAAAAGCATAAACAGTGGTATTCATAGGTACTCTATCAGATTTTATAGTTGAAATCTCACTGTAGATTTTTCTCTAAATGAACATTGGTGACATCCCAAGGAATCTTTGAAATTAATCCCTTTTGTACCATTTGTAGAAAGTATCAGAAGGGATGGTGTAAGATATTAAGGAAGCTTCAGTATACTAACTTAATATGTTGAATGTTGAATATTTTGAGTAAAAATTTTTCTTTTTGCCAAAAATCTTTTTAAAGGTTTTAGTAAATGAATTTTAAGGAGATGCCATTTATACTAATGTATTAAATTGAATGTTTATAAGTAATGTTATGTTTGGTTAATTTCAAAGGCAAATGTATTTCATTTTTTAAGCAGGTCCAAGTGACATTTTGAACTTGTCACTATTGGGAAAAAACTAAACTAAAACCTGGGGACAATGCTATAAAAATCATTCTTGAAAACTAATTATGTTTTGAAAATTCCTTCTGTAGATCTTAAGTAACCTAGGAGACTTCCAGTTTCTCTTCATTGATCTGGCAATCATTTTGGTAGTGGTATTTACAAGTGAGTATTTTGCTTTGTTATTGATTTCAAAGCATATGAAATTCTGTGACTTATTAAACTGATAATTTTACATCAGCAATTGTAACATAGCTCATACCTCTCCAGATTCCCCATAAATGTCTTCTTTTATTGCCTTGTTTATTGTTTTATTCTCTCTCCATTTTTTTTCCTGAAATATTTGAGAATAAGTTTTGAGTCATCCTGTCGCTTTGCCTCTGAAAATTTTAATGTATATTTCCTAAAAGCAAAGCCATTCTCCTATGTAACTAAACAGTTTAAAAGATCAGGAAATTTAACATCGATATAATATTATCTAATCCAAAGCCCATATTCAGATTTGTCATTATCCTCATAATGTCCTTTATACCTACCCTAGATTAGAACCAAGATATAATTGAGGCCCACAGATTTCATTTAGTAATCATGTCTCTTTTTAGTCTTCTGTAATTCAAAGCAGTCCCTCAGTCTTTTTTGGGGCACCCTGATATTGACATTTAGGAAACAATAAAGGCCAGTGAATATGGGTTTGTCTGATTTATTCTCATTAGACTCAGGCTATGAATTTTTGTCAGGCAGGAAGATCACAAAAGTGATGCTGTGTTCTTCTAGGTGCATCATATAAAGAGGCACAAGATGTTGGTTTGTTTCAGTATTGGTAATATTAACATCAAAATAAATAATGATGGTAATGAAATATGACCCATTGAATCAAGTATTTACAAGTTTATCCATACTAAAAATAAACAAAAGCTTTTTTTTTTACAGCAAAATGCTGACTAATATAGAAGGAATATTGGTGAGACCCTGGTCTTATTGACATTTTAGGCACATAATTCTTTGTTGTGGGGAGCTGTTCTGTGCATTGTAGGATGCCTAGCAGCGCCTCTGGCCCTGGCCCCCTTCCCACTAGATGCCAGTAACGCTGTCCAAGTTGTAACAACTGAAATTATCTCCAGATGTTGCCAAATGTTCCCCAGGGTGAAAGGTTGAAAAGCACGTAGTCAGACAATGTTTAGTAGATGTTAAAACTAGCGAATGAAAGTTTGAAGAGGATCAGGATTTTTACACAGTCTCAAAGTATCTTTTCACAAATTATTAATTATGAAGGGAAAAATAGAAACTTTACAATGGAATACTTGGTGGATACCACCTTAATGAGAGATTAAAGCCTCTTTTCATGTTACTGCTGTGTTTATATTGCTTCAAACCTTCGTCAATGTCCTCTTTAAGAAATTCATATTTTTTTTAACTATGCAGTTAAGGATTCAGAAAATAATGGAATCTCTTAAAGATATGAGTGGTGATTAATTTTATCGTTTGTGCTTACATTTAGTATTATTTTATTTGTACTAATGTTTGCTTTGAATTTCAATAAAATAAGTTACTCCTGAGGCATTTTTGAAAAAACCTAAATTGTTTACTTTTACAGATTACTTAAATACTTAGAACACGTGGCTTGGTTTTTGTCGTTTTTTTATATTAAAGCATTGTTAGACAAAAACATTTTTAAAGTTCCTGAGTCTGATATGTCTTTTGCAGTGACAGATTAGTATACATACCAATCTTTCTCCACTTTCTTTTCAATGTAGTGAGTTTAAATCCTGCCTGGAAGGATCTTGTGGCACAAAGACCACCTTCAGGTCTTATATCTGGGGCTCTTCTCTTCTCCGTTTTATCTCAGATTATCATCTGCATTGGATTTCAATCTTTAGGGTTTTTTTGGGTCAAGCAACAACCTTGGTATGAGGAGTGGCATCCACATTCAGAGTAAGTGGGTCAATCCATGGAAAATGTGTGCAACGTATATGATATAAAAATGAGTCTAGAAATTTGTGTAAAAGTTTACATGCAGCATGAATAAAACACTTAAATAATTTGGCCTGTATTTGCCTTTATATCATGGTAACTCCTTTTGTCTGTAAGAATATGGTCAAGCAAGGTCCTAATACTCATCACTATCAAGATGGGACCTTAGACCAGTTTCTTAATTTGCTACTGAGCCTTCCTTTTCTTATCTGTACAATGAGAAAGTTGGAATTAATCTCTAGAGTCTTTCTAAACCCAGAATGTTTGTGCTTCTAACTTTTCTAACCCTAGTATAGGAAATGGCATTTTAAAACATTGAAAAAAAAAAAAAGGTATTAAGTGCTTCTGCTATTTATTTGTAGAGTGCTTCACAGTTCACAAATTATGAAAAAATTATTTTAATTAATTAAACACGGAAGCTATTAAGGTAATTATATAGAATTAAAGTTTTAGCTGTAAACATTTATTTTTAATTTTCTTGATTAAGGGAGAATGTCTTTAAAGATTTTAGAAAATTTTAAGACATTTAACATTACTGTTTTCTTTTATGTGCATACAAATGCTGCACATGAAAAGATAGAAACTTTCCAGAGTTTATTTGTAGCAGATTACCATTTCATTACCACTTACGAGAGTACTTCAAAAAGCTTGTGGAAAAATAGAATTGAGAGATAATATGAATCTTTCCATAAACTTTTTGTACCTGTGTTTATAGTAGTTTAATGTTTTGCTAATGGATGTTGGGGACTTCTCATTCATAGTTCTTTGTGCACCTGACAGTGCTGCCCACCTGGAAGTAGAAATGAGGGAGAGCCATAGCTAGAGAGTAGTGAGGACCATCTCAGTGCCAAATGCTTTGCCAGGCATTTACACAAGTCATCTCACTCAATCCCCACGGTAACCCCATGATGGAGCAGGTGGGACCCACATTTATAGGTGAGGAAATAGGCTCAGAGAGATTAAATAATATTTCTTCAGCCATTGCTAAGTAGAGCCAAGGTCAAACCCATGGTTTGTTTACCTTCACTATGCTAATATTACTCCCAAAATTAAAAAAGTGCTGGTGGGCTTATTAAATATTTCTTATTTGATTCTAATTTTTTAACTGATTGAAGTGTCTGCTAAAGAAAAAACTCTTGTACTCTTCTACCTATTCTACATATCTTATACTGATATCGTTGGATCTTTTGCTGTAAATGGCACCTTATTTCTATTTGTTATAATAATAATTCAGGGCACTTATGGTAAAGTTGGTTTCTTTTGGGAAATGGCTGTTGTTTTTACTAATGCATAAATTTTTTGCATGTCTTCTAGTGTTTGTAATACAACAAGAAGCCCATATTGGAATTCTTCACACTTATACAATGAAACCGAACTCGATACACATAATATACAAAATTTTGAAAATACCACAGTTTTTTTTATCTCCAGTTTTCAGTACCTCATAGTGGCAATTGCCTTTTCAAAAGGAAAACCCTTCAGGCAGCCTTGCTACAAGAATTGTAAGTTTGGCGTTTATTGTGATTTCTATCCTGCCTCCCCCACTTTAAAAATAGTATAGAACCGAAGAGATATAACTGTCCTTCCATAGTAAAATAGATTTTCACAGATAGAATGAACATAATGACTTAGATGTTCACTGTCTTGTTTTACTTTCATGGTAGTTGCCCCCCAAGTTAAAAATTAAAGCCATCAGTACTAAATATTCCTGGTTTTCACATTCTGTTACTTTTGGGCTCCAACTTTTATTTCTGTAGCTCATTGCAGACGGAGTTAGAAATGGAAGCAGGAACAAAGGTTCCTCAATTGAAACCGTGGGTATTGTACTTTCCTTCTGAGTGGTCTGCACAGCACCAGTTGTCTTTTCTCCATTTCTGACACTGGTACGGTAACTGTCTACCTCTGGAATTTTTCATTTCTTTCACCTTTGCATGCCACTGCAGAAGGGGCCAGTGGAATGGAGGCTTGTGTCTATGTGGGCTTGTCTGCCTATGGCAATAAGATATAGCATTTTGATTGATCAAAACTAGAGTTTATAGGAAAAACATCAGTTACTATATATAAAATGCCAGCTTTTAAAGACTGAGAATATACTAATTAATATATGGAACAACTTTTAGACTTTTGCAGTACCTTGGAGTGAATAGCTGTTACTCTTTTGCTATAGTTGTGAAGAAATGGCAGTGTTCTGGTTGGCAACATGCCAGGTCACAGATTTTGGTATGTTATAAGAGCAACAGCTAATAGCATGTCTATCTCATGTTAGAGATTACAGTGCATTTTCACATACATTATCTTCTTTTTTAGTTCTACTCTACGTGGTTTGTAGGGCAAGTTTTATTTCTTTATATTTTGGACAGATATGATTGAAATCTGTTTTTACTGGAAGTTTTTCCCTTTTTCTTTTGGAACTGATGTTTCTTATCTGACAAATAACTATATTACTATTACCTATTTATTAGTCATTTATTACTATACATTGCTTTACATTTTGAGTGCTTAAAAATCTACTCTTTCCTACAGGATCCTCATCATCTCCTTGTTTTATAGATAAAATAATTTGACTCTGAGTGACTTGTTCAGGTTCATGTAGCTTTGTGGAAGAATCAGTCTTTAAAACAGAATCTAAATCTTTAACTTAAGGAAAACTCTCCCCTGGCCCGCAATCACCACCAACACAGAATTTATTTTGATAGTTGTCTTCTGGTGAAGAATATTCGTACTTTAATAGGATTACTAAGCAATCACTGACCATGCCAGGAGAATGCAGAAGCTGAGAGCATAGTCTACTAGACTCATATCTCTCTAAAGTAAATACATGATTTTTCCTTCATGGTTGAAATCCTTATTGATTTGTAAATTTTGTGTGGTTATATAAATCTGCCAGCTATCCACCTCTCCTGTCACAAAGTATGCCCTTTTTGAATAGTGCCTCTTTTTCTCTCCATGCTGAACAAAGATAGATTCAATTATTTATTTTCTCCTTCTCATAGAAACGTTGGCACATTTTTAGAGGTGGGGTCAAGGGGGTGGCTCCAGGAGAGAGACAGATGAAAATTTGAGAAACACTGTTTAGACAGATGTAAGAAGCTGTGAACATGAATAATTTTTTTTTTTTTTTTCCTGACAACATGCATGTATCAGGAACCATACTCTAAGAAATAACAGGGAACATGCTGTGTATTTTATCAACTTAAGTAATCAAAACCAAATTTGGGATTGACAGTATACCAGCTGTTATTGGATGTCTTTTTATGTGAAGGAACTTCCTAATTTGTTTTACTTTCTTTTCCAGATTTTTTTGTTGTATCTATGATTGTTTTGTATGTTTTCATATTATTCATCATGTTGCATCCAATCGCCTCTGTTGATCAGGTTCTTCAGGTAAGGCTCAAGCACATCATTTATTACTGGTTGTCTGATGGTTGATAGTCACCAGGATGACAGTATTAGTAACAGGAAGTAACACATTAGTATTACATGAAATTTAAACAACCAAATGGACTGCTGGATGTTTGGTACAAGGACTTAAGATCTGTCCCTCTCCTGGGCTCTTTTATTACTGGAAAAAGAGGCTAAACTGTCTGTATTTTTTTTTTCCAGGATCTCTTTATATTTTTTAAGCTGCAATTATGTTACCCTAAAGATACTCTAAAGAGAATACAGAGCATAATTAAAATAGCAGTTTTTATTGGCTATACCTGTTTATTCACTGCTTCTGGTTCCATTTCCCTTTGTCTACAAACTATTTCAATAAATGTCCCTTGGTCTTTAAAAACAAAAAAGCCTTGATTCCTATATCTCATTACTCTTCTGTCCATTACCAACCTATTTCTTGAGTAGACTACACGTGCTGCCTCTTCTTTGCTGGCCATTTAGTTCTTCATTCTTTTCATTAAAAACTTTATGAATGGTGAAATACTTGTTTTTTATACAAAAAAAGTACACGTATTTAAGTTGTTAAGCAAAATAATGATAAAATAGTCATAACACCATGAGTCCATCATCAAGCTTAAAAAAAAAAAAAGGTAATATTACCAGTCAATAAGGTACTCTCATGTACCTTTCTCCAAACACCCCTATTCTAATTTTTTTCCCTGATTCTCTTGCTTTTCATTATATACTTACCATATATATGTGGACTGATATTCAAATATTGAACTAACTTTGCATTCCTAGAATAAATCTTATTTGGCCATAATGCACTCTTTTTTAAACCCTCTGGATTTGGATTGCTATGATTTTGTTTTGGGTTTGGCCTCTGTGTGAATAAGATCAGGCTTAATTTTCCTTTCTTGTGCTATCGACAGGTTTGGGTATTAAAGTTATACGAGCTTGGGCCGGCCCGTGGCTCACTCGGGAGAGTGCGGTGCTGATAACACCAAGGCCCCGGGTTCGGATCCCATATACGGATGGCCGGTTCGCTCACTGGCTGAGCGTGGTGCTCACAACACCAAGTCAAGGGTTAAGATCCCCTTACCGGTCATCTTTTTAAAAAAAATAAATAAATAAAAGTTATACGAGCTTTATGGGATGAGTATTCTGTTGTATGGACTTCTCCATAATTTGTTTAACTAGTCCCTTTTGGTAGATATTTAGATTGTTTCTGGTGTTTTGCTAATAAACAATGCTGCATTGTAAATCTTTGCACGCTTCATTAAGGACAAATGTATATTTATAGGCTAAATTGGCAGAAGTGGAATTGCTTGGTCAAGGGTAACTAGAATTTTAATTTTCATAAATACTGCATTACTGAACTTTGAAGAGGTTGCCATGTTATGGTCTTACCAGCATTGTATGAGTGTTTCCTTACATGGTTCATTGTGACATTTAGATAAGCACTTTAAGCAAATGAAGAAAACAGAACATTTATTTTTCTTTTTCAGCACATGTGCCTTCTGCTTCACAGCCAAACTTTATCTTGAAATAGCTACATTCATCTTACCTTTCACACTCTCATCCACTAGTGTGGCATTTACCCTTGCCCATCCACCGAAACTGTCCTTACCAAGACCATTAACAGCCATTTTGTTGGTGGAGTTCAGTGGACTTGTCTCCTTAAAAATTTTTTTTCCAACCTTGCTTGACTTCCCAGCAGTATTTGACTAGTTAGCCATGCTGTCATTCTTGGGATATTTCACCCTGGAATCTGCTCTTTTCTTAGCACTATGACTCCTCATTCTCCTCCTCTATTGTGGTTTCACTCCCTCTGCCTTTAATGTTTCTTAAATATTAGTGTTCTTCACTTTTCTTACCTCTCTTTTTATTCTACACATTCAGGTGATCTCACCTATAGTCATGGCTTCACACATAATTGTCATCTTTTTATTAGAGACTCCCAACTTTATACCCTCACTACTGAGTTCACCTGTCACTACTGAGCTGTAGACCTGCACATTCATTGACATATTGAATATTACTTGGGTGCTCCACCCAACAGTTCCCTCAAATTCAACATTTTAAGAACAAAACTCAGGATGTTCTTCCTCAACCCTGCTTCTTCTCTTTCTCGGTACCACTGTTTATCCAAGTCAGAAGTGTGTGTGTGACTGCCCTTGTCTTTTCCTTCTCTTTTCACAGCTAGTCACCTGTTAGGTTCCTTTCTTTTTCGTATTCTGAATCTCTGTCTTTACTCCAGTCCCACCTGCCACCACTCTTTTGCTAGTGCTCTAGTTCGAGCTGCTATCATCTCTTGTACAGATCATTTTAGCAGTCTCTCTCCTCAAATCTTTCTTACTGGAGCAATAATGTTTTTTCTAAAATGTATTAGATCCTGCCACTCCTTAGCATCTAGCATAGTATTTTAGGTACTCGATAAGTATTTACTAGTGAAAAGGTTGAGTGCATTAGTGGGATTTCTGTTTGTTAGGCCTTAGAAATTAATTAGATTTTAAAGTGAAAACTTAGATTGCATTTCTTAAATTAATCTCTATAGTTCTTTTATGAATTTGTTTTTATTATAATGTGAGTTTTGACTAATACTTCATTATTAGATTGGTGTCTACCTCATTTTTTTTTTTTTAACCTCCTTGTTTAAAGACAGGTTTTTATTTTAAAATAGAGACTTGTTTGATATTCATGATCTAGTAGAGCATGGGCTTTTTGAATCTGAGCAAAATAGAATTTGACTCTATGCTTAATTTTTTTTAACATTGAGTTACTTAAACTTTGACTCCTATCATCTGAAAAGTGGATATTTAATATATTCCTTGTGACTTTGTTGAGTATTAAGTAAATAATGTGTAAAGATGTTTGGTGCATGATAGGAATTGAGTAAATTTGGAAATTATGATATAATGCTATAGTATCAACTACATACAACAATTTAACTTTTAAAATTTTTATCTTAACAGATAGTGTGTGTACCATATCAGTGGCGTGTAACTATGCTTATCATCGTTCTTGTCAATGCCTTTGTATCTATCATGGTGGAGGTAAGCACTTCAGATGGTCACGTGGCCACCTTGTTTTAGGATTCTTGGGTGGTTCAGTGGTAAATGGGGGAAGAGGAGAATTAACATTATGGAAGCCCACAGAATCTCAGTTTCATTTTAGGCAAATTCACTTACCCTTCTCTTCTGACTTTCTCCATGAACTGATAGTAGTCCTATTAAGGGATCTGACTTAGCTGCACTCATGCAGATAGGAGAAAATGAGCAGTGAGATGAGAAAAATTAGTGGTGAGTAGAAAGGAGAGAAGTTTGGTGCCCTAGAGACCAATGAACTGATGAACCAGTGGCCATGAAATCAGAGTGGGCACATATTGCGTTCTGTGATGTATGGTAAAATCTCTCATTTGAAGAAGGAAATGAGAGGGGACTTTCTTCAGGATGTAATGAATATTAACAAGGGGCTGGTCTGATGGTGGCGGGTTTCAGAACTTATGAACATTAGTGTCACTAAAGTTTGTATGCAGCCCTCACTGCTAAATGACTGGCTCAAAAAAAAAAAAAATAATAAGTTTATCGAAAGTATGAAATAATGACTATTTGGACTTACCTAAATTCAGCATTGGTTACTGGAACTTCCTCCCTGGTATTTACTTTTGAGCGACCTCTAGAGGTCTTTTATGTACTCTTTGATTCATTGTATATTGTATAGTTACACTCCCATTAGGATTGCCTTTAGGCCAGCTTTTCTAAAAGGAGTTAGCAAGTTTTCATTTGCTGCTTATTAATAAACTTTTGTCTGTTCTCAGAACTACTATCATAATTCACTCCTACAGGAGCAATATAAGAAGAGGAAGAGGGAGTACAGTTGTGATTTTTAAGTTAAGGGTTTCATAGCGTAAACTTTTGAATCAAAATTAAGGTAATTTGTGGGGAAATATGTATATTTTAGTGGTAATAGTTCTAGACTTAGAAATTATGCTAAAAGTTGACTCAATATAACTTGGGATATGGTGGGTAGTATGGATATTGTCCTTGTAAAGTTGCCCAGTGGAATGTATTTTTTTCTGTTTTATGGATTTAGAAGCACATCTAAGATACTCTCCTCTAAAAGTGTTCCTTTTTCTACAATATAAGTTCATCTTTTCACTAAAATGTTATTTATAATTCTTACTATCTGAAGAATTGTTTGTGTTGGATGCTGATAAAATTATATGTATTTATAAATGTAGATATGGATAGATAGATAAAGAATTAATATAGATACTAATTCAATGAAAATAACTTGTTAAGATAAAGACCTCAAATTATCAGCATTGTTTTAATATGGGAAAGACCCGAGGATTCATATAAAAGCCATGTGGAAAATTTAGAAGTCCCATTTCATCAAAAATTTTATGATGATTTATATTTGTTACAAAAGTCCTGTTGTTATTCTTTATCCTTTTGCAGTATTAACTGAAATTCTCTATCTGAAAACCAAATCATGTTTTTCACTCACGATGCAGCATTGTGTGAGCCTTTTTAAATGTACACATTAATCAAGAATGACTTAGTCATTATTAATTCTTAATTCACTGAAATATCTCTCAGAACTTCTTCCTTGACATGGTCCTTTGGAAAGTTGTGTTCAATCGAGACAAACAAGGAGAATATCGCTTCACCACCACACAGCCACCACAGGTTGGAAATCAGTACTTACTATCAATTCTTCGCATATATCTAGGCTCTTTCAGTTGTGTACTCTGCATTTTGTAGGGTGTTTTGTTGTGTGTTACATCAGCCTTTTTCCTTGTGCCTGGCATTTCATTTCTTGTAAGGAGTCCTATAAAATTCATGGCAAACATTTGTTATAAGTTTTTCTGAACTTAAGAAATTTCATAAGTCTCTTTTCCATTCCAATCTTCTGTGTGTGTAAAGGTCTTGTCCTCAAAGGTAAGAATTAACTTTTCCATTTCTGTCTGCTTTAACTTTTATGGTTTTGATTTTCATGAGTCCCAGTAGAAGCTGAATGAGATTCATGTAAACAAAGTCTTGAAATGGAACTGGTTTCTTCTTGGATCAAAGTCCAAAGGCCAAAATTTTGAGGAATTATTTCTGATTTCTTGTCAGTTACTGCATCTTAATTTTGGGTGGCTTTTTGGCTTGCTCCAACATATGTTTCTCATCAGAGATTGATATGCTCATTTTTATACAAGCCGTGGTTTAGGACTTTTGACTTTTTGGGTCCATTAAGTAGCCTGTTTGAAAGGTATCACAAATTCTGTGGGGAAAAGTGAAGAGAAACAGATAAGTAAGACCTATTTCCTAGTGTTATGTTAAAGTATAACTTTTGATAGAAAATACAAATTAGACTTTTTTTAAACCTATACCACTGAATCAAAGTTTTGTGAGCCAGCATTTTGGGGTATGGAGAACCTAGCAGTATAAAGTCTCACCCCCTCATTATCTTAGCCATTGCTCTTTGTAGGTGGGTGAAGCGTTTTACAAATGTGAGCTCTAGGTGTTTCCCTCATGCAGGTGTTTCCCCCTGCAAGGTTCAAGAGGACACCCTGTCATTTCTGAGTTGGTTCATTCACTTATTTTTAGCCACCTTTTACCAAAGTGGCAACTTCCTGAGCTTTATTTTGGTAATTCACACAGCTTGATTTTCTGGTGTAATACTATAGGATTTATAAGAGGTCCTGTAGAGTGCCATTTCTATTTTTGAATGCTTTTTTAAAATGATGAATAAATGATGGTTTTACAATGATGAGATAAATCTAAATCAGCTTCAATTTCTTTTTCTCAAAGCAGTGTAATGCCCAGTTGTTACTAGTAGTGGGTATGACCAGAGCTGTACTAGGGGGAGTTCAAGTACTTTAGCTAAATCTCATCTGTGTCTATATTTTTCTCCTTTTGGTTACATCACTGCATTACTTCAGAACATTAACTTTGGCTCATATCATTAGTCCTCATGTGAAATATTTGTATTGGTGAGGTCCAAGCCTAGGGGAACATTTGAATTGAGTTTCACCTTTTATCTAAATAGGAAATGTGTGTTTCAAAGAGGAGTCATACCCCGACTTAGTCAAACATGGGTATTTTAAGGCCCCTTTAAAATATTTGAATTTTCATCCCTTCTCACTTTTTAACCAAAATTAAAGGCACAAAATTCTATCAAAGTCTCTTAATTTCTAAAAGTCTTTAAGTAAGTGTCTGCCCCTTATTTTTAAGAGAGTCTCTCCTGTGAAATTCTCTCTCTAAAGTGTTCAGGGGAAAGAGTGAAGGGAGAGAGTGGTTCAGAGTAGGTAGGCTCCAGCATGCCCTGTGTGTTGATGTATTCAGAGAATCAGTAAGTAGACAAGAATTTTAGTCTATCATTTCTATGGTCATGATTCAGAGAGCATTTTTTAAATTAATGATTTTAGAAAAGAGAGTTCTTATAACCTCTTAGCACAGAATTACATTCGTCTTCTGACACTTCTTTATATAATGTGGTTTCACTGTTCATATTTGTGACCCTTCAAGAGCCAATCAGTTAGTTATTTTACAATAGGCTGTAGCTCCCAGTCAGGGGCAATTTCCCTTTCAGGGGACATTTGGCAGTGTCTGGAGACATTTTTGCTTGTTACAATTGAGGGAGGGGGGCTGCTACTGGCATATAGTGGGTAGAGGCCAAGGATGCTGCTACATAAATATCCTATAGTATAAAGGACAACCCCTCACAACAAAGAATTGTACAGCCCAAGATGTCAGTAGTGCTGAGGTTGAAAAACCCTGCCATAAGAGAGAAGGAAAGTCAAGATCAGAGTGACTTGCTACTCTTAGGACTTCCATGGTTGCTGTATGCCCCACCTGCCGCTGTTCTACATCTGTCTATCCTGTGCTTTTTTTTTCTGCCAAGAAATCCATGAGTTCATCTCAAATTGCAGCTCCCAACCTTCTATACTAATATCTTTTCCCTTCTTACCGTATATACAGGGACCATTTAGGTGGGTTGAAAGCCTAGTCTCTAACCCCAGACTAGGCTTCAGGCCTTAGACAGTTGAATTGGGAAGTAAGAACCTAACCTGGAAGTCTCTAGTAACCCTGTCTGCATAATACCTCCAAGATCTTCCCTATCTTAAGGTATTTCTAACTCCGTTTATACCTGAAAGAAACAGCATTCTGTTGGCTTGCCCAGGTTATGCATCTCATGAATGGCAGAGCTGGGAGTTGAAATCAGAGTTTCTGATTTTAAGAAAAGTGTTTTTTCTACTTTGTCGTACTACCTCGAATATATCACTTAGGGGCCATAGAGATATTAACTAATAAAATGATCAAATAACAAAATGGACACAATATCTACTGTTATCAGTACCTACTCTGTGATAGACATTGTGTGAGGCATTTTGTTTGTATTCTTTCTAATTGTTACAGTAACCTTAAGAGGTAGGAATGTCTTTAGTTTCTCTACCCCTATTTTCACAGGTGAGGAAACTGTTAGAACTGAAATTCAAATTCAGGTTTATCTGGAACCATGACTATAATATTCGTATACCACAAAACTTTCATCTATTCTTAAAAACCTAATAAACTTTTAGATGTCATTTTGTTAGACACTTTAGACATTATGTTCTACCTGGGGCCCTGAATATTCATGTAGCCAACCTAATTTAGTTACAGGAAGTAGGATTTTTACATAGCAGTAATTAATTTCCCATAGTAAATGTCTATAGAATCAGATTGAAAACAGGTTAAGTAAACCATCTGCAGATAACCAAAGCTAAACGTTTTTTTTCCTGATACCCTCTGACAAAAAAGATTATTGATATATCAGTGATTTTCAAGTCAGGATGTTCATCAAAAATGCCTTGAACTCTACTCTTGACCTACTGAATGAAAATCTGCAGTGGAGGTGCCCATCATCTGTGGTTTTCTATAAGCTTTACCCCTGTTTGAGGAGATCTGTGCTGTATATTCTCTTTAGAAGCATTTATGCCTATGTTGTGTCTGGTAAAGTGAGGCCACTTAATAGTGGATGATGTGGAATTAGAATCATACTCTGATGTAATGTGATCCTGCCTGAGGATTTGTGCTTGACTTATGTTTGGTGAAAAATCCGAGTGTTAACTGTAGTCTTTATGCCACTTAGAATATTATTTGAGCTTATTTAGATAGAGTGCTAATTCTGATTGTCGGTATTTATCTTATATTCAGGATTGGTATGGAAGAAGACTTTTATGAAAACCACAGTACCATTATAACATTTTTTTCTTTCAAGGGTGGCTTTATATTTCACGTGCTACCCATGAAAACATTTCCTAAATGACACTGCTCAGAGTAAAGTAGCATTGGGGTTCTAGAATGAACAGCACGGAGTGGTCTAAAAAACAGGGGAATTTTAACTATTGATTTTTTTGAAAGTTCCAATTTTACATGAACTTTTTGAAGTACCCTTGTGTATGTGTGTCTTAAATTTGAATACACTTGGCTTTGGCTTTCCTTAATTCAGCCTGCTATGCATTGCCCTTCAGTCTGGCAGACCATCTGGACAAGGCCTATTATGGTTCTGCTTTTTTTTTTTTTGAAGTCAGCAACCAATGTTAGCCTTTTTCTGTGATCTTTTAACAATGCTACTTGACATAAAGTGACAGCTTTCAGATTGATTTTGGAAAAATGATCTTTTCCACAATTAGATTGAAGAATTTAAACACTTTGGGAAAAAGTAAGATCCAACTAGTGAACCATCATCTCAGATTAAACACAAGGGGTCTTCAAAAAGTTCATGGAAAGATTAGTATTATCTTTTAATTCCATTTTTCCACAGACTTTTTAAAGTACCCTCACATTGTTTGTTCTATATATGCCTACATTAGAAAGTCATGGTTATCTGTTATTTGGATCACCTGAAGAATCCTTCTATAGTGACTTCTGTATCCTAATGCTAAATATTTTCTTGTGGGTTTAAGGTGATGGAAATATAATAACTCTCTTTTTAGTGATGACAACAAAGAGGCTATACTAGGTGAATAATCTTCAAATCTTTTTTCTCCTGGGATGTAATATAGCTTATTTGTGACCACAATTTTTACCTTTAAATTCTTAGTAGCAGTGCAGCTTACTGTGTTTTGTTGACAAACTAAACTAGAAGATGACCTTTAAAGTAGAAGGCACTGATTACTGTGTATCATGCTCTCAGTGGTGCCTTGGAAAAGAGAGAAAGAGTAGTAGGTTCTTGGTACTAGTTTTAATAACATGAAACACATGTTTCAAAATATGTATTATAGCAAATTTGCCTTTCTTGATCATGAGGTCTTTTGGATGTTAACATTAGCGTGCGTATCTCAGTTATGTTATACTTCCATTTTGTGGGATTACTTCAATTGAGATTAGAGCTAAAAATTGACTGTACTTCAGAGGTGAATATAACTACTTCGGGTCTCAATATAGTCATTTGGTTTTTATTTCATATATTTCAAATTTCTTTTTTTTTTTTTTTAATTTTATTTTGTCGATATACATTGTGGTTGATTATTGTTGCGCCTTACCAAAACCTTTCTGTTTGCTTGTCGTATCAACTTCAAGTAATTGTAATTGTTATATCTTCTTCCCCCACCCCGGTTTGTGTGTGTGTGTGTGTGAATTTATATATTAATTTTTAGCTCCCACCAATAAGTGAGAACATGTGGTATTTCTCTTTCTGTGCCTGACTTGTTTCACTTAATATAATTCTCTCAAGGTCCATCCATGTTGTTGCAAATGGCAGTATTTCATTCGTTTTTATAGCTGAGTAGTATTCCATTGTGTAGATGTACCACATTTTCCGTATCCACTCATCTGATGATGGACATTTGGGCTGGTTCCAACTCTTGGCTATTGTAAAGAGTGCTGCGATGAACATTGGGGAACAGGTATACCTTCGACTTGATGATTTCCATTCCTCTGGGTATATTCCCAGCAGTGGGATAGCTGGGTCATATGGTAGATCTATCTGCAATTGTTTGAGGAACCTCCATACCATTTTCCATAGAGGCTGCACCATTTTGCAGTCCCACCAACAATGGATGAGAGTTCCTTTTTCTCCGCAACCTCGCCAGCATTTATCGTTCAGAGTCTTTTGGATTTTAGCCATCCTAACTGGGGTTAGATGGTATCTCAGTGTAGTTTTGATTTGCATTTCCCGGATGCTGAGTGATGTTGAGCATTTTTTCATATGTCTGTTGGCCATTTGTATATCTTCCTTAGAGAAATGCCTACTTAGCTCTTTTGCCCATTTTTTAATTGGGTTGCTTGTTTTTTTCTTGTAAAGTTGTTTGAGTTCCTTGTATATTCTGGATATTAATCCTTTGTCAGATGTATATTCTGCAAATATTTTCTCCCACTCTGTTGGTTGTCTTTTAACTCTGTTAATTGTTTCTTTTGCTGTGCAGAAGCTTTTTAGTTTGATATAATCCCATTTGTTTATTTTTCCTTTGGTTGCCCGTGCTTTTGGGGTCGTATTCATGAAGTCTGTGTCCAGTCCTATTTCCTGAAGTGTTTCTCCTATGTTTTCTTTAAGAAGTTTTATTGTTTCAGGGTGTATATTTAAATCCTTAATCCATTTTGAGTTGATTTTAGTATATGGTGAGAGGTATGGGTCTAGTTTCATTCTCCTGCATATGGATATCCAGTTATCCCAGCACCATTTGCTGAAGAGGCAGTCCCTTCCCCAGTGAATAGGCTTGGTGCCTTTGTCAAAGATCAGATGGCAGTAAGTGTGTGGGTTGATTTCTGGATTCTCTATTCTATTCCATTGATCAGTGTGTCTGTTTTTATGCCAGTACCATACTGTTTTGGTTATTATAGCTTTGTAGTATAGCTTAAAGTCAGGTAGTGTTATGCCTCCAGCTTTATTTTTTTTGTTCAGTATTGCTTTGGCTACGCGTGGTCTTTTATTTTTCCATATAAATGTCTGGATAGTTCTTTCCATTTCTGAGAACAATGTCTTTGGAATTTTGATGGGGATTGCATTGAATTTGTATATCACTTTGGGTAGTATGGACATTTTCACAATGTTGATTCTTCCAATCCAAGAGCATGGGATATCTTTCCATCTTCTTGTATCCTCTCTAATTTCTCTCAGCAGTGGTTTGTAGTTCTCATTATAGAGATTTTTCACCTCCTTGGTTAACTCAATTCTTAAGTATTTTATTTTTTTGGTGGCTATTGTAAATGGGCAGGCTTTCTTGATTTCTCATTCTGCATGTTCACTATTGGAGAAAAGAAATGCTACTGATTTTTGTGTGTTGATTTTGTATCCTGCTACTGTACTGAAATCATTTATCAATTCCAAGAGGTTTTTTGTAGAGGTTTTAGGCTGTTCGATATATAGGATCATGTCATCTGCAAACAGGGACAGTTTGACTTCATCTTTTCCAATCTGGATGCCCTTTATTTCCTTCTCTTCTCTGATTGCTCTGGCTAGTACTTCCAACACTATGTTGAATAGGAGTGGTGAGAGTGGGCATCCTTGTCTAGTTCCTGTTCTTAAAGGAAAAGCTTTCAGCTTTTCCCCATTCAGGATGATATTGGCAGTGGGTTTGTCATATATGGTTTTAATTATGTTGAGATACTTTCCCTCTGTACCTAACTTATAGAGGGTCTTTGTCATGAGTGAGTGCTGAATTTTATCAAATGCTTTTTCAGCATCTATAGAGATGATCATAAGGTCCTTGTCTTTGACTTTATTAATATGGTGTATCACATGTATTGATTTGCGTATTTTGAACCAACCTTGCATCGCTGGGATGAATCCCAGTTGATCGTGGTGAATAATTTTATGTATGTGTTGCTGTATTCTGTTTGCTAGTATTTTAGTGAGGATTTTTGCATCTATATTCATCAAGGATATCGGCCTGTAGTTTTCTTTTTTGGTTATATCTTTACCTGGTTTTGGTATCAGGATGATGTTTGCTTCATAGAATGAGTTTGGGAGATTTGCGTCTGTTTCAATCTTTTGGAATAGTTTGTAAAGAATCGGTGTCAACTCCTCTTTGAATGTTTGGTAAAATTCTGCTGTGAATCCATCTGGCCCTGGGCTTTTCTTTGTTGGGAGCCTTTTGATAACAGCTTGAATCTCCTTTATTGTTATTGGTCTGTTCAAATTTTCTACGTCTTCATGGTTCAGTTTTGGGAGCTTGTGTGTGTCCAGAAATTTATCTGTTTCCTCCAGATTTTCACATTTGTTGGCGTATAGTTGTTTATAGTAGTCTCGAATGATTCCTTGTATTTCAGATGAATCAGTTGTAATATCGCCTTTTTCATTTCTAATTTTTGTTATTTGAACCTTCTCTCTTCTTTTTTTTGTTAGCCATGCTAATGGTTTGTCAATTTTATTTATCTTTTCAAGAAACCAACTTTTTGATTCATTGATCTTTTGTATTGTTTTTTGGGTTTCAATTTCATTAAGTTCTGCTCTGATCTTAATGATTTCTGTCTGTCTGCTATCTTTAGGTTTGGATTGTTCTTGTTTTTCTAGTTCTTTAAGGTGAAGTGTTAGGTTGTCCACTTGCCATCTTTCCATTCTTCTGAGGTGAGCATTTAATGCAATAAATTTCCCCCTTAATACTGCTTTTGCAGTATCCCACAGGTTTTGGTATGATGTATCATTATTTTCATTAGTTTCAATAAATTTTTTGATTTCCTGCTTGATTTCTTCTTGGACCCATATGTCATTAAGTAGAATGCTGTTTAATTTCCATGTGTTTGTATAGTTTCCCGAGTTTTGTTTGTTATTAATTTCTAGTTTTAATCCATTGTGGTCTGAGAAAATACATGGGATAATTCCAATTTTTTTGAATTTATTGCGACTTGATTTGTGACCTAATATGTGATCTATCCTGGAGAATGATCCATGTGCTGATGAGAAGAATGAATATTCTGAGGTTGTTGGATGGAATGTTCTGTAGATATCTGCCAATTCCAATTGGTCTAGAGTATTGTTTAGATTTTGTGTTTCTCTACTGATTCTTTGCCTAGATGATCTGTCTAATATTGACAGTGGGGTGTTCAGGTCCCGTGCTATTATGGTATTAGTGTCTATTTCCTTCTTTAGGTCTAATAGAGTTTGTTTTATAAATCTGGCTGCTCCAACATTGGGTGCATACATATTTATGATTGTTATGTCTTCTTGATGGATCAGTCCTTTTATCATTTAGTAGTGTCCCTCATTGTCTCTTTATGGTTTTTAGTTTAAAGTCTATTTTGTCAGATATAAGAATAGCTACTCCAGCTCGTTATTCTTTTCTGTTTGCATGGTAAATCTTTTTCCATCCTTTCACTCTTAGTCTATGTGAGTCTTTATGGGTGAAGTGGGTCTCTTGTAGGCAGCATATAGTTGGGTCCTCCTTTTTAATCTAGTCAGCCAGTCTGTGTCTTTTGATTGGGGAATTTAAGCCTTTTATATTAAGAGTTGTTATTGAAAAGTGTTGATTTATTCCTAGCATTTTATTGATTGTTGTTTGGTTGTCTTAGGTGTCTTTTGTTCCTTGCTTTCTGATTTACTGTTTGGTTTCTGTGTTTGTTGGTTCCTTAGGTTGTAGATAGCATTTTTGTTTGTTTTCTCTTCATGAATGCCATTTTTATTATACTAGTGGGCATTGATTTTTCTTGGGTTTTTATGGCAGTGGTAGTTATTTTTCAGGAACCAAACCCAGTACTCCCTTGAGGATTTCTTGTAAGGGTGGTCGTGTGGTAGTGAACTCCCGCAGTTTTTGTTTGTCTGAGAAATATACTATTTGCCCTTCATTTCGGAAAGATAGCCTTGCAGGGTAGAGTATTCTTGGCTGGCAATCTTTGTCTTTTAGTATTTTGAATATATCATCCCATTCCTTTCTAGCTTTTAGGGTTTGTGATGAAAAGTCTGATGTTAGCCTGATTGGGGCTCCCTTATAGGTGATTTGATGTTTCTCTCTTGCAGCTTTTAAGATTCTCTCTTTGTCTCTGAGTTTTGCCAATTTGACTATAACATGTCTTGGAGAAGGCCTTTTTGGGTTGAATACGTTTGGAGATCTTTGAGCTTCCTGGATCTGAAGATCTGTGATTTTTCCTATACCTGGGAAGTTTTCTGCCACTATTTTGTTGAATATGTTTTCAATGCAATCTCCGTTTTCCTCCCCTTCTGGAATACCCATGACTCAAATATTTGAGCGCTTAAGGTTGTCTGATATTTCTCTCAGATTTTCTTCAATGTCTTTGATTCTTTTTTCTTTTTTTTTTTTGTCTGCTTGTGTTATTTCAAACAGCCCATCTTCAAGTTCAGAGGTTCTCTCTTCAACTTCTGTAAGTCTGCTGGTTAAACTCTCCGTTGTGTTTTTTATTTCGCTGAATAACTTCTTCAGTTCGGCAATTTCTGCTACATTTTTTTTCACAGCATTGATTTCCTTGTACATTTCTTCTTTCAGGTCCTGTATACTTTTCCTCGTTTTATCATGATGTCTAGCTGAGTTTTCTTGTATCTCATTCAGTTTCCTTAGAATTATCACTCGAAATTCCTTGTCAGTCATTTCAAGGGCTTCTTGTGCTCTATTGTCTAGAGTTTGAGATTTATTAACTTTTGGTGGTGTACTTTCTTGATTTTTTGTATTTCTGGTATCTTTTTTTTGATGCTTATTCATTGTGGCAGGGGGTTTCACAGTCCACTGGTTTGAGACTATTGACTAAGATGTTGCTGTGGTTGCCTATTTGGTATGGCTACCTCCGTGACTGCTCAGTTGGCCTCTAGTGCCTTATGTGTGTGGTTGCCTCGGGTCTTGGGCCTCTCCGGGGAGCCACCTCTCTGGTCAGCTTGGACTCTGCCGGGCTGCTGGATCACGGGGGCGGTATCGCAGGGTGTGTGGTCTCTGATGAGCTTCTACTTCCTGTGCAGGACTTCTCCCTGTTCCGTGCGCTCTGGCCCGGGCTGCTGGATCACGCAGTGGCGGCCCCACAGGGTGTGTGGTTTCTGTCGAGTCTCCGCCTCCCTAGCTGGATGTCTCCCCGCTCTGTGTGCACTGGGCCGGGCTGGGACGTGTCTTCTGCAACCCTCGTTTATCAGCCGTGCCTTCAAGACCCTGCTCAGCACCGCCTCGCCCAGGAAGTCTACCAGGTTTCTGCTAGGCACAGACGACTGGTTGCTCTGGGTGCCTTTGTAGCACTGTGTAGATCTTTCTCAGGACTTATCACCTTCCTCCTGGTATCGCGGTTATTTGTGTACTTGTCTTATCTCCCACACCAGAGCGTGAGCTCCTTGGGGGAGGAGCCCGCAGCACATGGTTCACCTTTGAATCCCCCCGGCACGGACTGACTCTGGTGCCGCCCGCAGTCAGCTCTCTGGCAGGTTCAAGCGAACTCGGGAACTCTCCGTCCACACTATTCCTAACCAGAAATCGGTTAGGCGTTTTTCCAAACTTGTGGCCACAGAGATGGTACCTGCCTCCCGGTAACAGGAAGTTTGCCGGGGGCCGGAGCCCAGGGTGCGGTGGAGTAACAGTCGGCCCAGCCCGTACTTCCTTGCCCTCCGGACATTGGCCGGGGACGCCCCACGCCACCAGCCCCGCCCGAGAACCATGGAGGGAGTGGGAGGGGAGGCCGGCCTGCAGGCCCCGGGAAGCCCCGTGCCGGGGCAAGCAAGTGGGAATGCTCAGTGAGGAGCCGAGCCAGGTGAGGACAGGCCTGGCCGAGCCGCGCCGGAGCCGCCACCACCTGAGAAAATGGAGTTAGCCCCGGGGCCGGTGAGTGGCCCAGTGGGGCAGGCGGAAGCCGAGCGGGCGTCCGCCCCCCGAGTAGGGCCGGGCCGGGTGTCACTCATGGGGCTGGGCCGGGCCGGGAGGCTCCCTCTCTGCCTCCACGTCGTCGCCATCCCCGTCCTCGGCTGCCGCTGCCTCGGGCTGCTCACTCAGTCCCGCGGCGCAGCTCGGGCGCTCCCAGGAATCTTCTTTTATGCCGGCCTGAAACCTCGAATCCTGAATACGGCAGCTGGCTGCTGCAGTTAAGAAACAGTTCTTTCCCTGCTCCACACTTCAAAGCTGTTGCCGGTAAATGAGGCAGCCTCTCCTGCCAAGGGCAAAGTGGCAGTCAGCCCCCCAACCGGCCACCAGCAGCGGTCCTCCCTTAAGAGATGGCCTATTTCAAATTTCCAATGAGATTCTGAGGGTAACTTTCAGCCCTGTATTGGATTTATATTTCTATACATTAGCCAGGAAGTCTGCTCTCTCGTTCTCCAAGGATTATTTATCTAAGATCATGTCAATTAAAAGCATCAGGATTGATCAGAAGGATTTCAATGACAGCAGAGCTTTTCATAATGAAATAATACAAAGAAATAGTTCTTGCTTTATATTCTTCTATGGACCTCTTTTCCAGTTGTGGAGCACTGAGGGGAACCATCACTATAAAATGAAAGTATTGTTTTTTATGTTTGTGAAGATGTGGTTTTAAAAGATGTAATTGACATTAAACATGGTATTTAAGTCCTAATTTTGACCTAACAAAATTTACTTCATGCTTCATATTTTGAAGGGAGATATTAATATAATGATATTTTTACACTGCTTTCTTCCAAAAGTGATCACGTGGCTAAGTTACTAGGAGCAACAGTACCAAAAGACAGTTTGAGATAGAACATGAGGCTTTCCAAATTAAATATTAAAAATGTTTTCTCTCTCTGAATAGTTTGTAACGTTATTCTTAATACATTAGATATTTTGTGTCATAGAATCCAGATCTAGAAGTTATTTAAAAAATTTATCAGTACACAAGAGAATAAGTACATAAAACTAGATAAACTGAAGTGAATCACATTGACAACCATAATCTAATCTAAAAATAATTTGTTACTAAGAAATTGAAACTGACTTTTTTTACATGAATTTTTTCATTTGGTTGCTGTGCTCAGATTTTATTTTTCTGTGTTTGTATGCTTTAACAAACTGGTTAAAAACAGCAAGCCCTTAATCAACTAGGGTGTCCTTTTTTCCTTATTTTCTCAGGAGTCAGTGGATCGGTTGGGGAAGTGCTGCTTGTCCTGGGCCCTGGGCTGTAGAAAGAAGATACCAAAGGCAAAGTACATGTATCTGGCGCAGGAGCTCTTGGTTGATCCAGAATGGCCACCAAAACCTCAGACAACAACAGAAGCTAAAACTTTAGTTAAGGAGAATGGATCATGTCAGATTATCACCATAACATAGTAATGAATCAGTCTCAGTTGTATGCTAGTAGCAGTATGTAGGAGAATGTGATTTTAGGATTTTCTGATCCTGTGTGTCAGAATGGCACTATTCAGTTTATGTCCCTTCTGATATATTAGCTGATTTGAGAGCTTTACTTTTTAAAAATCAAAACAGAAAAAGGTATTGGCCTAAAAGTTAAATTAACAATCAATCTGTAAAGTCCTGTATCTTGATTTAGTAATCTAAATATTATATACATTTCCAGAATTTACTTGTTACCCTCAGTGATATTCTTTATATTGGGTACAGGAGAAATTTGGTGTTTGATAGATTTTTAGACATTAACTTTTGAGACGTTGCCCCTTTAAATTTATTTTCATAACTCCCTTACTAGAAAAAGTCTGTATGTTTATATACAGGCGCTAAATTTGTGATTGATTAAAAATAAAATGGGTATCAATTAGCCTTTAGTGAAAACATCTTGAAAGCCTCCTTTCATTTGATTCCAATATTTATTCTGAATAATCTATATAAACATACACCGGTTCCCTTTGATAGCCTGGAGTTAGGAGTGAGTTTGTCTGATGTTGTTTATAGCACAACTCAGGTAATTTCCCTTTATGGTTTTTATATTTTCTGTACAAACTGCCTGGGTTTTATTTTTCTAATCAGCAAGGTGCTTCACTGCCCTCTTGAGATGTCCCTCAAAGCTATTAAATGGATCTTGTGCTATGTCTGGTGTCAGTAGTCTAATTTGCTTCAGTTAAATGTTGTAGAACCTTTTTCACTGGGAAAAAAGATGATTTCCTTTGGCAGTAGATGTAGATCTATCTTTCAAACATCTCTTCATACCCCGCCTCCCCCGCCCCCCCGCCTCAGGCTTTGTATTGTCTTTTTATTTTTTTCTTCTATGTTTTTAATCACTAAAGACATAGGATAATAGTGAGTTATATTTTTTAAGTTAGAACTTTACCTCGTAAGATTTTTAAGGTTTGGTGTATGTCTCTCCTATCAATAATGAGGCTTAAAAAAAATAGTGAGTATTGGATTTGAATGACTGCTGTTTTTCCAAAGCAATATGAACTTGGTGAGAATTAGCTTTATGCCATTAGGTGGCGCCGAAGGTCAGAGCGTACCTATTTTGGATTGGATAATTAACAAATGAACATATTTGTGAAAATTTCTGTAAAGAATAGACATTCATCGAGCCAAAAGAAACGTGGAAAATATTTTTTACCTTTCTCTTTTTCCTGATTAATGTTTAAATTCTAAACAAAATTAAAGTTACTTTAAAAATGCCATTGTAGGTAGGATTCAGCAGTTTGGCAATGCCCAGTTGTCATAAATACAGGAAAGTGATATTGCTGTGAAATGGACACTGAACCATTAAAACAATGTGACATTATCCTGTGTTCTTCCTTAACCAGTGCTTGTGCTTTCCACTTCTAGCTGATCACTATTTTCCTGATATATATTTAACAATTTACCAAATGTTACCCAGAATTGTAGAACCAAGTGGTTCTCGTTATGCTGCAAAGGCCTGAATGATGTTTAGTAACTGCAGAAAAATGTCAGTTACACTCAGGATCACTGTTATTGCTATTGCCACTGATAATTCTTACACAAATATAATCAAAGTTTTCCATCAAAATGTATAATACAATATTAATTCACATTTGATGATAAGAACACATGTTCCATGAATAATTCTATGAAGCTATGCATCTTAGACCTCTCGAGCTGTGAATTAGCACTGTTTTCTATAAGTTACTTATTCTCTTGATTGTTTTATAGTTTCCATATTTGTTTTAAATAGGCCCAAGTGTTATTCTTTAGTGATTTCCAGAACTGTAAATTTTATTCCTTGGTTTAAATACTGAACCATATAATTAATGTAATTGCTAAGTAGCAGCTTAAAAATTCAATTATCAGATTGTCTTCAACATCTTTAAGAGCATGATCATAAAGAGCTATTTTTGACACCCTCCTTTTAAAAATCATTTAGAGTTAATAAGGTTTTTATATCTCATCTGTCCATATTGTTTTCAAAGGAATGAAGTTTATAGGTAGTTGGAAAAGCATTTATAGAAAGTTAGATTTGAACATAGACAGGGTGGGTTATTCAAGTGAACAATGTTATTTGAAGAATGTCTATGAATCCAGATATGGATCATGCTCAGTGCCATTGATAGGCTGAGTCCTCTCTCTGTAGGTCACCATTACATAGTAATTTTGTTCTGAATTTCACATTAAATTATTTGAGTGTATACAGGCCTAAATTTTAAAATCTGTACATATATTATTTTGATGTATTAAGATTAATAAATATCACTGACTTAAATTTTATTTATGCACATACTTAAAGGAGAGAAATGTTTGGGAAAGTAATTGTTTAATAATGATATGTAACTTTTTAACTTTTTAAATAAATAACAAGATTTTTAATGTGTGTCTCCCTCAGGGTTGTTTAAAGTTTTTTTTTCCTCCCCAAATATAAATAGTGGTAACTATATGTTTTATATCTTTTAGCACCAACTGCTGTAAAGCAATGCTGCAAATAATGCTTGAATAAAAGTGGCTAAGCCAACAACAAAATAAATACTTTTTATAGTAGTTTTATAATCCTTAAATTTGAAAGCTTTCCAAATTGCACTTGCATTTAAACAAAACGGTTGCAGTTTTTACTCTATTTATTTTGTTTCCCAGGTTTATGAAGGTACTGCACAGTTTTAAAGGCATGGTGAATAATATATCAATGTTTATTTAGTCTGTTCCCAAAACAGCTATAGATAACAATAGCCAGCAAAGAGCAAAATTAAAGCTTTAGAAGACATTCTGTTATTTCATGCATGCAGTTTTGACATAACTGAAAATAATTTTTTGTATATTTATGGTGGGAGGTGGTTGGGAACTTCTAACAAAGTGGGGTGTTGGGTTTTGTACAGTCTGTGGGCATTTACACATATTTTTTAATGTATTAAAATTTGGTAATTATGTGCACATTAAATTAATAAAATAGTTACTTCCTGTTATGATTTGTGAATTCCCTATGACCTTGGATTTTTTTAAAGTAACTTTATATCAGAAATGATACTGCATCTTTATATTTTTAAAATTGTATTGCTGCTCAAGAATGGTACCCTGTTGTCAAAAGGCATACATTCATAATTGTACATTCAGCATTGTAAATAAACTTATGAAATCTTTTTTGATTGAAACTTCAAAATAAAAGTGTAAATGAATGTAGTGACATTTTTTCTTATTTTCCCTGACTTTATATATTTTAGTTATGTGAATACTACTGTCTCTGGATTTATTTTCCTGCTTAATACTTCCCTCTGTTTCCTTTCTTGTTTTCTTTCCCTCCCCAAACTTTGGATTTTTTTAAGCAAGTATAACATTCCATATATCACATCATGTCTGTGACTGTCCTAGGGAAACCCACCAGGCAGATAAAATGTAGAGCAAAATGGTCAGTGTCAGAAAGTTTGAGGGAAATAGTGAAATATAAGACTAGGGACTTATAATCTATTAATAGTTGGGAGGATCAAACCAAAAGCTAATGCCGCGTAAGATGTGGTAATTTTGAAGTGAAGTGGCATCCATGGGTGCAAAAAGAGCACTGTGAGAAGAGACAGGGAGAGAGAAACTCGAGCTAACTAGTGGCCATAGAAATCCTTGAGAAGGCAGGATTTGTGTTGGGCCTTTGTGCTTGTGTGGGAAGTGTTTCCAGGTATCCCAGGTTGTTCTACAGGAGGCATGCAGCCTCTGCTATGGGCTGTGTGGCTGGCTTCAGTTTGATGGATTGTGTGGGTGAAGGCCTAGTTTGAACCCAAGTTCTTTCCAAGCACTATTACGGTTTGTACATCATACGATCATATCACCACAGTCTGCTGGTATGGGCACAGTTTTGCATTTCATTCCTTCTCCCGACATCACTGCAAAGTGCTTTATTCTGAGTGTATATTGCAGGGAAAGATGTAGTGAGTCCTAGGAACTTGAATAAGTCTATCCCTGGGCAAAGTTGAGCTTGTGGTGTGTCTGGCCTCTGAGTTTTCCCCCACGGAGGTAAAAAGAGCATATCTCATCCAGGCAGATACATACTTTTGCATGGCCAAACCCTTTAGGCCAGGGCTCTGACTTACACAACAGCTGCCACTTAGGACAGCAGATTGACCTGTTTCATGAATCCAAAGTCTAAATGTCTTGAAACACTAGAGCCCTCAACTTCGTTCCTTAAAATAGTTCTTATTACCCTGTCAACTTGCTCAATGGATGGACTAAGGGTGTTCCCCACTGCCTGTGACCTCCAAACTCACTTTTTTCTTTCTGGGCAATCAGAATGTCTTGCTCTCTTCAAAGGACAAAACTTGGAAGCCATTCTGACTTCAGGTCTTGGGGAAACAGGCTAAAGAAGCTTTGCCAGAATTTGACTCGAAGTCTTACTCTGTTTCACAGCACACCTTCCCATTCTATCATGTTGGCTCTCTGACTGGCATTTTCACGGGCAAAGGGCCTTTCATTTGGTGTGCCTATGCATGACTGACTCACTGGGTCACCAGAGTAGCTGTTCTGGGATCTCAGATGCTTCCCTTGATCAGAACTAAAAGACCTTCTACAATACCTGGCAGAGGGAGTGTCTCTTCCCTGTGTTTTAGGACTGAATGACTTAGAAGATAATTTGTCGGTGTAGCATTTACTGCGCTCTGACTGCATTTGGCTATATCAAAGGCTGACTGGGTTCCAGTGCTTCTTCTGCAACGCCTGCAAATGTCATGGGTTGGGGGACTTCTTTTCCATCCTAGATAAAATAATTTAGGAACCACTTTTTAAAACTTTTTATTTATGTTTTTCTTAGTAGGTAAACTAACCGAAAGGAACCTTTTCTGCTACGCCACTCTGCTCTATAATTCCAGAGTTAAATGTTTATTCTTTTGTAATTCAAGCACTGGCCTTCACTTTGTTTTCATGTTAAGAAATTTTTTTCTTATGCTTGGCCACCTTGCTTTTTGTGGTAAAATTTAAAAAATTAGCAATATAAGCACATTTTTAAAAAACTCAGCCTCAGAAAGGTATACAAGGGAGTTTACCTATTCCCTGGTTTCTCCCTGAAAAGGTGAGTACTGAAGTTTCTTGTTTCTATCATTCCAGGAGAAAAAAATAGTATATATCCTTATCTATATTTTTAAAAATTCTACACAAGTAGGGTACCATTTTATATGCCTTTGTTTTGTCATTCAATATATCAGAAAGTTATGTCAGCACTTGCAGCTCAACTTTATTCTTTTTAAAGTCTGCAAGACATCCCATTGTATTGAAGTACCATAATTTAAACAACTAGTTCCCTATTGATGGCCTTAGGTTTTCATCTTTTTCTATTACAAACAATCCTGCAATAAATATTTTTGTGCTCATATCTTAATGGCCATATTCATAGGATATGTTTTTAGCAGTGGGACTGCTGGACAAAGGATATGTGTATTTTAAATTTGGTAGATACTACAAAATTTTCCTCCAAAGCTTTGCACCAGTTTATATTTCAGCCAGTGTAGTATGAGAATGTCTATTTCTTAACATTTCATAAAACTGGAGTTTTTAGGCATTAAACATTAAAAGGTTATCTCGGTGGGGTGTTGGTGCGGGGATTATCAAAAAAAGAGCCCAGAAAGTAACCCCTCACATCCATGAGATGTTGATTTATGGTGGTGCTAAAAACATTGCAGCTCTGGAACAAGAAAGGATTTACTTGTGTACGTATCCATGGCTAGGAAGGACAGCTCCTCCTAATGAAAATAATAATAATAATTCTAACTCACATCATACACAAAAATCAATTCTAGGTAGATTAAAGACCTAAATGCTAAGGACAATACTATAAAACTTAAGGCAGTATAGGGGAATATTTTTCTGACTTGAGAGGAGGATTAATTATAATAGACAAAAACCACAAATCATGAAAGAACAGATTGATAACATCGCCTATATTAAGACATAAAAAGACACCATAAAAAAAGTAAAAAGACAAACTATAAACTAGTTGAAGATATTTGTAACACTTATAACTGACAAAGGGTTGATATCCAGAATATATAAAGAATGCCTACAACACAGTTAAAAAGGACATAAACATACATGTTTTGCATATAGAAAAACGGGCAAAAAACAAAACACCCACATTTCTCAGAAGACGAAGCACAAGTGGCCCTTAGTATATGAAAAGGTGCTCAGGTTCATTATTTTTTTCCATCCCGCCCACCCTCCAGGGGGAGATCAGGTTTCCACTCAAGCGATGGTTCCCACTCCCCGCAAAGTGTTTTCATGGGCACACCGGGCGCCTGTTACACAGCGCGCGCTTCTATGAGTCCCTCCCCAGATCTTTCTGGCCCCCTCCCAGAGATCCCACACGTAGAGGACTCCCCTGGAGACCATCAGAGACACCACCACATCCCCTCCCGTGACCCCCAGGTTCGCACCCAGTACGACTCTGTACTTATGGAGAAACGTGCCAACGAAACCCACCTGCACACACGCTCTCGAAGGTGACCGTCCTCCAGGCATCTGCAGAACCCTTACCTCCAAACCACTCCAGGGTGACCTCGAGACCCCCCTCCTCTCCCGCCCTTGCAGGATAAAGAGGAGCAGGGGAGGGCTCAACAAACCCCCGGCAGGCAGGAGAGAATGCCCGCTCCTCACGCCGCCCCCGCAAACCTTCCCAAACCTGCCACTCGGGACCCTGGGCTAAGACGACCTCCCAAGACCGGATCCGGATCCCAGCTCAGGCAGTCCGTTAAAAGCTTCAACGAATCCAGTGAGTCCCTTCCCCAGCCCTAATCCCCTCTGAGTAGAGGGAGGCTGCCATTATTTACATTGCCCAGAAGGGAAACTGAGGTTGCGCAACAACAATCGGAGGGGCTGGGTCTGGAACCCAGATTCCGAGCTCTTCCAGAACCTCGCCAGACAGAAACTCAAACTCGTTATTAAACAGGGAAATGAAACATTAAACCATGCTAAGATAATCATTTCATATGAATGGCAAAAATTAAATTAAAAAATCAGTATCAAGTATGGGCAGAGATATGAAGCACAGGGACTCTCGTGCATGGTAGGTGGCATTGTATATCGGTACAACCCACCTTGGAAATCAGCTTGACATACCCAAGTTAAGTTGAACATGTGAACCCAGTAACGCCATTCTTGAACATGTTATGGAGAAACGTGTCTATGAAACTCGTCTCCACACACGCATGTTCAAGAATGTTTTAAGCCTTACTATTCCTAAAAAGAAAAAAAAAAAAAGAAAAATGAGTGGAGCATTTGAGAATGTTCTTGGCCTTATTCCTAAAAGGAGAAGAGGGAAAGAAAACCCAAAAAACTGGAGCAGAGAATTGGGGCCATGCTCCACAGAAAGGAAGACCCAAAGGATGTGTGGCCCATCTAGGGGTGTCACTGCTGCAGTGACCCAGCTGTGTCACTAATGAGTCCAGCATCACAGTCATATTGTGCCATTTATGGAAAAAACTTCTCTCCCTCCTGCTCTTATCAGTCAGCTTTGACAGTAGGACTCAGGTTATATATAGTCTCTCTTTCAGTTTGAAGAGATCTGTCATTAGAAACCAGAATATGCCCTCTGAGATAAGGGCCTTTCCCTGACTTTTATTCTGGTAAAGTCATTATCCTCAGGATGCAAAGATCCCTACCTCTTCCTCTGGAAAGTGCTGAACCACATGCAAAGCTCTAAGCCTCTCAGTTGCTTTGGGGTGCAGAACCATTTCAGGTAAGGCCAAATATTTTATAAATTAGTACAGGAAATTAGAGGGCTGAGTTAGTCTATGTGTGCATAAGAAGTAATTTTTTAAATTTTTAAATGGACACATTGTAGTTGTAAGAAGTAAAATTTGGTACAAAAACAATTTGTGTAAAATTTCACTTGGGAAACATTGTTTTGGCAGATTAGTATTATTGTGTGTGTTTCTCAGGTAATTCAATGCCAGGAGTATTAATTTTTATTAAGCGTCTTAGAACAGTAGCTCTTTATTTACGGTGAAGTCACAAATATCACCCTCAAGTTCTAACTGTGTGATTCTAGTTAAGTTACTTAACCTCTCTACCTCAGTGTCTTCATTCTTGAATTGAGGATAACAATAGTACCTACCTCATATGGTTATTGTAAGGATTAAATGAATATAATATAAATAAGTAAAGTGCTGAGAACAATGCATGGCATAAAAGATAGGTTTCTTATTATCTGCTCTTTTTTTTTTTTAGCTTAACTGTTGGCTAAGGGTGCTCACTGTTGTGGGTGTACTGGGGAAATAGCACGATTGTGATCAAAAGAATTAGGTGTTGGTGGTTTGCAGACTTTGTGCTCCCTTCATGACTTTTGGTTAAAAAGCTGGCTCCACTCTTGACTTTACAAAATACCCAGAGTTGCCTGGGTATGTCGTAAAGTCATACTCTGGATACGTTATAAAGTCAAGAGCAGAGCCTGCTTGCATGTGAGAATGATTATTTTAATTAGTTATCTCTACTGTAAAGATTTTAAAGTATTGGCTATTCTATGGCTTAAAAACTCTTTAATCTCAATGCTTTAAACAGAGTAGAAAATCAATAAAACAAAAGAGTGACACCTTGCAGTGTAGAATAAATGTTATCATCCCCCAGGGAAATCTACACTCCTAAGAAAAGAGGGGGACAGTTGTATCTGGACAACATCCAAAGTCAGCGAGAATTCTGGCGAAAGGTTTGTGCCTCTGCAAAATGTGCAGGGTTTCAAGATCCAATATGAGCGTAACAACCCTTGTGTGTTGACCACAGATCTCCCACCGCTCCCTTTTCAGACATGCTGAGGAGGACCCTGCTGTGCGCGCTGCTCGGGCTCCTGCGCGCCCAGCCCTTCCCCTGCCCACAAGCCTGCAAGTGTGTCTTCCGCGACGCCGCGCAGTGCTCGGGGGGCGACGTGGCTAACATCGCCGCGCTGCGCCTGCCCACCAACCTCACGCACATCCTGCTCTTCCACATGGGCCACGGCGCCTTGCAGAATCACAGCTTCAGTGGTATGACGGTCCTGCAGCGCCTCATGCTCACGGACAGCCACATTTCCGCGATTGCCCCCGGCACCTTCAATGACCTGATAAAACTAAAAACCCTTAGGTTGTCGCGCAACAAAATCACTAATCTTCCAGACGCGCTGCTGGATAAGACGGTGCTCCTGGAACAGTTGTTTTTGGATCACAATGCACTTAGGGGCATTGACCCAAACATGTTTCAGAAACTGGTTAACCTGCAGGAGCTCTTTTTGAACCAGAATCAACTCGTTTTCCTTCCTGCTACTCTCTTCACAAATCTGGGGAACCTGAAATTGTTGGATTTGTCGGGAAACAACTTGACCCACCTGCCCAAGGGATTGCTTGGGGCACAGGCTAAGCTTGAGAAACTTCTGCTGCACTCGAACCAGCTCGTTGCTCTGGATTCGGGGCTGTTCAACAGCCTGGGCGCCCTGCTTGAGCTGCGGCTCGACACAAATCACATCCGATCCATCACCCCGGGTGCCTTCGACCGCCTGCGGAACCTGAGCTCCTTGACTCTTTCGAGGAACCAACTCGAGTTTCTGCCCCCTGCACCCTTTCTTCATTCTCACCATTTGACTCTGTTGACCCTGTTCGAGAACCCGCTGAAAGAGCTCCCGGTCGTGCTCTTCGGGGAGATGGCCGGCCTGCAGGAGCTGTGGCTGAACGGCACCCAGCTGCGCACCCTGCCCGCCGCCGCCTTCCGGGGCCTGGCCGAGCTCCGGGTGCTCGCCCTGCACTCCAACCGCCTGGCCTCGCTCCCCGACGGCTTGCTGTGCGGCCTCAGCAGCTTGCGCCAGGTGTCGCTGCGCCACAACAGGCTGCGAGCCCTGCCCAGCGCACTCTTTTGCAACCTCAGCAGCCTGGAGGAGGTCCAGCTCGACCACAACCAGCTGGAGACCCTGCCTGGCGACGTGTTTGGGGCTCTGCCCCGGCTGACGGAGGTCCTGCTGGGGCACAATCCCTGGCGCTGCGACTGCGGCCTGTGGCCATTTCTGGCGTGGCTGCGGCAGAACCCAGACCTCGTGGGCAGAGCCGAGCCCCCGCGGTGCGGCGGCCCGGGGCAGCGTGCCGGCCTGCAGCTCTGGGCCTTGCCGGAGGGTGGCTTGGGGTGCGCGGGCACCGGGGCAGACAACTCCTCGGAAGCTCCGGTTCACGCTGCTTTCCTGCTGAACAGCTCAGAACCCTGGGCGTGGGCCCAGCCGGTGGCCACGGGCGAACGTCAAGGCCATAGCTTGTTCTGGGGTCTTTGTTTTCTGCTTTTAGCCATTCAGGCCATAATAACCGGGGTCATTGTGTTTGCTATGATTAAAATCGGCCAGCTCTTTCGAAAATTAATCAGAGAGAGAGCTCTTTTTTGAGTCAATGAGAAAACCTTGCAATTAATTAAAACGTGGCCAGAGTATTGCTAGATGTGGCTCTGGGGTGAATCCAAACAGGCCGCTGCCGTCTTCCTCTGCCCGCTTTCTGCCTCTTCCTGTACTTCTCCCTCCGGGTCTCTCCCCCTGAATCCCTCCTCTCGGTCTTCCCCTCTTCAGAGCTAGCCTCTACATTTCTAAGTTGCGATCGCTTGCCTGCCTCTGTCTCCCCCACTGTTGTACACTCCTGGGCGGCCGTGGATTCTGTTTGGCCCATCCTCGTCCCTCTGTGCCTGGCTTGGTGTCTGGTGGAGGGAGGGGGCTCTTCACTATTTATTGAATAAGTGTACAACTTCAGACCAGGGCCTGCCTCCTGCACATAGGAAGTGTCTGGCAAAACGTTTGTGAAATGAATGAGTGGATAAAATGAATACGTGATCCAAGGGATGATGGCTTTTTCTGGGGGAAAAGCTGTATTGCTCTCTTTACTTTAATTTGTTTGTTTGTTTGTTTTTGAATGAATATTTTATTAAAAAGCTCTCCAGACTATTACCAGATCTGTAGGAACTAAAGATGCACCATTTCTAATCATGATGAAACAAATGATGGTGACACAAATGTCAATCTCTCAAGTCATGTGGCCATCGTAGCAAGTCCAAAAATGAAGAGACTGGCCTCGGCTTTCTCTGCCAGTCAGTTCCAGGGAGCAGACCCAAACATAACTGTGTGGCCAAAACATCTAGCCTCATTACATAACAATTATTATTTGTCTATAAAATGAAATTCTGTATAAGAAAGTCAACAAGTTGCATTTCTTATCAAAAATCTGTCAATTAACTAATTAATTGTCCATTAAAAAAATATTATCTACATAGTATTTGTTCCAAAAATGTTTAATCCAAATCAATTTAGGAGGAATTAATTAAACCATTCTAGAATATACAACAAAACGGTTAGCCTACACTTCTCCAAAATTCAAAATAACGAAAGTCTATTCTAAACTTATGAGAAAACAAAGGATTGAAAACCAAACTCAATGTACAAACATTGAATGGGTACTGTAACAAAAATTAAAACCATCTCTGAGAGATGAGATGTTTTGGAGACAACTGGGGAAATTAAAAAATGGAATGTATGTTATTTATCAATATTATATTTCCTGGGTGTGATGATGATATTGTGGTTATGTATGTCCTTGTTCTTAGGCAATGCATGCTGAAATATTGGGGGTAAGTGTCATGATGTCTACAACTTACTTCTATTTATTTTTTTATTTTTAATTTTATCTTTACTTTAATTTGAAAAGTAGAAGTTTTCCGGTTCTTTCCCCTGCCCTATTTTTCTTATTTTATGTATCTCCCACCTATGGGCTATTGGGGAGAGCTCTAGACTCCATTCATTCAGTGACTGTTTTCGGGGTAGACCTCCTCTGTGATAGGCTGAGAGATACGGAAGATCCTGAAGAGCTCAGGATCCTGGGACAGAAGCCATTACAGCCAGCGGTCAGGGCTGTGAGCCCAGCACTGGGAAGGACAACAGGGAGGGGGCGTGGAACCGATTTGGGGGAGGAATAGGAGCTCACCCACAGGCCAAAGCTTGGGCTTAGGAGGAGCCTGATGACTAGGAGAGTCAGTGTGTGCCGGGAAGTCTCCTGAAACTGCTCAGCATGCTCAGGTAGCCTCCTGTGAGTTTCCACTCCATTTTGACAAGGGGTCGGTTTTCATTTCCTGGAACTAAACGCCACCTCATTTTCCAAGCATTTATGGAGCACCTAACGTGTGACAGGTGTTCATGAATGTAATGATAAGCTTGGTTCTTATTTAGCTCATATCACATTCTCATTTATTGTTCCAATTGAAAGCAGTAAAACCCTTGTTGCTTTGATTGGATGTCTGTGCTTATGAAAGGCAGTGGTTAAAACATGGGCTGGAGACTTGACAACTGTGGGATCAAATCCCAGCTCCACCTCTTACTAACTAACTTCACGGACTTTGGGCAAGACACCTACATACATTCTTTAAGCCTTGGTTTCCTCAACCCTGAAAAGGGACAAAATAGTACCTGCCTCATAGAGTTGTAAGAATTAAAGGCAATAAAGCATGTAATGACTTAGCCCAGTGCTCTTCATACAGTAAACGCTCAATAAATATTAGCTATTATAACTCAAGAATGAGCAATTAGGGCCTCAACCACACCCCCCCTACCCACAACCAGCCGAGTGGTGACCTCCAAGCCACTGTAGGAAGCCCCTCAGTCTCTCCTGAGCTGGAGAGGTGGGGGACCCGAGGGCCTCAACCACACCCCCCTGACATGTGTAGCCAGCCCAACAATGACCACCAAGCCTCAGCAAGAAGGGCCCCGGGTTCCTGAGCTGGAGTGGTGGGCGTCAAGGGCTTTTGCCACACCCCCCCTGATATCTGCACCCAGCCCAGCAATGACAAAGCTACTGCTGGAAGCCCCCGGGTCTCCCCTGTGGGAATGAGGGGGGTGCCACAGGCCTCAATCCTGCCCCTCCTCCTTCCTCCTTCCATCCCATTTCCTTCCCCTTTCCCCTCTTCCCCTCCCTCCCAACTGTTCTGCAACAACATCGTAGAATGTAAAAATATATTAATAAAACTACATTTTCTTTAAAAAAAAAAAGAATGAGCAATTATTACTGGCATCATAATTTCTAAAGAAGAGCTTTGAGTTGTTTTTTTTCTCTGTGTATAAAGGTAAGAAGAGCAAACTTTCTCAAACTGGGGGCTACATTCATTTTAGTCCGTCTTCACCTGCAGGTGGTCTCAGCTCTGTGTGGTCAGGCTCTATGCTCACAGTCCAGAACAATGGGTCCTGACAACACCACCAACGGGATGTGGAGCAGGGAGATCCTGGCATTTGTAGGTGCACTTCTCCTTCAAGATCAAGTTCAAGTGTCTCCTCCGTGGGAAATCTTCTCTGCTTGCCCAGCAGACTAAAGTGTTTCCTGCTATGTGCTCCCCAATTGGGCACAGGCAAACCTCCATACCCCACATTTGGTCTGGTCACCCTTCACTCTAGGGTGTCGTCACTTTAGGGTATCTGTTTAATGTGCCTCCTTCACGGTAAGCTTCCTGACTAAACCTTATATTGTTTATTTCCACTGCTCCAAATTTTGAAACTACCTATAGCATAAAATCCAGACTCCTTTGATGGAATACTTTCATTCTAAGCACTACACTCTCAGGCAGGCTTCCTAGCTCTCTAAGCTTCTGTTTCTTCACTGATAGAGTGAAGATAATAATGGTCCTTACCACTGTTGCAAGGATGAAATGAGATAGTCCAAGTCAAATAGTTAAGTCAGAGGCTGGTGCTTATGGGGCTCTACAGAAGTCAGCAATTCGGGTTAGCTCTTTCAGAACGCACTGTGTTCCGACATTCTCCAATGCCTTCGCATGTATTCATCCATCCAGCAAGTATTGGTTGAGTACCTACTTTGTACCAGGCACTCTTCTAAGTGGAGGGATAGAGCAGTGGATAAAACAAAGTACACGCTTCCATGGGGTTTTGGTGTCTCCTCCAACCCCAACATCTCTCCCAAACTCCTGGCCATTATCTGTACACATTCAGAACAGCATGGAGGACAACCAGCTTTATAAAATCTTTATACTTTGTTATATTTGCTTCAGATATTTTTTAACAGATTAAAATACAACAGATTAAATTGAAGGCTCTCTTCGTTTCACTCCTTAGCGGTAACCTACTTGATAAATTTGGTGTTTTGCATCCCACGCATGTTTTTATACTCTTGTTGCTACAACCCCGAACAAGCTGAAGTCATGCTTTTCAGGTTTTCAAATTTTATATAAATGATGCTATTTTGTATATAGCATTGTTCAACTTTTTTTCTGAGCTAGAATACTGTAAAGATTTATCCATATCATGCATTTGGCTCTAGTTCATTCATTTTCATAGCTATGTAATATTATAGTGAATGAATATACCATGATTTATCTGTTCTTTTGTTAATGGGCATTTATTACTAGTGTTTTTCCTTTTTAAAAAATATTCCCCATTACTCCACATCCTTTCCTACTCTTGATAATGTCAGAATTTTAAATTTTTATTAGTCTGATAGGTATAAAATGTATCACATTGTTGTTTTATCTTATACTTCCCTGATAAATAGTGAAGTTGAGCTTATTTTTAAGTGTTTGTTGAAATTTAGATTTATTTTTTGAGAATTATCTGTATATATACATTAACCAATTTACAATGGGGAATTTTGTCTTTTTCTTATTGATTTGTAGGAATTCTTTTTATGTTTGTGTTTTGTTTTGTTTTAATTTTAATTTTATTTTTTTCACTGTACATATTTATGGGGCACAATACATTGTCTCAGTACATGTGTATATTGTGTACTGAGCTCATCAGAATAGTTAGCATATCTACCATCAAAATATTTGTCATTTCTTTGTGGTTACAACATTCAAAATCCCCTTTTCTGGCTATCTTGAAATATACAATATAATATTATTAGTTATTGTCACCCTATGACACAAGAACTTACTCTTCCCATCTAACTGTGACTTTGTAACTTTGTACCAGTGTATCAACCTTTCCCTGGCCACCTCCCCCCCACCCCCCTCCATTTCCCTGCCTCTGGTAATCACTATTCTACTCTCTATTTCTCTTTTTAATTTATTTTTCTTAATTGACCCATGATAATTGTATGTTTGTGGAGTACAATAGAATAATTGGAGGCATTCATACTGTGTGCAATGATCATACCAGGGTGCTTAGTATATACATCACCTCAAATGTTTGTCACTTCTTTGTGTTAGAAACATTCAACCTCATCTTGACTAGCTATTCAAAGATACACAGTACTTTGTTGTTAACTGCAGTCTCCCTGTATTACTATAGAACACTAGATCCCATTTGGTTTGTAGGAATACTTTACCTGTTCTACGCACAAATCTGTAAGTCATATGTTTTGCAATGATCATTTTTCAGTTGTAGCTTCTTCTTTCTTCTTGTTTACGCTGTCCTTTGTCGAACAAGTTTTCTTTTTAATCTAGTCAAATTTAGCAATAAATTCTATGGTTTGTGCCTAAAAAAAAAATTCTTAAGACATTCTTCCTATTCTCAGGTCATAAAAGTAGTCTCCTATATTTTCATATTTAGGTGTTTAATCTACATGGAATTTATTTTTGTATAATTTGTGATGTAAGTAACCAATTATATTTTTTCCAGATGTATATCCTATTGTCCCAGACCATTTATCAAATAGTCCATATTTTCCCCACTGATTTGCAGTGCCACCTCTGTCATTTATAAAGTTTCCACACATGCATGGGTTGGTTTCTGGGTTCTGCAGCTTAAACTGTTTGTCTGTCTGTCTAGTCCCATATTATACTCATGGTCTTCATTATTGGAGCTTTAATAATTTTTGGTATGAGGTCACCTCTCCACCTCATTCTTCTTCTATTCTTGGCCCTTTGCAATTCTATGCACAATTTCAGGGTCAGCAGGTCAAGCTCCACTGAGAAATTCTGCTGGGATTTTGATAAGAATTGCAGTGAATTTATAAACTTATCTGGGGAGGAATTTGCATTTTTTTAATAATACTTAGTGTTCTTACCAGTAAACATTGAGATATGTTGATCAAATCAGTATTACTAGCATATATATTGTTACAAATCGTAATTATCTTTATGCCCCTTGTCCAATCGCTCCCCACCCTCTCCCCGTCCCCCCTCCCCCGTCTAATCACCCTAGATTTCTTCTTTCCTTCTGAAAGAGTAATGGTTGCTCTGTTGATTTGCTGCCCAAATGATCTGTCCAATGCTGAGAAGCGTGATCATGTCCCCCAATACTATCATAGAACAGATGTCTCTTCCGTCACTCTGAAATGGGCTCTGTGGGGAGAGATATCCTCCTCCTTTCTTTATCTCTACTGGTGACTCTCCTTGTGTCAATGCACTCCAGTGGCTGGCAGACCATCTGTGTGGTGGTTGTGGCATCTAGCCGCCTTCGTGGCGGCCATGGTTATCGTGGTGGCTGTGGTGGGCCACTCACATGGAGGAGATGTTTTTGGCATGCTCCTTGGTGCTGGTGGTGTGCCTGGTTGTGGAGAGTGTCTGATTCCCGGCTCCATACCCTGGGTCCCCGAGGGGGTCCTGAGGCACTGGTATGGTGTGCCTGGTTGTGGGATGGGGGTCTGGTCCCTTCTCCATGCTCGGGTCCTCAGGCAGGCCCCGAGGTGCTGGCACGTGGTGACTGGTTGTGGGAGGGGAATCCATTCCCCTTCTCCATGCCTTGTCCCTGGCTGGCCGGAGGCACTGCTGGTGTGCCTGGGCCGGAACTAATTTTTTGTCCTTTGCTCACTTCTAACAGGAGGGAACTTCCTGTGGGAACCAGTACTTGAGCTGTGTAGTTGAGCTAAATTGCTGCTTTGCTGCTACTTCCCTAGGGAAGACTTTTTGTGCAGATCGTGGTTTAATGGTTGACCTTATAGGTACTTCTGGCTCTTGAGAGATCCAGTGCACCTGGGTTGTGTAGAAACTCTGATCTGGGCCTGAGTTTTTTCATCAAACTGCACCCCATGCAATTCTACATTCCTGACCAGTCTCCTCTAAGTGGTCCTGCACTGATTGGGGGGTGGGTTGGCTGTCCTTGCTGTGTCCCAGTGTTCTCCCAGTGGGCCTGTTTCTCCCACTGCCTGTGCTCCAAACACTTGCCATGGGATGGGCTCTGTGCTGGTCCCTTGTGTTGACTCCCCAGCCTGTGAATGGCTCCCCTTTTTCAGCTGTTCTGGCTTGTCACTCCTACATGGGTCCACGGTAACCCTGTCTGTGGTCTTGCTGTCCTGGGGGCCTCCAAGCCTTTCTTCTCCCCTGCCACCTCCAAGCAACTCCATCTGAAGGGCACAGCTGCAGCTTCTGCCGGCTCCTGTTCCATGTGCTCAGCAGTTCCAGCCTTAAAGTGGCCATGGCCTGAAATGCTCAGAGCAGTTTTTTCTCTCTCTCATCATGGCTTCTCCCACCTTCATGAACTCCGTAGGTCTCTCCTCCTCTTCCCTGAGCTCCAGCAGCCCCAGCTTGGTTGATGTTACATTTTTATAGTTGTAAATTGGTTGATTTGTGGGAGAGAGTGACGCTGGGAACCATCTATTCTGTCATCTTTACTGGAACTCCTGTAACCATAACTTCTTAGGTTAGATACTTAGCCCATTAATTTTTATTCTTTCTTCTTAGAATGAAAGTTCTAAACTATAGAATTTAGGCTATAAATTTCCCCTAAATACTGCTTTAACAGTAGTTCTGAAGTTTTAAACTGTAGTATTATTGTTATTGTTAATTTTAATTCTCTGTTATTATTTAGCTCTATATTTTCTCATTTCCATTATTATCTTTCTCTTTGAATTAGAGGTTATTTAGAAGTGTGCTTTTTATTCCAAATACATGATATTTTTTAGCTTTCTATTATTGATTACTAATTCAATTGTCATCTCTATGATCCCAATTCTTTGAATATTTTCAAGAGTCATTTTATAGCCTAGTACGTAGTCAGTTTTTGTAAAGTTCTCTATGTGCTTGAGAAAAGATTATATGTATTCTTTTCTAAATTGGGCTCAGAATACTATATATCCATTAGATAAGTTTGTTAATTGTGTTGTTAAGGCTTCTATAAACTTACTAAGTTTTGGTCTGTCAATTAATTACTAAGAAAAGTTTGATTGTGAATTTGTCAATTTCCTATTATCTATCAATTATACATATAATCTATATTTTTACATGATATGTATAAATAATATAGTATATATTATGTTATTAATCACATAGAAGCTTAAAATTATTACATTTTCCTGATGAATTTAACCTTTGGTAATTACATAGTGTTAGTTTTTATCCCTACAATGTTTTCTTTTTAAAGTCTATTTTATGTAATTTTTTTTTTCCTTTGGTAGCCACACCAGCTTTCTTTTGGTTAGTTTCTCTGTGGTATATATTTTTCATTCCTTATTTTCACCTCTCCTCTTTAGTTTTACTTTAAGTGTATCTTTTGTAAGCAGGATACTGTTGGATTTGTCTAAATTTTATTTAGATCATAGCCTTCTTTCTATTAATAACTGATGTTGATCTGTTCACATTTATTTTAGCTGGTTCCCGACGTATTTTTATTATAAAGCTATGTTGCATTTTCTATTTTCTGCTTCTTTCCTTTGCTTTTTCTACCAGCCCTCCCTTCTTTTACGCCCTCTGGTGGGTTGATAAAGTTTATATTATTCTCTCTTTCCCATTTTTAAAAAATTTAGTGATTAGCTTTTAAAACACATGCATAGTTAATTATAAACTTTTTCAACAAATTTTAAAGTATTCAATCTTTTTTTTCCTCCTTCCAAACATGGCATGGGTTGTACTACCTTAACTCCTCACTGAACACACAGACAACTGTTTTCAGTATCTTCTTATTTAACTTTTGGTTTGTCCTTCTAAAACTGAGTTTTAAAAAAATTGTGTAGTTTAATTTACTGATGTTATACCTTTCTCCTTTTATATTAGGTTGAACCTTATGAAATTTCTGAAATTCAACTTTTTTTTTTTTTTTTTTAAGATTGCTGGCCAGTATGGGGATCCAAACCCTTGACCTTGGTGTTATAATACCATTCTGTAATCAACTGAGCTAATTGGCCAGCCCGAAGTTCATGGAAATATTTGTATTATCTTCCTTTTTGTTGTTGTTTTTGGTTTGGGTTTTGATGGCAGGCCCATTGGAGGACTTGAACCCTTGACCTTGGTGTTATAACACCATCAACGATTTTTGACCAAAAAAACAATAGTTCCATGTGATTCAGCTTAAAAGTTCTGGCACCATACATAGTTCTTGCAGTGAGAACATTTGTATCCTAAAGTTTTACCTTTTGTCTGGTCCCATCAACTATAGACAGTCTCTATAAATGCCTTTCTCTGTAAGTTGACATAATTGTTCCTCTTTGTCCCATGCCCTTCTTCTCCCTTTCACCTCCCCATTTCTGTGAAGATTTACCACTTTTGTATTTTCTTATCATAGTTAAAATCTTGATGATTGTTGAAAAACTAAGAAAAGAATATGGAAGAGTCGATGTCATTGTTTCCTTGTTTCTATAGTCTCAAGTAGTACACTGTCATTACATTTCTTTTCTAGTACTTCCTTCATTTTTCTAGAATTTCTAGAAACTATTGTGGGCCTTCTGCCCAGCTGTTTACTGGAACTTCTCTTCACAGCTTTCATTAGTTGCTTTCAGTATTCCTAGATTCCGTGTCTTCCTTTCTTGTTTACTGTCTCATTTTATGACTACTTAGGAAAAGAGATACAGAAGGTATCCCCTTTTCTGAGTCCTTGCCTGCAAATTTCTCCATTCTTTACTCTCACACTTCATTGCTAGTTTAGCTGGGAAGAGAATTCTAAATTCAAATTATCTTCTTGCACCAAGGTTACTAGTGAGAATTTGTTGCCATTATTTTTAAGTGACCACTTTTTGTCTTTGCGGAAGTCTTTAGGATCTTCTCTATGTCTTCTGTGTTCTAAGATCAGTCTAACGTACCATGCGTTGCTCTTTATTTCATTCACACTGATGGGCACTTCCAGGGTCCTCTGGAGAATTGTGTCCTTAAGTTTTGTGAAATTCTCTTATATTTCTTTGGTAATTTTTTGTCCTTACTTTTAATCTTTTTTCTCTTCTCATTTCTCTTATCATTTTAATCTCTCTTTTTTGCCTTCTGGGAGACTCCTAACCTCTATCTAAAAATGCTTCATTAAAATTTTAATTTCTGGGAGCCCTCTGCATTGTTAAGCTTTGGGTAGAATTTGGGGTTCTGTGGCCCAAATTCCACTGTGATTCTGTGAGCCATGGCACCTGCTGGATGAAAATAGAAACCAGTCCTGATCTCCACAGTGGACAATTCATTACATACCGAGTGGCCCCCTTAGAAGGCATCGGTGGTTGTTTTTTAAGCCACAAAAAGCTGCACCCAGTCTTGTCTGACATGTGCCCTGTCAAGTGTCTATGATGCTGGCTCTGAGGGAGGTGAAGTCTTTGTGGTCAAGCCCCATGGCCTGCTGTGGTCCTGCTCTGTTGAGGATGTGCAGAACTTCCCATCTGACTGTATGATTTGTGATGGGACTGCAGATGTCCATTTCATCTGCACTAGAGAAGGGACGCAGAGTGGAGAAGCTTTTGTTGAACTTGAATCAGAAGATAATGTAAAAGTGGCCCAGAAAAAAGATGAAGCATGGGACACTGGTACACTGAAGTATTCAAGTCCCTCAGAACCAAGATGGATTGGGTGTCAACACACAGCTGTCCCAACAGTGCCATCACTGCCAACGATGGCCTTGTGTACCTTTGAGGACTGCCATTTGGACACACTAAGGAAGAAATTGTTCAGTTCTTCTCAGGGTTAGAAATCATTCCAAATGGGATCACATTGCCTGTGGATCCTGAGGGCCAGATTACAGAGGAAGCCTTCATGCCTTGCAGTTTGCCTTGCAGGAGTTAGCTGAGAAGGCTCTAGTGAAGCACGAGGAGAGAACAGGGCACAGGCATATTGAAGTGTTCAAGAGCAGTCAGGAGGAAGTTAGGTCATACTCAGATCCCCCTCTGAAGTTCATGTCTGCAGTGGCCAGGTGCCCATGACTGGCCTGGCACAGCCAGGAGGTACATTGGCATGGTGAAGCAAGCAGGCCTGGAGAGAATGAGGCCTGGTGCCTGCAGCGTGGGCTACAGAGGCTACGAGGAGTGCAGCGGCTCAGTGATGGCTATGGTTTCACCACCGACCTGTTTGGAAGAGACCTCAGTTATTGTCTCTCGGGAATGTATGACCACAGATACAGAGACAGCAAGTTCACAATCCAGAGCACCACCGGCCACTGCGTCCACGTGAGGGGGCTGCCATACAAAGCAACTGAGAATGACATTTACCACTTCTTTCCACTCAACCCTGTGAAAGTCCACACTGTGATCAGCCCTGATGGAAGATGATGGGCGAAGCAGATGTTGAGTTTACCACTCACGAAGAGCTGTGGCAGCTATGTCCAAAGACAGGGCCAACATGCGGTGCAGAGACATAGAACTCTTTTTGGATTTGATGACAATGGGAGACAGCAGCCGGGTGATGCAAGGCATAGGGGTGTCATGGAGAGCACGGCAATGAGTGGCTCTTGCAGGACCAGCTACAGTGGTCAGAACGGCATGGGTGGACCCGACCAGCTTCGTAGGAGCATTTGAGTTATTTCAATCAAATTTTCACAGGCAGCCAACAAGCACTGAAGAACAGTTCTCACTCTAGAGGAAGCTGGGAGACCCATTTCGCACCATGAGTTTGTGAAATCTGGATTAAAAAATTACCTCTTCAGCGTTTTCTCATGCAAGCTTTTCTTCTAGCATGTGACAGTGCACAAACTAAAACTATATTGAGCTTTTCTCAGTTAGCATCTTGGTAGTATTCTTCAGTGATGTTATCTCAGTTAAAGTAGTTTAAGTATGTTAAGTGTGGATCTTTTACTCAGCATCACAGTGAACTCTTTGGGGAGATGTGCTTTTCTGGAAAACTCAAAGGTACTAGATCCCCATTTCGAAGAGAAACATTTCACATGTTGGTTCGCCTGTTGGTTTTTATTTAAAATTGTTTAGGTTAAGTTTAAGCTTTTAAAAGTTAGCTTTGAGAATTGAGACACAATATTAATATTGTAGGAATTTGTGAGGCCTCGACTTAATTTTCTTTGTACTCTGATTTCCTTTCAGTGTATTTTGCTAAGTGAAGTTGGTTAAATTTTTTGTTAACTAAATTTTTTCTTAAAGACTTTTTCACAATGAAGAAGTTTTAATTTCTGCAATTGTGTTTTTAATTACTGATATTGTTCTTTGTTTTTAAAAATAAACTCTTATGCTTATTTTATGAATTGTTGTTTTTTTTTTTTTTTTTTTTTTTTTTTTATACAAATTTTTTTTTTTTTTTCTTTCTTTTTTTTTTTTTTTCCGTGACCGGCGCTCAGCCAGGGAGTGCACCGGTCAGTCGTATATAGGATCTGAACCCGTGGCGGGAGCGTCGCTGCGCTGCTAGCGCAGCACGCTACCGAGTGCGCCACGGGCTCAGCCCTGAATTGTTAAATTGAATTAAGTTTGGCCTAAAGCTGCTTTCATACACATTTTATGTTTGGCCTGAAGCTTTCTCTGTTCATAGTGAAATGTAATGTAGGATGTGTAAACAGACTATAACCTAACATACTTCCGCGTGTAAGTATAAGGAGTAAACTCTTGCAAAGAGTTGCTGAGTCTCAACCAATCATTGCAGTTGAACCTCCAGCTAATCAGAGGCTGAAATTTGCCAAAACATGACCATACAAGGGAAACACTGACTGCAGACAATCAGGTTGTTGTTTCTGTACGTCACTTCATTTTCTCTGGTTATAAATATGACCTGCACATGTGATCGGGTGAAACATTCTGGACCACTCCATTCTAGAATCACAATTAAAGCCAATTAAGAGCTACAAGACTAGACTTGTCATAATTTTGTCTTTTAACAGGATGCAGGGTTTTTTTTTTTTTTTCCTTAGGATACTAGAGTTTAAAATTTTTGTTTTTGAAGTTCCCCTTTACTTGCTAAACTATACACTTTGTCTCTGAAATATCTTCATTGTTGTTGTTTGTTTCCTTGCTTGTTTCTCTTAAACCTGTGGTTGTCAGTTTGTATTTTAAAAGTGAGACAATAAAATTAACCCACTTTGGGAGATTTGTGCACATGGGCAAGATTTATTGACCGGCAAGCTTCATTTTAGGGTGCTGGTTGGCAAGCTGGTTGTAATACTGGGACCCTGTACAAGCCACAATGTTTGTGAAGGGTTTTCTTTAGGACCTTGTAATTTCTTCAAATAACTGTATTGTTTGTTTGTTTACCTAGGGATGGAAGCAGCGGCAACTGTTTCATATACTAGCATTCGAAAAACTCCATGGCTTTTATTCCCACATCTCATACCTGTCCTGCATCATGCCAGGTGTCATCAATTTTCAAGGGATTCTTGTTAAGATGGGATCTCTCTGGCCGCACTGACTATGGCTTCCTCCCCCTCACCTACCACACCTTCAACTGTTCTGCCCCACAAACTTGCTGAAATCATTGATGATCCTCTCCCGTTCCCCGTGACCCTGTGGGTTTATACTATTTCAATTCCTTTACTACTACCCAACTGAGGTCCTTGGGAGGAGAGGGGATAACTGAGTTCGATCAATCTGCATGTTTAACTGAAAGTCCATCCATTTCTATTCTCCAAGTTTCCAGCTCTGAAAGTTTTCTTGATTTCTCCTGGGCAAAATGGGGTCCTCCTTGTCCTGGGTTCCTCCTTCACTTTACTCCCACCTGTTGCGTGCTGTAACTGACTTCTCTTTCTGGAACCACTGCAGAGTGGGCTCTGAATCTCTGCTGGCATTGGAGCTGACAAAGTCTGTTTCAGGAGAAGTCCCTCTGGGCTTCCCAGCTTTTAAGCATCACCATTACTACCGGGCGTACCAAAGGCACGGAGATTCCAGGACTCACTGCCCAATAGCTGTGCACACCCTCATTAGGCATCTGGAATGTTACAAGATGATTCTATCATCATCATAAAGAGACAAACATTAATTGAGTTAAGTGGCTGGGTCCAGAGTACGGGAGGCTGAGATGCCTAAGGGAAAAAAACAATGAACAGTCTCTGTCCAGTGACACCCCCTCCACCCCTTCTACCTCTCTGTTGAGAGAGGTGCTGCTTCCAGCTGCTCCCTTGCTTTTATTACCCCAGCACAGATACTGAGTTTTCCAAGTCCAGTCCTTGGGAGGGTTCCGTGTTTCAGTTCTTCCACATTCAATGAGCCTTTATTAAACATCTAATACATACCTAATGTGGTACCATTAGGTCAATTTTCCTAACCCTTGCAACTACCCTGGGAGGCAGGTATTATTATCCCACTTTACAGATGAGAAAACTGACAAGTAATGTGCCTAAAGTTGTGATGGGCTGAGCTGTCACAAGAGCTTGAGTCTCCTGACTTCTGGCCTAGAGCTATTGTAAAACATCCTGCCCCCACTTTTCCTGGTATGGACTAGGTCAGCTGCCCAACTCAGGGCCTGCTGATCACAGGGATGGAAGTCCCAATAGGACACTCATATTCATGGTCATAGACATCCTGACCTAGAAGTTCTAGTCTTTCAAGCTTAGTGGGGGCTTGCTGAGAGCTGAGCATTTATTTGTGTGGAATACGGAGGAAAAATGGGTGGAGAGAGGTAGATGGAAGGGGAAGTGAGAGAAAGAAGGTAGAAATTTAAGTGCAGGCCACTGCGGACATTCACTGCAGGTTCAACCCTGACCCAGCAGGAGCCACCCAGAGCCTGTGGGAGGCATCTTGGTTGGTGGGAATGGCAGAGAGTGGGTCTCATCTCTGCTCCTGACTCAGTTTCTCCATCCTCTCCAGGGTGTTATGACAGTCAAAGACAGTGCATTGTAGACTGAAGTTCTGCTCAGCAGTGAGGGGCTCCCTTGTTCCTGGCACACCAGGAGGGCAGGGTGGTATGTGCTTCATCACCTCCACACCCCAGAGCATGACTCAGAACAGTCCCGCCTGGCACAAAGGAAACCCAGGAATGAGGGTGCTAACAGAGATACAGAGAGGTAACAGGGATGCAGGAAGTCTTCTAGACAAGCCTTGCCCATGTCTCTGTCCTTCCTTCCTTCACAGACCCCACAGCCCAGAGATCCCACCCTCTCCTGACTGCCACCGCAGGAACCACCTGACTGAGGCCTGTCAGAACCCCAGCTTGTTCTTGGGAGGAAGGCAGAGTGTTGGGCCTCATCCTTGGCTCCAAGCCCCTAGGAGTTTATGTTCCCAGTGACATCAAAAGAGAAATAGAAAATGTCAGTATTTCTAAGTTTTTGTCTCTTCAAGTTCAAGTTCAAATTCACCCTCAGTTCAAATTATTGTCAGTCAATTTGTAGGACAGGAGTAGAGGAGATGGCATCAATGAAATTCTGCAGACCACCCAGCTTTGAGAATGGCATTGCTCTACTAAGCTACTGGTCTGGCGACCTGCCCAGAGGCATTTAGGAACACAGTCTATCCAAGAATAAGCCTGGGAGAACTTCTTGGACATACCAGACCCCTGTGTACCATGTTCCTCCCACTGCACAGTACCCCTTTGTGGTCCAGCTAAAGTAATTTTGGGCACTGTGAGATTTATTAATATTTCCAGTGATGATGAAGACATCAGAGCTCAATTTGAGGATGATTCTTCTGTCAGAGCTGTCAATAGGACTGAACAGAGAAGATGGGCTTCTTGAAAGGTAGTGAGACTCCCAGCACTACAGACAATCAGGCAGATGCTGGCTCTTTCTGGAAAAGAGAACAAAGAAAGGCAAGCAATCAAAAAAACCGAAAACTAACCATGCCTTATTGTCTCCATGGTTCATGCAAGTGCATTCTTCTTTATTAATCTCTTTTCTTTTTTATATTGGAGTCTCCTGCATAAAACTCCTGCAAAGCCTTAAAAGATCTATTCAAATGTAATCATTCCGACAGGCAGAGTTAGTTGTTCCGTGCAGGAGGCAGAATAATGACCCCCAGGTGAGCCCAATGTAATCACAAGGGTCCTCCTAAGTGAAGGACTGACCTGCTGGGTTTGAAGAAATGCAGGCAGCCTGTACCTAAAAGATGGAAAAGGCAAGGATATGATTCCCCCTAGAGCCTTCAGAAGCAACACAGCCCTACTGACACCTTCGTTTTAGCCCAGTGGGACTCTTCCAGGTGTGTGATAATTTGTTACAGCAGCGATAGGAAAACGAATCTTGTGCATCTACATGTCTCAGTGACAGCATCTGGCATATTTTACTGTGATTCTAGAGGTACTGATTTCCTTCACTAGGCTCCCTGGGGATAAAAGCTGTGTATTACTTAGTTTCTCTCCCATGGTGCTCGTACAGGGCTTGGCACATAGCAGGTGCTCAGGTTAATTCTCTCCTGAATGGATGACTATGTCACACACGCTGTGCTATTGAGGGATTCCGCCTTTTGGCCCCACTGTCTTTAAGAGGGTTAAATATTCTTCCTTATTTAGTTTTGGAAAATCAGGATTTGCCATACATATTTAATTATTATGAGCTATGGGTGCCTGTAATGTTTCTGTCTCTGAATGAGTGTGGCTTTCCTGTCTGGGTCTCTGAAGCTTGGATCAGGGAGTCAAGACATAAGATAACAGGAGGGAGAAGGAGCATGTGGATAAGCCACCTTCTTGGGTCTCTAGAGGGAGGGTGACTTGAAATACTGGCCCTGAACTGTAATGTTCTGTTCAGTCCTGGGAACCACAATCAATCAAGCTGAGAGAGTTTAGCAGAAAATAAACAGCATGGAGGGTGGGGAGGAGGAACTAGGATGAAGGACAGGAGCCATGGGGAGACTGGTCAAGAGAGCCAGGTGTGTTCAGCCTGGAAAAGAGGATTCAGGGGTGCTGGTCACTGTCTTCAACCAGTTACAGGGCCAATACAAGGAAGAGGGAGGAGACTTGTTCCATGTAGTTTCAAAGGGTAGAATAAGCATCAATTGGTAGGAAATAGGGGGTGAGCTTTTTTCTGAGTCCCAGGAAGCACTTGGTCAGTGTGTCCAGGGCTGGAATGGCCTGTCACGTGCTATGAGCTCTGGCCTGGGGAGGAGTTCAGGCTGTGAGACCAGGCAGCCATGAGACAGAAGGAGTCCCAGGGTTTGATGGAGATGGGTGTGGGGCTGGAAAATGTTCAGGATCCCTTCTACCTCACTCGGTCCGTGGTTAATCACCACTGTCCTGAGTTGAACTGGGTGGATATGGGTGTATTCTCCTGCCCAGGCTTTGGTCACTTGAGACACTGGCCATGGCCTTGTTGAGCTGGCCTGTACTGAACAATTTGTAGGCATTGTGTTGGCTTGGGTGCTTAATACCCTGGGGTCAGTCCCTCTTCTCAAACATGTAAAACCAGCTGTACCGATAACAGGCTTTTGGTAGCTTGCTGTTTCCAGGGGAGGGAGGCCTGTCACCTGCCCGCGGATGCCTCCGTGGGTTTTTTCTTCCCAGCTGGTTTTGGAAAAGCTCAGTGGGAGCTTCACACATAGTCCTCACAGGGCCGGCCCCTACAAACTGAGGGGCCACAGGGTGTGTCTGATTTTCTGTCCCTCCCCAGTACTCTTTATTCCAGACACACATATCGGCCTCCCCAGGGCGGCCCCTCAGGCCTTCCCTTCCCAGGAGCCCTTCAGGCTTCTGGCCTTTCCCTCCTTTGTCACCACTCAGCTCTCCCGTGTTCCCTTCCTTTCCTACTAAGGGACCCACTGGAGGGCTCTGCGCGGTGACTTGCTACTGAGGTGTATTTGTCCGTTTTTGTTGTTTATAGCAAAGTACACTGAACTTGGTGATTTATAAAGAAAATGAAATTTATTGCTTACAGTTTCTGAGGCTGAGAAGTCCAAAGTCCATTTGGTGGTGGTGACAGTGACCCAGGAGTCTCACATTGCAAGATCGTGGAAGCAGACAGAGCAAAAGACAGACTCTCCTCTTCTTTTAAAGCCCTCAGAACCACACCCTTGACCACCATTATTAATCCATTAGCTACTACACAGTCCTACAATCCAATCACCTCTTCAAGGCTCCACCTTTCAATTACCATAATAGGATTTCCCACCCTCTTCACAGTCACAGTGGCAGCTAAGTTTCTAATACATAAAACTTGGGGGACGCAATTCAAGCTTCAGGGAGTTTTGAGGGGACATAATTCAATCTACTACATGAGGGGTGAAGATTCATAATGCTGTGGCGGGTCACCTGGTCCTCCACTGAGGAGGAGACCTGACAGATCACATGAACCATATTCAGACTTCAGATATGGGATTCGGGAAGACAGAAAAGCAAGGAGGTGTTTCCAGATGCACATCCTGTTACTTTCGCAAGCACATTTCAAACCGTCACCCTGCTACTGACCAGCTGTGTGACTTTGAGTGAATTCTTTGCCCTCTCAGGGCCTTAGTGTCCCCAGCTGTTAAAGCACAGTCTGGACCAGAGGGCCCTTCTGACACCAAAGCTGAGGAACCCAGGGGCTGTCTTCTGAATCGAAGTGCTTTTCCCTCTCACTTTCCTTCCCTTGTCCATCTGCCTTTTGCTTTCAAAGACACATCTCCGGCATCTGTCCCTTCCCCCATCCCCAGGCTGAACCTGAATGGCTGGTGCTACTCATCTCCTGCTGATACGCAAGTAGCTGTGGAAAGAACACTTTCCCAGAACAGGTGGGAAATCGGCATATGTGCCTACCACAGTGTCCCCATCCCTGTCTCCACTGCCATCGCCACACTTTGCCAAAATGCATCTTGGCTGGTTGTTCTCGTGGCTCCTGTTGGAGGGTGGCCCGGTGAGGTTCTCTGGGAGTCCCTGGTTCTGCCCATGCCGTGGCCAGACCTGAGGCCCTCTGCGAACTGGGAACACTGCTTGTGTGCTCCACAGCAGGTGTCCGCTGCCCTGTCCCTGCCCACAAAAAGAAAGCCCATCCTACGGCACCTTGGCACAGAATCTCACTTTTCCCAGTGCAACAATAAGAGATCCCCTGGTTATCATGGCCCCACTGTTAGCCTTGCTGATGGCTGGGAGTAGGTGTGCTTGGAACAGTCACGGTGAGAACATGGGTGAGAAGTGCTTTGTGACTTGCAAAGCTCTGTGTGAGGAATGGCTCCATTCATGAGGGCCACTGACCACCCACAAGACACAGAGAGGCAGGCTCCTCCTGGGAATTGGTCTCTCCCTGGTAGCACTTGGGGATGCATGTGGGGTCATCAGGTGCTATTGTACCTGGGGTCAGAGGTGTTGAGTTCAGATGTTTCCTGGAGAAAAAGGGAGGGGGAGGGGATGAGGGAGGAGGAGCGGAATGGAGAGGGGAGGAGATGACTGTGGACTCCCGACTTGGCTGTGCCCCTCACTGCATGATACTGGGCAAGTTCTTCTTCTCTCTAGACTAGTTCCCTCCACTGTAAGGTGAAAAGATTCATTTCCATGCCATAGAAATCCACATGTTCTTACTGTGGCTCTGTGAACTCAAGGACCTCGCAGCCTTTGGGTTGTCCTGGGATGAAGGCAGCAGGGAGAGTGGAGTGGTCTAGGCAGCTCAGTGATTGGGTGTGGGAACCAGTGGGGCCATCAAGCTCCCTGCTGGCTGCTACCCGCACCTCCTTTATCCAGGAGAGTCCTCCAGAAGAAGTAGAGCTTATTTACAAGGACCCATCCTCACTGTGGGGACATGCCTTCCCAAGCAAGTCACCCTCCTGACTGGCCTGCAGTGTCATCCTCTTAAACGGAGCCCAGCCCTTTAAACTTGGTTTATAGGTTGAGTCACAGGATGTCACTTAAATGCCTACTTAGAAACCAATTTCTGCATCTTCCTTTCTTTCTGGGGAATTCCTGCTTTTGCTCATATCAACCAAGTGGTTCCTCTGTTGTTCCTTAAAGACCCTCTCCTTTTAGGTAACCTGATTTCGTAAAGTGAGGTCGACTTTAGTGCAGTGGGTCTGTATTTTCTGGAGACGGAAAGCCCTGTACCTTGACACTTGGCCGAAAGGGCAGGGTTGGGTCTCCTGACATTTAAAACTCAGGTGAGAAGAATACTATTTAGGGAAAGTTACTGGAAAAAGACATGTGGTTCATCCATGGCTCCCATAGCCTAAAATGCATCCCTCAAACAAGCCAGAGGTGCAGAGAGCTGGGGTCCAGACCACATACATTGGCCCTCAGTAGAATTTGCTTCCTATTTTGTGGTTCACATGGAGGGATGTTGTAAGAATCAACTCTGTGCAACTCATGGCTCTGCATGTTAGGATGTGTGTTGTTGGGGATGTTTAAACTAAGTGACAAAATGTCCACTGTGCAAAGACCCTCAGGAGAGACTCTCATCTGGCCCATGTCCCAGGGTTACTTACACTCTCCTTCAGCCACTCCTCTTTGGATCTGGCTGTGTAAATGGACTTGTCTTATTACCTACTGGAAAGCTTAGAGGCAAAGGTAGAACCCACTTCAGCAAGGCTCCCCTACCCCTTCCTACCTCTCTGGCTGTCTCACCTGGGTTTCTCATGCAGGCTCAGCCTCTTGTCACTATCCATTAAATGCTGAGAGCCCACAAAGCATCTGCCCACACTCTCTTCTCAATCTCTGCTGTCCCCTTGGGAAGGTTTAAGAAGGCCTTGGCTTCCATTGCCTTCAGTATCAGGACTGCGATTGCTGCATGTAACAGATGTGCTGATGACCCTGGCCTGGCCAAGTGGGGGATGCTTTCCCGAAGTGCCTGTCAATGAGCACAGAAGCAGACCCTCCAGGGCGGTGCAGGGACTACACAGCGATATCAATATCGACATTGATGTCTCCACCATCTGTGGCCTGGGGCATTTGTCTCCATGGCTGTGGCACCTCCAGCCTCATGTCTGCATTCCAGGTGGGGAGAAGAGAGAAGAGGATGGAAAACTGCATGTCAGCCCAGTCTACCCTCTTTAAAAAAATAAATGGATTTTTTATTGCTAACATCCATACAGAAAAATGCATAAATCACATGTGTACAGTTGGACGAATAATCACAAAATCCATTTTGAGGTGTTCACTTTAATCTCCCTCCTTATCGCTTGTCATCTGGGCCTCCATCTGCACTGTTAACCCTTTGTCATTCCATGTCCCCAGTTGTAGTGAACACCATCATGACATTCCTGTCATCAGAGTCCTCTGCTGTAAGAACCAAGGATAAGTCATTTCCCTTAATTTGCCAGGAAGGAAATAGCCACTGCCGAGGGGGACCACATCTGTCAATCTGAAGATGCATGTGACAGCTCCAACAGTGGAACCTAGGCTCACTGTTATCATTCAGATTTATTAAATCAAGTACCATATTGATATGCGTGTGGTGGGCAGTGCAAAGAGTCAAGAGGATTTGAAATTAGTTAAAGAGGATGTAAATATGAATTGTGAACAAATTTTGCCTGCCTCCCTCCTTCTCTCCCTTCCTCCCTTCCTTCCTTCTCCTTCTTTACCAGAGGAGATGAGGGTAAAAAGATAGAATCTTTTTCATAGACTAAGAGGCTGTCATAATGGTTATCTCGAGCAATGTCCCCACTTTATAGATGGGAAAACTGATACCCAAAGGGAAGTGACTGCTAAGGTCTGTGTCCCGGGTTCCTGGCCTTTCGTGTCTTTCCTGAGCCTATTTATCTGGCTAATGGCATTTTCCCATTCCTTTTTGGGTTGCTCACTGAGAGGAATTTGGGACGGGGGGAGGTGAGAGGAAGTCCAGTTTCTCAAGCAACGGGGGTGGGGTGGGAATGGGGCTCCCTGGATCGAGCCCACGTGTCCCTGTGTTTCTGTGTAATCTCCAGTCACGCAGGCCATTCAAAACAGACCTGTTCATTCACGTAATAATTAAGGAAAACACAACAGCTCTCACAGCTCCTGTCCCTGACCTTTAATTAGGTGTGGTGACGCGCTGGAAGCTGCTCCAGCCATGAGGACTATGAATTTGTTAGTTTAATCATTTCAAAGGCTGCTGTGTTTTATTGCGGCGTAAAATTTGGAAGTCTCGTATTAAAACGTACACTTAAATGTAACTCGAATAAATTGCTGTAGGCCAAAGAGAACTTTCTTCTTCCTACCACCAGCCCCGTCCCCTTCTGGCCCCCACCTGGTAACTGTCTATTTCCAAGTGCCCAGAACCTTTCGGAGGGAGAGGAATGGGGAGGAGTGTTAGAGAAACAGCGTTTTAGAAGACATTCGGCAAGTCACCTAGTTGGGCTCCGCTGTCCTCACGGCCGGTGGGACGGGAAGGCAGCCACTCAAGTCCGTGGGTCCAGGTGGGCTGGTGTCTTGATAAAATAAATGAAACCACCACCACTCTTGCTGGTTGCCTCCCAGTCACCTCTGGAAAAAAGTCCAAGTGGCTCCACCTGGCATGGGAGAGCATCGCAACCCAAAGAACAGGAGCTCACCCCCTGCCATGCACCCTCTCCTGCTCTGGGCCTTCGCTCACCCCATGCTCCTGGTCTAGAATGCCACCAGCCCTGCAAACCTCCTCAGAATCACATTCATCTGCGCGCCCCCTCCCTGTTTCCCCCAAGCCGTCCTCGATCTATCCTGGCTGGGCAAGTCTTTCCCTCCCCTGTCTGTCCAGGACGCATTGCTTGCAAGGAGTCAGGACCGGTTTTAGCTTGGGAAAAGAGCATGTGACTCGGGGGCTAATTCCAGGCAATGGAGGTTCCTCTTGAGAGATGCTGCAGGGTCCCGCATGGGGGATAGGGTCTTTAAAACAGAGAGGATTCAAGGAATGTTTCCTGCATTATGAAAATCATCAAATCAGTTACAGACAAATGTGGAAAAATTATAAAAGACAGAATTATAGGGGAAGGAAAGACGGCTAATGTCCTGTCTTCTCGAGACAGGCCAGCCTTCCTCAAAGGCTCAGCCCACACCTGCCAGGTGAGCGGGAAGCTCAGCCCAGCAGAGGGTGAGTCCTGTGACCTGTCCATGGCACTGCAGAGGCAGGGACCAGCTCGCTTAGATTGGGTTTCTGTGGTCTTCACTTTTTAATAATGTTTTCAGAAGGGATTATTTTTTAATCTCACAGAATAACATTTCACTACTAAAACAATAGACCTCAATTCTCTCCAGCATAATTTCACCTGACGGTTGCTTTTTGTGTGTGTATGATAAAATATACATAATATAAAATTTACCATTTTCCCCCATTTTTATTGTGGTAAAAACCATAAAATTTATTATCTTAACCATTTTTAAGTGTATAGTAAGAATACATTCACACTGTTGTACAACCATCAGCACCATTCATCTCCAGAACTTTTTATCTTTCCCACCTGAAAGTCTGTACCCATTAAACTCTAACTTCTCAGCCCCGCTGCCCTGCCCAGCCCCTGGTGACCACCATTTTACTTTCTGTTTCTATAAATTTGACAACTCTATGTACTTCATATAAATGGAATCACATAGCACTTGTCCTTTAGTGACCGGCTTATTTCATTTCATATAATGTCTTCAAGAATTTCCTTCCTTTTTAAAGTTGAATAATATCCATTATATTCATATACCAAATTTTTGTTTATCCATTCATCCCTCTATGAACTTGGGTTGCTTCCACCTTTTGGCTATTGTGAATAATGCTGCTAAAACATGGATGTGCAAATATCTGTTTGAATCCCTGCTTTCAATTCTTTTGAGTATATACCCAGAAGTGGAATTGCTGAATCCTATGGTAATTCCATTTTTAATTTTTCAAGGGCCCGCCATACTGTTTTCCACAGTGGCTGCAGCGTTTTACATTCCCACCAACAGTGCATGAGAGCTGCAATTTCTCCACATCCTCACCAACACTTGCCATTTTCTGTTTTTTCAATGGCAACCATCCTAATGTGTGTAAGGTGGTATCTCATTGTGGCTTTGGTTTGTATTTCTCTAATGACAGTGATGTTGAGCATATTTTCACTGGCCATTTGTATGTCTTCTTTGGAGAAATGTCTACTCAGATCCCTTGCCCATTTTTTAATCGGGTTGTTTGTTTGAAGATGGCTTTCTCACGTGTGAAATACCCTCTCGCCCGCCCACTGCTCCCAGGCTTGACACTCTTGACCAAACAGCCTCCTCAGAACACTCATGACTCTGAGCACATTGTCATCATCAGGAGCGGATGCTGGGGACCGAGAGCAATCTTATGAAACTCGTCTTTGGAGAAACACCACTAATAACCAGGTACGGATGGACATGAGTCTGGGAGTTGTCACTGGGGATTTTAAGAAGGTGACTGTCTGCTTGTTTGTCTCATTATTTTTCTATATATTTTTAATGTTTCTGGCTTCATTCTTCCCACGTGAGGATGGTGTGTAATACTTTATATAGACCAAATTCTGCCCCTTGGGACAAATAGGAATAAAGTCATTCCTCAAAGTCTGCCTTTTTCCTGCTTACTAAAAAGCAACAATCTCATAAAAGGGGAAGGACGGGGAGAGAGAAGAGCACTCCCTCTTCTGAGCATCTCCTGCGACCAGTGTGAGCTGCCCATTTCACACGATTTTTCTTCTAATCCTTTCATCAGTCAGGTGAGGCAGATTGTTACCTGAGTTCTCACGTGGGGAGTAGGAGGCTCAGGGAGGCAGGTCAGGGACTGGCAGGGCCGGGACTGAAACCCTCTGCAGCCTGCGCACCCTCCTTCTGTGACAGGCAGCTCTTCTGCTCCTGGTGGCTGGACCATGATAGGAGCCTGATTCAAGAAGAAAATATCATTCACTCTGTCTCTTCTCTTCTCAATCCCTCCCTTTCTGCTAGACATTTCCACTCAGTCTGTAGACATTTTTCATTTTCTGCCATTAAAAAAGAACCCCTGTGTGCTGTGAAACACTCCTTATGGTACTATAAAGGTGGATACACGCCATCACACATTTGTCCAAACCCACAGAATGTCCAGCATCAACAGTGACTCTGGGTGATAACGTGTGTCAGTGTAGGCTCGTCAGTCGTAACAAATGTACCATTCTGGTGAGGGGTGTTGACGACAGAGGAGGCTGTGCGTGTGTGGGGGCTGGGGATGTATGGGAAATCTCTGTATCTTCCACTCCATTTTGCTGTGAGCCTAAAACTGCTCTAAAAAATAAAGTCTATTCAAAAAAGAAAAAAGAAAAAAAAAGCCCTGTGTCCCCTCCAGGACTGGCCTTCCCTCCCATTCTTACCTCCAGGACCCCACCTTCTACTCCTGCTCCTTCTACTCCCCTCCACACCACTGACAAGCCCTCACCCAGGGCTTCCTGCTTCCCTGTGGGCCTCTCCTGTGGGCTCCCCAGGAGCACAGCATCATTCACAGCCCTGCAGCCCTCCGTGGGCCACTGCATTCTTCTTAAACTCTGCCCTGCCCCCTCTGCTCTACAGAATTCTGTCTTGGTGCTCCTGTGGCCCTGCTCACTGCTGCTTCTTGGTCCCTTCGGTTGGCTCCTCTTCCTCTGCCTGCCTCAGTAATACTGGGGGACCCTAAGGCTGCCTTTCTTACCTTCTGCTTACCTTGCTCTGCACCCAGACTCCCTGAGAACTTGATGAAAGTGGGGAGCTGTCTCCCCAGAAAAGCACATACCCATAGCACACTTGCACATACTTTGTATACAATTTCAGGGAGTTCATGGGCTGCTTCTCCCTCTTAGTCCTTTAGGTTTAGAGAGTCTGTGTTAAGGGGTGGGGTTGGTGCACTTCAGATAAGCAGCATTTCTGTGCACCATAGGATGTTTAGCAGCATCTCCTGCCCCTACCCACTAGATACCAGTTCTCCAAGTGTGACAACCAAAAACATCTTTGGGCATTGCCAAATGTCCCCTGAGAGGGAGGCAAAATCACCCTGGTTGAAAGCCACCGCCCTACACTGTTCTGACCTCATCTCTCCCCTGCTAAACTCTTCTGTGGCCCTCCATGGCCTACAGAACAGGTCCCAGTTGGTGAGACCCGTCATATGTTGGCTCCTGCATTCTCCCAGGATGCACATACACCCCACTCTGTGGTATTTGCACTATGAGCCACATGTTGAATATGTCATGGTCTTCCTTCCTTTTGTGCCTTTGCAGATTGCCCAAATGCCTCCTCATCCTAACAGGCTTAGTCCAAGTGCCACTTCCTGCGGGAAGCCTTCCTCCATGGCCCAGGCAGGCTTGGTGGCTCCTTTGTGTGGCCCCATCCCATAGGTGACTTACACTTGCACATGACTCTTGATGTGTTTGAGTTCCTCTCAGAGCCAATTCACTTCTGTGTCCCAGTACCTTGTCCAGGGCCTGCCACTTACTGAATGCTCAGTTGTTGAATGAATGTTGGGGCTCTGTGGTGACCAGTCAGGATGATGAGGAAATGGTCTGTGTGTGGTGTGTCCAGAGATGCAGGAGAGGAGATGGCTTTGCAATGGGTGAGCCTGCTCATGGGCCCCACAGGTGATCACGGGCAAGGGCAGGCACGACAGGGCCTAAAGGGTGGAAGAGAAACCATTGGTGGATATGCCAAAGAGGCGGGTTTCAGTTCAACAGAAAGAAAGACTTAAAATAATAGAACTTTATTGTTATCTTAAAATAGCTGTTCTAATTACCTATTACATGCAATTAAGGAATGTATGTTTATTTAAATACATAAAACAACATATAGTTATGAAAAAATCCTCGTTCATCACTGCTCCCTCCCCTGACTACTGTAGCAGTTTTGTGTGTATCTTTCTAGGTCTTTTTCTATGCATTTATATATAGATATAGACACACACATGTGTATATGTGTGTGTGTTTATACACACACATATACACATATCTCATAGCTAGATGAAATTTTCTCCCACCTGTACTGTTCTTTCTTGTTTCTCTTCATTTATGTTGAGGAAAGCTATTTTCATCAAAACAAGTAAATGGGCAGAGACTTAGGTGGCAGAATTCCCATCACAGTCCTGTTATGAGAGGCTGCCCATGCAAGCAAAAGGGATGCCTATTTGTCTTTGAGATTCACTGTTCTGAGGAACAACCTGAAATTTCCCCTTCAGGGAACAGTCAGGACCCTGGGCATAAGCTGGGAACCACAGGCTGCCTATTGGGACCTCGGGGGCCTCGTGACCTTCTTTCCCTCCAGGACGGACAGGCTGCTGAGGGGAGAGCAGATGTAGGGGGCCTAGCAGGAAGGAGGTGGATGGGAGCCAGGCTGAGAGCGGGCTCTGGATGCCCACCCAGGGCAGACTGTGAGCACCAAGGGCCATTCAGTGGGAAAACTGATGTTTTATACCATCTTCTGGCTTTATGTGTGGTCATGATCAACAAATACTATGTTTTCCTCACTGTTTCCCATATGTTGAGGTATATATAACTGAGGAGTTACACATTTATGTTTCCTTTTCTAAAACCAGTAAATGCAATCATATTACATATACTAACCTATGACTTACCCTTTTTGCTTAATACATCTGATATTTTTTTTCCTTATCAGATAAAGATATATACCATCTTTTAAAATTGGCTATTTGGTATGGATTTCCATGATGTGTGTAATCATTGTCTTATGGATAGACATTTAAGTTGTTTACTGCAGTAGCTGGAATGGCCCCCCAAAGTCACTGAAGCTTAATTCCCACTGGAATCCCTAAAGGTGGGAAATCCTATTACGGTAATTGAAAGGTGGGGCCTTGAAGAGGTGATTAGATTGTAGGACCATGCCATAGTGAATGGATTAATAATGGTGGTTCTGAGGGCTTGCTTTAAAAGGAAAGCACATGAGAGTTTCTTTCCCTCTGCTTCCGTCATCTTGCAATGTGCTACCCTGTGTGACTTAAGCCATCACCAAGGAAGACCCTCACCAGATGTACTCCTTGGACTTTGTACTTTCAGTCTCTAAAACAGTAAGCAATAAATTTCATTTTATTTGTAAGTTATCCAGCTCCAGATATTTTGTTACAAGCAACAGAAACAGACTAGTACATTTACAATGGTCTGTTGTTATAAGCAGGGCTGCAATGGGCAATGGGCGTTCTTGAATGTACAGCTTTTTGCACATACATCATCTGTCTGTATATGCGGGGCTGACCCTGGTGAATGGGTTTATACATTTTGGATCTTGATAGCTATTGCTCTACCAATTTATATTCACACCAACTGTGCGTGAGACCACCGACATCCTTGCCAACCCTGGGTATTTGCCATCTTTTTATTTTTCCACTTTACCAGGGGGGTTTTATGATGAGGTCCCCTGAGGTGGGCTAAGCAGGGACCACAACTCCATCTATCAAGGGCGCTGTGGAAAGATTTCTTCCATGGAAGAGAGGCTAGGACCCATGACCTCCGAGTCCCTGCATTCTATGCTTATTAATTAGAATAGAGTCCTGTGTGAGTGGGAGGCAACAGCGTTCTCTGAAGCCCTGAGGCAACCCTGGCCATCTGGTTCTTCCAAGGGGCTGGAAAGCGAGCCCTGAGGTTATAGGGCCTGCCAGGGGTGAATCAGGCTTTTACTTTCACCAATAATAGAACTCATTCTGGGGGCTGACTGGATGACATTCTGCTTTCTCTGTAGGAGAGAGTGTGCTTCCCCATGGGAGAGTGCGTCTCAATGTGCTGAAACTCAGAGGTCCTGCAGTTGGATCTCTATGGCACCCCCAATCTGGGGAGCTGGTCCTTCCTGCATGGTCTGGTTACTGTATTGAAACCCACATCCTGTCACGAGGGCCAGAGAGGAAAACAGGGGTGTTTTGAGGGGACCTCCCTGAAACATAGAAACCCGTCCATATTACACTTCCTACAGCATGGTCCTGATTGTGCCTCTTCCCTCCTCCAATACCTTTGGTGGCTCCCTACTGCCTGCAGAGGGACATCACAGTCCTTAGGGAGGCCCCATCACACACCCTGGGCTCCAGCCAAACTCCATGTTGGGTTGAGTGCCCTCCCTCCTTGTTCTGACTTGATGGTTCTCCTTAATCTGCTCCCCCGACATTTCCAGGTCCTGCTCATCTCTTAAGGCTGCCTTCTACATGAAACTCCAGCCCTCTCCCTTTAACTGCACCTGCATTCTCAGTCTTATCCTGGGGTAAGTTCTGCCAGCGACCTCACTCCTCTCCTCCTCCCACGATCCCCACTCAGCACCAGTCCAAACATAGCCACGCTTCTATCCATAGTAGTTACGCATATCTGAGCACAAAGTCCAACGGTGGCACAAAGAGCACAGAATCCGCAGGCTGGGGTTGGAATCTGGCTCTGTCACTTAGCATATGACCTTGGGGAAATTAGTTAACTGGCCAGGGCCTCAGCTTCCTTATCTGTAAAATGGGGGTAATTACTCCACTCACAGGATTATTTGGGAGATTAGTTGTTCTCACCCATGTGTGTGTGTGTGTGTGTGTGTTGACCCCCCTGTCCCCGGGGAGATTTGACAATGTTTAGAGACATTTTCGTCACAACTTGGGGTGGGAGGATACTCCTGGCATCTAGTGGGTAGAGGCCAGGGTTGCTGCTAAGCATCTTACCACACATAGGACAGCTCCCTAGTCATAGTGGTGAGTTTGAGAAACCTGTACCCTAGGAGTCTCTGATTCACAGCAGGGGCCTCCTGGATATGCCTAATTCATCCTGTGTTGTCCACAATTCCCAGCACCGTGCCTAGCACAGAGTCACTGAATGTTAGGTTTAGGGAGGAAGGAAGAAGAAAAAGAGGAGATATTCTTATCCTTGTGGTTCTATGGAAAGGAAGTTAAAGACCACGATGTTGGGATATGGAGGGACCAGGATTAGTAAGAGGGAGGGTTCCTCCATGTGGAGTGTTATGTGGAAGAGAGGCTGGTGGTTGAAGACCGGGGCTGGGATCTGTGTGGAGAAGCACCCCAAGCAGTGCCTACCTCTCTTGGGCTCCTGTCATTTAAAAGACAGGGTATTTTTTTGTTTGTTTGTTTCTGGCTCTGAATCACGGTGCCACAGTGAGGGGAATGTGTCATGATTCAGGCTGAAGGGCTTGACCATGGCAAGCCACCAAACGACCATTTCAATAATAACACTACGCACTTTTATGTCTTCCTTTCATCACAGATCTCAAAGCGCAGTGCAAACACTAATTAAGGCTCTTGGCATTCCATGAGGCACTGTGTGTAAATATCACTCTCCCCACTTAGCTGAGAGGGTAAACTGAGCCAGGGAACGGCAGGGTGGCTTCGGCCCAAAGCAGCTCATGCTTTGCTGAAGCTCCTTGGAGGAGAAGCTGGGGTTTGGCAGCCTTCCTCGTGCTCCAACTATGACTTATGTATCCTGTTCCCCAAGCCCTCTTGTTGACACCATGAATAGGAATGGCTTCTTGTCCCCCACGGGGGTAGGGGGCAGACAGGGGCAGCAGGGCATGGGCCGTAGTGCAGAGGTGAAGGGCATAGGGGAGCATCTTACTCTCAACTATGCACTTTAACTGCCGGTCCCCAGACCAGAGGCAGGTGTACATGCCTCCTGGAGCAGGCAGTAAGGGCACAAATGATGTCACAAGGAAATCGAAAATGCTGTTTTTAGGAGGGACACGGGGTGTGCGTGTAATTTTATCGTCTCTTGGAATCTACAATAAATACTTTTTCCAAAATCTTAACAAGAGGTGAGTCAGATTAAGCATAAGACAGTATTCCTTGTATTATTTTTGCAAATTTTCTGTAAATTTGAAACTACTTCTGAATAAAAAGTTTAGAATAAAAAGGAAAGAAAGAAGGATAAATGCGTTTTCTAGAGGCACAGTGTCAAGCCCTTGGGAATACTTCTGAGTACTCTGCTTCTGAGGAGCAGAGGAGCAGCAGCTCTGAATCTTCCACAAGCTCTTTTGGGGACCCGGTCTCCTTGGGCAGGTACAGGGCGGTGGAGGTCCACGGTCCCCTCGAGAGGGGGTTGGGGGGTGGGAAGTCCCCTCTCGAGAGTCACAGTGGCCAATGGGGCGAGTGAGTCCAACAGAAACACTGGGGGAAAGGAGAAAGGAGGAAAACGTGTTCCCATTTTTAAAACGTGGTCGAAGAAGCCCCCTGAGACTTGAGAGCGCGGGCTGCGCGCCCCTCGGTGCGGTGCGTGCGCGGTCCCGGCCGCGGGGCGCTGCGCCCAGGCTGCCGTGACCCCAGCCCCGCGCCGACACTGCCCCCTGCGGTGACTCACGCCGGGATCGTTTAAATACCGGGAGCGCCGGGCGGCCGCACTCCTGCTGCAGCCTTGAGCCGGCCCACGTCCTCCTCTGGCTCCCTCTTGTCGACGGCGGGCGGGCTGGCGGGCCGAGCTGCTGGTAAGTAGGCGAGCCGGCCCCTCTCCCCTCCCTGCCTGGAGGCCCCGGCCATCCTTCCCTCTCCTGCTGCTGCTGACCCCGCTTGCCCGGGAGAGACTCCAGAAGGGGCAGGGCTGGCGTGGTGCCCGGGGATGCCCTCGGAACGGGGCCGGGTGGCCTGCCCTGGAGGAGCGCCAGCCCGCTCCGCGGATCCCCGACTGGCCTCCTGCTCCCCCTTGCCCCCCTTGCCCTTACCACCCCCTGATGTCCACCTGGGGTGCTGAGAAGATGTTTAGACGGAAAGATGGGTTGAAAGTTGCCTACATTATCACACCCGTTACCCACTGGGTTCACCTCTTTCCAGATACTAGATTTATTGAGGGAAGAGTTTCTCTTTTTAAGGTTCAGTATATTTGAACTTGTGTCCTCTTTCCTGACACTGATTGTGGTGGCCACCAGGGGCCTGCCCTGCTTTTGGGTCTGTTCAGGACCGATGAGACCTTCCTTCATGTGGGGTTTCCCAGGCAAGAGGTCTGTCCTGTTTTCATAGACTTATAATTACTACAAACATCAAATGTGACTTACCAGCAGATATGCTGGTCTCGGGTTTGGAGTTCTAATTTGGAATTAAGCTGTAGGCTCAGAATTGTTTGGGTCTAACTTTGCCTGTGGCTTAAGGCAACCCCATTCTGGTATCTTTCCCTCTTGCTGGCTGGACATGTTGGGCCTTGGTGGAAGCTGATGGCTTTGAGCAGGGAGTCAGGGCTGGAGACGGACTTGTGATGAGGGGTGGTGTGGATTTAAAATCATGTCTGTTGGACCTTTATCTGTGTCTCTGCTCAAACGTAGAGGCAGGACTAGGGGCCAAGGAACCAACTGTGGAAAACCAGAACTTTCTGGATCCTCCCACCTGTGCCAAAGCACGAGAGCCATTCTACCTCCAGAGCCAAATGTGTTACCTCGGGGCAGCTTCGACTCTGGGATGACACACGCACTCAGACTGAAGGTGCTGGGTGCCCGTCTGCACGCTGCAACTTCTCCTTTGGTCTTATCTGGGGTTACATCACCTTATCTCAGGGGCTGTCACATGTGTTGGTGCCCCTGGCTCCCTAGTTTAGAAATTCGTTAACAGCTGGCACTTTTACTCTACGTCAGCTGAACATCTGGAGTAAATTCAGGGCCAGACAGCCCAATTTGCCTGTGGTCTTGAGTCAGCTGGGCGGGCTTGGCAGTGATGAGGCAGGCATATGAGAGGGGTCGGGGCCAGGGGCAACTTCTGAATAGGCTCCGCAGAAAGTGAGGTCACAGGGGGTTCTTCCCAGGGCTGGGGGTCACTACCTTGGCTTGCTCAGTAAATGGAGGGGGTGGAGAGGTGAGGGTGTAAGTAGATCCAGACTTGGAGAAGTAAGAAGAGATGTGAGAGAAGCTGCCATGACTTGGTCCTGCCAGTAAACAGTCCTGGGGCTGTGATCACACATGGCAATTTGCTGCCATAAATCCTGACCACGAAACAGCGACTTCAGCTTTGGGTTTCATTGCCTCCCTTGGCTTAGGGATGCAGAACTTAGAAAGTGCTTCTAAGTTGCTTTGATCAGGGACTGATCCATTTCTTCCTAATTCTGGGTCTCCTGGTGCTACCCGGGGAAGGGGGCTGTTTCTAGACCATGGCTTCTTTCATAAAGGCCCCTTTTGGGAAGTTCTCCCTGTTCTGCTGGGCAGTTTGTCAGTATCTCCTGCCACTCCTGCTAAGCTAATTACAGCCCTGCTCGGGGCCTCTGCAAGAAGCCAAAAGTTCTACTTCCCCCAACCCTGGGAGGATCCCCAACAAAAGGGCTGGAAAAGAATCGCTTTTTCTTACTCATTTTCTTTTTCAAAACAATGAATGATATTTTGGCTTTGAAGGGCCATGAGAGATGGGGTCAACAACTGAGCAAGGTGAGGGTGAGAGTGTGGCCATCTCACCTTGGGGCTCAAGGATGCTTTGTGTTTGGGGTTCCAAAATCAGGATCCTGTGAATGGAGCTGTGTGTCGTTGAGATTACTGGGGTCAACTCCCTCTGGTGACCTCTTCCATCCTTTCCCTTCAACCTTTCAGGCCACTCAGGTAAAATTGAACAAAGACCAGCAACAGAACAGCCTCAAGGAAGAAAATCCCTGAAACCATGCAGTGTGGGAGTTGGGAGAGGCACTTGACCTTGGCCTATAATGCTGGCCAAGGGGAGGGTGGACTGTATCTGAGTCTCAGGTCATTTTAAGATGGAGGGTGCAAAGTCACCTCTTCTCCTCTCCTGGGCACTGCCAGGCATGTGGCTGACAAGGTCCTGAAGCCTAATGATAAGGTTCAGGGGTTCACTAAGCTGTATGGTTAGGGGCCCTGATTGGCATCAGGAGTCTTCAACTGACCGTGACCTTGAGTAAGTCACCTTCTTCCTGAGGACCCCTCAGTTTCCCACAAAATGACCACCTGGTTTGACCAGATGGTCTCAAAAGGCCCTCATATCTCTGATGCTCTGGGTTCTAAGCTCTGCATCTGGAAGCAGCTTCTGCTGCTAGGTTTGACTCAGCACAAACCCCAGATTCCTACCAGAGATGTGGAAAGGGCCGCTGGAAGAAATATTGATGGAGGGAGCTGGGCCATGCCTGTGGCACGACCGTTAGCCTCTCCAAACCTGGTTCTCTCTCTCTTTTCTTGGGGGTAAATGACGCAGGTCATGAATGTAGGTTCCCAGCTGGCTTAGGCCTCAAGTGGTGCTTCTGAGTGTGGTCTGTGGACACCTGCATCCGAGTCACTCGGGGAGTTTGCTAAACACGCAGAGTCCTGGGCCCCATCCAGACCTAGGGGTTGAGATCCCTGTGGTGGAGTTTCCACAGATCCTGATTTTATTCAACAAAAATAACAATAAATGCCACTAACGTTTATTGGGTAATCACTTTGCGCCAAGAACAAGTCTGAGTGCTTCACATGTGTTAACTCATTTAATCCTCATAGCAGCAACGCTATGAGGTCAGTTCTATTAAACAAGCTTCCTAGGTGATTTTATGTGTTGCTCTGGGGGAGCCCGTGTTTAGTGAGATGGGGAGGTCTGGATGCTGAGGTCTGAGCTCCAGGCTGAGCCTCTCCATCAGTGACTTCAGACCTGTTGCCTGAGCCACTGATGAGTTAATTGAGAGCAACACTCTGGCTGTGAGGGGTGGCAGGGGATGACCCCTCAGCAGCTCCATGCCTGGCATCTCCCTCGGCAGCCCTCAGGCTGGTTGGGGGACATCTCACCACAAATGAGGCCATGATTAGGGAGCCCTCTGTAGGGAGAGGGCACGGGTCTAGGAGAGAGATTAACTTTCTGAGCCTCAGTTTCCCCAGGTACACTGGGAGAAAGCAGTGTACTCCTCAAAGCCCCTTTCACCTCCTGGGTCCCATGAAGTGGCTATTGGCTGTGTGGAGATGCACTGATTAACAGGTGGGATTGCTCTGCCTGGGAGGCCTTCGAAACAAGATGGCCTGAAAAGATGGGCAGGAGCTCCTCAGGCCTCAGTGTGAAGGCGGGGCCAGGCCAGGTAACACTGCTGGTGGTGCAGAGGAAGTCACAGGGAAGGGAGGATGGAGAGACTAGTGGAGCTGCAAGCCAAATTTCCTTCCCACCTCCAGTCAGAAGATATCAGAGCTACTAGGGCCCTCGAAAGTCTTTACAGAAAGGGAAACTGAGGCCTAGAGAATTTACCTAAACTTACACTCCAACTTAGTGTCAAGACCAGAGAAGAACACTGGTCTCCCAGGCTCTTTCCAAAAGTTTTGCTCTGTGGCTTAAAGTGAGAAGGAGTCTTTTTTCAGGGAACCTTGTGTTTAGGGATGTGAATGATGATATTAAACCAGAAAAGTCCCAGCCCACCAACCAACAAAGCTCAGGGCTTTGAGTCTAATTATGTGTTCGCTCATGAGTCACAGGGTGTTTCTGCTCAGAGACCCACAGCCAGAGTGTCCTGGTTCTAGCGCTTCTACTCCTGGGGAGGGGCTGCGTCAGAGTGGCCAGGTGAGCTGTCTGTCCTTCTGTCTTCTCAGCTTGCTGACTTCATGAGCTAGAGACAGACGCCAGGCTGTACCCTCTCCCCAGGGGCTGGACAGGGGCTGGACTGAGTCACTGAAGTGATTGAGGACGCGCTCGGCTGCCTGGGGAGGAAGGTGTAATTACAGCAGCTTTGTGGGCCTTTAACTGCCATTGTCACAGCTGCCAAGCAGCTCTGGGCAGCGTGGGCTATTAGGGACACTGTGTGCCGGGCTCCTGAAGGCACAGGCTGCTGCACACTTGCTGAAAATCCGAGGGCCCAGCCCCTGAGCCTGCTCTGTGGCCCCTCGCTCCGTGGAGGGCTCTGCATTTGGGTTTGAGGTGAGCTCTTGGGAGGTCGTTTGGTGCAGTCTGTGCCAGCTGGGACAGTAACAAGTGCTGGAAAACAGGAAACTGCTGCATGTGGTGCTAGGATGGGCTCTGCAGACGTGAGGATTTATAAAAAGAAGGAGACTCTGCAAATTCTTGCAATATTTGTCGTGCTGAGTGTGGTCCGTCTTAGACAACCATGGCCCTGTTCCCATAAGGAATTATCTCTCCACTCCTCCTTCCCTGGCCTGGACCCTTCCCCGGGGGTCCATCCCCAGCTGGGGAGTGCAGATTCAGAGAAGACCATATAAAGATGGGTTCTCAGAGGCTGCCTCATCCTACACTGTCATTTACAGATGGGAAATTCAGCAGAGACTGCCCTTGGTTTGCCAGGTGATGGGCGCTTAATTTAATCTTTGATGCTTGGGCTGTGACACCATTTTGAAGCATGCTGGGCATAGGAGTATACATTAAAAATAAATAAATGCTAGCTAGCTTGTCACCAGGAGTTTCACCTTTTGTGAATCTCTCACACACACATAAACCAAGGGGATTGACAAACACCCACACCTGTCCGCAGACCCCTGAGAGCACAGACACAATTGTCCTGGGAGATGGATCTTGTATCCATGCTCTGGAACTCAGCCTTAGAATCCTAACATCTTGGGGAATGGTCAGGACATCAGCTGTCTTCTCATCTCATACCCTACCAGTTGTAGGAATTATCTCTACAGCTTCTTTACCAAGTGGTTGCTCAGCCTCTGCTTGGATACTTCTAGGCACAGGGAGCTGACTACCTCTATGAGGTTGTCCGTCTTGACTTTGGACAAGCTGTCTTTGGTGGTGGACTGAAGTCTGAGACTCCATAACTTCTGCACACTGATTTTGACCTCTGGTGCCACATTGAGTTAGGTTGCTTTCTTTATCCCATGGCAGCCCTTCATGTGTACTAGGAAAGTGCGTGTGGACTCCTCACACCTTCTTTTGTGGCTGTTCACCCACAGCTTCTTCAGTGGATGCTCAGATGTTTTGGTTTCTGGTTCCCCTCATCATCCTCTAGAAATTCTTCAAGAGGCCAATTTGTCATTGGCCTTCTGGAAGTTCAGAGTGGAACTGAGCACAGCACTAGAGGTGTGGCCTGATCAGGGCAGTGCAGAGTGAGAACATCACCTCCTTTGTTCCACACTTGATGCTTCTATTAATCCAGTCTCAGATTCGATTAGCATTTATGGGCAACCTTCTTTCTTTGTTACTGTCAATAAAAAGCCCTAAGTCTTTCTCCTGGGGTGGACATTAACTACTTTTCCTTTGCCCCCTGTTTAGGCAATTTGTTTTCTGCTCTCCGGTTCTGGACCAGACATTTGTCTATACAAGTTAATTTTTTTAGATGTGTTCACAGCTTAATCTGGTCCCATTCCTTTGCACCTAGACTCTGTTGGCTAAGGTATTCTTTTCCTTTCTTTTTTCCACTGTTCTGCATACTTAGTCAAGTCCTTAATGTGAAAGCACAACAGGTCCGGGCTTGGATAGGCTGTGAGTAAGTAAAAAATTAAGGTCTATGTGGGGGATGAGCTTGGGTTTTTCCCTCAGAGTAAGCTTCTTGGGGGTGGGGGTGGGGAGGATGCATAGGGCTGAGGCCAGTTTGAGAAACCTGGATTATTCTGAGTTATGGGCCAGACTCCGGACCCCATGAGTTCAGGGGCACAAAGAGAGGCCAGAGAAATACCAGCCCCACCAGCCAGTTTATATGCCTTATATGCCGTCATTTGACATTCCTTCCTCTGACTCAGGATTTTTGCTCATTAAAAGGACAAACACTGCATTAACACTCAAAGTACTCACCTAGGAGTCTGGAAACCTGGGCTTTAAGTTCTGAGCCCCAGTTTCCCTGTTTCCTGCATCATAAAATGATGGGAATGTATGAGCAGCAGTTAACCCCTCAGGAGTTACAGACCCCTTTGAACCTTGCATGGAAGTTATAGGTACTCTCACATATACACAGAAATCCTTTTTCCATTGGCTGAGAATGCCAAGATTAGAAGCACTTTGAGGCCTTCCTGCCTTCAGGAGTCTACAAGGCCCATGTTGTGGCTAAGCTTGGAACAACTGCACACATCGGCACAGCGCTGTACAGGACGCCCTCACATCCATTCTCCCATTTGCTCTCACAACAGCCCCAAGAGGGGGCAGAGGTTATCATCCCTGCTTAACAGACGAGGAAGCTGAAGCTCGGAGGAAGCTTCAAACTTCATTCAAGTTCAAACTCAAGATGTATTCAAAGTCAAACTGTTAATGGTCCTTAAATATTCACGTAGGGACTAGTACCTATGTCTCATATCTCTCCATCACACACACACACTTGTCATTGTCCTTGCTGACTTCAAACACAAAAACTTTTATGAATTTGGCTCCATTCCCAGATTAGCGCCATGCCTGAGGGAGCATCTGGACCTACCACCTTTTAGCTCAAAGTGCATCCTAAGTTTTCTGGGACTCATTCAAGGCCATGCCATGTTTCTTTGGGGAAAGTGGGATGCATACCCAGAAGGCACAGCCCAGGCATCGGCTGGGCCACAGCAGCCTCTCCCAGCGAGACAGAACATGGTGCAGATAGTTTGTTTCCTTTTATTGGGAAGGTGGTTTGGATTAAATCTAGATGAAGCATGTGTGGAAGGGTTAACAAAGGGACAGGTTGTTGGTAGTGGTGGTAGGGTTGGCTGGGCAGGGCAGGGCAGGGCAGGGCAGGGCAGGGCAAGGCAAGGGGGAGCTGAACCTCCCCTGTGATCTCTTCCGGCGGGTCAGCACGTGGTCCTAACTCTGCTGGCTGCTGCTCCTCCAGCATCTCCCCCAGGTTCAGGCCCTATTTGTTCCCATTTCCTCTCTTTTCCTCCCAACAAACCCATGTTCAACCAGCATGTTCAGGTGCTATGAGAGATACAGAGATGGATAAGATACAGTTCTTGCCTTTGGGGACCTGTGGGGATGAAACACAAGCTCCCTGTCCTTGAAAAGCTTACTGACTAGGGAAGGAGACAGATGGGAACACAATGAATGCTGTACAGGGCCAGTGGTGGCACAGGCAATGATGGAGGTTGGGAGGACCACCTGCACGGGAGGATGACTAATACTGACTCATGGAATCTGGGAAGGCTTCCTACAGGTGATTGCATGTGAGCTGGACTTGGAAGTATGGGAATGATTTGCACGAGGGTGAAGAGCACTCCAGGTGGGGGAATTGCTTGAGCAAAGGCGTAGAAGTAGGAAGGCCTAGAAGAATGTGAAGAGGCTTGCTGGCCAGGACATAGGGAGTGGGAATTGGGTACATGATGAGGGGGCTTGAAGCCAAGCCAGTGTTGTCAGTGAAGGTTGACACCGGCTTAAAACTATCAAAAGCGTCAGTGAGGTGACTCTGACTAATAATGTGTGCTTTCTCCCTTGCACAGGCCATGCCACTGAAACATTATCTCCTTTTGCTGGTGGGCTGCCAAGCCTTGGGTGTGGGGCTTGCCTACTATGGCTGCCCTAGCGAGTGTACCTGCTCCAGGGCCTCCCAGGTGGAGTGCACTGGGGCACGCATTGTGGCAGTGCCCACCCCTCTGCCCTGGAACGCCATGAGCCTGCAGATCCTCAACACACATATCACTGAACTCACTGACTCTCCGTTCCTCAACATCTCAGCCCTCATTGCCCTGAGGATTGAGAAGAATGAGTTGTCACACATCATGCCAGGGACCTTCCGCAACCTGGGCTCACTGCGCTACCTCAGCCTCGCCAACAACAAGCTTCAGGTTCTGCCTATCGGCCTCTTCCAGGGCCTGGACAACCTTGAGTCACTCCTTCTGTCCAGTAACCAGCTGGTGCAGATCCAGCCGGCCCACTTTGCCCAGTGCAGCAACCTCAAGGAACTTCAGCTGCACGGCAACCACCTGGAATACATCCCTGATGGCGTCTTTGACCACCTGGTGGGACTCAACAAGCTCAATCTGGGCAAGAATAGCCTCACCCACCTCTCACCCAGGATCTTCCAGCACCTGGGCAACCTCCAGGTCCTCCGGCTGTATGAGAACAGGCTCTCAGACATCCCCATGGGTACTTTTGACGGGCTTGTCAATCTCCAGGAACTGGCTCTCCAGCAGAACCAGATTGGTGTGCTCTCCCCTGGCCTCTTCCACAACAACCGTAACCTCCAGAAACTCTATCTGTCCAACAACCTCATCTCCCAGTTGCCCCCTGGCATCTTCTTGCAGCTGCCCCAGATCAACCGTCTCACACTGTTTGGGAATGCTCTGAAGGAGCTCTCTCCAGGGATCTTTGGACCCATGCACAACCTGCGGGAGCTTTGGCTCTATGACAACCACATCACTTCTCTACCTGACAACGTCTTCAGCAGCCTCCGCCAATTGCAGGTCCTGATCCTTAGCCGCAACCAGATCAGCTTCATCTCCCCAGGTGCCTTCAATGGGCTGACAGAACTTCGAGAGCTGTCCCTTCACACCAATGCACTGCAGGACCTGGATGGGAACATCTTCCGCATGTTGGCCAATCTGCAGAACATCTCCCTGCAGAACAACCGCCTCAGACAACTCCCAGGGAATATCTTTGCCAATGTCAACGCCCTTATGACCATCCAACTGCAGAACAACCAGCTGGAGAACCTGCCCTTGGGCATCTTTGATCACTTGGCGAATCTGTGTGAGCTGAGGCTCTATGATAACCCCTGGAGGTGTGACTCAGACATCCTTCCTCTCCACAACTGGCTGCTGCTCAACCAGCCCAGGTTAGGGACAGACACCCTCCCAGTGTGTTTCAGTCCACCTAGTGTCCGAGGCCAGTCCCTCATCATCATCAACGTCAATGCTATTGTCCCCAGTGTCCAGGTTCCAGCAATTCCCGAGGTACCCAGCTACCCAGAAACACCACAGTACCCAGACACATCCAGCTACCCTGACACCACATCCATCTCTTACACCACCGAGATCACTAGTGCCGTGGAAGACTACACTGATCTGACCACCATTGAGGTCACCGATGACCGCAGCACATGGGGCATGACCCGGGCCCAGAGTGGGCTGGCCATTGCTGCCATTGTAATTGGCATCATTGCCCTGGCCTGCTCCCTAGCTGCCTGCATCTGCTGTTGCTGCTGCAAGCAGAGGAGCCAAACGGTCATGATGCAGATGAAGGCACCCAATGAGTGCTAAAGAGGCAGCTGGAGGAAGGGCTGGGAAATGGTGGGACCATAGGATCTGGAAATTCCATTGTTTTGCCTCCACCTCTGGGTCCACAGAGCCATCCCTGATCACTCTCTCTGAACCCTCAAGAAAGATGCCCCCATCTCCTCCTGACCTGCCACCAGGGAGATCTACCTAGCCATGGCAAAACCCTGGGGGTTTTCTAATTCACATCTCTGGGCTTCCTTCAAGAGGGCCCCTCCTCCGAATCCTCTCCTCAAAGAACAACCTTCCCTGCACCCATGCCCCCTCCTGACCTCTGTAGACTCAATTATTAAGAAGCATGCTCACTTTGTGGGAATAGTTCTGCACCGGGACATCCTCTCTCCTCAAAGTATTATGTAAGTTGATTTTTCTTCTTTTGCTCCTTGTGTTTGTGCCATGGCTAAACACTGTACCCTAAGTGAAAGTTCTCCCCTTGATTTTCTGCTCCTGAAGGCAGGGTGAGTTCTCTCCTCAAAGAAGTCTTCAAACCATTTAGGTGGTTTCTTAATCGCTGCCAAGCACCTGACTTTGAGGATGCTATGAAAGAGAGAGCCGTCACCAGCATCTCTTTTGTGATTTTTATATGGAAAAGGAAGAAAGATATGAGCACAACAAGTTCAGCCTTTTAGAGAATGATATTTCCAAACTGCAAACTTTGCTTTGAAAATTTTAGCCTTTTAGGGAATAAAATCATGTAGAATTTCTGAATTCTAAAACATTAAAGTCAGCTTATTCATGTGGATGGAGAAAGAAACTTGGTGCCTGGAGGTCCTTGTGTTCACCCCTAGGGTTTTCTTTTTTAACTTTTTATGGAAGTATAACACACATACAGAAAAGTGGGAGCATGATAGTGTACAGCTTGGTGAATTTTCACAAACTGAACACACCCATGCAATCAGCATCCAGATCAAGAAACAGAACATCACCAGTATCCCTGACCCTGAGCTTTTACTGGAGAAGACTGAGGCTTCTGGAGATGGCCTGGAATTACCTGGGACCTGGCTCCCCATGAGCCAGGATGGGTCCCTCCCTTCCCCAACAGCCAGCCCTTGCAAAGGCCCAGCTACCAGGGGTGGAGGAGAAGATATGAGTACGCACAGGACAGGAGACTCTGGCCTGAACAGGAGATTTATTAAGTCCTGAGACCAGAGACACCCACGCTGGCCGGGTCAGAAGCATCCAGACTCCAGAGGCACAACCACACCCCTTTCCTGCCAACAAGCTGCCTTCTACATATTGGAGGCACCTCTGCCTAGGACCTTTTATGGGCATGATATGCCTATATCTGTTTTTAATTTTCATTCTCCATTTGGGAGAAGTGAAATAGCTCAGAGATGAGATCCTTTAATTGAATAGCTAAGTGTAATGGAATCCAGCGATCCCTCTAATGTTGTGGTAAAATTCTCCATCATTACAGTCAGCTAGCAGCCAAACTTCAGAATTTTCCCTTATAGCAGGCAATATCAGGGTACACTGATGGGTCACACTGGGTCTGAGGCTCTCTGGAGCTCCTCCTGCCTGTGGTCTGGTTGTAAGAGTTGAGTTGTTTGGTCTGGGGTCGCTCTCCTCCTTGAGTTATAGTCACATGAATACCTGCCTTCGCTGCCCTTTCTGCTGGATGCATATTCTCCCGTTGTTAAAGAAATTATACTCATGGCAAAGCATATCTTTCTCTGGACAACTGTCCAGCTGTTTAGGAGTAAAAATGGTGAAATGGAGAATATCAGGTCTCCGTGTCTGACCAGGAAAGAACCTCCGCTGACTCCACGTGGAGTTAGCAATCCACCACCAATCCTGATTGGTCTTATTAGCTCCTTCTGCTCAACAAGACAGATACAAAGTCCTCCAGGGCCTTAGTAGCATGATGCTGCCAGGATGACCAGATTTCCCTTCTAGTCCCCATAAAAAGGGTCCAGGAAGGGATGTTTGTAAGAACGAGTGCACTTTGTAGCTTTTCATTCTCTGTCCAAGGGAATCTGGGAGAGATAGGGCCTGTCAGAGTCAAAAGGCATAGTCTCCCCAAGGCAGATCTGGGTCTCAAAAAAAGGTGTTTTCAAAATATCTGTAGCAACTGGTGGACATGTACCAAGGTCTGCCAAGGCCCAAAAGGAAGTGAGCCCAGGACTTGGGGCATGAGCATCGTTCCACGGACGATGGCCTGCTATATTGGTCCTGGGGCCCCAGGGGAGGCTCACCTCCTCTCCTGCAGACAAGGAGCACGGTTTGGCACCACACTGCTCATGTTCAGAGCTTCCAGGGGCTCCCTATGAGTTTGCTCCAGCATCTCATCGTGCACAGGCACAAGTGGGCCAGGCATGCTGAGAAGCAGGAGTCCTCTTCATCCAGTGTACCCTGCCAATCTTAACCCAGAACTCCTGGGTATTTCTGGCATTGGCCATGACATTGGAGACCTTCCTCTCTGGACCAAAGGCTGGCCTGAGGACAGCTGTCCTCAGATGCTGCTGCCCAAGAGCACCCCTGGGGCCCCAGGACCAATATAGCAGGCCATCGTCAGAGGGGTGGTGGACCCTGTGTGTGGCCTTCGGAGCTTGCATCTTTCTTTCTCCCATTGGAGCGGTTGGGTGCAGCTGTTGGGCATCCTCTTCCTCAGCAGGACTTTGGAGCTCTCTGAACTATGGTGTCTGGCCAGGGAGCTGTCAGGAAAGCTGGGTGGAGTCTCCTTTCTAACAGGATGATGCATTTGCTCAATTCTTGGGGCTAGAATGAACCGCTTGGTTCCCCCAAACCTGAGGCAGAGTGCAGAGTTCAGTTCACTTTCCCCTTCTGTTCCCTGGCTTCTAGGCCACTTCTCGGCCACTGGCAGCCTCCTTCTGGAGAGGGAGGGTGGAGTCAAGGTTGGAGGGAAGATAATAAAAGCCATCAGAACACCGTGTTTTGAAAGTGCTTCCTGTGTGTGCAGGTGGCCTGCACAACACCTGACATGCGTTCTCTTTTTAACCCTCACAACACCGCGCGGTATTAGGGCCATCACCTGGAGACAGGGTATAAAACCGCTTGTTCTTCTGCATGCTGTCCAGTAGACTATAGGTCTTACTTCTCTCTCAAACTTTGTACATGGCCTTATTGTCTGTCTTGGGCTTTCATCATTAGACCAAAAAAGTGGGAGTCACTCTCCTGTTGCTCCCCACGGTCTTAGTCATTGGAACTCCACTTTGGTTTTGTATGGATCAAAAGCTTTGTAAACACAGGAAAAGATTAGACTCATCCATCCATTAAAAAAACCTGGCCCCTCTTAGGGGAATTGTTGGGCCATGTGTGTATTGTTCCTCCTCTTTAGAATTTGGAGGCACCACAAAGCTCTTAGAACTTTTTATGGGCAACAACACGGTTTCCACAACCTTACAGATGTCAGCGTAGACCCGTCTCAGGAACTGACTTCCAAACTCAGGAAGCTTATGGAAAGTAGACAGAGATAACTAGATAACTAGAGTTGGTGAAGAGATGTTGAAGGTACCCTAGCTGTAAGCTACAAAGCACTCAAAGATTCAGCCCCGAGATCCCATAGTCAGAGCAAAATCCGGTTGTTGGGGAGGTGATGTGGTCTTGGGAAGGAAGCCATCGCTGTTGTTCAGAGAGGGTGGGCCGGCAGGCCACGTTTAGGTGAAGTTCCTCACAGTCCCAGGTTTCTTCTTCTCCCAAGGAGAGATTGTTCTCACCAACCCATTGCCTTCATGCTGCCTTCAAAAGTAGATCATGTTTGCCTTGCTTAGAGAATCAGTGCAAATAGTTCCAGGTGCTTGGCGATGACTTTAGAGATTTCTAGGCCCCCAGGGATTTACAGAGTGTGAGCCCTAGTGGGCAGGGTTGGGGTCTGTCTTTTGCTGGATGCTGCTTGTAACACATTTGGTGTACAGAATCAACAATAAATGATATACCCAGAACACGTGTGCTCTCTATGGATGTCCGGCTAAGGGATCTCACATCTGTGGATTCTGTTCTTGCTGCCTGTGTGCAAAGCTGACCAACAGCTCCTCACAGAGGGTAGATTCTGGGCTGAGGATAGACCTTGGAAAGTGAGTTGGGACCAAAAAGGAGATAGCAAATGATATCTACAGGCCACTGTGGCTGGAAAAGACCTTACAAATAGATTCAACCCATTATATAGATGAAGAAAGTGAGATTAGGACAGGACATGAATTTTCTATAGTCACCTAGTGAACTAGTGGCCAAGCTAGTACTACAACCCAGGCCTCCAGACTCTTCTATGCCACCAGCATACAATGCTCACTCAGCATTTGTTCAACACACACATGCCTGCGGGCTCAGCTGTGTAGGACTGTCCTGCACTCCTCCGGATTCCCATTAGTACTTAGCACCAGGCTCAGTGAGTCACAGGCTCTCAGAAGACACTGAGTGAAGGTGACTCCCTCCAAGTGACTAGGTGTCCCCAGACTTTTTCGGGTCTCTAGGCTCTAGGGCTGCCACAGCTGCTGGTGTAGGTCCAGCAGTTAAGAGAGGACCTGCTGTTCCTTTATCCCACTGGTAAGCCCATAAAAGTTCCTTTATCCCACTGTTAAACTCATGAAAGGGGCTTCAGACCATATTTGCCTGGTTCTCTGAGCTCTTTAGATCCCTTCTGCCAGGTATAAGCCTGTCCCAGGAGATTGGGCTGGAACAGGGGTTGGTAATGTTCACCAGATTACAGGGCTGGACCCCTTCAATGATGGACAGCAGATACCCTGTTACCCTTCCCTAACCACTAAACCTTAGTGCACTCGGACAGGTTTCTGGAATTTTGGATAGTAGGGAAAGGGGTCAGAGTCTTTATCCTTTTTCTCTCAGAAGGCCCCCGGAGTTCTTAACACAAATGCCCAGTGTCCCTCTGCTGCACATTTCTGCAGTTTCATTTCATACACACGCACACACATGTGTATACACACATGCCCACACACCTCCTCAGGCCCTCTTCCACATCCGCTCCACAGACAGGAATGCAGAAACTTGTAGACATTAAATAACTTGTCTAACGACCGTTTAGTTAGTGGAAGAGCTGGAATTCAAACCCAGACCTGTTCAATGCCAAATTTCTTCTGTTCACGATGACATGTTGACAAATGCAGAAGCTGTGTTTTGGGAAGTATGTGTCAATGCCTCAAGAAACCTGTCCAGAGCACAGGGCAGCATTGAGTTATTCATGGCCTTTCTCTCCTCTCACAGGCTCCTACTCTCCTCAGCCAAAGTGTGGACTTGTAACATGTCTCCATCAAAACATACTTCCTTGCTACACTCTATCAGACCTTTGCAATCTGGAGCGATTGGCTCATATGCAAAAGAATATGAATTCATACTCTTAAAAAGAGTGAGATAAATATCAATACCATGCAACAAGTTAAACAGCCATCGGACTACTTCAAATGGTAGACTCCTGGCATTGAAAACAGTATTAGATTGCTTGTCTAAGTCATCCCTTCACCCTGCACCTCTTAAAACATACACACACCTGACACCCACCCTCACACACACACCTGCCCACACCACATGCACCACACCCTCACTCACCCCCCACACTCACACACACTGTATCCACCTGCTCTCACACACATACCACACACAACACACGCTCACCACACCCCATACACGCTCACCACACACACTCACCAGACATGCTTACCACAGGCTCACCACACCCACACACTCACACTCATCATAACACACCCACCCCCTACACTCACACGTGCACACTTGCTCACCACACACGCTCCTCACCCTGTCGTGCAGGCCTGGCTGAACACCTCTACAGACAGGAAAATCCCTGCCATTGAAAGCAACTTCTTTCATCCTTGGGCAGCCCCGAATGTGAAAGTGTTCCTCTCCATATTGGGCCTAAATCCACCTCCCTATAACTTTTCCCTTTTTAGTTCAGAAAGCGTTTAAAAAGTTAGTTCATTAAACAAACACAACAAAGCAAAGCAACAAATCCACAGCCCTCTGACTTTTCTGGTGGCGCTGAGAGCTGAGCAGGCACTGCCAGGTGGAGGTCACCAGCCACTCCTGCCTCCATTCACAAGGAGAGGTGTGAGTGGGGCCGCTGGTCCTGGGCCTCACTGCTGAAGCAGCCTGCTGGGAACTTTCTAGGGCCTGGTGGATGCCCCTGGGGTCCTAAATGTGTCATGCCTGCAACCTCAGTGGAGTTTTGGCTCCACCAGGGATTTGTCCATGGGAGCAGTTCAGGGTCACTTTGTAATCTTCAGAGGTCTTGTCCAGGCTTTCTCCCCGTCCTGTGACCCCGGTGACATTCCGGGAACAGTCAGGCCACGTGAGGGGAGGAACCACTGCCCAGAACTTTGATCAGTACTGGGGCTGGATTCAGCTGGCCACAGACCACACCAGACACCCTCTGCTCTGGAGGAAAAGCCAGGGCAGCCTTCCCCACCAGCTCGGCCCTCACGGTAGGCCTCCTGGGGTCACTAGGGGGCTCCCAAGTCTGTGGGTACGTGGAGGTGGGGGCGCCTGGCCTGGGGTCCCACTGGGAGGCAAGAGAGGGTCTTGCCACTCTTCCTAGGTTTCTAAGCCTTCCCCAGCTTCAGGTAGACTATAATATCCAGGTCCCCTCCCTGGGAGAAGCCCCTGAGGTGCTCAGCTCGGGTGGTGGTGGGAAGAGGCAGGGGGATGGTCGGGCAGGGGGATTCCGAGGTGAAGATGACTGGGTTCCTGCCCTCAGGGAGCTCATAGTGAGTAGGGAGATAGGGAGGGAGACCATATGCCTAGGTTTGCCTGGTTCCACCCTGGTTTATACCTGTCACCCTGGCATAGTCATTACTAGCTCCCCCTTTCATTCCCAGAAGTGTCTTGGATTAGATGATAAAGCATACGGCTACTTTAGGAATAAAAGCTGCAGGTAGTGACCTTTTATTGAATGTTTATGAGTTGCTAGGTATTGTGTTGTGTTTTATATTTACTATCTAATTTAGCATGTCTATTATGCAATTGACTACTAATTTTAACCCTAAGGGATGGAGTTATAATTATGGATGGGGAAATTGAGGCTTAGAGAGATGGAATGAATTGCCCAGCTAGTAAGCAGGTAGCGGAGTCAGATTTTGAACCCAGGGCTGGCTGGTTAGCTCAGTTGGTTAGAACACGGTGTTATAACACCAACCAAGGTCAAGAGTTCGGATCCCTGTACAGGCTAGCCGCACTGGCAGAGCCAAAGTGTTTCCCCCTCCACTAAGCAGGATGAAGAGTAAGACCTGATATAGGGAGTCGCAGAGAGCCACACACACATTCTGTTCAATCTGGCCCTGAGCCAGGTGTTGGGGTGCAGAGCTGGGTACAGAGATACCGCAGCAGGACCCTGCCCCCCAGAGGCTCAGTCGGGTGAGTGCAACTGACTAGAATATAGAGCAGGAGAATCCAAGCATTCAACGGAGGACAGGAGTGACCTCTGGATCCAAAGGAGGGGCAGTCAGGGAAGGCTTCATGAGGGAGGTGTGACTTACGCTGGCCTGGAAGGGTGGTAGCCATAGGGAAAGTCAGGCACAGGCATTCTAACATAAAAGGGACTGTGTAAGCGAGTGTCTGGTGGTGGGGCCCTCCACAGAGAGAATGGCAGTGCCCAGTTCACAACCACTTCTATTTCAAAGTGTTAGCTGTCTTCTTTTCCAGAGCAGTAACACAGCGATAGACAAGCTGCCTTGAGTCTTTGCAACGTCACTGCCAGGAAGGAAAGAAACCAAGTAAGCCACTATTGTGTGCTTGGAACTGTGCTTCATGTTTTGTGTGATTATCTCAATATTTACAATAAAATAGCTTTCAACCTTGTTATGATAGTGATATATATTTATTATTTTAAAATGTGGAACACATATTTTTAAGTAGAAAGAAAAAATTAAAATTACCCACAATTCTATTTTTCAGAGATAATCACTGCAAATGTTTTGTGTATAATCTTCTATTACGTTTTCTATTCATAAATATACCTTAAAAATGGAAATGTAGTATTTTGGGGCTCAATATATTTCATTAAAGGTATTGCAAACGTCTTGTCAATAAATACTTGTCTATAATTTTACAGACAGCAGAAGTTTCCAGAACTTCTGTGTAGCATAACTCATTTAACCAGTCCCTCATGTTGGATTTCTAGGTTGTTTCTATTTTTTGCTATAATCTAATACCTGTCGTCTCAATTAAGTGCCACAATAGCCCTAATAATACTGTAATTTAGATGTTATGATGATTATTATCATGATTGCTCTGGATGTGCAGAAGCGGCAGCTGTGACCCTGAGAGGTTGCTTCACCTGGGACATGACGAGGCACCATGGCGTAGGGCTTGTGGGGAGCAAGTGGAGGCTGGGCCCCAGTCCAGGCCTGACTGCCTCAGCCACTTGAGTTGTTGTGCCACGTTGAGAGGAAAGGAGACCAGGTCCGGGGAACAACAGGTCTTTCTTGGGAAACAAGATGAGGCAGCCAGGGGCTCTGGACGGGCCTCTGAAGCCCCTCTTCATGCTTTCTGATGAACTGGAGCCCAAATAGTAGCATCCAGCCCTGGTAGCCAGGCACATGGCGATGCAGTCAGCATCCAGCAGCAGTCCCTGGGGGGGCTGGCCCAGCACCCTCTGGAAGGAGTGAGGTTTAGCTCTGTGGTGGATGACAGACCAGCTAAGGCATGCACAGTACCAACCCAAGAGCAAGTTGAGAAGAGGAAGGAGCCCATTTGCACCCAGCCAACCAAATTAAAAAAACACACAAAGAAGCCAGACTTACTTGGCTTGCTTAAAATGTGGAACATTTTTGAGGGCATTTGCTGGTCTTATTCCCAGATGACAAGAAGAAATCTTCTTCCTGCTGCCCCACCGTGGTCCTCTGGTGCTAGTCCCCGCCACCCCCAGGCAGGGACACTTCCTGTCTCCAGAGCTCCCCGCTGACCTGTTCTCTTGAAGGTGGGTTGGGGGAGGGGCGCAAGTCCAGGGCATCCTGGCCAGAGCCCTCAGAATCTGTGCTCTCCTGAACCAAGGACAAAACAATTACACTTTCCCTTGGCTGGGGAGGGAAAAAGTGCTGTAGACAGGCATCTGGCTGGTTCATAGTGGGGCGGTGGGATGATCTCATTGGTTTTTTCATAGTTAAACCTCTGTGACTACTTCAGAGCAGAGCTGGTGCTGGGCAGAAATCAGAATAATCAGGGTCACTAAAGTTGCTGAGCGCCCACTGTGTGCCATCCCCTGGGCTTGGAGCTTTCCACGTGTTTTCTCATTCAATCCTCACAACAACCCCATGAGGAGATAATATTGTGCTCACTGTTTCGAAGATGAGGAAAGTGAAGCTCAGACAAGTTAAGTAACTCAGTCAAGGCCAGCTAATCAGGGATGGAGACGGGATTTGAACGCAGAGTGTCTCACTCCAGAGCGCAAACTCTTAGCCACTCCTGAGCGATGTGAGAATGAGTCTTGAACTGGGAGTGGATATTTTGGAAATTGTCAGTGTTCCACACCCTCACCATGAGACCCATCCCTTGCCTCCCCACCCCCTGCGCCAGTAGACTGCGGCAAGAAGGGTCTTGCCCTAAACTTTAGAGGGCCCTGTTCTGGCCCTTCTCCCCCTGTGACACCCCCAAGGAGTGAGAAGTTTGCAGGACTGAGGGCACAGGCCCATCTGGAGGCTGTGTCCCCACTTCCCCATTTTAAACCATGCTTCAGGTACCCAGGACGTCTGCCTGTGTGGCTCGTTTCCCCAGGTCCATCTTCCCTAGGCTGACCATTCTACAGAGGTGTACAGTTCAGGCCTGTGGGTGCCCAGGGGGCAGCTGTGGGTGGGGTCTTTACTCACAGTACAGGAATCAGGTGGGAAGAGCAGTGGATGGACAGTGGGCTTGGTCCCCTAGTATATGTTCACCCTAAGACCTGCAAAAGTAAGGAGTGGACCTACCCAACTCCACCCATTCCACTGCCTTGGTATGGAAGCCTCATGGTGTTGCAACAAGCACCCTGCTTAGAGCTCAGACCATTGGACTGATTCTGGCCCCTTACTTCTGAACTTGTGTGTCTTTGGGCCAGTCGCTGTAGCTTTGGGAGCCCCAGTTTCCCTGTCCTGGGCACTTACAGGTTTGCTCTGAAGATCAAGATGTATATGTGAGAGCTTTGGGAACTGGCAAGTGAAAATAGCCCCTCAGCTCAGTCCCCACAACAGAGAGGTACCCCTCCCCCCACCCCCACCCATCATTGGCCAAGCCTAAGCTGATTTGTCTACACTTGATTTTCTGTGCCACCAATGCCATAGTTTTGATTCAAGGACTGAATTCCAGAGCAGCATTCTTTGTCGAAAACTTCTAAAGCAGATTATTTCCAAATGACAATGGATTAAAAGTTAGAGGCAGAGGCCAAAGGGAACAGAGGACACAGTTTCCAATTGGCTCAGTAGACAGGCACACTCTCCCCAGGAGGCTTGAGCTTTTCTCCACATGCACCTCTGGCTTTGGTCCCAGGTTTCCTGGCAGGAGCAACTGAGAAAACCAAGAGATCTGGGTTCTCCAGCCTAAGCTCTGCTGGGGAAACCCCAGGCTCTGGACTTGCTCTCTCTGTGAGGAGGCTGGTCAGAGGGTCTCTGGGCCTTTACTTCCCAGTGCTGTATGGGCCATCATTCTAGTAGAATTTTTTCTGGAAACTGCCTTTGAGAACCAATGCTCAGAGGGGCTGGCAGGGAAGGGTGACTGGTCCATTGATAATAGTATGGAATGTTGGAAATAAGAATCGCTCCCTCGTCCTCTCAGGAGGATTTGAGGCTGCTCTCGCGGCCTGGCTGGTGGTCATTCGGTCTGGGCTGACCCATCCTGGGAAGGGAAGCTGCCTCCCAAGCTGCTCATCCCAGCCTTGGACAGTTCCCTCCAGCAAACCCTAACTGAGCACACAGGAAGTCAATACCGTGCTGGATGCTGGGCGTAGAGAGATGAGTACACTTGTCTTCTCAGAAAAAGGGCAGCCATGAAAACTCATCATTTTGGGGACGATACTGTCGGTGAGCATCTGCAGAGGAGCCTGGAGGGAGGTGTGCATTTTCTCAGGAAGAAATTGTTCTCTATTTTCTAATTAAGCAGAAAATTCCTGGGGAAATGGAGGCTTATTGAGAATCTGAGTGGGAGGAGGGCAAAGGGGGCTTTTGTAAGCATCCTGTTTCATGGGAGACCTTTTGGGTGTGGAGACTCGGCGGGAACCTGAATGTGAGATGGAGCAGGCTGCCAGCAGAGGGCAGCAGAGAGACAACCAGCAAAGGGTGCTGGGGCCAAGACTCCCAGCGCTGACCTACTGCAAACTCTTACCGAGGAGAGGTAAACTGAGAAAAATTAGAATTATGTAGCAAGAGGGTTTTCTTTCTTATTTTAATTTTTGGAAAATTCAAAAGTATTCTATCTAAAGGGCATTTTGTTTTTCCTACTTTTTTGGTGTTCAAAGAACCTTTTCTGTAATGATGGTGGCTTGAAACCTTTAACAATAGATAACATAGTTTATTAATTACTTACTCTTTGTTGAACCATGATCTAAAACCTTTACCTATATTTACTCATTTAATCCTCATATTTACACTACCGTGGTAGGCATTATCATTCCCATTTTACAGATAAGGAATTGAAGTACAGATAGATTAAGTAACATTCCCAAGGTCACATGGCTACAAAGTGATGGACCTGGGAGCTGAACTCAAGGAATTCGAGCCACTCCAAGCCATGTAAATAAGTGATGTGAGTGGGAACAGCAGGGGCCTGAGAATGCACATCCTCTAATATGACAGGGGCTATTAAGGAAATGTGATGGAAGAAGGACGGGCGGGATTGAGGCCTGTGGAACCCCCCTCATTCCCACAGGGGAGACCAGGGGGCTTCCAGTGGTGGCTTGGTCATTTTCTGGCTGGGTGCAGATGTCAGGGGGATGTGGCAAAAGCCCTTGCTTTCCTCCACCACCCCAGCTTGGGAACCCAGGGTCCTTTTTGAGGTAGCTCAGTGTTGCTGCTGGTCTGGTTGCAGGTGTCAGGGGGACATGGCCAAGGCCCTTGGCCCCTCACTACCCTGGCTCAGGAGACCCTGGGGCACTTCCTGTGGCAGCTCAGGGGTCATCACTGGGCTGGCTGTGCATGTCAGGGGCGTGTGACTGAGGCCCTTATCCCCCGCCCTTGGGACTGGTTGCAGGTGTCGGGGGCATTGCTGAGGCCTCTGGCCCTCCCCACTTTCTGGCTTGGTAGCTTGGGAGAGTTCTGGTTCTTCTAGGTTACAGGTGTTCTTTGGTGAGATGAGACCTTTACTAGTTAATATCAAACTTTATCTCTGGTTGAGGGTACTTTGCTTTTCTTTCAGTTTTGTGTTGGATTATTTGCTGTTCCCACCGCTTAAATTCTGCACTAGAACTAATTTGTTGTCCTTTGCTTACTTCTAAAATGGGGGAACTTCCTGTGGGGATCAGTACTTGAGCTGTGTAGTTGAGCTAAATTGCTGCTTTGCTGCTGATTCCCTAGGGAAGGCTTTTTGTACAGCTCAGATTTTAATGATTGACTTTATAGGTACTGCCGGGTCTAGTGAAATCTGGTGCACCTGGGTTGTGTAGAAACTCTGGTCTGGGCCTGAGTCTTTTCATCAAACTGCACTCCATGCAATTCTATATCCGTGACCAGTCTCCTCTGAGTGGTCCTACGCTGATTGCTGATTGGGGTGCAGATCAGCTGTCCTTGCTGTGCTCCAGTGTTCCTCCGGTGGGCCTGTCTCCCCCACCACCCCTGCTGCGAACACTTCCCATGGGATGGTCCCTTGCAGTGACTCACTGGCCTCTGAGTGGCTCCTTTTTTTCAGTTGTTGTGGTTCCTTGCTCCTATGTGGGTCCATGGGAACCCTGTTAGTGGTCTTGCTGGCCTGGGGGCCACTAAGGCCCTCTTCTCCCCTGCCGCCTCCAAGCAACTTCATCTGAAGGGCACAGCTGCGGCTTTTGCCAGCTCCTGCTCCATGCACTTAGAAGCTCCAGCCTGGGAGTGGCTGGGATTTGAAACGGTCGGAGCAGTTTTTTCTTCCTCTCATTGTGACTTCTCCTGACTTCATGAACTCTGTAGGTCTCTCTTCCTTTTGCCTTGAGCTCTAGAGGGCCCAGCTTGGCTATTGTTGCTTTTTTATAGTTGTAAATTGGTTGATTTGTGGGACAGAGTGACACTGGGGACTGTCTATTCCACTATCTTGCCTGGAAGTTGTGTCCCCACATCATTCTAAATCTGTGCTTTGAATGTGATGTATCCAAATTTTTACATGTTGGCTACTGATTCATATATAAAAAAAACACTGAAGAATAAACAACTCATAAGCTGCATCATCAATTTGAGTCCTGTAGGATAGATGCTGGCAGGTTTTTTTTTTTTTTTAATTAATATTTAGCAAGCTAAAAGCTCGGTCCTTTCCCCTTACTATAAAAATTCTACTGGCCTGTAGAATCGTGGAGTCTGGGACAATTTCCATGGGCTCCATTGTGGTGGGGTGGGAGTGGGGAGGAGAAGAGTGTTTCGGCAGCAATACTGAGGAACCCGTCTTGTCCCTGAGGCTGTGCTCACCCTCAGCAGATAGTACAACGAGCAGATGGTAGCATCTTCTCATAATTAGGCTCTGAAGTGTGCTGAGATTTGGAAGCTCAGGAAGAGTTAGAATTTAGAAATTTCCAACTCAGGAATAATCTGTCCAAATTTTACATATTATCTTGGAAAATTCTACTGTACCCATGGTCTCCTTTTATACCTCTCTTCCATGCCTTTCTGTTTCCTTTTCACTTCTTTCCCCAACCTGGAAAGAACATAGAAAGTTCAAAAGACATGGGTCTTGGTCCTACCACTGCCACTAACTTACAGGGTGACTGTGGACAGGCCATGTGACATCTTCAGTGCTGGAGGTGATAGCCCTGGCCCCATCTGTCCTGCAAAGCTGCTATGAAAATAGCTATTACAAATGTAAACTACTACCAAAACAGGTGGCCCCACTGCTGAGGCTAATCCTCGGTCACAGCCTGATCCCATCTTCAGGCTTGTTGTCCAGCGCTCTGGCCACTGTGACAGGCTGCCCTTGACAAAGTTGCCTTTTCTGTTTTCTCTTCCTCCCTGGATCTAGGAGATGTTCTGTGGAACCTGGTTGTGCTGGGGCTGCCTCCTGCTCTTGGCCAGGCCTACTGAGCTCTGCCCTGTGGGATGTGACTGCTTCAGCCAGGTGGTATTCTGCTCAGATGAGGAGCTGGCTGCCATCCCTCCAGACATCCCACTGCATGCCACAGACATTGTCTTTGTGCAGACCTCGTTCACCACGCTGGGAACCAGGGCATTCAGCAGCAGCCCCAACCTGACCAAGGTGGTCTTCCTCAACACCCAGCTCCGCCACTTTGGGCCAGATGCTTTTGGGGGGCTTCCCAGGCTGGGGGACCTGGAGATCACAGGCAGCACCTCCTTCAACCTCAGCACTGATGTCTTCTCCAACGTGACCTCATTGGGCAAGTTCACCCTCAACTTCGACATGCTGGAGGCTCTGCCAGAGGGCCTCTTCCACCACATGGATGCCCTGGAGTCTCTCGAGCTACAGGGGAACCGGCTCCAGACCCTGCCTGGGAAGCTCTTTCAGCCTCTGACCCACCTGAAAACCCTCAACCTGGCTCAGAACCTTCTGGCCCAGCTCCCTGAGGAGCTGTTCCACCCTCTCACCAGCCTGCAAACCCTGAGGCTGAGTGATAACGTGCTCTCCAGCCTTCCACATGGCATGTTTAGCAAACTGCGCAGCCTGCAGGAACTCTTCCTGGATGGCAATGCGATCTCAGAGCTGCCCCCGGAGGTGTTCTCACAGCTCTTCTGCCTGGAGAAGCTGTGGCTGCAGCACAACGCCATCGGACACCTGCCGCTCTCTGTTTTCTCCTCCCTGGGCAATCTGACCTTCCTGAACTTGCAGGGTAATGTACTGCGGATGCTGCCTGCTGGTCTCTTCACCCACACCCCGGGCCTGGTCAGCCTTTCCCTGTCCTACAACCAGCTGGAGACCGTCACTGAGGGTGCCTTTGCCAACCTATCCAGCCTCAGTTTCCTCACACTCTCACACAACGCCATCACCCACCTCCCAGCCAGCACCTTCAGGGACCTCGAGGAGTTGGTCAAGCTGTACCTGGGCAGCAACAACCTGACGGCCTTGCACCCAGCCCTCTTCCAGAACCTGTCCAGGCTTGAGCTGCTTAGCCTCTCCAGGAACCAGCTGACCACACTCCCAGAGGGCATCTTCGACACCAACTACAACCTGTTCAACCTGGCCCTGCACGGCAACCCCTGGCAGTGTGATTGCCACCTGGCCTACCTCTTTAGCTGGCTGCACCAGTACAGTGACTGGCTCTTCAACATCCAGACCTACTGTGCAGGCCCTGCCCACCTCAAGGGCCAGGTGGTGCCCGCCCTGAAGGAGGAGCAGCTGGTGTGCCCCGTCAGCTGGGAACGCTTGGGCTTCCAGGCCCAGGGGCTGGACAATGGGGAGCCAGGGGACATCTGGGATCTGGCTGTGGAGGGAAGAGCAGCCCCGAGCCCGTGCACCTACAGCAACCCTGAGGGCACTGTGGTGCTCGCCTGTGATGAGGCCCAGTGCCGCTGGCTGAATATGCACCTGTCTCCTGGGCGGGGCTCGGGCTCCCCGGGACTGACGTACAATGCCAGTCAGGAATGGGACTTGAGGTCAAGTTGCGGCTCTGTGCGGGTCATTCTGTCTATTGGGGCTCGGGTAGCAGGGCCCTAGCTGCAGGTGTACAGAGCCAGGTGTCTGTGCAGACGGCCTCTGGGCCTGACCAGGTGACGGCTGGGGTCCAGGGGTCCGAAGCCTTGGCTTTTCAGATGCAGAGGACGTGGTTTCCAATCCAAGGTGGGGAGGTGGAGTCAGTCCTCTTCCACCACCTGCTGTCCTCCTCCTCTCCTGCCTCCCTCATCCTTCAGAGTCTGAGACCTAATGAGGCCATCATCATGCTTGGCAAAGTCCTTCCAAGCTGCACCATGTCTGGAGAATAAAATAGCACACCCACCCTCCCCAGACCCAGTGTTTCCCATTGTTTAATACACATCCCACTCTTGCTCCCACCCTGGAGTTCTAACCCTGAGGTACAGTCACTACCAGTCCAATTACCCAAAGTGAGGCCACCCCCTTCTGACATCCAGTTCAAAGGCCAAATATCTGTTTTGATTTCTCTCCCTGGAATTTTGTTTATAATGAGTATATAGAAAAACAAGGAGGTGTTAGAAGCAGAGGCAACCAGAAAGATCATGGGCAGGGGTGTGATATGTGCATGTGGAAATCCCGCCATCAGTGCCACCTCCAGTGCTGCCTCCCAGGGAAGTCAAGAGAAGATGGTGCCTGGGGAGGGCAAACCCCAGTGGGGCTTTCATGACACAAAGCACCCAGAGGGGAGCTGGATTTGCCTGTTCAGCACACAAGGTGGCTGCTCCCTAAGGAGAAGGAAAGGCTGAGGGGAGAGGGAGGAAGGACAGCTGGGTGGGCTGGACAGCATGCTTTAGTCCTCAGCCTTCTCACAGCACCTGACTCTGTGGTTTGCTCATTCACTGAAAGGCTCTTCTTGGTTTTCAGGACATTGCCCACTCATCCGGCCTTGGCCACCTCCGGCATGCTGGTCTCCTCAGGGCCCATTGTCATTCACCTCCCAGGCCATCTCATGCATGCCTGGAGTCAGATGCTTCCTCTAGGTGGACAACCTCACATCTCCATCCTGGGCTCAGCTCTTTTCAGCTCCACGCCCTGTGTTCTACCATCAGCCACCAATATGTCCTAACCAAGCTCTGTCCCCAACTCCTCCTGGATTCCCTTCCAGCAAATTGGCAAGCTTGGGAGCTGGGAGTGTTCTCCCATCTCTCCTCCCCCTAGTCCTCACGGCCAACTACTCAACGAGTGGCTCAGGCTTTCAGCTTTTGAATGTCCCCTATCCAACCCTCCTTCCCATCTCCAGACTCTGTTTCCCCGGACTGAACCATGCTGCAGCCTCCTACCTGCTTCCCCAGGTACAGTGTGGACTGGCCTGGAGGAAGGGCTGGGGTGGGAAGGGAAAAATGAATCAGATGTATAGCAGGCTCCCTTGGAGCTCAGGGTCTGGGGGAGAGATCAGAGAAAGGCATAGAGCACAAGGAGGGTGGCGTGTTCAGGTGCCATGGAAGTCAGAGGGGGTGCGGCCCAGGCCAGTGCAGGCCTCAGGGAAGGCTCTATTCCATCTGGGCCTTGAAGGAGAGGCACTAGAGACGTGTGCGAGACGAGCACGAGTCAAGGATGGAAATGGGCAGGAGGGGGAGGTCAGACATGTGCGGCAGGCCCCTGGATGGGGAGCAGAGGGGAGGAGGGCGTAAGGCTGGGGACCCTGACAGAGCCCCTTCTGCAGGGCCTCAGGGCAGAGCAGGGAGTCCATATTTATTAAGGATACCCAGGTGGGTTTTGAAGGACTTTATGTAGAAAAGGGACATGCTCCTGCCCGTGCATTAGGCAGTTGGCCCGGTGAAGTTTGAGGATAGCAAGAGGCAAGGAAAACAGCGAGGACTGTTGCCTGGCTGGAGATGCGAGGGCACGCCAAGGAAATAGAGTCAAATGTGCGGGCGGCCCAACCTCACATACACAGCGGGGCCGCGAGCCAAGGGCAGGGCAGGACAAGATGCTCACATTACACAGGCAAGCACGACTTCTCCCTCATCTCCTGTGGGTCTATTTTCTCCAACAGGCTTCCAGCAGTTCAAATCAGTTAAATTCTAAGGCGATGGAAGGCGGTTCAGCAGATTTGCCAAAGCAACAGACTCCAGATTCATTTGATTCCATTCTCCAAACCAATTGGTTTAAGAATAATCTTGGCTAGACCCTTGCAAGGTTGGGGAGTATGGCCTCAGAAAGGCCGAGAAGGCTGCTGGCTTCCATCTCGGTGGAGGTCCATGCCTGGGGGAGCCACCACCAGGAGGAGCTTCATTAATCTCCATCAGATGAATGCCTGCCTGAGCTGCAGACGTGGTCCAAATAGTCCTGTGTCTACTGGCACGGATAAGGGACAAGATAATCCCGCAGACATTTCTCTCAGTTACATTTCCGCCCCACCCCACACATAACTGTATTAAATTAAAATAGAATGATTTCTCTCTGTGCCGAATTGTGCTGGGGAAAGAGCACTGGCCACCAGCCAGCTCAGACCAAGGTGGGCTGGGTGAAGAGGCAGCTTTGAGTGACTGTGCGCCCCAGGGGTCCTCATGTCCTGTCTCCTTGTGGGGTGGTCCAGTCTAGTCTAGGTCTGGATAGAAATCAGCACACCTGGTTCCCCCCACCTCCGAACTCACAGTTGCTTAACATTCAGTCTTTGGTAAATCATGGTTCCTCTAAGTTTCCTTATCTACATAACAAGGAGGTTGGTTCTCAATGCTGGCTGAACCCTAGAATCACCTGAGGAGATTACAAAACACAACAAAAATAGATAAACAGGTGCCTGGGCCCCTTCTTTGAGATTCTGATTAAATTAGTCTGGGGTGGGGCCCGGAAAACACCCTTTTTTTTTTTTTTTTTTTTTAAACGCCAAGTGATTCTAATGCACAGCAAGGATTGAAAACTTGAAAACCCAGGGCTCAGTTTTGTCTCAGGCACTGTTCAAGTCTAGATCCTACAGTGGTAATTAGCAGCTAGATCCAGAGTAGTTTTGCAATACTAGACGTTTGTCAAAACTACCTGGTATAATGCTCTGGAAGAATTCATAAATGAAACAAATACCACATATTAAAATATTTCATCTGTGCTTTTTTCTTTCTTGCTAATGTTTTTAATTTTATCATCCTTGGTGCTCTCGGTAGATTTTGCATTTTTGAAGAAATAACAGCTGGGTGCACAGTACCTTATTTTCTTGCAGTACCAGGATGGCTAAGTCATCTCAAAGCGCCTCCTTCCAGCAGCTGTGACTCCCAGGATGCTTGGAGTGTTGTACCGTTCTTCCGTGATTTCTGCTACTTGCCAGCCGTGTCATCTGCGGCACGTTACTAAGCCCTCTGTGCCCCAGTTTCCTCATCATGCTGTTCATCGCATAACAGTACCAGCCTCATAGTGTTACTGGTGAAGATAAAATTAGTGCTTTCATGTAAAGTACCCAAAGCAATGACACATGGTAACCTCTCCGGAAATGTATCTTGTATAATTATTGCTACTATTATTTCTAGAGGAGAAGTGGGTGTGGGTGGGTATGGCGATGAGCAAGTACCGGCCAGTTGCTGGACCATCAATTTGTTTTACCTGTTCTGGTTGGTCTGTTTCCCGCGGAACGTTAAAACTGGTGTTTACATATCAAAATTGTATTATTATTTGGGAGGATTGAAATGCAGTTTACGAAATTTTTCAGTGCTGACAGTGGATATTGGAAAATTGGACAGTGCTGTCAAAGATGAGACAATCGATCACAGTACAAGTCCGATGATGAATGCTTTCTCACACTGTCTTTCGCGTGATTGCACCGGGCGCACATCTGCAAGCGTTTCAAGTCACCTATCCTGGTCTCAGCGCGCACCCCTGTGGCCCATCGGAAGAATAGCTTTCCGCCGTGACAACGCTGAAGCTCCCGGGCACGATTCCCGCGCCCTGGGGCCGCAGGACGGGGCGCAGGCTCGTGCAGCTCCTCCTGCCCGGTGGCGCGGGCCGCCGTGCTTTATTCCAGCGGAGTCAGAACCAGGTCCCCCAGAAGGGACACCGGGCACACTGACTCCTGGCGGGTGGGCCAGCGGAGCTGCCGTGGCTTCCGTCTCCTGCACCTCTGGAAACGGGCCAGGTCCGCTCCGTGCCACGCGCCCAGGAGCGGCTGGGCGCGGGGCCGAGTCCCCACCCGCGGCACTGCCACCTCGCGGGGTCGAAATGTTGAGGCGGTCTGGACTGTCCCAGTAAATGCTGCGCGTCCCGCACAACTTGTCCCGTGTCGCCACGACTTCCACACGTGCCGCCTGACGCTGATGTGGAGAGAATCGAGTCGGTGAGGATCTCGGCCCGGAATGCGCTCCTGTGACCTCCGTCCACACGGACACGCGGTTGTCCGCGCATGTTCAGTGTTGCAGGACCGCGCGGAGCACGTGCGTTCTGGGAAGACTGCTTTGCTTTCTTCGGCATTTCATGAAGAGTTGCTCAGCATTTTGGAAAATCTTTCCCCCTTGGCAATGTTTAGCTTTTATTCCAAAATGTCAAATATGAACAAAAACAACTTCTCTTAAATTCACCCTTTAGTCATTATAAATAGGTGAAAGCGACTTCATCATGTCTCTAGTGAGGTCTTGTCCAAGCATTACATATAGAAATGAATGTTTGATTATAAATTACCTTTTATTTCTAATTCATATTACAGTTAGAACATTTAATTTTCAAATCCTCTGCAAGGTCTCATTATGTGAGGGTACCTCAAGAAGTTCATGGAAAGACTCATGTTATCTTTTAATTCTATTTTTCCATGAACTTTTTGAAGTACCCTCATATTATCTGTGAATTTGATTTTAGGATACTTGAAGGGGGTGTTACAAATGATTTCCTATAAAAAGTGGAGTTGGATCTGTGGGGAGAAGATGCACTGTTTCAAAGTGACAGAGGGGCAAAAAGCTAAAAGGCCCTCATCAGTGGAAGCCTGCCAGTTATTTCCTTGCACTTTTTTTATTCTTGAGGTGGAGGTCATGGGTCATTCTTGAGGTGGAGGTCATGGAGCCTGTGGCTCCCTTTCCACCATGGTGCAAGATCACCTCTCTCTTCTACTTTACCAGAGAGGCTTTGTAAAGGGGAGTAGAGATTAAAGTTGCATTTGCTGGGAAAGAAAAGGTTAGTGTATTAGTGTTCTCCAGAGAAACTCCTATTGGAGACATATATAAGGATTGGAATTTGCTCATGCAATTATGGAGGTCAAGAAGCCCCACGATCTGCTGTGTGCAAGCTGGAGACCCAGTGTAATTCAGTTCAAGTCCGAAGGCCTGAGAACCGGGGGAGCCGATGGTGTAAATCCCAGTCCAATGGCAGGGGAAAATGAGATGAGATGTCCCAGCTCAGGCAGTGAGGCAGGAGAAAGTGGGGTGAGTTCCTCCTTCCTCTGCCTTTTGTTCTACTCAGGCAATTGATGGATCAGATGATAACCACCCACTTTGGGGAAGGTGATCTGCTTTACTGAGTCCACCATTTCAAATGCTAATCTCATCCAGAAACACCCTCACAGTTCTCTCTCCAGGTCTCTGAATCTTCGTCTGGTAATCAGGTGCTAAAAGCTTTGAGCACTGATGTCCTCTTCAGGTGGATGTATGGAGGCTCCCACCTCCTCCCACCTTCCAAGATGTGCTACGTTTCTGGCAGGCACCCTCTACCTCTCTTGGCCTGGGGAATACCCTGGGGGCAGCTAAATTCCTTGGCCACAGCTCAGGGGCTGAGAGCCATCACAACTTTCTAGAACTTCTCTGCAACCTCCCTGCCCACTGGTTGTGGTGGTGAGCTCACTCTCTCCTGATGCAGCCCAGCCTTCCCTGGGTAGCTCTGTTGTCCAAACAAGCCTCCCTGTAACATTCCCACCGGCTCTGAGCAAGGGGACACCCCTGTCTCCACAATAGACCTTCAGAAGTGGAAGCACCCTTCACATCCCCTCAGTCCATCATCCCGCCCCCAGTCTAAACATCTCCAGTAGCAAATTCTCATTAGCAGTTGCTTCTCACAAGTTGTGATCTTCAGTTTCTCTATCTCCTTCAGTTCCTTTATCTTTCTGTCATAGAAACCATGGTTGTGGGCTATCTTGGAAGATGTGACTTTTGGCAGAGCTGGGGCTCCTGCCAGTGGTCCCATGGTAGATGGGGAAGCCACTTACCTTAAAGCTGTTGTCTGGCAGGTTTCATTCATCACTGACTCCAGCAGTCTTTATTTCTTTCTCAGAACTACGTAGCTGGCCTGCCTATGTCCTTTGGTTCCAATCTTGTAGGATGGATTATCTCAACAACAGCCTTTGCAGACTTTCTTTGTCAAGTTGGATACCACAGAAATTCCAGGAACTATGGGGTCAGCCTTTGCAGAGAGCTATTTCATGGTTATGGACATTCCTGTCATTGGCTGGGGAGCATTAATGCTCCTACAAGGTTGAAAAAAAGTGGAGTTAGTGCAGCATTTGCCCAAGATGTTCAAAGCAGGCGCACTGCTAATCTGGAAGGCCTGGTGTGCTCAGAGAGGTTTCTAGAGCTCTCACTTTGTGAGGTGTGCCGCTCAGGGGCTCAGACAACACCTGGCCAGCTGCAGAAACAGAAATCCAGTCTTCAGAATGACAGAATCAAGAGAAAAGAATGTTTGATGAAACCCTGAGATTTGGAGAAACTGTTCTTGAACAATACTGACGTTATTTTCCTGCCCAAGGGACCATGATGCAGCCAACATTTGTGTGCTTGGCTGAAAGAGATATTCCTACCTTCCCCAAGAAAGTCTTTCCGAGACTGTCCTGGCTGAAAATTCTTCCACTAGCAGAGACTAGAATTGGATACCGTTCCTCATGATTCTGGACAATCAAGTATAACTGATTTAACTGAACATTCAAGATAATGGGACTGAGTTTTTCCAGAAACTCCTTGAATTGGAAATGATAAATGTGGAAAGCAACCTCCTTGAGAAGCTCCCATCGCATGCCTTCTTAGGGCCAATCAAGCACTCACAGGGGAAACTCAGTTCAAGTTAGCAGGACACTCCCAGGCCGGTTATACAGGGCTGCTCTCCTGGGGGTGGGGCCCAGCTGGAACAACTCTGTGCTTCTGCCAAATTCCCCTCCACCAAGCAGCTGATTGTTTGTTACAACCAGACTTCAACTCTGCCTTGGAGAATCATGGATTTGGGAAACTCACAAATTTCTGCTTGGAGCCAACTAAATCACCTCTTTAGAGGGTGATGTGGTTTCTCTCTTGCAAACTTGAAGGAGTCTCTCCCTGGAGTCACTGAGGAGGTAGGCTCATCTCGAGAGCCTTTTGCACTCTCATCCATGAGACTCCTTCTTGGGCAGCCCCAGAGGATTCCTATGTGGGTGAAGCTGTCCACATCTCACTGCCACTCTGTGCAACAACTCACAGTGACTCTCAGGCCCTGCTTTGTTTGCTGATGGCTTGCTGAGGCTGCACCCCCTCAGGAGCATCAATAGTGTCATTGTAACCACTCAGCCCCATGTAACCACCACCCGACACCCAGCCCCTCTGTGGCCAACCACCACACCCTCATCGACCTTCTCTGTGCTAGCACCATCCCTTCAACCACACATCAGTGTCCAGCCCTCGATCACTGTGTGAAGCCCTCCAGCACTTCCCCATCCTGACATCCTTTTAGGTACTATGACCCTCAAACTCTAGCCCTCCTATCACCTGAAGCCATGCCCAGAATCCCAGTCTTTGGGTCTTTATAGACATGACGTTGGAATGGAGCCCTGGGGCCCCAGTGAAATATACCTCTCTTTGCCTGGACTTCTAGTCCTTCTCCAACAGGAGCCCACAGCCCCCATGTGCCCATCCGAGAAGGAAACTCCCATTCGCTGCATGTCCTGGGAGGGTGCCCACAGCCAAGCCCTCCCTCTCTCCTGTTTCGCCTTCCAAAAACAAATCCCCATGTGCTTTTGCCCACCCCTGTGGTCGACAGCACAGAAAACATATGGGGACAGATCCATTGCCCCCGTCATTCTCACCCTCACCCCTCCTGAGGCTTCAGTTCAGGTAACGATCAACACACTGCTGGAGTTTGTTCTTGCACCAGTACTCAGAGCTTGGATAGTTTATGGTCTTCACCAGCTGAGTCCATCAGCTGTGGCACCCAGAGGTCTGCCCCTGTGCCCCTGAAGTTGAGAAATTTGCAGGGGAGGGAGGCAGGCCCCAGAACAGAATTTTACCTACCTGAGGAATCCCTCTGAATACCTCTGAAGCCAAGGTGGGCACATACCTTCTCCTGCCACAGAGGGGACAGTTGACTTCTCTGGCAAGGACACCTCTGGGTTAGACTTGGAGGCTGAATGGGGGATTTGTATTCAATCCCCGGACTGATTTTATTTTTGCTCTGACATCTGTCTGTAAGCCATCATTTTTTTCGTCTGTGATATTGTTTGCCATCCATGAAGTTGGTAAACATGTTAAGTCTCCTGGAGACTTAAAAACTAGATCTATGAGAATGGTGTGTCCTAATAAATGGCAAGCCGAGTCCTAGGGCGTCTGTGATGAGTATCACTAGACCTGCTGCACGGGACCACAAACACATCCCTTGTTTAAATTGAAACATAAGAACTCACTCATACAAAATTTCACTATCCAACCTCTACACTCTCCAAAATAGAGTTCTACACCAGGGAAAAATAAAAAGATCTCCTGTAAACCTACACAGCTATGCCAGTTGTCGAGTAAGGCAAATCGTAACTAAAGCCAAAATGTTTCATTATTTTAGTTGTACTAAATTTCCATTTATATTGTCCGGGCTAGGGCTCAGACCCTTCAAACCCATTGTACAGACTGGGTCCCCAAACCCTTCACATGCCAGGCCGGGTCCCCAGACCCCTCACATGCCAGGCTGGGTCACCAGACCCCTCACACGCCGATCCATACTAGGTAATTGGGAAAGATCCTGGGAGCTGTTGGCAGATGACAGGAGCTCAGTCCTCTACAGCAGCAGCAGCAGCTCACAGGTCCAGTAGCTTATAGGTCCGGTGGTGGTAGTGGCCTTGCAGAGGGTCCCAGGGGCACTAGAAGCAGCAGCCTCCAGCAGCAGGAGTGGCCTCCCCATGGTCCCCCTGGGGGCACCCTGGGGGTGGGGGGTGCCATGGATCAGAGCCACCCATCCTTTATACTTAAGTCCATAATCCAAGATACCTGGGTGCAAGTGCGCAATTACATTAGACAATAACCAAGGAATACCTGGGTGCACGTGCATATTTACACCAAATGCTCAGCAAAATTCTGAACATCTGAGGGGCCCTGACCATTTTCCTACATTTTCCCAACATCTCCTGAGCAGCCGAAATAAGTTCCCAGTGCCTTAAATTGAAGCTCATGTGTTTGCTCAAAGGAGCATTCACCCCTTGGTCTGTCACCTTTGCGTTAGACACAAGGCCATCAAGTTTGGTCATGTGATTTCCAGACTGTAGTAGATTAAAGACAGAAATGATAAACTGGGACGAGGGTGGCCACGCTGTTGGAAGAAGACTTGCTAAAAGCAAAGAGAATGATGGGAGAAAATGGCACAATCAGACGCGTGCTCCAAAAGAAGACAGCCTGGGCCATTTAGAGGGGGACACCTCATAGCTCCTGAGGGCACTGCACTCTCCCAGCACAGGGTCAGAGCGCAGGGAAAAACGATGACTCCGAGCTACCCGGGAAAAGGTGACACTGTGTATAATACTTAGTGCACATTCCCCTGAAAGCAGAGCTTGGGACAAGGACTTGGATGCAGTTTAATTGGGAGGTGATCCCAGCAAGCAGGACCAGGAGACAGGGAAGGGGGAAAACCAGCAGAAGATGCACTGTGGAGGCTACTGCTGGGGCTTCCTGAGAAGCATCCAGGACGTCTCCAGAGCCGCCTCCCTAAAGGACAAGAGGCGGGGCATTTACCCACCAGTTCCCACTTCTAGCTCCCATTCCCTGCACTTCTGGCTCACTGGGAAATGGGCAAAGGGAATGCCGTGGGGCAGAGAGAAAAGGACAGCTGAGCTGCAGGTGGGGGCTGAGCTCACACAGAACCAACCACTAAGGCAGCGGCAGAAGAAAGGATGGGTGGCAAGTACCCTCTGGTTAAACCAGCAGCAGGCAAGAGTGGTGTCCGCTTGGTCAGTGCTCAACGTCTTATCACTGGGTGGGCAAGTACTCTGTTGCACAGAAGGCAAGCCAATCCAGACTGGCAGTCACCAAAGGCCATGTGTCAACAGCGTCCTTGACAATGTTGAAACAGCTCTGCAGATATGCTGAGATCCACGTGTTAGCCGCTGTAAGCAGTGGCACCTGAGGCTTTTCGTTACTCCTGGCCTCAGCCCTGAGGGGCTTCAGTGCAGCTTCTCCTGCCAGCCCTCCTTTAGTCAGGGCTGCTCATCTAGCCCTTTAACCACATGCTATTTCTCATTTGCTCCTCTCTCTGGCTGGTGCTAGTAAGATCCATTCATTTAGTCCACAAACATTTACTGGTGCCTTAGGTCAGGTTCCCTGCAGCAGACCTTGAGATGCAGGTGATGTATTAAAAGGAAATGATCCCAGGAGAAACTGGTAAGGGTGTGGGAAGCCAAGAAGGGTGCAGTTTCAGGGAAAGAACCAGTCCTAGCCGGATCCTGCAGAAAAGCTCTGGAGTGTAAATTATTTCTCAGAGATTGCCCCAACTCAGACAAGGGAGTTGGGCTTTTAGATCCCTCGCCAGTCAGCCACTGGCTAAAGGCTGTCCCCCATCCCTCCCAGTAAGCCTGAGTTCCAGAAAGCGAGTCACAGGTACTCAGTTGGCTTGAAAGCCCCCCAAGGCTGGGGAAGGGCATGGAAGCATTCGGCATCCTGGGGTCTGGTGGAGAATCACTGACGTCCACCACAGTGGCCCCTTCTGTGCTGGGCTGGACTAGGGTGGCTTCACTCTGTGTGCCCTCTACCCACTTGGGGAAAGACTGGTTTGGATTACTCTGCCCCAAGGGCACTGCTTTCTAGGCGAGCTGGGTCCTCCTTCTGAACCTCTGACCTTTAGGAAGTCACCGCCTCTTTGGGCCTCAGTTTCCCATATGTAAGCGAGGGGGTTTTTAGCCCCCTCCCCTTTCTATCTTCATGCGTCTGTGGCCACAGAAGCTTAACACTGGGGGTGGGGTGGGGGCTACTGATAAAGCATGTAATGCTTAGCATCATTTTGTCATCCCTTATATTTTATCTAGGGATCTATGACTAAAATTCTATTATAAGGCTGTTATGAGACAGCCAAATTATCTTAGATGGTAGAGTCATTTGAGCATTTTACATAAATTCATCACAAGAGGTCAGGAGAGAGTTTGAGAGAGAGGAGCATGTCCGTGTGTGTTGGGGGGGGGTTGTGATTTTAGGTGGATGTTTTTAGGTGGTGAGATAGTGGAAGCAAAGAAGGTTTAAGAACAAAGGGTACAAATGTAAGGTAGCTGCCACTTGAGGCCAGGACAAAGGAAGTCTGAACAGTGGAGCTTCCCTGTACTTTGGGTTCTGCCCACCCACATTGTCAGGAACACAAGCATCGGCTTTGCCGTACAGCAAGGAACTGTTATGTGGCTCAGGAAAACAGCTGCTGCATGGGGTCATCTGTGGGAGAGAATCCACCGGGACCACATCAAGACACAGGTGGACCTCTGCTTTCTGGAGCCCATCTTGGAAGGGGTGGCATTTTGAGTGATCAGAGTTTTCCTGTCTGTCTCCGGCATCCATAAAGTATGTTGGCAGGACATGGGAGCCTCTCAAAGCAGTGTGCTCCCAGCTGACACATTCTGTGCCTGGGAAGGGACGCTGTGCCCCAAAGAATGTTCAGGGCCAGGGTTGGTCACAGCAGAAGCCTGAATGCCAAGCAGTCATTAGGGGAGATTGATGGAAGTGTTGTGCGGGGTGTGGGGGGCTGGGCGGCCTGCTGTGGTTTCATTGCTGTTATTTATGACCCCACCGGGGTGTCAGTAACCGGCTGACAGCCTGCAGCCTTCTGCCTGCCCATCCCTCCACTTGAGGAGTGTCAGCCTCTAAGACAGTGACCAGACTCGGTAGGTGTGGAAGGAAAGATTCCAGAACCCTAACCCTGAGACCTCTTTATCCACAGAGAGGCGTGTGTGGGTGAACACATGTGTGTACCCCTAAATATTTATATAAGCAGACCTTTGTGAAATAGACGTAGCACAGCTATCTTGACTCTTTCTTTTGGTACAGGTGAGAGGAGCGCAAGTAATCCCAAATAAGAAGTAATCCCAAACAGTTCTTTGCAATTGGCTTGGGGAACATACTTTAAAGGGCTTTTGTTTGTCTTTTTTGTTTTCTCTCTCTCTCTCTCTCTCTCTCTCTCTCTCTCTCTCTGTGTGTGTGTGTGTGTGTGTGTGTGTGTGTTTCTTCTGGCAAGGAAAGTACCAGTCTAATGCTATTTAATTTACCTGAGTTTACGTTTCCTGTGCTTAATTGACACTGTGGGGCAGTCCTGGTGCTTGGGGCTAAGCTGAGATGACTGAAGATCTGTGGATGTCTGGTCCACCCCACATACACACAGCAGGACCCACTCCTGTGATTCGTAGCTGCACCACTGACAGTGGCCAGAGGGGGTGAGGGACAGTGGTGTGGAGTCACAAGTCCAGGCCAAAGTCCTGGTGCAACTACTTCCTTTCATAACATGAGACTCATCAGGCCTGCGGGTCTGATTCAGTGCACAGTGTGGAGATCAAGTGAAATGATGCAGGAGAAAGTCCTTCTAAAACTGTAAAGTGCTCCTGGTGAGGTTTGTATGGTTGGGAAACCCCTCTGTCTGGAGGTCTGCAAGTGTGGACTGGGACAGCAGAGCAGATTCCAGGTCTGGGGCCCTTGGCGGGTAGCCCCCAAGGGGTCCTGCAGAATAAGGAAAAAGTGATGCTCTGCTCTGCAGCATGAAGGCTGCCTGTTATTCAAGGAAGCTGTGAAGTCACAGTTTGAGAAGTAGAAATAACTTGGTGGTTTCATGAAGTCCTCTAGGCTGAAGGGGCATCATTGTCCCTGAATTCCTTTCATCTGTTCACTCCACAGACAACCTCTGCAAGCCCTGTAAGAGACCACACCTAATAGGACCAACTTCTAAAATCTTAAAGGTTTAGATGAATACATTCCACCAACCTTCATTCATTTAAAAACACATATTTTTTTATGTTTAAGGCTGTAGCTTAAATATTTCTATCAGCTGGCAGTTCATTTTTTGACACACCAAATAGTGTCCTATCCTGGGTTTCACTGGATGAAACTTTGTTGAGTCCCCCTTGAGTGCCAGCACGCCTGCCCCAGGGAAATGTGGATGGCACGATGGTCCCTTCCCCCTCACGCTCCAGGTCTAGTAGCAGAGGCAGACCTGTCAGCCTACGATTTCACTCGGGGAGAAAATACTCTGACAGAGAAAAGCACACTAGTCATGGGACTCCAGAAAAGTATTTTTGCCAATTTTTGCATAACAAATTACCCTAAAACATAGTGGCTTAAAACAAGTCATCATTTATCATCTCTCAGGGTTTCTGTGGGTCAGGATGCAGAGAGGGCACTGTGGGAACTGTCTGTCTCTGTGACATCATGTGTGGCCTCAACTGGAAGACTCAAGGCTGGCGGCTGGCATGACCTGCCGGCTCCTTCACTCCCACATCTGCTGGCTGATGCTGGCGGCCACCACATGGCCTCTCCCGTGGCCTGGTCCTTCTCCCAGTGTGGAGGCTGAGTTCCCAGGGCAGGGGGAGGAAGACAGAGCGCTCTCCTTTGGGCGACCCAGCCTCAGAAGTCCCAAAGCATCACTTCCACTGTGTTCCATGGGTCAGAGCAGTCACAAGCCCCACACATATCCCAGAGGAGGGATGCAGACTCCAGCTGTGTGGCAGAAGGAGTGTCACATTGCAAGAAGATCTCCAAGGGTGGGATGAGGATATGGGGGGGGGGGCGCTGCCTTTGGAAAATACAACCTGCCACACCCATCTAGGAGAGGAGGTGAGGCAGTTGCAGGAGGCTTTCTGGAGATGACCAGAGAGATGTGTGGAAATGGGGTAGGGGTAGGAAGGAGTTTCCCGCTGGAGGGGCAGTGTCCACTATGGGCCAGGGTGTTGAAAAGCATGGAAAGTTTTGGCAACTACAAGCAGTTTCCTGATGCTGGAGCAGCTTGTGCAAGGCAGGGAAGCTGAGGCATGAGGATGGGATGGAGTGGAGGAGCTTAACCTGGAAGAGGTTGTGACCTGCTCCCACCCCTCGCCCCAGGATTGCCAACCCCTCTGAGAATCAGAGGAAAGATGTAGCCTCTTTTCCAGGGAAAAAATACCCAGGGGATTTTTTTTTAAGCCATTACTAAATTTATCTTTATTGAAATTCATCGATCTCTTTATACTTTCCCACTACTTGCCTTTATGTTCATGCATGGCTGCCCTAGGAGTCTTCAGTAGACAGCATACCCATGGGATTTTGCACACCGTTTCAGGGACCCGGGTCAAATTCCCCCACCCAAGGTGACCTCGAAGATCCCTTCCTGCCCTGCACTTCTGGGGAACCAGGTTGGGTCCCCACAGTTGCCAGTGGCCATGGGTGAGACTCTGAGGGAGAGAGTGAAGAACTCTCCTCTCCACTGTACCAGGAAGGAGAGTTTGGCCCTTATGTGAGAGAGGGATCCCTGGGCCAAGCCTGCTGCTGGCAGTCCCCGAGTTGGTGTCCCCTGCTGCACCCCCAGGCATCCCAATAAGGGACTGGCATCGCTCAGGCACAGAGCTCAGGGCAGGCCTCGGGAAGTGCCAGGGGACCTGTGCTGTGTGGCTGTCAGTTCCTGTCGGTATAGCCGGCTGAGCGGTGGGTAGACATTTTAGGTCAGTGTTTCAACACTTAGGTTCATGGACTAGCAAAGCAGGAAGCGTAAAAGTGAGGTAGTTTATTTCACCAATGAAGAACACCAGCTATCATGGTCTACTGTTATTTCATAAAACAAAGGACGTTCTGAGGCCATAGAAGGAATGACACCATCGCAGAGTGGAGTCTCTCCTGAGAGCGACCCCTGGCAGTCGTGCACAGACACGCACGTGTGCCTGCACACTCTGCTGTCTGCTGGTTCCTGCCCGCCATGGACTGCCCCAGGCTCTTTCTCACAGGCCTGTGCCTGTAGGCCCGCAGCCACATCTGCTCTCAGCTCGTTGCTTCCTTGCTCTCTACAGTGAGGTCTCAGGCCCAAGCTGTGAAAGGTTGAGACAGCTTGGCTCCACTTAGCACCCAGCTGCCACTCTGCCTTCTCAGTCATTTCAAATATGAGTAGCTGGTCACAAAGGGAATGGCCAGAGATGTGGCTAGCCAGTTAAAACACCAGAAATTAGTCATCAATCACAGTAGCCAGCAGCAGGGCCATGCACCCACCCTCTGCAAGCATATGTAATCCCAGAGAGCAGGTCAGACTCAAGCCAGCCCCATCCCAAATGCCCCACTGGCCAGCGGCCTCACCAAGCCCAGTCCAGACTCAGCATCCACTTGGCATGTGTGGTTCTCCTGGCATAGACAGAGCCTCACTGTTCACAAAGTACTTCTGTGTGATTTTGATTCTCGCAATGGGAAGGTATGATCTCACTTTACTGATGGGAACCAAGGCCCAGAGAGCATGGTTCACTTGCCCAAAGTCACACAGCTTTGCTGTCAGAACTGAGATGATGCCGCAGGTCTGGCAGCCTCTCCGGGCCAGCCCTGTTTCCACCACACCATCCTCTCTCACCCACCCGAGACCTGGTGTATCATGGAGCCACCTGACACCAACCTGCTCTGCTCTACCCAGGAGGCTAGGTTCCAGGACAGGGTGACTGAGGCATGTGTCAGCTTTTGCCTTGGCTGGGAAAACCTGAAAGGGAGCCATGCTCGTGCCTGCCATGGCTACCTCTCCAGCACTCCACACCTGTCTTCAGCTGCAAACTAGCCATTCTTTCCCAGGAGGCTCCTCTCGCTTTCCACGTTCAAACCCTAGCTCCCCATCTCTTTTGGCCTCAGCCGCTGCCTCTGCTGCTCCTGTGCACCACGTGGCCTGCTGCTCTCACCTCGGTTCCCGTCCTTCTCTGCTTCTGTCTCAGGGGATGCATTTCGCAGCTCCCTTGCTATCTGGCTTCCGAGTAGGTTTGGCCAATAGCAGATGGCAGGCAAGAGGGTGGGCGGAGGGGAGAAGCCGGGGTATTTCTTCCGCTCACTCTCTGCTCTAGGAAGCAGCTCCAGCAGGGCCTCCCCGGCCCCCGTTCCCACCGCACAGGCCTGCTGTGGTTTCTGCTCGTTCGGGTTGGTTAGCTCTGGCCCCTAGCCTCTAGCTGCCTGCCTTTCTTGTCCCTCCTGCTCTAGATGGTATCAGCGCTTCCTTCCATTGCTAACCTCTGGGCTGCCTCAACCTCCCATCTGGCTGGTGTGCCAGCCCAACGGCCCACCCTCCCCACAGCTGCCTGATTGACCATTCCAACATGTTAAGCCAATCACGCCATACGTTAAACGAGGCCTCCATAACTTTCCAGATCAAGCCTGTGCTTTAGAGCTAGCCTTTCCAATCTGGTCCTAGGTAGCCTTCAGCACACCCTCTCCTCCCACTGTGCACCCCACAGCCCATCACCACACTACTAGTCATTCCCCAAACACACCATGTACTGTCCTCTACCCCTTTGTTCATGCTGTCCCCTCTGCCCGACTACCTCTCTGTTTTACTAGTAAAAGCCTACTGATTCCTTAAGGTCTATAGCAAATGCTGCCTCCTCTAGGGCGAAACACCTCACTTCCCATTCTGCCTGCCAGGCCCCTGTACCTGCCTCTTTAGGAGCTCTCCTCACATGTGATGTGAGTTTCTCAAGGGCCGGGACCCTCCCTGCACCCTCCTTGTACCCAGTTACCTAGCACTGTGGCTAGCCCTAACACAAGAATTCAGGAATGGTTTGTGGACTGGAATGGAAAGTTCTTGCTGGAATCAGCTGGCCTCCCAATCTCTTGGAGGTGGGCCTGCCCCTGGCCCCCTTCCTGTTCGAACAATCAACCAGAGAGTTAGGGGCCTCTCCTCTTCTAACACCAGGGCTATGTGTTTCAGTGACATACTCAGTGATCCTGGTTAATGTTTCATTTTGGTTTCTTTGTTTTCTGTAAAGCTGATAACTGGGTGGTGCAGTGGGAATGTAAAAGAACAAGACCCACAAGAGGAAAACAAACACCCACCCCATTTTTACTTAACAATTAAAAATCGATCATTTTCCCAGAGCTTTTTGAGAATGAATGGAAATGAATTCAGAATGGTAAAACGTGGCCCTCCAAAGTGATATAACTGTGTAAAGACCATTAATGATACTTTCAACATAGGCCCCTATAGTTAAGCTTTGCATATCAGCAACATGCTGGCCTCTAGAAAGATTCAGTCTTCCCAAAACTTTCATCAGAGTCACTTTCCTGCGTCACAATTCAGATGGCTTCCCATGGGATCCTGGATAAAGCCTGAACTCACCAACTTTAAATTCCAGGCCTGTCCTCCTGGCCCTTGCCTCCGTCCTCAGCCTTGGCTGTCTCAGTGAGAACCCTCTTTTCCAGTCAGACATCTGATTTGTGGATCCCAGACAGGCCACAAGGTAGTTCTCACTCCAAAACTTTGAGAACAGGGTAGAGGAGTTGTTAGCAGATTGAGGTCTAAATTCAGCCAGGCTGGGGTTCATGTCTAAGCTCTACCGTGGTCCAGCTGTGATAGTCATACTACCTCCAGGAAGCCAGCTCTGATTGCCCTCACCTATGGCCATGCATTTCTCCAGTATCGACCTGTTCCAAATGCCATCTCACTGCCTCCTGTGGACATCAATCCACCTCCACAGTCTTGTGATACCTATTTCATTGTCATTTATTTATGTGTTTGTCTAGTCTCTCCACCTGGTCTAAACCCTATGGCTAGAATGTGTCTATTAGGGAACTCTGTGTGCCCTTCAGACTGTCCTCATGAATAATGACCATAGGAAGCGCTTACCATTGAATTGGTAATTGGCTCATTGAATTTACGCATAAAGGCAGCATAGTTCAGAGTCCAATTACTTGTGCTGAACTTCACTGGTTATTCAATAGCAGCCAAATAACTGCACACGAAAAAGATGGAAACCCACCATAAGCTGTGGCCAGAGCTGGCCATCCAGCCCATTTTGGGGACAGGATGCTCAGTGTGTTCAGATTTGCTTCTGGTGCCTAAAGATAGGCCTCTGACCTCTTATCTCTGAGAATTCAAAAGAACGATCATGAACAAAAAGTGGGCATGAGACTCAGCTTTCAGGAGTGTCTCTCCCGAGTCACCTTGTGCAGGCCACGCTCTGTTGCAGTCCTCCTGTGTCTGCTCACTGGCTCAGTGCTCTCCCAAGCAGCCAGGATGGAGCCGGGGCCTCCACAGGTCCCCTGAATGCCTGCTGCCCGACTGGTGGCAGAAGAGCAGAACTCACAAGTGCCCCCTCCTGGGAGGCAGAGGGGATATTTACGAATATGGGGATTGGAGGTGCTGAGGCTGCAGGTAACCCTGGAACCCAGGGGCCTCACGCAAGATCCTTCCCTTCTCTGTGCCTCAGTTTTCCCCATCTGTCAGGCAAGAGAATTGGATCATATAATCTAGAAAGTTCTGATCCAGAGAGTTTGGATCTCGCTGGCACTCAACAGCCCTCAGGTGTGAGGCCTGACCAAATAATGTTTAGAGCTACGCCTCTAAACCTTAATGTCATGTGAATCACCTGCACTTAGATAAAGTGTAGATTCTGATTCAGTGGATCCGAGGAGGAGCCTCTAAATCTTCATTTCTAACAAACTCCGGGTGAGGCCAATGCTGTGGGCCATCCGTCCTGCTTGAATAGTGAGCGTCTAGCATTGCTTCTCAAGGCATGGTCCTGGGACGGCAGCAACAGCATCACCTGGGAACTTAGAGCTAAGAAGGCCCAAGCACAGGCCTATTGGACTGGATTAGAAACTCTGGAGTAGCGCCCAGCCACACAGGTCTTAACAAGCCTTCCAGGTAATCCTGATGTGCAGTCAAGTCTGAGAACCACTGGTTAAGATCTTGCTTCTGAACTGGGCGGTACAAAGGAAACACCTAGAGAGAATTTGTAAAAGTACTGATGCCAAAGTCCTGCTCCTACGGGTTCTAATTTAATTGGGATGGGGTGCTTCCTGGGCACTGGGATTTTTAAAAGCTCTGCAGGTGATTCCAAATGTGAGGTCAATGAGTGTTAGAATGTACTAGAGATCAGGGCTGTGGGGCTGCTAGACGCGCTCTCCAGGAAGTGGCCGCTAGGGCGCGCTGTCGCGCCGTCTGGGAGGCCAGCGGGGCCGGCGGGCGGAGGAGCTCCGGGCTGGAGAGGCGGCACGATGGGTCCGGGGCCGGGACCTCTGGGAGCGGCTCCTGGCCCAGGCCTGCCCTCCGCCGTGCATCTGTACTCAATTAATGCCGGCCGCGGCCTCGCCGCGCTTGACGTCAGCGATGTGCAGCTGCTGGGCACAGGCTGCTTCAGCCCGGCCAGCCCTGCGGCCCGCCTCCTCCAGGCAGGACTCCAGACTCACCTCTGGGACTGAGCTCTGGTTCATGCTGCTCCTATGACCCAGGAGTCCCCCCCATTTCCACCAGACTGGGCACCGCTTTCCTCCTCCATTCAGAAGTTCCCTGCCCCTCCCTGCCTGGTCAGGACACTCAGGGTCCCGGGAAATCGCTCAGGCCAGGGGATTCGCCTGGTTCCCCTTTCCGGTTGCTCTATGCTCCCCTCTGCCCGGTTCCTTTCCCGCTGCCTGCTCTTCCCTTTTCTCTTATCTGAACTGTGTGGATCAAATATTTCCAGCGAGTGAGTTTCATACACAGGGTTGAAAGAGATGGGGCCAGGGGTGACCTTCCCTCACCGTGACAGCTAAGGCAGCGGTTAGTAAGGGATGTACATTGTGTGTATGTTGGGGGTGGGGGAGGGGGGTGTCTGGTTGTTGATGGAACTTTAGTTTCCAAACAAAAATTACTCACTTCAAGTAGGGATGCCAGTTTATTCTGGAGAGGAGCACCCCGTCACGTACAGCAATGATTTCTTGTCTGGCTACCCCGCTGGCTGAAGACTTTTCCCTCCTCGAGGGCTTTCCCCAGCCAGGATGCCAGAGTTGCCTTTATCATGAATGCTCCACTTCATGTCTCATCCCTGCTCATGACACCACCCCAATCTGTTTGATATTCTGGGCTCCTATGGTATGAGATTTCATTTGGAGAAAGGCCACGTGGGTAAAAGAAGTTTGGGCAGCTCTGGTCTGGAGGATGCCTGCTGACCCTCTACTCTGGCTTTGGCAGCTTGTTATTCTAAGAGGAGAGAGGAGATAATTCTGGGGAGCAGAAGCAGGCTTTATTCTTGCTTCCTGACTTCAAGGGCTTGTTCCTGGTTTCTCCCATTGAACTCCCACCCCCAGCCGGCAAGTGAGGTGGGCATTCCCTGCAGCCCCAGGGAAGGAGGGAGGGGCTGCTCAGAAGTTGGGCAGATGGCAGAGAGCCAGGCCAGCCCAGATGGGGAAACTGAGGCCTGGAGAGGGGAAGGAACTTGCTCAAGATCACACAACTGGTTCCTGGCAGATCCCTTTTTGAGCTAATTTCTCAGAAGCTCCTGCTAGGGCCCCAGGTGTGACACTCTTAGGCAATATTGAGGGAGCTGTCGCTGGGTTCCAAAGGCAGCTGGTTTAATTTGAAGAACACTAGTCTCTCCTTGAATTCAGATGAGTGACCCCTCCCTAGAGTCAGAGGTCACTCCAGAGCTTAGCCTGACCCTGCAGCAGCAGCAAGTCATAGCCTGGGTAGGGGCTCTGGGTAGAAACTGCCTCCTAAGTGCTCAGATGGGATTTAGCCTGTCAGGCATGGGGTCTCCCCAGGGGACAGAAGGCCTGGAAGGAGGTGTGGGATGTCAGGACAGATCCGGCTCCTTCCAATGTAGACTCTGAAAGTAAAATCCAAGCCTTGAATTGGATCTCAAACGGGACTGGGGCTGGCCAAGGAGATTATGGCATCCACACATTTGGGCGAGTTTCCCTGTTGCCTCTGCAGTGTGCCTGGCCAGAGCCCAACAGAAATCAGAGACTCAGGAAACATCAGCTTGGGGACGACCCAAGAGGCTCATGCTTGTGTTTTATGGGTAAGAAACTTGAGGGTAGACCAGAGGAGGGATTTGTCCAAGGTCACTGGAGCTTGGACTCAGGATTGGACTCTGGGTCATGTGTCCCCAAAACTGTCATGCTTTACATGTGGACAGAGGCCCCGATCCCACTCACAGGGGCTGCCCTCTTTTCCTCTCTTTAGGGTGTGTAATGCATGTATGTCTGTGTGCCTGTGTAGACATTCCTGTTTTGTGTCTCTACCTCCAGATCCTATGTACTTCATAAAGCACCTAGTCCAGGATCACTGTCAGGAAATCCTTGTTCTCACCTCATCCAAATCCCCTGTACTCTAGCTTAACTCCCTGCAGGTGGTGCTGGCAAGAGCCCGTGGGACTTCCTCCAAGGGCCTCAGGGAACAGGGCCGGGCTGCTGGGGGAGGAATGCTGCCCGGGGGTGCTCACCCTTGATAAGGTGCCTCAAAATCCAGATTGCAGTTGCCAAGCATGTGCACTCAGCCCGAGACCTTGAGTGATGCTGCTTTGGCTGGGGTGCTGATGCTAGGCAGTGATTTATCATCTGTTTACTCAGAGAAACTGCTTGCTTATTTCTGCTGGTGGGAAGGGATGGAGGAAAGGAGGAGGTGAACGTGTCTCCTCTGAGCTGCAGAGGTAGCCGGCAGGATGACATACACGCCCCCTGACGGGGGACCTCCGTTAGCTCTTCCTCTCTGCCTCTTTCCGCCTGATGACAAACAGGGAATGCACTCCCTCCCATCTGGGAGCTTCAGATTCGTTTTCTGCTCAGAGGCCATTGAAAGCAAAATTGCCCCCAGAAGATGAGGAAGGAGGAAAGAAGTAATGCTGTGGAGTTTGCTCTGTGCCCAGTCATCTCACTGGATCCTTATGCTGCAACCCTAAGACACAAGTAAGTATTGTCTGAAGTTCCCAGGTGTGAGAACCAATGCTCAGGGAGCTTAAATCGTCTGAAGTCATCCAGCAAGTGAATAGAGCTGGGATCCACACCCTGTCTGCCTAGTGCAAAGCTCATGCTGTCCCTCGAAGTGTGCTCTTGGGCCACCTGCAGTGTAATCCCTTCCTCACTTGGTCAGTTGTCTTAAATAGGTGGCTACTGACCTAGGCCCTGCTCCAGGCTCATGGGGGAGACCAAGAACAGACAAGTATAAGAAATAAGTCAATTATTTGGTATCAGAGAAGGTGATGGCACTAAGTAAAAAAAAGGGGGGGGGCTGGAGAGCAAGGAGGTGGTATGTGAGTTGTCATTTTAGATGTGGTGGCCAGGCTAGACCTAACTGAGGTGACGTTTGAAGCAAGACTTCAGAGAGATAAGTGCTTTGCTAGTGAACCTGTGCTTCCTGTGCCTGCTTCAGACCTCCTCATTCAGAACCTTGGGGAATGGGGCCCAGGAATATGTATTTTAACAGGTCGCTTATACACACCAAAATTTGGAAATCCCTGTTCCTCACCCTGGTGCTTCTTCCCCATGTAAAAGTCTGTGCAGGTGAGGCTTTAGAGATTCAAGAATGAAGCTGGAATCCAGGGCCCTGGTGACAATTCCGTTTTTGACTTAATTGGCTAAAACAGGCAAAATGCACTGGTGACTACGAATGAATCTGAAAAGTTCTGTGTCCATGCATGGCAGGATGCTGATGTCCAGACAGGTGCCACACAGGTTATTAAAGCAATGGGTTGGTGTCGTGGGAACAGAACAACTTAGAAGACTTAAGATCTAAATCAGCCTCAGCTGTGGTGAGCTTGGGCAAGTCATTTACTTGGAGCAATGTCAGCTTCCAGGTTTGGGAAATGAAGCTGCTAAGTTTTCTCCTACTACCTTACAATGCTGCCACCACCTCTGCCACCAACCATGCTGTGCGTCTGTCCAGCTGTCCGTCCATCCATCACCACCACTACCATCAGTATCCTCATTTCATTATTATTAACATGTTTGGTGTGGCCTATATTCAGATAAAAACAAAATTCCAGTCCAATAAAATAATTTGGAACATGCCTAGGACTTATTGTAAAGGAATTTTGGCTTGGAAAAATAATGGAAAACTGTAAGGAAAGTAATTAAGTGGGATATTGAAATCTTTAATCTTGGAAGATCTGTTCGATGGGGTCAAAGATGGGGTTCCTGCCTCTTGTTTGGGGGACAAGTGTGTTGTAACTTCAGTTGTGGTAAAGCAGCTTCAGATTTCCCCTGATGGTGGGGAACCCTGCCTCGCTGCCCAGCCCTGTTAACTGTTGGCTTCCCAGTTGCTGAATCCAGCCAAAAACATCCTACGCCATTTGAAGTGCTTATTGGAAAAGCAGATTTCATCTTGGCTGGAGCTCTGAGCAGTTCCTTGTGTGGGGTACTCCCCAGGGCTGTAACTGAACACAAGAAAGCACCGGCCTACTTTTGGCATTCTTGCTTTCATCTCAAAGACACATTTAAAATTTTATATTAAAAAAAAAAAAAAAGTCAGGGAAGGGGGCCAGCACGGCTCATGTGGCCACTGGTGCCAGAACACCCCACACTGCAGCTCCAGGAACGATGTCTATGGAGGATTAGAAGGGGATTTGGGACCATCCCAGGTGGCAGTGCCACACGCCAGGCTTCGGGAGCTCGGCTGTGGGCCACATGACGAGGTGCTTTGCAGACTGGGCCTTGGTGTGATCTGGGCTCTGCAGAGTAGGAGTGCTGAGGTTCCCCCACACCAGTCCAGTCAGGGGAGAATTTTCTCAAAGCCTCAGTGAACAGGGGAGTCCAAAGCCTGCTTGGACCTCACCCAAGCATTTTACCAGCCTGCCCAGCAGGAAATGTACTCTCTTCCCAGGCCAGAGCCATTGTGCTGCTGGGGAACCTGTTTCCAGAGAGAGGCTTGTATCTACACTGCTGACATGAGTGAAAGAAAACTGATGGGAGAAAAGGCCTGTGCTCTTTTCTTTCCTCTGGCAGGATTCTGAAAACAGTAGGTGTCTAATGGATGTTTGTTAGCATGCTCTTACATGTGAAATGATTTCAGTTAAGCACAACACAACCTTCTCCTACAACTCTTAGTAAGATCTTCTCTAGGGGCCAATGTGAGGCTAAAGCACCAAGCTTCATGGAGGATCGAAATAAAGAAGCATCCTGCAGAAGGACAAGCCCTCAGCCCATGAGCCCTGCTGCCCTTTGCACAGGGCTATTGGTTTGTCATCAGCTTGTACTCCTCAGTCTCTCTCAGAATCGTCTGTGTATAGGAAATCACTTATCTGTGCAGTTTGTTTCCCTTATTTTTATTAATTTTATTTTATTTTGTCAATATACAATGTGGTTGATTATTGTAGCCCATTTCCGAAATCTCCCTCCCTTGTACCTCTCCCCCTCCCTCCCAACAATGTCCTTTCTGTTCGCTTGTCGTATCGACTTCAAGGAATTGTAATTGTTGTGTCTTCTTCCCCCCCGCCTCAGGTTTTTGTGTATTTATTTATTTATTTTTAGCTCCCACAAATAAGTGAGAACATGTGATATTTCTCTTTCTGTCCCTGACTCGTTTCACTTAATATAATTCTCTCTAGGTCCATCCATGTCATTGCAAATGGCAGGATTTCATTCTTTTTTATAGCAGAGTAGTATTCCATTGTGTAGATGTACCACATTTTCCGTATCCACTCATCCGATGATGGACATTTGGGCTGGTTCCAACTCTTGGCTATTGTAAAGAGTGCTGCGATGAACATTGGGGAACAGGTATACCTTCGACTTGATGATTTCCATTCCTCTGGGTATATTCCCAGCAGTGGGATAGCTGGGTCATATGGCAGATCTATCTGCAATTGTTTGAGGAACCTCCATACCATTTTCCATAGAGGCTGCACCATTATGCAGTCCCACCAAAAGTGTATGAGAGTTCCTTTTTCTCTACAACCTCGCCAGCATCTGTCATTCATAGTCTTTGGTTTCCCTTCTGAGTAAAGGATCCTGCATCCATCTTGTTTCACACTAAGATTATTGATATCACATGTTTTGGAAAAAAAATAGGTGGCTTTCAACAAAGAAAATACATTCAATAAGATTATTAAAATAGTTATAGTATTTTTAGGACCACAGGAAAGAAGTAAATATATAAAACCTAAACCCGTTATTTAACTTTGAGGCTCTTAGTGGCCAAGAAAAAAAAAAGGGAAAAGTATATGGGTTCCTTAGGAGAGGTAAAATTCACCTTGTTTTTGAATTTTAAGAGATTTCTGAGGGGCTCCTGTACAGTAGGCCAGTGTGTGACAACAGTTTTATGCAAAATCACGTGGATATTTTCTATGATGACTCCTAACCAGCATTTAGGCATCATAGTGACTAGTCTGGGAAGTGAAAGTGATCCTGGGGGGTAGAATAGAATATAGGACACTCTGAAAGGACTGATAAAATCTTTGGCTGTACATCATGCGTTCCATACTTAAGGGTACTTTGAGTTGGATCTGGGATAGAAAAGGAAAAGGTGTGAGTGTATAAGGCAGAATATATCTTAGGGGAATCATTAACTCTACACCACACCGCCAACTCCACCCCCTGCAGAAAATGAATCATCTCATTAAATCAGCTAATACATAAGTTTTGGTGTTGGTGCCCATGTGCACGTATGTGTGTGAGAGGGTGTGAATACAAGCCTCCCCCCCCTCCTCGAGCAAGACTCTCGGCATCCTGCCGTCAGCTCCTCTGTAGTTGATTTTGATAACCAGCCAAAAAATACAGGGTCTTTTCAAGGTCTGAAGATCATTAACTCTTTGGAAGAACAACAGGACAGTTTCTAAATGCTCAAGACTGACAGCCTGTGGGCGATAGGCTTCATTACTCCAACTAAATATTCAGGAACAAAGCCAGGTAAGCCAACAGAATTAGGAAAATGGATCTTTTAGCTGCAGAATTCCTCATTAGACTGCATTGAGCTCCCCTGAGCTGAGCACTAGATTTCCAGAACCCAACTGGCCTAACCTTTGATGTTATTTTTCCCCCTTTGGGAGGCATTGACTTTAGAAACCAAATTTAAAATATTCACTCATTTATCATTAACTGAGGACCTAGTGTGTTCCAGGCACTGTGCTAGGCCCTGGAGGTGCTGACAAACAGGTTCCCTGCCCTGAAGGATGTGAAGGAATCTACCACCCACCACACATAATTATGAGATAATATAATTGCATTTGGGATAAGAACATAATAAGAAATAAAAGTAAATTCTAAAATCCCACTTTTCCTAGACTGTGACTTTCCTTTCCTGGAACCACAGGCTCAGTTTCTTTCTATATAATGATAGTGACCATTACTGTTCTTTGGGGTGTAAATGCTATACATTTGGTTGACACAAAGTCCCTTCTGAATTCTGAGAATGGGGCCTTCACCTCGGGTGGAAAACTTCTGCTGTAGCTGGTGTGGGTCGAGCCTGAGGACTGGTGGCCCTGGTGGTGAGGGGTGTCTGCCCCTGCATTCCCCTCCTGCCAGGTGGCCTGGGATTAATCCCAAGAGGTCGCTGACCAAGGCCATGGGATAGGCCAAGCTTCCTGTCCCACATGGGGATGGAATCCATGCCCTATTCTCCTCACATTTATGCGCAAGCTAAAAGAGCCCCTGATGATTCCCAGCCTTATCAAGCCCATAGCAGGGAACTTTCCAGCCCCCGATATCTGCAAGTAGGGGGGGTAGCTGTTGGCACAAATGGAGGTAAAAACTTGGCCCTGTGCTCACCTCTGATCTTGGAATTGCAAAGCTATTTCCCTCTAATATTTCAGTGTAGCCATACTGTCAGCATCAAGAGGAACTACAGAGAAGTTTGATCTTGCTCCTTTGCAATCAACAGCAAATGGTTTCTATTCCAAACCAGTTGTTCTTAACCATTTTCTATCTTAAAACATCTGGGGGATTTTTAGCATGGTCCCTGGACCGGCAGCATCAGCATCACCTGGGATCTTGTTAGAACCGCACATTCTTGGCCCCAAATTACCGACCGAGAAACACGGGAGGTGGGGGGTGGGGCGGGGGCTGAGTGGTGTATGTGACCAGGACCTTCAGATGCTTCTGATGGATGCTCATGTTTGAGAGCCACCTAGTGAGAATAACCTCGATGACAGTGATTCTTGGTCAGGAGAGACTCCCTGGGGTGGGTGCCAGAATTTCTGGAATTGGGGGGGGCAGGGAGTAGCACATGTAGTTTGAGAAAGCCCCTAAACTAATTATAATCTCTTCCCTCCAGCCCTACTTTATTTGAGAATCACTGTTCTAGAAACTTCAATCATTGCACTGGAGGAAACACCTCATACAATTGTCTTTGTATTTTGATGATATTTTAAAGCTTTATATAACATTGGAGTGCCTCGTGTTTGGCCTGGAAGTCTCCCTCCATACTTGTATAGGAAGACATAATTTATACAAGCCGAGGCTTGAAAATGTAGAGTTCCTTCATAGCGATTTTGAGAAAAATTCGTTTTGTTCATCTTGCTGACTAGGAGTTCATTGGGCAAAAGTCCCCCCAGCCCTCCCCGCACTGCCAGGAGGTGGTGACTCACCCTGAACCGTGTGCCCCCCTCACCAGCTCATGGGATGGGGGTGTTGCAGCCCTGACAAGTGCCGGAGGTAGGAGGAGACCATGAACAGCCGGAAATCGGATGTTAGTTCACGTGTCGTCAAGCAAGCGAGCATGTGCATCTGCATTTTTTTTTTTACAGACTCTTTGAAGGGAAACAGGTGTCAGGAGCCTCTTTTTATTGCCTGCAACAGGGAGAAGACATACCCTAAGTTGTTTGAAGTGTATGCAAACAGTGGTAGATGCGGGCATTTTTTTTTTCCTTCTAAAAATGTTATGTTTAAGAAGCCACCCTGGATTTGAGGATATGGTGGATGTTTAAAAAGTAAGGAGAATTTACTTGAATCTATTCTCTCTCTCTGCAGTCTGCAGGCGTGCACATCACTTCTACTCACCAGGCGAATAACTAGAGGAAGGAGACTGGCTTCTTAGAAAGTGTGTTTTCTGGTTAAAGTGGCCCCCAGGCCTGCTTATCTGGCTAACAGGCTCCGCCTCCTCAGACTGTGGTATTTCCCTTGTGGCTGCTGAGGCAGGAAGCAGGTGGCAGGAGCTGACCCCACAGGCTCCCCAGAGTGGGCCCGGGGTTTACCACCAACCGTGGCGGGTGCTGATCTCGCTGATTTTGAAGTGGCTCTCCGTTTGCAGAGATGGAATCAGCTGATGTGCTCAGCAGATCCAGTACTGGGCCTCGGTCATGTGAACAGAAGGTCGAAAGGACCTAGTGCTGCCACTAACTTTTTGAGCAGATGGGGTGAACCCAAAGGCCCAGAATGTACCTGACTAGGGAAGGCAAGTCAGTTTCATATCGGAAGGCCCCACCTGAGCTCTGACCTTAGCGCTCACTAGAATGCAAGCTCCACAGGCAGGGGATTTTGTTGATTTTGTTCTGTCAGATATCCCAAGCATCTAGAACAGTGCCGGGCAAACAGTAGGTTCTCAATAAATATTTGTTGACTAGATAATTGAACCCCTCTCCCATCCCCCAACCCCTCAGCCTCCTCTTATACCTGACAGGTAAGAAATCAAGGACCTTGTCCCTGGGCTGTCAGCCACTCTTCTGGTGTGCTGGGGACAAAGAAGAGATCTTGAGGGAAGACTGTCACCTTTCTGCGGAAGGGGCAGCTCAGAATGGGAGAGATGGGGTGAGTTCCCAGTACTGAGAACACTGGGCCAGTATGTCACCAGTTTATGAATTGATGGGCCAACCCTCCCCAACACTATGGACTGGAATCCAGCATTTGCAGTAAGGATAGATGAGGTGACTAGACACAGAGGCCTGCACAGGCATTTGAACAACTGCTGCTCTGAGCAGTTCACTTCGAACCCGGCAGTTCACCCAGAAGTTGCAGGACCACCTGACGGGTACATGAGGGGTTTGGCATGGGAGGAGGGCTGGGGCTCCCGGGCTTTGTGATTCTGGCTGAGCGCAGTGTGGCAGTGCTCTCCACTCACAGGCCCCAGGCCGTGTGGTCCTTGATGGAGGGCCCAGACCCCTAGGCTTGAAGGACCTTGCAGGATACTCCATCCCACCCCATCCCAGGCAGGACCCTCACCCCTGAAGCCCCACAGCTCTGCCTTGGACCAGAAAATTCCAAATAGTTTCAATTATTATTAGTAGTAATGAATATTAGTAATTCTAATAGAAAAAATTCCCTGGGCCTTGACTAAGTAGTTGAATTGTAATGTTGCCTGTAAAAGTAAATGGGTCCTGTGTGACGGTTTTCAAACTTTCCTTTCTGCCTAGAGGTGGTGACATTGGTCCTGTGGTGCCCTCCTTGATGGGCTTGGCAACAGATATGACAACATGAGGGTGACTTAGGAAAGAGAAAAAGCAGAGAATGGATACAAATGGGATCTTAAATTAGATAAAACCGGTCATTTTACAAAAGCTTAAGCCTAGCCCGTCTAAGCACAGCATCAGGAGAGGGAAGAGCCTGGAAGAGATTGACCCGAAATCACTGGAGGCCCAAGGCAGCCCTGGGATTCAATGGTTATGAAAACGTGTGCGAGGCAGAACAGCACCGTGCATCCAGCTCGAGACTGTTCAGGAGAAGGCTAACTAGTTTCAGGTCTTGTGATAATTTGCCCATTTCGAACATTTATTCAACTGTTCAATCATTCATCATCTGACAAGTGCCTTTTGAACGGCTAGTCCTCTGGCCCTGTGCTGGCATGGGGACAATGGTTAACCGGACATAAGGTGCCTGACCTCATGGAGCCTACAGTCCAACTTGCCTTACACTGACTGGCCTACCAGCCTTCTCAGGTGATGACTTGGCTTCCTATTTCACAGAGAAGAAAACAATTAGAAGAGACCCTCGTGAGCTCTGTCCTCCTGTCACCCCCAACCCCACCGCATGCCATGTCTTGCCTCCGTCTCTCCCCTGCTCCTGTGGACAAACTCTCCACGCCCTGGATGAGGCCAGCCCTCCACCTGCACCATCCATCCCACACCATCCTGGCTGCCTGGGGACATCTCTCCAGTGTCTCCAGTGTCTCTTGCACCATCAATCTTTCCCTCTCTACTGGTTCTCTCCTAACAGCCTTCTACCATGCTGCTGTTTCTCCCACCCAAAGACACCATCTCTGGACCTCACTTCCTTCCCCAGGAAAATGGCTCCAGCTCTCCCCTCTTTACACTAAACTCTTATAATAGAATAGTGGTCTATACTTACCAACTCCAAATCCTGTCTTCCCATTCTCTTTTGAATCCATCCCAGTCAGACTGTCATGCCTGAAACTGTTCTTGTCAAGGTCATCCATGTCCTCATCTTGCCTGACCATCACAGCATATGACACGGCAGGTCCCCACCCCCATGCTGAACACTTGATTCACATTCGCCTGGCTTCCCTTCTGCTTCTGGCTGCTCCATCTCAGTCTCTCTTCACAGCTTCTTTTGCTATTCCTGACAGAGGAAGTGTGAGGAAGAAAATCCAGGCTCACTCCTTGGAACTCTCTCTCATCCACTGTCACTCATCCAGCCTTCTGTCTTTGAATGAGACTTATATGCTGCCTCCAAAAGCTATGTCCTCAGAACCCCTTGCCTGTTAGACCACTCTGCTTAGCAGCTGATAGACATCTGTTCCAGAACTGAGCTCCTGCTCACACCCCCACAATACCCCTCATGCCCAATTTTCCCCATCTCAGCTAATGGCAAGTCCAAAAAACCTTTGTGTCCTCTTTGATTCTTCTCTTAGGCTCACAACTCTCATCAACTGAGTCATCAAATCCTGTGAGCTCTGCCTTCAAAAGTTGACACTTCTTATCACCTTTATTGCTATTGCCCTGGTCCAACCCACCATCATCTCTTGGCTAGAATATTTCAAAAGACTTCTAGATGGTTCTCCCTGCTTACAGTGCCGGGCAAACAGTAGGTTCTCAATAAATATTTGTTGACTAGATAATTGAACCCCTCTCCCATCCCCCAACCCCCCAGCCTCCTCTTTCCCCAGAATCCCCATTCCTGCCTTCAGTCTGTTCTCCACACAGCTTCTAGAATGATCTTTTCAAAGAGTAAGTTAGACCCTGTCTCTTCCCTCCCATTTCATTCTGAGTGTCAGCTGTATTCATTCCAAAGGCTTGTACAGCCCAATGTGGTCTGTCCTTTTATTACCTCTCTGACTATCTCTCATTGCTCCCTGCTTGTTCACTCTCTGCTGCCTCAGGACCTTTGCACTTACTACTACTTCTGCTTGGAACACTTTCCCTCCAAGATCTTTACTCAGATGTCACCCTAGTAATGCCTTGCCTGATCATCCTATTTAAAATTGCAACCCATTCCACCCACATTCCCCATCTCCCATCCCCGCTCTCCATCGTACTTATCACTCTTTAATCCAGTGGCACACCAATTCAGTGGTGGTGGTGGTGGTGGCAGAGGAGAAGAATTATTACTCTGGGTGCAGGTAATAAGGTGGTGCATCATCTGTAGAGAATTTAAAAATAATCATGAAATGTACTAGCAGTTGGTGTGCTCTTTGCTGGCACCAGCACTGGCAATTCTAAACAGGGTTACACAGAACTCTTTCCAGCTGGCATGGCAGCCCACACTAGCTCTCCACTATTTTAACACACTATGTACTTCCCTTGTTTATTTTGCCTATTGCTCATTTTTCTGCACTAGAATGTGTGAGCTCCTTGAGACCAGGATGTTTTGTCTGTTTTGTTTACCACTGTGTCCCTAGTCTCTGTCACATGGTAAGTACTCAGTAAGTTTTAGTTGAATGAATGAAAGAAGTAGAGGTTGCTAGGAGTGCCCTCAGTTGGGGTTATCAGGAGAGCTTCCTGGATGAATTGGTGTCTACAGTTCCTGCCCACCTGCCTGTAAAGAAGAGGAAGGTACTCTCAGCAGAAGGAATAGCAGGCACGAAAGCCTGGCCCCTCGTGACTCTCAGGGTCATCAGCCAAGGGTAGGAGTCAGAATTCATGAGTGCTGTTCAGCAGAATTTTTCTCTTCATAATGTTAATGTTTCGCAAATGAATGTGTTGCTTTGTTACTAGTTGGTAGAGGGTCCTTGTTGACATCTTGCAGAGGGCCAGCTGTCACTTTTAATCAGAATGGCTGTTCCCACTCCTGCTGAAGAACTCCAGGCCTGGGGAGGTGAGCTCACTCCCCAGTCATGCTGCCAGAACCTTTACTTTCCTCCTTACTTTAAATATGAAAGCTAGGAGACCTCTTAGCAGGCTGTGGTTACAGTCCCAGAGAGGGACCATGAGAGCAAGGGGCCATTCCCAAAGCCACCTCCTCAGGGCAGCCTTGTTAACTTTCTCTTTCCTCTTCTGGGCAGCGTTTATACCTTTCTCCTTTTGGTTTCCTGTTTATTTCTTTATTTTAACACTTCTAACATGATGTCATCTTTATTTATTTATTTTTTTAGAGTTTCCTTTATTTTATTTATTTATTTATTTATTTATTGTCTTTTTCGTGACCGGCACTCAGCCAGTGAGTGCACCGGCCATTCCTATATAGGATCCGAACAGCGGCGGGAGCGTCACTGCGCTCCCAGCGCCGCACTCTCCTGAGTGCGTCACGGGCTCGGCCCTTTATTTGACTCCATGTTTGCATCTTCTACTGAATTTAACTATAAGCACAGAATTGATGCAATTGAATCATTTCAATTCCTGGTATTTAGCATAGAACCTGGCACATTGGAGGAAATCAAATGTTTGCTGAATGCATAACAAAACAAAGCAGAGGTTGTTTAAAGTGTTATACCAATATCAAATGAATATAATAATTATTGTGATGATGTTTTTGGATGCCAATCATAATAATAAGTGTGACTAGTCCATGATGATGTTTTATGTAATATAGAATATACATTTTTTTCTGTAAAGGTGATGTGTCACTTTGCTCCTTAAAGTTCCAGAATCTCAACATCACCCACAATTATTCAAATATTATCAATGCAGAATGTCTGTTAAAGCATCAAATATATTATAGCTTCCAAAAATTGTGAATTAGATTGAAGACCACGTATTATTTTAAATAAAGGTTTTTTTTTTTTTTTTAACACCTATTTACTGCTTTTACATACATGCCAAATCTGAGATGTGGAGACCAGCTGATATACCAATGTGCTTATCCATTCACAATTGGCAGGTGGGCTGTACCCCACTGTGGAGAACTCTTGTAGGCTTTAGAAATAAATAACTCTAATAAAATTAGATTTTTAAACTAGTTCAAAATCAGAGTTCAAAAACAGTTCAGTTAATATCTAAGTATTGAGTTAAGATAGGAGGTTGAACAAAATTAATTTTGAAACTTTACAGAGTTTTTAAAAAGCAAAACTTTAAATTTAAAATTGACTGCTTCATTATATGCAAAGCATTTGAGTATTAAATATGTTAAATTTTTCATTTAGCCAATTCCTCCCCAGACTTTTAAAACTTCCACCAATAAATATTTACATATTCTCTCCTCTCCCCAAGCATTTCCCCAGGTACACAAATACCACTCATTTGGAGATCCTGTTGCTCCAGATTGAACAGGCTCTCCTTCCAGGTACAGCCCATAGGATTCTGCTCCAGCCAGAGCAAGGGCCTTGGACAATTTCACTGCCTCTGTTAGAGTGAGCAGGGCTGGGAATCTCATTATGGAAGCCTTCCACCTCTTTCCCAAGCCAGCCCTCTATAGGGGGCCAGGATTACATCATCTGTCCTGGGCCTCAGCCCACCTTGCTTGAGGCCTGCTCACCTAAAGTGTTTCAAGAGCATTCCAACAGCCAGACTGTCATTCGCTCCACCATCCCAGATGGGGAAAAACTTGCGTTGTAAATTTTCCTCAGGAAGACTGCAATTGGTTGTCTTGTGCTTCTAGGAAAGTGTCCCCTCATGTGGGACAGAGTGTGTGTCTGCCATCAAGTCTAGGAGGCTTTGGAAGAAGGAATGAAATAATTCATTCTTCAGAGTGAAATAATCTTATCTGAGAGGACAGTAAATGGGGTCACTGTATGAACCTGGAGTCTAGAGCTGGGAGAGCGACCCTTCCTCATCCATGCCCGACGTGCTTGTACACAAGTGCCCAAACACTGCAACGTCTTTTAGCAGTTTTTAAGTCTATTTTAGTCTCAACTAGGAGTTTGATTCACTGGAATGCCTTAGTTTTCAGACTTTCCAATGAGTTCCCGTTTCTCTTTTAATAATTTTAAACATTCACAACTAATTCATGTAAACTAAAGAAAAAATAGGGAAGAAATGTAAAATAAAGGTCAAAATATACGCACATCAAAGAAGGTAGTATATAAAAAAAAAAAGAAAAGAAAAGAAAAGCAGGCAACACAAGCAGACTGGTTATTAGGCAAGTTTGCCAGAAATCAATCCAGCAGGAAGAAGATAGTGTACTTTGAATATGCCGAATCTATTACTTCTTCCCTTCTTTCCTTGGGGACCTCTGGGACAACAGCGGGTGTATGTAGATCACAGGACATCACCGGTGTCTGGTGCCCAGTATGAACAGCTCAAAGGAGCAGGAGTGCACTAATCCACCTGAAGTGCCACAGTTGGCCACTGTCCCACATTTTCCCTCCTTGCTCTCAGGGGACAGTGCTGATTAGGCTGTGGACTGGGATCTGGCGAAAGGTTTTCTGATGCCCAGTTTGAATTGCCGTGTGCTCCGCTCTGCAACAAATCACCTTCTCATCGCCCTCCCCAAGTGAGAAGGAACAAATGGTGTTCTGTTGGGATGGTGGACAAGATCTGTAGCTGCTCCTGGCTGCCTATGGGTTTGTGCTTCCCACCCGTCCTGCCCAAGCTTCGTCTGATGTTATCATGAGTCCTCTGTAGGCACCAATGAGGGCAGCCTTTTAACTCATCCCAGGGTGGACAGAGCTCTTTGGTCCTTTGGGAAGCTTCCTTGGGTGGCTGTGCTCTTATTCCTCTGGTGAATGTTCTTTCATCCGTTTCCTGTGGGCACTGGCCAGCTCCCGAGAGAAATGGAGTATGGCAATGCTTCAACGTGGGATTGCCCTCCTGGCCATTAGGGAAACCTGCCTGTTCCGATTATCCCCTGGCTTCCCACCACACAGCCCACTTGGCTTATCTGGTATCTTACGCATCAGGATTTGCCACTGTGTAGCACTGTGCAGAGGGCTTGCCCCAGCCTTTGAAGGTCCCTCTGAAGAGGAGGTTAGTCAAGGCTGGGCGGCAGTGTGGGCATGGAGCAGCCTTCCTCTCCATGGAAGATCATCCCTACGACTTGCCTGGCCGGCTGTTTGCCCCACTGCAGACCTCCTCACTTCAGAAGCACTTTGCACAGCTGCTGCTGTTGCATGCGCTGGGCGCTGCTGCTGTTGCATGCGCTGGGCTCCATGCTACAATGACGGTGTTCATTGTCATTCAGCAGCACCTACTAGAAAGAGGGCATCACATTTATTATTGTTCACCCTTAAAACTGCCTAGCTCCATTTTGCCCAACAAAGGACTCAGGGAATATGAGGTCACACTTGTGTCTACTGTACATCTAAAACCGATCCCGACCCTCGGATGCCCCCTTCCTGGTTGTGGTCAGCCAGGTCTGGTAGGCCGCTGGTTGCAGAGCGGGGTTGGCGGGAGTCTGAGCGCCGGGGCTCGGTCTTCTAAACGCCGTCCCCCGCCGCCGGGTGGCGCAGGTCCGAATCCTTCCCTCCCGCTCAGGCCGCTAGAACTTCCCCTCCAGGAAAGGACGCGCCAGGGGGTGGGGGCGGCTCCCCAGGCAGGTCCAGAGGGGCCAGGGCCTGCATTTATCTGGCAGCCGGGCGGAGGCGCAGGGCTGGGGCTGGTGTGGCCGCCGCTGTGGCCGATGAGCCCGTAAGGAAGCCCTGCGCCCGGGCCCCCGTCGTTCCCGGGAAACCACTTAAAAAGCCCCTTCCTCAGCCCCCGTGCGGGGCGAGCAGGGACAATGGCCCGAGGCGCAGTGGGCAGAGCGGAGCGTCCGCGTCACAGGAGCCTTTCCAGCCGCGCTCCGGGAGCCGCCAGGGCGGGCCAACGCACGCGGGGCGCGAGCTGCCTTTAGGGGCCAAGAGGCCAGCAGTAAAACAACAGAAAAATGTCGCCAGTGCAGGGAAGGGGTAAATCGTTCTGGCCGTGTGGGTCCTTGGCAGATGGCCTAGGCGGCTTCCCAGTCCCCCATCGGGCACGAAAGGAATGAGGCTCGCACGCGACTGTGGGACGCACCGCCGCGTTGCCCCGAATGCCACTGTGGCACATTCCTGGCCTTTGTAATTATTAGGAAATGAGAGGATCTTTTTTCCTTCCACTCCTCCCCCTCCCCCTCCCTCAGTTTTTCTTCCAGGCATGGAATTATCTGCTTTAGCAGTTCAAAAGACATTCCATCCCCATGACAAAACCAGACACGGTAAGGTTGGCATACTGGCATACCCATACCCCTTTCTTACAGCGAGATTTAGGCAATAAATCACAATGAATGAAAATTTAAAACAGCATTTTTTTTTTTTAACTTTTAATGGTTTACCTTGCTTATTTTCAAAGTGCTACTTACAGCTCCATTTCTTCGCGTTCGCCAATAAGGACCCATCTCAGACTCTGAGCTGACAATGGCAAATTTTCTTCTTTTAATATATTCCCAAGGAAACTGGGTTAGGGGATTTGTTTAGAACTCCCTCTCAGCTCTAAAATTCCTGAAGTCTATCACTGAACAGAGGCTGCCAGAAAATTTTAAAACAGAGTGGGAAAAACTATCACCATGAGCAATACCTATCCATCCATCTCTTGTATTTAATGCACTTTCCTTGTGTGGCTCACCACCTACATCTGTTCCAGGAACAATGACGTATACACGTTGACACCCAAGACAGGCTCACTCTGGAAGAAACTGATCAAAAACCCTCTCAATAACGTGTAATCCAATAGGAGACATCAACTGAACAGTAATAAAAGATCGTGGGATATTTCTCCATCAGAACAGAATATTCTAAAAGTTTGAACCTATTTTAAAACAAAATGGTCTCATCCTTCCATCCGTAAATGTGTTGCCACTTACAGCCAGGCTGAGGATGGGAGAATATCTTACTAAGTAATTGTTTCCAGGAAGGGTCATTTTTGGCTTCTCGAAACATGACTCTGGTATTGCCATGTTGCCCAGGTATTTTTCATAGCTCACTAGGTCTGATGGGTCTGAGAGTATTTAAGGCTGTCCCAGAGAAGAGTCCGGGGACATGGCAAATGGGGGACTTCTGTAGGAAGCACAGTGGAAGGGACAATGGGCCAATTACCAGCAAAGCCTGTGGTCTCCCTTGGAGAGGTTAAGGAGGAGAGCACATGGCCTCTGAGCTACCGTGTCATCTGTCCTGGGGCTTAATCAAGTTATCATATCACCCTGGTGTCTCTGGGCCTCCATCCATAGATTTAAATGAAGACAAAAATTTGCAGACAAATTTCTAGCAGCAGGAAGTTGGTGCTCTCCTGCAAGGCTGGATGAAAAGCACCTGTAACCTTGTCGGCCTCCATCCAGCTCCTGCTGGGAGTTGCTTCAGGCAGCAGCCTGCTGTCTTCAGAGCCTGCTTGTCAATGGAAGCTGGGCTGGGGGATGCTATTATGTGTTTCAAGAGAATGGTCTGGAGCTGGCTCAGTTGTGGCTAACCACCAATGAATGGGCCGGTAGACACTGTCACCTTCCTTTTGATATTGGCCTGGAGTCATATTTAAGTTAAGGTAGGGTTGGTATGCAGCAATCCTCATGGTGGCATGATAGTGCATTTCCATCATTCCAGAAAGTTCCCTTTTGCTCCACTGTTGTCAATATCCTCCCTAGATCCCTGGCTCCGGGCAATTGCTAATCTTGTCATTACAGTGTTGTCTTTTCTAGAATTTTACATAAATGTTGTCTTTTGTATTTGACTTCTTTCACTTACTATAATGTTTTTGAGATTTGTCCATGTTGCATTTATCAATATTTTGTTTCTTTTTATTGCTGAGTGGCATTTTATAGGATAACTACAATTTATTTGTCCATTCACCACATTTGGATTGTTCCCAGATTTTGGCTATTATGAATATGTGGCTATGAGTAATGTTGCTATGCACATTGACGTACGTCTCTGTGTGGACATGTGTTTTCATTCTCTTGGTAAATACCTAGGAGTGGAATTACTGGGTTGTATGATGGGTATATGTTTAACTTTATAAGACACTGCCAAACACCTTTTCAAAATGGCTGCACCATTTTACATTTCCACCAGCAGTGTTTGAGAGTCCCAGTTGTTCTACATACTTGCTAACACCTGGTGTTTTAAAAAAGCTTACCCATTCTAGTGGGTATAGTGGTATTTCATTGGGTTTTAATTTGTATTTCTCTGTTGACTAGTCATGTCCATATTGGCTATTCACATATTTTCTTTGGGAGGCATATGTCCAAGTCTTTTGCCCTTTTTTTTTTTTTATTGCTGCTTGCTTTCTTATTATTCTGGACACATGCCTTTCACCAGATATATATTTTACAAATATTTTCTCCTAGTTTTTGGCTTATCTATCCATTTTCTTACTTATGCCCTTAGATAAATGTAAGTTTTTATTTTTAATGAAATCTATTTTATTATATTTTTCCTTTATGATTCATGCTGTTTGTGTCATGTTTGGGTAATCTTTGTCAATGCACTATTACAAAGATTTTCTTCTAGAAATGTTATCATTTTAGCTCTTATGTTCAGGTCTATGATTTATTTTGATTATTTTGCATATGATGTGAGGCAAGATTTAAAATTCATTTTTTCCCCACATAAAGATGTCCAGTACATTTGTGAAAAGGCTGAGCATTCCTCATTGAATTGCCTTGGCACTTTTGTAAAAAAATTCAATTGACTACATATGTGTAAACCTATTCCTGGACTCTATTCTGTTCTATTGATCTATATGTCTATCCTTATTCCAATGCCATAGAGTCTTGATTACTGTGATTTTATAGAAATCTTGAATTTAGGTAATGCAAGTCCTTCATACTTGTTTGTATTTTAAAAATTACTTTGGCTATTTTTGACTCTTTCTTTTTCCATATAATTTTAGAATCAATGTTAGTTTCTCTAAAAAGAGAAATAGCCTGCTATGATTTTGATCAGGATTGTATTAAATCTGTACATCAGTTTAGAGAAATGAACATTTTAACAATATTGAGTCTTCAAATCTATGAACATGGTATACCTCTTTATTTATTTAGGTTTTCTTTAATTTTACTTGATAATATTTTGTAGTTTTCAGGGTATGGTTCTGGCACATATTTTCTTTAAATTCATTTCTAAATATTTTTTATATTATTTGTAAATGGAGTTTTAAAAATTGTCCATTACTTGTATGTAGAAATACAATTGATTTTAATTAACCTTTTTATTTTGAAATAGTTATAGATTTCCCAGGAAATTATCAAGGTAGTACGGAGAGAACTCTTGTGCCCTTCACCCAGTTTCCCCCAATAGTTATGTTTTACATGGTTATAGTATAATATTAAAACCAGGAATTTGACATTGGTATAGTACATGTGTATAGTTTTAAGTCAACATATCATATGTATATGTTCATGTTACCACCATCACAATCGAGATGCAGATTTACTCTGTCACCACCACAAAGATTTCCCTTGTGTTACCTCTTTAAAGTCACACCCGTCTTTCTCTCCCCAGCCATCCCTAACCTCTTTTTTATCACTATGATTTTGTCATTTCAAGAGTGTTATATAAATGGAATTAAACAGTATGTGACCTTTTGAGCTTGGCTGTTTTTCACTCATAAGCATAATGCCTGTGAGATCAATCCAAGCTGTTGCATGTATCAAAAGTTCATTCATTTTTGTTGCTGAGAGGTGTTCTATAGTATGAATGTACCATGGTTGGTTTAACCATTCACCTATTGAGGGACATTTTGGGTGTTTCCAGTTTTGAGATGTTACAGATAAAGTGGCAAAGAACAATCAAGTGTAAGTTTTGTGTCGACATAAGTTTTCATTTCTCTGGGTTAATTACCAAAGAATGCAGTTGCTGTAAGGTATGGTAGATGTATATTTAGCAGTTTTTTTTGTTTTTTTTTAAAAGATGACTGGTAAGGGGATCTTAACGCTTGACTTGGTGTTGTCAGCACCACACTCACCCAAGTGAGCCACAGGCCAGCTCCTATATTTAGTTTTTAAAGAAACTGTCAAGCTGTTTTCCAGAGCGGCTGTAATGTTTTGCATCATCATCAGCAATGTATAAAAGATCCAATTTTTGTGCATCCTGGCTGTGATTTGGTATCACGGCTAATTTTTTAATTTTAGTTGTTCTAATAGATATGTGGTCTCATTGTGGTCTGTTTGCATTGCTCTATTGGCTAGTGATGTTTAACATCTTTTGATATGCTTGTTTGTCATTTGTGTATCTTCTTCATTAAAATGTCTCTTGATGTCTTTTGCCCACTTCCTATTTGATCATTCATTTTATTTTAACCATTGGGTTTTCAGAGTTCTTTACATATTCTAGAAAAGAGTTCTTTGTCAGATATATTGTCTGCAAATATTTTCTCCCAGTCTATATAACTTGTCTTTTCATCCTCTTAAGATCATCTTTTGCAGAGTAATTTTGATGAAGTTCAATTTATCATTTTTAAATTTTTTTCTCTTTATTTTTGGTCTAAGAATTCTTCACTAAGCCCTAGGTCCTGAAGATTTTCCACTATTGTAGCTTCTAAAAGTTTTATAGTTTTATGTTTTATATTTAAATCTGTGACCCATTTTGAATCAATTTTTGTAAAAGATATGAGGTTTAGGTTGATATATATATATTTTTGGCTCCTGAATATCCGTTTGCTCCAGCACTGTTTGTTAAGAAGACTATCCTTTCTCCATTGAATTGTGTAGTAGTCCGTTTATGTTGCTTATAACAAAGTACACAGAACTGGGTGATTTATAAAGAAAAACGAAATTTATTTGCTTACATTTTCTGAGTCTGGGAAGTCCAAAGTCCATCTGGTGGTGGCACCAGTGACCCAGGGGTCTCACATTGCAAGATAGTGGAAGCGGGGAGAGAGAGAGAGAGAGAGACTCTCTTCTTTTAAAGCCCTCAGAACCACACTGCTGACCACCATTTTTAATCCATTCGCTAGTGCATGGTCCTACAATCCAATCACCTCTGCAAGGCTCCACCTTTCAATTACCGTAACAGGATCTCCCACCCTCTTAACAGTCACTGTGGGGGCTAAGTTTCTAATACATAAAACGTGGGGGATACAATTCAAGCTTCAATGAGTTTTGGGGGGACATAATCCAATTCACTACAAATTGCTTTTGCACTTTTGTGAAAAATCAGTTGGCCCTACTTGTGTAGAGCTATTTCTGGTCTCTCTATTCTGTTTCATTGATCTTTGTATTTATCCCTGATGCTTACATGATTACTGATGCTGTCTAATAAGTCTTAAAATTAGGTAAAATGATTCTCCTACTTTTCTTTTTTAAAGTTATTTTAGTTATTTCACTTCTTTTGCTTTTCCATATAAATTTTAGAATAAGCTTCTCTATTTCTATGAAAAATCTTGCTGGGATTTTGATAGCAACTGTGTTACACCTGTATGTCAATTTGGGGAAAATTGATGTCATTACTATGTTGAGTCTTCCTATCCAAGAATATGGTATATCAACCATTTACTTAGATTTTTAAAAATTTATTTCATCAGCATTTAGAAGTTTTCAATATAAAAGTCCTGGACATATTTTGTTAGATTTACACCTAAATGTTTCATTCCATTGAGTGACTGTAAAAGGTATTATATTTTAAATTTTTGTGTCCGTGTATTTGTTGCTGGTACATAGAAAAACAATTGATTTTCATATATTTATCTTATATACTGCAATCTTGCTGAACTCACTTATTACTTCTAGAATTTTTTTTTTTTTTTTTTTTTTTTTTAGATTTCTTGGGATTTTCTAAAAGACAATCATGCCATTTGCAAATGGGGAGAGTTTTATTTTTTCCTTTTCAATCTGCATATCTTTTATTTCGTTTTCTGGCCTTTTTTCCCTGGTTAGAACTTCCAGTGCTATGTTGAATAGCTATGCTGTGAGTGGACATTCTCTCACTTTTCCTAATGTTAGGGGGAAAGTATTCAGACTGTCATGTTAAGCATGGTGTTTGCTGTAGTTTGTTTGTTTTTATAAATGCTATTTATCAAAGTGAGCAAGTTTACATCCATTCCTATTTTGGAGAGAATTTTTGTCATGAATGGGTGCTGAATTTGGTCAAATTCTTTTTCTACATCTATTGACATGATCATATATTTTCTCCCTTTATTCTGTTAATATGGTGAATTATATTGATTGATTCTATTAATATGATAAGTTCAATCTTGCATTCCAGGGTTAAATTTGCATGGTCATGATATATTATCCTTTTTTATATATTGTTATATCTTATTTTCTAAAATTTCAATTTTTGTGTCTACAATCATAAAAGATATTGGTCTGCAGTTTTCTTGTGATAGCTTTGTCTGGTTTTGGTATCAAGGGTAATACTCTTAAAATAAGTTGAGAAATATTCCCTCATCCTCCATTTCTGGAAAAAGTTTACGTAGGATTGGTATTTCTTCTTTCAACACTTGATAGGATATACCAGTGAAATTGTCTGGGCCTGAAATTTTCTAATAAAAAGTTTTTATTTACAAGTTCAATTTCTTTTATTGATATGAGGCTATTCAAATTTTTAATTTTTTCCTTAGTCAGTTTTTGTAATTTATGTCTTACAATGGATTTATCCACTGTAAGTTGTCAAATACATTGGCATAAAATTATTAATAATAAACCCTATTGCCTTTTGATGACTGTATGATCTGTACTAATGTTATCTCTTTTATTTCTGATATTGATAATTCGTGTCTTTTCTCTTTGTTTCTTGGTCACCTTCGCTAGAAGTTATTGATTTTATTGATCTCATTAGAAAACCAGTTTTTGTTTCATTGATTTTTCTCTTTTGCTTGTACGTTTTGTAATTTATTGACTTCTACTCTTTATTATTTCCTTTCTTGTACTTAATTTGGGTTTAATTGATCTTCTTTTTCTAACTTATAGGGCAGGAACTTAGATGATTGCTTTTTGATATTTTTTCTTTTTTAATATAAACATTTAAAGCTACTCATTTCCTGCTAAACACTAACTTAGTGCAAGCCACATATTTTGATATGTTCAATTTTAACTTTCATTTATTTCAAAATATTTTACATTTTCCTTGTGGTGGTTTATTTTTTGACTCATGGATTATTTAAAAATGTGTTGCTTAATTTTTAAGCATTTGGTGTTTTCCTAGACATCTTATTATTATTGACTTTTAATAAAATTCATTGTGGTCAGAGAACATAGCCTGTATGATTTCAGTTTTTTCAAATTTGTTTATGTCTTAGCATATCATGATTCTGAATGAACAAACTATGTATACTTGAAAATAATATATATTCTTGCAATTGATGGATGTAGTATTTTACAAATACCAATTAGGTCAAAGTAGTTAAAATTGTTCAGAGCTTCTATGTCTTTGCTGATTATATCAATCTAATTGTTCTATCTCTTGCTGGGAGTGTGATGTTAAAATTTCTAATTGTGCTTATGAAATTTATCTGTTTCTGCCTTTAATTCTATTAATTTTTACCACACATATTTTGAAGCTCTATAATTAGGTGTATATATATATTTATGATTGTCATGTCTTCCTGTTGAATTGATTCTTTTATCATTATAAAATATCCCTTCTTATTTCTTTAATTTTTTGTCTTCATATCTATTTTATCTGATATTGATATATACCCATCAAACTTTCTTAATATTATTGTTTGCATGGCAAATATTTTTTACCATCCATTTACATTCAGCTTATCTTTGTCTTTATATTTAATATATATATATTTTTATAAACAGTGTATAGTTGGGCCTTGCTTTTATTTTTATCCATTCTGACCAACTCTGCCTTTTAGTTGGAGTGTTTAGTTCATTAAATCTTAATGTCATTATTAATATGGTTGAGTATGGTGGGCCTACAACTTTATTGTTTGTTTTCTGTTTGTTCCTACTGTTTTTTTCCCCTTAATTCCTCCTTTCTGCCTTTCATTGGTTAACTTTTAGAATTCCATTTAAATTTACATATTGGCTTTTAGCTATACTTTACTTAAATTTTTCCCCCATGGTTGCTGTATTGTGTGTATGTGTATTCTTAACGCTTGACAGTCTACTTATAGTTAATGTTTCACACAAAATGAACAAAATTTGCAACCATGTAACTTTAAGCACTCTTCCATTCCTTATGCCTTAGTTACTATATGTATTACATCCACATGTGTGATAACCCACACAAGGCAGTGATAATGTTGCTTTAAACACTCATCTATATTATAAAGAAATTAAGAAGAAAAAAAGCAGAGTTTTGTATTTGTCTAGATATCTTATATTTCTAATATTCTTCTCTTCTTTCCGTGGATCTGAGTTCCCACTTGGTACCTTTTCCCCTCAGTTTGGAAAACCTCCTTAGCATTTCCTGTAGTGCAAGTCTGTTGGCAACAAATTTGCTCAGTTTTCTTTTAATCTGGAAATTTCTTTATTTCTCCTTGATTCTTGAATAATATTTTACTGAATCTAGAACTCCAAGTTGACAGGTTTTGTTTGTTTGTTTGTTTTAATTTAATTTTAGCGCTTAAAAATGTTTTACTCTCTTCTAGCCTTCATCATTTCTGATGAGATATCAGTTTTTCACTGGATAATTTTTCTCCTATGTGTAACATGTCATTTTCTTTTGCTTCTTTCAAGGTTTTCTCTTATTTTTGGCTTCAACATTTGACTATAATGTAACTCCCAGATGTTTTCTTTATTTTTATCCTGTTTGCTGTTTGTTGAACATCTTGAATCTGCAAATTTATATTTCATCATATTTGAGAAATTTTGGCTATTATTTCTTCAAGTTTTTTCTGCTTCATTCTCTCCTTTTTTTCTGAGACTACATTTATGTCTATCGTGACTCTGCTAACTTATACTCGTATTTATATTTTATTGCTTTTTCCCTTTGTTCTTTACATTGGATAATTTCTATTGTTTCATCTTCAAGTTCACTTCCTCTTTCCTCTGCTGTCTTCATTATGTTGTTAAATCCATCTAGTGATTTTTAAAAGTTTTTTTAGATGTTGTATTTTTTAATTCTAGAATTTTTATTTTTTTTATTTGTAGTTCTTTGCTGAGATTTCTTATCTATTCATTCACTATAAGCATATTTTCTTTTACTTCATTGAATATAGTTATTTACAAGCTAGAAATTCTTTGCCTGCTAATTACAACATCTGAATCATTTTGTGGTTTTTTCAGTTAATTTTTTTTTCTTTTAAATCTTGAGAATGTGTTCTATTTTCCTAGTTTTATGTATGTTGAATAATTTTGGATCGTTTCTGGCCATTATGCATATTAAGTTGTATAGATCCAGGATTTTGCTGTTTTTCTGTGATCGATATTATTTCTTTTGTTTTTTCAGGCAATTATCTTGGTTGGCTTCAAACTGCAAACTCTGTTTCTTAGGCAGCAATGTCAATATCAGCTCAGATCTTTCTCCAATGGCTTGGTTGCTGTGAGATGTCTCTGTGCATCCAAGGCTCAGGTTTCAGACTGAGATGTGGACAGACAGAATTTTGGGATTTTCTCTCTGGCTCTGTCCCTTCAAGGATTTCAACTCTCTCTCTCCACTGTCATGGTTTCCTTGGTTATCATGACCAAAAAGCTTTTTTCTTTTTTTTCCCCACCAGTGCCTGTGCTCCTCTCCCCACTGCTCTGCGTACTGTGCCAACTGTATCTGGCCTCAACTAAAAGCTGCATATGGGAAAATATGGGAAACCACTTTTCAGAACGTGGACTTTCCATTATAATCTACCTGCTTTTGTTCTCTGACTGTGATAATACTCAGCCATCACCAGGAATGGAAATTGACTATATTTAACTTAATCACTTGAAAACGAATGTTATACTTCTATTAAGATCAAAGAATGGAATAATTTCAGGATTAGAAAACACTTGTTAAGCCCAACACAGAGTAAGCCTAAATGAATGCTCAGGGGCAGATCTTCTCCCCAGTACCCCACTCTACTAGATTACCCTGAATGGCAGAGTATTCACTATCTCACAAAGCAGCCAATTCCATTTTAGACAATTCTGAGCATTTGAAGAATTGAGACTATCTCAAGTTGAGATAGTCTCAATCCTTTCAAATTGAGATAGTCTCAATCATAAAAAATATTTTCCTTTGATATACTCAAAACATTTTCATTTCGGCTTCCACTCTTCAGTCCCAGTTCCAACCCCTAGGGCCACAGATTGAGCCCAATTCCCCTTTCCCACAAGTGTCACTGGATTCCCAAGTAGGGGAAGCAGCCTCAGCTCCTCCAACCAGTCTCTGTTAAAAGTGAGATTTCCAGTTCCCTCATGATTCTGGTCTCTTTTCCTTGAGCAGGACCCTGTATTTCCATAGCTCTCTTAAGATGTAATGTCCAGAAAGGTCTCAACACCCCAGGCAAGGGCTGGGCAGGTAGAGGCCCCCTTCTTTCCATGAAGCAGTTTCGCATCATCTTTTCTGGCAGCCATGTTGCAACTGGCTTATATTAAGCTGGTGGCCAGTGAGTACCCTGGGTTCTTTTGATCTTTTCCTACACTAGTGTGCACACCAGTTTTCCCCAGCTGGCCTCCCAGAGCTGCCTTCCAAGGACCGCAACATGAAGTCTCTGAGAATTCGCCATCTGCAGAATTCGCCATCTGCAGAATCTGTCTTGCCTTGAGACCTTCTTCACCCTCAGGGCACCAAGCTTGGGCAGGGCTTGGAATCACACTCCTCAAGGCCCTTAAATCTGTCTGTATCTCTGCTCTATAGTTTTCAGAAAAATTATTATGCATCATACTGATGGCTTATGTTCAAGTCAGGGTCCACACAGCCAGTAGTGGGAAAAAATGATCAACGCTGTATGGAATCCTATGGTTTGCTAAACAGTTTCTGTATCACCTCATTGAATCCCCGGAATAAACAGAAAAACTGTATGAGGTGGGCAGGGGAGGGTGTGTCATCCACTTTTGACAGATGAAGAAGCAGAGGTTGCAGGTGGGCTCCAGGCTGCTGGGACTAGGGACAAAGGATAGTCAAAACTAACAGAATACATATTTACTACAGAACACTTCTCTCAACATCTCAGGGACTTCAGGCTCCCATCTGAATTTATCTCAGCTATCCTCTGGGTAGAAAGTTTTTTCTCAGGGCATTTTTGGATACGGACAATCTAAACTAATCCCCCTGTCCCCTCACCCCTAGCCCAAAGGGTGTGGGTTAGGAGTACAGCTGCTCCTAGTAATGAGGGAGAAGGGAGTCACTAGGCTGCTTTCCAAGAAATTGCTTCTGGAATCATTTGCATCCAGCCCCAAACAAAAGCTCAGGTATGGAGGCTTGGCTGCCCCTGACCTTTTCCATTCCTAGAGCCAAGCTGTGGGGAGGAGGAGACTGCTGCACAAAAGGGTCTGAGGAGTGACCCAGCCCTCTTCAGCTACCTGCTGTTTGCCACAATGGGGCCCGAGGCCTGGGCTGCCTCTGGAGGCAGGAGCAAAGGGCCGAGATAATGACAGGCTCAGCTACCGCTGCTCTCTTCAGAGCAGCGTGGAGAGGGAGGCGGCAAAGCTCCCAGATAATAAAGAAGTAACAAATGAGGAATAAAAGCTTATGGAAGACATCTTAACCCGGGGATAAAAAAATGTCAACATCTGTGAGGCTTTCTGCACCAGCAGACCCAGGCCCTAATGAAAACCCTTGCAAAGCCATTCACTGGAGCAGGGGCAAAAAGGCTACCTTTTTCTATGGGGCGTCGAAGGTTCGACGAGGCTGCCCTTTCCCTTTCGGATGCTGCTGAACCAAGCGCTAATGTTCATCTTCAGCTGTAATAAGGAACTGGGGGCAGGAGGAGGGTGTAGTGCTGGGACCACCTTTATCCCGAGGTCTGAGAGGTGGGGGATTTAGGAGCAGACTAGACGGCTGTATGTTGAGGCAAGGAAGAAAAGCCAGAGGAATTAGAGAAAATGCTGTTTAACAAGGGTCTCTTTTGACCAGGGCCTTTAGGAAGGACACGGCACCAGGAAAAGTAATCCTCTTAGCACCGACTTATGTGTGTGTACAAAACAGGGAAATCAAATCTGAATGTCCTCATTGCATTTGCTAAAATACCTAATGAAAACACAAAGATTCCTTACTCTGATCTTCACCTTTCATTCAGGAGTTGGAGAGTGGCAGATGTTTGCTTATAAGGCTGATTTAAAAAATTCAAACTGGGATTTGGGGTGGGGGGAGGAATTGACCCCACTCTCTCTCCAAGGGGTGTGTGGGTTGCAGGACTTGGAGCCTTTGTATCTTCCCCTGGGATTTTCCACACCCTCCTGCCTTGTGCCTTTGCAGCACTACGTGTGGTTTTATTTCCTGGGTTTGTGCTCTATGTTCAGCATTGGAATGTCTCTCCAGAGACCTCAGAGAAAGAAATCTCAAATCCTGGCCAACAAATGCAGCTTCCTGGGAAGAGTGGGGAAGTTGGCAGGAAAAAAAAGAAATGTGCTCCTAATTTAGTGACTGCTTTGCAGTTGGGGACCAATGTGCCCTGTCCAGACAGCACCAAAATATTCCTTATCACACCCACATATTTACCCACACACACCTTACACACAGGCATACATCCCCCACTCAAACACACACGTGCACATAACAGTCCACACCAGTCACCCCCATGAACGAACACACACCTGCATCCTTTCAGGTATGTACACACCGCACCTCACCCCGAATACACTTGATACCCACACCCATCCACACCCAGTCTGAGCCGTCTTAGCCTAATGGGCAAGCATCTTCCTTCCCTACCTCCTTAACACAAGGGTTTTTCAACCAAATGTTTCAGTTATAATTTGGCTATAAAATGAAACAAGATGCAAGTGAAGATAAGTAAAATGTTTGGGGATCGCCAAGGAGACTTTGCCTAAGCTTAAAAGGGAGAGTCCACTTTTATTTCTCTTTTTGTATGTTAGGGCACTATTTGAAATTCAAACCTGTTGTTTGCTGTTGAGATACAAAAGGAGTAAGGGCACGTGGGGCAGCCGCAGAGAGGCTGGATATGGCTCCAGGTCAGGTGCAAGCGTCCATCTGTGGGGGGACTCTGTGTCCTAGATTGTCAGGGTGGGTGGTGAGCTCCGAGGCCCTTGCAGTATTTAAGCTGTGGCCAAGAACCCTCTGTCATCTGTAATTATAAATTGGAAGAGGGCCGGCCATTTTGCTCAGTTGTTTAGAGCTCAATGCTACTAACACCAAGGTCAAGGGTTCAGATCCCCGTGCTGGCCAGCCGCCAATAAATAAATAAATTGGAGGGGATTCCCATGCTGAGTGTGTAGTTGAATCGGATAAATTCTGATGTCTTTTGTAATCCTAATATTAATAATAACTTTACTCATGAGTACTAATTATGTGTTAGTCACCGTTCTTAGGGCCTTAAATGAATTATCTCATTTAATTTTTATAGCTGTATGATATAAACTCTCTTATTATGACAATTTGTTGATAAGAAAACAAGCCTAGAGAGATTAGGGACATAGCAAGCCATGATACAGCCAGTATTCAAGCCCAGACCCACCCAACACCTAGCTTAGGCTATTCACCCACACCACAGTCCTCTTAAGAGGATTTGATTCTAAGTGATTTATTTGTTTCCATCTTTTCTTTGTCAGTAGAGGACTGACTCTGCGTCCTTTCTGGCTCATCCCCTGAGGCCCTGGCATCTGTCCTCCCTATTTCTTTAGGAGGAACTAGGGGATCTGAGAACATCCCTGCTGGTCTGTCCCTGCTGTGGAGGGTCCTACATCCCACTGCCAGGCCCCAGAACCACTGAGCTGGCTGACCATTGTTCCTTGAGTGCAGCAGGCAGGCACCCAAGTCAGTTGCCCCACCCACAGCTGTTTATAACCTTTTCAACAGCTACCCTGAGGCCCTGGGTTCACTGAAGAGATGGGAGCCTCTCTGATTCGTGCATCTCTCTGAGAAGCCCCCTTCTCAATCTCCAACCTGTTCTTCAGGTCCTCTCTAGCAAGATGAGAACACAGCCTACCTAGAGAAAGTTCAGCAGACACCTCTGACCCTCGTATGTCCACCATGCCTAATGTTCCAAAGGGTAGGGCAGTTATGGCACAGACCTGGAACTTTTGGAGATCATTGATCTGACTCCCTGTGGTGGCTGTAAAGATGTGTCTACAAATTCTTTGATATTAGTCCCCTCAAGAAGCAGAGCTTAATTACCCTCTTCTTCAGTGTAGACTAGACCTAGTGACTAGTCCACTAGAGGATGGAATATGGCAGAAATAATGGGTTGTCACTTCCAAGACTGGATTATAGAAAGACAGTAGCCTCTCTCTTGGGTTCTCCATATCTCTTTGTCTCCATTCCTCTCTCTCTTAAATCACCTCCTCTGGGGAAAGCCAGCTGCCATGCTGCGGGGCAGCCTATGGAGAGGCCCACAAAGTCAGTAACTGAGGCCATGAACAACGAAGTGAGCAGGCTTGGAAACAGATCTTCCAAGCCTGCCAACAGCCATGTGAATGACACTAGAAGCAGATCTTCCCCCAGGTTAGCCTGGGGCTGACTGTACCCCAGAGGACATATTAACTGCCACCTCATGAGAGACCTTGAGCCAGACCCACCCAGCTACGCCACTCCTTGGTTCCTGACCCAAAGAAACTCTGAGATGATAAATGTTTGTTGTTTTAAGCTGCTGCCTTTGGGAGTAATTTGTTATGCAGTAATCGGTAACTAATGCACTCTGTAATCGTGCAGATGGGAGGACTGAGGCCCTGTTGGGGGAAGTTACCTACCCAACTTCACAAGGGACAAGTCAGTTCTTGAAATTAACTCCGAGATTTTGCTTCTTGTCTAGTGCTCTTTTCACTACATCAGACTTCCTCTCACTCCCATTGCCCACAAATAAACGAGAAGAATTGCATTTGGCAAAACTCTGCTTGCCTGTGAGCTCAGGTATTTATGTTCTGAGCAGTACGGACATGGCAGGGGATGCAGTGATGACGTGAGATTGGTGGGGACAGAGGGTCACTCAAGGGGCTGTTTAGAGTATAACAATCCCCACATCTACTTCTCTTCTTAGGGCTTGTGTTTTGGCTGACGTGGGAAGTTCAACCCACGCATATGAATTTTGAATTTAACAGAGAACTTACCACCCAGAAATGACTGTGTGAAGTAAGTGTAATTTGCCTGTGTTTATTTTTTTATTATGAACTTAAGCAAAGTTTATGGAAAAAAAGGAACCTGATGGTCATGGAACGTAGCTATTTACATCTCTCCAGTTCTCTTTGTTAGTGTTCTTTGCACAGCTGTCACGGCCTGTGTAGACTATTTAGTGTTTTGCTGTCCTCACTTACCAAGTGTCCGATGTGCCCCAGGCCCGTGCGGTGGGGAACACAGAGCCCGCTGGGTCTGGCACCCTCCCAGACCACCCTCCTGTTCACCCTGTCACCCCCTGGCTGTCCTCTCCTGCTTGGCCGCCTCAGTTCTCTGACCCCTTGGCTTGGCTCCAGCCCCTCCCTCTCAAGTCTCTCTCTGGCTCACGCACTGGAACACAGCTGTGAGCTGGAGCGTGGACTCTCGGTGCTCTCTGGGCCTCTGTTTTGGGCTCTTCATCTTGCAGAGGCTATAGGCAGAGCTCCTGTTACTCCCTAGCCCTGGAGGCTGCACAGCTTCACCGCTGCTGAGGGGCCTGAGATGTCATTGCTCATGACTACTACCCTGGTGGCTCAGATCATCCTGGGCTCTCAGTGTGTCATCCGTCCTCTAGCTCTCTTCCACCATGTCTGAATCACAGGGATGGGGGGTTTCTTAGAACACAAGTTGCTGCCCCCAGTCCTTCTGAATCTGGAGAAGGGACTTGAGATCTGTGTTTCTACCAGCTCCCCAGATAATGCTGATATAATAAAATTTGAGAATGATGGCTCTGCCGTCTCCTGGTGTTTACAATTTGGAGCTTTTAAAAACTGCTTGATTGGCCTGGTATTTAGTAAATTTTGGAGAGACTGTCAAAAGCAACCCTCACTTCTCTGAGCCTCAGCCCTCAGCCGGACTGGGTCTTCCTTCCACCTCGGTTTCCTCCTGGCCTCCCACCCCTCCCCCTTCCCCTTACCTCTTTTCACCTACAGCAATAGGAGGTCAGAAAGAGCCAGCACAGCATTCTCATCGGTCTAGTTGGTTTCATGTCAGAAGCTGAGAACCACCCTAGTGGTTTCTGAGGCAGGAATGAGGGGGTCTGAGTCTTTGGCCAAAACGAGGGCTAAGAATTTGCTATTGATCTCTGTGATTTGGTTTCATGTGCATTGTATATAAGGGATGGATCCCACAGTGGTGGTGGTGGTGTTTGGGGCAGGGGTCTACAGCAGCAACCGTGGTGGGCTTTGAGGGAGGGGCTTCGTGGTTGAGCTCCCATAGCATTCTCCTCACTGCATCCTCCCGCTCCCGCTATGGGGCCAGTTCCCCAAGGCTTTTGATTCATTGCTTCCCCCCAAGTAGAGGAGCCATTCCTGACCTGCCAGGGGTTCACACATTGTCCCTCACTCCTCCGTGGTGGTGGATGGATCTACGCCCTGGGCCTCTGCAGCTCCTGCCATAGGATTAAGAGTTCCAAGTCGATGCTCTGGGAGGTCTTTTCCAGCTCTGAGTTTCTGTGTCATTTGCTGCAGATAGAGCCTGCCCTGGACAGACCTCCTCATCTCCCACTGGTGGCCTAGACCTACAGCGTTTGTGGCGTGGTCCATTCCCCTGTAAGTAGAGAACAAAATAAGCTCCAGATCTCAGGCCTGTGAAATCCAGCCAGGCTGAAGCATCAGTCAATCTGAGGGGGAGGCAAGCTGGAAGGGGCTTAGGAAGCACGGTGGGCTGCAAGCGTGCCTGCAGACGTCTGTTTACTTCTACACTCCAAGTGCCCTATGCGTGAGGCTGCAGCCGAGCGGAGCCAGCTCCTGGCTTTGTGGCTTTGCTTTGAGGCCTGGGATGCCTGCATTCTCCCCAAGACATTTCCCCTAACTGCCTGCCTGCTAAGAAAGAGCCCTGCTAGTTAGAGAATCCAGGGGTGGATGCACAGTGGGAGATATAATCGGAATCTAAACAAAGCCTGCAGAGAAGACAGTGAGTTTGACACGCAGGCACAGGCATGAACCCCTGGCCCCAACAGCTGTTCCTCCCTACGTGACAGACAGACTCAGCCTCAGCCTGGAAATAACCCCCTGGTGTTACCTGTGTTGCCTGCAGCCTCAGGCATGATGATTTCCACTGCTGATGTTTTGGGTCTTGTGAAATGTCAGGCAGAAGAGCAATTACTGTTCACAGCCTCAGGTGACCGATCCCTGGTATTCCCCATCACAGGCACATTCCCTCACCTGCCAGTTGCTCAGACTCCTTGGCTGCCCTTGGAGAGCCCTCACCTGGCCAGTCCTCCACGCAGGTACCCACAGAAGGAAGCTGCATTGGGAGCAGGAGTGGAGACTCATCACCTGCTTCCCTTCTGCCCTCAGGCTGGTGAGTGAGACAGGCTGAAGCCTCCTCAGATTCCAGGGCCTTTGGCCCAGGGACTGGAGCTGTTCCACTGACTTGATACTGACTTCCACAGCTGAGGTCTGAACCCATAAATCCTGATTCAGACACATGGTAGCAAGAGCCACCAGCACGGGTGGATGCAAGAAGCTGCTGGGAGAGAAAAAGCTAGGGTTGATCTGACTCTGAGGGCCAGGATGGGGGTGGGGTGGCAATGGTTGACCCTTTTACCCCAAAAGAAGATGATCCAAAGATGTGGCTATCACAGACATTTGGTTAGGGCTGTGATTAAAAAGTTTCTAGTGCTGGCTCTGCCATTCACTGGCTGGTGACCTTGGGCAAGTCAGGCAACGTCTCTGGGCCTCAGTTCCCCTGTTGATAAAGGCGTTGTCCCAGCATTTGTGTTCTATGTTTTATTTCTCTTCTGAAAGTTTCTAGGTTCCTAAAGGGTATGTCTGGGGGAGAAGTGGTGAGGAGACAGCAAACAGGGTCCTGAAGGAGAGCGTGAGAGGGGAGTGTGCAAAGGGAGGTGTTTCCCAGGGCCAGAGAATTCTTTCCTCCATTCCAAAGATGAGGAAATAGCCTCGGAGAAGCTAAGGGGTTCCATCTGCTGGAGTGTGGCTGAGGCAGGGCCTGGACCATATTTTCCGTTGCTCTTTCTCTGGAACTCTCCTTGCCCTTCTTCTTCCATCTGCAGTTGTCACCCCCTAAGCCCCTTCTCAGTGTCATCTCCATGTGGCCTTCCCAAGGCCCCCAAGCAGAATCAATCATTACCCCCACCAGGCCCCTGTAGCACCTCGTCTTTCCTTCTCTTGCCTCCTTGACATCTCTGTAGACCAGAGACAGTCTGCCTGCCCAGTGGCCTGGGAGCCCCTCGAAGGCTGGGACTTCCACTTGTGTCTTTCTGTCCTGGCCCTGGCACAGTGACAGGCACACAACAGGTATTCTGTAGATGAGTGGGAGATGGAAGTTACTCTCCTGCCACAACATGCAGGTTCCCCAAGCCAGTCACCCCTCCTGGGCCTCGGAGGGAGGACTGTGTGTGTAATTCCCAGCCTAGCCCCTAGAGTAATCCTGTGTGTCAGACCACACACCCCAGCATAGGCAGGAGGCTGGGAGGGAACCCTCTTTGTCAGTGATGCTTTAAAGGGAGTCTTCCTGAGGGGCTCCTAGACCAGGTGGGAGAGTGGGGTGCTGGATCCCCTGGCTTGCCTGTGGAAAGGAGTTTGCTGAATATACAGACTCCAGCCCTCTGAGTTTCATGACTGTAACTTCTCCATCTTTCCTTGACCTATTTTCATCTCTAGCTACAGGAGATCAGGAGAAGCCAATATGTCCTTCTCATGGTCCATTCACTTATTAGAAGCCCAATGAGGACAAGGACCAAGTATGGTTTAAATTTGCCCTGGCACCTAGCTGTGTGTGAGGCATGTGGAAGGGACTCAGGGAAGGATTTTTAGAGTTGACTAAAATCTATTATTACTATTTGCCCCAGACTCTTAGACTTAAGAACAGCCAAGCATCAGAGGACATTAGAGCTCAGGCAGTGAGTCTAGCCCTGTCTGGGCATGTGGCTATCTGAGAGTCGAAGAAGAGATTTGTTCAAAGCCACGCTACACCATCTGCCCATGCTCACTCTGTGGCCTGTGCCCTCCCTCCAAGGGGGATCTGCATGGGGAGGCCATGTGGTTCTGGGAGGTGGTGGCACAGGGACAGTAGAAACAGCATGGGCTTTGGAGTTAGGAAGACCTGAGTTTGAATCCTGGCTCTGTATCTTCCTGTGTGTTGCCTTGGCAATGACTTCATCTTTCTGACTTCACATTTCTTATTTTATGAAAGGGGGATAATATCCACCTTGAAAGTTGCTCTCCTGTATTAAAGAAGACAGTGTTTGCAGAGTGCTTGAGCACACAGTAGATTCTCAAGAAATGCAGCCCCAGGCATCTACCCTTTCCTCTTGGTGGAGAGAAGGGAATAAGTTTTTGTCCCTGTGGGGATTACTCCCCTCTGATTACATCCATATACTGCCCAGTTTTCCCTTCTGTGAGGTTGCCCAGAGAAGAAAGAGATATTGGGCTGTGGGGAGATGGGCTTCCTTCCCTTCTGTCTGCTGGGGTCTAGAGGAGTCTCAAGGGAACATGTCCCAGGGTCTTTGGCAGAATCCGGGTGCCTGGTTCCTTACGTGAACAGCTGTGTGACCTTGGACAAACTCTTCTTTTCTGAGCTTCAGAGTCCTCCTGGGATTTCAAAGGATAACAGCTTGCCTTGTCTGCAGCTTGGGGATGTTGCAAAGATGTGTGTAAGCACTTATACACAGTGAAGTGCTGTGCAAACACCGGGAGTCATCGCAAGTTTACTGTGAGCACCATTGTTTTCTTAAAGAAACTTTAAGAAGTGAAAAGCTTCTTGCAATTTTTTTTTCTTTTAAGCAGCAGGGGAAAAGTAATGGCGAGGGAGAGGTTAAAAAGAAAAAAAATTCAAGCCAACAGCTCCAAACCTTGTCAGCCAAACAGAGGAAAGAAGTGAGTAGCAGAGATTTGTTTCCAAGCGAGTTTGTCTGAGCCAAGAAGAGCCGCTGCCAACCCAGCCAAGGACTGGGGCCAAGGCCTCATCAGGGGGTCAGCAGCCCTGCCTGCCTCCCTGGCCTCTTTTCTCCCACTGCGTGTTAGACCAAGGCTCTTTTGGTGCTAGGGTTAGAGGGCCAGGAGGCCTTCTGGGCCTGGCTTCTCCGGGCTGGGTCTGCTTTTCCTACTCCTCCCTGGAAGAGTCTCAAGAGGGGGTTGGAGGGAGGAAAATCAAACCCCTCGCTGGTGTATGATTTTGAGGCTCAACTCGAGACTGTCTGGTGACTGCCCAGCTGTCTATCAGGGCAGGAGAGGCGGTGTCAAGGTGACTGGGAGAAGGTGGGGGTGGAGTATGAGGGGGCTTGGAAGACTCAGGGAGCCTGGGGGAAGACCTGGGAGTTGAGATGGGGGCATCTCTCACTTTCTCTCACCCTTCTCTCACTTTCGCTGCCTGCTGCAGAGCTACTCCACCTCCCTTGGCTTTAGGACCTCCTTATTTCTCTGACCAGGTGACTTCTTTCCCCATTCTTTGTTTCCTGCCTTTCTCAGCTGTCCCTGGAAACAAAGACAAAGTCCCCGAAGCAGCCTCCCTACCCTTATCCTTCCCCAGTGCCCCATCCAGACCTTGCTGGGCTCCCTGGCAGCTGTGCTCCCTGGGCTGCCTGTGGATGGTGGACAGAGCACTTGTCTGTCTGGCACTGGCCTTCAGTACCTTCCTCAGGTTGCAGAGTGGGTGGGGACCTTGGTAGTAGGCCTGCTGCTGAGTTGAGAAGCCTTGAAAGCCATCCAAGGCACAGTTAGAAGGGTCAAGGGGGTGGAATTGGCTAGAACCCTTGCTGGGAGGCTGCCACTGAAACCTTGCCTGGGCCAGCCTGTGGCACTGATGGGCAGGGAGGCTGGCTGGAGGGGTCTTTCTCCTATCAGATGCCCCAAGAGCAACCTGCTGGTGGCTGTGATTGACATGTCATTCCTTTTCCTCCTGCCACTCCCCTGGTCCTGGTGTGGTAACAGGCTCACATTCGTCCAGAGAGAAAAGGTCAGGGACTGCAGGTGACTTAGAGTCAGCCACTCAGATCCCCCCTTATTTACAGATGTGGAAACTGAGGCCCAGAGAGGAAAGGAGACTCACCCAGTGGCAGAGCCTGGACCTGAGCCCTGTGCTCCTTCACCACCCCCTACGGCCTCTCACCAAACCAGCACGTCCAGGTGCCAACGTAGCAATGACTCAAAGGTTCATAAATCAGCCAACTGGAGCAGGAGGGGTGTAATTTCTCAAGGAAAAGAAGTATTTCATGATCAACTGTGCCTCCCAGTGTGCAAGAGTCTCCTGCTTTCCTAAGCACCCCTTTCTGAAGTATAAGTCAGGATGGGCATTTCTTCGAGAGGATTTTGTTGCTCCAGGTAATTTCCAGATGCTGGAATTTCAGGTAAAATAAGAAGGGGGAATTCAGGGCTGCGAGGGAGTGGGCGTGTCTGAGTGTGTGTGATCGCACCTGCACATGCTCAGACTAGGGAAGGGGAACCTTTTGGGTGTGGGAGGCGCCTCACGGGAGTCTGCTTGCAGGCTGAGCAGTTGTGGCTGCTCAGCCCCATGTCTCTCCCCATATCTGAACGTACTTATTCTCCAGAACCTCTTTTTCCTGCAGCATCTCCGATGGGGGACAGTGAGGGCAGTGGCTTGGAGGGGAAGATCTGGGGATAGGGTCTGAGAGAGTATTTGAAATGGGGTCTTCATGAGGTGAGGAAGAAGGAGTGGACAGTCCATGCTATGGCTTGAATTATTCCCCCAAAGTTCATATGTTAAAAATGTAATTGCCACTGTAACAGTATTACAAGGTAGAAGCTTTTAGAGGTGATTAGGTCATGAGGGCTCTGCCCTCATGAAGGGACTAATGCTGTTACCATGGGAGTGGGCTCCTGATAAAAGGGTGAGTTCTGCCCAGTTTCCTCTCTCTGTCTTGTGTGTTCTCTTGCCCTTCTGCCACAGGATGACCCTTGCCAGATGCCAGTGCCATGCTCTTCCTCCCAGCCTCTGGAACCAGGAGCCAAATAAACTTCTGTTCTGTATAAACTACCCAGTCTGTGATATTCTGTTATAGCTGCAGAAAATGGACTAAGATGACCATGTTATTATTATTGTAGTTGCCAATACCACCCCCACCCCTGCCACTCTGCAGTGGCCCTTGTCATTTATCACTTACCCTGGCAACAGCTTCCAGACTGGGGTTCCCACTGACAACCTCCCCCTCTCTAGCCCCAGATTTCCTGGGCTCCCCATTGCTAGTGTGATCAAGTCCAAACTCTTCATCCTGATGGGTAGTCCAGCCACCTCTTTCACTGCCCCATTACGTGTTCCATAGCTTTTTTTGCAATAGTCCCCTCCCAATTCTGCAAACACCCTCCCAGTTCCCTGCCCCCCACGCTTTTCCCTGCCTAACTCTGCCACCCTAGCTCATGCCACCTACATCCTCCCTCCCTTCTCCAGCCACATGAGCCTCCTTCCAGTCCTTGGCCACAGCAAGCTCTTGTTTGTCCCTCTTCCTGAAACTCCTTCCATCTAACTGCCACCTCGCCACCCCTTTGTCCTGTCTAACTCCCTCCTCTCCCTTAGAGCTAAACTTCCATGTGTGCTCCCCCAGTACTCCTGCCGCACTTTCGTCTCATCTGCACTTCTCCCTTCATGGAAGAGTATTGAAATTGCCAGCAACTTCTTCTCCACATGACCGTGTACTGCTTGAGGGCAGGCCTAGTCCTCCTTCACTGCAGGTCTCCCAGTAGTTCACATTTAGTAAGTGCTTAATAGAACATCTATTGAGTCAAAATAATCTCTTTCTTACTGGCCTGGGAGCCCCTTAAAGGCAGGACCCACCTCCACATCAGCAGGATGTCCTGTGCAGTACCCACCTCACAGACTGTCTATAAATGCTTAGTACACCGAATTTCAGTGATGCTGCTATTGGGAAGAGGGATCGACAGAGTCTTTTATCTCTAAACACCCTCACTTGCAAAAAACTTCCAGGCTGTCTTGGTTAGCAACCGTTCTTGGTCTTTAAAGGTGAAAAGCAATTTGCCACAAGTGGAGAACAACAAATACTCAGGATGGAAGAGGGAGAAGGAGGGAAGCAATCATGGGACAGGGAGGAGGGATCAGGCTGTCAGCACCATCTCCTGAGCATTCTTCTGAAAGCTAGAAGGAAGACAAACAAGGGTTATTCTCAGAAAATTCTATTTGTTCTTTAAGGGACCAGGAAAAACTTTCTTCTCCTTTCCCCGTTAGGTATCAGGGTCTGTGAACACAAGCATCCCAATTATGTTGGAGGAGCTGGTCAAGGGTGTCAGGGACCATGTGAGTCACCCAAGGGAGAGCTCACATTATTCAAAATGTAAGATTTAACAACATCTCCACAGATATTCATCCTTCCCACCACCTCTGAGCTGTTTGCAATCAAAAATGAAATTCTCTCTTTTGGTCATTCAACCATATTTGTCGAGCCGCTGCCGGTGCCTGCTTTCCTCGTACTTAGATTTCAGTGGGAAGAGACAGATTAAACACACACATGTAAACAACAAGCAAACATCAGATAGTGCTCTGCAGAGAATTAACACTAGGCAGTGATGTAAACTCACAGTCAGGGAAGGCCTCTTGGAGAAGGCAGCTTCTGAGCTGAGGCCAGCATGAATTCAAGGAGCCGGCTGCAGAAGACAGGAAGAGGATTCCAGGTGGAGGGCATGGCATGCACAAGCAGGCTTGCTGGGTCCAAGTCTGCAGGAGGGAGGGATGCCTGGGACCCTGGGGAGGTGGGTCCCAGAGGCAGCAGGTGCCAGACCGTTTCCCTCTTTAAGCCTGTAACTCCTGTGGAGTGGGGCAGGGTGGAGAGACAATGGTGACTCAGGAGCAGCACCGTACATCTGGTTCTACCACCCACTGGCCATAGGACAAGCCTCGGGCAAAATGCTTCCGAGCTCTCGGACTCCAGCTCCTCTTTGGAACTCTGCTTCACTTCTCTGGGTGCAGTAGCCCTGAAACGCCGTGCCATTCCCAAGCATGTCCACAGTGGTGCAGGTGGAGACAAGAGAGAACAAAATCTGGTTGTCGATGTTAATTTCCCCAAAGGAAGCCAGCACCCTTCCATATAGAGCGGCACTTTCCTGGGGGTCTGGGCTGGGCCCCCTTTTAAGATGAAGACTGCTCCTCAAATGTCATGATTCTGGTTGCTGGTTTTCCTCACACCAACAGCTGGTCTACAGCTGGCCATCTGCTGGCCCAGCTTGGGCTGATAGAGGCGGCTGGGTAGACAGGAAGCCCACAGCAGCCGTGGGGGTTTCAGCCTCAAAATCATCGCAGCCTCCTCAGGAATGGGCCACCACCCAGCACCTTTCTCTTCTTCTGATTCAGGGTGACTGGAGTGTGGATTTTGGCTGGTGAACGCCACACACCAAACTCGTGTGTGGCAACCAGGGGACCACCCAGCCCTGAAAAATTGGCCCTCCACGTTTCAGGGTGGGTTATTTTCACGCTTGGACTTGTTTTTCCTGGCATGGCGAAGGCCACGTGTTCATGGCAAGTAAGTGTGAGGTGCCTCTGTGGGCTCTGTTTACACAGCCAGGGGACAGAGATACACTTTTTTTTTGGTGTAAACTGAAGGTTACATGGGAACAGAACCATTTATAACCCATTGAACTGCCTGTCCTGAAAGAAGCTGGGCCCTCCTCCATTTGGATAATATGTACAATATGTGTCGTGCTTCGGGCGGGACCAGCAATACGCTCTGGCCAAGTACTTATGTTCTGAATAACCTTCTCAGGCAGCACTTGCTAATTAATACCAGCGATAACCTCGCAGCCCATGGTGAACAGAGAAGCCTGGAATGCCCTGGAAGTGGGGAGGATCCTCTAATATCCTTAACTAATGATCCCCTTTACAGAGTCACTCCCCACCACCATGCGTGTCCAGTCTGGTGCAAACACTTCCAGTGACCAGGAGGGCACTGCCCGCCAGCTTGGTCCACTCTTTGTTGGAAAGCTCAGCTTTTAGTTCTTTCTTATAATAGTCAAAAGCTGCTCTCTGTAAATGTTCACTATAGGGCCCTAGTCATGCCCTTTGGGGGTAGATAAAGCAAAGGGCAATCCCTCTGACAGGACTGCCCTTTGCTGTTGGAAGATCACGGTTCAGATCTGGACTGAATTGCCTGAGTCCCTTTAATGACTTCTCCTGTGGCTGGTTGGCTCCCTTCACCGTTCTGTCCAAGCTCTGTTTACTTTCTTAGAAGTGTGGCTCCTATGGTACACACCACATAGCTGGACAGAGTAGGGCAGGAGAGTCCCTTACGTCCTCTGAGAGGCAGGTAGGTCCTCATACTAAGCGAGAAAGCGGGAGATGAGCTCCAGGCCTCCCACAGTTACATACTGCAGCTCCCTGAGGTATATACTTGCCTGCCCTCAGGTGGGCAGATACCCACTTGATCAGCCACACGGGGCCCAAATAGGAGTTCTTCGGGCCTCAGGGTAATGCTTGAGGAGAACCCAAATCTGCAGGCCAGCGGCTCACAACCTCCCTGATCTTCATTCTCCCACCACATAGAAAAATGAAGTATTAAACCAGGTCAATAAGGTTTGATAAAACTCTTACTTGAATAATAATCAGAAGCCCTCCTGGGAGTATCGTGCCTCTGATGCTTTCACATACATCTTTTACTCTAAGAGTCTGAGCAGCCAGGGAGGTGGACATAGCTGAGGAAAATGAGGCCCAGGAGTGAAATGGCATGGCATGGTCCCACAGGCAGATGGCAACACTAACCAGGAATTAGAACCCAGTGTTTTTGAGGCCAAATCAAGTGCCTTTCCCATGCCCTCCAACAGCTCAGCCTAGCAGGGGAGATAAGACGTGCTCAGAATGCACCAGCCAAAGACTTGAATTCCCTGTGTTCTAGAGCATGGGCTGGCATGCCCTGATGCAGCACTGTTTAGTCATGAAGCAGCAGGCAAGGGAAAGAGCTGGGTGGTGTGGTCCCTCCTGTCACACTTCACTGGCCCAGATATCAGAGACAGGGTGTGCCCACCCAGCCTGGGACTGGTGGGGGAGACTGAGGGCGGTGGCAGGAGCCTGCTCTGTTGCTCTCCTCAGTGCCCGGAAGCCTGAGGGCACGAGGACTGGCTGCCTGCCCAGAAAACACACATCACTGTCTGCCTGTTCTGTCCTTGAGCTCAGACCCAGCTCTGTCCCATGACAGGATCTGGGCGGCGGGTGGCGGGTGGCAGGCCTTCCTCCTCCTCTGGCCCAGGGAGGAGAGCAGTCTCCAAGGCCTGGGAGAGCCTTCAAGCCAGGTCTCCAAGCCAGGGCTCCAGGGCCCATATCCAAGACCTGGGGTTCCCGAAGGGCCGCATGTGGCTGCATTCAGTGCAGGAGGCTGGTCTCCGGAGAGCTCAGAAGAAGGACTTTGTTTTCAGGGAAGGAAACAGAGCAAGGGTCGCCTTCCTTCCTTGACGAGTGAGTGGCTCCAAAACAGCCTCTCTCCAATCCATCTCTGCTTCTGCCTGGGGGGCTTCTGTGGTTTTCGTTGACAGGCTGGAGCACTCCCCAGGGCCCCCGTCCTGAGTGTTTCAAGTGCCCTGGGCCTCAGACAGCTTGTTTGGTTGAGGTAGCTCCAGGAGGAGACCTTCTGAACCCCAGATCCCACCCCAATGTGCAGAATGCCTTTTTCTCCTGGGAATGGGGGAATCAGGCCTGCTGTTAGAGGGGAAGGCTGACCCTGAGACCTGTGCAGTTTGAAAAAGTAAGAAGAGTTGGCAGGAAAGAGGCAAGTCAGTCAGTTAAGATGCATTTAGTCAGGCTACCACTGGGCCCTTTGGCTCTAATGACTGAGGGCAAAGAAAAGAACCAGTCCTGTCCTCAAGACGGTGTGATGTTTGTGTGAAGGGTGGGGTGGGGGTGGGCAATGAGCAAGAAGGTGGCCCTTTTCCCTCTGCCAATTTTGAGTGTGGTGCACTGAGAAAATCCAGGGGAAGTAGAATGAAGAGACCTGATTTCTAGTCCCAGACCTGCCATAAACCAACTGCCAGAGACTGACTCAATGTTCTCATCTATGAAATGGGTGTTCAAAATGCGCCCCCTGAAAAATCACCATGTCATTGGTGGAACTGGTTGTGAAAGGTCTTTTTTGGCTGTCATGACCTTTAGGATGAGACTGACGTTGCTGTCATCTAGTAGGTCAGATGAAAGTGCCCCATCTCTCCTGGTGCTGGGGGTGGGGGTGGGGACAGCCGATGGGACCCTCATCACTCTTTCTCCACCAGGAGGAGCACTCAGCACTTCCAGAGGCTGACGCCACATGGCAGGACCAGCGGGTGGAGAGGAGCAGAGTGGCCTTGCTCCCCCTCTTCCCGCCTTCCCCCCGTCCGAGCAGGACCTTCCACCTCCCTCTGCCCCTGCTCCGGCGTTGGCAGACTTTCAGAGGGCTGAGGAGGAGTCCTGGCTGCCAGGAAGGGTGGGGCTGCAGACACAGCCCAGCCGCAGTGTGACCCGGCCAGTCCCGGAAACTCTCCAAACCTTGGACCTTGGCCACACATCCGGCGACTCTGAGGGGTGGCTGTGGGGCCTGTCAGGGGGAACTTAGGGCATGTGGAATGCCTCTGAGGTCAGGTTGCTGGAGACTTCCAATATGAGAAAGGAAGAGCTGTGTTTTATCCTATTCCGGGGTCAGAAGGCTTTTTGATATACTCAGTGTTAACACAAGTACTGGGGCAGTCTTCAAAAATGCTTTTCTGCTCCCGGACGCTACCACAGGGCTGTGCATGTACGTACATTTACTAATTCTAAAAAAAGAACAGTCAAAACTTGTTGAAGGGTGTTTGTCTGTGGTGGGCACCGTGTTAAGCTTGTTACCTGCATGAATCCTGCAACAACTCCATGCGATGAGATGATAATTATGCCCCTTTCATAGGTGAGGAAACTGAAACTCAGGGGCCAAGAGTCACTCGCCCAAGGTCACATACGTACTAATTGTTGGAGTCTGGATTCAAAACCAGACAGGCCCAGCTGATTCTGGACTTCAAGTCTTTCCTGGAAGGCAGGAACCATAGTTTTCTCACCTCTGCAGAATGCCTAGTACCTGGCAGGTACCCAATAAAGATGTGTTGAACGGGGCCCACTGGATTTGTTTGGGTCTGACTCTCTCCCATTCTAGACTGATGAAATGACAAAAAGTATGTGACAGCACTTAGCTCAGTGGCCAGCACACAGTAGGTCCACATAAACCTGAAGCTGTGATTTCTTTCTCCTTTCTATGTAATATATCTATGCTCACGAATAATGTTTGCAGAGAACACAGGGCCCCCTTGTATCCCTGTCTGGGCAAGGCTGTTAAAAGTCCCAGTCAGACCTCTCAGCCTGAGGGAGTGAGGTACTTTGGGCGTGGGTGGGTAAGGAAAAGGCAGAGTCTGTGACTCTCTCCTCTGTGTCCCAAATGCACCAACTTTAGGAGTGGGCAGGAAAGATACCTGCTTAGTGTGCTGACATCTCTGAGGAAGCCATCCTCTCCTGCCTTGATGGAGGTGATGTGGATCCGGGAGCTTGGCCTGCTCAGAGACCTGAGAGGCTGAGTCACTCCGTCTGGCCCACGTATGTGAGAAGAACAGCTCTGTGTCATAGCACTGATGGATATCAGGGCTGGTGGGGCCTTGGGGAGCTAAGTGTGAGAAAGGAAAGAGCCTGCGATGGGACAGCCGGGGCTGATTCCAGGTCCCCTGGTTCCCATGCAGAGCCAAGGGTGGCCTTGGGCTGCCTCCTCATTTGCAGGCAACTGCAGATCTTGTCTTTCCTCCTGGAGCTCCTGGTCTGCCCTGCCTCTGTGACCCTCCATAAGGTGGTCAAGATAGAACTGTCCCACATGTCCATCATTAAACCCTCTCTGGGCTGTGTCCCAACAAACTCACATTGACATGGAAACAGAGTCCAGGCAGAAAGCATAACCCATTCCAGAAACCTCAATAGAGGGAAACGGTTCTAGAGGCATGCAAGAGATGAAAGGCAAACTGGGGGAAAGGTGACCTAGACAGTAGCAGTGCAGGAAGGTGCTTCTCTTCTTGGGCTGCAAGGTCAAAGAGAGGAGGTGGCATTTCCAGAACCTAGCAAAAGCTGGAACCAGGGGGTGGTTCCCTGGCAGTAGCTGGGGCCCCCGAGGCAATGGTGCCAGATGAAGGGAAAGGGGGGAGAGAGACTCTGGTTTCTTCCTCTTCCTCCTCACAGTCTCCTGGCAGTGGAAGATGGGACCGTGGCAGCTTGCAGGGGCAGATTCCCTGCAATAGGAAGAGAGCAGAGGAAGGGTAGGGCATGGATCTGAGGGCACACAGCAAATGACCTAGTCTCCAGCTCATCAGACCTCTGGAAAAGACTGGTTTCCTTCCAGTGGAGGGATCAAGGGGACTGGCCCTTTGAAAAGTAAACTTGCCTCTGGAAATATTCCCAAATCCTCTATTGGTTATTGCAGTCAGTGGGAATGCCCAGACATTATCTCTGCCCCACCGAAAGAGGATCATTTTTTGAGGATAATCTGCAGTTTTCAAAGGATAGGGCAACCTCTGGTGCTTAATCAAACGCCAGGTTTTATGTTAGACTGTAAAATCAGTCTTCAAGGACTGAAGAAGAACCTCTGGTGAGCAGCAAGACAGACTGACATGCATATTCCAAGGGGTACTGGACTCAGACTCAGGGGTCTTGAGGGTAAGTCTCAGCTCAGACAAGTCACATATCTTTGAGCTTCAAGCTCTGTATCTTTCAAATAGGGACTCTGCATTTTCCTGGATTCTGTGCAAATGAATGACATAATGTATGTAAGGGAGTTTGTAAATAAAGAGTGCTCAGATAGAGGCTCGGGCCTGTAAATGTACACCTTATAGGACAGCTGCTCAGCCTTGGTTTGTGGTTATTATCACAACACCCCTTGGAGTAGGCCCCTATAATCCTCATCTCAGAACCACAGAATCAAAGACAACTGAATTCAAGAGCCAGCTTGTCCTAACTCTGCCCTAAAGGAAATTACTCTCCAAAGTGCTCAAACTCCCTTCCTGCCTCTCTTTATCTTCCTCGTCCTCCCTTTTTCCTTTTTTCCCTTCCTTCCATAAGTATTTTGGAGCACCTCCTCTCTGTCAGGCACTGTGCTGCTTGCTGGTCCTGCGGTAGTGGTGGAGACAGAGTGGCCCCGTCCTCAGAGTTTCTGGTCTAGCACCTGGAAGTCTCTGCACACAATCTCTGTTGAATACCTCTAGTAACAGGATGCTCACCACCTTCTGGGAAAGACTGTTTTATGGGATAGTTTTTCCTTATCTAAACTGAATTCTGCCTCCCTACCATGCTTGTTCTGGCCCCTGGAGCTATATAGAATAATTCTAACCCCATTTCCTGTGTCACAGCTCTTGAAATGTGGGAAAATAAACGTGTTATGCCCAACAAATATTCTCACTATCCGATTTCCACTTGTGAAAGGGAAGCTGTTTCTCTGTGCCGTTAAATTCCTCAAGGTCATCAGGTCGGAGCTGGGTGGGCTATAATCTCAGTGCACCTGGGCCAGAGGGAAGCTGTTTGGTGGAACCTCATGGAGGGATACAGGCAAGGTTTTGCAGGTGGCAAGGGGGGTGGGCTTAAGTGAAGCTCGGGGGTCCATCAGTCTGGAGTGTAGGGTGTGAGGCATGCTTTGGCTGTCTGCCCAGGACAAGCATGAGCTCCAGGGTTTCTGGTCTGATTCACAGCTTCCTCTCTTCCCAATGGAATCCCCTTTATAGCTCTCACAGCCTGACCCCAGTGTCCCTGTGATTGTCGACTGACAGCTGCACGGAGTGCAGCCGCCACGGCAACTTTGCCGGGTGCCAGCTGGATGTGCTTGGCGGCTGGGGCCTTGGGAGCCACCTCTCGGGATGTCAGAGGAGAGCTGCAGGCCGCCCTTCCGTCAGCAGGAAGCCCAGCCACAAACACTTGGACAGGAAGCCTGAGGGCTGGCCAGCTGAGCGAGCTCTGGTTTCTCCTGCGTCTGAGGGTTTGGCTCAGGATAGAGGAAGGCGAGCCAGGTGCTGCGGCTGCACCGACAGGGCCACCGCCTCCCCCTAGGGCTGGGGATGTGGGTTCAAGGGTGTGAGTGGGGGCAGCAGGAGGTGCTTCCAGGAGGAAGGGCGCGGGAGAAGAGAACACAGCATGTACCAGAGTTGGGCCAGCTGGCTGAGGGTATGCAGACACCCTTTGTGATAGCTCCAGACAAAACGCGTGCTTTGGTCCAGCCCTGCAGTGCAAACCCACACTAGCTCCAACCTCCAGGCTGCCTCCACCTCGGGGAATACATACTATGGTCTCGTGTGGTGGGATGTCTACACGTTCTCAGCTTGAAGAATGACTCTTCTCAAGGGAGGACTCTTTCATAACTTACCAAGCCCCATTGTGAGTGAATTAATAAAAAATTGAGTGTGTTCAGCCATAGACAAAGGTACTTTTGTGTCCAGGGCTGATGATTTTGCTTCTAAGTTCTATGCATGATTATCTTCAAGGCAGTCTATGTGCACACACAACTGCCAAGAACACCCCCAAGGATGACAGAGAGATTAACTTTTCAAAAGTCATTCAGGTAATTTTCCCCTCACAGTCACTTCTCACAACCTGATAGGCCAGTAAGGGATGGCTGGTGTCAGGGGACTCAGAGGTAAGCAGAGTGGCTCAGCCATGGCAGAACCCAGGACACCACAATGACTTCTGCTGCTCTGGAGAGAGAAGGAAATGATCACTTTCCAAGCATCTGAGCCTGTTTCTACCTTATTCTGGACCATATGCAGGCCCGCCTGGAGGATGTGCTCTGGGCCTGCGTCTGCTGTTAATATCCCGTCTATTTGTCAATGTCCATTTTGTAAACTTCCTACTGAGTGAATGCTGCCTGTGGCTTTAGTCACTCTGCTCGGCATCCTTACAGCTCTTTATTTGTGCCTTTTCCATAATCTACATTTTCTTGTAGTCTGTGCCTCTGCTGTTCTGACACCAGCCCTTCTTCTCTGTGCCTCTGTCTGGTCAGCTCTATCACCTGTGCTATTGCAGCAGCTGCTTCCAGGGGCTCCCTATGCTACCCATTCATCCTCTTTGCTGTTAGATTGATGTTTCAAGATATAAATTTGGTTCTGCCCTGCTCAGCTGCTACAATCATCAATGGCTCCCCATCCATAGTAGGCCAATGTCCAGTTGCTTAGCCAGAGCCTTCTCCAATGGCCTCCACTGGTCTTCCCAGCCTTGTCCCTTAGCACTCTTTTCTTGTCACATGTTGTAGCCTCACAGAAAGACCTCACTATGTATGTTATCTCCTGTTTTTTTTAAAAAATGCTATTACCTGCTTCCTCACACTCCCAGAATGAACATCTTCTCTGAGATATCACAAGTCAGTCATGAAATAGTATGCCACGTCCCCAGAGTTTTTGAAGCTATGTCACTCAGTTCTGGTTTGGAACTTAGCTCTGGGAATATCTGTACCAATGATATATTTAACCTTTTTTCCCCAACTAAAAAGGATCCTAGATATCAGATGCTTTCTGTTTAAAAGCTTTCTTGGTATATCAGAAATATCTGAGCATTGGGCTATGGACCAACTCTTTAACAGAAAATACAAGGCTTACAGTCTAGAAGGGTAATGACAGTGGCAAGGAAGGACGCCATCTCATTACATCGCTCTTCCAGAATCCCTCTTGTGTCAGAGAACAGAGGGCTCCTTCAGGCAGCAGGAGCCTCCAGTAGAAACTGTCAGGAGGTGGCAAGTCAGTGTGTGACCACTCATGAAACCAACAGGACCAGCCGCTGTCTCTTGGCCTCCTACAACTTCAAAGCCTGCAGCCCGGGGAATTTGGAATGAAGAATGAGGCTTCCAGGCTACAGGAACTGGAAGAGTGAAAAACCACATTGGCATTCTCCTTGTCCTTCTGCTGACAGGTGATAGTGACTTTCACTGTCCTTGGAAAGGGTCCCAAGTGCAAACACTTAGGGCTGGTCCATTCTGGGCCTCTCTGTTTGCCTCTCTCCACCTCACCCCAACCCAGGCCACAGTCTAACCTCCTGCCCACTCAGGGTTCATTGAAATCATATCGGCTTCTCTTGCTCCCTGAGAGTAGTGGGCTAGATCATGGTGCTCCCACAGTGTGGACTGAACTTTTACCCCCACCTGTTTGCATACCAGAGTTAATTAATCGGGTGTCCTTTCTTCTTTCCTGCTGAAACTACAAAGTTTTTTTTTTTTCCTTTGAGGGAACAACGTATAAAGGTATAATTCTTCTCAGAGGTCAGCAGGGCTGAAAACTTGGGCAAATGAAATGAAATGAAATGTTTTTGTTTTGTTTTGTTTTGTTTTTTAAAAGGAAAAAGAAATTTGTTTTTGCTTAAGACCTGCCATTCCTAAACTTTCTGATATAAAATCCTTGTTCTGTTTAGAAGCAGCAAACTGTAATGGCCTAGAGAATGAAATAGAAAATTTTCCCTTAATTAGGAAGGGAAATGAGCGCATCTCTGTCTTATAAGGTGCTACTTTCGATGCTAACCCACCTAGACACGGGGGCTATTAGGAAAAACATTGTTGAGCTGAATTTCTACATTGCTTTGAATCGTTAGTAAGAAAGTATGGTTAGAGGTGTATCATGGTTTTAGAAACTTGTGAACTCTTAACTTATTAAACATACAAATGGATGAATTTTGGCATTGTAAAATAACCCACAACATTAAGAAATAAATATCACAATGTATTTAAAATGTGATTAGATTTGCTGAGGTTTAGTTTGACTTTTTAAGTAAACCTGTGTAATAAAGTAGTTATAGGACTTTTCAATAGTATATTGATTAGGGTTGGGTTGGGTTTAAACAAGGTCGAAGTTTGTTTCTCTCTCATGTAAAAGTCTAGGTGAGTGGTTTGGGGCTGACATTGTTTCCCTAGTATCAGAGATTCAGTCTTGTTCATTTATTCATTCACTTAGCAAATATTTATTTAGCACCAACTAGACACTGGGGTTACAGTAGTTGGGGGGTGGGGAATAGAGCAAAATCCCTGCTGTTATGACAGTTACATTTTGTTCATCCACTGTGCATGGCTTCGACCTCTTGTTCCAAGGTGGTGACATCTTTGCCTTGTAGGCAGCAGGATGAAGGAAGGAATAAAGAAGAAGAAGGCAAAGTGTGGACCTGTGTAATCTCTTCAGGAAGATTCTTGGAAGCTGCATGACTCTTTTCCAATATTCCATGCAATGGTTAGTCACATGATCCTACCGAGCTGCAAGGGAAGCTGGGGAATGTAGTCCTTATCCAGCTGACTGCCAAATGCCCAGCTGAAAGTCTACTATTAAGAAAGAAGGGGAGATGAATAATTGGGACTGATGGTGGTGGGGTCTCTCCCACAAATAAAACTTATAATTTTTAAAATAATACATTTTATGTAATCTGATACCTTTAAAATATTATTCCAACATGCAACCAATACAAAAATTCTTCTTTTTTGTACTGTCTTTGAAATCCATTATATATTTTACACTGACATCACACATTCTCTCATTCATTCACTTCCATCACATCTCAATTCAGATGAGCCACATTGCAAGTGCCCAGAATCACACGGTGTAGCTCTGGGGCCCAGCAACTTGAAGTATGGCCCCCAGGCCAGCCACATCACGGCACTGGAGAGCTTGTCAGAAATGCAGACCCTCAGGTCCCTACTATGATTCTACTAAGTTAGACATTTTAACAAGATGTCCAGGTTGTATGCACATTAAAGTATAGGCTGCACTGTTCTATAATTCTTCAGATGAGGATTCCATTAGAACCTAAGTCTAGAGAAAAGAGGAGCTCCCCCCATCAGACCCCATCTTTCTTTTCTCTAATCCCATTAGGCTGCTAATTAGATATTCTGAGACAGAACAATTTTAAAGAAGTTACGTTCAAACATATCAATTAATTTTGGTTAATGGATGAGGGGAAAGACTTTAAAAAAGCAAAGAACATAGAATCATTGTATTGTGAGTGGATTTAATTTTCAAGGCTATCCTTCAATGCTATGAACACAGCTTTAAAATATATTGGATTTCTTTTAAACTTGTTGCCAGATTTTTTAACAGCTTTCGTGAGATTCAATTCATATACCATACAATTCACCAATTTAATTGTACAATTGAAGGGTATGATATATTCATAGAGTTGTGCAACCATCATGACAATCAATTTTAGAACATTTTCATTACCCATAAAAGAAATCCTGTGCCCATTGGCAGTCACTCCTCATTTTTTCCTAGTCCTAGGCAACCAGTAGTCTATGTTCTGTCACTATAAATCTGCCTATTCTGAATATTTCATATAAATGCTATTATACCTTATGTGGTCTTTGGTGACTGGCTTCTTCCACTTAGCCTTGTGTTTTCAAGGTTCATCTATGTTGTAGCAGGAATCAGTACTTCATTTCTTTTTATGGCTGAATAATATTCTATGGTATAAATATACCACATTTTGTTCATTCATAAACTTATAAAGCTATGTTACAGAAGCCAGAGAAGAAGGAAAAAAACAGTAAGGGGAATCAGCTGTTCATGCAGAGAACTGAGGCCCAGCAAAGGAAAACTACTTGCCAGGGTCTGTCAACATCAGGGTGTCGGGCAGGGATGAGGAACCTGGTCATCCTGACTCCAGGCCCTGTGCTATTTCCTGCCCCTACATGCCCCCAAGGGCCTTAGGGCTGCATTTCAAGGTAGCCATAGAAATAGTAGTTCCTGGCAACAGTGAGGAGAGACACACTGGTCTTTTCATCTCGGTGTTGGTCACAATCTTAGAAAACCATTTGGAGTTAGAACCCCAAGGTGTATTTGGAGTTGGATATGGAGAATTGTTTTGAAGAACTGGTAGTGAAATGTTTGTCTGATATTCTGGACTTCTTTCTACTTCACTTTCAGCTACATCTCTTAATCCTCAGAAAGACTGCATTAAAACTCAGGGATCTACTGCATCACAGCTGGGATGGATCTCACATCATCTACTCCAACCAAGGTCCACAGACGGAAGATGACTTGCCCAGGAGCCTCCTCCAGCAAGTGGCAGCCAGGTCCACAGAGCACCATCTGTCTGGGCTCTCTTACTAGTTGGGGCCTTGCTGGCAAACAGCAGAAGCTGTTTCTCACTCGGATATCACTCTGCTGGACTCTTGACTCTGCTCTAACAGTCTCCGTGTCTTTGTACTTCCCTGCTGGATTCAAAATCTCAGGCATGAGTGTGAAATGGATGAGTGCCTTGAGGTGTGGAAGGTGAGTGTCTGCTCCCCTTCAGCCTACGTGACAGGAGGTCGGGCCCTAGTCCTCACCTATTTTGGGATTCTTCTAAATTAGGAAAAAAAAAAAAAAAAATGGAAAGACTGTTTGGATACTGGGTAGTCAAAAATCAACAGGTGTCCATATAAATACAGTGTTCTCAAGTGAGAAAAAACCCAGAGCTTTGTCCTACCAAATAATACCAGTGTTGGGCAGTGCTTCAGGGATCCAGCAGCTAGGAAAGATGGGAGGTAGGTATTTAAGAAAAGACTGAGGACCTTTCTGGGGGAATGTGTCCTATTCTGGCTGTCTCTCAGAGAGACAGAGGCAAATCGAGTGGGGGCCTGGGCCTGGTGGAGGATCAGATGTTTCCTGCAACCAGAGATACCAACCAAGTAAATAGAGTGATTCGGAAGGCAGGGATGTCTCCATGTCTGAAGTCTTCAAGCTGGGACATTGTCAAGGGAAGCAGATTCCCACAGGCACAGGAGGCCAGATGGTAAGACTCTGAGGCTGTGCTTTCGGCCACAGTAGCCACTGGCCATACGTGGTGTTGAGCGCATATTGAAATGATAATCTTTTAATACACTGAACTAAGTAAAATATATTGTTATAATTAATCTTACCTGTTTCTTTTTACTTTTTAATGTGGCTACTAGAAAATTTAAAATCATATGTGGCTCACCTTCTATTTCTGTTGGGCTGCTATAAGCTCTCTTCTGGCTCTGAGATGGTTCATTCGAGTACGGTTGTCTCCATTCCTAAACTTTCTGACATTACCCCCGTTCAAGGCTGCACTAGGTGTCCATATTGGTGGGGCACTAAGAGACTCCATAAATAACACCCTTTCCTCTTCCTGAGTTCAGAACCAACTGACAGAAAGTATCACTTTTCTTGCCAAATTGGAGAAAAGCGTGGCTTTGGAGGTGTGGCCAAGCAGGCTTGCTAATACATCACCCTGGGAAGGATAGGCTTTCTTACCTGCCAGTGTCTGGCACAGGTGGACAGCTGTGGGCATCCCCTGCAGACATGCCCAGCCCAGAAAGCCACCTCCTGCTCTGAGAGGCAGAGGGGCCAAGCCCTGAAGGTGCAGGTTCTTCTCCCAGTCAGACAAATCATCCTGCTCCCAGGGAGGAGTGAGGTTGGGAGTGTTTCTTCCAGTGCTACCAGTGTATGGTGGTGTGTGGGAGAAAGATAAAGACTTAGCTTTGCCCAGCCTTAAACCTCCAGAAACAGTCCAGCATCCTGCGTGGTGAGATGCAGAGAGACTAGGGTTAGGAGTTGGATATCTGGTGCCACTTCTTGGGCAGGTGACTCAACCTGTCTTCTCACTGATGCTAGTAACACCCACATGGACAGAAAATGTGACAATGCATAGAAAGCTTGCTGAGCTTGGCTAAGTATGCAACACTGACCAGCTATTGTTTAGTCCTCCACCACTAGCTCTCAGTGTGCATTATATACCACATTGAGCAAACTGCAGGTCAGGGCTGGGGGTTCTCTATCTCTTACTGACTGGTCTTGTGTCTAAATTCTAGACTTGTGGGATTTCAGAGCCGTTAGAGATCCTGATACCATCTCGTCATGTTGCAGATTAGGTAGCTGGCTGATAAGAGGGGAAGGGAGGTGGCAGCCAGCAGAAGGCTGTGTGGGGGTGTAAGTGACATGTGTAACTCCTCCACCCTTTCCCCCACCCCGCCACCTCCACTTCCTAGACCTAGTAATCCAGGAAGGCAGTCTGTCTGACCAAAGGGCAGGAAGTCTGCTGGGCCCACTCCCATCCCGGTGGCGGCTGGGCTCTGTTCTCAGCCCGCCAGCAACCACACTCTCTTTGGGCATGTCATACAAGTCCCGACTACTCACTTAGTTCCAGGATCAGCAGCATTCAGAGTCTATTACTTATCTTCTATTTTTTTCATATTTTACGTGACTGTGACAATCTCAGGTCATCTCAGGTTCTAGTGGAGCTGTCCCAGACTCAGCATCTGGGATGAGATAAGGAGATATTTCTATGATTAACTTTTTTCATACTTTTTCCATTTACTTTATTGTCTTTTAATTGAAAATATTAAGTTTGATGTTTTAATGCAAATATATTTCTGACTCTAAGTATTTGATAATAAAAGTATTTATTTTTCTTAAAATATTTTGAATCAAATAATCTGTGATGCATTCAACAGGGTACATAGGAATATTATAAAATAAATTTTTATCTTAAAATAAATTTAATTAAGATAAGGTTTCACTAGCTGTTAACCAGAAGTGTGATGTACTTATTCCATCAAACCCATGCCTCTGTATATTGTCATTTCTCTAATATCCTTTTCATATGCACAAAATACATTACAATTATTTACTCTAGATAAATCTACTCCTTGGAAAGTGATGGAAGTTGATGACAAAAAACAAAGAATTTTCTATTTGAAGAGACATGTAGGCAGATGAGGTTGAGTTTGCTCACAGTTCCTGCTCACAGCACAAGTGAGCAGCAGCATCAAAACAGGAGTCAAAGACTGGGGTCCTTATCGCAGCTTTGCCACCATGGAACTGGAGATCTTGGGCAAGTCACTTCCTTCTCAGCTACCTCTTCTCCAACCTTAGGGGACTGGCCAAGCTGAGCCCTGTCCCATAAGGATGGCCCGGGTGCTCCATGCCAAGGTGAATTGCAGGGGTGGCAGCCCAGCAGGCATCGGTGCAGGTGACGCACCAAGTTGTGTGGGGGAGGAGAGTGGACTTGTGAACAGGACACTCCTGCAACTAACCACCCATTACCTCTCCATCCTGTGGGTGCGACCTCTCCCATGTTATGAGCTTCCAATTGCTTTTTAGCAGGAAAAAATCCCGATCCACTTACTCTAGGTTTGCCTTCCACGACGTCCTATTTGCTGATTAAACAGCCTTTCTTTGGCATAAACTACTGAAACTTACCTACTCAAATGAGGTCCCTCCTAAGGGTGGCGAGCTTTGGCATTGAAATGCTTTCTTTCCACCTTTGGTTGGCTATCTGCTCTCATTTATTTCAGGCCTTAAATTTCAGCCTGATTGTGATGTCTGGTAATTTATTTTAAGCAGTCAGCCTGGACTTCATCAAACTGGCAGTATTTTAGGGAATCCACTTGTAGGTCAAATGTCTGGGGTTTCAAAGGGTCCAAGCTTAAGTCTCTGACCTAAGCTCCAGAAGGGTAGAAATTGGTGCTAAAAGCTGCCGTCTTTATGGCGGGGTGGGGGTGTATCAAGTAAATAGAGCTTTCTCCTAATGTGGTCAAAGGAGGCCAACAGCTGTGATTGAATTCAAAGAGAACTTAGTGATGGTCCAGTCTGGCCATGATGCTTCACTCATCACTGGAGTCTCCCAGTTTTGGCTGAAATTCTACATGCTCCTAGGAGAGTATAAGTTGAGCACTGACTGTAGGACCAACTCTGTAAATGCTGAGGGGGATCTAGTCAGGGGCCAAACCTAACACATGCAAGACTGTATCAGATGGATGCTAGTGGCTCCTTCCCAGCTCCTTGCAGCTGTGCAAGCTGCGTCCAGAGGGTTCCTGCAGCTGGGCTTGACCAGTCCAATGGCAAGAAGGGACTGGCATTTTTTGCTACCACAATTCTAGTATCTGATGCATCTGGAATGAGCTGGTGCTGCCGTTCCCCATCTAGGGCTGGAACTCTGTCCTAAACCCTACCCTTCAGAGCTGGGGCCCAGGGAGCAAAGGGATCATTGTGTCTTCAGCTGGGGTTCTGCTACAGTCTGGAGGTCACCAGCTCCTACATAGCTACTGTCCTACTGGCCCCTCAAACAAGCAAGGCCAGTACAATCTTATCGTTTCCCAGTCCCCTCCACTTGCTCCCATTTCTGTATTTCCCCATCAGGGAAGGGCACCTCCTCCACCCAGGAACCCACCTAGAAACCTGAGAGTCATCTTAGATCTTTCCCTCTCCCTCACCACCGTTCTCCAATTAAAGTCAACCATACCCCTCAAATCCATGGGTTTCTCTCCATTCCCACTGTTACTCCTTAGTTCAACCCACATGTGCCAGCTCTGCTCTCCATCGCAGTCTCAGCACCCAGCCCAGGATCTGCCAAGTGGTTGCTCACGACAACTGTTGAGTGGATGGATGTGGGAGTGAGAGAGTAGGTTAGCCAGTGGAGACTCCTGGGGCGATCTGACCCTGTTGCCCTCGAGCCTCATCTCTCCCCTCCTGGCCTCTTTACCCGGGAACCATTCTGAATCTTGCAGCTCCCTGTTCACCCTGGGTTCCCGTCCACTTCTCGGAAGCCTCCTCTCCTCCTCCTGTCTTCATTAGATGACTCTCCTGCACCCAGCACCATGTGCACAGCCCATTTCCTGGAGAGCTCGTACCCCACAGCACTGCCTGTTTGCATGTTCTCACATGACACTATGTTCCACGAGCAGGGTCTTCTTAATCATTGCGTCCCGGCACTTAGCATGCAGTAGGTGCTCCTTACACATTGGTCAGCTAAATAAAGGTCTAGAGCCTCCTGCTTCTCTGCCTAACCCCTCCCATCCTTATGCTTCTCCCCATATTCCCCAACCCAACCCATCTGGGGTCTGGCACTGGTCACTTAGGGGGGTGCTGCTGTGTGCAGGCCTTGGGACCAGCTCCACATGAGGTTGTTTCCTGGCGCTGGTATCACCATTCCATTCTTGCCCATACTAGGTCACTTGGTACAGCATCTTTATCTGCACAGCAGGACATGGTCTGCTGTGTCTTGACCTCCCAGAGTCTATCCAATGCTCATGCCTTCCCCTGGCATTTCCTAACTGGGTCTGTTATGATGTTTTGTGCTGATCCCTTCACTGGCCCAGTGACTCCCCCAGGCAGGGGGACACCCTCTCTTCTCCCCCACAGCACCCAGAATGAGGGCTTTTTGTATGCAGTAGGTTCTCAGGAAAGGGCCACTGGTTCTGTTGGGTTGATCTGAAGAATGGAGAGACTCAGGGAGGGGTGTGGCTCTGGGAATCAGGATGGCTGGAAGGAAGCTCTGAAGGTGACGGAGCGGGAGGAGAAGGGGGTGTCAGAGGAGGAGATGGAAGGACTGTGGCAGGAATAGTCAGAGGAGCTGTGGTGGAGGCCAGGAGGGAGCTGGAGCACAGAGCTGCTGGCCTCAGTGCATGGCAGACAAGCCCACGGCCTCCTGGGCAGCAAAGAGCCAGCTGTGCACAGGGGACTGTCTGCATGTGCCCCTCCCGCCACAGGGGCCCTGGGTAGAGGGGGCCTTACAACTTCTCCACCCTCTGCCCATGTGTGTGCCTCTCATCCTTTTTATCAGGTATGAACCAAGTCAGGGAAGTGCTTTATGTCCCTCCTGAAAGGGTGTGAACCAAAGGTTCCTTATCTTCATCACTGTCACCACCACCATCATATCCGAATAAAGCTACATAGTGAACCAACCAATCACCTTTATTATCTCATTTTGACCACCACACTGCCATTATTTACTCTTATAGTTAAGGACACAAGGGCTAACCCAATGTCATACAGCTCATCTGGGGTGAGGGCGGGGGAGGGTGGCTTGAGAAACCTGCTCCGCAATCCCTCTTTGAGAGTGCAGGCAGGGCACTCCCTGTGTGGGCACACATGTGAGCGTGTCCGTCCCGACGGTCTCTGTGTGCACCTGTGTCTGTCCAGCCTCTGTGTGTTGGGGAAGTGTGGGCCGGTCAGCGGGTGCCTTCCTAGTGCAGAAGCGTGCTGGGAGTGTCCTGGGGTGGAGTGTGTGCGCATGTGGCCTGGGCACGTACACACGCGTGCACACGGGCGTTCCGCCCCTTCTCAGATGTCTTGGCTGTGGGTCTGACAACTGAAACCCAGCTGTGCTCTGGCCGGGAAACATCCGCTGTGGAAACCTAGGAGGAGCTGACAGTCCCTAAAGAGGGGTTACACATGCTGCCAGTGAAGGCTCCTGGCCCACTGCCCAATTCCCTGCAAATGCTCCCTAAATCTGTTTCTAATTTGGACTCTGCCTCCCTGCCCCCACCTATCCCTTCCCACTCTCCCAACTTGCCTCAAAGCAGTCAAATTATGCTGAATAATGGCTGCAGAGGGGGAAGAGTGCTAAAGGTCACCAGTGGGCTGTTGGAGAGTGTAATGATGTCACATTTTAATTTACACAGGGAACAGTGCAGGAATCAAAACCAATAAATAATTTGGGCTGCACTCACAGCTCCAGCCAACAGTAACTCCTGTAGGTCATGCCACTTCCAGGAAAGAAATCACTAACTGTCACACCCTGCAGTCCGCTTTGCTTGAGAAAACCCATGTACATATGTACAGATGCAAAATACAGCATTTTTTCTCTGCAAAGGGACTTGTGTTTGGAGACTTGCAGCATCAGCAAGCATCTCTCTAGTTGACTGAGTATTACCCAGATGTTCTGGGTGTTAAGAGTCCAAAATAAAATATATCTTCTGCATATATTGCAGTCCTGTGAAATGCCCCAAATCTATGGGAATGTGTATACAAAGCAGAGGGAGAAGAGTGGAACGCAGAATTGTATGTGCACATGGGCAGCACTGCTAAAAAGCTTATTTACTTGCAGAGAAAAGTGGGGAGGGGGCTCTGGGAGACATCTGTTAAAATGTGGTTGTGTCGAGGGGTTGGGGTTATGATTTGAGGTTCGGTTGTTTTAATAATGTGGATTAAAAAAGAATGCATGCATTCTTGGAAGGTAGGGGACTGATCATTTTGGACCTTTTTGGTCTCTTGTGGACCAATGAGCTGGAGTAATGGAGCCCAGAGGTCAGGAGGTCTTGAGATGGTTCTCACCTGTGCTTTGTGGCTGGGTAGCTGGGGAATCCTGGAGGAGGGCAAAGCCTTGGGGGAGGCCAGGGTCACAGTATTCTGGTGAAAGTCCTGTTCCCTCCCCCAGCATCCTGAGTATTTGCAACTGCTATGTGCTCCAGGGGCTGCTGAGGGGGTCTGGCGTGCTGCCACCCCTCAGCTGGCTCTGCAAGTGCAGGAAGGTGGAGTTTGTAGTCCTGTGGGCCTTTGCCTGGGAAGCTGTGAAGCTGTCAGGACTCTGGAGCTGCAGCTTCTCCATCTGGCTGGAAAGGAAGCAGAGGAGGAAGGTTTATGGGTTGAAAGACACCCTGAGGACCTTGCTCCCCTTTCTCTACCACACACAAGACACACCAAGGTGCGGCTCACACCTCTGTTGTGCACCAGGGCCTGTCTCCTGTTTCACCCCTCAAGGTACTTCCCGTTTATATCTTTTTCATTTTTAGGGTGTTGGCATTTATTTAGTTGTGTGTGATGCTTAGGACTCTGAATCTGTCACAAGCCTCATTTAATCCTCAGAACACACCTGCCAGGTGTGTGTGGCAGAGATGGCTAGCTGTCCACTACAAGTGCATATACTTCCCTTTTGCTGAGATTGAGTTCCTAATCTTGTGCCTGCAGATAGCTAGTACCTGTTCCTTTCAATTACACAAATAGGATTGAACGGAGACTTTAGGGGCAGACAGACCTGCACCTGAATGCAAACTCTGCTATTCCAATAATGGCAGAGTTTGCATAATCTTTCTAAGTCTGAATTTCCCCATCTATATGATAAAGTAATGCCTATTGTTAAAAGATGATTTTTTAAGAAGGTAAAATCATGACTGTGAAAAAGATAAAAAATGCACGTGTTATCATTTCTAATGAGTGAAGCAGGTGGATATTAAAACTGATTCAAAGAGAATACAAAAACAGATATGTATAGATCAACAATAGTGATTTCCAAATGGACATAATGAACTGGCTTTTGCCCAGGGCAGGAGAGTTGACAGAGCTCATTTCCATTTCCACAATCAAAAATCTGTGTGTGTCCTCTGTTCCCTGACACTTTCAGAGCTGTAAAATTACCTCAAAGGCTAGAATCAGATAACCCAGAAGGGTGTGCTGTAAACAATACATGGTTTTCTCTTGAAGGTACCCTGTAATCTTTTTTGATTATTCCAGATTTCCTTATAGTCTCTCACATATTTACATGTACAGAATTGGAAAAAGATAGATGAACACATGAAAAAAGCAAGTTGCTGAATAAGGTATGATCTTATTTTCATAAAGACAAACAAGCTGTGTGTATGTGTGTTTAGGTGCACATGCACGAGTGGGTGTGTATATATAAAGTTGATTAAACATAGACAAATGTCAAGAAGAATATACAAGGACTGTAAACAACGGCTACCTCTGGAGGGCAGGACTGGTGGGGGTGATGGTAGTGGTGGAGGGAAACTGTAACTTCTGTGTTGTTTGAATATATCCCAGAATATTGTTAATGAGGACTGTCTGAGTGAGAAAAATGTCCAGCATACTCAGTGCAGTGCACAGCATTTAGTAAATCATAGGTTTCACCATTATTGCTAATTTCCATTCAAAGAGCTCAGAGCCCCCAGGCATGTTTTCAGAAAGGAAATCACTAAGAAGAAAAACGCTATAGCAGCCCAAGGATTTCTCCCTTTGAGAGAAGCTAGTTTTGAAATCCTAGGCTTGCATTTTGGCTCCCTAAAGATCTGAGGAGGCCTCCTTCCTGAGTTACAGCCCTGGGCTGGCTCTCGTCTGTTTTATTTCCTCAGCCCCATCTGCAGCACCAAGCTCAGGCCCACCCAGAGTTTAGCTGTGACAAACTCCTTGACCACAGGAGGGAGGCCCGATGGGAGCTGTTCTAGACAGAAGAGCTGCCTACGCCCAGTGCTGTCCTCCTGACCAGACTGAGGCTATGAGCAACTGTTAGCTCCCTGAGTCTGGTTAGCACCCCCATCCGAAGAGGGGGTGCTGGTCACGACAATCAAAGAGACAAAATGGAGTTTTTGATCATGCAAAGCTGAGGATCTAATTTTAGCTTCTGACTCATCTCCCAAAGGGCAGCCTTGGTGCATCAAAGAGGCCTTGGGGTGGAGAAGAACTGACCCTAGTGCAAGTTTCAACACTAACTAGCTGCATCTCCATGGACAGTACCTCAGTTCCCCCATTTGCCCAATAGGAATAAGAATAGTGTTTTTCTCCAAGGGCTATTATGGGGCCCAAACAAGGTGATGCCTGTGAAGGCACTTTTATGAGTTGGGGGGTTCTGTAGATATATAATTGTGGTTGATGCAATGAGGTACTTCAGGATGCTTAATATACTATAATAATTGCCAATGTCATATGCACTTACCTCATGCAAGGCCCTGTTGTATGTGTTTTACACATTTTTAGTCATTCAATATTCACAGCAGCCCTATGAAGAATGTACCATTATCTAATCCCTGTTTTACAGATGAAAAAACTGAGGCAAAGAGAGGTTAAGTAACTTTCCCCAATCTTTCTATGGCTACAGTCCCACCTGGACAGAATCCTTCCTCTGGGAACCATGTCTTCACCAGACCCACAGACTTGAATGGGTATTTTTTTTTTTCTTTCCTTGCCCTTTTTATCATAGAATATTTCAACATATATAAAAGTAAAACAAATCATAATTAATTCCTATGGATTTCTATTACCCAACTCATAGGCAATCTTCCTTCATCTTTATCCCCATCTCCCAAATCATTCTGAAGCAAACCCCAAGTATTATATGTGCACATATTTTCATTTTGCATTTCTATAAAATAGAGATTTTCTCCAAAAAAACATTAACCATAAAGCCATTAGGTCACCTAAAATATTTTAGCAATAATCCAATAATCCCTTCATGTCATTGACTATTCCAGTCAGTGTTCATATTTCCCAAATCATTTTATCAGCACTGCACTCTACCGAGTGAGCCACGGGCCGGCCCCCCAAATCATTTTACACATTAAAAAAAATTAGTTTAGAGAGACTTCTGATCAAGATGGCAGAATAGACGGTCCCCAGCGTCACTCTCTCCCACAATCAACCAATTTACAACTAATAAAGAGCAACGACAGCCAAGCTGGGGCCACTAGAGCTCAGGGGGAAGAGAAGGAGAGACCTATGGAGTGCATGAAGGTGGGAGAAGCCATGATGAGAGGAAGAAGGAGCCACTCTGAGTTTTTTGAGCCCCGGCCACCTCAAGACTGGCCATGGTGAGCCCACGGAGCAAGAGCTGGCAAAAGCCATTGTTGTGAGCCCCTCATATGAAGTTGCTTGGAGGCGTCAGGTTAGAAGAGGGCCTTGGTGGCCCCCAGGATTCCCATGGACCCACATAGGAGTGAGGGACCACAAACAATTGAAAAAAGGAGCCATTCAGAGGCCAATGAGTCATCACAAGGGACAGGTGCACAGCCCGTCCCGTGGGAAGTGTTTGCAGTATGGGGGTTGCGGGGAGACAGGCCCACCGGGAGAACACTGGGGCACAGCAAAGACAGCTGATCTGCCCTCCAATCAGCACAGGCCCACTCAAGTGGAGACTAGTCAGGAATATAGAAATGCAGGGAGGCAGTTTGTTGAAAAGACTCAGGCCCAGACCAGAGTTTCCACACAACCCAGGTGTACCAGGCCTCACAAGACACAGAAATGCTTAAAAAGTCAACAATTAAAACCTGAGTTGCACAAAAAGCCTTCTTCAGAGAATCAGCAGCAAAGCAGCAATTTAGCTCAACGACAGTCTCAAGTGCTGGTCCCCATAGGAAGTTACCCCATTTTAGGAATAATCAAAGGACAACAAATTAGTTCCAGTGCAGGGTTTAAGTGCTAGGAGTAGCTAATAATCCAAGACAAAACTGAAAGAAAACACAAAAAACCCACAGATCAGAGACAAAGTCCTGATATTAACCAGTAAAGGTCTACAACCACCAAAGAACAGCTATAAAACTGAGAAAGACCAGAGGCCCCTTGGGCTCCCAAGCCAGGGTGGGAGGGTCCTGAGGGCCTCAGCCATGCCCCCCAATGTTCACATTCAGCCCAGTGATGACCACCAGGCTGCTGCCAGAAGTGAGGCCCTCAGCCCTCCTGAGCCAGTTTGGTGGGGGGTTGAGGGCCTCAACCATGCCCATCTGACATCTGCATCCAGCCCAACGATGACCATTGAGCTGCTGCTGGAAGTGCCTGGGCTCCCAGCTGGGACTGGGGGGGAGGCTGAGGTCCTCACCCACACACCCCCAACATCCACAGCCAGCCCAGCGATGACCATCAGGCCACCACTGGAAGCTCCCGGATTCCCAAGCCAGAGTGATGGGGGGCCAAGGGCCTCAGTCATGCCCTCCTGAAGTCCACATCCAGCCCAGCCATGACTGAGCCGCCACTAGAAGCCTCCTGGGCTCCCCTGCTGGAGGGGGGTGGCACAGGCCTTAATCATGCTCCCCCTGTTCTGCTCCTACCCTAACCCCCTCCCTTTCCCCCTCTCCTACTTCCCAACTGCTCCACAACAACATATTAGAATGTAAAAAAAAAAATAATAATAATAAATAAATATATTTTTTAAAGGAAGATTTAGAAAAAAATTAAATAATTAGTTTGTTTATTTGAATTGGGATCTAAATAAGATTCACATATTGTAATTGGTTGATACGTCCCTTAAAACTTTTATTAATCTATAGGTTTCCCCCTCTTTTTGTTTCTTACATTTCTGTTTGTGTCTTTGTTATTATTGTTTGGAAGAAACTGTATCACTTGCCCTATAGCTGACCACAGTCTGGATTTTGTTGAATGCACCCCTATGGTTTGTTTACGGTTACAATTCCTCTGTCCCCTAGATTTTCTTTAAAATACTAGTTCTATCTAGAGACTTCCCAGATTAAGGCCTTTTTATCTTTTTTCTTTTTATTGAATAGACTTGCTTTTTTCAAGAGCAGTTTTAGGTTCATAGCAAAATCGAGCAGAATGTACAAAGATTTCCCATGTACCACCTGTCCCCACACATGCACAGCCTTCCCCACTATCAACATCTCTTACCAGGGTGGCACATTTGTTACAATTGATGATCTTACACTGACACAGCATTATCACCCAGACTCCATAGTTTATATTAGGGTTCACTTTTGGTGTTGGACATTTTATGGGTTTGGACAAATTTATAATGACATCTATCTTCTATTGTAGTATCATGCAGAATAGTTTCATTGCCCTAAAAATTCTCTGTGCTCTGCTTATTTATCCCTCCCTTCCCAATAATCCCTGGAAACTACTGATTTTTTTTACTGTCGCCATAGTTTTGCCTTTTCTAGAATGTCATATACTTGGAATTATACTGTATGTAGCCTTTTCAGATTGGCTCCTTCCACTTAGTCGTATGCATTTAAGGTTCATTCATATCTTTTCATGGCTTGATATCTCATTTCTTTTTAGCACTGAATAATACTCCATTGTTTTAAATATACCGCGTTTGTCTGCTTTTCTACTGAAGGATATCTTGGTTGTTTCCAAGTTTTGGAAATTAAGAATAGAGCTGCTATAAACATTTGTGTGCAGGTTTTTGTGGGGACGTAAGTTTTCAACTACTTTGGAAAAATTCCAGGGAATGTGATTGCTGAATTGTATGATAAGAGTATATTTAGTTTTTAGGAAACTGTTAAAGAGTCTCTCAAAGTGGCTGTACCATTTTGGATTCTCACTGGCAATACATGAGAGTTTCTATTTCCTTTGTCAGCACTTGGTGTTGTCAGCAGTCTGGATTTTAGCCATTCTAATAGGTGTGTAATGATATCTCACTGTTATTTTTATTTGCATTTCCCTGATGACGTATGATGTGCTTGTTTGACTTCTGTATATCTTCTTTGGTGTGTTGTTTATTAAGTTCTTTGGCCCATTTTTTAAATCAGGTTGTTTTCTTATTGTTGAGTTTTAAGAGTTCTTTGTAAATTTTGGGTAATTGTGCCTTGCCAGATATATCTTTTGCAAATATTTTCTCCCAGTCTGTGGCTTGTCTTTTTATTCTCTTAGCAGTGTCTTTCACAAAGCAGAAATTTTTAATTTTAATGAAGCCCAACTTATCAATTCTTTCACGGATTGTGACTTTGGTTTTGTATCTAGAAGTCATTGCCAAACCCAAGGTCATCTATAGTTTTTCCTATGTTATCTTCCAGTAGTTTCATGTTTTACATGTTATATTTAGATCTGTGTTTCATTTTGAGTTAATTTTAGAGTCTGTGTCTAGATTCACTTTTTTCTTGTTGATGTCCATTTATTCTGGCACCATTTGTTGAATAGATCATCTTTTGTCCATTGTATTGACTTTGTTTCTTTGCCAAAGATCAGTCGACTATATTTATATTGGTCTATTTTTGTTCCATTGATTTATTTGTTCCTTCACCAATACCACACTGTCTTGATTACTGTAGCTTTATAGTAAGTCTTGAAGTCAGTGTCACTCCTCCAACTTTGTTTTTCTCTTTCAATATTGTGTTGGCTATTCTGGGTCTTTTGTCTCTCCATATGAACTTCAGGATCTGTTTGTTGATACACACACACACATACACACACAAAAAAACTTGCTGGAATTTTGACTGGGATTTCATTGAATCTGTAGATCAAGTTAGGAAGAACTGACATCTTGACAATACTGAGTCTTCCTACCTATGAACATGGAATATCTCTCCACTTAATTTAGTTCTTCTTTGATTTCTTTTATCAGAGTTTTATAGTTTTTCTTGTACAGGTGTTGTATATTTTATTAGATTTATAACTAAGTATTTCATTTGGAGGGGGTGTGCTGTATAGATGGTATTGTGTTTTTAATTTCAAATTCCACTTTTTCATTGCTGGTATGTAGGAAAGCAATTGACTTTTGTATAGTAACCTTGTATCCTGCAACCTTGCTATTATTGCTTATTAGATCCAGGAGTTTTTTTGTCAATTCTTTAGGATTCTCTACAAAAGAATTATGTCATCTGAGAACAAAAACAGTTATATTTATTCCTTTACTCCCTGTCTGTACGTTTATATTTATTCCCAATCTGTATACCTTTTATTTCCTTTCATTGTCTTATTGCATTAGCTAGGACTTCCAGTATGATGTTGAAAAGGAGTGTTGAAAGGGAACATCCTTGCCTTGTTCTTGATCCTGGTGGAAAAACTTAATGTTTTTCTTCGTTAAGTATGATGTTAGCTGTAGGTTTTTTGTAGATATTCATAATCTTTATCAAGCAAAGGAAGCTCCCCTCTATTCCTAGTTTACTGAAAATTTTTAATTATAAAAGGGTGTTGGATTTTGTTGATGTGTTATTCTGCACCTGTTGATATGATAATGTGATTTTTCTTTTTTAACCTGTTTATGTGATAGGTTACTTTAACTGATTTTTGAATGTCAATCCAGCCTTGCATATGTGAGATAAATCCCACTTGGTCATGGTGTATAATTTTTATACATTGTTGGGAAGAATGTCTATTCTGCTGTTGTAAGATGAAGTAATGGACAGATGTCCATTATAACCAATTGATTGATTGTGTTGTTGAGTTTGACAATACAATTTTCTACCTGCTGGATCTGTTCATTTCTGATGGAGAGATATTGAAGGCTCCAACCAAAATAGTAGATTTATCTATTTCTCTTTGCAGTTCTGTCAGTTTTGCCTCACATATTTTGATGCTCTGTTAGGTGCATACATATTAAGGATTGTTATGTCTTCTTGGAGAATTGACCCTTTTATCATTATATAATGCCCCTCTTTGTCCCTAATAACTTCCTTTGCTCTGAAACCTGCTCTGTTCAAAATGAATATAGCTATTCCTACTTTCTTTTCATTAGTGTTAGCATGATATATTTTCCTTTATCCATTTACCATAAATCTATATGTATCTTTATATTTAAAATTTGTTTCTTGTAGACAACATATGGTTTTCAATCCACCCTGACAATGTCAGTCTTTTAATTGGTGCATTTAGACCATTGATGTTCAAAGTAATCATTGACATAGTTGAATTAATATCTACCATATTTGTTACTGTTTTTTTATTAGTTGCCCTTGTTCTTTCTTCTTATTTTTGTCTTCTACACTTTCTCTGCCTTTTGTGGTTTTAATTGAGCATTTTATATAATTCCATCTTTTTTCCTTCTTAGCATATCAGTTTTCTTTCTTTCTTTCTTTCCTTTTTTTTTTTACTTTTTTTAGTGATTGCCCTAGAGTTTTCAATATACATTTGCAAATAATTCAAATCTACTTTCAAATAACACTATACCATCTCACAGATAGTACAAGTACCTCAGAACAATAAAATATCAGATCCCTATACCAGCCAGCTATCAAAAAAGAAAAAAAGAAAAAATATCCTAATTCTTCTCTCCCATTCCTTGTATCATTATTCATTTCAGTTATATGAGGTCTTCAAAAAGTTTATAGAAAGATTCATATCATCTCTCAATTCCATTTTTCCATGAACTTTTTGAAATACATAATTGAATACATTGTTGCTATTGTTATTTTGAATATTGTCTGTCAAATCAATTAAGAATAAGAAAAATAAAGGTTTTGACTTTCACTTATTTGTTCTTTGATGCTTTCCCTTTCTTTATATAGATCCACGTTTCTAATCTACATAATTTTGCTTCTTTCTAAAAAACTTCTTTTAACATTTCTCGCAAGGCAGGTCTAAACAAATTTTCTCAACTTTTGTCTGTCTGGGAAAGTCTTTATTTCTCTTTCACATTTGAAGGATAATTTTGCAGCATACAGAATTCTAGGTTGATAGTGTTTTCTTTTCAATGCTTTAAATATTTTACTTCATTCTCTTCTTGCTTTTGTGTTTTCGGAGGAGAAGCCTTATGTAATTCTAATCATTGCTATGTTATAGGTAAGGTGGTTTTTTCCCTCTTGCTTCTTTCAGGATTTAAAAAGTTTATCTTTGATTCTCTATAGCTTGAAAATGATATGCCTAGGTTTAATTTTTTGGCATTTGTCCTGCTTGGTGTTCTCTGAGATTCTGAGATCTGTGGTTTGGTAGCTGACATTAATTTGAGGAAATTCTTAGGTATTATTTTTTCAAGTACTTCTTCTATTTTTTTTTTCTCTTTCTTCTTATATTCACATTATACATACTTACACTTTTTTTAGTTGTCTTACAGGTTTTGAATATTTTGTTCTTTTTTTTTTTTTTTTTTTTTTTGCAGTTTTGAAGGTTTCTATTGAGATTTCCTCAAGCTCAGAGATTCTTTTCTCAGCCTTGTTCTTTCTACTAAAAAGCCCATCAAAGGCATTGTTCTTTTCTGCTAAGGTATTTATGATTTCTAGCATTTCTTTTTTTTTTAATTGAAGTATAAATGATTATAGATATTTTGGGGTATGGTGTTGACTATCATTATTTATGTACAATACGTGATGATCAAATCATTATTATTAGCATATTCATTATTACAAATCATAATTATTCTAGCATTTCTTTTTGGTTATTTCTTTGAGTTTCTATTTCTCTGCTTACATTGGCCATCTGTTCTTGCATGCTATCTACTTTATTTATTAAGGTACTTAGCATATTAACCATAGTCATTCTACATTCCTGGTATGATAATTCCAACATCCCTGTCATATCTGAATCTGGTTCTGATGCTTACTCACTCAGTTCAAACTGTGTTTTTTTGCCTTTTTTTATACCTTGTAACTTTTTCTTCCTAGCTGAACATGATATATTAGATAAAAGAAACTGCTGTAAGTAGGCCTTTAGAAATATGTGGTAAGGTTTGGGGGGAGGGGAGGTGCTCTATAGTCCTAAGTCTCAGTCTTTTAGTGAGCCCATGCCTCTGGACTGTGAACTTCACATGTTTTTCTCAGTGGCCCCTGCTCCCTTTCAGGTGGGACAAGAAGGCTAGAGTGGGCTGGTGTTGGGTATTTCTCTGTCCCCAGGTCAGTTAGGCTCTGACAAAACCCAACAATTTAGGCCCTGGTAAAATAGTTTCTCATGAGGGAGAAGAAAAACAGAACCAGAATGCTCTGGTGTATTCCAAAATGATTCCTTTCCCCCTCCCATGCTGGAAGCACGAGGGGATCATTCTCCAATATTCACCGTGAAAACCAGGTCAAACTCCTGGAGGTAAAATTCACAAAAGTATGAGGACGCCCCTGTGACTGAGTCTTCTTGAAGTTTTTAATGCTTAGAGTTATCCACACTGAGACTCCAGCAATTGGTCAGTTATATTTAGGCTTTCCTACCCCAGCACTGGTCCCTGCAGAGGTTCCTGCTCCATGTGTCGTAGTTCTCTATATTAACCTGTCTCTCCAGTTTGTCAGACAGTGATTTGCCCTGTGAGCTTACGTCTCTTGTGGATCTAAGAGGAGTTGTTGCTTTTTTGTTCGTTCAGCTTTTTACTTGTTGTTAGGATGGAGTAGTAACGTCTAAGCTTCTTGTATGCTGAATTGGAAACTGGAAGTTTTCTCCAGGCTTTTGTTTTTCGGGTTTTTTTTTTGGCAAGAACACATTACAGGTGGTATTCTTTTCCTCCCTCCAGCCCCCCGATTATTAGTCTCTCTTCTTCCAACTATCTAGAATGCTATCTTGACAGCATGTGCACTGGGAGTAGGGACACGTGGGGTCTATCTGATGGCCAAGGTCAAAAAGGAAATGGCTCTAGAGAGCGCCTAGAAAATTTAAAGTCTTTACCTGTACCCACTATTTAGTTAGGAAGGGTTCTCTTTGTGGTAATATTAATAATAAACATCATTTCTGGAGTATGTACAATATTCCAGCCACTTTTAAAATTGTTTTTAATGTAAAAACTAATTTATTTTTCTCAACAACCCTATGTGGCTGGTACTAATATTATTAGCATTTAGAAATGAGGAACCAGAGCCAGAGAGATTAAATCATTTGCATAAAATGGCACCACTCTGTTTGCCAGAGAGAACAGTCCTATCCTGGGGAGTCCTTGACTTAGGGACTCTCCAGGCTACATCATCAGCACACTTTGCAGCTCCACCCTCTAGCTCTGACTGACCTCTCAGGACCTCAGAGGAGTGTGTCAACTGCAAATTCCTCTTTTATCTTGTAGAGGGGGTTGCCTACCAGGGCAGCCACTCATATCCAGATTTCGTGTCTCAAGGTCCCCTTACAGACATAAGAATTATGCTTTCTCACCAGCCAGTGCTTTCCAAGCTAGATTTGGGGCGGGGGTTGGGGAATGGCCCATCTGCCTAGAGCTCCTTGGCCTCCTGGAAAATGACAGCTGCTCACCTTTCTTTTGATGCTAGAGGAACACAATAATGCTCTCCTTTAGAGACAATCTGTTAGGTACAATTTAGTTTACAAAATATCTACTCCCCTCCATTACCCACCGCCTGCCCCTAAAAATAACAGTTTACCCTCGCACAGATCCTAGAGTTGGAGCTGTTCTTAACTAGCCCTGGGGCTGTGGCTTTGTTTCACCAGCAGAACCAGGGTAGGGATATTTGTACCTTACAGGGATATCACCTGTCTTAAGACTCCTCATCAGAAAAAGAGAACTAATAATAAATCAGGTAAAAGCTTCAAGAACCAAACCCCAATGTTCTATTGTGAACTAAAACCTCTCTACTCCCAGAAACGTGGAGCAGAAAGTCGGGGCAGGGAGTGAAAAGCAGCAACAGAAGGCAGTGGGCAGAGCAGCTATGCGATTTGTAGGGCCTGTAACAAAATGAAAATGTGGGGCTCGTTGTTCAAAAATGATCAAGAATTTCAAGACAGCAACAACAGAGCATTAAACCCAACATGGGGCCTCCCTAAATGTGTGCCCTGTATGACTGCACAGGTGACATGCTCATGAAATCGGCCCAGGCAATAGGGGCCCTCACTGGCACTTTGGGACCCATACAAGACAATTTTATAAATGGTATGATGTTTGTCAAATGAGACCCAGCTAGGCTGGGCTGTATATGTTGCCACTTTTAATTGTGGCTCAACTAACTCTGAGCTGCAGAATACTCCAGACAGAGGTATAGTAGGAATAAACGGTGGGTGTCCAAAAGGAAAATCTCTGGGTATCCGAAGACCACACTGTGGCAATAATGGCCTAGCACAGTGATTTCACATCAGGGCAGCGCTGGTAGAGTGTGAAAAAGTACATTTATTAATTTAGTCATACAAACCACGGAAAGAAAAGCCCCTCAAAGTCTTCTTTGTCTGTTTGGATGCAGAGAAGGCAGGGTAGGAATGCATCGCACAGGGTTGGATGAGAGAAGGTTGAGAAACAGTGCCTTGGCTTTATTTAATTTTATTATTTTGGGAAACAGCAATGCAAGGAAAAACATTTGGTAGATGTTTATTGACATAAAAAAGAGATCTGGAAATGTGAAATGGCAGGTGCAGATGAGATTTCTTCAGGAGATCCCACAGCAGAATGGAAGCTTCTGGTGACCAACCTTCTACTTCCCTTGCAGAGAAGTTGACCACCACACCGATAAGCTGGGGACAGAAAGGACTGGGGAAGCACTAGTACCTTACGTGGGGTAATGTTTTCATCTGTGCCGAAATGTTGAGCGTTACTATCTAACAGCTGGTTCCTGATTGACACAAAAGTCACTATCTCTTGCCTCCAGATGGGCGATTTTTTCCTGTCTTCAAAGAAAAATTAGAAGAAAAGAACTGATTTCTTCTGTGGAGTTGGACACTTTCCAGAACTTTATGGCCATGCTTTAAATTGATGAATAGCTGAATTGCTGGTGGAGACCCTGACAAGCTGGGACTGCTGGGATGTTAGAATAAAATGATAGAAAATGAAGACAATTCAGCTTGAGTTTCCGCAGGGGCATTTGATCCGACTAGAATTCTTGCCAGAGCAAATGAGACCAGAGTGAGCTAACACCTGTAACAACATTGCTAGTGTCACTGCCTGAAGGGCAGCCACTGGGAGATGGAAAAGGAAATAAATAGTCGGGGACAGCAGACAAAGGAAAGACACAGGCCTGGAGACTGAACCTCATCATGCCACTTCTGAAATGACAATGGGTTTTTAAAAACCCACCACAACTTAAAACAGGGAAAGAAGAGTCTTCCTGCCTGTAAAGGTGATGCCTGGCCCTGGGTCAGGCAGGTCTGGACCGACACGTGTTGGAGCTGGGTGTGACCCAAAGGTCCTCTGGCCTGGTCTCCCTCAGGACCTGCCTTCTGAGTGACCGCACCGAGAGCAGCAGGCTCCAAACTGAGAGGTGAACTGATCTGCATAAAACTAAAAGCTAAAACTCTGATATTTAATGTACAACAGTTATGAAAATTTTAAAAATTATTTTTAGATAGTAAGGTAAATTTTATAGATATAATTGAATGGCTGTATAATATTCTATCAAATAGATTTATTATTAGTTAATTAGTAGTCTTTTATAAAAGGACAGTTTGAATATTTTCTTTTTTACTAATATGAAAAATGCCACAATATGCACTTTTTAAATTACTGCTTTACTGAAATATAACTTATGTCATAAAATTCACTTTTTAAAGTGTGTAATGCTGTAGTTTTTAGTATATTCACAGTTGAACAATCATCACCACTATCTAATTCCAGAACATTTTTATCACCCCAATAAAGAAGCTCCGTACCCACTCCCCTCTCCCTACAGCCCGGGCAACCACTAATCTACTTTCCATTTTTATGGATTTGCTTATTCTGAACATTTTGTGTAAATGGAACCTTACAATAATGTGAACTTTTGTGTCTGTCCTCTTTCACTTAGCATAGTATTTTCAAGGTTTGTCAGTGTTGTAGCACCTATCAGTACCTGAATTTCTTTCTATGGCCAGATAATATTTCATTGTATAGAAATGTCACATTTTTTAAATCTGTTCATCAGCTGATGGACATTTGGGCTTCCACCTTTTAGCTACTATGAATAATTCTGCTATGAAGACTCATACACAGGTTTTGCATGGACATATGTTTTCAATAATTTCGAGGATCTGCCTAAGAGTGGAATTGCTGGTCATATGGGAACTCTATATTCTGAGGAACTGCCAAACCGTTTTTCAAGGTGGCTGGACCATTTTACATTCCCACCAGCAATGTATGAGGGTTCCAATGTTTTCATGTCCTTGCCAACACTTGTTATTTTCCTTCTTATCGTTTTATTTATTTACTTTTTCAATAGCCATCATCCTGGGTATGAAGTGGTATCTCATTGTGGTTTTAATCCTCATGTTTCTGGTGACAGTGACGTTGAGCACCTTTCCATGTGCTTACTGGCCATTTGTATATCTTCTTTGGAGAAATGTCTATTCAGTTTCTTTGCCTATTTTAAAATTGTGCTATTTTTATTTTTAATGTCAAGTTGTAAGAATTCTTTTAATATTTTGAATAAAAATCCCTTATCAGATATATGGAGAAAATACATTTCTTCCCATTCTGTGGGCTGTCTTCTTACTTTCTTGATTGTGTCTTTGATACAAAAGTTTTAAAATTTGGTAAGGTCTAATTTATCTATTTTTTCTTTGGTTGACTATACTTTTGGTATCATATCTAAAAAGCTATTGCATAGATCATGATTATATACACCTTTGTTTTCTTCTAAATGTTTTACAGTTTTAGTTCTTATACTTAGGTCTCAGAGTCTATGTCCCATGTAAAACCTAGGATTTTTTTCTAGAAGAGAATTTGCTGAATATTTTAGGACCGGCAAGAAGACCAGTATGTTTAGAAGGAGATAAGCAAATAGAGGATTTGTAAGAGAGGAAGGTGGCATGGCCAGATTGTGTGAGATTTGCAGACCATGATTAGAAGTTCGCATTTTGTTCTAAGTGGGAAGGCACTGGGGTGGTATCAGAAAGATCAAGGTGATAAGACGGAAAGGGTGCACAGTGTGTGTATGCTGGGCAGGGAGACCAGCTGCAAGGTCAAGATGACGGTGGCTTGAGTTAGCACGGTGGCTGTAAAGGGGATGGTCAGAGGGGTGGTATATTTTGGAGGTAGAGCTTGTAGAACTTGTTAGTGGATTAAATGTGAGATGTGAGATCAATAGTGACTCAAATATTACTCCTAGAGTTTAGTCTGAGCAAATGGATGGGCGTTGGTGCCATTTATCAAGGTGAGAAATGGGGGAGAGCGGAATGGGGGAGAGGGGAGTGGGGGGGAGCGGAATGGGGGAGAGGGGAGTGGGGGGGAGCGGAGTGGGTACGGAGCTTCTTGTTTTGGGGTGATAAAAATATTCTGGAATTAGATAGTGGCGATGATTGTACAACTATGAATATACTAAAAACTACAGCATTGCACACTTTAAAAAGTGAATTTTATGGCATAAATTATATCTCAGTAAACCAGTTATTTAAAAAGTGCTCATTGTAGCATTTTTTATATTAGTAAAAAAGAAAATATTTAAAATATCCTTTTATAAAAGACTACAAATTAACTAATAATAAATCTGTTTGATAGAATATTATACAGCCATTCAATTATATCTATAAAATTTACCTTACTATCTAAAAATAATTTTTAAAATTTTCGTAACTGTTGTACATTAAATATCAGAGTTTTAGCTTTTTAGTTTTATGCAGATCAGTTCACCTCTCAGTTTGGAGCCTGCTGCTCTCGGTGCGGTCACTCAGAAGGCAGGTCCTGAGGGAGACCAGGCCAGAGGACCTTTGGGTCACACCCAGCTCCAACACGTGTCGGTCCAGACCTGCCTGACCCAGGGCCAGGCATCACCTTTACAGGCAGGAAGACTCTTCTTTCCCTGTTTTAAGTTGTGATGGGTTTTTAAAAACCCATTGTCATTTCAGAAGTGGCATGATGAGGTTTGGTCTCCAGGCCTGTGTCTTTCCTTTGTCTGCTGTCCCCGACTATTTATTTCCTTTTCCATTTCCCAGTGGCTGCTAGTGTCACTGCCTGAAGGGCAGCCACTGGGGCTTTGGGGTGAGGAGTGGAGTTTTGGAGAACATCAGTTCTCTTTTGGCCCCATTAAGTTTGAGTTTGTTATTTCTGACTAGAACAACAGAAATTTCTCACAGTTCTGGATGCAGGAAGTCCAAGATCAAGGTAGATTCAGTGTCGGGTAAGGACTTGCTTCCTTTTATAAAGGCTTCTTCTCACTTTAACCTCATGTGATGGATGGGGTGAAGGAGCTCTTGGGGGCCTCTTTTATAAGGGCACTAATCCCATTCATGAGGGATCTGCCCTCATGACCTAATTACCCCTCAAAGGCTGCACCTCCTAATCCTATTGCCTTGGGGGTTAGGATTTCAGCATATGAATTTGGAAGGGGGAACACAAACCTTCAATCCATTGCATGTCCTACCCAGGACAGATGTTTTTCCTACAACAGCACATTATTTATGCATTGAAAATACGTTTATTGAGCACCTGCTATGTGCTGCCATTCTAGATGATGAGAAAATGGCACAGAGGAAGCCAGATGCAATGGGAGCATTATCGCCAACAGACATGAGAACTAATGATGCTTTATTAGGCCCTGCTATGTGGTGGGCACTGTGCAGAATACAAAATGAATCAGACACACCCCAGCACTCCACATGCTTTCAACGTCCCTGGATAGTTTAGGCAGAGAGACAAATAACAATTGATGGCCATAAGTTAGTTCAAAATACACTTATTGAATACCTGCTATATTCTAGGCACTGTGCTAAACATGCTACATGCTAGGAGTAGAATGATGAGTTAAAATGCATTTCTCTCCCCCGCAAAACTCACCTTCACATGGAAGAGAGAGGTAGGCACATGATTTTAGCCCCATGTGGTCAAGGCAGGGCAACATGCAAGCACATACATGATGCTTAGCTGAGGCTATTGTCCTGCATTGGGGAGGCTGCCTAAAAGAGATAATATCTCAGCTGTGTCTTGAGAGATGAGTCATTTGGATGAGACATTTCTGGCTAAGGGGACAGCATGACAACAGAACAGTTGGGGGTGCGGTGAGGAGGTGGACAGAGCTGAGAGGCTCAGGATTTATCCTGCAAGTGACAGGGAGTCGCTGCAGCTTTCAGCAGAGGAGCAAATGTCTAGGCTTGCATTTTATAGCTTCATGTACTGTAGATAACTGGTGGTCAAGGTGGTGGTACAGGAGAGGTGACAATGCCAGCCAGGAGGATGTGGCCAAGGATGACACACAAGGGTACCTCAAAAGTTCATGGAAAGATTCATACTATCTCTTAATTATATGTTTCCATGAACTTTTGGAAGTACTCCTGTGTGAAAGGAAATATGGGAGCCTGAAATGGTGTGGTGAGGGGTCTGCGGTCCTGCAGACCTGGGTGGTCAGGAAAAATTTCACCAGGGAGGAGGGGTTGAGAAAGGCTGCGAGGGGGATCTGGGGGAGCGTGGGCCTAAAGTAGATCAAGAAGTTGGGTTCAAGGAGGGCTGTGGTCCATGATAATAGCCGAAAGAACTTCCCTTCCCTGTTGAGCATTTCGTGACGGCATTTAATCCTCGCAGTGCAGCATTGCTGGGGGTTAGACACACCCCCGCTTCAGTGCAGGGAAATGAAGGGTCACAGCAGTTGAGCAGTGTGCCGAAGCTGCGCAGGGTGGGGGTTTCAGCCCTTATTTTTGTCTTACCCTCTTTTGTCCTCCATCTCCCCTGGTGTTGTGGGTTAGAAGTGAGGCCATGCCACCCAAAGAGAGACCCTTGACTTTGTAACAGAAGACACCAAACAGTGGGAATGCGTGTGAGGCCAGGCCAGAGCTTGTACCTGGGTTCCTGCCTGTTCCAGCCCAGCAGCCCCCTCCCCGCACACAGGGTGTGTCCTCCTCCCCCAAGACTTGTCTTCTGCGATCCCCAAGCCCTGGCGTGCCTGACAGCTGTCAAGCTCATCACCTCTGAGATCAGAAAGTCTTGGAAGTAGACATTAGTGGTCGGGAGCTGAGGAAACACACAGAAGAGCAATTAAAGTGGGTGCAGGGTGGTAAACCTGCCTTTAATGGTTTCCAGCTGCAGAAAGCGCTGGCCTCCCCCTTCGAGCTCTGCACTGCTGCCAGGGCTGCCTGTCTGTATTTCACATCCTGACCAATTAGATCCCCATGTGTGCTGCAGGCATGAAGAAACAGAAAGTGAATAATCCTTCATTCTCCTACATGGTGAACAGCTTTGATCCTCTTGGTGTGGTAGCCCTGTTCCATAAGAAAATGCGTCCCTTTTCAGCTTCCTTTTTTTAAAACCTAGTTTCCTTGTCTTGAGATGACATTAACCTCCACCCAGAGACCTGTGAAATGAGCACAATTCATCTTCAGACCTTTCTGATCAAAGCTGGGTTGGATTTCTTTTCTTCGTCTCGCTTTTAAACTTTTGCTGCATAGTCCCTCCTTTCTAATGTTGGTTTGCTGCCAATGTTTCCAGGCTGAAATCAAAAGGGAGAGTCTATTAATATCAGACTTTGGTAACAAGGCCACTGCTGTTTGCTTCCTTTCGGGGTACCTGTGGTCTTCTGGTCAGAGAGAGATCATGAGCCTGTGCGTGTGTGTGTGCGTGTGTGTTTAGATAAGCAGTTTCAAAAATGAACAGGAGCAGAGGGAGTTAATAATCCTGCTTATTTCAAATATGTGATAAATCTCAGTGACTCTGGATATAGTTTAAAATACCGATCACCTGTTCTATTTTGAAAGTGCTAAGGTCTTAAAGGCACATCTTGTTGGAGGGCCTATTTTAATGCTACAAATAAGGTGGTGAGACTAGTGGTGGTGGCGGGGTAGGGTACAGGCAATGAAGGAGGAGGTGGTGGAGGAAAAGCTGGGGTGTTGGAGGTGGTTATGGGGGAGGAAGTGGGGTTAGGGGTTGTGGGGATGGTGTTGGTGTAGAGGAGACAGAGGTAGATCAGGTGGAGGTGGGGTGGTAGTGGTGTTGGTGTAGAAGAAATGGGGAAGGTGGTGAAGGTAGTAGAGGTGGTGAAGGAGGAAGTTGAGGAGGGGTGGAGGGGAGGCATATGTGGGGAAGAAGAGGTGGAGGAGGGGATTGCAGGGGTGCTGGTGGAGGTGGTGAAGGTAGTGAGGGAGGAAGGCAAAGGGGCAATGGAGGAGCTGGTGATGGTGGTGACAGTGGTGATGGTGGTGGCAGTGGTGGTGGTGGTGGCAGTGGTGGTGGTGGTGGCAGTGGTGGTGGTGGCAGTGGTGGTGGTGGTGGCAGTGGTGGTGGTGGTGGCTGCAGTGTGGAGGAGATGGAGGAGGAGGTGAAGGATGAAATGTTCTTGTTTACTGAAAACAAGAACAAGCTGCTGCCCACGCTTCCTTTACTCTGTCCCAGCCAATCCCACAAGCTTGGAAGAATCAAAAGCTTATCCCCAAGCATCCCCAGTTCCTCTCAGTGGTTTTCAAATCCTTTCCCCCTGGGTCACTGTGCAGGTTCGGGTGGAGGCCACTCCCAGCTGAGGTCTATTTGGATAGGCTTTGTTGGAAACAGCTCTGCCTGGATCAGTGTCTCCTAGACGTAGGTCCATATCATCCAAGTTTGTGATACATGTCCATTACAATGTCAGCCTTCCGGGAATGGTGGATGGGGCAGAGTTGGGTGGGAAACACCTGGATCATCAAAATTTAGCATTCTTAGGGCTCTTGAGTGAAGTGCATGGTTCAGTAAGAGAAATGAACTGGGAGTCCTAGGGGCTGGGTTCTAGTCCTGCCTCTGCTAACCTGTGTGGCCGTGAACTGACTACTTTTCCTCTCAATTTCTCAGTCTCCCATTGTATAAAATGAGGTTATTGAATTAGAAGATCTCTGCCAGTTTTGAACTCTGTTTTTGTCTTGGATAATAGAATACAACTGTTAAAGCTTTGCTTGAGGTCATTCCTGACTTTTTGAGTATAGAGTCCTATTTTCCATTTCTCCTGGCTTTTTGAAGGAAGAGCAGAGTGGGCCTCAATTTACCTTTTGGCAGCCTTAGATAATTCGGGGGGGGGGGCACATCACACAGTGCCTGTTACTCTCAAGCCACGTCCAGAACCAAACCCAGACCAAAGTCAGGCTGATTCTTTCCACACATGCCTTAGAGGAAACGTCACAAGTTTGGGTGAGAGAGTTCCAAAGTGGCCTGTTATCCCTGTGAATGCACATTGTCAAGGGTGAGAAATGCAACTCAGCTCCAGAATAAAGCCAGACTACCCTGAGACCAGCTAGTAAGCAATTGGCATTGGTCTAGAAAAGCTGGCAGGACAGGAGCAAGGGAGGGCAGTCTGAGCGGATTCTCTGCTGTGGATAACAAGCCAGCCTGGTAGTGCACAGCCTGAAGCAGCAGGGAAGGTTGTTAAAGGATCAGAGCCAAGTTGTCCCTGTGGACAAGAAGTCAGGACAGTTTCTGGTGGTGAACTTTTCCAAAACAAACTTGCTCTTGTCAGGATGCAGTGGTGCAGCAGGAGCACTGAATCTTTAATCAGAGGTTGGCACTAATGCTTGGTCCTGAAACTTACTTCTCAGACTTGGAATACAATACTCACCCTGCAGACCTCGATGTCTTCATCTCCACATGGGTCGGTAATAATGCCAGCATCTGTGTTTCTGAGGGCCAGAGCACTTTGGGAACTGCTCAATTCTATGCATGTTAAAGGGTTCTTATTACTCCAGCTCTCGACTTCTGACGTGGCTTGGCTGGGCAGATGGGAGGAGAGGTGAGCTGAGCAGGAGGGAGCGCTTCTGACGCACCTGAGCAGCCTGCAACTGTTGCTGACTGAATTGTGCAATCCCGGTTGGGAGAGCACCACTTACCACCGTAATTGAAATGTTCTCTGAGATTCACTGGGTATAACCACATCTGAATGCCTCAAAGGATATAATTACCCAATTGAAGAACAAGGCCTTAAAGGAGGAGACACAACATTTCCTGAGTAAGGACTATACATCAGGCTGGGTGCTGTTCATGATTGATTGCAATTAATTCTTATAAGGTAGATATTATTAGCCTTATTTTACAGGTGAGGAAGTTGAGACTCAAAGAGATTAAGTAATATACCTAAAGTCACAGAATTGGTCAGTGGAAGAATCAGGATTCAAACCCAGATCTGTCTGTACGTCTCCACTACACCATGTTAACGTCTTTCTAAGACGAGTTGAAACCTTCCTATGATTGATTTTTAAACAAAGTAATCATGGTCTGCTTGACTCTGGGCCTCCTTTTTTCAAATCCAGTTCTCTTGACCATGATTCACTCAGCAGGGAGGGTAGGAGAGAAGTGTGAGGGAAACCTTGGGTATTATTACCCAGCATTAATTCTCATTCCCTCCAAAATGGGAATCTGCGGATGCTAGGGGGGAAAAAAAAAAAAAAAGGCATTCCTGGAAAAACTCAGAGGGGAAGGGGACTTATTATTCTTGGTTTTGTTTGCTTGAGGGGAGTGGCAGCATTACTCAAAAGCTTTGTTAATGACACACAAGTGCTGGTGTCTGGGTGGTCGGTGCTGGTGCAGACAATCAGTGTATAGCAACCTTGGCATGCTCCATGAAAGGGCAAATGCATCCCTTCCGTTTCCTGGGTCCTAAGCTAATTAAGATTTAGAGCAGCAACATAAGTTGTAGGGAAAAGGGTATGTGATGCTCAGGAGCTTCCATTTAAAAAGGAGATGAAAGCAAATGTCACATTTCCGGTTGTTTCTCTTGATGAAATGCTGCTCTGTCCTTTCCTATCTGGATCCTCCTCCTTCTTGAGGTCTTAGTTTAAATGTCACCTCCTCAGAGATGCCTTCTCAGACAATCAGATGCAAAAGGTGTCCTCCTGTCACTCCTGCATTCTGCCCCTTCACGGGTATGCTAGTGGCCATTTGTAATCCCACGTTCATTTGTTTACCTGTGTGACATCTGTCTCCACACTGGTCTGTAAGATCCATGGAGATGGGCACCACCAACACAGGCCTATTTCTTTACCACATTTCACTGAGTGCCTTGCACATAGCAGGGTGAATGGATGATTGAAGGTGGTCAGAATAAAGGAGTTGTTGTGCTCGAAGGGGTAAAATGTGAGCCAAGTGGGAAATCTAAGTACACAAGGGGAACAGAAGACCTGAGTCTAAGCAGCTTTAAAAACAAGGACATTTATTAGAGCACCTACCAAGAGCCTAGCAGCAGGGGCTTTCAGGACTGGTGGTGCAGGACTCCCTGATGTTCTCGGTGATGCAGGGACTTCCTGACCCTCTGCTCTGCTATCATCCTGACCACATAAGTGGGCCTCCGCAGTTCCAGGAGCACACGCGGACCCAACCATATCAAGTGAAGAAGAGGAAATGTGCTATTTTTATTAGAGAAAAACTTTTGCAGGAGGCCCACAGATTTCCTCTAAGGTCAGGTCCCATGGCCAAGACTGGGTATCTACTTCCACACCCCAGCTTCAAGGAAAGCTGGCAAGAGAGTATCTGGGATTTCCAGCCTCTGAGGTGGGAGGTGGGGTAGAAAGAAAGCAAGAAAGTGTAGGTGGGGTGAAGACAGTTTTGTGCAAGGGCAACAGTCCCACCCACTGCACTTTCTAGATTAGGCCCTGGTGGCCCCACAGTTGGAGGCTGGGCTTATAGACAGTAGGATTAAGAAAGACCACATGATTTTGTTAATTAGAGAAAAAGTCCTGATTGCAATTATTCCCTGATTCACTGATGCGAGTAATGGTAAGCCTTCACAGTTCAAAAATGCTAAGAAATTAATTATATATCTGCTATGAAATTAGTCCCAACTCCTTGCAGCTAAGAGATTAGACCTGGGCCATATTCTTGGAAGACCAAGTCAAAGAAGTTCCTGTGCTAAAACAATTAGTGTCACCTGTCCAATGGCTGGGTGATGAGACTTAAGAACCAGGAGGCTTCTCCTTCCCCATCCCTACCCCTAGACTTGGCCCAAGTCTGAAGAACTTTGGGTCAAGACTTCAGAAATTTCTCGATTATTGTATATTCTTTGGGCTGCTGTAGGGAAAATACAGGAAAATGGTCAGGGATCCCTCAGATGTTCAGAATCTTGCTGAGCATTTGATGTAAATATGCACATGTGCCCAGGTGTTCCTTGGTATTGTCTGATGTAGATGTATGTGGGCACCCAGGTGTCTGGGTTGTTAGACTTAAGTATAAAGGATGAACAGCTCTGATCCACAGTGCCCCCTGCCCCTGGGATGCCCCCTGGAATGCTGTCAGGGGAGCCATGGGGAGGCCGTTACTGCTGCTGCAAGCTGTAACTGCTAAAGCCCCTGGGATGTTCTGGGAAAGCTGTTCTGGCCATCAGCGCCAGAGACTATGGCTGTAAGATGAGGCTGCTGCTGAGGAAGCTGAGGACTAAGCTCATGTCATCTGCCAATGGCTCCCGGGATCTTTTCCCAATTACCTAGAGTGGACCTGCGTGTGAGGGGTCTGGTGACCCAGACTGGCATGTGATGGGTCTGTGACCCAGTGTGTACAATGGGTTTGAAGGGTCTGTGGGCCCTAGCGCTAGCAATACAATTGACTACATTGGCAGGATTCCAACAATTCCCTTAACCATACAGGCTGCTGACTTGGCAATTCCACTGGGTTGTCTAATGGACCTCTTGAACTTAGTGCATCCAAAACCAACTCTTGGTTACCCCCATCCCTACAAATTTGCTTATTTCCCAATCTTTTTTATATTAGTAAGTGCACCACCATTCACCTACCCTCAAGCCAAAATCAAGGAGTCATATTTCATTCATCTCTTTCCCTCATGGCCCACATCCAATCCATCAGCAAATCATGTCAGCTCTGTCTCTAAAATGTACCCCATGTCTGGTCCCTTCCCACTGTTTCTGTTGCTCCAGTGCAGTCTGTGAGCACTCTTCTCTTGGCTGGAGAATTCACTGCAACAGCCTCCTCATTTTCCTCCCTGCTGCTTCCTCATAGTTCATTCTCGACTTGGTGTGCAGAATAGTGTTTTTGAAATGTGAAAAGATTATACTGCTTCCCTACCTAAAAAGCTCCAGTGGCTTCCTGATACACATAGAATAAAATTCAGTCTTCCTCCATGGACTAGAAGACTCTATGCAACCTGCCCTTCACCCACCTTCGTGACTTCTCACAAGTTTCATTCACTGAGCTCCGGCAAACTGTCTGGGCCCTCAGGAACTTCCTCTGCTGGGAATACTATCCCCAAGAACTCTGCAGGCTGCCCTTTTCTTATTATTCAGTCTTAGCTGAAATGTGGCCTTCTCAGAAAAGTTTCTAACTCCTCATCAAAAACAGCCTGTACCTCTAGTTTCTAACTCCTTACTGTGTTTTATTTTCTTCATAGTACTCGTCACTATCTGCTGTTTTTATTTACTGGTTTACCTTTATTATCTGCCTTCTGCAGCAGAATGCGCACTCCTTGACGGCTTACATTGTTCACTGCTTCACCCTCTGCACTAGAACAGCATCCATATTTATGAGGACTCAGCGAATATCCGGTGATCAAGGACGAATCTTAAAGCCTTTGACTCTCATGTTAAAATACAAAACTCTTTGACAGGAGAAAGGAAGCAATAACCTTTTCTTGGGCATTGAAAAGATTGAGACACCATAGGGGACAGAGGGCACCAAAAATATGGATAGGAGAGGCCTAAGACAATGTTGCAATGGGGGAAGTTAAGAGCATAAAGGAAGGGCAAGGGTGGTCTCATTGACAGGTGTCCGGGATTCAGCCTTGGTCCATCCATGATAAATCTGAAACTGAAGATACTAGGGTCACGGAGAAGAAAGTTCACTCAAAGATCTGTTTGGAGTTCTCAGCTTTTAGCATTGGCTCAAACACTAATTCTCTTTAGCCTCTCACACAAGTTGTTCAGCTCCTCTGAGCCTAGGCTTCTCAGGGCTGCATGATCACTGAGGTTTTGACCAACTGTGATTGCTCCATGTTCATTCAGTGGTTCGTTCACTCATTCGGTAATGTGGGGAAAGTGAAGATAAATGGTCAGGGTCCCTCAGATGTTCAGAATCTTGCCGAGCATTTGATGTAAATATACACGTACACCCAGGTGTTCCTTGGTTATTGTCTAATGTAATTGCGCATGTGCACCCAGGTATACTGGGTTATGGACTTAAGTATAAAGCATGAGTGGCTCTAATCCACAGTGTCCCCTACCCATGGGATGCCCTGGGGGGGGGGCATGAGGAGGCCACTGCTGCAAGCTGTTGCTGCCAGGGCCCCTGGGATGCTCTGGGAGGCCGCTGCCACTAATGAGGAAGTTGAGGACTGAGCTTGTGTCATCTGCCAACAGCTCCCAGGATCTTTCCCAATTACTTAGCTTGCAACCTGAATGTGAGGGGTCTGGTGACCCAGCTTGTACAATGGGTTTGAAGGGTCTGTGAGCCCTAGCCCAACAAGTAAGTATAACTTGAGCATCTGCTATGTTCCCAAAACTTCTATGTGCTAGGCTTACCGCAAAGGACATGGTCCCTCTGCTCATGAAATTTCTAATGTAGAAGACAGATATCAAATATTTACAGAGATAAAGACATTACTACAAATCGTGCTGGGAAGGGGAAGTAGAAGGTGCAATGAGATTGTAAAGGAGCATTTTGTGGGGATTGTGGGGTCAGATAAACCTACTGTAAAAAAAGTGATATTTTCTTATTTTTAAAAATGTTCACCCTTTGGGAGAAGGAGATAAGGTGGCTTCGGGGAGAGTTTCTGACAGCATGTGATGGACCCACTGCTCCTTGTACATGACATACTAGACCATCCCGGAGTCAGGAGGTTGAGCTCAGAGGGTTGTTCCTGGGCTGAGGATGGGGTGGGGAGGAGAAGGTTCTTGGCAGCGTGAAGAACAGTTTTCCTCTGTGTAGCCGATGGAGGTGAAACTGGACATTATTAACTTTTTATGCCAATCCCCTGACCCCACCCAGCCAAACTCCTATTAACAGGCAGCAAATAGAAGTGTGAAGTTGGGAAATTCTTCACTCACCTACTCAAAATAGAAGTGTGCGATTTTATGGTGGGTATGGCTCTAAGAACACAAATTCATTTTTGCAAGAAATACCACTTTATTTTGTTTAAAATGATCTTAAATCCTTCTCCATGCCCACGTCCTTCCATGTCATTGCTGCTTTCCCCAGCAGGTACTGGAAGAGGCTGAGAACCCTGAGCCCTCCCAGGCTTGGCCTTCCTAGAGCACCACGGCCATTGTTTGGAAGCTCTTCCACCTGCCCTGAAGGGCTGAGATGCATAGAAGACTCCAGAGCCTCTCTTCTAAGGTGGGAGAAATTTCTCATCACTCTTCTTTCCCTGGCTACCTTGAATATTTTCTCCAAGACACCTGCCATGGTCTCTGCAGTTTGGCTTCTACAAAACACAGCCAGAGACTTGATTTTCAGGTGGTAGTTTACTCATAGCACTACAGAAACCCCTGAGGCCGGACTTTCTACCTGTTTGGAAGGCTTATGAAAATTAAGTAAAAATGCACAGAAATCAATACTTCAAAAAACCGTCTTCCCATAAAAGTGGAACTCTGCAATCAGGGAAAACCTGCATTTGTCTGAGTCCTGGCTTTACCAGGGCAAGTTGCCACCTCTTGAAGCCTCATTTTCTTCACCTGTAAATCAGAGAATATCATAGAAGAGACTCCTTCATGGAATTGTCGTAAGCATTAAATAAGGATTGCATGCAAAATACTCAGCACAGTGTCCGGCACAAGGCAAGTGCTCAAATATTAGCTATGATTTTACCAATATATGATGTTAGCTATGGTCATAACATATACCGTTCATTGTTATCCCCTAGCTTAGTGATTATGTACAGAGGTTTTGTGGTGGGTGGTCTCCCCAGTGCTGCTGAGCCCTTTCCACCTTCCATGGACTGTGGAAGGGGCTCGGCGAGGCCAGCAGCATTTTTCATGCTTCTTGAAGAGCAGGTACGAGTCTGGTCATGACTTCTCTCCATCATTTTTCTTGTCAAACCCGTAAAAAATGATCTATCTTCCTTGGAGTTTCCTACTTACTGTGTGGCAGCTTCTGAATTATATCTCTCTTGTTCAGGCAGATTTGTTCCCCTTCCTTCTATTGCCCTGCCCCCACTTCCCCTCCAAAATACTACAAGTAAATATCATTTATATTGATGTTTTTAAACTTTCCCGCTGGGGAACCCATTCCCACCCCAAGAAAGTCTGGGAGGCTAGCCTCTGATTACATTTTTCCTAAGGCCAAGCCAATTTTTGTTTGTTATGAAAACATTAAATCTTTTTTGAAAACATCCTTAAGTCTTTGGAACAAACATTCACGTGGGCTATGTGCTCACGCTGATGACAGGAGAGGCGAAGCCAGGAGAAGAGCAAGGCTTTTATTGACACAAGCATGGAGAGAGGGATGAAGCAACATTGGGGAACAAGGGAAAAAGAGAATGAGCGTGTCTGGGCTGGAGGTGGGGGGAGCAGAGACAGGGAGAGACAGACATACACAAGATAAGGACTGGGGAGAACAAGGGCAGATTGCCTGTGTAGGTTTCAGAGGGTTCAAATCTACAGTACGGTGCAATGTCAGAAAGAAATGAACATTTGCACCTAATTTACCAACCCGACTATGTGGTTAATCCCTGAATAAAATTTCCTGGGTCTGGCTTTAGGTTTTGAAAATGCAATCAAATTGTGCATTAAAGTCATTTTCTTTACCTGCACTTTTTTTTCTCATTTCTTTATGACATTAACTCATTCTGTAGATTTGAATAGGTCATCTCTGCATGTGTTTTCTACACTTTCAAGAAAGAAGAAATACTATTGGCGTTATAGGTTTTGCTAATATTATGTTTGAGGACTGGCTTTTATTTAGTGCCTAAGATAAGTTAAGCATTTAGTAGTGGAGGCTTTATAAATATGTCTGAATCAACTGTAAAAGCAATGTCACGTGGGAGATATTATTTTCCTTGTTTATAGATGTGGAAAGAAAGGCTCGGAGACATTAAGTAACTTTCTAGAGTCATGTGATCTATAAGTACAAAAGCTGGGGTTCAAACTGGGTCTGGCTAACTTTCAAGTCCAGTCCATCTCACTAGACAGGACCGGAGGATTATCACTCTACTGTTCTACCACCTTCTCCTGCTTCCATACTGCCAACGTTTATGGAACGAGTTCCTCATGGCTCCCCCTTTCCCAGCTGCATCTACTCCCCTCACCTGTAAACCACCTTGATCTTACTCCACATCTCAACAGCTTCACCTGCAGAAGGGCCAGTGCAACCCAGTTATACTTCGAATATTTCTTGACCTAATAGCCTCCCAATCATATTGTTAATCTCTTGACAATAAACACAATGTCTGTTTTAAAAATTAAATTAATCAATTTTTAATTTTAGTTTTTATATTTATCAAGTTACACGTGGATAGTTTGAAGAGTCAAATAGTTCCACATGGGTTGTCTCTAACATGCTTATGTTTCTGTTTTGATTTTTCATTTTTAAGTATTAACTCTTGAGTTCCCACTATGAAAGATGAGCTTAGTTCTTTCATCCCGCACCCTACCCTGCCTTATACAAGGGTACTTAAAAATTTTGTGGAAAAATAGAATTAAAAGATAATAACGAATCTTTCTATGAATTTTTTGAAGTATCCTTATATATGCACTCCTTTTCCATTCCACATCCCCCCAATATTGTTATATGCTAACAGAGTTTATTCAACATTCTCTGTTTACATTATGAAGATATAAATTGTATTTATAACAGAGCCCTGCAGTGCTGTGTGATTATTTTTCCTTTCCTGGAGTTAGTAACAGTCTGATTTCTTTATTTGTTTTGTTTCCTTTGTATTAAACAATAATTAAATTTAAACTCTGCCAAAATCCTAAATCCTCTCCATGGTTATTTAAATGGCCAGGTCTTCCGTCAAATTCATCTCCCTACAGCAGCCTGTCTCCGGGCACTGCCCTGCAGCAGCATGGACTGTTGTTGCATTCTATACCTGTGCACAGCCATACTCTGGGATTCGATCCTCAGAGATCCTATCCTCAGGGATCCCCCTGCAGCATCCTGGGCATTTTCTTCACTGCCCTTCTGTGTTGAATCTCCTGTCTCCTACAGCCCATGTCTTCCTCTTTCTCGGATTATTCTCTCATTTGTGAGGAGTTCATTTTCCTGCAACCTTCACAAGAAGTGGGGCATGCAGTTGTGCCTTTTAAATCTTGAATCCCCAGTAACTGGCATTATAGGTGCTCGATAAATATTTGCTAAATAATGAAAGAATGAAAGAAAAAAAAAAAAAAAAGAAAATATCAGCAAAGATAATGTTATCACAAATCTAGGAGATAAAAGAAAAACAGCTTAATAAATCTTGATGATTTGTTTAAATAACTGACCTAAACTTTTAATTTATGATTTACATAAGTCATACTGAAAGTTCTTGAGAACACCTGGATTTAAAGAACTCTTCTAATCTTTTTAAAAGGCAGTCCAGTACAGGAAAGAATATAGGCTGTAAATGAATTACTTAAACTTTCTGTGTTTGGGTTTCTTTATTGATTAAAAAATAGGGATGATAATACCTACATAGGAAAACTGTTGTGTTGGGTTAAAACTAATAGTTGCTGAGCACATTCACATGTCATCCTATCACAATGGCATTGAAATTAAATAATTTGTATGCAAAATACCTAGCACAGTGCTTAGCCTTTTGTAGCACTTGGTAAATGAGGACTTTTATTTTCCGTCTCTCTCCTTTTAAGATGGAAGGGCACTCAATTACCAAATTTAAGAAGGTCTGATGTGATAGTGGTGAGATGCTCTATTCAAATCTTGCCTCTTGCTGTGTATCCTAAGGTGAGTTTCTTCCTTTTTCTGAGCCTCAATGCTTTTCTTCAGTTACTTTTGGGGCTGGGTGGCTGGTGATTAGGGTCACCCTCATCCCAACTATGTCATGCTATATTCTTGTTCTGTGAAATGTCCTTCTTGAACCTAACCAACTCCACCAAGCTGCATTGAGCACAGTTTTCCTGTGAGGTAGATGCTATGTCTGCCCCTGACACCAGCCTCCTTAAGGCCTGAGGCCCCATGGTTGATGTCCTCTGAGGGTGACAGAAGTAGAAGCCCACATTACATTCTTCTGCAGTGTGATGCAAAACAGATCTGGCCTTGGCTCCAGCCAACACCAGGAAAGTGGACTTCATTGTAAAAGCCACCTTGTCAGCGTCAGGCCTGGGTGATTAATGACTGTTTAATCCCACAGCAGAATACCTGACAAAATATGCTTGGGCCAAAAAGGCAGAACAAACCTAATTAGCCTGGTCGACCCACTCACAAGGTGTGGGTTGCTAAGGATCTCAACAGCTTGGAAAGGAAGCCTCTCCCTGTCTGTCCCTTTTAGGTCTGTGAAAGAATCAAGTGGCCACAATGGGGAAGGGACTCCATTAAAAGGAGGGGGCTGGCCAATGAATAAACATGCAGGTTACCATGTTGATATTTCTCTGAATGCTGTTCTGAAGTGGGGTGTTTGGGGCCTCGGAGGCCAGCGCCCCTGGTATTGTGCTGGGGGAGGGACTGGCCATTTGAAGTCAAGGTGAGGACATACTGGGGGCAGATGGAACCTGCTTTGTTTGTGAAAGAGTTTTTCTGCTATTTATGCTAATGAGTGGGAAACACTTCTCAAGCATTTCAGATGATTCTGTAATGAGGCCCGGCAGAATGTGCCAACATTGTTGGCCCAAGACAATTTTAAACTCCCACTCGCCACATTAGCAGCCCCTTTCTTTACATGAAGGCCCTTGGAGGGTGAAAGAGGACAATGAAGGAAGAGTGAAAACATCACAAAGAGGGGCTTTTGTTTCGCATTCCTTTGAACCCTCTCAAAAGCCCAGTTTCAAGGGGTGTGTTGGGCCTGCCTTTCAGTGTTACTGAACCCAGAATCCCCTGTTGTTTAGCAACATAGAAAGCTGACCTTAATTGACTCCACTTCTGAACAGGCTTTGTAAATCATTCTGCCCCAGAGTGAAATTTCCTGATGGCGTCTGCATGTGATGTACAATGTGTGTACACAGGATACCAACATGCCGATGCAATATACACTCCTTCATACGTGTACAATGATTTACAGCTTACAACTCACTTTTACATCATACTTTTGTTTAATTTTCACAAGGACCCCACCTTTAGGTTAGGAATCATTATTCCCATTTCACAGATAAGAGAATTGAGGCTTAGTGAAGTTAGAAAGCTGCATAGACTCATGCATCAAGAAAGAATCAGAGCTGCAAAGAGAAGTTATATCTCCTTGACTCTTCCCATTATAGCACAGTTGTTTTGGGGATTACAGATTGTGTCCATGTGTGTTCAAGAGAGACATCTTCAGTGACGAGTTTCTTTAAAACACTTTTTGGTGAAAGAAGAGTATCATCAGGTTATGATGACATTTCGGATTTCTCCTTTAATTACTGGTCATAATAGCACGTCCTTGAAAAGACTTTTCCTTCCTCTGTACTCTCACTGTGCCCAGCTGATGTGTACCCATTCCCCTTCCTTTCTTGCCCCCAAGTTGCCCTGCTATGGGCACACAGCTCTCAGCTGGGGCAGTACTGGGAGCTCTATCTTCCCTATGGGATGGGGGTTTGCTGAGCCCCATCAGTTCCAGAGGTGTTGTTAGGAAGGGGGCCCACCCTGGAACTCATCTAGAAGTTCGGCGATAGGTCGAGCCTTAGAGACACGTTCACACCCTCAAAGCCTCTCTAGACTAGTAATAATCAAAGCTGACTTTGACATGTGACCATGAAGTCCTGTTGCCCAGGACCCCACTCTCAGAAGGGCCGCAAGCTCGGTTAATGTTTTGCTATCACTGTCTTGCCATTCTTGATCATTCCATGTTTGAACTTTTGTTTTGGAAGTGAAGTCCAATGAGACAGTGGAGCAAGGGAGATATATGTGACTGCAGTTGCCAGCTACCTCATTCACAGAGTGTTCTCCAGCTCCAGGAGTGCAGAATTCCAGGGGCCCATGGTGCACAGAAGTTCCACGAGACTCAAGGCGGGTAAGCATGGTGACGATGGCCCTGAGAGGCCACACTTTCCATTCAAACCAGGACGAGAGAACACAGAAAGAAGACAGTGGCATGCTAAGAAACACGACTGACCAAAGAACCCTGTCATACTCTTTCTTACTCATCTTACTTCCCTATACTGTATCAGCCGGCGACAGAAGAAAAGAGACAGCTAAGATGATGCATAGATCCTGTCCATTTAGGCAGCTTCGTCAGCAAGCCGAAGGTAGAGAGGGTTGGGGAATGTGTGTGTATTAACAACAAAGTAAAAACAGCTGGGTTGGTTTTGTGCAGCACCTCCACTGTTTAGAAACAAAAATATATGCATATTTGGCCTTTGAGATAAAAATACTGTAATTTCGGTGATTCTATGTAGGAGTTAAATGCTCTTATATTCACATTTAAAACTGGCACTGTATAATTTAAAGACGAATGGTAAAATTCATGCTAATAATTTAAAAGTTTCAATTTCTCTTTACTGAGAATGACATTAAGTAGTAAATAAAAACCACTATGACAAGTTGAGAGAGAGACTGTAAAAGAAAGGAAAAAGCTTTGTATTTGGGGACTTTTAATAGCACTTTTTTCCAGGTTTTTGAACAGGGGGCCTAGTCTTTTCATTTCGCAAATTATGTATCCAGCCCTGTTTCTGGCAGAAGATCTATGGAAATGAATATTATGTGTTAAAAATCTTCTGTGATCACAGATCTTATGATTAACTCAAAAAGAACTACTTTGTTAAAGGTGCTGTGTCGTTCCTTGTGTGTTATCTGGTGCTGGGCAGGGGTGTGGCATGGTGCTGCATTGCTTTGTGTGCCAAGGCAGTGTGTTGGAGGCCACGACCAACTTACTGGCAATGTGAACGTGGACAAAACACACATCCCCAGGCCTCTGTTTTCTCAGTCTGCAAACGAGAGATAGCACATGCCTTGTCCATTTGTCAGGGGTTCCCGTGGAAGAATGCATATAAAGGTGCTGTGAAAAATTTTAAATGTCGTGTATGTATAAAGTACTTTATAATTTTTATTACTACTAAAGAACTACACAGCACGAATCATGAACATTGTTGTCTTTGTTGCCTCTGTTTGCAAATTAATTTTGAAAGAATTTCTGCCAAATTTGCATAAATCTGAATTTATCTTTTTTTTTTTCTTTTGAGCAAGTCCATTAATAACTGTTTGGAAGATAATATGAAATTCAATATATTCACAAGTCCTCCTCGCCCCCTTGAAGTAATACAATATACATCAATGTTTTTAAAGGCTGAAACCTTACTTTGGTTTGGCCAAAGTAAAGAAGTTTTACTCTATAGAAGAAAAAAAAAAAAAAAGAAAAAAGCAGAATATAAAGTTGTTTATACAGCATTCTATGATTACACAGTTGTCAACCCTGTGCATAGAAAAATGACAAGGAAATAAACCAAAAGCCTAACAATTAGAAAAATAAACAACTTGGCATAGAAGACAAATGAGACATAACCACATAGGGCCCTATCATAACACAGTCTACTGTTTATCACACAGTTTAGATAACTTCTGGATTAAAACATGTCTTTCCAAATACAACAGCTGCTCACAGCAAAGTCTGATTAAACTGCTGAGACTCTAGGGAATGGACACCAATACTAGCATCATGAATAGGTCTTTATTAAATAATAAATGGCAGACTGATACAATCGAATAATAATTATACTGAGAGGGAAATCATTTTTGACCCGTGACACTGGGAAGGTAACTTTTCTTAGCTTCGGCCTCAGTTTCCCCATCTCTACTTGGGATGATGTGGACCACTAACTCTAAAGGCCTCCAGCACCAACATTCTGTGTTTTGATGCCTTTGATGTGACTTTCAAAGCCTTAGTGCTAATGTCACCCTCAGGGCCACCTGAAGAGAGGGGATGAGAACACACAGGGGGATGCCTGGCATAGAGTGGTTCTGTTTCAAAGTGGTGCAGCAGATCTGGCCTCTCAAATACGTGTTTCAAGTTCAAATCCAACCAGTCCCTTGGCCTGATGTCCTCTTCCCTGAATGGGACTCATTCCTCCAGGGAGGGAGGCTCTTTTTCCATTGCTCAGAAGGGTGGGCAATGGGAAAAAAGCCTGCTCCCTGCTCTGTCCTACCATCCCCCCGGCATACCATCACCAGCCCAGAACCAGCACAGCGGGTGATTCATAGGTGTTTGTTGAAGACTGACTATGGTTGCACACTTTATCACTTATTTTTTCTCTCCCTCCAGACTCGTAAGCACTTTAAACACAGAGGGCTCATTAAATTCATCTCTCTCTTCCCACAGTACACCTATAGGGCCCAGCACATAGTAGGAGCTCATTTTGCTGAGATAAATATTCTTGCTCATGAAGGAACCAGGCTACCTTAGATCAGTCCCACTATCTGCCTCCTGCCCACCAGTGGGATGAATGAGGGTGGGGAGAGGACGGGGCAGGGAAGCAATTTGTGTTTTCTGAGGAAAATGAGTACAGCAGCTAGAAACTGTCAAGTCCCAGAACTCTTCCCTGTCTTGACTGAAGACCACACCTTTCCTGACCTCAGGCTTTCCTTGCTTTGCAGTCTTGTTTAAAATGGCATTTGAAATACATCCCAATCTTATGACCCAGACATGAAGAATTGTATAAGACTGTTCATAGCAGCTGTATTCATAATAGCCTCAAATTGGAATCAACCCGAATATCCATCAGCAGAATAGGTAAACAAATTGTGTTATATCCTAACTAGGGAATACTATTTAGCAATAAAAAAGAGCAAACTACATGGATGAATCTCAAAAGCATCATGCTAAGTGAAAGAAGCCAGACACGATGAGTACATACTGTACAATTCTATTTAAATATGGTTATAAAACAGACAAAATTAATCAAGAGTGATTTGCCTGAGGGGTGGGGTGGAGTGGTTTGACTGCCAAGGGGATACAAGAGAACTTTTGCGGGTAATGTGAACGTTCTGTATCTTGACTGGGATGGTGGATACACAAGTTACATTTGCCAAACTCATTAAACAGTGCCCTTAGACATCTGAACATTTTATCGTTTGTTAAATTAACCCTCAATTTTCAAAACCCACACTATTTGGAGCTGAGGTTTATCAGACATTCAACAGCTGGTTGTCTCCTGGGTCAGATACCAGAAGGGGAGGTTGCGATTCATGCAGCTGTGGCCACACTGCAGATTTCTTCATATCCGCAGGGGCGGCCCCAGCACGTGGCCCATTTCTCATCCAGGCACTTTGCTGGCACTTAGCGAATGCCTGTCTCTCCTGGGCTCTCTCCCGGGCCCCACAGTAAACTCTCATCCTTCTTCCCTTGGCACTTCTTCAGCTCTCAAGTTTTCTCTGTGTTTTCCCTTCTTCAGGCTAATCCCCGGGATTTCCACCCGTGTTTCACTGGACATGGTTTCCAAACCCTTCTTCCTTGTAGTTTTCCTCCCCTGGATACTTTCCAGCTGCCCAGGGCCCATTTAAAGGATTCTCGGAACACTTTTGCTGCTGAACTCGACCTCTACCTCCAAAGTGATTTTAGCGGGAGGCAGGTGATGAGCCTTTGTCTGAATGACCCATCAGCTTAAACTTTTTTTTTAATGGAGAAGACAAATGAAAATGTGGTGGGAATTTTACAAAGGCCCCCGTGAATGACTGACATACATCCAAGCAGACAGCATCTTTGTACTATGCTAGGGGGATGATACATTAACAGATATAATTTGTAGGCTCCCAAGGGGAGGTTAAAGAGGAGAGCAACAGTTTCCTTTGAGGAGGCTTGGTGCTCCCGTGTCATCTGTCCCCAGACTTAATCAAGTTATCATATCAACCCAGTGTCTCCTGGACCCCAGCTTTCTGTCTGAATGAGGAAAAAATTTGCAGACAAATTTCTAGCAGCAGGAAGTTGGTGCTCTCCTGCGAGGCTGGATAAAAAGTACACAGTAACCTCTCAAGGCCTCCCTCCTGCTCCTGCTGGGAGTTCAGTTCAAGTGGTTCTCTTATTTGATTACGCGTCTCAGGCCTTCTCTGGTGTAGGTATCCAATCCAATGCCGTGCCCACCGGCTCCCCATGAAGCAGAAAACATTAGAGTCACTCTTTTGTGAAATTATGGGGAAGCTGAGTGGGTCAAGCATTTGTGTGCGTGCATGCATGTGTGTGAGGAGACGCACAGATGTGTATAATAGAGGAATGCCACTTGTTAGCAAATGTGGCATTGATTTACCTTCACTTCCTTTAGTCACAGAATGACTGAGTGTCATCTCCAAATTCTCGTGTTAAAAAAAATGTAGAGAAGAAAAGATGCCTGCCTATATATTATCTTTTTAAAGAGTCTGCAAAAGCTTTATAAAATGTATAATTTACTATCAATGGCTGTAATTCTATTATCGTTTCTTTCTTCCATAACCATATAATTCAAGTTACAGTGCTATATATTATTTTCTTTTCTTTTTTTTTTTTTTTTTTTGTCGTTTTTTCGTGACCGGCACTCAGCCAGTGAGTGCACCGGCCAGTCCTATATGGGATCCGAACCCGCGTCGGGAGCGTCGCCGCGCTCCCAGCGCAGCACTCTACCAAGTGCGCCACGGGCTCGGCCCATTATTTTCTAATGAGAGTACGAATCATGATGGTCTTTGTTTTCACATGAGAATGTTACTGATGTCGATGCGTCGGTCAATGTGTGCACAGCCATCTCTCCTATTCAGTACTTTCTGAGTGGACAAAAAGAGCGTAGGTATGTGCCGTAAGCGTGTGCCCGCTCCAGATTGCTTTTTTCTTTTATTCGTTTTTTAAAAAATATAAAAAGATATTCATTTTCCTGCACAATCACAGAGAGAGAGACAGACAGACAGACAGACAGAGAGAGACAGAGAGAGAGAGTGTGTGTCTTCCTCTCTGGAAGGAAGGAAAGAAAGAAAAAAACCTGCGAGATGACGTTTTGTATTCATTTTAGGAAATATCAGCGTAATCGAGGAAAATAATGGTAGCACGTTTTCCTCTTCAGGTGCCAAAGACAAATTTGGAACCTGAGATTCCCCTACTGGGGAGGCATTTCCAGGTTAGCTGCCACTTCGGCACTGTGAAGTTGCTGGGAGTGCTGGAAACTCAGAGAAAGAAATTGCACTTGCCCGGCTGCGTGGAGGATAGTGCCGGCCTGGCAAGAAATGGAGTTATCATTCATCTGTTCATTCCCAGAAAGAGGAAGAAGAAGAGAAAAGAACACACCGTCCTGAGCTCAAGATGTCGATTGATTTATCCCCTTTAACAGCCCAGGCACTTGAGCCCCAGTGTCTTCGGGCTCGTTAGCGTTTGTATTGAGAGAAGAACGTCCCTCGCAGGTTCCCACAGGAGCTTGGAAGTCAGAGGAGCCGGGAGGGGCGAGGAGCGGGGGCGCCTTTTCTCTCGCGCCATAAAGGCCTTCACAATGTCTGCTGGGATTTCAACAGTTAAAGAGACCTCTGTGCACAAAGGGGCGCTCCGGCTGTAATCGGGAAATAAATTTGATTTTCAGAGTTCTTTGGCAGCTGGTGACAAAGGGCCAGGTATGGCGCCGCGGCGGGGGTGATCCTTGCAGAAGGCGGCCGCGCGGCGGGGCGTGCGCGCCCGGGAGGCACAAAGGCGGCCGCGGCCGCGCCACAAAGGCCGGCCCGGGGCTCCGCGGAGCCGCCTCGCGGGCTTTCCCGGCTCGGCCGTGGGCGCCAGCGCGGCCCCCGCTGCTGGCCTGGCCGCTCGAGGGCCGAGGCTCGGACACCGCGGGGGACCGACGCCTCACGCCATCCTAAACCGGAGACTCCCAGGGCCTTCTGCTGGGGCCATGAGCAGCATGAGACTTGTCAAGCTTGAATCAATTCATCCAGAAATGTCACTTAACCCCTTCACTAAGTCAGCCTTTTGCTAAGGCTTTGGAGGGGTCACCAGAGACTCCCTTCTCTGTGAAGTTTCCCCAAATCCCCCAGGCTCACCCCCTTGCCTTGGCGGGTTGTGTTTTGTCGTGCCATGAGTCTTGTCTGCCTGTCCATCTGTAAGTTCCTTTCAGGGCGGTGTGGATCTTACTCCTCCTTTAATGACAAAGCAGAAGTGTTGGGGGGAAACCTTGGGAAACGATGCTTCTGGGCCTCTGAGGGCGGGAATTAGGGCTTCATTCATTCATTTAAAAACACTTACTGAGCACTGCCCTCCTCCCCCCAGCCCTGCACTGACCTTCTCAGAACGTCTTTACCTGGTCCTAAGTCTACTGCTGCAACAGACCCTGTCAAAGTCTCCCGGAACGGAAAAGGCCCTGCTCCCCACCAGCCTAGAAGGCCCTGGGGGTAGAAGCGTGACTTCCCCGTCCTGGCCCTTCTAGGCCCTCACTTACACAGGTGCATGCACAGCGTACTCCCTCAGCACCACTCTGGGACCTTCTGACAGCTACCACCTCAGACACCAGCCAGACTTTGATCCCATTCTTACATGTCCTGAGGGAGGCTGTCCACAATGCTGACTTTATTGGCAGGAGATGTTAGGATTTCAGAAAAGCAGACTAGGAAAGGAAAAAAATGTGTTCACATCTAGCTTACTAAGGCTCTTACTCTCCGTCTGAGCAAATCTGTACATAAAAGGGAGCCTGATATCTTTAGCTGTTATTAAACCACTGGTTACAGGTGGCCACATTTCTTAGTGCAGAAATGGGGCTCCCCTACCAGACTTGTTCTTCCTCAGGTTTCATTCATTTTGGCAGATTATTCTACTTGACCTTGTCTCTGAGGACCAACAATACCAAGTAATAATACCGAAACCTCTTGTTACGTGTCCTCAGATATCTCAAAGAAGTCCTCTTTCCTGATGGAGCCACTGTATTTCAGGTTGGTCCCTAATTAGATTCAGTGTTATGCAAAAACCTGTGTGTGTGTGAAGGTGGACCTGTGTGTGTGAGTATGGTGTTTGCAATCAGCAATAAGACGCCTGGAAATGAGGTTTGATTACATGAGAATCTAAATATAGAACAAGTACCCTAGGAGTTCTAGAAAGATAAATGATTCTCAACCCAGAACAGTAACAGCAGCTTACAACGTGTTTGTCTGTGTCGTAATGGAGAAGTTTTACTTATGTGTGTGATGCTGATAGTATAAAAATATTATTATCATGCTCACAGGATATCAGGTATAGAAGTTTCCAACTGCTTCATTGTATCAGTTATCTATTACTGGGTAACAAATTACCACAAATTTAGCAGCTCAAAACAACACACATTTATTATCTCACATTTTCTGTGGGTCAGGAGTCCAGGCACAGCTTAGGTGGGTCCTCTGTTTCAGGGTATGTTACAAGGCTTTAATGCAGGGTTTGGTCAGGGCTGGGGTCTCATCTGAAGCTTGACTGAGGAAAGATTCACTTCTAAGCTCATGTGGCTGTTGGCGAGATTCAGTTCCCTGAGGGCTGTTGGACTGAGAGTCTCAGCTCCTTGTGGGCTATCAGTCAGAGGCCATCCTCAGTCCTTACCGTGTGGGCCTCTGTACATGGCAGCTTACTCCATTAATGTCGTCAAGGGAGGCAGTCAGTAGAGAGAGTCTGCTAGTAAGATGAGTGTTACAGTTTTCTGCAATGTGATCGTGGGAGTGACATCCCACTACCTTTGCCATATTCTTTTGGTTAGAAACAAGTTAAAAGTCCTGCCCACAGTTATGGAGAGGGGATCTCACAAGGGCATGGATGCCAAGAGGCATGGATCATGGGGGTCTCCTTAGAGTCCATCCACCACATTCTTTTCATGGACAAGTAAACTGAGACTCTAAGATGGAGGTGTACCCTGGTCACAATCTCTATGAGTTTGTTTAGTGGCTAGACTCAATCTAGGACTTCTATTCCAAGTCTTGTGCTGTTTCCTCTTTGGCATACCTACATAATACAAAATTAAAAGCTGTGAAGCCTCTGGTTCTGAAAAGGAGACCACAGTCTGTACACAGCACTCTTTGATGCCTAGGTTAAGCACCTCCCCCACCCCAAAGTCACTATGGACCTCCACTAAGGAACTCAAGGAGCCACAACTCCATTGGCCCCCACAAAGTATCCCTAAACCAAAATGGTAGAAAGGGTCCCCTTTCCAGATTAATTAAATCAGAAAATTTTAAGAACCTCAGGGTTTGCTTAGTCCCCCACCCCCACCTGTTCCAGTCCCCTTTAACAGGTCAGAATACTGGGGTCTGGAGAGAAGTGATTTATTCAAGCTCACAGGGACACAGCTTGGTTCTCTTTCTTTTCAACAAATTTAAAGCAATTGCAGAGTATGTATCGGCTTGAGTAGACAACCACAGGAAGGATGGCCAATGGGACAACTGGAACCAGGACTCAAAGGACCTCAGGGCTACTCCTCTCCATCTCTCCATGGCAGGCTGCAGCTCTAGGTTCCCAGCCCCACCCAGGCTCTGAGACCAGAAGGAAAACAATCAAACAAGTCCTGATCCCAACAGGCCATGTTGCATCTTGAGAAAAAAAGCTGCTCAGATTATGAATTCTGGACATGCAAAGCCTGCTTAAATAGTTAATTCTCAAGTGTCCACACATCAGTGATAGATACAGCATTGTGTAATATAGCCTTAGCTTTGCCTCTGTAATTTCAGTAAGATTACAATTCCAACCTCAAGAGGTGGAAGGTAAGTATAATTTGACACAAAGAGTGGGTGTGTGTGTGTTTCTTTTTTTCTGGGGCCAACTCTTTGTTTCACTAAATCCATTATACCTCCTCTCTGCCTGTCTGCACTGAGATAAAAAGTGGTATTTTTTGGCCTCAGGTCACTGCATTTGACCAAATAGTCTCCCAGCAAAGTTATGAACAAAATTTTCTCCTCCACCTGTGATCTTATGAGAGACCTCTGGCTGCATTCACCTGTCATTGTCCTCAGAGAAGAACTGAAGGAACTAATGAAATAGGATGCCATGAGTTCTGTGCTGGTTCGTTTTGAGTTTAGAAGCCCTAAATTATCTCTTTGCTGGCTTTGAAGAGCTGAAATCACTCCATTTGTTGGGGTGGTTTAGAGACTATGAACAGGTTGCTCCTTGGATGTTCTAATGAAATCGTTCTTATTCTGGGCTGCTTTTGAGTTTTATCTCCTGTGCCCAAATGGGCTTTCTGAAGGCAGCTGTTTTCCAACAGAAATCAGAAATATACTTCAGAAAAGTAACCATCAAATCATTTGGGAAGAAATAAGAAAATAACTTTTATTTTAGCAATAAGATGATCTCTTCTAAGTGTCCATTGACAGATGAACAGATAAAGAAAATGTGGTGTATATATATATATATACACACACACACACATACACACACACACACAATGGAATACCACTCATCCATGAAAAACAATGAAATCCTGTCATCTGTGGCAACATCAATGAGCCTGGAAGACATTAAGTGAAATAAGCCAGGCACAGAAAGATAAATGCCACACGTTCTCACTCATATGTGGGAGCTAAAAAAAAGAAGTTGAACTTTTAGAAGTAGAAAGTGGAAAGAGAAGGGGACAGGGGGATAGTGAGAGATTGGTAAATGGACGCAGAATTATAGCTAGATAAGAAAAATAAGTTCTAGTGCTGTACAGTAGTGCTAGGCATCTATAATTAACAATAATTTATTGTATGTTCTCAAATGGTTAGAAGAGAGGAAATAAAATGTTCTTATCACAAAGAAGTGATAAAGTTTTGTGATGATGAATATGCTGATTACTCTGATTTTATCATCACACATTGTATACATGTATTGAAATAGAATTCTGTACTCCATAAATATGTACAATAATATGTTTCAATTAATAAATAAATTCCTTTAAAACAAACAAAGATCACCTCTTCTGGGATTCATAACTAATTTGGTAAAATGTTTCTATTTTACATAAAGTCTCCATCAGTATTAGAAGAACGTGAATTGATTCTCAGTGCCTTTTAGACTCGCCAACCTCACCACTTCTGAATGTGGATCGTCACACACTGCGTCCTGTTCTTGGAGTGGCTTCTGCCTCCTCTCTCTGACAAACTTCCAGCGCAGGGGTAGGGTCCAGCTAGAACGTCGCCTCCCCTGCGAAGCCTGCTGCAGTTCCTGCCCCACTCCCCACTCCCCACCCATTCGCACAGGCAGTCACTTTCCTCTCTGGACTCAGCCCCTTTTTATAGTTCTATCTGAGCATATACTGTATGTGCCCTGGGATGCCATGATAAACTTGAAAGCAAGGGTTTTGTATTGTTTGTTTTTGTTTTCATTTTCGTAGGCCTTACAGGCCTCACACAGCTCATAATGGCACACATATGACAGGTGAGGAAAATCTCTTTGACTGGTTAATTCAATTCCTAAAAAACACATTGCCTACTGGCATTCCTGTGTATATGCAGCCAGATATCTAACAGCATTGAAAGGGTATAGAGGGGCTATGTGCAAACATGTGCTTAAAAAAAAAATAACAGATAAATAGAGACTTCCAAGTAGAAATGTAGCACATATGAACAAGTGCACTCCTGAAAGTCAAAAGGTTATGCCCCTAATATCCCATATTCCTAATAATTTCTTACATTTATTGAGCACTCACAATGTGTCCAGACAATATGCTAAGAGCTTTATGTAGACTGTCACATAAAGTCCCTTTGAGGTAGGTCCCATTGTGCTCATTTTACAGATAAGAAAATTGAGGCATAGAGATTAAATAAGTTACCGTAGGTCACCTGGCTAATGACAGAGGCAAGTGTTAGAGCCTGAGCTGTCTCACTCCAGAGCCAGCTCATTACCTCTAAAGGAACACAGAAACTTTGTCCCAGATAGACATTGGCTATAATGCAATTCAGCACTTATTAAGCATCTGTGGCACACTGATTCCTGCCCCAGTGCTGTAAATACACACATGAAAGAGATCAGGCCTCTGACCTTGAAGTTCTTTAAGAAGGGGGGTGGGGGAAGCTCAGACACACAGACGAGTTGTTAGAATGCTGGAGGAAGTGAAAGTGACATAAAGAGGCACATCGTGCTGCAGGGGTTCTAGGAGGAGCACACACCATCTGGTGGGATGGATCAGGAAAGGCTTCCTGGAGGAAGCGGCATGTGAGGTGAGCCTTGAAGGATGGAGACAATGTCAACAGATCTGTAGGGAGGGATCCAGGTAGAGGCTACGGAGGAGGGAACCTGTGAGGCCAGGTGGGAGTGGTGGGAAAGGAGGCAGGGAGGGGAGGCAGGGCCAGCACATGGAGGCCGAGGGTGGTCTGCGGGAGGTTGTGGCCAATCTTGTGAGGAGAGGCAGGGGCTATTTTAAATTAGTGAGGAGAACCTGCAGTCCAGATGGATGAAGCAGGAGTGGTGGCTCTGAAGCTCCCATACTAGTCTAATGCCTCTGTCAGACTAGTTCCCAACCATCCCTCCTCTCCACAGTTTCTATATCTTCACTGTTTCTTTGTAACAGTTCCCCACTCCTCCAGCTTCCACATCCCCTGCCCTGCGCAATCACCTTTTAATTTTGATTTGAGAGTTCCGTGGCTATCCTGTGATTGAAGGTGGTTAGTAACCTGTTTCTTGGCCACCCCTGCTGAGGGCCCTGCCCGGTTGTGTCGCTCCCTGTCCCAGTTCTGTGAGCATCCCTGAGCTCTCCTGAGTTGCTCCTCTACACCCCCACCGGCACTCAGCCATGGACCCCAAGTCTGAAACATCACACGAAAGGTCTTTCTGGCTTCTCTTAACCTAGGTAAACATTATTAAAGTCCTATTGTCTATAAAGTCAATAGAAACTCACTCACAAGAATCCACTTAATGGCTTTTAAATGAAGCAGTGCCAAGAGTTCAACCTGTAAGGTGTTCAAGAGAAGGGACTCAAGTCTACCAATGTCACAGATTACCCTCCACCTCTGCCTGGATGCGTCCAAGTCACCTTCCAGCAAGGCCTGGGGAGGCAGCCCATCACTTCCCCAAGGAGCCTTGGCCCCACCCCTCTCCCCTGAGGCACTAGCAGGGGTGAGTCCAAGCCCACCGTGAGGCCACACATGGGGATCTTGGTGCACCCACTTCTCTCTACCCCACAGCTTCTGCTCACTCATGCCTTCCCTCTCTGTGGCTTAAGGATATTGTACAGAATCCAAGCATTCTTTGAATTGGGCGCCTTTATCTTTGAATCCACTTAGCATAGTGCCCTGCACGCAGGAGTTATTCAACATGTGTTGACGGACTTTCTTCTTTCCAGTTCACTAGACTGCATGGACTAGAAATCCACTCCCTCATACTTTCCGGTCATCTCGCTCCACAAGAGCAGTCTCAGGCATCCTGGCTCTTCTCATCTGGCTTTGTGGCTTTGTAGGTCTTGTTCTCTGCTACTGTGCTCAGGTGCTTAGCTCCATCCTGAGCTTCCTCCTACTAAACCTTTCATGCCTACAACTCAACTTTCAAAATAGAGACAATGGGTTAAAATTATTTTTTAAACCTCCAAGTGCTGTGCAAATGTAGAGAACCAAGAAAATTGATGAGTTTTCTATAAAGGACCTTCATAGCTAAGAGTAGCGATAGAAACGGTGGGATAAGTAACAACTTACAAATGTCAGACAAGGCAAATGAAAGTAAATTGCTTACAGTAAACTTAGGAGAATAAACATCTTAACAAATACTGATGAGGTATATCTTGTAGATATTTAGTTAGAAAATAAAATTTCTTTTATTTTCTCTAGGATTTCTTTCAGTAGTTTATCTGATGATTTCTATTCTACATGCTTCCAAAACTGACGTGAGAGACATACAGCAAGTCATCCACCAGGAAAAGAAAAAGAATTTGTTATGTATTGGCCCCAGCTTTCCAACTGTGTGACCTCTTCCCCTCTCTGTCTTCCACTTGTAAGATGACGGGGTTGGAATAGACGGTCTGTAAAGTCTCTCCCAGCATTGATAGTCTATGGTTTATTGAGAAAACCAAACCATTCCTGTTCTTGATTTCTTACAGGAATGGGTTCATGTTCCACGTGCCCTTTCTTGGCACGCATCTCATTATTTGCCGTTCTTTAAGTGAAGTTTTTCTTGATCAGGCCACGAGGTGTCCCAGGCCAGGACTGCATCTTGTTTAGGTTTGTGCCATCCTAACACAGTGCCCGGCACATGACAGTTGCCCAGTGAATATTGTCAAGTGGATAGGTTAGAGATGTTGAAGACAGGTGATCAATAGGTTAGGCTAAAGAATGAAAACTTTCTTCGGGGATGGTTTCCCATGAGGTTAGTGAATAAAGTAAGCCTAAAAGGACAGCATATCTTCACTGTACTTGGTATTTTCAGTTTTTATAGCCATACCTCATTTTATTGCACTTCGCAAATGTTGTATTTTTTACAAATTGAAGGCTGTGGCATCCCTGCGTCGAGCGTCTATTGGTACCATTTTTTCAATAGCATGTGCTCACTTTGTGTCTCTGTGTTACATTATGGTAATTTCAAACTTTTTCATTATTATTATATCTGTTATGATGATTTGGGATCAGTGATCTTTGATGTTACTATTGTAATTGTTTTGGAGCGCCATGATCCGTGCCCATATAAGGCAGCAAACTTAATACATAAGTGTTGTTTGTGTTCAGACTGCTTCACCAACTGGCCATGCCCCCATCTCTCTCCCTCTCCTCAGGCCTCCCTATTCCCTGAGATACAGTAATATTGAAATTAGGCCAATGAATAACAATACAATGGCCTCTAAGTGAAAGGAAGAGTCGCACCTCTCTCACTTTAAATCAAAAGCTAGAAATGATTCAGCCTAGTGAGGAAGGCATGTTGAAAGCTGAGAGAGACCAAAAGCTAGGCCACTTGTGCCGAACAGTTAGCCAGGCTGTGAATGCAAAGGAAAGGTTCTTGAAGGAAATTGAAAGTGCTACCCCAGTGAACACACAAATGATAAGAAAATGAAACAGCTTTATTGTTGGTATGGAGAAAGTTTTAGTGGCTTAGATAAAAACCAGCCACAACAAGCCCTTAAACCAAAGCCCAATGCAGAGCAAGGCCCTAGTTCTCTATAATTCTGTGAAGGCTGAGAGAGGTGACGAAGCTGCAGAAGGAAAGTATGAAGCCAGCAGAGACTGGTTCATGAAGTTTAAGGGAATAAACCATCTTGATAACATGACATACAAGTGCAAGGGGAAGCAGCAGGTGCTGATGTAGAAGCTGCAGCAGGTTATCCAGAAGAACTAGGTAGGGTCATTGATGACAATGGGTACCCTAAACAACAGATTTTCAATGTAGACAAAACAGCCTTCTATTGAAAGAAAATATCATCTAGGATTTTCATAGCTAGAAAGGAGAGGTCAATGCCTGGCTTCAAAGCTTCAAAAGACAGGCTCATTCTCTTGTTAGGTGTTAATGTAGCTGGTGACTTTAAGTTTGAAGCCAATGCTCATTTATCATTCTAAAAATCCTAGGGCCTTTAAAAATTAAGCTAATTCTACTCTGCCTGTGTTCTATAAATGGAGCAACAAAGCCTGGATGACAACACATCTGTTTACTGCATGGGTATCTGAGTGTGTTAACCCACTGTTCAGACCTATTGCTCAGAAAAAAAGATTCCTTTCAAAGTATTACTTCTCATTGACAATGCACCTGGTCACCCAAGAGCTCTGATGGAGATGTACAAGGAGATTAATGTTGTTTTCACGCCTGCTAACATAACACCAATTCTGCAGCCCATGGATCAAGGAGTAATATTGACTTTCAACTTTCAATTCTTATCATTTAAGAAATACATCATATTAGGCTACAACTGCCATAGATAGTGATTCTTCTGATGGGTCTGAGCACAGTAAATTGAAAACCTTCTGGAAAGGTTTTATTCTTCTAGATGCCATTAAGAACATTTGTGATTAATGAGAAGAGGTCAAAATATCAATAACAATAGGAATTTAGAAGAAACCCTCATGGATGACTTTGAGGGATTCAGGACTTCGGTGGAGGGAGTAACTGCAGATGTGGTGGAAATAGCAAGAGAACTAGAATTAGAAGTGGAGCTTGAAGATGTCACTGAATTCTTACAATCTCATGATAAAATTTTAATGGCTAAGGAATTGCTTTTTGTGGATGAACAAAGAAAGTAGTTTTTTGAGGTGGAATCTACTCCTGGTCAAGATACTATGAATGACAACCTCACAATACTCCAATGTCATAAGCATGGTGAATAAACCACTTACATCTTTAGTATGAAGACTAAAGGACAAACCTAATGAGACACTAACATATACAACAACTATATAAGAGATAGACAATATTAAAATATGTAACTTGAAACAACAAATTGTCAAAAAGTGAGGGGGTGGGGATTGACAACAAAGCATAGAGTTAACTTTGTTTTTTTCTTTTTTCTTGGATATCACAGGCAAGTTGTTATTAGTCTAAAACAATCATAACCACAACATGTTTTTTATAAGCCTCATGGTAACCATAACACCAAAACTTATAAGGGACATACTAAAAATAAATAGTGAGAAATCAAAACACACTGCTCGAGAAAACCACTTAATCACAAAGGAAGACAGTAAGATTAGAAATAAGGAAAAGAGATAAACCAACCAGAAAAAAAAGGAACAAAATGGCAGTAATGAGTCCCTGTATACCAATAATAACTCTAAATGTAAACATTAAATGGCCTGATTAAAAGACACAAAATGGGTCAATAAATTATAAAACAAGAACCATCAATGTGCTGCTCACAATAAACTCATTTCACTTATAAGGACACACAACATTTGAAAGTGAAGGGTTGGAAAAAAATACTTCATGCAAATGGAAAATAAAAAGAGCAATGGTAGCTATACTTATATCAGATAAAGTAGAGTTGGTTCAAGCCAAGGAAAGTAAAAACAGACAGGAAGATCATTATATGATAAAGGGATCAATTCAATAAGAGGATATAATGATTCTAAATACATACACACCCAACTCTGGTGCACCCAATTATATAAACCAATTACTATTAGACCCAACAGGAGAAATAGACTCTAACACAATAATAGTTGGGGACTTTAACACCCCACTTTCAACAACAGAAAGATCATCCAGACAGAAAATTAACCAGGAAACATCAGAATTAATCTCTACTATAGGCCCATTGGACTTAATAGACATATATAAAACATTTCATCTAACAGCTGCAGAACACACATTCTCCTCAGCAGCACATGGAACATTCTCTGGAATGGACCATATGTTAGGTCACAAAACAAGTCTCAAATAATTTTTTTAAAAATGAAATAATATCAACTAACTTATTTGACACAATGGAATAAAACTAGAAATCAACCACAAAAGGGACAGTAGAAACCATACAAATACGTGGAAAGTAAACAGCATGCTCCTAAACAATGAATGGATCAAAGAAGAAATCAAAAAGGATATTAAAAAATTCCTGGAGACAAATGAAAATGAAAACACAACATGCCAGGACCTGTGGGATATAGCAAAAGCAATTGTAAGAGGGAAGTTTATAGCAATAAGTGCATATATCAAAAAAGAAAAAAGACTTCAAATAAACAGCCTAACATTATATCTCAAAGAGCTAGAAAAACCAAGAACAAACCAAACCCAAAATTAGTAGAAGGGTAAAAATAAAAAAGATCAGAGTAGAAATAAATGAATTAGAAATTTTAAAAAAAATACAAAAGATTGATGAAACAAAGAGTTACTATATTTTTGAAAAGATAAACAAAATCAATAAACATTTCTCTAGAATGACAGTGGGAAAAAGAGAGAAGACTGAAATAAAATCAGAAATGAAAAAGGAGACATTACAACTGATACCGCAGAAATATAAAGCATCAAAGGAAACTGCTATGAACAACTATATGCAGACACACTGGAAAACCTAGAAGAAATAGATAAATTCTTGGACACATACAATTTACTGAAGTTGAATCATGAAGAACTAGAAAACCTAAACAGACCAATAACAAGTAATCGGACTGAAGCAGTAATAAAATGTCTTTCAACAAAGAAAACCCTAGGACCAGATGGCTTCACTGCTGAATTCTACCAAACATTTAAGGAAGAACTAATACCAATTCTACACAAATTCTTCCAAAAAACTGAGGAGGAGGGAATACTTCCAAACTCATTCTACAAGGCCAACATTAACCTCATATCAAAACTGGAAAAAGACAAAACAAAAAAAGAAAATTACAGAGCAATATCCCTAATGAATACAGATGAGAAGATCCTCAATGAAATACCAGTGGTAAAGGGCCATGAAAAATGATTACATTATGTAATGTTGAATATTCTAATTATCTTGATTTGAGCATCACATATTGTATACAGCTATTGATATTCAATGCACTACTCCACAGATATGAATAATCAATTATGTTTCAATAAAGAAATACTAGCAAACAGAATCTAACAGCACATTAAAAAGATTATTCAACATGATCAAGTGGGATTCATCCCAGGGATGCAAACATGGATCAACATATGCAAATCTATAAATGTAAAACATCACATCAACAAAATGAGGGGAAAAAAGTGAACATTTCAATAGACGAAGAAAAATCATTTGATAAATACAACACCCCTTCATCATAAAAACAGTCAACAAGCTAGGTATAGAAGGAGTATACCTCAACCAATAAAGGCCATATATGACAAACCCATAGCTAATAGCATACTGAATATAAAAAATTGGAGGCTTTCCTCTAATATCTGGAACAAGGCAAGGATGTCCCCTTTCCCCACTCTTATTCAACATAGTACTGGAAGTTCTAGCCAGTGCAGTAAGGGAAGAGAAAGCAATAAAGGGCATCTAAATCAGTAAGGAGAAAGTCAAAGTATCCCTATTTGCAGATGACATGATCACATACATAGAAAACCCTAAACACACCACCAAAAATTACTAGAACTAATAAGTGAATTCAGTATAGTAGTAGGATACAAAATCAACACACAAAAATCAATCGCTTTTCTATACATGAAAAGTAAAATAGCCAAAGAAGAAATCAAGAAGGTAATCCCATTCACAATAGCTACCCCCAAAATGAAATACCTAGGAGTAAATTTAACCAAGGAGGTAAAAGACCTGTACGATGAAAACTGTAAAATATTGGTGAAACAAATTGAAGAGGATGCAAATAAATGGAAAGATATCCCATATTCCTAGGTTGGAAAAATGTCCATATTACCCATAGTAATCAAAATGTCCATATTACCCAAAGCAATCTGCACATTCAATGAAATCCCTATCAAAATACCAATGACATTCTTCTCAGAAATAGGCAAAATGGGGCCGACCCCATGGCGCACTCGGGAGAGTGCGGCGCTAGGAGCGCAGCAGCGCTCCCGCCATGGGTTCGGATCCTATATAGGGATGGCCGGGGTGCTCACTGGCTGAGCACGGTGCGGCCGGTCACAAAAAAGACAACAACAATAACAACAACAACAAAAAGAAATAGACAAAATGATCTTAAAATTTGTATGGAACCACAAAAGACTCTGTATAGCTAAAGCAATATTGAACAAAAAGAACAAAGTTGGAGGCATCATACTTCCTGACTGCAGAATATACTATAAAGCTATAGTAACCAAAACATTATGGTACCAGCATAAAAATAGAGAAATAGTCCAATGGAACAGAATAGTGACCACAGAAATAAACTCACACCCTTACAGCCAACTGATTTTCCACAATGATGCCAAGAATATACAGTGGGAAAAGGACATCCTCTTCAATAAATGGTGCTGGAAAAACTGGATATCCACATGCAGAAGATTGAAACTATACTTCTATCTCTCACCATTCACAAAAACAACTCAAAATGGATTAAAGACCTAAGTTTAAGACTCAGAACTATGAAACTACTAGAATAAAACATAGGGGAAACACTTCATGATAGGTAAATGGGCAGCATTTTTTTGAGCTAGACTACAATGGCACAGGTAACTAAAACAAAATACACAAATGGGACTACATCAAGCCAAAAAGCTTCTGCACAGCAAGAGACACTATCAACAAAGTGAAGAAACAACCTACAGAATGGGAGAAAGTGTTTGCAAACTACATATCAGACAAGTGGCTAATATCCAGAATATATAAGGAACTCAAAACAACTCAGCAGCAAAAAAATGAATAACCTAAATTAAAAATGAGCAAAGGACCTGAACAGACATTTCTCAAAAGAAGATACACAAATGGGCAACAAGCACATGAAAAAATACTCAAAATCACTAATCATCAGGGAAATTCAAGTTAAAACCACAATGAGATATCATCTCACCCCAGTTAGAATGGCTATTAACCGACAAGACAGAAAACAGTAAATGCTGGCAAGGATGTGGAAAAAAGAGAACCCTCCTACATTGCTGGTGGGAATGTAAATTGGTACAGCCACTGCGGAAAACAGTATGGAGTTTCCTCAGAAAACAAAAATAGATCTACCTTATGACGCTGATATCCCACTCCTGGGTATATACCCAAAGGAAATGAAATCAGTATATCAAAAAGACACCGGCACTTCCATGTTCACAGCAACACTGTTCACAATAGCCAAGAGATGGAATCAGCCTAAATGCCCATCAACGGATGAATGGATAAAAAAACTGTGGCATATATACGCAATGGAATACTAAGCTATAAAAAGAAATGACATCCTATCATTTGCGGCAACATGCATGGAACTGGAAACCATTGTGTTAAGTGAGGTAAGTCAGGCACAAAAAGACAAATACCATATGGCCCCATATGGTGTAAACATAAAAAAAAAAAAAAAGAAAGTGGGTGGTTCTTATGGAAGTAGAGAGTAGAATAATGGTTACCAGAGGCTGGGAGGGGACAGGAGCTGGGGGGAGAAGACATGGTAGACTAACTAGTTAGTACAAAACTATGCTACCTACCCTGAGTTAATCACTGTGTAGTATATGCATGTATTGAAAGAACACACTGTTTTGAAACAACACACCCCACAAACATGTACAAGTAAATTTTAAAATAAAGAAAAAAGATGCTGTGAACATTGTTAAAATGGCAACAAAGGATTTAGAACATTACATAAACCTAGTTGAAAAAGCAGTGGCAGGGTTTGAGAAGATTGATTTCAATTTTGAAAGAAGTTCTACTGTGGTTGAAATGATTTCAAACAGCACTGCAAGCTACAGAGAAATTTTTGTGAAAGAAAAGAGTCAATCTATGGGGAAAACTTCATTGTTTTCTTATTTTAAGAGGTTGTTTCAGCCACCCCAACTTTCAGCAACCATCCCGCTGATCAGTCAGCAGCCATCCACATCAAGGCTAGACCCTCCACCAGCAAAAAGATAGGACTGGCTGAAGGCTCAGAATTTTTTAGCAACAAAATATTTTTAAATTAAGTTATGTACCTTGTATTTCTAGACATGATAGTATTGCACACTTAATAGACTATAGTACAGTGTAAACATAATTTTATTTTCACTGGGACACCAAAAAATTCGTGTGATTGCAGTATTGCAATATTTGCTTCATTGCAGTGGTCTGGAACCAAAGCACAATATCTCTGAAATATCTGTTGAGACTGTGCTAAGACTGGTAAGACTGAATGATTTCCGTCCCATCCAAGTGACTGGCATAATCTTAGTTGGTCACTGCTTTTTTAAGGCAGCTTACACCACCTTTGGATTTACTTTCCCCTTTGAAAAATTTATTTTATGAATAGGATCATTTAAACAGGAAACATTGTTGCAGTTTTGGTAACAGCATGACATCTCACACATCAGAGTCTGATGGTCTATTCTTCTTTTTCAGGCCTGGAAAGCGTCCTAGACAGCACAGGTTCCAAGGTCTACTGGCTGCTAGAGTCCTGGCCAAAGAGCCAATTCCTGAACAGATCCAGTGAGCAGAACGTGCTCTGTAAACCCAAGTCAAGAGTCTGGAAAACGGCTGCACAAGTGCTATGCCTTGCTTGGCTAAGCAGATAGAATGAGAAGAAAAAATAAATAAAGACAAGATGAGAACCGAAGTAATCCAAACAGTAAAATTTAGAGGCAGATAAATAGAAACAGAGAAAATATTTTTACTTGTCTGAAATTGAAGAAATGTAGAATTGAGTACATAGAGGCCGGTATAAATAAGTCTAATCCTCTGTTATATAAACAGGAAAACTGAGGCTGAGAGGAGTGCCCAAAGTCACATGTCTAGTTAGAGGAGAGACACCTGCAGTTGTAACCCAGGTCTCCTGACTTCGGTGCTGCTAACAGGACACCATAAAGTCACTGAGACCCATCTATGTTTGATAGAGCCAGAAGGCCAGAGAAGAAACAGCAGTTTAATTAATTACAATCCACCAATTCCATTGGCCCTCAGTTCCTTCTCCCCTCCTTTCTTTGAAGAGTGTTAATTAAGGTTCACCAGTTCAACTGTCCTCCCAAGTCTCCCTGAAGCTTTGCTTCTTGCAAAAGGAAGAAACACGAATCTTCTTTGTATCACGAGAGAAACCTGTAAAAGTCCTCACCTAAGAGCTCACTAGGGCAGCCCTTTAAAGAATAAGATCTTACCCAAATCTGTTCTTTCTTTTGAAGCCTCTTTTCAGTCTTTAAACATATGACAATTCAAACATTTCTTAGGTAGTATACACCTCTTTATTTGACTGGGTGCAGATATTTTTGAAGAATTAATCGATCAGTTCTAATTTCCCCTTCCTCCCCACCTTTACCCCCACCTCCAACAGATACACATATCTGGGATTTCCTTCTCCCCGAGGCCCTTCCTCTCTAGTCCAAACAACTGGGGCCTAATCCCATCACTTGCTGATTCCAGGAAGGGTAACACAGCCCAATGCAGAGAGCTAAGTCTTCCCTTCCTGCAGCAATGTCACTAGCTAGTGGCAGGGTCAAAGCTGGAAGAGTAACCAGGGTGAGCTTATGAAGGCTTTCAACACCAAATGAAAGAGTTTTTTCTTGATTCTATACACTGTGGGATGGCCAGAGAAGTCTTTAAAGGTGAAATAACATGATTAGATGTAGTGTTTTGAAAAGATTCTGGTTGGACTGTGGAGAATGGGGGAAGCAGAGAGAGTTTAGCAGAAGGGAGACCAACTGCCAGGCTGTGGCAATGGTCAGAGGGAGAGGTGTTGGTGGCCTGGTCTTGGGTGGCTCCAGAGAAGATAAAAAATCGGGATGGAGTCAGTAGAAACAAAATATAAGGGAGACTGGAAAGGTTCTGGGTATGACGAGCATGGAGAGAGTGGAGGAGGCCATGAGGTTGAGGAGGAGGAAGGGGATGAGAAGTCCAAGAAAATGAGATTTCTGGCCTGAGAGTTTCAATGTGTCCAGGGGAGTACGGGGGCAGACAGGTGTGGCAGGATGCGGGGCAGTGGAGGAGAGGGCATGGTGAGTTCCTCTTTGGCTGCATGGTGAGTTAAAGAGTGTGTGGGACATGCAGGTGGACACACACCTTCCAGGAATTGGATACACAGTCTGAGATCAGGGAGGGAAGACAACTGGACATGTGGACTTGCAAGCCAGATGGTGAGAGTAGCCAGGAGCAGGAGACTCAGGCTGGTTTATGCCTAAGCCAATGTCCACCACCCTAGTCACAGTCTTTGTATCCTATATGCTGTTGCTGCATTTATCTTTCTAAAGCACAGCTCAAACGTGATTACCCTACCCATGTACACAACCTCCAGTGGCTTTTTATTTATTTATTTATTTATTATTTTTTTATTTTTATTTTTTTTATAAAAGATGACTGGTAAGGGGATCATAACCCTTGACTTGGTGTTGTCAGCACCACACTCTCCTGAGTGAGCCACAGGCCGGCCCTTCAGTGGCTTTTAAATGCATAATAAGAGATTTCTTTCCAGGTCCTTCATGACCTGGCCTCACCCTGCTCTTCTAGAATTATTTTCCTCTACATGCAAATACACTCCTTACAAATTAAACTATATCTTTTCTTGAGTATGCTTTAGTTTTCATGTTCACTCTCTTCCATCTGCTCAGAATGCTTCTTTCATCTCTTCCAGTTGAAAGCCTATCCGTTTTTGAAGAATCAAATGGAGTCTTTCTTGGTCACCCACATGAGTAATCTTTTGGGTTCTTATACCTCTTTGTTTGAATTGTGATAAGATGAAACTTTCCCTCTGGGATACCCTTCCACCCACCACCACATGCCTTGTGACCCTCCCCAGCTCCCAAAACTATGAGGGCCATATGCCACAGAAGATGCCACAAGGAAGAGACACAGGTGCAGAATGCACAGAACTAATAAGTCAGCTCTTGGCTTTTGAGTTTCAAAAGTGGAGGGTGTGGAGTTACAAGAACCTGCACTTTTGAGTGTACACTTTATACAATATATAATAGATTTGGAAGAATAGATTAAAAACCAGGCTTCCTTAGCCCCAAACTGGATGAAGATTCTTCGGACTGGGGGAAAGGAGAGCTAGAGGAAAGATGATGAGGGAGAGAGGTTTGTGGGGTACAGAGTGAGAGGACCAGGCCTGGAGGGACCACTCAGACAAAAGAGGAATGGCCTCTAGGGACCGTGCCAGCTCTGCTCTAGTGGGCACTGGCTGGCACTGGCAGCCAGAGTGGTGCCTGCAGACCACCCAGCCTCCATCCCATCACCACATTGCTGGTGTTGAGGAGCCACCTCACCTGCTCTTTTTGTTGGACTGTGACCATGGACCATCCGTCAAGAGCAACTCCTGTCAGTGCCTGGAGACTTTGTGTACTCTCTGTCTGGGTTGCCCATGTGGACAACTTCCTTTCCAACAGCCTGGGACTCTCCTGTGGATTCTACTCATAATCCCGAAGATCGAGGGTGGGATTTCAGGCATGCAGAGGACTGCTGGTGATGTGAACTCCTCCCCCACTCCATGTCTATACTTTTGGGAAATTACATGGAAATAGCTCAAAAATCTCCCTCTTGCAGAAAGACACTCTGTTCCATACTTCAATTGGTATTAGATTACATTCTTTCTCATATCGTAGGTTCTTATTAGGCTGGGTCTCTTTGCCTCTGCAGATGTTCTAACCACTCTTCTACTGCTCCGCTCTCTTCCCCAACAGCTGGTCAGTTGGGCTCCAGGCCTTTGGGCTTCCCGTTGGGTTCAGCCAAGGGGAAGCCCTGGTAGGAGACTGGAGGGAGGAAGAGTGAGGTCAGGGCATTCACGTCCCTGGCCGCCCCCTTGCTGGGCTGCCGCCTCGGACTGCTGCTCTCAAGGCAGCCCTCCCTGAACTCTTCCATCCTTCTGAGTTCCCGTGACCTCCTCTTGTTCCTTCCGAATGGGAATGGTAACAATTTATCTGTTACCAGCAGCCTCAGGATACTGCATTTATCTCATCATTTATCGCATTTATTGTTTGTTTCCCTACACCTTGCCTGTGTCTTCATAATTAGTCCCTTTATTATCTTCACCTTGAATTATCCTAATTTGGATGTGACTTCTGTTTTCTGCTGGAACCCTGCTGCAAATCATATTTTCCAAAAGTGGTTACAGTAATCTTTCCCATCCCACAGCTCTTCCTACAATGTGACTTTGACAATTCACTCTCAAGAGGAAGCAACACTGTGACTTCTGAACTAGTCATGAAAGATGACACAGCTTCTGCCTGATTTCCTTGGGACACTTGCCTGTGGAGTCTTGAGCTCCAAGGTATGATTGCTGATGGAGTTTGGACGTGTTGTCCCCTCCAAAACTCATGTGGAAATTTGATCTCCAATGTGGCATTGTTGGAAACTGATTGTCATGGGAGCGGATCCCTCATGAATGGATTAATGCTCTCCCTGGGGGAGAGATGAGTAATGAGTAAGTTCTCACTTGATTAGTTCCGAGAGAGCTTGTTGCTTAAAAAGACCCTGGCACCTTCTCTCTCTCTCTTGCTCTCTCTCTCTTCCTTCCTCTCGCCATGTGATCTGCTTGTACCCGCCGGCTGCCTGCCACTTTCCACCATGAGTAGAAGCAGCCTGAGGCACACACCAGATGCAGCTGTCCCAGAATCGTAAGCCAAATAAACCTCTTCCCTTTATAAATTACCCAGTCTCAGGTATTTCTGTTATAGCAACACAAAACGGACTAAAACAATTGCCTTGAAACTGCCATGCTGTGAGGAAGCCCAAGCTAGCCCATGCAGAGAGATGACATAGTAAGGCCCTGCGACTACATGAAGAGAGAGATTCCTGGGCATCTCTCAGCTGTTTCAGCACCTCCTATCTAACTGCAATTATAGGAGAGACCAGAGCCAGAATTGCCCAGCTAAGCTCTTCCACAATTTCTGTCCCACAGATACTATGAAAGATACCAAAATGATCGTTGTTGTTTTAAGCTGCTAAGATTGGAGTGATTTTTTAATACAGCAATAACTAAGACAGACCCTGACTGATATGTTACATAAATCTTCCCTTCTGGGCTGTGAGTGTCCTGTGATGAAGAGAGCATGCCTTATTATATTCCTGAGAGTGGTTAGCACACAACAGTCCATTCATGAGTACTTGTGAATGGGTCCAAAGGATGTGGCTAACTTGAGTTTTGGCCTTCCAGGAAGGTTTGGGTGTTCTGCTCACTTGAGAAATAAGAAAGTGGACAATGTTGCATTGCTGACCACATGAAAGACAGACTGTGGATTCTACTTCTCCCACTTATAAGTGTGCCTCTTTGAAGCCTAGTGACCAAGATCAGATGTCCCTTGGATTTAATATATTCATTTAAAATAATATGTGCATTATAAAGCTGAACACTAATTGTGCCAAATGAAATCATGGACTTTCCCTAAAGCCCCACACTAAGTGTGGCTCCCTTTTCTCTCTCATTTGTGTGTCCGTTTTTTTGATGCAAGGCAAGAAAAAGAACTATCCCAAACTGGAAAATGGAGTTAGATGTGGGGAAAGAGGCCACTGCTTGGATAACATTCCTGAGATGATGGGTTTGGAAACTGGGTGTGCCAGAAATTTCCTGGAAAGTTTATTTTTGCTGAATTTTAAGCCTCACTTCAGACCATTAGAGCTCTTGGATAATGCCAGTTTGTTCAAACATGTCAAGAGCCAGCTGTCCCTAGAAATAAGGTTATCTCTTGCCAACTGGGAATTTTGTGGTCTGGCTCGTCTATGTGCTTGAACATTTAACTTTTAAAGCAAATGGTAAGCAAAGGTCAGAAAGACACTATTTTGCCCAGATGCAAGACTGATACGAGTTCATCTGGACCAGTGCCTTTCCTGGGGGACTTGTGAACAAGCATATTCTGACTCAGCCCCTCTGGAAGACGGCTGAGATTCTGCACCTCTCACCAACTCCCAGGTGAAGCTGATTCTGGTCTCTGGGGCACATAATGAGGAGCACCCTTCTAGGGGGCTTGGCTTACTCATCCTGGGGAGGTCCCTGTCTGACCCTCTTTCTGCCTAACTCACCTCCATTGAGCAGTCTTCCCATTGGGTCCCCCAAACTTTTTTTCTAGAGAATGAAAATGTCCTTAGGTTGGGGTGGGGTGCAGGAAGCATCTCCATCTGAATTTGGTCAGCAAATATGTCATTAATATTGTTTAAAAAAAAAGTTATCCAAACACTTGTTACAAACGATAAGGCAGACTTTATTCAACGGGAGCCATGGCAATAGATATAGGGACCTCTGCAATGGGGGAGAGAGATTAGACTCAACTCTGACTCCAACAAGGACAAGTGGAGATTTATAGCCAAGGAGCAGGGTAGGGGTCAGTGAATGAAAAATTACCAAGAGGAAACATCAAGGAAGAGGTTCCTGGCTAAACTGACTTGATAGGATTATTGCTGAAGGCAGGCCAGAGTAGTGAGATACCAAGAGTGGGAGATTTCTGCTAAACTAACTTAGCAGAGTCCTCACTCAAAGTGGATTCTACAAGGACAGAGAGTAAAGCCTGGGGTAGGGCCTAGTCCAGCAGAGGGCTCAGCAGAGCCTGACTAAAGTTTTAGTCAAAGGAGAGAGTCTTTGTCACTATGTAAAATAAAAATTAAGAATAATAACAACTAAACGTATTGAAATTTACCATTTGCCACATTCCATTCTAAGGACGTGACATGTTGTATTGACTTATCCTATTTTTACAGTAACCTGGTCCTATTGTGCTCTTCTTAGACACAAGAAAACAGGTGCAGAAAAGTTATGTTCCTTGCCCAAGGTCATGTAGCTGGCATGGAACAGCACTGAAACTGGGTGTCAGACACCAGAGCCCCAGGTCCTGAATAGGAGGACACAGGAGACCCCTGGATGTAGCCAAAGGGTCAGAACCTGAAGGAGGCAGGGGGAGTGTCATGGGTCGACCTTGCCAACTCCTTAGCATTCCCTGGGCCAATGTGGCTACATGCTTGTCCTGAAGTGGTATTATAGTGTTCACATTAAACCATTTATATCTCGATTGAGCATTTACTGAATATGCAATGGTGCAACAGACTCTGCACTAGGCCCTAGGGTTACACAGCTGAATAAGCCACATTCCTACCTTCAAGGAGTTCAGAGTTTCTTGGAAGAGGTTGAACTATATCAGTGCTAGAATGACAGAAACAAAAATGCAGCCACAGGCTGCTAATCTCATTGCCATTTTCACAACCCTGGAACAGACCCCTTTCAAATTCTGAAGTTACAAAGCCTGTCCCCAAGCACTTAATTCTCTCAATTGGTACCTTGGTGGCATCTCGGTCAACATCCCTTGCATATTGCTTTCTCTGTCTTTGCTTATTCTGTGTCCTTCTAAAGTGCCTTTCAGCCCTTTTCCCCTTATCTAAATCCTACAAGGTACAGGCATTTCCTCCACGAAGGCTGCCCCGATCTCCCAGCAATACCTCCTGCCACACCCTCTTGGTGCTTCTCCTGACACATGTCACATGGGTCTGCACTGACCTAGGGTGACCACTGTCTCAGTTTGCCTGGGACTGAAGGGTTTCCTAGTGTATTGCATTTCTATGGCTGCATAACAAACTACCACAAATTTAGTGGCCTAGAACAACACCCCTGTCTGCTGACATTTCTGTAGGTCAGTCAGAAGTCCAGGCATGGTGTGGCCGGGATCTCTGCTCAGGCTGTCAAAGGCTGAAATTCAGGTGTCCAGCAGGCTGAGTAGGTCCATGTCCATGCTCATTTAGGTTGTTGACCGAATGTAATTTCTTGCAATGTAGGCCTGATGTCCCCATCTCCTTACCAGCTGTAGGCTGGAGGCCACTCTTAGCTCCTAGAGGCCAACCTCATTACTTGCTGTGTGACACCTCCATCTTCAAAGCCTTGTTGAATCCTGCTGCACATCTCTCCAACTTCTCTGACTATAGACCCAGATTTACAGTGCTTGTCTGATAAAGTCGGGTCCACCCAGCTAATCTCCCTATTTTAAAGTCAACTTAATTATGTCTGCAAAACCCTTTTATGATAACACCTACATTTAAGGTTTGATTGAAGAACTGGAGAAGGTGTGTGTACAGCAGGGGCTGGGAATTTTGGGAATCATCCTACAGTTCTGTCTCCCACACCTGGCATGCAGGATTCTCAATGCTAAAGCTGGGGCAGGCCCAGGCAGACTGGAACATTGGTCACCTGTTAGTGAGTTCAGCAAGGGTGGGAATGGTTATTTATCTCTCTTCCCCACTTCTGCTCCTAAACCACAGCTCTGCACACAGGTTTTTGGTCAGGTTCATTGTATCTGGGCACTGTGCATCAGTGCCATGCAGCAGTAGGACATAGTGACAGACAGCAAGGGTGCCAAGTCAGACACAACTGAGTTGAGTGCTCACTTACCAGCTTTGTGATTTTTGACTTGATGGTTAAATTCTCTGAGCTTCATATATATTTTTTCTCCTATAAAATAGGAATAGTGAGGCTGGCTGGTTAGCTCAGTTGATCAGCACATGGTGCTAACACCAAGGTCCAGGATTTGACACCTGTTCTGGCAAGCTTCCAAAAACCCAACAACCCCCCTCCCCAAACAAAAAATAGGGGTAGTAACAGTGCTCATATAATAAAGTTGCTATGAGGCTTAAATACACTCGTGCACACAAAGCATTGAACTCAAGGCCTGGTGTATAGTCAGCACGCAGCAAAGCCAGCTGTTATTACTATTATTAACCACACCAGAGCCAGCAGAGTGCTAGACACAAGCATTGCCTGTGATGCCATCTCTAGAACAAGATGCAGAGTGAAGGGCTCCCTGTCTGATCATTCATACTCCCTGGAGCTTGGAAAAATAGAAAGATTTTCCTTCAGTGATGTCCTGGCCAACCTAGGTAATTGAGCTCTACTCTGAAAATTCCTCTGGTAATTTAGTGCAAGAAACACATCTTCCTTCAATTTAAAACTTTTGGGTGGTATAGCAGTACAGATGTTAAATATTTTCTGTATATGACTCCAGAGGGTAGGGGGTGGGTTGGTAATTCTGAATCCTTTGAACATCTTAGGGTCTCTCTGGATGAAAGGTACGTGTTGAATATGGCATTTTATGAAATTAAAAGAAAATAATTTTCTGCTAAAACAGCTGTGGGATCTCTGCAGACCAGAGGGATATCTCAAAGAGTCCATGTACCTCAGAGCACAGGGCCTTTTGGAAAACATCTGGAAACTGCACATCCAACTTCATACATGACAAACCAAGTATGAAGTTGTTTATTGAGGAATTCCTCAGTTTCAGGGCATTTCATTGAAAAAAAAAAAAAGAGAGACTTCTTTTAGTGCAAATTTCTGCCATGAAAAATGTACTAACAGGGTTTTATTGTTTCAATTAAAATAATTTCAACTTTAAATGATTCTTTACAAAACAACACACAGACAGACACAAAGGAAAGACATCGAAACTTCCTCTTCTCCTCTTCCTCCTCTGAAAGTATACAGCTTTAGCCTTACAGGGGGATTTACTGCTTTGTCCTGAATCCAGCAAACCAGGTGGTCACACACTCAGCAAACCAATAACAATTACAGACATTACAATTTTCTACTTCGCTGCCATAAACAAACACTGAGCAATGGGGCAAAGAACGCCTGGAACATCAGCAACTTGAATAGAAAAGGAATACAAACAGAACAGTGTCCCAGGATTTCGACTAGAGCTCGAGAAGAAAGAAAAGCTCCTTCCTCCTCCTCCCTTCAACACAAATGCTCCAATGGAGGATCTCCTAATACCTAAGCTTAGTGGAGCTTAGCAAACTGTAACAGGCCCAAACAAGGGCCATCGTGACCTCCACGATGAATCACTTTAGTAAATCGTCAGGGAGATAGACTTCCCTTACTCCCTGCCCTTTCTTAGCCTTCCTGAAGATATTTAAGGAGTTGAAGTTGAGGAGAAATTAAAGAAAAAAAATTGTCTTTTTAATTCAGTTTATCAATGTGGAGTGTGTTTTCCATCATGAGTGGGTTTTTTAAAAAATATTTCTTAAATCTGTGAGCTGCCCTGCTTTCCTTTTTCACGTCATTTAAAAGAAAGTTCCATCCCCAAATGACTGATGTAATTTATAGCTATCTTTTCTTAGTGATTGTCTCTGACTGTCTGGTCAAGACAGGACTTTAGAGGTCACATAAGTCCTGTGATTACTTAACATGGCTGGTTTTCAGCAATAGACTGGAGGTTCCTGGACCTGTGGAACCAGAACCTGGAGGCTGACCCAGAAAATGTGTTTGAATCCGATACAGCCTGTTGGTGGAACATCTGGGAACCACAGGGGATCGAAGTCTGCTCCCCACCCTCATTACCCCCAATTTATAGATGTGAAAACGAGTTCCAGAAAGAGGCTATGATCTGTCCAAGTTGTCCAATAAATTAATGGCAGAGGCCTCCTGACTCTCAATCCAGGACTGTTCCCATGGCCTGTTAATCTTCTTGTAAAGGTCTCCTTTTTGGCCTGTTGAGGGACGGGGACAATTCCCCAGCAGGTGGGTGTGATGTGTTCTTAGGAGTCACTTTTCAGGGGCCCCTGAGCATGACGGGCTCAGGAATAGTCACCTAGTGATGGTGAAGGCCAGTGTATGAATTTGCAGGGGAGCTGCCTCTTCTGGTGACCACATTCACGTCATAGAAACCTCACTAGGAAGAAACTGTTCCTTGCCCATCTCGCTCCGTTTGGCTCAGAGTCCTTCAGGTCACTTCTCTTGTCTGGTGTGTTTGTCCAAGACCAGTTGATACAGCTAAATTTGAGATTCACAGTAGCAATGATACTGGTAGACTCTCTCTCTCTCTCTGTCTCTCTCTCTGTCTCTCTCTCTCCTCCTTCCCTCCCTCCCTCCCTTCTTTCCTGTAAGAAGAGATGGCAGTTATTTCCTTTAACCACTAATCCTTAGAATACATTATTGCCGCTGGCTGTTGAGGGGATCTGAACTCTGTAGAGTATTTTTATTCATGGGAACATAATGAGCATCTGTGAAGCTAAGCCATGGAGCTGATAGCACCACTTCTGTGCTCAGGAGGCACCTCCTTGTCTCTAGTCAGGATGCTTCTTGGGAGCGGCACTGGTGGGCAGCTATACACCTTGGGCTCATGCCTTCTTTCCTTACTAAAAAGGAGAAAAAGTTCTCACTCAGCCTGTCATCACCCCTCAGTTTTGCCACTGCAGTCCGTGGTGGGGAGAGAGAAGGGGAGCAGTTTTCATCTCTTAGTTTGTTGATTATTTGGAAAGCCAGCAACCCTACTTAGCACTATTTCTTCTCTTCTTCACCTCCTCTTCTTTCCTCTTCTCTGTTTTCTTTTCTTTCCTTTCTTCCTCTCAGCCTTTTTGCCTCTTTCTTCATCCTCGATTGTCGTGCTCCTCCTTCTCTCCTGCCCCAGAGCCTGGCACAGAGAGGAGGAGGAGGTGCGGGAGAAAGCTGTGAGCAAAGGGATGCAAGAGTGTAATGACGTCATCCTCATGGCTCTGGTCTGGGCACCTGGGTGGAGGTCTGGGATGGCATAATCCACAATCTGGACTACTTATGCAGTGGGCTCTTTCCTGGAATTCCCTGCTGCCACATCCTAGTTGATGTGGGGAACCATGTGAAGGCACAGTTCATTTTGGGAAGAGAGTGAATTTGGTGGCCTCGGTGCTGAGCTACAATCCTCTTCTCCCGCCCGCACCACACGGTCTCAGGGCATGTTTTCATTTCTGCACAAGATGGACCTCAGCTGCAACTTGAGGGGCCTGGACATAACTGTGACAGCAAAAATAAAACCACCAACATCTACTCCAAACCAATTCCTTCTCCCACTACCATTTTTATTAAGCACCACATTTTGTAACCTGAGAGTCATCCTACATTCAGTGCTGTGCAGAGCCATATTAGAGATTGAGGCAAAAGGAAAAAAATTAGTTATAGATCCTGTCTTTATTTAAAATTTTAGTATTTCATATGCCATGAATGTTTGAATTAATTTTTATTTTAAAAAAATATTGGATCAAAATATTATTAATCTTGATAACTGAGTTTTTTGATACTCCCTTAGATTTTGCACACTGGTCTTAGCTTTGACTAAACTCCTCCCAACTCTCCCAGTGCAATTTAGTTGGTGACCAAGTCCTAAGTCCTGCCAGTTCCACCTTTTAACTCTCTGATGCTCTCTCTCTTTCTAGTCAGGACGATGTCAACAGCCTGCTAACTTGTCTTCCGGATTCCATCTGCTCTTGCTCTCTTTCAGTCCTTTTCCTCCCGGAATTCCAGGGTGACTTTCTAGAATGTGGCTGCTATACTGGCCTGCCATACAGGTTGTCCCCGACTCTTGCACTCTGCTCCTTCCCCCTTGGGGAGTAGCCTTGGGTGGGGCTGACCTCATCACCCGTTCTGGGGGAGGCCCTGGTTGGTGAACACCTCAGCAGTGAGCTCAGCAGGGCTCCAATCGCAGTCAGGCACAGGATGTTTCTGGATGGCTGCAGGGAGAAGAGACCTCTCCCTTCCTCGCTCTGAGCCATGCTGAGTGCAGATGGCAGGCCCAGAAATGCTATAGAAGTTTGGCTACTAGGAGAGACTCCATTCAAGATGAAGGTGACACAGGGAGGAGACTAGAGCTGAGAATAACAGAAACTCAGCTGAGGATAGATCCAACAGAGTCTGAGATGTCTCTGCTTCTGGACTTTTCCCCTAAACAAGCCAATGAATTGCTGTACAACTGAAAGCTGTTTGTGGGGATCCTCACTGAAGTAGCTATACAGTGTCCCACGGATACACTATTTTTAATGAGGCCTCTATCATTGAGCTTTAAGATTATTTCTGTTGTTGTTTGTTTATTACAAATTATACTGCAGCGAATACCTCTATAGAGTTTTTTTGCATATGTAAAATATTTTGTAGGAAAAATAACTAGAAGTAGAATTGCTGCACTGAAGGGTATGTACACTTTTATTTTGATAGAAACTGCCAAATTATACTCTCAAAAGAACAAACCATCAGGAACAGAGTTTGAGAATGCTCAGGGGTAAAATAGTAAACACATTGAACAACATCTGCAGATCAATGCAGATGTCAGCCATCAGCCTGAGGTGCAGAAGCTGGGCCTTTTGGGGTCCTCTGCTTATCCAGGTGTTACCCTTTAATAGCTGAAGGGTGAGGAGTCAGGGGTCCCAAGGGAGAGAGACCAGGGTGGCCAGGTCAGCAGGGTGCACTGAGAAGTTTGGGTCAGTAGCTGTTTCCCAGTTGTCATGGAACTGCTTAGGTAGTTGATCTGTTTGTCTACTCCTGCACTAATGCACCAGTGCAGGAATATTGTTAAAATGCTATGCAACTTGCTACAGCTTGATAGTAAGTCACGATGCAAGCTTCTCTTTATTGTTCTTTTTCAAAATTCTCTTGGTTATATTTTTTCATTTTCTTTCCCAGATGAAGTTTGTGCAAAAGGCTTAACTCTGATTTCTAGATGGCTAATTTCATCTTCTGCTGAAGAGGGACTGCATCGTCCCTTCCTGAAGCAGATCTTTGACCAGGTCTACCAGTCATTGTTTGTGTTATTTTTCTGAATTAACTAGTTAAAACAAAAACTAAAGTGACTATGTGAAATAAAAGTCAGAGAATGCAGGGCTAGGAAAAAATTGATGGATGAAAAGAGAAAGCTCTCAGCCTGTTTTATCCCATTTCACAGTGAAAACACTTGGGTTCAGAAAGGTGAAGTGATGTAGGGAAGGCCACACTGACCATGGGTAGCAGATAGGGACACAGGGCTTAGGGCTGCTGACCATCAATGCCCATCTTCCCCAGGCCAGGTGACCTCTGTGTTGCAGTGCTTTTGTGAACTGATAAAGCCCTTGACAGCTTTCAGGACATGCTGTGCAGATTATTTCATATTTCCTGTCTGCTTACACAATTAGTAAAGGTGATGTGATGGTGTTAGAAGTGTGTCTGAGTCCTTGCAGTTAAGTGTCCCAGGCATTTCTGGAGATGCTATACTTCTGAAGAAGATCCCCCTTACCCTACTGTATTTTCTTCATACCACATATCATCACCTGAAATATTATTTATTATTTCTATTTACCATCTGTCATGCCCACCCCCCTTTCCCATAACAGGAGTTTCTTTAGGGAAGGGACTTTGTTTTTTTTTGTGACTGTATCCCTACATGCCTATAACAATGCCTGGCACACAGTAGCTGCTCAATTAATGTTTGCTGAGTGACTAGATGCACTTAGTGACTGAAGACGCTCCTATAGATTTGTAGCCTGTTTCTCTAGGGAGCTGAGGAGGTTGACACCAGTGAATGCCACAGCCCTGTTAGAGGTGCAAATTGGGCCAGAAGTCAGGCAGGAGGTAGGGGGCACCAATAGAGATTGTGGACACAGTCTCAAGAGTCTTGGCACCAGGGCACAAAGACCCCAACCAAATAGTCCTAGAGAATTTAATGATTCTTTTTACCATTCACTGAATTTCTTTCCAAAATTTTCAAATGTTAAGGAGGAATAGAAGTAGGAAGATTGTTTATGATCTTTGGTCTATTTTTTCTTTTTTTTAACCTTGAAGCTGAGTGAACAAAAACAATGGGCTCCACATAGAAGAATGTTGAGTGTTGCATTTGGTTTTGCCTACATTCATCAGGGCATTTAGTAGTGAAAGAAGGGCTCAGCTGGTTAGAGCATGCCGTGTTATAGCACCAAGGTCAAGGGTTTGGATCCCTGCATTGGCCACCTGCCCCCCCCCCAAAAAAAGTGAAAGAAGAATGGTATCATGGAGTGGGATTAACAAGTGCTGGTTTATTGTGAGTTTGGCCAAGTTCAGAGACTACTTGACACAGAGTCTGCCACCCACTTCTCAGGACCAGGAAAAAGTAACTACAAATATCTTATTACTTTACTGAACTTGGTCTCCTCATCTGGAAAATGAGTGTGACAAAGACCTCCTTTGCAGCATTTGAGGATGACAGAAGCTGGTGAGTGTGAAAAAGACTGTCAGAAGTTGTGCCAATGCATCCTCGTTTTCACTAGAAAAGGAGGGGAATTCTGCATGGTGAAAGTGGCATTACCTAAATGGCAGTAATTATTGAGATATCAATGTGGAATTCAATCTTATTATATTTTTCCATCTTTCATTCTAGGAAGATTGTTAGGCCTTTGGGTTTCCCCATCTCAGGACTCTTTGGGCCTTGCTTTAGAGAAGATTGTGCTAATTGGGGAAGAGGCAGTGGGGGACACCAGGGAGCGGGAGCAGAAGGAGAATCAGGTGAGGGGAGGGGAAGGTGGGCTGTAGAGTTTCTCCAGACTTAAGAGAGCAGCGGTGTGGGGCTCCAAGGCCCCTTCTTCCTCCTTCCCAGGGCCACAGGGTGGAAGCAGAGCCTCAGGAAGGAGAGGCTGCAGGCCCAGAGACCCCCATCTTTGTAAAGGCCACAGCCCAGGAGCAGAGCCTTGGGCTGTGAGGACATCAGTGTGCTGGTGGGGAATGAAAACTGTGGGCCTCCTGTACTGTGGCTCTACTTCTACACCTCGGTCCCTCCCATGCCCCCAGGTGGGTGGGGCTGCTCACTCGAGAATGACTGAACTGGTACATTGCTCCACCAACTCAGTGAACTGGGGCCTCCTAATCAGAATTAATTCGTTTTTAGAAAAATTATGTGGCGTTTTTTTCATGCCAAGTTTGTGGAATAAAGGCTATACCTGCTCCATATAGAACACAATGTTTAATAATACCCTTGGGTAAAAGTGTTAGGTAAAATAGCGACTCCTGAAAGATGCATGTCCTGAAAGAACCAGTAGAAATTGGGAAATCTCTGTCCTATTTCTGCCTCTGACACTAACAAGCTCTGTGATCTTAAGTAAGTCATTACCACCATCTATACCTCCCATTTATTTATTGATCAAACAAAGGGAACTGGGCTAAATTCCTGGTCCACGTTACTACAAGTTTAGAATGGATTTGGGAAACATGAAATGGTCATGAAACCATATTCTTCACTAAGGATACAGTTTTAGAAGGTGTTCCAGTACTATCAATTTCTACTTCAAAAATAATTGACTTTTTGAGAAAGCAGTTTCTGCAATTGCAGACATCTGAGTAAATGTGACATTATGACTGTTACCTGCTTAAGCAACACTTGTTCATGCACTTGTGGTCTCTCTGTCGGGATTTTGGTCTTCACAGCAATACCTATTTCTTGAGATTTTTATTTTAAAAAGAAAAGAGCCTTTGAAAAAAAGCCAATTCTTCTATAACGAGCTCATCTTTCACCGGGGCTGGAACAGTGTAAACACAACTGCATGAGCCTCCATGTTTATGTTTTCTCAATGACTTCCAGATCAAATTTGCTGTGTTTACAAGTTGGAGACACTTTTTCTAACCGCCGGCATTGCAAAGTCAAATGGGGGTTGGGGGGGTTGGGAGGGGGTGACACCCCAGCTGGGTTCTCTCTGCTTTGAGTTATCCTGACAACACCTCCATGGATGCCCCAGCAGGAAGAGCGCCTAGCTCAGCAGCCGCCTGCAGACACTGGCTTTTCATACTTAAATCGAAACAAGATGCCGGGTTATTATTATTATTATTTTAAACTTTAAGCCTTAGGCCCAGAGGTAGGATGCTGACTGCAGAGGTAATCTTTTCCCCCCATGCTTGACAATTGCTTTAATTTTCCCTATGTCTCCTACAGTGCTTGCCTCATCCAGACCTCATGAATCTCACTTTGAAGTTTCTCTTAATTTCCTTGAATCATGAATGGTGTTAACCTAATGCCCAGAAGCCCCTGGGGGCCATGGAGTTTGCAGATCATCTATTAAGATGTCCATTAGTGTTCTGTAAAAACTTCAAATACGAAGCCCTTGAATCTTTTCTCTTTTTCAAAAAATCATATTCCTTTAAAACAACCATTTCACTTAAATCACCTTATGCTAGATGTTTAGTGCTTACAGGAGATGGTACTTTGACCATGGAGCTGGCGTCTGAACTAGCTGTCCCAAATGTCCTTTCAGGGTTTTCGTCGGTGGACAATGGAGGTTATCAGTTCATCTGTCACTGTCTTGCTGTTCTTCCAGGGAGTCCGCAGCCTGGAGAGGAAAGAGTGGACTTGGCTGCAGAAACCTGAGCTGCCACGGACAGCTGCTGGGCCCCACTGACAGATGCTGGGCTGTGTAACCTTGGCTGAGTCTCTGATTCTCTGGGGCCCAGTTTCCTTCTCAGCCTTCTTGCCTCACAGGATAAGCTGCAGTTCCCTGGGACATGCTAGGTGTGAAAGGACTTTGTACCCAGCAAAGTGCTGTAGAAGTAAAAAGTAAAACGTTTTATCATCATCAAGTGAAGATTCTTGGAAATGTGGCTAATGGGGATCAGGGATGCTGTCTGTTGCTATGCAACTAGGGATGTTTGTAAAAACAAGTAGTTTTTTTTTTTTTTTTTTAAATCATTGACATCCTTGAAACTCAGGCATGAGATGTCCTGGTGTCTCTGCAGCACTCTTCTTCCCTTTTCTTGGACTCTGCCATGACTGTGGCAAGTGGCTTCCCTGTCTGGGACTCCCAGGGTCCCTCTGTCAACTGGAAGGTCAGACTTGTGATGTTTAAGGAGCCTTCCAGCTCCAATGGCCGCGATCTGGCTCCACGGTCCTCAGGCTGGTGTGCAGGAAGATGTGACAGGATTGGAGGGGAGAAAAAAGAGAATCTTTAGTTACACCTCAATTGTAGGTTTTTTGGGAGGAAATAAATAAGGAAATGAAAACTATTACAGGAAACTCAGATCTAAATCAGTTTCAGTGATCATTCTTAGAGGTTTTTATTTCACCCAAATTATGTATTCTTTGGCCATCCCCCCCACACATACGCATGTGTGTGCATCATACATACACTTACGTCTGCTCTTTCTTTCAGTTTGATGGTACGTGTCTTATTGTAAGCTATTTAAAATGTTTTCAAAATTGGGTAAGTAAAAATATATTGCTTTTAAAAGTAAAAAAAAAAAATTTTAAAGTAGACTGTACTCCTCTGTTTTTTCAGTACTTTAATCTTGTTCCTGCAACTCATAGTACAGGGAGCTGTGCTGGCTGTTAATTAAACAAAGCCTTGACCTGGGTCTGGAGTTTTCCTAGTCTGGCTCTGATGTGGCATGCTGTGTGACCTTGGGACAGTCACTTTCCCTTTCTGATCACATTCACCTCATTTGGAAAATGGAGGGTTTGGATCAGATAATCTCTGAGGTTTCTTCTAGACATAAAGCTCTCCATATAGGTTCTGCTCACTTTAATAAAACCCAACATCTGAAATAATTAATAAATGAAATCCACTCTCCCAAACACCTTTTTAGTAGTAAAAGTAAAACTGTTAGAATTATAAAAAATAATTTTTAAAAATAGCTGCTTCATTTTAGAAATAATTTATGTGTAGCATTTCAAATTCTCCATACCCGTAATTGATGATATTCTGTATAGGTGGGTATTTCACTGATGGTTCTTTATCCTTAGTCGCTGACCCTCCTACATCCATCAGACAAATTCCCAAGAAACATCCCTGTAATGTTCAGCTGAAATCTCTAATGGGTGTGATCAAATCAGGCTTAATGTGTGCTCTGGTGAGCAGTCACTTTGAAAGCGTGTGTTGCTTTCTCATTATCATTTTATTTCCACCATTAGCCACATTTAAAAATATAAATCACTATTAACACCTTTCGGAATGGAGGTTAACCCTCTCACCTCAGAGCTGATCATCATCACAAGTGACAAAGTGGGCATTGTGGAAAGGATGAGGAACACAGAGTCAAAGAGTCATGCACGGTATGACCTTGGGGATGTCACTTCCCCTCTCCGGGCCTAAGTTTCCTTGTATGTAATTGAGGGGTTGGCCTAGGACCGTTGGAAAGGCCTTCTGGCCCTGCTATGGACTGAATGTTTGTGTCTCCCCCAGAATTCACATGTTGAAACCTAATCCCCAGTGTGATGGTGTTAGGAGACACCAACCTTTGGGAGGTGATTAATATCCTTAGAAGAGGCTGAAGAGACCAGAGTTCACCCATTCCACCATGTGAGGACACAGTGAGAAGGTGCCACTTGTGAACCAGAAAATGGGCCCTTACCAGGCACCAAATCTGCTTGTGCCTTGATCTTGGACTTCCCAGCCTCCAGAACTGTGAGCAATAAATTTCTGTTGTTTATAAAGCCACCTAGTCTGTGGCATTTTGTTATGGCAGCCTGAATGGACTAAGATACGTGGGGATGTTGTCCAATAATCTCAGCAGTCACTGGGCTGCTCTGCAGAAAAAGCACATCCCTTCAAACAATTCTGTTGACTGCCCCTCCCTCAGTTTAGGTTGATATATAATATACCCAATAAATAGTGTCCTTCAGCTTGAGAAGGGAGACACTTGTTCTTCAGACCTGAGAAAATCACCATCAGGGAGAGAAGGGGGGAGTCAACAAGGATTTAACTTAAGAAGCATAAATTGAGATCTTGGTTGTTTGAGCTTCCATCCCCCTACCCTCTCCTAACCCACAGCAGCCCCAGCTCAACTACCTCCTGGGCTGAATTGCATTGAGATGCAATTTCCTTGTAATCCTGCAAGAATAAAGACATGTCTATGGTAGGTGGGTTTCAGGGTCCTGGGGAACAGGTGAAAAGGCTCAACTTCTCTCTAATGGTCTAGGGAGGGGCCTTCCAACTTTTAGAGACACATAAATCTCTTTAAAAAGTGAAGTCTAATGTGGAACCCAGTATCTAAAACAAATAAAAATGGTGTTTAGCTGGCATAACTTTATGTTCTACATTTATAACATTAATTATAAATTCAACAGGAAATTGTTTTGACTAAGAAAATTTTGAAGTTATAGAATATGGATGACAGTTGCTGTCTTATCAGCCTCCGCATCTGATAAACTTTTGCATTTTGTTTTGTTACATCCTTTCCAGACTGCAAATGGAAACTTTTTTCTAAGGGTGGCGTTGCAGTCACAGGACACTCCTCAAGTGTACAGAGAGAACAAGCTTTTTATTCTGAGGTCAGCCCTAAAACGAGTTACAGGTTTCTATGGTATCAGTTTCTGATGTGTTAATAATGTTGTATAATTCAATTGAGTGTGCCTATTATTTCTTGTTTTTGTTTTTTAAAAATATTTCTAGCTATATTATAAAAACGTAGGTTTAGTTGTAATACTTGTAGAAGTTCTGCATCACTTTGGAGGAATGTCTTTGGGAAGTGGACCTGAAGAATTCTAGGAGTCTGAGGCAGCCCTACCGGGGGATGTGAGTGAAATACATTCTCTGTCCCACAGAGGCAGGGGAAAGGGTCTAGGGTGACCACATGTGGACGATAGGTAAGCCGCGTTTAAAGTTAGGTCCTCCACTTACTGGATCTCTGACACCTCCCGCCTCCCTTGGTGGAATAGCCCTCAGCAGGCTCCAGACCCCACCTGGAAAGGCCACTGGAGCTGGCATGTTAGAGCAAGCACAGCCTTTCCCGGGGACCACCGTGGGGGTGGGAATGGTGGGCTTCAGAAGATTCCAGGGAGAAGGCAATCCTAGATAAAGAGGCTATCTGCCTTCCAGCTACCTTCCACAACCTCATCCCACCGCCTAGCAAGTTTCCTTTCAGTGCCAAACCCGGAGGCTTTGGGGTTTATTTTAGTAAGAAAGCCAGTATTTCCTTAATAATCCAGTGTGCCAAGTTGTGTATTGGACATTGTAGGGACGCAGAGAGGAATAAGCTCAGGCCAGCCCCAGCGGCTCACAGTCAACAGAAACGTGAGCTTTCAAGCCCTTTCACCTGAGAGAGAAGCTGGGTTTACGGTGCTCCTCAAATATTATTTTCAACATTGACTTGTCTCAAAGATCTTTGGGCACTAATTCACATTTTCAGTCCCAGAAGATCTGCTTAAATGTTGGCTGCCTTCTGCTCCTCCCCCACCTCTGAGGCGTGAGAAAGCGCGCGGCACGTCTGCCCGTGATTGATGGCCCAGCTCTCTCTTTGTGTTCCTTGGCCAGTAGGTTTAGAGTCCAGATTATTTCAAAGTGGCAAGAAACAGTCAGCATGAGGTATCTTCGAAATCTTGGAGACACCCGGTCACATGCTAGCAACATCATACAACTAAAGGAATTTTTAAAACACAGTACGACTCTGATATTTGTTAGTCAAGGCTGAAGCCTTTACTTCTCAGGAAGTGAGGAATAGAATCCTAGGGAAACTAATTTTGCATAGGAGAAAAGTAAGTATAATAAGGAGCAATGTCTTGCCTAAGCCCATAAACTATTTCTCCTTTCTCAGCGGTCTCCAACGGTGAAGGGAGGGGTGGAGTGGGAGCCCTGAGCTCTGTGTCCCTCTCTCTTAAGTGAGGGGATAGGACTCAGCATGCGATTCTCAATCTCTGAACCCACAGACTTCTAGAGGTTGTTAGAGGTGTTAATGGTGTGGAGGATGAGAAGAGGTCTGTGAGCAATTTTCAATATTTCAAAGAGCTTAAGGGGAATATTGCTTTTGCCTGGATACAGGTCACACAGTCTGATGGACACCTCCTTTCTTTGTTTTTGACTGTGTGGTTACCCTGGGGATACTTCATACAAACCAGAAGCTATGCCTAGCCAAATAGAATGGTGGTGAGTCACCTGGGCTCTGACAGCAGACAGATCTGGGGTCAAACCCGTGTTCATCCACTTCCTAGCAAAGTGACTTTGATGGAACTACTTGATCTCTCTGAACCTCCATGCCCTCATCTATAAAATAAGGACAGTAATAACATCTACCTCAGAGTGTTGTTGGGGTTGGTCCGTAGTAAGCCCTTGGTCAAAGGTAGCTGCTATTGTTAACAGTTTTGAATTATAAAAAAATGAGAAACTGAATTATTATTTTTAAAAAGTAGCACATTAGTAGGCAAAAATCTTTCAAAACTTGTAGCTCAGAAGGGTTCTAGGCAATGAAAGGTTGGGACCCTTTATGCCAGGTGACCCCAAGATTTTTCACTTTCAGTGAGGCTGTGGAATGGACATATGTGCACGATTAAAATTTCACTGGGAAACTTTCATTTCATTCCCTTGGGCTGATTATGCATATCCTCTGGTGTCATAAGACTTAAGCCCAGGACCATAGTGCAGGCCACATACCCCGTGGTGACCTCCTTCTAAGCCACCTTTGTGCCCTCCAGATTGAAAACTGTTGATTGAAAAAGGCAGAACAATACCCTCTGTCATGATGGCTGCAGATCACATTCAATCAGGACAGCATTCTACTGATTCAAAAGACACACACACACACACACACACACACACACACACACACACACACACACACACACACACACACACACACACACACACACACACACACACACTCTTCCCAGATGATGACATCAGTGCCCTGGGGAGAATGGAGGAGATTTGAGGACAGTTTACCTGGAATGAAGGTTTCAATCACATTACCAGTGGTGGGTGGAAGCAAGTCGAGTCGGTGAGGCCTGTTCTAGGATTTTCCTTAATACTCAATAATCTTACTGCTACTCTTTGTTGTTGACGCTTTCTTGGCAACATGTTGACACACATGGTTTTCTTCTTTAAAAAAATACTGTGAACCTAAAACTGCTCCAAAAATAATCTATTTAAAAAGAATGTGCGTGTGTTGTGCTGAAAGCAGTGCCACAAAACTTAAAATTTGGTTCCCAAATTTTCTTCATTGTTTATATGTTATATGACTTGAAGGCTAGAGATGTGTACCTAATAAAATTTCCTATTTATTGAGCCCCTGTAGAAATTTCCTGCTAAATGCCAACCCTTTTCTCCTTGCTCCTAACACACAGCCCTACTACCTGTTTACTTTGCAGTGCATGCTCTTTAGAAGGTCTCTTTCAGGTTTTCTTTTTCATCACAAGAGATACTGCCATGAATAACAAGGTCTTTCTTCCTACAGTTGAAGATTTCAGCTTTAAAAAATGTAATAAATTCATTTTCTTCTAAGACACTTAAAATGTAATAGTTCATTGAAGGGGGTGGGTGAATTTCATTGTTGAAATCCCTTTCATTTTGGTCAAGACTAAAATGAAAGGAATGGAGATTAACAGTTCAAAAATGGAGATTGTTAATTAAAATTAACTACAATTACACATCTTGTCGTGCAGCTCACTGGGAATCATTTCTCTCCTGCTTAATTAGGATGATAAAAACTTACCTTTACTAGGATAAAATGAAGTCATCCTTGTCAGATAGGAAAATTGTTTACTGAGGCTGGCTGCAGAAGTATTGTTTTTCTACAATGAAAAAAAAAAAAAAAAAAGAAAAAAAAAAGCCCCTAAAGTGATTTGTTAAATGAAGTTGTTTTCCAGATCTAACTATGTGGGGTCTTCAAAAAGTTCATGGAAATATTCATATTACCTTTAATTCTATTTTTCCGTGAACTTTTTGAAGTACCCTTGTATATGTGGGTGCATGTTTGAATATGAAGAAAAGTGACTCACATTATGAATCCAGACATAGTAAACCAAATGTATTTAGACTTCTATAATTGGGACTTTCAGAATTGTACATATCTTAACAAGTACACAATGTTAAAATCATTGACATTACTGAACCCATACTCAAAATGTCCTGTGCCTGTGTTATGTGATTTATTAGATATGGTGATTATCATGTCCCCAAAGGAGAGGAATTTATTCTTACATGGTTATTGCTACACAGTCATGTAGCTATGATACTGTTACTAAGCAAGGCATCACCTTTTAAGAAGTGCCTCTCCCCTAGAGAAATAAAGTGATTCTAAAGGAAGTAGAGGAGTGAGGAAAAAAAATAGAACTATGAGCTCTAACCTCTGGAATAGTTCCAACTCTGCAGTAAATGAGAGCAAGACTCTACCCTAACAGGAACACTCTTCTGTAATTGGCTCAAGTTATTAGGAGGGACCCTGTCCACAGGGAAGCTGTTCACTCCTGTTGCCATCTGTTTTGCCCACCACTGGCCTTGGATAATTTGTTAAAGGTAAAGAACAGTTCTTTTATGTTTAAATCTCACTGCCTCTGAAACTGCCCTTCAGAAACCCTAGCATTCCCATTCTCTCTTTTCTTGGCAACACTGAAAGTCTTTTGTAAACATCCTCCCGGAAAAGCCTCTGTAGATCTGTCTGATAAACTTCGAATGGGAAAGAGTTTAAACTCCTGTCTGAGAATAGATTGGACAGAGAATTTAAAAGATTATTCCCTTCATAGAAGCAGCTGAAATCACCATGCCTGAAAAGGTGTCAAGGAGCAACAGAAAGGATACAGTCCCACTCTGTCTCTGCAGGGCTTTTTTCTTTCTCAGAACCTGGTTGCTAATCAGGAGGAAGGACTCCAGGCTCTTGGTCCTAAATGCACAAAATCGGGAAAGCAAACACAATGAAACACTAAAAGATGTGCTCAAAGTAATTCAGAGCTAACTTACATAAACTTCTCTAACCAAACAGAAATAGCCCATCAGGTCAGAAATGCAAAAAAAAAAATTTTTTTTTAATTGTTGGCAAACTCAAGTCTCATTTATTAAATTCATCCATCTCTCCTTCTTCCCAACCCTCCTCCACCACAGGTCAAAAGAAATGTATTTGTCTATTCAAACATATTGATTTCCTCCTAAATTTAATTTCCTTAGGAACCATATTGAAAAGAAGGATAAAGACCCTGATGGGTGTCAGGGAAAGCTCTCTCTTTCTCTTGTCCTACCTTGGAATGCAGCTTTTTTTTTTTTTTTTTTTCACTTTTGATGAACAATGAGAGTTTCCCAGGAGACACTGTCAGAGATTAGATGATGGTTTCTTCAAAGTAGAGGGGATTCCCACACTGGATGGAGGTAGGACCAGAAAACTCCGATACCCCTCCAGTTCTAAGGCACTGTGGGCCTTCAAACCCACCCCAGAGGGCCACTTGTGCTTCAGAAGCGATTGGTGCAAGTCTCAAGAAATCAGATTTATATGCTGACCCCACCTCCCACCCAGGTGATCACACAGCAGGTGTGGATGCTTGGTAGGGACACAGCGCATTGTAAGTTTGTTAGGCCAGAGGATGAGTGATTGGGGAGAATGCTGGACTAGGTGATGTTAAAACAAAACCAACAAATGAACAAAAAACCTTCTCTTTGAGTGGTATCTCTTCAGTGAGACGTGAACTCCTAGATGACAGGCTACATTTATTTTTTAAATTTTTATTAAGGTATAATTGACATAAACTAAACTGCACATAAAGTGTACAGTTTGATAAGTTTGGACATATATCTACACCCATTAAACCATCACCACAATCAAGATAGTGAATATATCTATTACTCTCAAAAATTTCCTCATGTCCCTTTGTGATACTTCTCTGCCCTCTCACATACCCTGTTTCTCCCCATCCCCAGTCTCTAGGCAACCACTGATTTGCCTCGTGCCACTGTAGATTAGTTTGCATTTTGTAGAATTTTAAATAAATGAAAACATACAGGAGGTTCTCTTACTTATCTGGCTTCTTGTACTCAGCATGATTATTTTGAGATTCACTCATGTTGCTGCAGTATCAATAGTTTATTCCATTTTATTGCTGAGTAGTAATCCATTGTATGGATAGATCCATTCACTCATTGATAAACATTTGTATTGTTTCCAGTCTGAGTTACAAATAAAGCTGCCTTGAATATTTTATGTACAAGTCTTTGTATGGACATAAACTTTCATTTCTCTTGAGTAAATATCTGTGAGTGGGTACATTAGGTATACGTTTAACCTTTCAAGAAATTGTTTTCCAAAATAGTTTGTACCATTTTACATGCCCACCAGTGGTGTGTTAGGGTTCTGGTTATTTCATATCACAACACTTGACATGGTTAGCCTTTTCAGTTTTATATATTCTAGTGGGTGTGTAGTAGTGGGTTCATATCTCGTAATTTTAATTTGCATTTCCCTGATGACCAGTGATTATACATCATTTCAAGTGCTTATTTGTCATTCATATTCTTCTTGGATGAATTGTCTATTTAAATGTTATGCCAATTGAATTGGTTTTTTATTTATTATGTTTTGAAAGTTCTTTATGTAATGTGGATACAATGCCCTTATCACATCTGTGATTTGCAAATATTTTCTTCAAATTCTTTTTTTCTTTTTCTCCAAAGTTTTTAATTCTCAAAGCAGTGTCTTTCAGAGAAGAGCTCTTAATTTTGATAAAACCTCATTTATAAATTTTTTGGTTCTTTTGGTGCTGTGTCTGAGAAATCTTTGCTTAGCCCTAGGTCACAAAGATTTTCCCTGATGTTTCTGCTAGTAGTTTTATAGTTTTAGGTTTTATATTTAGGTCTAATATTTATTTGGGGTTATTTCTTAAATATGATGTGAGGTATAGATAAAAGTTCTTTTTTCCCCGATTATTTATCCAATTCTTCCAGCACAATTTGTTAAATAGATTAACGTTTCTTCACTGAATTGTCTTTGTATCATTGTCGAAAATCAATTGACTGTATATGAAGGATCTATTTTTGTACTCTCCGTATTGTTCCATTAGTCTATATTTACCTGTTGTGACACCAGTACCCTACTGTCTTGATTACAGTAGCTTTAAAGTAAATCTTGAAGTCAGATTGTGTAAGTCCTCCAACTTTGTTCTTTTTCAAAAGTGTTGTGGCTATTCTATTTCCTTTGCATTTCCAAACTGGACAGAACAAGCCTAGTGTGAGACATATGGAAGAGAATCTGACTTTACAGGGCTGTTCCTGCACTGGTATCAGTTCCTTAGAAAAGAGGATTCAGAGATAGACACTAGGACCCATTAATTATACCTTTACTTAGAAGTACAGTATATAAATAAGTATCCTGAAAGATAAATGTTTAGGGACAGCCCGTGGCTCACTTGGGAGAGTGTGGTGCTGATAACACCAAGGCCATGGGTTCAGATCCCTATATAGGGATGGCCGGTTAACTCACTTGGGAGAGCGTGGTGCTGACAACACCAAGTCAAGGGTTAAGATCCCCTTGGAAGAAAAAAATAGAGGGAAGAGGAAAGACAAACTTCATGGAAGAGATAAAATTTATTGGTAGATTTTTGAGAGCACATGAGTTAGCACCTAGAGAGAATATACAAAGTATATTTAGCAAGAATTCCTACTAGATTTTTAAAAAGGGTGCATGAGAAAAAAATGGAAGACAAAGCAGAGTCTTGAAATCAAGGTCAAAGAATCTGTGCTTAATTCTCCAGGCAATAACGAGCCATGAAGATTTTTTAAGCGAGGGAGAGTTGTTATGGGAGTTGAATCGATAGCACTAACTTAGTTGCTTCCTGCTCACATCTTTTTATAGATCTAGTCACGTCTTACCTGCTTGCTATTGGAGTCAGGAGGAGAAGGAAGGGAGGAGGGGGGAAGAGAGCAAGGGAGGGCTAGGACTCGTGGGAGAGGTTGACTGGCAGTGGGGCTTTAATTTCAATGGAATGTTTTCATGGGCATCGCCTTTCCCTTCCTGGATGGGTGGATGAGCGGAGGTTCCCTAGAGTGTTTTTCTTGGGCACTTTTATTGGGTTTCAACTAAAAACACAGGATATTGGTATGTATCTTCATGGTTTAGTTTGAATTGCAGTCCACCCCCAAAACTTCCTTGAGGTTACATTTGATCTAACTCTTCTCACCATTCAAATGCCTACCAAACATAGATTTATGGAATGCTGAGCAGGAAAGGGTCTCAGAGACCATCTAAATCATCCTATCCTCTTCATTTCCCTGTTCTATGAAGAAATTAGGGTGACAGAATGTAACCCTATTCCAATAATGTGAATCTGATCACACCATGAAGATAAAACCTCTATAAAACCCTTCAATGGTAACCTAAGATCTTTAGCTACAGTGATCACATGTTCCAGTTTACCCAGAAGAGTCCTAGTTCTTGATTATTGCCCAGGTGCAATTATTGATAATAACGCCTTTCACTCCCCAGGTAAGCCAGTTTAGATGATAAGTTGTATGGTCATCCTACGTAATGCTTTTAACCCTATGAGCCCCAGGATGAAAACAGGCATTGGAGGTGGCAGGGGCGTGGGGGCCATCTCAGAGTTACTGTGAGGAGTCTGTAAGCTCATACATGCACATATAGTTTCTCAATCAGCAGAGAGAAAAGTAAAACTACTATATTTTAAGGGTCTAGGAAGAATGCTGAAGTTAAGAACAGGAATCACTTGAAAACAGGGACATGTGACCTACAGGATCTAGCCTTGTCCAGCCTTCCGCTCCCCTACTCATCTCCTGATGTTCCGCTGGCCTCCTTATGGCCCAGCCAGGAGAAACGATCCGTGGTCCCCTGACTATGTCATGTTGCTTCAGGGCTCTGTGCTTTCGAACATGTTTTCGCTCTGCTGGAAGATACCTGCCCACCACCTCACCACCTCATTCCTCCAATGCTGTGAGGTATTCCTTCTTGAGACCTTTCCTACCAGCCCCCCGACCTCCCCATTAACACTCTATATCAGTTGTATGTGTTTAGGTGCATGTTTCCCTCCCTGACTGTGAGCAACTTGAGGGGCAGGACTGTCCTTAAGCTCTGAACCCAGTGACGGGCACAAGAAGAGGATACAGGCAAATATTGTCAAGTGCATTCATTCAATTAATATATATTGAGCATTAATTTGCTCTAAGTACTATATTGCAGGGGACACAGCAGTGCACAAAACCATATCCCTGGACCCAGGGAATTGCAGCCCAGTCCACGAATGGTTGCAGTATGAGTGCATGGACAGATCTATGCATCATGCATGTGTGTACATATGTATCTGTGCCTGTTCAAGGAGTTTTCTAGAAACTTGTGTTCCTCTCGGGAGGCCAAAATGCTTCAAAACAAATCAGTCTTTTTCCATGCAGTTTCTTTGTGAATTAAGCAGCATAAATCTCTGATCTATTTAAAAACAGGGAAAGGGAAGTCAAGGGAGGCTAAAATAACTTTCCCAAGGTCACTGAGTTGAGTGGCTGGTTCCCTGGAAGAGAAGCCTCGTGCCTTGGCCCGTGGCTCAGCCCGGGTGAGGCAAGGCCATGTGCACAGCCTGGCCTGGCCTGGCCTGGCCATTTCCCACTGAGCCGTGACTGTTCACCTGGGAGTTCAGGCCTTCTCCTGGCAGCTTCCTGTTGCCCAGCGTTTGTGAAAGGCAGGGCTCTGTTTGTGCCCGTAACCAGGCAGGGGCTCTTGCCAGAAGCTAGTCCAAGGCCACAGAGGCTAAGCAGAAACCTTGTACTGTTTGTTGTGAGGAGGACTCTGTTCTCAGTGATTTATTTGTGAAATTCCTGGATTGGGAAGGAAGACTTAGAGCGGCCGAATTAAAGACCAGGTTCTGAGCAGCTTGGCAAATGAGGGATGCAAACCACCCAAGCAAGAGAAAAGGGAGAGAGAGGGAGGTTGAGATTCTCAGGCTCAGCCCTGAGATCAAGCTTTGGAGAGGGAGGAAAGATTCTAACTTTTTGCCCTCAAAATACTGTAAATCAGTCCCATTCTCTCCAGACCCACCACTCTTACCTCAATTCATTTCTGCCTTTAAACCATCCTCCCCACCCAGCTCAGAGACTTTTTTCTTCTTTCATTCAAAGCTTGCAACAACTTTGAGCTTCTCTGGGCTCCCTGCTCAACTCTCCCCTCCTGCCTTCACCACCCCCTTAATTACACATATGAACACTCTTCAGGTCAAAGAAGAATGTGAGCAAGATGTGGCTTCCTCCAGGACGGAAGGGAAAGGCGATGGCCCCACATGACATGTTACTCTCCAGCTCTGGCTGGGGGTGGTGGGAGGGCTTTATCCCAGCAGAAGCCCAGCAGGCCCTGTCTCCCTTGAGGTGGGTTTTCTCCAGCCTTGAGCAACTGTTAGATTCTATAACAGCCTCTCCCAGTTCACAGCAAATACAGAGCCATGGGGAGGGGACAGAGGTGACTTGGAGGTGCACAGAAAAGTCATCTGCTGTTGGGTAACCTGAACCCTGAAGCCCAGATTACTCAGCTGGGTTTGCCAGGGGCCTTACTCCAACAGGCTCAGACGTCTCCCTCCACCACACACTTCCTTCAGCAGTTTTAATTCCCTGCTGCTCAGCCAGTGCCCCCTCCTCACTTGTCCTGACCACACTGGCCCTTCCACTCCTTGGGGTCATTTGCTGCCTCTGTGGGCCCAAAACACCCAAACATACTAGAGTGTAAGGAGGCCTGAGTGACTGAAGATGATTTTGTTTGTGAACCCAAGGGAGAGGAGCAATGTGACAGGCAGGGAATCACTAGTTTAATTTTGATTTTTTTTTGGTGGATGGCTGGTATGGGGATCCAAACCCATGACCTTGGTGTTAAAAAGCTGCGCTCCAACCAACTAAGCTAGCCCATGAGTTTAATTTTGGAATGCTGAGTCCCATGTGTGGGGGGACACTCCTGGACAGTAACTCCCCTCACTCTCCACTCCAGGAAATCTGGAGAAAATCCAGAAAGTGGATGTCTGCTGCAGCGGGGCCCACACATAGTAGGACAGGGCCCCCTCAGAGCTGCAGAGCTCATCTTTGGAGTGGCGGCTGAACATCAGATTCCTGGACCAGCCTGACAGCATAGGATGGCCCAATCTCTGGGACCCCTTCTCCCTTCTCTTTCTCCATTTCTACTTAGAAACTTCACCCTGGAGTGGGGTCAGGTATAGGTTTCGGTGCCAAAAATAGTGCTTAGCACATATTAGGTGCATTCATTCATTTTACATTGAATGAATAAATAAGTAAATGAATAAATGAGTAAAACAGAGAAGGGAGTACAGGGAGACAAACGAGGTGGAAATCAGGATTGGGCAGAGGCTGGGGACAAGGATGGATATATGATAGATTTAAAGAGGTCTGTACCAGCCAGCCACCAAAATAAGTAATAAATAAATAAAGGGGTTCTGTGTCTTAAGGCAGAAAATATATACTTGCAATTCATGAATCATGACCATCAGCTTCCAACTGCAACATCTGGCTTAAATAGTTCCATAGTTCACATTGTCTGCACAGCTAGACCCTCATCCAAGGGGCAGGCCTATTGGGAAGCAGCTGAAGGACGCCTGGAAACCATATGACGACAAGTGACATTGCCAAGGACACAGTGAGTTGGAGCAGGGACCATCTCCAGATCAGGTTCTTCTGGCTCCACCTGGCCCCCTCCAGGGGATTTAAAGAGGCAGCTTTTCCTGGATAAGGACTGATTGGTGGCTGTGACTCATTAGCACATGAAACCAGTCAGACCTGGCCCGCTCTGCCCTCCCTCTCAATCACACCAGCCCTGGAGCCTCTTCTAACCTGTCTTCTATGTCTCCAATTGCTCCCCTGCCTTTTAAAAAATAAGCACTCATTTTGCTTGAATCTCCTCAGGAGACCCTATTTTTTCAAAATTCTTTATTTACACCTAAGTTCTGCAGAGACTGAGAGCCTAACTGGTGTCTCATTCGTTTGTCTCTCCACACTTATATCACACAGTAGATGCTCAGTAAGAGTTTAGTGCTGCGAGGAGGTAGAAAAGAAGTAGAACAGAACTCCAGGCAGCCAGGGAGCCATGAGCTTTATCAGTTTTGTTTGTGTGTTTTCTCAGCAAAGCCCTGAACAGGGTAGTCTGGCAGGGAGAATTGCCTGCATGTGCCTATCAGCCAAGCAAAAAGTGTTTGTTTTTGGACATTCACACTCAAATATAAGCAAAAGACTGAAGTAGGCTTCCAAGCCAAATTAAAATCAGGACAAATCAAGTTGGTAGACAAGACATGGGGAGTGGGGACTCCAGCTAGAACAGGCTTGTGAGCCTCCTTCATTTTAACATTAATTTTCAGAGATGCAAGTGAAAGCTTCCTTTAATAACAATGTATGACTCACTTCACATCCAGCCTAAGTTTGGAGTTAAAAACTCACATCCTGGTACAGTCAAGAGCAGCTTGTAACATGCACTGGCATGTGGACATCACATGAATTTTTTATTGATGTCTCTTTTGGAGTGGGGTCTACAAAAATTACATATTAAGTTACTTAAATGTTTCAACTAAGGTGAGAAAGAAAAAGACCACACTTTAAAGATGGAGGCTAAGATGCTCTTATAAGGTCAAAACTAAAGCCAAAGAGAATTTTAGACATTCCTAGCCTGTGCTTCTAATATCCCACAATGTTTATTGTAATTTCAAGTGATGTCACAGGATGCTCAAAACACAATTAAGTATACTTTGGCTTAAATTTTGATACACACGCAGCCCCTGTATGACATCTGATTATGAACATTTTTGGCATCACTTTTGCTAGGAGTTTGTTTGTGGGATCAGAACTATTAAGAAATCAAGCAAAGAGTATGCATCTCATACCCAAATATTGTAGATCACTGGAGTGGTCTTTAAAAGAAAAAAAAAACTTTACAAAATTAAAATTATCGAATAAAAATATATAAAACACTTTTTTATAGAGAGGAAAATTATTATTAAAGGAAGTAATAAGAAACAGAAACAAATCCTAAAAGCTTTCAATGTTTGACTTTAATTATTCCAGGGCATTTAAGGATATTTTGGGAAATAAACTAATATTACTTTCATTTCTTTCATAAGTCACTAGAGTAAGTGTGATAAAGTGGACCAAGCTGGGACCTGACTTTAACTGTGTTATTTAAAAAGAGCAGTGGGAAAGAAGGCTAACAGGAGAGGTGGGACTGTTTTCTGAGGGTCTCAGAGGACTCCACATTTGAACATCAGTGGGCAGTGGGAGCCCTGGAAGCTTTTAAAGGGAGAAGGGAGAAAGTGGGAGCTCTGCTTTAGTAGAACACAGCAGTAGTCTGGTGAAGACAGATTGGAGGAGGAAGACCAGAAGGTAAACCAAAGGCAAAAAGCCCAATTCAGAGGATGTAGCAATAACTGTTGTGCACAATACTGAAGACACTTGAGATGGGGTAAAGGTGATGGGATAGATGTGGAGATGAATTTAGATGGAATTATTCAAACTCTTGTTGAATGATGTTAGCAGGTAGGTATGAGGTAAAAGGTGAAATGAAAGACAGCTCTGGGATATCTGGGAGGATGATGATCATTAAACTCTCCAGTGCTTGGCTGGCCAGTATGATAGCTACTGACCACAGGTATCTATTAAGCACTTGAAATGTGGCTAATTTCTGAATTGAAATGTGTTATAAGTATACTATGCTGACCTATTTCAAAGACTTAGTACCAAAAAAAGAACATAAAATATCTTATTAATAATTTTATATATGGATTATATGTTGAAATAATAATATTTTGGATATATTAGGTTAAATAGAATATATTATTAAAATTAATTCCACCTGTCTTTTTACTTTTTAAAAAAATGTGGCTAGCAGAAAATCTTATATTGCCTTTGTGGCTCACATTTTATTTCTTTCAGGTGGTGTGCTCCAGGAACTTCCCATCACACTTAGACTCAAGTTCAAATTCCTCACCGTGACTTTGAAGGCCCTGTGTGATCTGACCTCTGCCAGCCTTTCTGGTCTCAGTCTGGACTACATTCCCTTGGACACCATGTTTCAGGCACATGGGCCTTTCTGTCTCTCCAGCATACCAAGTTCCTTCTTGCCTCGAGGACTTTGCCCTTTGTGTGCCCTCTGCCTTAACAGTTCTCTCCCTCGAACTTTACATGGTTGGATCCCTCCACCATTTAGATATTATCCAACTCAGATGTCATCTTCTCAAAAGAACTTCCTTAACCATTGTTTTAAAATAGCTCTGTCCCCCTTTCCCAGCAACAGTCTATCCCATTGCCCTATTTTATTTTCCTCGGAACACTTCATCACTATAGAAATTACCTCATTAAATTTTTTGTTTAATGGTTTATTGTCTCTCTTCCTGATGACAATTTAAGTCCCAAGAAAGCAAGGACCTGGTCTAATTCTCCTTTGTATCCCCAGTACCTAACACAGTAATAGGTGGACAATAAATATTTGATGAACAAATGAATTGAAAAATACAGAACCATTGAGAAACAAAAGGTCGGGAAAGTGTCTCACTTGTTAATTGCTGTGTAACAAATCATCCCAAAACTTAGTGGCTTGAGAACCGAAACCAGCTAGCTCCATTCTCAGCCTGGACCCTGGAAACACAAACCACCTCTTACTGTCTACATTAATGTGATTTTGTGCCATTTCTCTGTCTTCATCTGAATGACTTTATCTTTCCAGAAGTCTACTGCCCAGGTGAATGATTTGGTTGTTCATTAGAAGAACTTCCTATCAACTATTTAATGGAAAACATCAACAGTTTGTGCCCTAAGATTCTCTAAGACCTTCATCTTGAAATTGTTGCTTCATTGTTTCTACCAATTATAAGATATTACATCGTGATTCTTGCCCAGTCCTAATCAAGTCCCTACATTGAAAGGCTGCCTTAGACTAAGCTTCCAGTTATCAATAAACTCTAACCTTCCCTTCCCCCTTGGAGACAACTGCCAAAACTTTGCCAAGTGCTGTTCTCCTTTACCACAGTAAGCAATAAACTCAGCTTTGCCTCATCAGTAGGTTGTGTTGGTGATATTTGGGAGCCAGCTTTTTGATAGGCTTAAAACAACAGCCATTTTATTATCTCTTGTCATTATGTAGGGTGACAGAGCTCAGCTGGGCAACTCTTCTGCTCCACCTGAGGTTGGCTGTGCTGCAGTCATCCTGGGACTCCACCAGCTGCCACACCCAGGATGGCTCCCTCACATGTCTGGGGCCTTGGTGGTGATTGGCAGAAGGCTGGGGATGCTGGGGTGGCTGGGCCTCTCTCTCTCTCTCTCTTTCCATGTAATCTAGAAACCTCTCCCTCTCCCTATGGCTGTTCCATGTAGTCTCTCCATGAGTGTAGCTGACTTCTTAGATGATGGCCCAGGGCTCTCCAGTAGGCAAAAGCAGAAGCTCCCAGGCAGTCTTCTTAAGACTGAGGCCTGGAACAGGCACAGTGTCACTTCTGCCACCTTCTATTTGTTAAGCAGTCACAGGGTCAGACCAGAATCAAGGGGAAAAAGAAAAAAACACCTCTTGACCTGGGACAAATCTGCCTTCCCCTTAATCCACTAGAAAGCTGAATTCAGAGACTTAGATACTTGTTAGCCATCATGATCAGAGAAGAGAGTGGAAACAGAGGTTGGGCAGGGCCGAGGAGGAGAAGAGCCTTCTCCTCAGTGGTCAGGTGGAAGCCCTGGGGCTGTCTCGAAACCTGCTACAGGAGCTCAAGAGCCCATCCATGTTCTCTGAGCAGCCACAGCATGCCAGGCCTGGGTTGATCTTAGTAGAGAGATGCAGACAAAAGCAGCAAAGTGTCTCTATGTGCCAGTCAAGCAATGAGAGGACCAACAGAAATATTAACAACTTAGGAAGAGAGTAATTAAATGCTGAGCTGAACTGTGCTGTCAGTATAACTGGTGTCCAGAAGAGGAAATATTTTCTCCAAGCTGTTGTCAAAGACTCATTTTAAAAAATGTAAACATTATGGGTATAAAAACAGCATAACTACAGAGTATTTGGAAAGTGGAGAAAAGAAAAAAAATCATCCATAATCTCTTTCCTTAACAATGCCAGGTGTTTCCTCCTTCTTATTCTGTGAGTGGGTACTGTTAGGGTACTTGGGAAACTGCTAAGGAATAGGTGGCTTTGCAGGCTGATTTGTGCTTACTCATGCGGTAACGGAGAAGACTTTCCTCCTCTGCAAAGAGATCTAGTCGGAGAGAAACGGGCCTGGGTCAGGGCATTTCCTGGGTCCCCTGTTTCTCATTAAACCAGAACACCCCAGACTACTAGGTGGTGGATATGAACAGTATGAATGGTCTCCCAGGCACCTCTTGGAGGGCAGGTCTTGATGGAGCCCTGGTAAAATGAGCCTCAGCCTTGCCTGTCTTGTTTGTTGCAGAAACCCTGGGCCAGCACAGGGGTCTGAGGAGGTGCCAGAAAGTGAGAAAGGGAAAGAAGGAAATGAGAAAAAAGGGAGGAAAAACAAGGACAGAGGTTGTGCTGCTGTGCAGGGTGGCAGCAGCACGCTCAGTACATTTGCCTACTTGTTTAACAGAACTTTCTTGAGCCCTTGCTGTGTGTCAGCATTGTATTAGGTCCTGAAGATGCAGTGTAACCATTAAGGACAGCTCAGAGGCCTGTGTGACAAGCGGTCTGATGGGTTAAGTACCGACGGCAGCACAGCACATAGTGAGAACACAACAAAAGAAATTCAGGAAAGGAGGCTCAGGCAGGGCTTCTGAGGTACAGAATTGAGACCTGAAAGCTAAGTATTAGCCAAATGGACTGGGGAGGGTGAGCTGTGGACAGGGGGAGTTCTTCCAGGGGAAGTAACAGTAAATACAAAGCTGAGGGAGTTGAAAAAAGATTGAAGCAGAAAACCCCCAGAGTGCAAGTCTGGAGTCCAGAGTTCCAGCTCTTGCTCTTGCTAGATCCATGTGGGGTCTTGGAATGATTGCTTTCAGCACTTTTCCTCCTATGTGGTTTATATACCGTGTTCCCACTAGACTGCGATCTCCTTGAAGGCCTTTTGAATTTTGTTCATCTCTGCACCCTTTGGTTCTGAGCCCACCACCTTGAACAAAGCAGAAACTCAGAGGTGTGCATGGACTGGACATATGAATGCAAAGGCAACCAGTGCCGTAGGCCATTTCTTCATGCGGAAACAAAACTGTCTCTGTATTAGTTTCTACCTCAAATATGTAAAGTGCTTTACAAACTATAGAGAAGGTTTTAGCAGTTGTATGATCATAAAAACAACAGCAGATGACACTGGTCCTATTTGTGGCCCTGAGCACCAGCCATTTATAAACACTGCCCAGGCTGGCCAGAGGATACATTTTCCATCTTCACCAACTGATCTTTCAAAATCGGGTTGGGCTTTCTGTTTTACCAGCTTCAGTTTTCTGGCCTTCATGGCTTCAGGAGTCACCTCCTCAGTGAGATGTGACCTGCCCATCCATTCCAAAATAGACCCCGCCCCCCTTCAGTCTCCTTCTATCACAGCAACCTATTTTAGTTTCTTCACAGTATTTACCATGAGTTGACATTCTTTCTTCCATTTATTTATGCTCTTCCCCACGGTGGAATGTGAGCTTTGTGGGAGCCGTGCCTTTGCCTGTCTTGTTCGTTGCAGAAACTCTGGGCCTGAAATGGTGCCTGGCACAGAATAGATGCTTCACTAATCCCTGGTGAATGAATGACTAGCCAGCACCCATTGGGAACTGGTTTGTGGGCCAGTGACCCACACTGGTGCATGCTGCCCTTCACTTCAGGTACTGCATCCTGAGCTGCAGGTGACCCAAAGAAGCTGCGGTGTCTCTTCTAAAGAAACCCCTCAGGTAATAAGTGCTCATTTTGATCTGCCACAAACTGGAATGCAAAAATGCCAGCAGTCACAGATAGGAAGAAAAGTCCAAACAAATTATATCTGGAAAGTTAGCAACTGCTTTGTGGCTAGAGATCATTTTGCTTGCAGAGATTGTATTGATCTTGTCACAAACAGCCACACTGTATTTGTGGCTTTTCCGGTGTGGCCTCATCCATAGCTGGTGTTTGGGAATCATGTGTTATACCTTTATATACTTTTACCCACAGGTTTCTCTGGGTCACAGTGTGACTCATTCACCTATTAACAGAGGACTCTCTCAAAACAGCTCACAAATAGGATCTTCAAAATCTATGCTTTTCTTACTTCTTAAAGTTTAGAATTTATTTTCCCATTCTTTCTACATAATTTTTGATTCAGAAAAATCCTTGGTAATTTATTCATGCTGAGAATTATTAATCTTTATGCTTTAAAAAATTGCCTTTGATTGCATTAATTGTATGTCATTTGAGAGACAGGAGGAAGGTACCTGCAGTTTCTATTCCTTGAGAGATATTAGTTATACATGTTTTATGGCAGCAAAGCAGGGGTGAGAACAGATTTCCAGCAAATTGGTTCTGACTATAGATGCATCACTGGTTATAGATGCATCAAAAATGCATGGGTCATGGAGATTGAAACTAGGTTTATTTGCCTCTGGCAGGCAGCAGGGAAGGGTGCTCATGTAACCACAGAGACTGGCTTTAGTATGGTACTAATCACCAGATGTGGGTTCAAGATCTAGGATATCTGTTACATCCTAGATATCACCTTTGCCAAGTCACTTATTCCTTTTGAGCCTAAATATCCACTTTTGGTGTAAGGATAACAATACCGGTCCTACTTACCTGCTTGCATTGCTTTTGGGATCAAATGAGATGGTGTCTGTGAAAGGATTTTGTGAACCTTAAAGTATTGTTCAAATGTGATTTGTTTTTATTAATATCATCCTTCTTACTATACTGGTAATGTACAGCTTTCTGAATGACTTCTGTATGCCAGCCACTGTGCCAGGTGCTGGAGGTACAGAAAATAAACATTGTTTTTGCCTCCAAAACTTGCATAGTCTGGGTAGGGGAGACAGATGTACAGACATTGCAGTCCAGTATGAGCAGTGCTATGTCAGGTGCCCCAGGATAAAGACAAGAGGGGTGAGGAGAGGTCAGGGCAGGGGACTAGGGGCATCAGGATGGGCTTTCTGGAGCAGATGAACCAAGCTAAGTATTGAAGGATACATAACGTAGCAGGTCTGTGGGTAGAGAAGTGGATGAGGAGAGCTTCAGCACAGGGACAGTACACGCAAAGGGACAGAGGCCAGAGAGGGTATGGAGGGCTTGGGCAATGAAGAAGCTTTGCATGTGAGTGGAATGAGGGTGGGATGAGGCCTGCCTGTAGGAAACAGGGCAGGAGAGCAGGCTGGAAGCAAATTGCACAAGATTCTCTGGCCATGGAGGCAATGGGAAGCCTTGGGAAGTTTTCTAAAAGAGACATGGTTGTTTGGACTGAAGTATGTGACTGGAGTACGACCTGTGGATTGCAGGGAGGCAAAACTGAACGTGAGCTCAGTCTGGGGGGAGACGAAGGCAAAAAACTCAAAACTCCAGCACCAAGGTAGCGACAGTGGGGGTTGAGATTCATAAAACGGGAGGCCTAATGGTTCCTGGTGACCTGAGAGATGCAGTGACGAGATACGTGGTGGGTCTGAGGAGGACACACTAAGCCTAGGAAAAAAGGGCCAGGATACCTTGTAAGGATGGGGGCTGGGGTCATGAATTGGGTTTGACATACTGACTTCAATGTGGAGATGTCCCGTGGGCAGCTGAGTCCATGGTTTGGGAGCTCAGGAAAGAATTCTGGATTGAAGATACCAAATTGGGTAGTCATCTTTATGTGCAGATGGTCCCACATTTATGATGGTTAGACTGAGAATTTTTCAACCTTATGACGGGTGTGAAAGCCACAGGCATTCAGTAGAGACTGTACTTTGTATTTTGAATTTTGATCTTTCCCGGCCTAGCGATATGTGGTACGATATTCTCTCTTGATGCTGGGCAGCAGTAGCGAGCCGCAGCTCCCAGTCAGCCATGCGATCACAAAGGTAAACAATCAGTACTCTAGAGTGTACTGTGTTGACAGTGTTTTTTGGATATAACTGCGCAACTGTAGGCTAAAGTGAGTGTTCTGAGCACATTTAAAGTAGGCTAGGCTAAGCTAGGATGTTTGCTAGGTTAGGTGTATTGAATGCATTTTCGACTTATGATATTTTCCACTTATCAGGGGTTTATCAGGACATAACACCATCGTAAGTCGAGGAGCATCCACAAATGTCCATAACTGCCAGGGGTGGTGGCTGAGTAACAAGAGAAAAAAGATATACATAGAAGGTAGATAGAATGAATCCCATAGTAGATATTGAGAAATTTCTAGAAAGATTGGAAGAACCCAGAAGAAAGAGATGCTGTGGGAAGTAAGGAAGAATGGAATTTCAAGGATGGAGGTTGAGTATGGCCAAACCTCACAAATGTTAACAGAGGAAAAGACAGAAAAGTGACCATCACACTTGTTCACTGAGTTGTGTGGGCAGAGCATGTCAGTGGAGAGCAGGGCACAGAGTGAGCCTGGCTGTCGGTGTGGGGATGGGAGAGCGGTGAGGTGGTGCAGGCAGTGAACCAGACTCAGGTGTGCTGGTGAGAAGGGAGGAGAGCGGTCGCACGTGGCTCCTAAAGATCACAGAGAAGCAAACATGCTTATGTGCTAGAGGAAGAAGTTTGAGAGGTAAGGGAGGTTGAAAATTCAGGAATAAAAACAGATGCTTTGTGGGCTTCATCCCTGATGAAGGGGAAGAGGATGGGACCCAGAGCACAGTCCCTAAGAAAAGAGGAAAGAATGGAGCCAGGTGACGATGAGCTTAAAGCATCAGGAGATGACAAGGATCAGGAAACGAAAGAGTGGGAGAGCTGGATGGCACCAAGGAAAGATTGTTATCTGAGGAAAGAGGAGCAGTGGCTTTGCAAGGGTGTGGGGAGGCAGAGTGTGTCCTCGCTCTCCAGCCCAGAGCCACACTCCCCAGCCCCCTGTGTGGTGCCCACGCTCCAAAGTCTGGCAATGAGGGGGTTCATACAGAGGCCACAGGCAGAGGGGCATTTTTATAAAACAGAACGAATTCCCAGAGAGTACAGTGGAAAGTCTGAGGAGGCACCCAACACACAGAGAAAGCACTGAGCCGAGAGCCAGACCAGTGCCTGGAGCTTGTATGCTAAACATGAAAACCTGGCTTTTTAAAAATTAAGTTGAATTCTGCTCAAAATCCAGTTAGAAACTAATTGCTATATCTTAAGACAATCGATTGTTTGAATCAAACATATCTTTAAACCAGTGTATGTGCACAAATATGACTACAGCCTGTAGGTCTTTGATACAGGAGCTGTGTGAATATTCAAGGCAAGAACATTTGAAGTTACCCTTTTTGAACTGCTCCCAGCATTAAACTGTCTCAAAATGTCTCTTCTTTGGATGGATACTCCCTGTATTGAACTCAAAATGAAATCTCAAAGAGATCACACTAAAGCAGTTTCTGAGTTCTCTAACCAATCATATATTAACCTCCCCTCCCCATCTCGCCCCTTCCCCCAACTACAAAACAAGAGAACAAAAACAAAAACAACACAAATGAGTCTTTGGTTTCATAGTTTTTTAGAGGCTTGTTCTCCCCTGCAAGGTATTAATAGCCAATTCCATGATTACTTAATAAAGTAATAAAAATAATGTGAGTTTTAGGAGAAATACCTGTCTGGTCCTGCAAGATTTTATTTGCATAAAAACAATCATATGGGTCATAATTATGGAACAGAACACAGAAAAGAGTAACTTGTGTCTTTAAGAGCATGTGTTCTTCACAAGCCTGAAGTGTGGAAAGCCTTCCTTCAAGCTTTGTACCCCATTCTCAACCCCAGATCTCTATGGGTATTCACTCAAATGAAGAAATGTCTTAAGCACTTTTACACTTATCTATGAAAAAGAAGGAAGAGTTAAGTGAAAAGCTTATACCAGATGTTTCCTTATCATATCCCAGGAAACAATTCTGGTGGCTGTTAATACATCTTAAATGTCATACATGGCAGTTGCTTCTGAAACTGATTTGACACATTGCATTTGCTCTCTCCTGGACCTGTTAAGGAGTAATATTCCGGTTTTTGATGCCTTAGGGACACATTTTATAACCATACACTGGGGGGAGGGGGGGAAGCTGATGGAAGAAAAACTATGTAGCAGAAAACATGAAGTTTGGGGTAGTGCTTGTCAATAGCAATAGTTTTTCTCTAGGCAAGAATTTTTTGTACACTGGATTTATAAATTTCATGTCTCACATCGATGACTAAACTAGTAAAGTTAGTTGAACACGAAAACAGATCACATTTGTGAAGAACAAAATATTTAAGAAACACACAACTAGTGTTCCTTAAATAATATGGCTATCATTAAGTCATACTTGCAATTCTAAGGAAAAAATGCATTGATCCCTGCTTGACTAAAGGCAAATTAGAACTAGAAACATACCCAGACATAGAAAGAATAACTACAGTATAGCCTTGTTATTAATTTAGATTCCAATTATTTACTTTGTCTGCAATCATGGCTCCTCTTATTATAAAGAAAGGTTTATAGTATAAATAATATTGTCAGAGCCATGTTTAACCTGCTTAACAGAATATATTCCTTTTTTTTTTTTTTTTGTAAAGATGACCGGTAAGGGGATCTTAACCTTTGACTTGGTGTTGTCAGCACCACACTCTCCCAAGTGAGCTAACTGGCCATCCCTATATAGGGAACCGAACCCGTGGCCTTGGTGTTATCAGCACCACACTCTCCCGAGAGAGCCACGGGCCAGTCCAGAATACGTTCTTTAAATGAATTTAATGCATTAGTTTTATGAAAGCAAGTGCTTTTGTAAACTCTGAATTCAGACTCACTACAAGTATTTGCAAAGTTACTGCTTTTCCTCCTGGATATTTGAAATTCAGCTTTTCCATCAATTCAGACCGACATTCTTGTTTAGCCAGACAAGTACATTCAGTAAGTTTACCTAATTCAGTAAATGCACTAGTGGAAAAACTCTAGCCAGTTTGGGAAATATGTTTTCCAATTGGAGAAAGTCCTGATAAGAAGCAGATCATATTCTCTTTTCAGAAGAGAAGTGGGCAAGTGAAAAGGGTAGGGAGAAATTTTTTAGGATGAAGAAGGAAAGTGGTGGTAATGTTTTTAACTCTTGCTGCTCTGATATCACAGAAAAGGATGGGATGTCAGTAGCAGATATGTGAGCAAATCCTGTCAGATGCAGTCTTCCTTTGATGTGCCATGCAGTAGACATGATTGTCACTATTGTGGCAGGTCTTCGAGGATCTAATGTGTGGCCTATTTTCTTGTAACAGTGAACTACAATGCCCAATCTTCAGGTCTCAATTTCCACATCTTACTTGGCTGTAAAATCATCTAGGATCTTGGCTGAAAGTTCTGAAATATGCTTGATGTAGGTTGTTATAGCCCTGTGTCAAACTGTAAAGGCACATAGAAGCATGCTGAGGATAGAGAATCAGACTGTGGAGTAGTTGAAAGGACTTCAGAAGACTTCCTGGTCTAACCTTCTCACTGTGCTGGTAAAGAAAGTGAAGTCCAGAGACACAGGGAGACTTGCTCAGGATCTCACAGGACCGATTTGGAACTAGGTCCTAAATTTTCTGACTCCCAATCCAGTTCCTTGACCACATGAAGGTGACTGTTCATTCAGAAGCTATTAGTATTGTAAAATAATTCGTTTTGAATTTAATCATTTGAAAATAACTTTTCTTGGTGGAATTCAACTAGTTATTTACTATGCCAGTAATTTCTATGGTAACAAAGGTTAATCATAATTTGGAGGACCAAAAAGTTATCTGTTATGACGTATAACTTTCTTTTGTACCACCACTCTACACTACTCCTCTTTTGTGGTAGTTAACACAGAATAATTCTTTTTCTTTTTTAACCAGTCTTGCCTACCAGACTGTGAGGTTTACATCTACAGAGATCATGCCTTTCTTCTCTCTTTATTCCCATAGTGCCCAGTTCAATAATTACTGAATAAATGCATGAAATTCAGAAACTAAGGAAGAAGCAGTAGTCTTTTCACACGGGACCTGTGTATTTACAAGCAGATCCTGAAACCACTGGCAGAGGCTGGGGTTGGCTTTCTTGTCTGAAGGTGAACATTCCTCAGTGTGGTTGTGTACGAATCATAATGGCTGACATACACTGAGGGCTTCTGTGTCAAGCACCATACTAAATGTTTGAAGTGCATTTTCTTATTTCATCCTCACAACCCATGAAATACTACCTTCTGAGCCCTAAGTTACAAATGAGACACAGAGTCAAAAAAAAAAAAAAAAAAAAAAAACCTAAGCAACCTGGAGCCAGATTGTGCTTGTAACCCCTGGGCTATACTGCAGTAAGCCAAGAACAGAAACAGGTAACAGTCCCCTTTTTTGACGTCTAATCCAATTTTAATATTTAAAAATTTAAATACAACAAGCACGGTAGACTTTCTCAAATTTCCCCAAACTGGATTTATATACCTGTATTTACTATCTCTGCGTTTTTCCTCACCTTCCTGTTCCTAACTCTTCCTGTTGAACTCATCTTTCACCTCTCGGCTTTAAGTGCCAACTCTCGGAAAAACTTCCTGGCCTGGTTTCCCCTCCAATCAGAATTCAGCTCTCTGTCCTAGGTGCCCTTTGTTTAAACCTCAATCCTGGCGCTCACAGCAGGCCCGGGATGACTCACCGTGTGCTCGTCTATCTCCCGAGCTAAACCGAGAGCTGCGTGCGGGCAGGGGCCGCGTCGGAATGAGCGTCCCCTTCCCAGCGCCTGCTGCGGGCCTGCTGGGCACTTAGTAGGCGCTCAGGGATTCTAGAAATGAGATTTATTTGTTAAGGCGTCCAGAGCTGCGTCTGGTGGCAAGGTCTTTTCTGGGACGACAGTGTGGGCTGAGGTGTCCTCGCCCCGCCGCGGCTTGGCCTGACGCCTGGCAGAGCTCCGCTGGCGGCCGGGGCCTCTGGTGCCCTGGCACTGGCCTCGGCCCAGTTTCCCCGGCTTCTAAATGCGGCCCGGAGCTACCGGGGGAACTGGAAAAACACTGGCAGGCGGCCCCACCCCCAGGCCCCGGCGGGGCCGGGCGGCCGCATTTCTGCGGCTTGGGCCTGCTGCTTGGGAGGCGCTGGGCTCGGGGCGGGGGGAGCGGGGGAGGCGGCCGGGCGCGGGCGGCGGCCTGCCTGTCAGCGGGAGCGGGCGCGGGCTCGTGTGTCAGCGCCGCCCGCCCCCTCCTCCCCCTGCCGCCGCCCGCCCGCCCGCCCGCCGGGCCTCCCGGCCTCCCGCCGCCGCCGCCGCCGCCCGCTCCCCCCGCGGCCTGGCAGGCTGCCGGCTGCACAGGCGGGGGTTCGCGCCGTTCTCACGACCTCTCAGGTTGCCTGAGCTCATCTGGGAGCTATTCATTTCCTGCCAGAAAGCAGCCGGGCCTGCTAAGCAAACCACCTTGGCCGCAAGGCCGCCACGGCCGGCCCGGTGTGGCCGCCCCGGCCTGCTCCCGCCCGGGCCGTGGGCCCCGGCTACCTCCCGGGAACCCCCGAGCCGCCTCGGCGGGCGCGCGGCGGGGGCAGCTCGTCCGCCCATCTGGTTGCACTTAGGAGCCGGGGAGGAAGCTAGCAGCGGGTTGTTACCGGCCAAGGGGTGTGGGAAAAGTTAATTGGCTTTAATGACAGGTTTCCCGGGACGGTGGTGACGATGAGGGGGTCCAGTTAAACCCCTGAGTCCCCGCTCCAGAAACACGTGGGGGGGGGAGGGGGCGAGCCCCTGAGTCATGCTTACGCACCGCTTAGAAAGGGCTCGAGTGTTGACCGAGAAGAGCCCCCGGCTTCCAGTTCAGCGCCCTTCCAGCTCCGGATGCTGCTGGAGACGGCGGGGGGCCCGGGCCCCGGAAGGTCTGCATTGAGAGGCTAATGCGCGCGGCAGCCGAGTCCGGGGCGCGCATCCGGACCCAGAGCTTGGAGCTGTGCCTTATCTCCCAAAGCGATCAGCACTGCCAGGGGCAAGGGGGAGGGGCTGCTGTGTGTGCCCCGAGGCCCTGTAATTATGCCAGGCTGGAGGGACCTCCAGGGAGTCAAGATAGAAGTGGTCTTTAAAGCTACACCTTTCCCCCAACTACTTACTCCAGAGTGCAGGAGAGAGTATAGTGTCTCGGGAAATAAATCCACCCATTTTACGGACTTGGAAATTTCCAAGAGACCGGAAATGACTTACCCAAGGTGACACAGTGAGCTTAGTGACAAAGCCGGGACAAGAACCTGAAAGTCTCCATTGGGGCCTAGGGTCTCCACCCCCTCCTCATATTGTACAGAAACAAATGCCTCTTCTAGTAGTCTGAACCCAAATTTTAGGAAAAAAGAAGACTGTTCTTTTCAAACCGGCAATTATTTTCAAAAGAACAAATGTTTACTTCTTTTCCTTCGATTTATTCCTCCTCCCTGGGAAGACAGCAATGTACTTTTGGTGATATTAATAAAAATGCACTTTTTTAGTCGTTCCCCTTTAGCATAGGGAAAGACAAAAAATTGATTTTTTGTTGGTGTCAAGGGTTGTACTTTTTTCCCCCCTGTCAATTTTAAAGAAAACCAATGTAAAAGGAATCACTTTTATAGAATGAGACCCTGATGTGTAGATTATTTCTACCAGTTCATTTAAGGACTCTTAGTGGGTCTAGAGGACAGACAGATTTACCAAATGAAGCATTGAGCTTGGGTTGGGTGTCTTAATAGAGCAATTGTTATTATGTTTGCATTTAAACAAGAGGGAAAACATGGAAAAATGATATGATAAAGAAGGGTGTGCGTGTGTTTCTTTAGCAGAGGGTGTGTTGGACACATTTCTTCTACACAAAATAAGGCAAGTAGGAGCCAAATTTTAAGGTATCTTTTAAACCTCTCCCTCTGGGGCCGAGAGTGGGTCTGAAGGTATTTACTTGAGTAGAAAACTGACTGCTGTCTGCTGGATTCATTCCTGTGATAGAACTGCTCCACACTGGCCTGTGGGAAAAGCCAGAGAAAGGCGGGGGAGAGGTAAAGCTTTTGAAACAAGACAGAAAATCGTTGGCTTTATCTTTGTTAGGAAAGCTTCAAAGATTGATCTCTCCCGCCTCATCCTTCTCCTCCCAGAAGCCGTTCTAATAGAAGGGGGGTGAGAGGAGGCAGGCGGGAGGAGTTGGGGAGGGGAGGAGGACCGGCCAGCGGTGGGGGAGGAGGGTGCGCCCGCCAGACCCACAGCGCGGCTGATGTGTCTGGTCTCGCAGGACTCGTGGTTTTCATTTCCCCAACACCTGGATGCAGTCAAACACCTGGCCAAATCTGACAAAATCTGACAAGCCTTTGTGATGGGATTTGGAAGAAATTCCCTGCAGATCCTGGCACAGTTTAAAGCTGTCCGCTTTGAGTTAGGACTTGTTAAGGAGGGTTATGTGGGCTGAAACCCGAGACAACCCTTTTGCTTCTATCTGGAGCCCACATCTTGCCTGGAAATGGGGCATGACCAAGCGAAGGGGTCGCTTGCTGTTTGTATTAAAAGGGGAAGATGGCCTGTGTGCCTGCCAGCACAGCCCCCACATGCTTTCTCTATTAGAGCCAAGCACAGAAACTTATCAAAAACACATGTCTGGTGTTAATCATCTGGGCTCGGGCTCCACTTGGGAGTCGAACTAGCTGTCCCTTGGCAGAAGGAATCTGTTGACCTTTTTAGCTTGCTAGAAGAGGGTGCAGAGGTATTTCAAATTTTTGCATGCTGGTGCTATGGAATGTCTAGCTGCACCTAGGTATTGACTCATTAATGAAGACCCCTACACTTAAAGGCAGGAGGCTGCAGCAGTTAATAATGTTTTTACTTTGGATAGTGGTGAGCTATCTCCTGGGAGTAGTGCTGCAGGAGCTGTCCTTACTGTGCAATACGCAAGAGGACTGGATCCATTAACTTCATGAATTCAGTCCTGTTCATCCTTCCTTAGAAGGAGCTAACAGAACAAGGACTTAATGACTTATCCCACTGCAACTTAAAAAAAATTTGAAATCCTTTAAGAGATTGACCACAAGTTTATAAAGGAAGCCATATCAAATGGGTCGTTGTAAACTAAACGGAATTTAGTCTTTTTAGGTTGTGGAGGGTTGGTGAAAGGTTTGGATTTTTAAAAATGTTGTTCTTTTAATAATAATGAAAAAAAAATGTTGTTCTTTTAATAACAAAAGGGCCAATTCCTGAATTCCCAGATTACATGTAATTCAAATTCCACCAAGAGTCTCTTTTTACATATTCGGAAATAATCAGTTCTAAGACATAAACACCTTCATTCTTTTTTCTTTTATTATATTTTCTCAAATAAACTTCCCCAAAGGAAGATATTTTAAGAGCATTTTCAAACATCTTTGGCATCACATAAAAAAGAAATCTCGTGTAAAAAACGAAATGTCATTTGAACTTTTATAATACAAAGGCGCAATCCAATATGAACATATAAAATATATACAAATATAGTGCATGGTCAGTCACTTAATACAGCTCTCTACAAAAAAGTAACTTTTTAGAAATTAACAAAAACAAAGTAACCACTTAATCATAAAAGTTCTCTTCTCTCTCAGTATCCAAATTCCTGTTTAGATGTTTAGAGTCCAGGGGGAAGAGAGGTGGGTTGGGGAGTTTAGGGGGAGGGGTAGCCTGAGCCCCTCAGTTCCGCCACGGCCTCCACATGGAGTCCGCCGTGAGAGAGGGGCCACTGGAAGGCGACACCGCATTGGGGCCCACAGAGGTCCCGCTGTTGCTGGTGTAGACGGGGATGACGGGGCCGCTGTGTGCGAAGGCCCCGTTGGGGATGAGAAAGGCAAACTGGCCATCAGGAGCCGGTACCACCTGGAAGCCACCAAACACCTTGGCCGCCTCTCCAGCCTGGCTGCCCAGCTTGCAGGGGGCGCCGCCGGGAGGGGGCGCCGCACCCCCGGGGATAGGCACGAGCGGCGGCGGCGCGAACGGCGCGTGCTGGGGGCCGCCGGGTCCAGGCGGGGGTGGCGGCGGCGCCTGCAAGGCGGGGTGTGGCTGCCCGGGGTAGGTCATGGCGTTGATCTGGGTCATGCAGTTGGCCAGGTGGCCGAGCAGCCGAGTGCGCACCTCGGTGTTAACGCCCTCGCACGTGGACAGGAAGCGGGTCACCTCGTTCATGCACTCGCTGAAGCCGGCGCGGTACTTCCCCAGCACGCTCGGGTCTGTGCTCAGGGCGGCTGCGGGCCATAAAGAGACAGACCGGTCACTGAACGGCCCTGCCCCGGGGCCATTGCCTCCCGCCCTGGGAGGTCCCCCCGGCGCGCCTCCCTGACCACGCGCTCGCGGAACTGCCTCAGGCTGGGAGGGTGGGGTGGGTTTAGAAAATCAGCCACCTTTCCACACTAGCGTGGCCACCAAAGCCGAGACACTCCCTCCCCATTCTCCGTCGCTCCATTTAAACCGATCTCAGCCCCAGATCTGCCACCCCACGGCCGCACCGGGATGTGACCTTGGGCAATGCCCCCCAACCCTCCATCTGCGCCTCACTTCCCCGCGCAGCTCAAAACCGCCACGGTCTTCAGTTCTTTTGCCCCTGCCCGCTTCCCCCACAGCCAAGCCGTCCGCCACCTTCGCGGCTTCCACCTCTCTCCCTCCTTTTCCGGAACAGTAACAACTTGGAGTTGTGGCTATAAATAAGCCCCAGACCGTGGGAACGCGAGAGAGCCAAGGCAGTAAAATGTAGCTGAATGCCTCGCAACCAGGGGCGGAAGTCTGGAAGAAATCACCGCGGCGCGAGAGGGACGCCCGCAGAGCGGGACGCGGCGAGCCGCCCTCACCCGTCATCTGCGCCCGCTGCAGGTTCCGGAGGTGCTTCACTGTCATTTCCAGAATGTCCGCCTTCTCCAGCTTGGAATGCCGCGAGCTCTGCACATAAGAGGAGGCAAGGGAGGAAAGTGAGACCCCTGTCAGCTGCCTCGGAGTGCTGGGGGTCCTTTCCCCTTGGCCGCAGCGCCGATAACCCGGGACCCCGGTGAGAGGGGCCAGGCTCACCCGCCTAGGAGAATGCAGTGCTGGCGGGGGTGAGATCCCGCAGGCGAGCGGGTTTCATTATTAGTGACTGGGAAATACCATTTAATTTTTTTTAATTAAAAAAAAAAAAAAAAAGCAGCATTCCCCACTTACATCTTTCTTAAGAGCATCCAAAATTAGGGTTTTCAGCTGGCTCAGACTTTCATTTATTCTTGCTCTTCGTCTCTTCTCCATGATAGGCTTTGACGACTGCAAAGAAATCAAAAAGAGCCCCAAGTTCCCATGGGATCTGCTATTTCACCCCGGAGTTTTAAGAGAGAAAGAAGCCCCCCCAACCCCGACTTAATTTCTTGGGCCTGCAGGGAGATACATGTACTGCCCTTACCTTTCTGTGCTCAGATGCTGTCTTTGGTTTATCCGGTGTCGTGTTGACACTGGCTGGGGTAGCAGCCACCGGGGATGAGGAATTTTTCTCCATTATATCAGCTGGCATTTTCTTTCTTTCTTTCTTTCTTTTTTTTTTTTTAATCCCTAGAGAATTTTATTTTTGGAATTCTTCACGCAAAATTTTTTTTTGTTTGCTTATGTCCCTTTTACTTGAGACTTTCACAAAACTACTGAGCAAATGCTGAGGCTTTATTGCAATATTTTATGGATACTTGGTGATCGGTAGCGCTATTCCAGGACCAAGGAGAGAGGTAGACGGGGGATTCCGCTGTTATCAGCACCAGCTCCGGAGCCTGTGTGATCCCCAGGCTCTGGCGGCCTCTATATATATCTGGGACTGCACGCGAACGGCTCGTGTGAAACTTCCCAAACTTTCTTTCCCACAGTAACTTTCAGCCAATGGGAGGAGGAGACACGCGGCACCGCTCGTGGACCGCGCCCCCCCATTGGCCGCCAGGCACAAGGTCTGGCGGCCAATGGCGCGCGCCTGAGCCCGGGGCACCGGAGGCTACAACGTCAATCAAAAGGATTTTAACCCTTTGCTGCTCTCCCCTCTGAGCTGTGCTTTAGAGAGAATTTTTCCACTTTAGTTTCGGTCTGGTCTATTTCTTTTGAGGCCAGGGTCTTTGCCCTTGATTCCCTTTCCTATGTGTAATAGAATGGCTTTGACTGTAATAAGTTCATTTGAAATATATTTTTTAAAGGTATAGAAGGACAAGAAAAAAGAATTTTAGCAGTGGTTAACAGAAAAAGGGGGAATGCGTGCAAGTGTATGAGTTACCTAAAAACTAAGTGGTTTCCCGTTCAGACTATATATATTCAGAGGTCTGAGAGCAGACCATGCAGAAGAAAGACCCCTCAAATTCCTTTTTGCAAGCAGAAATAGAAAGAAATGACTTCAACCTCATATCTGCAGGTTTTTTGGAGCGGTCTTCCCCTACCCCACCCCGCAGCCACCCCGTCCCTCATTCCTCTTCTGGAGTTGGGGCTTTGGGCCCTGCACTTCCCCAGGAAACAATCAGAATAACTTCCAACTGGGTAGAAAGGAAATGGAATTTCAAATGAAAAATGAACAAGTGGGGCTTTGATGGCAAAGCCTCAGGGACGCGCGCGCTCCTTCGCCACCCGTTCCACCCACAGGCTCTTGGTTCTGCGGCACGTAGAAGTGGCGGGCAGGGAGGCAGTCTCTCCCCTCCCGGCCCTGCGGGAGGCCTAGGGAGCCTCGGCGCCCGGCGCGCGCGGGCGCTTTAAGAGCTACACCAGTCGAGCTGGAGTTTGACATCAGCCGGCCGGCGAGGGCGCGCCTGGAGCCGGAGCACGTGCCAGGATGTTTTATTGCCGCCGCGGCTGCGGCCCAGCCGGGAGGATGTGTGTGTGCGTGCGTGTGTGAGTGTGTGTGCGCGCGCCCCGGGGGCAGGGAGGCGGGGGGCGGCGGCGGGCGGTGGAGAGCGGGGGCTGGTTCCTGGTCCCTGGGAGAAGCCAAGAAGGTAAATAGCAGCTGCTGTGCTCGAGCCTGGGAAAACCCCGCCCCCTGCGCCTGGCCTGGGCTCATTGGCGCGCGCTGCGTGTGGGGTGTGGGTGTGTGTGTGTGTGTGTGTGTGTGTGTGTGTCCGGGGGCCCCCTCCCCCGCCCCCACCGGGCCAGGAATCCGAGGGGGTGGCGGGCAGGGAGCCGAGGCCCGGCGCTTTCCCCCTCCTTCCCCCACCCCATTTCTACTGGCCAAGGTCAGCCCTTCCGGGCGGGGAGCGCACGCCCCAGGGTGGAGAGTGGGGAATTAGTCCAACCCGTTTCGGGCTTGGGGTTTTAACTCGGCCGAGAGCCTCACTTGCAAAACCCGGGGGCGGGATGGGGGCCTCCGTGTTTGCTCCTTGCCCCCCCTCGTCTCCCCCCGCGGCGCCCCAGGCGCCCGCCGCGGTCACGAGATGCCTGACCGCACTTAGGAAGCGGCCCGGTCAGCCTCCTGCCTCCGCTCTGAGGCTGCGGTTTAAGCGGCTTCGCGCCGCCCGTCCCTTCCCCGGGTCCGGGGCGACCGGGCAGCTCCCCCTCGCTGCGCCCGGGAGGCCGCCGGCGGGCGGCCGGGAGGAGGCGGGCGGCGCGGGCGGCTGCGTGCTGCCGGCTGGCCCGGCCGCGCGCCGGGAGGAGCCGCAGCCGCCGCCGCCGGGTGCCACGTGGCGGGCGCCGGGCCGGGAGCGCCAGGGCTCTGGCGGCGGCCTCTCTGGGGGATTTGCCGCGCGGGGCGGGCGGCGCGCAGTGCCCCAGCCGGCCGGCAGCCACCGCCGCCTCCCTCCTTCCAGCCCGCCTGCCCGGGTCGCCGGCCCCCCGATCCCCCAGCCCCCTCCGCCTTTCCCGCCGCCCGGGAGCTCGGCCTGCGGCTCTGGGCAGCCCGGGAGCCGAGCGTCTTGTTTGATGTCGCTCCCCCCGCCCTTTTCGCGTCCGGCAGGCCTGGCACACATTTCTCAGACACTTCATTCCTTCCTTCCTCTGAGCTCTCCACTGAGATAATGTTGTAAATGATTTCACCAGATCTCGTCCCGGATGAGATTCAGCGGTTCCTGACTCTGAGTCACCTTGAGCAAGCCCCTCTTCTTCTTTCATTACGCAGCGCAAATTCAGTACTAGACACTATGTTAAACCCTGGGATTATCATGAGAGATACAGGGGAAGCCTGCAAGGAATTTACAGTCAACTGCCGAGGCAGACGGACCCTGATTTTCTGATTGATGATTGGGGTTTTTCTATATTTTTCCTTTTCCTTAGGACTTAGGGAAAGGCATGACAAATCAGGAGGCCCTAAACAAAATGCAAAAACCACACCTGTATGGCCAACAGTATTGCTGGTCTACCTGGGGAATACAGGAATGAATTAGATAGTTATTGCCTCCAGGAAGCGCATAGCCTAGAGATACATATACAGCACTCATGGGTACAGCTGACATGTATGGATTTCTCAGTAGATTCCTCTGGGAGGTCCTAGGTTCAAGACAGACACTTACATGTGTAGACAGAGGTAAAATACTATGCAGGTTTAGGAGAATTCAGTTACTTATAAGTTGGAGTACCTTGGAAAATATCCTGGAGGAGGTGGCCTGTGCTTTGTATCTTGAAACAGGTAGGATTGGGGCAATGGAAATGTGCTGAATCATGGGGATGGAGAGGAGGGGAGTACCTACGGCGGTACAGTCCCAGACCCTGGAACTTGAGGTCTTTATTCAGGAAACATGGTCTGGAGCCCAGGGTGTTTGAAGGAATTGGAGGAGGTGGCTTTGAGGCCATGTCACAAGATCTGTAAACATCTTACTAAGGGACTTTGGACCTTAACTTTAAACACCAGAGAGCCAGAGAAGGGACATTGGGGTTCCCCTTTAGAAAGACCGCTCTGGTGAAGTGTGGAGGGTGAACTGTAGCGTTTTGAGGCAGAGAAGCCAGTTAGGTTCAAGCCAGTAAAGAAGTTTCTAAGTGACAGGTGTAGACTGACACTCCCCTGGAAGCACCTGCCTAAATCCAGCTCACCTGGGCATTGACTGAGGCACTGTCCAGTGACCCAAGTTCAACAGAACCTGCCTACCCTTTAACACAGTGTTCCCTGTTCTCCTACCACCTGGAGCCTCACTAAGGAATCATTGTGGCTCTGACCATATTTACCTTCTAAGCCTCATTTCCACCTTCCAGAAGAGCACTCAAGTCTGTAGCCAAACCTTTACCTCATTGTAGGCTTGGTTTACTCACTCTTGCCCCTTGGGTCGCTCTCTGGGATTTTTTGTATTTTCTTAACACACTGCAGAGTGGGCTGTGCCCTATCGTGTTCTGAAGAAATGATGAACAAAGCCTCCTTTGTTGACCTACAACCTGGCCAATGGGGTAAGACTTTTCTTTCTTATATTAAACAGATGGAAAAGTGGTGATGACAAAATTGTCTCTTGCCTTTGAAAAAACTGAGGTTTTCCTGTGTATTTGAAATCCTCTTGGTGAAAGGTGATGAGCCTATGAAGTCACTCTCCTTTCTGCCGTGCCCCGATAAGCTTCGCAAGCTTCTTCAATGCTTCTACTCAGCGTCCGACTTTTTAAAAAACTGCACAAATACACTGACCCAGATTCTTCCAAGGAACTAAACTCTTCCCAGGGAAGCATGTTAACCCTTTCCAGGTCTCCCCCAAATCTTTCAGAGCCAGCTCTTCCTCCACTAAGTTTTGCTCTGACAGTGACTGCTGTCTACTGTTGGGCCCTACTTAACTAGCCTGGTATGCCATCCCCTGTTCCTTCTAGTCTAAGAGACTTTTTCATCTGATTCTGTTGCCCCCTCAGGATTTGGCGCCCTGAAGGTGCATGGAGAAAGGCGTATAGTCAGGTTAGGGTCTCACCACAGTGCCTAAAGCAGCCTCATGAGTCAAATAGTTAATCAGCAACTGGTTTATTGCCACTTTAGCAGTGCTTAGATGGGTAGAAGGAGCAAGTAACTTAACACGCGCGCACACACATGCACTTATGCTCACATTTTTAGATAGAGGGACAAAGGGCTCAAGTAATCAAAAATTAGCCATGAATTTGTGTCTGGGCAAAAAAAAAAAATATATATATATATATATATATATATATATATATATATATATATATAATCTCCAGCTCTCACTCTAACTATTCAAGAAGAAAGTTTCTTGCAAATATGTTCATAGATTATTTTTCAGTATCTTTATCCTGGGCAGTGAAAATAGACCAAGTTGGTACTCTCTCCACCCTTTCGCAAATGGGACAGTAAGCTCCTAAGCTCAGGAAAGGACTTGGATTTGGAAGGCTCCTCTTAGAAACAGCCTCTATTTTTTCAGTCATCTCTCTACTCCTAAAGCAGAGAGAAAATTGAACCCTGCTCATCAGTGCAGGTTACTTCTTTGATCCCACTGTGATATCAGCAAAACACAATGACTCTTTCCTACTGTATGTGTCATGCCCAGTAAATACAACCAGGGGTTCCTGTGTTTGTTCCTCCCCCCACACCCCCACCGTGAAGGGTGATTTCTCTGTCTTATTGCATCACCTGTTTGCTTTTAAACCATAAAACAAATAACTGCATCTCTAGTGAGACTCCCCTTTGTCTCCTAGGTATTGGAATGGTTTGTGGGTTTGGTTTAAAGCTACAGAAAGGAGAGAGCTAGAGAAGAAGAAAAAAGGTATTTTGCCTGAGGACTTGAAGCTTTTTTTTTCCCCGCTTCCTCGCTTCCTCCTTTCCTCCGCTTGACTGACTTTCTCACACTCAGATTCCCTCCAGCCTGCCAGAGACGTGGTAGCTGCTTGCCAAGAGCTATCCTGGGAGGGCTATTGAAAGAGCCTTGAGTAAGTACACACAGGGTGGATTTTCTCCTCCCCTCAGTACCTGCTCCGCACCTGTACAGGCATCAGTCCCACACGTATCACCTGATCGCACCCCTTTCAGAGACCGTGAGAAAAATAAAGCCCAGGATAGAAGAGTCATGTTTGTTGTCTCTGCAGGGCTGCAGCCAGCTGCCTGCAGTCTGAGTGCCCAGAAACAGCACATTCCAGGCTGTTGTGCATGCATGTTTGACTGCGTGTACTGGGTGGGGGCACTGGGAAGGGGAGGGGAGCTAGAGATCACCTTCTTAATGGCCACCTTGCTGCCTGCGTCTTCTGGCTTCTGCCTGACTGGTCGTTTTATGATCCTTTACTAGAATCATATATTCTTGTCTTTCTAGATAAGAGTCTGAATATACTTATCACGGAATTCATAACCAGATTTTTTTTTTTTTTTTTTAACCTGGGCGTTCATCCCCAGGGAGCCTATAAGGGCCCTGAAATGGAATTCCAAATTGTGTCTATATATGCATATTTAGCAAGAGCTTAATAGATACTTTTCAAATGCATGAGGAAGTGCATCATTTTTTCCTGAGGAGAGGGTCCACAGCTTTCAGCAGAATTGTAAAGTTTTGGGGGACCATAAAAGGATAAGGAAAGCTGATCTAGGCAATCTCCGCTTATTAGTGGGTACTCTAAGCCCCAGAGAGGGAAAGGGACTTGCTCAACAGTCCACAGCAATGTAAGGCTGGTGTAAGGGGGTGTGTGGTGGGGTGTGGAGTGTGGAGTGGGGTGGGGGCAGAAGCCAACTCAAAGCTCCTTCCACCACACCGCAGTGCTATGGTCCTTGGGTAGTTTTGGGATGGGGTTTATAGAGTTGTGCTCACCACCAAAGCCTGCATTTAAAATAGGCACATTAATGAAGATACTTTGAATTTCTACGACTTTTTCTTCTTTTTATTCTGAGGTACTTGAGCAGCTCTGCCCCCAATTTTTGGATGGAAAAAAGATAGGCAAGAAAGCACAGTGTCTGCAGAGAAAAGGATTCAGGAATGGTTGGAGCAAAAGCCTTGGTTGCCATGCAGAGGCATTAGAAACAACTGCAGCTCTGCATTCCATCTTTGATAAAAATAAGTTGCTACTTTTGAACAAAATGCCTGGTTGATTCCCGGCCAAGCTGGGACCTTACATTGCAAACTGGGGGTGGGGGCGGAAAACAGAAGCTTTTAACATTGGCTAATAGCAGCCTGTAATGCTCCCCCTCCCCGCCCCTCCAACACTTGATTGGAGCCAGTGAGACCAAGGGAATGTGCACTTTTCTAATGGGCTCTGAAAGAGGTTGGTTGCCAAGAAAGCCTTTCCCAGTAGGGTGGGGGCGGGGCGCCCTGGAATGGCTTAACTCACACATTTGGCCCGGGCATAGCAGCAGCGGTGGGAAGGATCTACATGTGCTCCTAGCTAACCTCTGAGCAGGGCTTCACTGCAAGCCCAGGGGTGAAGGAGGCATTCAAGAGGGATCACAGGGATGCTAACTTGTACCCTTGTGCATGAAAGGCTCAGAGCTCTGCTAGGGCTGGAAAGTGGGGGAAGACCCAGGGGCTTCCAGAAGGCTCAGGAATGTGGGGTGAAGCCTATCCCCTTTAGACCCAGTGCATAAATTTATTTGACTTGCTAATAAACTGCTCAAATTATGACATCAGACCAAATTTCTCTAACAATCACAAAACAAACAAACAAACAACAACAAAAAAACATATAGCAAGCGAGAAAAAAACACTTGTGTAAAACTTAGGACTTAAAAGTGATATGAGATCAATGTATATGGCATATTTTTAATTGCAATCATCATCATTATCTTCCTTGCATTATATCAGATTATAGAAGGGTGGAAGCTGGGAGAGAGAGGGGAAGGGACCCAAGAGGTCAGTGAATTGGCCTGCTTATTCAATGGGTGGGGAAACTTATTTAATGGATGGGGATCCTGAGCCCAGGAGGAAGTGACTTGTGCAGGGTCAAACAACTTCTCCAGAGAGGGAATAGCAAAGCCAGAATTAGGCTCATGTTTCCTGCCCTCCAGTCTAGGAACTCTCCACAGTGTACCTCCATATGAGAAATATAGTATCATCTATGGTCAGTGATAAAGTTACAACAAAGATGAATTTTACAGCTGAAAAATCGAGCTATCTGCTGGTGAGTAGCTTTGGTAGTGTCACAGAACACAGTTTAATTCCAGGTTTGCTGCACTGTGATTCTCTCTTGGATTTGCTCATCACCCTATATTCTCTGGAAAAGAAGCGATCTTGATTACTCAGTTTCAGGAGAAAGGAAACCTTTTGCAGGGGCCACAGAGAATAGGTGGCCTGTGTTTTAGTCAACCAACTGAGCCAAGCCACATGTCGTACCTTCTTCCTTATAATCACTGACCTGTTTTCCTTATTTGTGTTCTAAAAGGAAGATGGGGAGAGCATAGTTCCAGCTCCTGAATCTGTGCTCCATCGATGCTAAACTTTTATCTCAGGGCCAAAGAAGACATGACACCAGGAGCACAGTGGAGGGGTTAGAGAACAGAGACATGGAGTTGCTGGCTGACTTCACATTTAGGAGAGGGAGAGGTGGGAAAAGTAGTCGATTTTGCAAGTGGTCAAGAGATGACGTTTCCATGTGACATGTATATTTTCTCTTTAGATGACAGGCTTGGAGAACAAGAGAAGATCGTTCAGGCAGCCATCACAGCTGCAACTTAACACTCTGGTGGGTTCTAGCACGGTTGGGACCCTTTGGTCTCTTCCACAGAGTTGGTGGTACCTGTCCCCCTACTTGTAGTACTTGACAGTTGACAAAGCATTTCTGAGTCTATTATAGCTTTTTGTCTTTGTATATAGCCTTGTGATCTAGACTATCTTCATTGGAAGGACTTTGTGGGCAGCCCAGGGAGGGAGAGAGGGGATTTATGGGGTCAGTGAAGGAGACTTTTGGATGGACCATGGTTTGTTGGGGGCATAGGACGTGGGATAGGCTTTCTGGAAAATAGTATCTCTAGAGAGACAAGGCAGGGCAAGGAGCTTAGAGACTCCTTTTCTTTCTCAGGGAGAGCCATGAACAAAAATAAGATTTCCAGAAACTGGATTTGATATAGAATGCCAATAATCCAGAGGACACATTTTTGGGGGAAGGAACAAGGAGGGATGGTCCCTTCTTGTGGAGGAAAACCAGAAGGGAAACACGAGGGGAAGGAACCCCACTTACCAAGAAGATAACTGAGCAGGTTCTGGAAATGACACAAAGAGGTGACAGCCTAGTCTCCCCTGAGTTGAAGATAGAGCTGCTTAGTTCAGCATCCAGTGCCTTCTGAAAGGCTTCTTGGGAACATCTCAGAAAGGAAGATCAGGTTTGCGATTGAGGGCCCTTGTAGAATTCTGGAACCTATATCACTTCTCATTAGTTTGTTGTTTTGTTCTATGCTGTCTGTATTGCTATAGGCATAACATAAAATCCCATAGACTGGGAAAGTTTGTGGGATTGTTTGGGGGCGATGACAGGGAACTTTGACAATGGGGAGACTGCATTCTGCTCTGTAGCCAGTCTGAAGGTGGCAATCCAGAGGAGGAGATGGTGGGGTGGCTCAGAACAAAGGCGGAGGCAGCAAACCAAATCCTCGGAGCACCAGGGAAAGGACCGAGCGTTAATCTCTGTAGTCCTTGACCACTGTGGGCAACTCCAACAATGGAGTTCGTTTTGGATTTCCTCAGCCCTACTCAGTATATAGATGTTGTGTGAAGTAGGGAAGAGGAGTCTCTTTTTTGGTCAGTTGGACTTCCACAGACCAGCCTTGGCTGAAATCTGAGAGAAACCAGGGAGAGAGAGCTCTCTGGTAACAGGCTGGTGTGTGTCAGGCTGGACTGACCTGACAGGAGGTCTCTTGATAAAGTCCTGGTGCATTGCTGGCTCCTGGAGGAGATTGCCAAGCTGTGGGTAACATACACGTATCCAGCTGTGGCCTTTATCTCAGTAGGCTCCCACAGTCATGTAGGGCCCAATGACTCGAGTGCAAGCATTTGATCTCCTTGTCCTGGGTGGCTATTCAACCCTCTACACCCTTCTCACCTGACCTCAAAGTTCTGGTACCTAGAGCAGACCTAGACCTGATGTCTAGAACTACCTATCACCTGGATGGAGGAGTAGAATTGCAGGATGTTTTCTTTGTATCGAGTGAACCTGCTGTTGATGGTAGTCAGAAAATACAGTCCAATTTCCAATTGTCTCTTTAACTTAATTCCATTCAATAAATATTTTTGAGTGCCTGATATGTGTAAGGCATATTTACACACTATTTTGACAATTACTTCCATCCTTGGCTGCTATTCAAATGCTATTCAGGCATGTGTAATGGTGACATCCCAGGTCTATATTATAAAAATTGCCCCTTCACTTCCCACCTTCTTCATCTCTATTGTTTTTCTAATAAAAAGCTACAAAACTCACGGTGTTTGGCAGAATACCTTTCACAGAGTAGGCACCCACAAATATTTCGAGAATAAATGCATGAATGAACTTGGACATAAGGAAGTAGGTGTTATTGCTAATTCAAGGAACGCTTGGAGGGTCAAAATATTTTTAAAATTTTTCTTTAGCTATTGATTCAAAGGGGTGGGTTTCCTTTGACCCCTGGCGGCCCCCTCTGGGCAGCTGGGATACCCCTGCAGACAGCTCCACTCTGTTGCTGTCAGGTGAATTTAGAGGAGTCTGGCTGTTCATATTTTCCCAGGCCTATCTTTATTGGCGGTTATTAAAGACACACCACCACATGGCAATATGCAAGTACAAAGCAATTCCCAGGGTAAGGTACGTGGGAAGAAGCGAGATATTGAGCTCCCAAACAATTCTACTATAATCGCAGTCTGCCATATCTATGGATAGTTAATAAGTAAGATTTAAGCAGGCAGGTTTCACCATGGGGCAGCAGATGGAAAGAGAAAAAATGCCAATAAGCAGATCACTGGTTTTCTGGAAGATTGGAAGAGAAAATGAGGAAGACACCTGGGACAAGTGAGTCTGGTGGGCAGTCACCCAGGTGGTACACAAGCCCAGCAAATGGTCCTGAGCTGGGACCACAACTCACCTTTCATTCTGCCCTTGCACCTCTCTTTTCATGCCGGATCCCCATGGAGGAGTCTGTCTAACCAAGACAGACTAAATGGTACTTATGTCCAGACACATGGGGTTAACCAAATGTAAATAGAGCACACAAAACACCTGTTTTTACAGAGCACCCCAACACACCTGTTGTTTTATGATGCTGCATGATATTGATAAAGGGGACTATAAAGTCGAGATGAAATATCCTCTTATATTTAAATAGTACCTTCCTCTGTGAACTTCAAGTGTTTTACAGCTGAGATTTGACAGACCTGGTGATTATTTCTGTTAGGAAGGTTGGACATATATCTACATGTATGTTCAGGAAAAAGAGTATAGCAGGGTGGCTGAAAAGCAAATTCTGGAGCCAGACTATCTGGTTCATGTTCTAGCTTGTTTGTTTTCTAGCTGTGTGACATAATAATTCTGTGCTTCAATTTATTTTCCTGTTTACTGGGGAGATACCATAGTACCTATCTTATAGGATTGTTAGGAGGACTAATATATGTAATGTGCTTAGAGCAGAGCCTGGCATATTGTAAATATAAGTTCTTAGCTACTTTTACTATTACTGTTTATGTATCTATGATACATAAGATAGGTACTTTCATTCATCTCAGAAAAATTCACAATGTGTCAATATTCTCAAAGAAATGGATGGACAACCACTGTGGTAAGTTGGTTCATGAGTATATTTAACAAACCAAAAGCTTCAGAAAGTCTTTTATGAATCACAAGCCCCCCCCCCAGGGCCAGGAGAAACCTTAAAAAATTATCTGACTCCTCCTTTTCCTGGGAGGAGGGTCTCTACCACTCAGCACTGCAGTTGCAGCTCTGTGTGCAGGCAGAGGCAGAGCTTGGTGCGGCTCTGCCTTGAATAATTGACATGAGCCTCAGGCCCACAGAAAGGAGAGATGTGAATGGAGGCAACGGCATTGGGCATCAATATGACTGGCATGCAGGATGTGTGGATGACCCTTCCTCATCCCCCTCTCCCAAGGAGGCAGGAAGGCATGGGACTGGCTGTGGAGTGGCACAACCAGAAGAGTAAACATGGGAAGACCCACCCTGGATCCCAGTCTCACTTACATGAGATAAGATTGGTGGAGAAGAGCAGTGCTCAAGACCCTTCCTGCTTCCGTTCCAGGTAGGTAACCATATAATTTGTGGTCCAAACTGGGACACTTTTGAGAGGGTGATGTAGTGTTAGTAAAAATTATGTCAGGACAACTGGTGTAAACTGGGACACATGACCATCCTAGTTCTGTAGGCCTGTGAGCATATGTGCTAGATTGTTCATCTGTCCATTCAGCTCTCTTGTCATCAGAGATGCTTCCTGAGGGGAAGTGAGAGGAAATATTGAAAAATCACTAACGTTTTAGCTCCTCCGTGTCTGTGGGAGGGGATGCCATTGAGGGAAGGGTCCCATGCTTGAACCTAGAGGACCTACTCAGTGTGTGGAGGAGAAGGGAGGAGGAGGAGGCCCCACGATGGCTGTGCTTAAGTGTATTTGACATGACTTCCTTTCTTCTTTGATTGAGCAGGTGTGGTCTGGGCTTCCCTACTTGTCAGTTTGCACCCAGATGTGGTCACAGCATAGTAATCCTACCATGCACTCTTGCATGCGTCTCTGACCATGACTGAGAACATCCATTTGTCTTGGCTGTGTGAATTTGGAAAAAGCAAGTGCTACAATTTGAAATCCAAACCATTGTTTAGTGGCTGAAGGAAGAGCCCAAGGGAAGGAGCCCCTTCCCAGCTGAAATAATTGCCGTTTTAGCCTTGAATTTGACTAAGTTTTTAATGATTAAAAAAAAAAAATACACCTTTTTTCTGAATAGGTCGAAGTCAAGGTTTGTGCTTTGTTAGTTTCCTTAAAAAAAAAAAAAAAAAAAAAGACGAGAAAGAAAAGAAAAATGGCTCCCTTGCCTAAGTGTTCATGTGTGTGCCTATTTAATGATTAATAATACCTTGTGGGCTATTGTTTGATGTAGCCTCTACTGGTTTGAACAGGAGAATACTGATTCACTCTTAAGGCATTATGAATCACAAGTGTTTACCCTGAGACAATAAATGAAAGGGGGAGATAAAATAACACCCAAATATGCTGAGTTCTTTGAGTAGAAACTGGAGATAAGGTGGGGTCTCAGTCTTTTTTTTGCATGGGGTCCACCTCTTTCTCTCATAGAATAAAGGTTGTGTAGAATGACAAAGACGAGGGCTTTGAATTTTATAGATTTTTCCTTTCACTTGATACGTTCAAGGCAACTCTTCACCCAGTTTTTCATGTCACGTGCATTTGTTTTCCCTCCCACCTGTCTCCTTAGGTGACTCCATGCCAGTCATTTGCAAGGGAGTCTCTTTATATGTCTTTATGGGGCACCCCTTCCCTAGAGTTTTACCCTCCGCCCTCTTCTGTTTTCATCCTATTTGAGGGAGGCTCTGGCCATAATCCAGATGGGAAGATGGGGGCCTGCCTTAAGGTGGGGCTGGGGGGTGGAGAGGTGAATGTATTTAAGAGATTAAGAGACCTGACAGGCCTTGGTGGCTGACTTGGACCACAACAGAGAAGGAGGGGTGATACCCAGGTTTGTTACTTGAGCAACTAACTAGTAGGGTCTTCTACCACATTCTACTTTTAATAATGGTAATTCCTAGACTATTTCCCCTCCTCTCTGCCCAAAGCCTACAGGTCAGTCAAAGAAGACTGACAAATTTATAGTTACCTCTGATGATCCTTTTTCAAAAATGTCTTATTTGGAAATAATTTTAGACCTAGAGAGAAGTTGAAAAAAATAAGTTGAAAAGTCTCTTATACCATTTAACTAGCTTTCCCTTATATTAACATCTCATGTAACCATAGAACAATGATCAAAACTAAGAAAATAATCTTGGTACAATACTATAAACTACAGACTTGATTAAAATTTCACTATTTTTTCTACTCATGTCTTTTTTTTTTTTTTCTTTTGTGGGATCCCCATCAGCATTCCACGGTGCATTTAGAGGTCGTGTCTTCTTAGGCTCCTTCACTTTGTGACAATTCTGCAGTATTTCCTCACCTCTCATGACACTTTTGAGAGCACTAGCCAGTTATTTAGTACAGTATACCTCCATTTGGGTTTGTCTACTTTAAAAAAAATAATTATATTGAGGACATGCATTATTGGGAAGGATATCACAGAGATGATGTGTCCTTCCCAGGGCATCGTATCTGGAGGTCCATGATGTCACTTTATTTCACTGCTGATGTCAACCATGATCACTTGGTTAAAATGGTTTTTTGCCAGGATAGTCTATTCTGTCCACTAAATTTAGAGTCCATGGGCTGGCCGGTTAGCTCAGTTGTTTATGAGCACAGCCTTGTAACACCAAAGTCAAAGGTTTGGTTCCCTATACTGGCCAACAACAAAACACACACACACACACACACACACACAAATTTAGAATCCATTAAAGTATCTTTCATGTGGCAATTATTACTGAGATGGTCGAGTGGTAATTTTTTATTTCCCTCCTTCCTTCTACATTTATTAGTTGGAACTCTTCTTAAGGAACAGTTGCCTGACATTGCATTCTAATAAAGTAGAAATACAAATCCATATTCTTTGGAGCTGACATTTTAGATGAGGACATAGATAAGCAAAATAAGTAAATGGGTTAGATAAGATGTGAAAAGATGACTAATACTATAGAGAGAAATCATGTGGGGGAGAGGAAGAGTGACATGCTGGGTGGATGCAGGTTTAAATTTCATGCTCAGGAAAGGCTTTAGAGAGAAGATTTAGAGCTTCCTGAGGGAGAGCTTTCTAGAGCATGGGAACAGCAAGTGCAAAGGCTGAGGCAGGACCAGGAGGGCAGAGTGACTGGAGTGAAGTGAGGAAGGGACAGGGGCGGGAGCAGGAGATGAAGCAGAGAGCGACTGGGCTGGATGGTGCAGGCCTCCAAGGACCTCGCTGTCAGTAACTCTCAGGGAGGCAGAAACCATTGCAAAGTTTTGAACAAAGGGTCACGTGATATGCTCCATCTTTTAAAAGATCACTTTGGCTGCTCTATGATAGGCAAGGATGGCAGCAAAGAGACCAGTTAAAAAACTATGACATTCATTAGATGAGAGATGAAGGCACTTGGACCAGAATGGTAGAAAAGAGGGGGTTGAATTTGGGGTGTATTGTAAAAGAAGGACTAACACTGCTGAGAAAAGTTTCCTGTGTGCCCTGCAGCCTCGTGGACCCCCAGGTGTGTACCCTCTCTCCTCCACCTTACAGAGGGGCAAAGGAGCAAGTCTGAGCAGCACTTGTCTCCCACGTTGAGTGTAAGCTCTGTGATCCTTCCTTACCTCTTCACTGCACCATATGCTTCTCTCTGTCGCAGGGCCAACCTTCCACTCAGCCAACCTACCACCAACATTTGCTCCTACAGTCTTCCACCTCTTAATTCCCTCAGCCAGACAAGGTCCTTCCCACTTCCCAAGGCTCAGCTCCTCCAACCCCCAGTCCTCTGAACACCTGCCCTCTAGATCACGGACAGTAACTAGACTCTGCTTCATGACCGCAGCCTCTAGAGGCAGACACCTCTGTGGCCTCAGAGCCCCTTAAAGACAAGAACCAACCAAGTGCTCTATCAGCTCAGTGGTTGGCTTGTTGGTATATGGCACATTGTAAGAATGAAAATATCATCTTTCCTTTTACTCATCCAAGTTTATTTTGCATTATACTCCACATATATTCAGTTTTATTTTAATATGAAAACGTTTCTGCCTCTCCTTCTACCTAATCCTCCTAGTGAAATAGAAATTCCCGATTTCTTCTTGTTGGGCCACTATCCCTCTACACGGGGGCTGTATATCACAGTTTGCGAAGGCAGATGAGGGTGGCAGAGATGCACACATCATTGAGGGTTCATTTGCTGCTAATAGATTTCTTTTTATCCACTGATTGATTTAATTTAAAGCAAATGCACATATTTAAAAATGTCAAACAGTACAAAAGGATAGATCCCAAAAAGTAACCCTTCCATCTGTGGCCCCTGTCCCAGAGGTGGGCACTCTTACCTGTCCCTTACATACCTATCCAGGGATTGCTAATGAGCAGTCACTGGCTGGCAGCAGACAGTAACTACCAATTGAAAATAAACTGAGGCCCTGTGAAAACTAGCTCCCAGCTCTGCATTTCACAGAGCTAAAGCAGCTCCCATGCAGAGTGGCCAGCTGCAGCATGGTCAACCTGCCATTGCTATTGTTGTATTTGTCTTAGACCACATAGGGGTGAGATTGCAAGGACACCATACTCAAGTGGAATAGGGGCATTGGAATGCTACCTTCCTTGGCTCTGGGTCTGTTCTCTCACAGGGAGATTGGTTGTCGTTGAGATTTCCCAGGTTGGTCCCTCCCTCAAAGTCAGCCAGCAGGAGGGAGAAGTACAGCCAAAAGCTACTTCAGGAAGAAAGGCAGCAGGGAGAGAAGGAGCAGAGGAGCCAGTACTGAGCTGCTATGTAGCAGTGCTGGAGACTGCAGAGATGTCAGGGGGAGCTTTCTCCCCCCCCCCCACTCCTCCTTGTACCTGACAGACCTCAGAGGCTCACCTGAGAGGCAGTACTCTCCGTCTACCTTTCCCGTGGGAATTCAGCACAGCCAACATAACCCCTGAACTCTGCTGGGCCACTGCCAGCAACTTTCAAGCCTTTCCCCTGCTGATTACAGTGACATGGTGTCATTTTTATTGAGGCAAGATTAGATTTTTTTTTTTACGTTTTCAAAAGTGTGGATCACATGATCTTTAGTACTTTTCCTATGGCTTGAAGACCACAGAGCTGCCAATTTCAATTTTCTCCAGCTTTTATCACTAGAAGAAGCTTAAAAAGAAAAAAGAAAGGGGAGAAAGTCTGGATGAAAATATTCCTCTTGGCTCTGGCAGTTAGCATGAGGGTGGTAGAGGACACCCGCATCGCCCACTTCCTTTGTGTGACTAGCGTAATAAGAAGACGTCAGGACACTGAGCACTCGAACTGAAGCCTGGCTGCCCGACAGCACACAGGTCCACTGGACTGAAGGGTTTTCATGCCATAGCCAGAGAAAGAACACACAATCCGAGTCGTTCGCAGCAGTCTGGAGAATGTTAGAGAGGATGTTGATCTACTGGGATGGGTAAAATAAATTCATAGAAAAGTTTTCCTTTCTTTTGATTCTATTTTATTAAATTTCCTCTTTGGAGGCAAGATTTCCTCTTCATTCATTCATTCATTTATTCATTCAACATATTTAATGAGCACCTACTGTATGCCTGGCTCTGCCGGGGATACATGGTAAATAAGGCAAAGTATGTACCATTCATCATTTTAAAGAGAAAATTGAAAAATGCCTATTTGCATGAATCATGGTTTTCAGGTGTCAGTTTAGCCCTCAAAATAGGTACTGTGATGGAAAATCGTGAAAAACATGAGACCTAATTACATTGTTTTGCTATAAAATTAGAGAATGAATGTTTGAGGAGTGAGGGGCATGCTGGGGAAATAAACTCCTCCCACTGCATGGGAGACTTATAGTAGAAACAATATTTACATATCACGACAATTTAGGAGCCACTTTCAGACCCCTAACAGTCTGATCCTAACCACAGCCTGTGAAGTAGGGAGGGTCAAAATGTGTCATTTTTGTTCACTGCACCTGGCATGGTGTAGTTGCACAGCAAGTGTCTGTTGAATGAATGTTGAGTAATCCCCCAATTTACAGCTGGGAGACAGGCTCAAGAGTAATCAAGAGATTGGTCCCAAGTCACCTGCTAATAAGTGCAGAGCCCAGGCTTGAACTCAGATGTCTTGAGTACAAACATAAAGGCGCATCATTATCCTAGAGGCACTACTCTCTGGAGGTTTCTTTAAACTGCTGCCCTTCCCATGACTGGTAAGATAGTGATTTCAGAGTCAATTTCCTTGAAGGTTGCAGTGAGTCTTTAGAGAGTAATTTTAATGGATACAGGTCCACCTGACCTTAGATGTGGAAAGGACACTTGATTAGGAGACCCTGCCTCCTTGGAAGATTATCCCAGGGTTGAGTTTGTTGGGTTACAAAACCTGGACATCAGGTGTTGTTCTCTGGGTATGGATTTCTAAACTGTCCCAAGTTGAGTGGGAAATATCCTTGGAACTCATTTCCTTTTGGAAATCTATACATCTTCCATCCCCAACTCATTTTGTTTGTCACTTACATGGAACAGAAAAAGCTGAATTAAGAGCAAGCTTGTGAAGAAACAACTCCCGATTTGTCTCATGAACCTTGATTTTTCTTCTCCAGAGAGGGATGGAAGGGTCCTTGTGGGAGTGGGGTAAATCCCAGGTAGTCTAGAAGGCTTCCTCAGGGTCACAGAGCAAGGAAGCAGTAGAAAATGGAACCAGAATTTGGAAGCCTAATTGCAGCTGCAATATTATGGGCTGGAAAAAACCCAGAAAGTCATTGAGTCTCTTCCCCTGCCCCCCCGGGGGTGAGAATTACAGCACATGCCTAGGGTCTAGGTCTGGGTATAAGATGGTCCCTGCCAGGAAATGCAATGTGGGGACGCAGAGAAGACTGCAGGAAAGAAGAGTCTGTCTGGTTGAAAAGAGAAACCAGAGGGCATGAAACTCCATCTTCTTGTCCCCTTTACACTAAGAACATGAGGTAATTCAGAAAGCTTTGGACTGGAAATCAGAGAAGGCTCCAGGTTCTAGTCCTACCTCTGCCACAGACTCATTGTATATGTCCGTGAAGAAGAAATTTACTGCTGCCTCTCTGGACCTCAGTTTCCCCATTGGTTTTCAAACCATACCTTGAGGAGTTTCCTCCCCAGGGAATGTGAAATCAGGGCCTAGGGGCAGTACTGAACAGGAGGAGCTATTACAAGCCCTCGCATCCTCCTGCCAGAACCATTTGGCTTTTGCCTGTTCCTGTTCACACTTTGCATGTCCTCATAGGTTTTGTTCAAAGAAAGTATCTCATTGATTTTTGTGTTTAAGTTGAAAAACCACCAACCAAGATGCTGCCCCCCAAATCCTCTCCAGCTAGAAAATCTTAGAATTCTTTCCTCATGCTTTCCTGGCTTTTGGACTTTGTCTCCTCTACTACATAGCACATTGTTCTTTAATCACACATGTATTTGTTTTCCTCTTCCCAAATGCCTTGGGTTGAATGTCCCCCCAAAACACAGTCCCCACTGTGACAGTGTCAAGAGGGGTGAAATCCTATTATGGTAATTGGAAGGTGGGGCCTTGAAGAGGTGATTAGATTCTAGGACCATGCTATAATGAATGGATTAAAAATGGTGGTCAGGGACATGGTTCTGAGGGCTTTAAAAGGAGAGCACATGAGAGGTTATTCTCTTTCTGCTGTGCCATTTTCTGCCATGTGAGACCCCTGGGCCACTGTTGCCACCACCAAGACCCCCACCAGCTGGGTTCCCTGGACTTTGGGCTTCCCAGCCTCTGAAACTGTAAACAATAAATTTTCTTTTCTTATAAATCACCCAGTTCTGTGTATTTTGTTATAAGTAACAGAAACTAACACATCAAAGGTTCCTTGGAACCCGCTTCCACAGATAATTATGCATATGTGAGATCTATTGCAAAGGCTGCCTGGAACAAGGTGCCTGGTCCTCAGACTGCTCACATTTCAGTAGGGTGGGCAGGAGATGGTTGAGCCAAAAATCACAAAATGGCACAGTGTCTTCTGACATTCTACACTAGTAACAACAGGAAACTTGCCTTCTCTCTCTTACCTGCAGCCAGCATAACTAGAACACTTAGTAGGTGCTTAGTAAATATCTGCTGAAAGAACTGATGAATGAAGCCTTGTTCCCTTCTTTGGGAGTAGCTTTGCTGATGTGAAAGGGTGTAGGTGGAAGCTGTGGGCTCTGTGTTTTCCTTTTATGAGCTGGGCTGATTATAGCTGTTGAGGGTTGTTCCCTATTAGGGGTTGAATTGTGTCCCCTAAAAAGATATTCAGTCCTCACGCCCAGTACCTCGTAATGTGACCTTATTTAGAAATAAGGTTGTTGCAGATGTAATTCGATAAGATGAAGTGATAATGGGATAGGGTGGGCCCTTAATTCAGTGACTGGTGTCATAAAAAGAGAAGAGGCACAGAGACAGACACACGAGAGGAGAACACCATGTGACAATGAGGCAGAAATTGGAGTGATGCAACTGTTGGCCAAGGAACACCAAGGATTGCTGGCAAAGACGAGAAACTGGGAAGAGGCAAGGAAGAACTCTCCCCACGGGTTTCAGAGGGAGCACGGCCCTGCTGTCACCTTGATTTAGGACTTCTAGCCTCCACAGCCATGAGAATACATTTCTGTTGTCTTAAGCCACTTGGTGTGTGGTACTTGTTATGGCAGCCCCGGGAAACTAATGCATCACCCCCAATACAATATTATGCTTAAGAAAATCTGTAACCTCTTTTTCCTTTAACTTCTATGAAATGTTCAAAAGAAAGTGTTTGGCTTGAATTTAGTTTTTTGAAGTATTAATTACAGTCTCTCATCAAAAATATTCAGGTGTTTAATATGTAATATCTTTGCATGTTGGGTCATAAATGTGGCATATATTGGGTATATAAACAGCCTCCCTCCCCAAACAAACAGAAAAAAGCTCTGCCAACTCTCTCTTTTCCCCAATCTTTTTAAAAGTAAATTTGGTGAGAATTGGTGCTTCATTTGATTTGAGAGTTTGAACACTTAGTCTAGCGGGGGTGAGGAGCAGCGCCTGATGCAGAATTAAATGAGTTGCAGAAACACTTTTCACCTCTTTGCGGAAACGATGCCACTTGCCTCTGAATATGTTTCTTGTGTCTTGTTCCATTGACCCATCCTTCTGGTGGCAGATTTCCAGCCCTGGCTTCTCCTTGGGTGCCCTTGTTCAAACCCATAGTCTGGCAGACAGGAAGCATGGCGCCTCCTGCTCCATCCCCATGGAGATTCAGGAATTTGTAGGAACCCGCCTCATTTCTGGTTATTGAATAACTGGTGGGGCATCGAATGTCAGGGCTAAGAAAACAGAATGGCCTACCTGTTGGACCAAATGACCTCATAGCCTGAGCTGTTCTCATGGTGTCAGCTTGCACTGTCTGTCAGCAACTCTTTCATCACAAGCCCACTTACATCATACTGTTCTAAACACCTAACCTGATCATTGTCACTGTGCTTACAACACATCCAATGACAGCAGCTTAAGGCTCCCATTAAGCCTGAGGCAGTCTTGTATGAGGAGGGGAAGGAGTCTTTTTTTTCAGCCTTAAGAATGGAAGATATGAATGGGAAAAGAACCAAGGGGCTTGTTGTGTCTTAATTCCAAATTCACCATTAATCTCCCTACCTGGGGATGGGCCTGGAGAAGAGTAAACAATCTGCTCTCACCTTCTCCCAGCTCTGACCTGGCTGACCAGGGCTTTTGTGCAGGGAAGGAAAGGTTCTGGCACTACTCCTGCAGCATGGGTACCAGAGCAGCCACACTTGCAGATGTCTTTGATTAGATAATGATCTTCTCTGGCTTTAGTTAACTGGAGGACCTCTGTTGTAATTAGGAACCACTTGTCACCACTGCTGCTGGATTCCCAGGCAATGAGTCTGAAAGAATCCCACAAACACAGGAAGAATGGAAAGTAATCTTGAATAGCAAGTCACAGTTTCCTCAAGTTACAGTTGGAAGAACTGAAAGGGAAGTATTCCATGTGATATTAAACCCATTCATTTGTTCACTCATTCATTCATGGATTCAGCAGACATTTTCTGAATGCCTGCTGTAGGCTACGTACTGTGTGATACACTGGGGAAGAAAAGACAATGTCACAGGTCAGTGACACTCATGGGACTTGTGCCCAAGGAGAGGTCTGTCCAGGGGGCTGAGAAAGTCATGTGAAGGAAGAGAGCTCAACCAGTGACCAGGGAGGAGAGTTTTATCCTGAATCCAAAATAGTGGTTATCAAAGAATAGGCCTTAGGCACTTTACATCAGAACTACCTGTGCGAGGGTCTTAGTCAGTTTTGGATGCCAAAGCTAAATACCATGGACTGAGTAGCTTAAACAACAGCAATTTATTGTTTCACAATTCTGGAGGCTGGAAATCCAAGAGCAAGGTGCCAGCAGGGTCAGTGTCTGTCCAGTGTGGGCTCTCTTCCTGGCTTGCAGACAGCTGCCTTCTGGTTGTGTCCTCACATGGCCTTTCCTGGGTGCTTGAGAGCAAAGAGGAAGATCTCTGGCATCTCTTCTTACAGGCACTAATCCCAGCCTGACGTCCCCTCCTTCATGACCTCATCTAAACTAGTTACCTCCCAAAGGTTTCATCTCCAAATACCATACCATTGGGAGTCAGGACTTCAACATATGAATTTTGGGGAAACACAATTCAGCCCATAGCAGGGAGTTTGTTAAAATGTAGATTCCCAGGCTTCCATCTTAAACCTACTGAATCAGGGTCTCTGGAATAGATCCTGGGAATCTATCTGCCTGTTGATTCTCAGGTATGCTGAAGTTGGTGAATGCCCTCTTGGGAGGCTTTAGGCTGCTACATCAAAAAGGATGTTTCCAGGGAGAGCTGGAGCCAGTGAATGCACAAGTGAGCAAGGAAGACTGGTCTTGAGGGAGAGGCCCAGAGCTCCATATATTTGTGTATTTCTTTATAACTAAGACCTTGGCTGACATAGAGCTGATCAAGGGAGAGCCTATGGCACATTTTTGCAAAATGCAAGGATTAGAGATAGGGTTAGAGCCCTGTGTATCATAACTGATTTTGTCTCAAGACTTTAGGGAATCTCTCTCTCTCTCCCTCCCTCCCTCCCTCCTTCTCTCTCTTTTTTTGATAGTTTGCCTGTCTTTTCTTAGGAAATCCTCTTGTATAAGGAAGCTTAAAGACATACACGTGATTCCAAGGAGATTGCAAGGGTGAATTGTTTCTGTTACCTGTTGCTCAGGCACCTGCTTGGGGGGGATTAACATTCTCCTTTAAGGCTTCTTTTGTCAAGGACCTGCTGTGGGTCTTGCTAAAGCCTCCGGGTAATTTTTAGCTGTGAGAGGAAACTCCTGTCAGTTCCCAACAGACCTTAGCTCTCAGTAAAAGAGCAAAAGAAAGGGCAGTGAATGGATGGGGCTGCACAATGCTACATGGAATGTGCTTTTGCTCAGTTAGCAATTACAGTTGGAGGAAATCAAAACTGAAAATTGGGGTTCCCTTGCCACGCATTTATTGCTTTTACAAAAATTTATTGAGAGCTGCTAGGGCATTTGGGTGAATAAGACTGACACAGCTCCTGCCCTCATGGCGTTTATAATCTATAAGGAAAGAGAAACAAGTAAATGATGGATTACTATAAAGTGTAGTAAGGGCTATGCTAATTTTCCTGTGGTTCCTTCATGCCTGGGGCCAGGTGGCTAATTGGTACTCCTTGTCCTGCCTTCATTTGTTCCTCCATTCACAAACATTTATTGAGCCCCTATTACGTATTATGTTGAGTGACTATGTCCTACATTCTGTGCTAATAACCTTACAGACAGATTTTTAAAAATGAACGATATGCAACACCTGTCCCAAGGAGCTTGGAATCAAGTGAGGAAGTCAGACAAATAAGCAAATTGCATCAAGCCTGGGATAATGACTTAAACGATACAGCAGTGGTCTGTGAACAGTCATAGGGGAGTGTGGGGGTAGGGAGAGGGGGACAGGAGGGATTACTTGTACCACAGGGGGGAGCAAGGGCAAAGTGGTACAGCAGGGGACCCCCAAGGGAATAAAGTGCAAGCTGGACCTTGAAGCATGTATAGGAGTGTTTCCATTCTTTCCCTTCCCCGTCAGAAGTTAAAGGATATCTACTCCATTCATCCAGTCATTTGCTAACTATGTATTGAGTACCTATGATGTCCTTAGTCAACCAGCTGGACAAATTATTAGATCAGCCAATCAATTCAACACCTAATTAGTTTGTCCCTTGACAGGTGACAAGCTACAATCAAGCACTGGGGGGTAATTAGAAGGAATGAATCTGTCTCTTGCCCTCAGAGAGGCTACAGCTGAACTGAGATGGCCAGAAGTGTCTAGTCACTTCCAAATCTCCTCATTTAGAAAAAAGTAGGTCCTGCCAACTAGTAACAGCAAGTTTCCTTCTGGGTAGAAGTGCGGTATCTCCTCACCTGGTGGAGGTGGTAAGTATGTCTCAATTTTTGTAACAGAATGACAGCTCTGTTATCCTTCAGGCTGGTATCTAAAGTACGAGGATCTACGGACAGCTAATATATATATATATATATGTAATGAAGTTCATTTTTATTTTATTTCCTACATATGCTTATTGAAAAAATGGAAAAATACAGAAGAGGTGAAAGATGATAACTACTTTCATCAATTGATGTTGTTCTTCCTTTTATTCATGCTTTTACATGGTTATGATCATTGTATGTACAATGTATACAATTTTTAATCTTCTGTCACTTAACATTTTAGTAACATATACTTCTCATTAACTTCATTTCAAATGGCTGCATTTTTTTATCATTTATGTGCTATGATTTTCTTAGTCTACTTAAGCATATAACTTTTAAAAAATTTATTTTCTTAAGATAAATTCACAAAAGTTGAATTGCTAGTTAAATTGCTAGTATTAAGACTCTCAGTACATATTGTAAAATTTTTTTCCAAAGGGTCACATCAGTTTTTATTCTCATCGTATATGGGAGTGCATGAGGTTAAGTTTAAATTTTCTGCTATTTGTTTCTTGCCCCAAACATGATGGAGACAACAAATTAGGCCCTTTCCTTTTATCTGATTGGGTCAACAGAAAGCAATGGGTTTGAATTGCATTAGTCCAGCTCCCTTACACTGAATAACAAACTAATAACTCGCTCTTAGTGTTTATTACAAGTTATTACAAAAACTGGCCGTGTAAAAACTCTTGGCATCTTCTGCTAAACCATCATTCAGGATTCCATCCATTATGTTGCTCAATGTCCCTTATATCAGAACATATTCCTCTTTAACTTTAGTCATATTTCCATTTTTGGTCAAATAATGATACCTTGGCTATCAAGAAGCTCATAATTCACATTGGTGCTTGCTGAAAGCATCTCTTTAGGGGTGATTGAGAATAGGCTCAAGACCATTGGCTAAGTGCACTTCAAAGTATCAGCTTGACTGATGGCAAAGTAAGCTTCCAAAACAGCAGGGTTCTCTTGTAACCACTGTATTGGGAAATGGGGTGGGATCTCTTACTTCCTCCCTGAACTAGACTTTGGGACCTGCATGTTCTGCCAAGCAGGCTGTGAGTCCATTTGTTTCAAGTTACTGCAGGGAAAAGATTACAGCCTTCCTTCTAGAAGGCTGGTGTAGTAGAAGCGGGAGGGGAATGGTGACCGTCCTCTTTGGTGGTGGGGGTGGGTAGTGGTGAGAGGTGATTGCCTGAGCAGGTAACCAAGGGTACTTAACTGCATTAGCCAGCTTAACCTGTGGATATTTAACATAATTGTGCCTTTTCTCCCTGCTATGGATTGAATTGTGTCCCCTCCCCCCAAATTCATACATATGTTGAAGGCCTAACCCCCAATGTGATGGTATTTGGAGATGGGGCCTTTGAGAGGTAATTAGGTTTAGATGAGGTTGTGGGCTTAGAGTCCTATGATGGGATTAATGCCCTTATAAGAAGAGGAACAGACCAGAGCCCCCTTGCATGTGAGGATACAATAAAAAGATGACCTTCTGTAAACAAGTAACAGAGCCCTCGCCAGACACTAAATCTGCCAGTGCCTTGATCTTGGACTTCCCAGCCTTCAGAATTGTGAGAAATAAATGTTTGTTGTTTATGCCACTTAGGCTGCTATAACAAAATATCATAGACTGAGTCTTTGGGAGGAGCGGCTTTTGATAGTCACTCATTAAAGATAAAAACCAAACCAAAAAAGACATTTTGCCAAACACCTCCCATAAGGACTATGGAGCCAAGAAAACACCAGTCCCTGCTCTGAGGAGGACCCAGTAGAGTGAGAGAAACGACCCAGTACAGAAGTTTAGATGAGGTAATGAGGGTGGAGTCCTCCCGATGGGATTAGTGCCTTTGTAAGAAGAGACAATGGACAGCTTGCTCTCTCTCTCTTTACCATGTGAGGACCCAGCAAGAAGTTGGCTGTCTGCAAGCCAGGAAGAAAACCCTCACCAGAAACTGACCATACTGGCATCTGAACTTAGACTTCCAGCCTCCAGAACTGTGAGAAAATACATTTCTGCTGTTTAAGCCACCCAGTCTATGGTATTTTCTTACGGCAGTCCTAGCAAACTAATATACTCCTGATTGATGTTTCTGATTTTCTTCTCCTTTTTATCTTGAGCTTTGCTATTATAAATGTATCTATTTTTTAATTGTAAGCAACCTGAATTTTTGTATATTATCTACGAGTAAATAACTGGAAGTTTGGAGTTCCAAAGCTAACATGCACCAGACACAGTGAACAAACCAAGATGCTTGTTCACTTACAAGTGAGGCCATACAAGTGATGGTCAGGGAGGACTGGAGTTATCAGGCATGGTTTTCTATGTGTGGCAGGGCTGGAGTTGGGTTTGACTGGGGCAGGACATGGAGAATGTAAAGTTAGTCACAAGATCAAAGGCAGCACTGGAGGAGACATAATCATGACTAGATATGAACAATTGTCATTCCTTCAGCCCTCTACAGTTTGTAGTGTACTTTAACATTCGTTACACCACTTAATCCCCACACTGACCCTACAAAGTGAGAATTATTATCTCCTCCATTTTATGCATGAGCAACTAGGCTCAGAGAGATCAAATGATGGCTCTGAGACTCACACCTTGGTTTTTGGGTTCCAAATTTCATCTTCATCCCTATTTCCTATTCTATACTGAGTTGGGTGAGGAGACCAACTTGACTAAAGGGGAGGGAGGAAGTCCTTTTGAGAGCAGTGGGAAACTATAGGGCTGAATTAAGGCCAAGCCAGACTGAGGAGGACTCTGACAGCCAGGCAGGACAGATTTCATGAAGAGGGAAATAGGGAGCCATTGAAGGCTCTCGAGCAGGGGGTATGACATAATACAAATGGTGAGCTTCATCACTGAGAGCTAGTGTGCACAGAGGATTGGAAGGCAGAAAAAGGGGAGATGGAAATAGAGATGCTAGTGATGGAAAGAGTCTGGTTTTCCAGATTATATTGTTAGTACAAGAATATTTTTGGCTTCTTTCTTGGGATTCATTGCTGTGCCACTGGAATTGAAATTGGACGCAGCTGAACTATTCTGTCGCTTTCATTCACTACCTTTATTAATGGGCCAGTGTTTGGTTCATGTTATTTTCAGCATTTCTGCCCTACCTGCATCTCAGGGGCCTTCCCTGGCTCTCTCTATAATCCAAATTGTGATTAAAACAATGAACTAACATGATTTGGGGTTGGAGCAACCATTGACTTGACTTTTATTGTATATAATGAATATTTACTGAGAGCCAACTATGTGCCTGGCACTGTGCAAAGTCCCTCCGGTGGGGAAACAGAAAAGAGTTGGTGCAGAGCAGCTTGTTAAGGTGCTCGTGGCTGCAGGCAGGAGAGAGGGCTGGGTGTGAGGATTGTGGGGGACAGGAAAGGGGTAAAAGGTTACACAGGGACACAAAGAATGCAGAGAGAAAAACCCATACTAGCTCCTTTTTATATCAGGAGATTAATTATGAATCCATCCGCAGCACTGAGTATCCCACTCTGAGGATGGCTTTGTCGTGTAATCAAAGTGTACCCTGGAGACTGCCCAAAACCTTAGCCCCTGTGGAATCTGCTCTTGGAGATCTTTTCTGCTCTGCTATGGCCAGCCCTCTGAAACTGGTCCTCCCCTTCCCCCACCGTCATTTGTGTTCCCCTGGGGCTTCAGTGGAGTACCCCACCCTTCATGGGGGAAGTCTGTGCTGTGAGGTGCAACGGGACACCTGGGTCCCAGTGACAATGATTACTGTGTGCCCTTGGGCAAGCTATTTCTTCTCTTTGGTTCCTTCCTCTTTCAGAATGGGGAGGGGTCCTTGCAGTTTTAAAAGTTCGATGTTGATTACTGCAGAATTGCAACCTGCGAGCGTGTGCGTGCGCGTGTGTGTGAGGGCTTGCTGTTTAATAGGGTGCTAAGACAGCAGGGGGGCCGTCCTTTCCTCCTCCCAGCCCCACACGTGTGGCTCTCTCTCATTACTGTCAGGAGGCGTTAAGTCGGCCCCATGGAGATGAGAACAGACCCCTTAATTAGGCATCGTTCCCAGATCCAGAGAGGAACCAGCCTGGGCCTGGCTGCCCTGGCCTTGCGGGGAGCCCAGCCTGCAGGGCTGGAAGGCGGTGAGGGGGGAGGCTGCAGCCAGGGCATCTGAAGGACTCAGCAGGTTTACACTTCGCTGACCCGATGGATGAATGAGGCCCTGTCCACCCACATGGGGGCCTGGAATCTTCAATTATGGCAATTACATCAACAGGTCGGAAGGGCAGCACTTTCCACTGAAGAGGTTCAGGGCTTAAAAGAAAAATCCTAAAGCCACCGTTTTCTTTTCTTTCTTTTAAAGGGATTGGGTTGATAGAAGAAGACCCCATCTCTAGTCTAATTGGGACATGGGTAGAAAACAAAGATGTGACAGGTTTTTGCCTAAGATCTGGCTGGCACGTGTTCTCCCGCCTCTGGACTTCTGTCTCTTCTCTCTTTCAACTTTGTGTTACAGGCTCTGGTGGATGTACATCACCCATGTCAGCATTCTGAGGACAGAACATGGTGCCTTCATCTTTGAACCCTCCAGCATGCAGATCAATAGGAGACAGCACTAAACAGGTGTCTGAAGGATGGATTCGACCTTGGAGAAATCATTTAGTCTCTCTAACCCTCAGTTTCCACATCTGTAAAATGGACATAATACTATCTACCTATCCTCCTTCCTAAGATTTCATAGACTCTAGTTCCTATTACATACTCAAACTAATTGGGATTTTTCTCTCAGCCACCCTGTTAAATGGGTAAGACTCTAACTGTGGCCCTTGCAGAGGCAGGATGGGTGCCACTTGGGAATTTGTTAGAAATGTGGAATCTCAGTCCCCACACCAGATCTACTGAATCAGAATCTGCATTTTACCAAGCTCCCCAGGAAATTCGTGTGCAAATTGAAGTTTGAGAAGGACTTTTCTGGACTGACAACTTGCACGAATTAAACATAAGTGAGTGAATGAGGATGAGCCTGTCCTCATCTGTAAAATGGGGATAATAATGCTGATGCCGTGAGGATCAAGCAAGAAGTTTGCAGTTGTAAAGTTATTTTGTCCAGTCACTCACTAATTGACTCAATAAACATTTGCTGAGCAGCTACTGTAAGGCAGGTTTGGGTTTATAAAATACATTCTTTGTTTAGGAACAATTTGAAGTTTTCTTTTTTAAAAAAATATGACCGGTAAGGGGATCCCAACCCTTGACCTGGCGGTGTCAGCACCACGCTCTTCCAAGTGAGCTAAGCGGCCATCCCTATATAGGGATCCGAACCCGTGGCCTTGGTGTTATCAGCACCACACTCTCCCAAGTGAGACATGGGCCAGCCCTCAATTTGAAGTTTTCTAAAAGTCTGATATTGAAAAGAACTAAGGACAATGAAATGTGATAAAAGCCGTCAGATAGCTATGTTTAAAGTAGGGGGTTATAAGGGAAATAACAATGAATTCTGATGGAAGTTCTGGGCTGTGTAGGTTAGTGGACACTCAGCAGGTTTACACTTTGCTGACCTGATGGATGAATGGGGCCCTGTCCTCAGTGGACACTGAGGTGGTGGCATTGAGCTTACGTATGAATGAATGAGCCAGAGAAGGTCCTCCTAGACAGAGGGCAACGTAAGCAAAGGCTCTGAGGTGTGAAAAAGGGTGGGGGGTTTTGGGGTGGCCGTTGGTCCCAGGGTCTAACAAGAATGACTGGAGTGATAGTGTCCTTGCAGATGGCACCAGAGCTTGATTGGTAAGTACAGACAAGAGAGGTCTTGCTGCCTGTTTAGTTTTTGGGGGGCCCATTGTCTGGTTTATTTTAGGCTGCAGTCTTGCAGTTGGAGCCATTAGCCTGAAAGTTATTGTTGTGCCTATACTGCCAGTCACCTAAGAGGAAGACACTGTTTTTTGGAGTTTGTTTTTCTTTTTATTCCTCATGTGCTCTAAAGGGTAAAGTTTATTGCCAGCACCAATGTCCTATATCCTCCGATTTTAACATAATGCTGAGTAGTGGAGTTTACGTAAGGAAGGGAAGTAGGTATCCAGATATATCATTTATTTTTCTGACCCAGTTGGAAAGACAAGTTGGCACCTATGATAACTGAGACTTGAGATGTCAGCATGTTTAAGAAATGGCCAAAGCCCTCATCTAGCACCACCTGAGATCTGACACTGACTTACTCCTCTCTCGCCTCCCCAGTGTGTCCACAGCAGCAGTGGACACAGGGACAGAGCACATGGCTCTCAGCCAGTGTGCAGACAACAGAAGCAGAGATACCACCAAAGGCCCAGAGAACAGAAACTCTGATGTGTCTGGAGCCAAGAGAGTGGGAGCTGTGCCTCTTGAAAGGCTGTGATGTGGAGTCTCTGCCTGGTCACAGCTGTAAGGGTAGGAGTGTGAGTGGCACCCACAGGGTACATGCAGAAGCAAAATCGCTTCCTGGAATGGGTGCCCGAGCAGGCACAGGGTGTAAACTAAGTTCCCCTGCATGCTAGGAGACTTCAGTTTAATGTGAGGGTTGCACTCTCACTTGCTTCTCCAGGCTGTGGAGGGACTTGTGCTTATTGCAATGCTGTGACAGTGAGGGAAAGAGACCCTGCATCGGGGGCTTCTCAGTGTGTGAGGACAGTAGTGTGGTGGATGCTCAGGCTCCTTTGGCTAAGTTCTGAGCTCCTAAGCTAAAGACAAGGACTTTGTATTGCTTGTATTGGACAGCACCCTTGGGTGCTGAGTTAATATTTAAGCAAATTTTCAAATAAGGGTTATCTCTTTGTCTCTGGCAAGGACATTGGGGAAAATGGCTTTCTGCACCACTGCCCTTGGTATTAGTGTTCATTGTCTTTGGGCAAAAGAAAGAGAAAGAGCCTTATTACTGGTCCTTTTTAGTTCTCTGTTGATGTTGGTGACCAGCATTTTAAAAAATGACCCCAGGGGATAGTTGCTCTGGGTGGATCTTTATTATGACATTGGGAAGCAGCATGATGCCATAAAATAGGCTGAGATTTGCGTCCAGGTAGGACTGGATTCAAATCTGAGCTCTCCACTTACTAGTTATGGTACTTAGGAAAGAACCTACACCTCTCAGAGCCTCAGTTTCCCCATCAGTACTGCAGGAGTGAACTGCTCTCCTTGCTGGGTCATGAGGACTAAGGGAGACAGCTCAGCAACAGTTCCTGTGCTTGCTGGGTAGTTCTGAATCTGATGTGGCACAGCCCCTAGAAGTCTAGAGATTGAGACTCAAAAGGCTTTCAGTTCATGAAACCACTTTGATGTCAGAGCTGGAGGAAGCAAAGGAACCTAGCGTCAACCCTTCATCAGCCAGAAAAAGAAACTATAGCCAGGCACACCCCACCCTGTGGGGCCCCGGTGGCTACTATGCCTGTCCTCAGATTCACATCAGCAGCCCAGAACAGGGAGCCCCAGCACCCTCAAGTTTCCTGGGCCTGTCCTCGGCACCCACCCTCCTGCCACCTGCATGGTGTTTGCTCTCCCAGCTCCATCCACTCAGGAGGGGCTCTGATGACGTACCTGCTGCCTTGCTTCTGCTTCCTCTGGTGCTCACACCTCTCTTTTCAGTGGGGCTGGGAGCCCAGTGCCTCAGAAGGGTGCTTTCCCCTTCTGCCCTCTTCTCTGGGTGCTTTGGTGGTTTCTGGGGTGGCATTTCCTCTTTGTTTCTCTCTCTTTTTATTTCTTTACAACTTTGGGGAGCAGTCTTTGAAGATTTTGGGGGTGAATATGCCATATGCCTGTCTCATCAAGCAGTAGGCATCAACAGGAAGAAAAAGGATGTCTTTAAAGTGTGAAGAAACCAAAAAGGGCTCTCAGCCTCTCCTTCAGTGGGCAAAGGGAAAATTCTGAGAAGTTCTTGATATGAGTGCCTGAATCTACCTCCTCTAGATGCTATGGAGTATCTTCAAAGATTCATCTCCCTGCTCTGAACCTTAGTATCCTTTTCTGTAAAATGGAGGCAATAATGTGCCCAATGCAGGTTACTTCATTGGGTTGCTCTCTGGACCACAGTAGACACCGGACATGAAAGCACTTGTTAAGCTGCAACCCCCTGCACTTGATAGGGGCTGCCCATGTCAGTTCTCAGCTCCATTCTGGGATGAGGTCTGTCTATCCTCAACTGGGTTAGTCCCAGTTGTGCTAAGCAGCCCTCTGTAAAGGCCTTTCAGTTTCCAGGACTAGAGAAGAACAGCTACTAGTTGCATGTGGTCCCCTCTCGCCAGTCCCTGCCCTCTGATGGACTGTGCTTCATGGGGGGCGAGGTGGGGGATGCTCAAGGGTTTGATTCTCCAGGGCCACTTTGCTCTGAGTCTGGCTGTCCAGATGAGATCTCCCATGGTGGACACACTGAACCGAGAGCCCCAACTCTCTTGAACCCTCAGTTAGGGGTGGGGCATGGAGCCCAGGGAGATGTGTGGGGCTTGTATGGGTGTCATAATATCCCTGGATAGGTAGGGAAAACATGTCATAAAGGGCAGCATCCTAATTGCCCAGGTATAACCTGGCTACCAGTGGCATCTGCATAAGTTATTTACATTCATCATAAAGGAGCCAGGAGAGTTGTCACAAACTTTCCTTAGAAAAAGCAGTTCTGGTTTGGAAGTATTTACTAGTTCACTCATTTGTTCATTTGCTCAAACATTTGTTTATATATTTCTTCAGTCACAGCACATTTATCAAGCACTTAGTATGTATCAGAGCTGTACTAAGGGTCCTGAATACATTATTTCATGTATTAGTCAGGATAGGTTAGGTAATGCTGTTGTAACAAACAATCCCAGAATCTCAGTGGCTTGAAGCAATAAAAAATTTATTTCTCATGGTTATTACATTCTCAGTCCAGCTCATCAGGGAAGGGATCTGCTCATGGCTGCCAAGCTGATGGGTGCTCTACCATCCTGTGGTGCCATGATCTCAACACAAGTTGTAGGATTCACTGCAGGAGGGAAAGAGAGCATTGAGAATTATATGCCAGCTTTGAAACACCGCTGCATGGAATTGACAGCAACCATTTCTCACATTTCACTAGCCAGAGGATATTACATTGCAGAGAAGTGTAATCTTTCCCTAGTCCTGTAGGAAAGGAAATATAGAAACAGTGTGACTCCTGCACATCTCTACCACATTGCTAATCCCTACAACAAACTTGTGATGTAGTTCTTATCCTGATTTTATGCCTGAAGAAACTGAGGATAAACAAATCCTTTACATTTACACAGTAACAGAGAGAGATGGGATTTAAACTTGGGAAAGTCTAACTTCAAAGCTTTTGCTGTTTCTTTTATATCAACCCTGTCATGTACACGAAATGACTGTACCCCAAGGTAGAAAAGTATAGCCTGTCAGTCAAGGAAGATGGATAACAGGATGTGTAGTTTCAGAGGAGGGAGAGATCATGTCCAGTTGGAGAAATCCAGGAAGCCTTTATTGAGGAAGTGGCTCTTGCTCTAGATCTTGAAGAATAGGCCAGATTTGGACATTCAGAGGTGTTTATTCTTGGAGTCAGTTATTCACTCTGTGTGCTACATGAGTGGTTTCTCATGTCTGGAGAACTTCTAGTAAAGACCATTTAGCTCACACTCTTAGTTTAGTGCACACTCTTCCCTCACAGAGAAGTCCTACAGTGAAGGGGGTTTGACCAAGGAGCTTTCCTAGAATGGGCCCTGGAGAGAAATCCGATGCAGGGGGTTAGTTAAGAACTGGATTTTATTGCAGATTTACTGCAGCCTTCCTTCCTTCCTCCCGTTCTTCCTTCCCATTTCCATCCATTCCTGCCTGCCTGCTCTGCCTGCCCTCATTTCAGCAGGTAATGCCTGCTACCTGCCTGTGGTAGTGCTGAGTGTGTGGGAGGGGGAGCAGGGAGACATGGTTTTGGCTCCTCAGGAGTCTCACTGTTTAATGATGGAAGGGATAAGGTTGCAGGGCCCCAGAGTCCAGTGTTTGCCTAGAAACCCAAGAAGAAACCTCCCGTGTGAGGCAGAGTGACCCCGTTGAGGGGTGTGGGTAACTGGAGTAAAAGAAAAATAGGCCAGCCATACAGAGCATGTAGGCAGAAGCTTACGAGCAGCCAGAGGGGGAAGTCCCAGGCCTGCTGCTGCCAGGGGTGGGTGAGTCAGGAGCACAGAGCCGGTGCTGCCCTCTGGCCCGTGAGCGCTGCTCCCTAACGTGGCTGGGGCAGCTGGGGCAGCTGGGCCCTCTGGGCTCACCCGGGGCCGCCTGCACCTGGCCTTGCCCACAGCTGTGCTCCAGCAAGCTGGCCCACGCCACAGCCAGTTTTCGTCAGCACAGCTAGAGCAGAACTTGGCTGCTTCACTGATTCTCCTCTGCCTCTCCTCCCCGACTCGGGGAGAGCCTCAAGTTTGGGGGCAGACTCTGCGTCCATCAAGGGTAGTCTGGATAAACCAAGGAGGGGGAGGAGCTGGAGAACATCCTCACACACGCGGAGGCTTGGCTGCACATGATTCCCTTCTGAGATTCACACCACCATTTAACTGTGTGTGTATATATCTTCTACCCCTGGATCTCTGTTCCCATTCATACCATCAAATCATGTCAGTGCTAGAAGTGATTTCAGAGGGTATCTAGGCCAGTGGTTGCTAAACCTGACTGATCGTCACCTGAGAACTTTTACAAATACACATTCCCAGGCTCTGAGCCCAGAAGCCTGACTCAGTAGGTCTGGGCCTTGTCCCTGCCCAGTTATTGATTCTGCAGGTCCCACGCTCGGAGGGGTAGTCCCCTGGGGCCAGCAAAGTCTGGGGCATGCGTCAGTTGCTTGTGCTTGGCAACCACCCTTCCTCGTGTTAATTTATTGTTCTCATTAAGAGGATGGCTCTCAAAACCTGCTGAGAGGCCCAACACTCACTGATTGTGCTCTGTGAGCATTTGTGGGCTCCCTGCATGCAGGTCCGGCTGGCCAGGAGCAGGTTTCTGTGCTGGCTTTGTTCCATTTCATCAAGGAGAGGAGCCCATCCCTTGGGTGGGCCAGCATTGTCCCTGCCGACCACAGTTGCCTTTGCAATGCTTCCTCTGAGCTGTGGGGTGAGCTGATTGGCCAGAAATGTACCCACCAGGGCTGGTGAAAGAGGGGCTGCAGAGGACACACTGCTTCCCCCTCAGCCCCATGTATACCTACCAGGCCTGGCTGAAGAGCAGGCTGTCTTCTGGAGGAGCTGAGATGCTGGGCATTTCTCCAGGAAAATACTTCATTTCCAAATTCTGAGAAGTGCTTAGCCAAAAGATACTACTTTTGTTCCATGCGCCCAACACTTTGCTCAGGAAGGATCTCACATGCTCTGGGATGCAGACAGTGCAGGGTTTAGTTATCCTTATCATGCTCTGAGCAAAGTGAGCTCACAAAGTTGGGTGGTTCTGAGTATTTAGTGGTAGAGAGCCATGATGTATGTAATGTGTCCTCAAATTGTTCAGAAGAAAATTGTGTATGCGGATACATATATATTTATATATGACAGGGTGAGTATACACACAACTGATAAAGCAAATGGGGGGAAATGTTAATAAAAGTGAATCATCTAGATAAAAATATATAGGTGTTTTTGTACTATTTCTTATTTTTGCAAGTTTTTGCAATCTTAAGTTTATTTCCAAATAAATTTTTTTATGGTGGCTGGCTGGTAGGGGGATCTGAACCCAGGTCTTTTTAAAGGGGGTGTGGTTTATTGAAGGACATAGAGCAAGTTCAGAGCCAGGTCTGTGGGGTCCTAGTTCATGAAAGGCCCACTTGTCACTTCTTATCATCTCGGGATCTCTATATTTTCAGTATAGTCTCCACTTAAACACCACTTCTTGTGCACAGCCTTCCCTGGCCTCCCAGACTAGATCATGTGCCCTGATTTTATGTATTTTTGGGTCCACTTATCTTGACAGGTAGGAATGAGTTATTTTTAATTTAATGTCTGTTTCTCCTGCTAGACTATTAGCTCCATGAGGGAAGGACCTTGTCTGTCTTGTTCCTGGCTGTATCTCAAGGGCATGGCACGGTGACTGGAATATAATAGGCACTTGATAAATATTTGTTGAAAGAATCGATGAATGAATGAGCGAATGCCAGAACATGGGAAACAGATGAGCACAGGAGGGTACATACATGCTTGCTCATGCTCTGTTTTTTTAGTCACACACAGGCTGGAGATGCTAGGGCTCAGAGGGCAGAGGCAGGGTGGCATCATGCCTCTGGAAATGCCATTCAGAGAATGAATGACATCCTTTAGGAAGAAAGGATGACACCCGTTCCTAACCAGTGCCCCCCTGCCTGCCCCACCTCAAACCCAGAGGCTTTTCCAGGGGAGGAATGATGCTCTTGCAGCAGGTGGCCAAGGCATCCCAGAGACAACAGGCTGTGAGAGGGGGCAGGGATGCTGAGTGGAAACCACTGCTTTTCCGGAGACAAAAGATCCCTTTGGAGTCACTTGATACGGTGTCTTCCTGCCCTGGGCCTCTGCCAAGCCTGCCTCTTATTGTGTAACAGCAGCAACAACAGGGATCTGACCTGCATTTGCTCCTCCTGATGCACTGCTGTGGGCAGGGGCAGGTGCCGTGTAGAGCCCAGGTGCCTGGGCAGGCCTCCCGTGCACGGCATGTCCACCAGCCACAGAGATTTTACTTTAAATTTGGAATAAGTAATACATCCCCAACATTCAAAATTGAAAAAGCATCAACATACACACGATGAAAAGTCCCTCTCCCACCCCTGCCCTCCACTCATCCGGTTCCTCCTCCTGATGTTCTTAGTTTCTTAAGAATTCTTCTACGGAGAGTTTGTGCATGTACAACCAAATACATCTATTTCCTGCACTGGTATAATTCTGTAGACACTATTTGTATCTTGTGTCTTTCGCTTAATGGTATATTTTGGTGCTTTTTCCATATGAGTTCAGAGAAGAGTGTCTTGCCTTTTTTGTTATTGCCTACATAGTATTCCATACTGTCAATGCACTGGGGAAAATGCCCCAGCATCAAAGGAGCCAGGCTCCAGCCCTCCCGTGCCGTGCTGTGCACACATGGGGAACCTTCTGTTCCCATAGGGAGTGGAGAATACAGAGGAATGATAGAGAGAGATGATAGGAAACTTAGACCTGCATTGTCCAAGACAGTAATCACTAACCACATGTGGCTATTGAGCACTTGAAATGCGGCTGACCCAATCAAGATGTTCTGTAAAGGTAAAAATACATGTCGGGTTTTGAAGATTTAATTTAAAAATGTAACATATCTTACTAACTAATTTAAAAATATTTATTACATGTTAAAACTATAATGTTTTGAATATATTGGCTAAATACAATATATCACCAAGATGAATTTGCACGTATTTCTTTTTACTTTTTTGGCGGGGGGGGCCAGCTGGCCAGTGCGGGGATCCGAACCCATGACCTTGGTGTCATAAGGCTGTACTCTAACCAACTGAGCTAACTGGCCAGCCTTCTTTTTACTTTTTAAAAATGTGGCTACTAGGAAATTTAAAATGATGTGTGTGGTTTGCATTCATGGCCAGCACATTTCTATTGGACCATACTTCCCCAGAGACTTGGAGTCCAGGGACAGAGCTGAAGCAGGAAGGAGCTAAAGAGAGCAGAAGGCAGAGGAATAGAAGGAGAGGCAGCAGCAGCTTGGTGCAGCTCCCTAGGCTGGCAGCAGGAATGCGGGCACCGCCTGTCTCACACTGAGTTGCTGGGGGATCCCAGGACCAGCCTGCTCCCTTCTCGGCTCTTTCCTCCTGGGTGCAAGACAATGAATGGGCCTAGAGGGTGCAGCCTCCAGGAGGGCAGGGATTCCTCTCTGTTTTGTCCACTGTTCTGTCCCTAGAGCTAGAACAGTGCCTGGTGCTTCCTGAATGAATAAATAAAAGTAGAATGTGAAATGGGAAATTTGAGTTTTTCTTTCCAGGGAAGTGTTAGAGTCATCAAGTGTCAGGCGGGCCGAGCCCGTGGCGCACTCGGGAGGGTACGGCACTGGGAGCGCGGTGACACTCCTGCCGCGGGTTCGGATCCTATATAGGAATGGCCGGTGCACTCACTGGCTGGGTGCCGGTCACGAAAAAGACAAAAACAAAAAACAAAACAAAAAAATCAAGTGTCAGGGCTTGGAGGCCCCTAGAGATCATACGATGCCTCCAACTATGAAGCCAAGACTCACAATGTAGAGTGACTTGCCCATCACTCTGGGTGATGATGGAGCACCAAGGCTACTTCCAGTTTCTTCACTCCCACCATCAAAGAACCACCCAGAAAAAAAGGCTGTTAGAAATGAGCGTCCACTCTTGGTCATGTCTACTGTGAAAGCAGCCTGGCCACGGCAGCCATCCTCCTGCACCTGTCCCCTTTTCAGGGTTCATGATGACATGCAACCTGTTCTGCTCTCTGGGGCAGAAGCCTGTGGAAGAATGGGCCCCACAGGAGCCCTCTCAAACCAACAGCTCTTGGGCCGGCCCGTGGCTCACTCGGGAGAGTGCGGTGCTGAGAACACCAAGGCCTCGGGTTCGGATCCCATATACGGATGGCCGGTTCGCTCACTGGCTGAGCGTGGTGCTGACAACACCAAGTCAAGGGTTAAGATCCCCTCACCGGTCATCTTTTAAAAAAAAAAAAAAAAAAAAAAACCCAACAGCTCTTCATTTCCCAAGATTCTTCCTCTGGTGAGATTCCCAGGCACAGACCCTGTCATCTCCGGAGGCTGAGGGTCTCTTCTGTCCCTGGCCTGGAGAAGCTGGAGTCCAGCCCTGAGGCGTGAGGAGCCACAGGCTGGACTCAGCAGTGAGTAGCCCCTAAATCATTCATGCTGTGGCTGGAGAGGCCGCCATGGCTGTGAAGGGGATTTTCATAGGTTATACTGAAAGAATTACAATGGCCAGGGAAAGGAGCCGAGTTCCCACAGCGTGTCCGGTCAATCCTGTGGGGGGTTGTGGGAGCCGGGCCTGGCCGCCTCTTTCTCTCTGGGCAGCAGCACACACAGTTTTTAATAATTAAGTAACTTTAATTGTCCTGGGAAAGCTGAGCTCGCCTTGGGGCATGCTGCACAAACTCATAATTAATGTTACCAAAAGAGATTAGCAAAGGAGAACTGAGAAATGATTCACTTTTTAAAAAGCGCCTCACTGTTCAGCCTTATTATCTTAAGTTCAGAACCTCATTTATCTGCTTTGAGGAGAAAAGGAAAAAAAGACCCAAGACCCAGAAACTGATGCATGTGAAATTAAAACTCCATGCTTTGTAATGTGATTTAAAAACATCAGACAGGAAAATGTTGCCTTTTATTGATTCCATTCTGGTGACTGAGGGAAAATTTAAGGCAGAGGAATATAATTAATAAGTAATAGCAGTACATTAATAAAAACTTAAGCTTTTTACTACTATCCTTGTTGCTTGGAAATTATTTCATTCTAGGATTTTTTGGAATAAGTTTTTTTCTCTGGATCTTTATGAAAGATGGACCAAATTCTATGTAATCTTTAATCATTATTTATATGAAGTGATATTAGCAGAGTGTGTGGCATATGAGAGTTCAGTGAATATTTGGTGAATTCATGAGCACATTAATGAAAGAGGAAAGGACCTCAAAAAGGAAAGACTGTCCTTGCACAAATATCCGTGGTCAGCATGAAGGGCAAGCCCAGCCTGTTCCTGGGGGAGAGGTTTGAGATAACAAAGAAAGAAGGTGGACAGAGAAATGGGGGGCTGAAATATGGCAGCGATGATATGGCTGGGGGGAGCAGGGGAGGGAGAAGCCCTGGAAACTAGCAGTGGATGTAAGAGGAAGGGCATGGGGTGAAACCAAGCACCGAACTCAGTGCCTAGTGTGATTCTTACACATAATTAGTGGCTCATAAATAGTATCTGTCTGATTACCCTGAACCAGTGGGTGTGTTTCCTTCCAAAATCCTATTGTCTCCATAGCACTGCCCTGCTTTTCTCTTCCTTTCAGACAGCAAGCGTTTGTATCCTAAATCATGAGCGACCCAGGCTTTCCAGCACCATTGTGGGTTTTACTTCCATTTAATCAGCTGACACTGATGAATGCCTGCTGCCTTCCAGGCACCATTTTACAAGGACAGAGATGGAAAGAAGTAGAATGTAGGCAGGGGACTGTGTCTCTAAACCTAGGTAGAGGATCCCCTTCCTCTCTCTGAGCCTCAGTTTCCTTATCCATAGATGGGAATGAGGGTAGGTGGATGTGAACTCCTTGGGAGATGAAAAAATGATGCTAGGAGTTCCTGAAGCAACCTTTCCAGGCAGCTCTGTGGAGGAATCTCCCTGATGAGTGCTTCTTTCCTTCTGGCTTCTCCAATGCCTTGGTTTTACCACACGCCCACCACATATGGCTTAGATGGCCCCTCCTCCCTAGACCTGGAGTGGGAGATGGGAAGCAATTTGTCCTAGGTAGTCACCTCGAGGGCACTCAGGTCCTTTCTTGAGATCTTTGCTGGTCCCTAGATGTCATTAGTATCCACTGAGAGGCTGGTGGGTAAACAGCGAGGTGGTGGCTGACTGAGCTCAAGGTGTGATTCCTCTCAGGGGTCTTTCTTTACCTATGAATGCACAACTCTCCAAGAATGAAAGCTTGTAGGACCCAGAGGAATGATCTGGTCTCTTCCTGGTGCTGAGCCTCTCCCAGAGCTTTTCTTATACAGAGGCTGCTGAGCATCTGGAAACTGAGGCATTGAATGCTGAGGTGGCAGATGCTGGGAAAAGCATTTCAGACCCACAGGCAGAGAGAAGGACACAGAGAAACAGGGCCGGCCAGGCTCAGGGGCAATAAATCAAGTCTCTCTCGGAAGCTTCGCTCATTCAGGGCAGTTATTGGAGAAAGCACACTCTGATAATAACCGGTATTACTAATAATAACCACAGCCTTTCAATGCATTCCGAATATTAGATGTTATGAACTGTGTATGTGTTTTCCTTCTTCAAAATGGTAGCGTACTGTATGCACAGTTTCTATGCTTTGCTTTCTTGCTCTTAAAACCATGTGATGGATAGCTCCCTATCAGAACATAGAGAGTGGGGCCAATCTTTTTAAATGGCCAATTAACATTGCCTTTTATTTAACCACCATTTTTTAAAGTACTTGTCTACTGATGGACATTGAGTGGCTTTCATTATTTTGCCATCCTTGTATTTCCTTAAAAGCCAAGTCTTAACATTATCTGCTAATGTAATGTGTGCAGTGCAAATTGCTGGGGACAGAAAACTGAGAGATGCAAGTTTTCTTCTAAGTCAGTCCTAATTAGCTGTTTGACTTTAGGCAGGTGCCACTGTCTCTGTGGGTCTCAGTTTCACTATGTATCAAACAGGGATGATGGGCTCTATCTAGTATCTAGCATCCCTCCCAGGATGTTTTTCTCTGACCTTTTGAGTTTCCCTAAGCCCCAGAAACAGCAGAGCATCTTACAGAGGGTCAACCCTCTGAGGGGTGTGGGTGGGGTCGGCGGGGCTTGGTGATCAGGTAGGCCTCTCCCCGTCGCTGATCTTGGTGATGCAATATTGAACTCAGACAAGTTTGGCCTTGCTCTCCCCTGGATCCAGCATGATTCAGGGCCTGTAGCATGGCTTCCCCACCAGCAAATGAGCTGCAAGACACCTTTCTTGGCAATGGGCTTAACGAGGGCTCCTGGAATGTCTGATTACTCATCTGTTTTGCAACGGCAGCAAACTCCCAGCGAGGAGAGGAGGCAGCTAGCGTGGCTTCCTTCCTGAATTAATGACTTCAGCATTATGAATGACTAATCAGTTCAGCACGGAGCAGAACTGGGTGGTCGAGTTGGGGTTGGGGTAGCAGCGAGGCAGATGGTGCCGGGTGTGGGGTGGGCTCTAACCTCTTCCGCCCTCTGCTTCACTGCCTTTGGGTCTCGATGCTGTCCTCTTAGGGGTCGGAACTGGGGCCAGACATCCTACCCAGACACCAGTCCACACTGTCTCCTAGGGGCTGCCAGCTGATTGCAAACATCCTCTCCAGCCTCAGCTTTGGTAGTGCAGAGGGAAAGCTAAATGCTTACAGAGAAATCCAAAGTGAAATCCAAGGTGAGAAGGCTAAATGCATTTTGTATGATAAACTCTGCTGTGTACCTAACAGGGATTTTTGAAATTAATCTTTTACTGGGAAAAGGCATAAATGTGGTGGAAAACTTTCTTTTACAAAAACTACAGATCAAGGACTTTTTTGAGGGATTTTCCAGCACTTTTCTGGTTGGTTTCTTTGCCCCTCTTATCTCAGACAGCTTATTGCAGACTCTGGAATTAATGAAGCAAGGTCTCTGTTTTCACTGTTTTTCTTGCCCCCCTTTTTTTCTATAAGGTTCCCCTTTCAGGCCTGCCCTGGCCCAGCCCTCTGCTTTCCAGCACAGGATTAGGCAATAGTTCTTGTGATGGCCTGGGGGCACACCCAGACTGTCGCTGTGCAGCACAAGTTGCACCTAGGCCTCCTGCCCCATGGCCTCCCCTGGTCCCTGTCCCAGAAGCCCTAAAACAAGCTCCTTTAGTCTGGGCACTGGGTCCTGCCAGGAGTCTCCCACCCTTTCACCAAGGCCCAGGGTTAGCTCCTTGGAGAAGAGAGGTCCTTGCCTGATGGCTCCTCTCTTTTGGCTTCATTTTGAAAATGTTCTGACTGGCACACAAAATGTGCCACCTCAGCTTGTGCCGCCTTGGGCTTGAGCCCCAGGAAATCAACATGTGCTGGGCCTTCTCTGGAGTTTGTATTGAGATGTTTCTCTGGCCCTGCCACAGTCAACCCACTCATTGGGTGTAGTTCTCGAAATTTCCTGTTCTTCCCACTGTTTCTCCTTTCCAGGGCTTTGTGGGGTAACATGCCTTCTCGAGTTTGAAGGAAATCACCATTTAATACAGGGCTCTGCCCAACATAGATGCTTGGTTGTTGAGTGGATGGAAGGGTAGATGGTTGTTATCCTGGGCAATAACTTTAAAGTTGCCTTCTGCTACATTTACCTGGACCAACCCTTCGATCCACAATCACTTTCATGGGCACAGCTGCACCTTTTTTGGAATAACGACAGAGGAGCCCTGTTGCTTGCAAGTTCATCAGCTTCCAACCTAAAGGATGAGGAAAGAGTTGGCCTTTGTGGAAATCATCTCTTAAGAGAAAATCTTTAATGATTCAGGATGAGTCACTCTACTTGGCTTTTTCTAGGAATCCCCTCAAAGATCCACTTTATGTGCTTAGAGCAGGCCATGGTGTATCTCCCCAAGAAGGAGGCAGATCTCTGGGAAGCAGGACTTCCCAAATATGAGGTGAAATTTATCTTTCTCTTCCAGATTCAGAGCCCCTTTTAACATCTGAATAGGCCTAAATCCTGGTGTAAAATGCCCCATGAGTAACACTCCCCCCCCACCCCATTTCTCCCTCCTCTGCCCAATGCTTCTGGGCTCCGGGCCTTGGGCTTCTACCCCTTTTCCCATGTACTGTCCCATGTACTGTCCCCCACCCTTTGGCCTAGGGAAGCACAAGCCCCGCTCCTTAACTCAGACATAATACCTTCCTGAGTAACAGAACTGACGTGTATTTCCTGAGACTAGAGACTAATGCTAATACATTACCCACTTTAAGATAAACAATTTGTTTGGCTAAAGATATTCTTTTATGAACTCCACTGCATTGCCTTCCTTTGGGTGCTTTTTACACCAAGTCATTGAAATCACAGGGCATGGATGGTATTTTTCTCTTTAGAAATCCTTTTTCAGGCAACTATGTCAAGAATGTTTTCATACTTTGGGCTGGATGGGAGGAAGAGAAAAAAAAGTCTTAATCCCCCAAGATGGTTATTTCTCTGAAAACAGACATGCAAATGTCAGGGTTGTCAAACCCTAAAACGTTTCCTTTATTCTTGAGAATGATGGCATCCTGCCTGCTGAGCCTGGAGACTTGACAAGCTGAAGGAGGGAGCCCTGGTAGCGGAGCAAGCAGAGTGTGGGAAAGGGCAGCAGAGGCACGCGCCAGAGACTTGGGACAACCAAGGGATGACTGTCTGAGCCACGACTGGGCCACTCTTCCCAGCCCCCCTCGACTTTACTAGGTTGGAGCTCACCTTCTAGGAACTGGAGATGGGGATACAGAAAATTCACAGACACCCTCAAGATCGCTCTGTAGGTGGGGGACAGCTGGCTGAAGCTCATATCTGCCAACCCGTGTGTAACAACAGAGACCTAGAGAGAAATGGTCTTGCATGGGTATCCTCAAGGCTTCTGGTGAGGAATTCCTAGATTCATCTTCACCAAGACTGTGTGGGATGGGAGAGGGGGCAGATTCAGCCAGTGTTGCCTGAGGGCTATTAAATAATTGCAAAGTATTTCATTAGGTCTTGCTGTGAGGGCCTCCTGAGTCAGACCTGCTGTCCCTAGGTGAGAAGTTCACAGCTTTGTGGGAGAGGGAGACAAGAAAACAGGCATGCTAACAGCCTGGGCTAAGTGCAAAAAGAGAAGTGCAAACATATCCACCCCCCAAATATGGTTAAAACACTTATACCATGTGAGAACATGACTTTAAAATATTTCACTGCATCTGCAGGTCTAGAGAAGAGCCATTTTAATTTTTTTTTAGTTTTAATTTCTTACCTCTTAACCCTTTGCCCTGCCTAATGAAAAGATGGAAACAGGACAGAAGGTGACCTGCTCTGTACGGCTGGGGGTGCTTGGGTTGGTCCCAGGGTTTCACCGTAGTTGCAAGAAGAACCATAGAGTGGCTGCTATCTGTCCTATCTCTCTGGATTATCATTGTGGGGATCAAAGGAGATAATGGTTATAATTACATTTTGTATCTTATTAATTAGTAAATAACTAATTATTTCCTTGGGAATTGCAGTCTTGAAAGCTCTAATAATGTCTTCAATTTATTGAGCATCTATTATGTTCCAGGCACTGTCTAAAGACTTAACACATGTTACACCCAACTAGAATGTAAGCTCGATGAGGATGGGGACATGGCCTTGTTCTTTGCTGTATTCCCAGGCCTAGAAGAGTGCCAGCCCATAGTAGTCTTCAACAAATATTTTCTAAAGTTTGAAAAAGTGATTTCTAATTCTGATTGCCCCCTAGGGCATTAGCCTTGCTAACAGTTGTTAGTATGGAGTCTTAGAAAGGTTGAATGACGTGCTGTAGGTCTCACTACTAGCTAATTAGTGAGTTGGAACTCGAACTTCACTCCATCTGTCTGTGAGGTTCAGTCTCTTTCCATGATTCCCAGGCCAACTTGGGACTTTACTGGGCTCAGTTGTCTTTAGGCAGGTTGCTGTTCCAGAAGGATGTGGGATTCCTGGAACAGCTTCAGAGACAGGCAGATTCTCCCCTCCCAGCTCCAAGGACAGTGTAGAAAGTCAGCCCCAATTACATGTGTAAATGATGAGCATTTCTTTTCTAAGAAAGGTGGAACAGCATCTGTGGTAGGCAGAATAATGGTACCTCAAAGATGTCCACATCCTAATCTGTAGAACCTGTGAGTCTATGTTATGTTATGGGCAAAGGGGATAATATAACATAACATATTATGAAATTAACATAACATAACATATTATTAACATAACATATTAATTAGCAAACTTAATTCCATCTGTGACCATAAAATAACATATGTAAGAAAATATATTAGTGTTGTTTTAAGACCATATGGTTAGGGTAATTTGTTAGAGCAGCAATAGGAAACTAATACAGATTTTTGAAAGCAGCAGTTTTAGCCTGTGCCCTGGACTCCGACAGAGACATGGTAGAAGCTGACACAACAGTCCAGAGCTTTCTGGAAAATTCCTCTTCAGGCTCCCGCTTGCACCAGTGGGGATGCAGTGCCCAGGTGCTGGCAGACTTTGAGCTGCGTCGTTGAGGTGTACCTGCAGCACCTTACCCCTGGCCCACGCCACATACCTTTCCCGTCCTGTCTGGCACCGTCTGCCTCTGTGGTATGCACACTTACCAGTGTGCATCTTGGAGCTGTACGGGTTATCCTCCACAGAGCTGCCCTTGACCAACAGAGGACAGAACCCATGGGCAAATGCTTCCATCTTTCAACTATCAGATGGGCAGTTCTGAGATGCATTTCATAAAGTTCTCTAGAAGTTCCCAAGGAATTGAGCACTGGTTTCTCCTATGGAAGCTGCCTTGGTAATGCATGCTTGTATGGCTCCCTCTCTTTGTTTTCACTCTAAACCATACCTCAGTCCTGCTCCTTGAGTCTTCACCCAGATAAACACTTATATGTGAACCTTTGTCTCCCACCCTGCTTTTAGAGGAAACTGCTAAGATCACATGCTTGACTATAACGGCTACTCATTTAGTTTTTGTTCAAAAGTCTTTCTGCTGCCCAGTCTCACAGAGCTGTGCAGAGCTCATGAGAGGCTCTGGTGCCAGTGAGCCCTGGGATTTGCAGTGAGCTGCACAGTCCTGAATGAGCCTCTGTCCCAAGGTCTTGGTTGAGGGCTCTGAGGTTACTTGCTGATCTAGTTCAAGATGGTTGGATAAAGTCTGTAGGGGTAGTTTTGAGGCTCTTGGGGACATCAGGAGTCTGGTTGTTTAGTCACCCAAGTCCCCTGACTCTGGTGAGCATCCTTCAGAGCATACCCGGTGTTCCTATTAATCAGGACAGATGTTTTTCTGATGAACTTAATTGCATCATTAGCAACCAGACTACAAAATGGGTGATTTGAGAGCTGCTGGGAAGCTGGGAGCCTCCTGGCCCCACGGCTGGGCAGCTGTTCCCAGGGTTGGCTGAACATGCCTTTGCAGTGGGCTCCTTCCCTGCCCCACCCCCAACCTGGCCTTTTGGATCCTGAGGCTTTCTCACCAGCCATGCCCAGAACAGATGGAAACAGATCTCTCGGGCATCTCCAGCTGATGTGGATTTCACAGCGGGCGGAAGAGAGCAAGGGGAGCAGACAACCCAGCCCCTTCCCACGGCCGCTTGGGAGGCCACACTGGTTGTCCAGCTGTCCACCCTCACTCCGTGTGAAAGGGGTGGGATTTGAGAGTGGCAGATCTATTGCAGTGGGGTGGGGGGGAAGGATAGAAACTAGAAATACAAAATGCCCCATTTCCTTAGCTTTTAAGCCTGAGCTCCACGGAGCTGTGGGGGATGGGGGACCCCTGCCATCAGTGCTTCAGCCAGAGCAGAGCTTCTTTCCAGCCTCATTGTACAGCACTGCTCATAAAAGGCTAGACTCACTCACCAGGTCCCAGCTGCCCCCTCTCCCTGCCCCCACTTCCTGCCCTCTAGTCTGCTCTTTGCTCCCATCCCAGTCTCCTTTCTGTACAAGCACATCTACCAGTCCCTCTAGGCCTGTCTCTGATGCCCCACTTTCTCCAGGAAGCCAGCCCCTCCTATTCCCTCCCCCCTAATTTTAGCAGTGACCCATCTCTCTTTCCTCTGAAGTTTCCAAGGGCTCCATCTGCATTGCTCAAACGGAACCAATTACTTTTAGGTCTGGGATCCTAATTACGTCTGCACTGGGTCGTTTCTCTTACTCTACTGGGTCCTCCTCAGAGCAAGGACTGGCATTTTCTTGGCTCCATAGTCCTCATGGGAGGTGCTTGGTAAAATGTCTTTTTTGGTTTGGTTTTTATCTTTAATGAGTGACTATCAAAAGCTGCTCTTCTGGAAAACTCGGTCTTAGTCAGCTCAGGCTGCTATAACAAAATATCATAGACTAAGTGGCATAAACAATAAACATTTATTTCTCACAGTTCTGAAGGCTGGGAAGTCCAAGATCAAGGCACTGGCAGATTTAGTGTCTGGTGAAGGATCTCTTCCTGGTTTGCAGAAGGTCACCTTTTTATTGTATCCTCATGTGAAAGGGGGCTCTGGTCTCTTCCTCTTCTTCTAAGGGCAGTAATCCCATCATGGGGCTCTATGCCCACAACCTCATCTAAACTTAATTACCTCTCAAGGGCCCCATCTCCAAATACCATCACATTGAGGGTTAGGGCTTCAGCATATGAAGGACTTAAACATTCAGTCCATAGCGGACCCTATCTTGCAATCATAACAACCTTTGAATTAAATATTGGGAATTCTGTTCAAAACAACCCTTCTTTGAGCACTTGCTGCATGACAGGCAGTGAGTGGGTCTGGAGTTGGAGCTCAATGAGGGGTGAGTCCAGTCCCCGTCCCCCAGGAGCTCGCATGCCAGCAGACTTGCTGCTGCACATGGCTTGTCATCAGGGCTCGATGGGTTCATTGGGGGAGTGCGTGCCAGGGGCCACTGCAGGGAGAAGAGGCATCCTGGTGGGGGTGTGCTGCTGATGGATACCTCAGGGTGGGCTCTGTCACCGACTCTGGGCAGGCCCTAATGGACTTTCAAAATACAGTCCTGGATGGTCACCAAGTGAGAGTTAAGAAGCCTCTTTCTCCTTTTTGTTCTTTTGTTTATTATCTTATTCAGATTTTTCAAGGCTTTATCAAGTCCCCAAATACTTGAAGTTTTGTAAATTTCTTGGACTATGAAGATGGGTATAAAGCTATGCTGTCCAATACAGTAGCTACACATGAGGATATTTAAATCGTTTAAATTAATTAGTATGCAGTACAATAAAAAATCCAGTTGTTCAGTAGCACTCGCCATCGAGCCACCCTAGGGCTGGTAATATTCATCCCCTTTGCCCCTCAAGCCATGATAAACACAAATGTAAAGGGTTTAAACCAGCCAGAAGAAAAAGTGGTTGAGAGGTCAAAGTAATAATGATCTTTTTGTACCTGGGGAGAGCCTGTCCTTTCTCAGGATGGGTCATTCTGATCTGGCACCTCACCCTTAGGTGCGTTGCAAAGGAAGCCAGGTTGTTTGGGAGTCAGCTTCTTAAAAGCAGCCTTAATGCTTTCAAACACAGCTCCTATCCAATGAATTAGAGAGAAACATTAAGACAAGCTTCCCCTGAGTTCTAAACATACTATTATGATAATGAATTTATATTGTATTTTCCTCTGGGTACATGTAATTCCCTTTTACTTTTACTAGTTTGTTTATCCACTTGATATTCCAAGGGTGAAGGGGGTATCTTTGATGTGACAGCCAATGCAACTTATAAAGCATGTTGCAGCCTGCCAGGAGCCTGTGTGTGTAATACCCCTACACCATGCTCAACACACCACTCATTTCAGGGCATCCATGAGCCACACCGACAGGTGTTCCAGGGCAGTCACTACATACACAAGCCCCTATGCCAAGGGACAGAGTTGGTAGACCAAAGAGGAAGACCTCAGTGTGTGACCTCATTCATTCATTCCTTCCCTCAAACTTCACTGGTCTGTATATCAGTCACTGTGCTAGTAGTGGGCATAGAGAGATGACAGAACCAGGCGTAAAACTAGTTACTGAGAACTTCAAGAAGTGACTAGTTTGCCGAAATAAAAATCTGTTTTATGTGGAAGTGATTCACTGAAGCATCCAATAAGAACAAGCCTCCTCCTTCTTGCTGTATCTTTAAATTCCAGATGTTAGCTTAATAACCATTCACTAAGCACCTCCTGTGTGCAGGCCCAGGCTTGGTGCTGGGAGGGATGCAGAGATAACCAGTGAGAGACGTGGGTAATGGAGCTCACAGTCCTCTGTGGAGATGTGGTTTGCAGCCATTTACAAAGCAGACCGTGGTCAACCCTCTAAGTGGGGCCCCACAGACAAGCAGTGCCGGGAAAGGACACAGACTCACCAAAGACACGTCATGGTCAGAGTTGGCAAAGTGCTTTTAGAGCTTCCCTCTCTCCAGTGGGTTGGTATGACCTTCTCCCAGCATCCTTACCTCGGGGCTCCCCAGGGGTTTGAGAAGTTTTGAGAGCTGCTATTTAGCAGACATGGGTGGGGAGGCCCACTTCTGCTCCTCAGTATTCTGTGTTCCTCTGTTTCCTTGGCAGGGTCAGAAGACAGAAGCCATTTCTCACAGCCTCAGTGAATGCCAGCCCTGGAAAAGGCACCAAAGTGGGTTTAGGCCTATTTCTCTCATTTTGGGAAACTGAGGCCTGGAGAAGGGAAGCAGGAAGTGGCCCCCTTTGGGGTCCCATGAGGTGAAACACTGACTTAGCCTGTCGTGTGGACCTCAGGGTTTGCATTCTTGCTCTTGAGGTATCTGAACAGGAACACAGAGAGGGAGGGGTGGCCTGCTGCCTGCAAAACATTCACAGAGATAATCAGTCAAGGGAAGGAAGAAAAAAAACCAACAGCGAACAAGCCATCTATTCTTGTCTGCGCCATTTTCCCATGTCAGGAGCAGCCTGTGCTGAAAAATTTAGGTTTCTCCTTTCATGTTTTCTTTCACTGCACTCTGGACAAAATGCCTTTCTTCTCCCCCTTTTTCTTTGGTAGGATCCTGACTAAGGCTGTAGAAAAAGAATCTTTTAAGAACATATATATCTATCTATCGATATACATTCAGCCCCTGACAGTGACACGGAACTGTAGTGCCTCTTAATTACCCAGGAAGTGACAGGGTCAAGAGGTGTCTGAAAGCTGCCTTGTGGTTCTGGGCATTGATTTCTCACCATTGTGGCCGCTTCACAGGCTGCAGAGGGCAGCCACAGCGCCTTGTTTTTGTTCACTGTTTGGATTTCTTCCTTTCTTCTTCCCTCGCTCTTTTAAAATTTTTTTCCCCTTAATTTGAAAAGAAACTCTGGCATTTTGGGTATTGATTGGAAATTCATAAAAGCGGGACACATTTCGGGTTGGTTGACCAGTTATAATTGCTGCTGGGAACTGGGGAGAAGGTCAAGTTCTTGCCCAGACACCCTCCCTGATGCCCGCATTCTCTAACTATTCTCCCACCTTATTCCTATTCATTAGCTTTGGATTTTCCAGGGGAAAATGACAATTTAAAAAAAATTAAATGCTCGTAAATAGTTACTAGCTGTACATATGATGCAGAGATAAGTTGTGACCTTTGTTATACATGCGGAGTTTTGAGGCAGATCTTGGTATTTTTTAAAAGAAAGAGCTGAGGTCTTGAACCATGGTCATCAAGAAATCGTAATACAAAAACAAAACTGAAGGCATTTCTGGTAACTTTGGATCAAAGTTTTAGAAATTCCTGGGAAGTGTTGCATTTTGGGATAGAGAAGTCAGAGCCAGGATGTCAACGAAATTAGCAGTGCACAGAGGCTTACCTGAGTATTTTGTTCTTCATAAAAACTTTGTAAAGTGATTACATGGCCAGAACAGAGAAATGATTAACTCCTGGTCTGGTAATAGAGAAATTATTCATAATGTTATAAAGTCCTAGTGGATGTTAGAAGTTCTGCTAAGAAAGAAAGTCAGAGCCAATAGCCCAAAGGTCTCCAATCCTTCGTTTTCCAAATCAGAGAGGAGCTTACTGTGCAAATACACCTCTAGAATCTTCCAGAGCCCCCAGGAAGAAGTCAGTGGCAGAGCATTTTCCTCTTCACTGTACAAATGAGGCCTTGGAAAGTTAAAGTCGCAAATCTAATTGTGTCTAATATAGAAAGAATCTATAATTAAGAAATCTTCTCTCTTTCCAGAGAAATCTTGGATTTTCTTCCCAAATCTCCCTGCTTTTCATCAAGGTTTGAAACACACCTAGAATGGATAAGGCAGCCCTTTGATTCTACCTTTGATCTTGGGCAAGCCAATTTTCCTCTCCAGACCTTGGTTATTTCATCTGAAAAACGAGCAGTTGGATTGATTGACCTCCTACTCAGCTGGGACCCAAATAGCAGAAACAAGAAATATACTGATGTTTACTTTTGAATACTAGTAAAAACTCATCAGGCTTCAGGTTGGGGACAAATTAAAATGTCTTTGGCCCTTTGTTATCTGTAAATTGACCCACACAGGACTTGGGATCCAGCCTGAATTAAATATTTCCAAAAGCCCATCCCCTGGATGAGACATTGAGAATGGACAGACAAGAAATAGAAGCTGTTGAATAAACATTGAACAAGTAAATACATTAACATGGTGCAGAAACCCAGGTACGAGTGTGTCTTATAGCTCTAGAAATGTTGTCTGCCTGTTATCTGTCCTCTCAAAAATGCATATACATGCCATGCATATGTGTATGTGTATAATTGCATCAGTCCATCCATCTTTCCATCCATCCATCCATCAATTCAACAGCCTCTCAGTCTGTCCATGCACTATGCAGGAGGGAGACAGAGATGAGTACCACAGCAAGGAGGTTTAGAAAAGCACTGTGGGGCTCAGAGGATGGGAGAGAGCACTTCTAGCTGGAGACATTAGGGAGGGCTTCATGGAGGAGCTGGCCTTTGAGCTGAGTTTTGAAGGATGGGTACTGTACGAAGATAGGAATGTACTATGCTTGTCTGGGAAACACTGAGTAGTCAAAAAAGAAGGTCAAATAAGAAAGAAGACTGAAGAAGCATTACCTTTGAGTATCAAGGCAATTAAGGAGAGTAGTTGGCAATGTTTTGGAAGGCCTTGGCACCAGTCATTTTTACAGCACAGAGAGTGTGAACAAGAATGAAGTTAAGGAGGTGAGAGGGGTGGGGAGCGACTAGACAATGACTTGCACATTTTGTTATGAAAAAGCAAAAGGAAACCCTGTGAATTATGTGGAGTTTTACAAGTGCCTCACATTCAGTCTCCAAGAGTTCTGCAAGCAACTCTTTATAAAACTTTGAAAAGTCAAGGAGACTTTATGTTCATAAGAGACTAATTAAGGGGTCGGTGGGAGGTAGAGGGTGTGAAAGAAATTTTACTGTTTTTGTGTGAGACAACAGCCTTTCCACCTTCCTGCACCTGGCCCTCATATGCTCTTTTTCTAGAATTGCAGAGATGGAAGCATGAGTGGGTGGAGTCCATTGCTGTGCCCTGAGCCAGATGGCTTTCCGTCCTGGGAAGCACTGCCTGGACTGATGACTGGAAGAGGAGCAGAGACCTGGATTGGAACCCTGACTTTGCTCCTCATTAGGTGTGTGACTTGGGAGAGTTGAATAACTTCTTTAAAATAGTATCATTAAAATCTTTACAGTAAGGATTAAATACAATGAAATATGAAAAAAGAAACTAGCCTTAAACTCAAAATCCCACAAACATGCTGATGATTTCACAGATTCTCATTTATCCCTGAAATAGACTGCTGGGAATTATTTCTCTTATTTTGCAAATAAGAAAATTGAGGCTCAGAAAATTTGGGTAACTCAAACTCCACACACTGGATAAATGTTGACAAGTTACTAAACAATGTTTGTGCTTGCATTACTTGTAGAACTCTTGGAGACAGGGATTGCTGACTGCCCTGGGCTATTAAATAATTAGCACGTATCTCTGTAAGCGTCTTTTAGTAGAAGAGGGATGGCAGGTTGTGGATGGGAGGAAGGGAATATTGGAGAAAAACATGAGGGAGTGAAGAGAACTGGGAGCAGAGTAACTATGCAAGTTCCATAAATGGGGTCCTCAAAAGTGGGGGAGGGGATAGAGGGGCTGGACGAAAGATGAGCTGGGCTGTGGGGAAGACCAGGCCAGGCTGACCCCAGCGGCCTCCGGCTGCCTGGCCATACTATGCCCTGTGGCTGGGGGACCTAGTAACTACAATAGGCAGCAAAGCAAATAATGTTTTGTTGGTTTTGCTAAAAGAAAATAAGAGAAACACAGTTTACTCCCTGAGGCCCATGTGCTGAGCCTGCTGGTTTGTAGCCCTCAAGCTGGTCTGTGATCCTCTGCTCTTTAAGGTAACTTGAGTGTCCAAGTGAAGGAAAATCCAGGCTTTTTAATTCTGATGGCTTTTCCTTTTTAAAGGTATAATTTATGTGCAGTGAAATGCTCACATCTTAAGGGCTCCATTTTGAGCAGTGCATATCAAGGTTCAGAACATTCTTATCACCCCAGAAGTCCTTCCCAGTTGATCCCTGCCTTCCTCCCAGCAGCCATGATCTGATTTCTAGTTGGTTAGTTTTGACTATTCCAGAATCCTATGTAAATACACCCATACAGGATGCCGTTCTCACGTTTGCTTTCTTTCACATGGCTTGATGTTTTTGAGATTGATCCATGTCATTGCATTTCTCAGTAGATCATTCGTTTTTATCACCAAGTAGTACTCCATTGTATGAATATAGTGCACCTTGCCTATCCATTCTCTTGTGATGGACATCTGGGTTGTTTTCAATTTGGGGCTATAATGAGTAGAGCTACTACAAACATTCTTGCAGATGTTTTATGGATGTATGGCTGCATTTCTCTTAGGTAAACACCTATGCATAGGATAGCGAGGTCCTGGTGGATGCAATGGTGTGCTGTGGTGCACTGGGCCCAGCCAGCAAGAGCTGGTTGTGCTCATCTTTTTCCAACCTGGCTTTTAGTGATGTTATATTGACAGCTTGAAATTGGCCATGCTGAGAGTATTCACACCAGGGAAACCAGCAAATGCTACAAATCACGCTTGTTTTTCTTCTGGAGAGCCACTTGTTAAACATTTACCAGTACATCACTGGGTAGATGTTCAACTTTTAAAGAAATTCTGTTTTTCAAAGTGGCTGTACTGTGCCTTGGGGCCTGCCCAGGGACCAGAGGCATGGAGAAGGGGACCAAACACACCCCACAACCAGGCGTACTGCCAGTGCCAAGGAACATACCCAAAACAGCACCTCCATGTGGGTGGCCCACCACAGCCACCACAATAATCATGGCTGCCACAAAAGCGGCAGACGGTCCGCCAACCACTGGAGTGCATTGACACAAGAAGAGTCACCAGCAGAGACAAAGAAAAGAATAGGATGGCTCTCTCCACAAAACCCATTTCAGAGTGACGGAAGAAGCATCTGCTCTATGATAATATTGGGGGACCTGATCACATCTCTCAGCATTGGACAGATCATCTAGGCAACAAATTAACAGAGTAACCATTATTCTTTCAGAAGGAGAGAAGAAATCTAGGGCAATTAGAGGGGGAGGGGGAGGGAATGGGAGAAGGGGAGAGATTGGACAAGGGGCATAAAGGATAATTACGATTTGTAACAATATATATGCTAGTAATATTGATTTAATCAACATATCTCAATGTTGAACCCCCAAAATATGTATAATCAATTTTGATTCAATAAATAAAATAAATTTAAAAAAAAAAAGAAAAAAAAGTGGCTGTACCATTGAACATTCCTTTTAGTGATGCATGAGAGTTCCAGTTGCTTCACATCCTCTCCAACATCTGGTATTGTCAATTTTTAATCTTATCCATTCTGGTGGACATGTAGTGGTATCTCACAATTTTTATTTGTGTTTCTCTGGTGATGGATGATGTTGAGTGCTTTCACATGTGTTTTTTTTGGTCATTTGTATATCTTCATTTGTAAAGTGTCTGTTTAGCCTTTGGCTATTTTTAAAAAAATATTGGAAATTGGATTTTCTTTTTATTATCCAGTGACAGGAGTTCTTTAAATATTCTGTATATAAATCCTTTGTCAGATACATGGTTTGTGAATATTTTCTCTTGGTCTGTGGTTTGCCTGTTTATTTTCTTGGTGGTATATATATTTTTTTGTTAGCAGATGGTTTTAATTTTGAGGACATGCAATTATCAATTTTTATTTATGGTTCATATTTTCTGTGTCCTCCCTACGGTATCATGTCATGTTTCTGCTGTCTGGAGTGGCTTTCCCCATTGCCTCTGTCTGGAGAACCATTCATTCTTCCAGGCCTCACACAACTGTCACCTCTTTAGGGAACCCTTCCTGGACTTCAGCTAGCAGCATTCTCACCTCGATAGCCCCACTTAGTCCATACCTCTCTTATGCTGTGATATAATCACCTCTTTTTGGGTCTTTCCAACCTGCTTGATTGGGAGCCCCAAGTGGGGACTGTGGGTTTTCTAGATTGTCTCCTTTTTACCTTTTCTTTCTCCCTCTCTTGCTGCTAGTCCCCTCTCTCATCTCCATCATGTCCTGCTAGTATCTGGTCTATAGTAGGTTGACCTCCAGGGTTGACATCTTCGTCCTTCGATTATGTAGTAATGATCAAGAATATATCAATTGTGGAGTCAGAGGGTGGGGATAACTTATTCACAGAGCAAAAGTGAGTTTGAAAAATCCTACCAGTTCTACCAAAGTCAGAGCCAAGGAAGATCCAAGTGTGATTTTTCTCGGAGAAGGTAAAGATTGGCGAGTGCGCGCGTGTGTGTGTGTGTGTGTGTGTGTGTGTACGCATGTGCCATGGGGGGGTGGGAGAAGAAGGTGTGTGCGTGGATGTAATCTGAACTGCATGTAAAGTTTGAGACCTATTTGACAAAGCACTGCCTGGTGGTTAGACAAACCTGGGGTCAAGTACATCTATAAGGTACATGATCTTAGGCAAGTAATTTCACCTCTTTAAGTCTCAGTCCCTTTAGATATAAACCAGGCACAATAACACTACCCACCTCACTGGGTTGTGAAAATTAAGGACTGTGTATGTAAGACAGCTCTGGAAACATTATTGTAATATTTCCTTCCTGTCCCCTGGGCTCTGACCAGCTCCTCTGTGAGATGCTTAGTGGGTTCTGTGCTCTGTGAGATTTTAAGTGAGTGAATGCTCCCAATTTCAGTGTGGTCTCTGCTCTGGGCAGTTCAAGATACAGTTAAATGCAGTAACAGAGCTGAAGGGGCCGTGGGGAGTTCACAGAAGCCCAAGAGAAGCAGAAAAGAGGAGAACTTGCCATCCCATAGGAACGAATTCCCACCCCAGAAGAGGAGGGTCCATTTTTTAAAAGCAGTTTTCTAATTGTTTTTGTGTCCGTCAAATAGTTGACAGAATGGGCTGTGATCAAGGCTCCCACAGCCCATCAATCAATAGAGTTGCAGGAGGGGCTCCTGGCCGGAGATTGGCAGCCCCCTCACTGCAGACTCAGAGGTGTGTTCCGGTGGGGATAGAGGTAGACCTCTTGGCAGCTCCTGTCTGTATCTAGAAGCAAGAGCCGCGCTGCCCCTAGCAAGTATCTCGTCCCTGAGTCCAGTTTTCCCGGTTGTAAACTGGGGATGCCAGCATCCACCCCCCACTTCAGGGTCTATTCAAGAATGTAGGAGAGAGTGGGAGTCAGGAACTTCGGAAATTCCACAATAGGTACGTTTTGCGTGCGTGCGTTCATTCAACGTTTACTCAGCACGGAGACGAGCCTCACCCTGGAACTGCAACAGCTTTGTCTGGACGTGCAAGGGTTAAGCAGGCCCGCGCGGCCCCTCTGCGCCCCTCCCGCCCCCGCCGGGCGTGGGGAAGGCGGGAAGGCAGCCGCGGCGGGTGCCAAAGTCGGAACCTGCTCGTCTGCAGCTCCCGGCGCTGCCTTGACTCGCGGCCAGGCCTGGCGCGGCCGCCGGCTGTGGAATGTGTGAGCGCCATGTGTCACCGCCCCAGACTGTGGGAAAACGCTGCTCCGCTCACCTCCCAGCAGCTGCCCTGCGCCCGCCCGGGCGGGAGCCGGGAAACAGGAGCCGCCTGCCGCGGAGGCCGCCCGGGGGCACTTCCGAGCGCGCGCCGCCCGCCCGGGCCGCCCACGCCCCGCCGGCCCTGCCCCGCGACCCGGGGACCTTCCCCCAGCCCGGGCGCCACCCGCGGAGGCAGGCGGCGGGAAGCGGCGGCCCGGCTCGGCCCCTTGTCCTGCCCTTCTTATTCCGTTTCGGTCGGAGATGTGCGTCCACAGAGAGGCCCTGCCGGGAGGGGCTGTCGACAGGCCGAGAGGAGGCCCTCCCCGCTGGGGTTGTCTGACAAGAGCACCTTCCTGACCCCCCCCAGGCGCCCTGAGGTCAAGCTCAGTGATCAGGGAGCTCCCCTGCGGGGACATGCCTCCACTCCAGCTCAGAGCTGGGATTGAGTGGGAATCACATGTGCTCAGAAATTACCCAGGCCAAGGCCCTGTAAGTCCTGCAGTGCCGGGTGGCAGCACAGCCACTGTTAGAATCCAAGCTCAGTGCTGCTTCTTCTAGTCCCCAACTGTATTTGTCCGTTTTCTTTTGCTTACAACAGAATACCCGAAACTAGGTAATTCGTAAGAAAATGAAATTTATTCCGTACAATTTTGGAGGATGGGAAGACCAAGGTCCAGGGAACACATTTGGTGAGGGCCTTCTTGGTGGGGACTCACTACTTGGCAATGCAGGGTATCACGTGACACTATGGCAAGAGCAAGCAAGCTAACTTTCTCACTTACTCACATTACAAAGCCACCAGAACCATGCCCATGACAACCCACTAAACCTCAACCCATTACTCCATGAATGGATCAATACATTCACCAGGGTGCAGTCCTTCCAATCCAATCGTCTCTTAAAAGTCCCACCTTTCACCACCATATTGGGAGTTAATTTCCAATATGAGCTTGGGGGTATATTCAAACCACAGCATCAACTCTCCCCTCCTAGGTATGGTGCCCCTTCTCTGCAGTCTAGTGCTCCTGGTTGAGTTTCCTGCCTTCTAGAGAAGTTGGGAGTGGGGCAGATGGGGATGGGGCAAACCATGGGTCCTGGGACCCCAGCAACTTTTGCCCCACGCTGCCAAAGGTCCTATCCCTGTTACCTCAGCTTGTCTTTCTGGGGTGCACTACCCTCAGAATCTTCAGTCCTGGTTAGTGAAGTCTCCACTGCATCCTAGCCCTGTATCAGCACCTCTTCATTTCTGCACCTAGCTCCCGCTTGTCCTTCCATGTCTAGCCCCGAGGCCACCTCCTCTGAGGAAGCCTTCCCAGATTTGCCCAGTGAGGGTGCAACTGCTGCCTCTCCTGAACTCCCAAAGCACTTGATTCCTGCTCCTTTTTACAGTGTTTGTGACCACCTATAACTCGTGATCAACTTGTCTTCTCTCTTCTACAATTTCTTAAGGACAGGGACTGTGTTGCCCTCCTTTCTATATCCACCTCAAACAATAACTTGGCGGCTCTGCTTATGGTAGCTGCTCTGTTTGTTGGCTGAATATACTGGCAAGTGAATGCTTGTCAATGCATTTTATCACTAGTTTATTATTTCACCAAGTGTGTGACCTTGGGCAACTTACTTAATCTTTCTAAGTCTCAGTTTTCTCATCGTAAAGTTGAAATATATTCAGTTAATCTAAGGTGACATATATAGTGGCTGGCACACAGCAGGTGCTGCAAGTGCACACACACCCACACACAATTGCTAAAATATCAGACTGGTGGCTTACACAACAAACAGGCATTTATTTTCTTACAATTCTGGAGGCTGGGAAGTTGAAGATCAAGGTGCTGGTTGATGCAGTTTCTGGTGAGGGCTCTCTCCCTGTCTTGTAAGTGGCTGCCTTCTTGCTGTGTCCTCACATGGCAGAGAGAGAGAGCTCTCTCAGATCTCTTCTTATAAAGACACTAATCCTACCACATTAGAGCTCTACTCTTATGACCTTATTTAACCTTAATTACTTCTGTAAAGGCCCTGTCTGCAAATACAGTCACATTGGGGGTTAGGGCTTCAACCTATGGCTTTTGAGGTACACAACTCAGTCCGTAGCAGTGGGGAAAGGATGTGACTCAGTTTAGGAAAGCTCTGAGGAGAGAGTGCTTAGACAGAAACTCGGAGGGCATGCCTAGAAAAGGGAATAGCGTGGCACAGTTGCAGAGGCAGGGATGAGAGAGCAGTCAGGAGCCAGGCTGGCTGGTACCAAAAGCACGTGCTAGGTGGGAAATAAGTCTGGTAAGCTTGGGTATGGCCAGATTATGGAGGACTTTGAGTGCTGAGTGTTTGAAGGGTTTTGAATGCTGAGTTTGTGCTTGATGTGCCTGAAATATTGGCTGAAGAAAGTTTGGTAGTGGAGGAGTAAATATTTTTAAATGACTTGGCAACAATAAGGCTTTGAAAATGCTTCCCATGGGTACAAGCTACAGGAAACCCAATTTTAGTTTTCAGTTGAGGGTACTGAGGCTGGGAAAAGTCAAAGTCAGACGGCAGTTTATCAGGGTACCACCATCTGGTATGGCACTTGTCTGGCTCCACAGTGGACCCCCTTTCATTGCCCGCCTTGGCTCATGAGTACTAGGTGTGGAGGGGATCTCAGAAAAGGTCCACATGCTGGACTTGCAGCCAGTAGATTGCAGGGAGTGAGACCAGAGGCAAAAAAAAAAAAAAAAAAAAAGCCTATAACAGCTTGAGTCCTACCAGATGAGACTTCCCTCCCCCTTGCCCCCCGCACCGCAACTGACCTGGTGGGGCCAGGATCGGCCAACACGAAACTGTTAGGAAGTAATGCGGAGTGGATCCAAATGGAGTCTTGAGGAATGGGGAGGATTTGGAATGGATGAGAAGGAAAAAAGAAGGGCATTTTATATCTTTTGGGGTATTTTAGTTGCTGTTATCATGGCTGTTTAGGATGACACTCTGAACCATACATTTAAGCTAATGCTTTCAATAGTAGTGCATCAGATTTTACCAAAATCCGAGGTACTCCAAACAATATGACAGTACGGACAGAATGGCTGGAAGATAGTAAGTGCCTGTGAGTAGTGGTTTTTCTGATAAGTCAAAATCCATGGGGCTGACTTATAGGGAAACTAACCATTTTCTAGATAAAGAAACTGAGGCTCAGAAAGAATAAAAACTACCTAAAGCCACAGATAGTAAGTGGCAAAGCTAGCTGACCAAAGATCCGTCTGGCTCTAATATCTGTACTCTTTCTACTCCATGACTCTGACACCAGGTCTGTTTGACACTTGGGTATCAGGTCCATGTGGTGACTATATTTTCCAAGCCCCAAATAGGGACACATGGTCTGACAAATGTGAAGGTACTTATGGGGACAAGAGACTAGCATGTTTTAAATTAGGGCCATCCCAGCAAATCCAGGACATCTGGTCATCATAGAATATCTAGGGGCTGCCCACACCCCTGGCATGAGGCAGGCTTTTGCCATTTAATACTTTTTCCCATCCTGAATGCCCAAGGTCTATTTTTTGGTTGGAACACATGCCACAGTCAAGTGAGAGACGTTTAAAAAGATCAAACAGCTGGCAAGAGATTGCAATGGACTTTTTTTTTAAGGGAAGCCTTACAGGGGTGAGGGCAGGGAAGTGGCAGAGGGTCAGAAGAATAACCCCCAGGTTCTAAATCCCAGGAGGTGTAAGGCACTATGAGCTGAGGTCAGATGAAATGAAAGCTGGGGGCCTTTTCAGCAGAATCTGGCGTGTAGCTACCCCTCCTCCTCTCCCTTCCTCTTTCCCCATCTCTTTTACTTGCTCTTCTCTTATTTTAAACTCTAACTAGCCCCTCCTGCCTCCCACTTTTGGCCCATGGCTCCTCAGGGAGGGGGCAGCTGGTTTCTGTGGAGTGGAGACCACTTACTGACTAGCTGTGTGACTGTGTTGAACTCACTTCTGTAAAACAGGCTCAGCAAAAACAGGTTATTAAAGAATTACAGGGGATCAGTTATGAAACTGTCCTATAAATTGTAAAGAACTGGCCATGCTGGTGCTTAGTTGGGGTCAATTTCATGTTGAAATGGTTAGGATAAAACACCAGTCTTAGGAGCATCTATCTGAAGAGGATAAACAGCAATAATTTGAGGTGATATGTCTGTCTCATATAAAATGGCACAGTTACTTGCTAGCTCACAAATGCCGGGAGAAGAAAGAAGTGAGGTGTGAGGTGGTGCATGTGAATGTTTCTGTGTGTGTGGAGAGAGAGAGCTTAAGACAGAGAGGGAGATGTGATGTGGCATTTGCTAAAAATCACATAATCATAGAGAATTAGGGCCAGGTCGCAAAGAACATATAAGTCATCCTCTTCACTTTATAGATGGGGATACTGAAACCCAGACAGAAAAAGTTAATTTTCCAAGGTCAATAGCTAGTCAGTGGCCACACTGGGCATGATCTCCAGGTCTTCCAGTTTGAGTCTAAGGCTTCCATTGCCAGGCCATGCTCAGCCATATCACATAAACCACCCTATAAAGGAAGTAGTGGGGGACCCAGAGGGAGAGATGTGATTTCTAGTGTTGGGGTCTCCCAGGCTAATTGGGAAGGCCACACCTAAGAGCTTCAAACAGTTCTGGCCAGGCTGTGAGAAGCACACAGCCCCGGGGCCTGTGAGATTAGATACAGTAAGAGCCATCCAGGACAGGACAGGTTGGGGAGGACCTGATGGAATAGCTAAAGGAGTGGACAGGGATAGTTGGAATAATAGAAAGCAAGCAATTAAGTAGCATTTCCTTCCAGGATGCTTTTTGCCCCAACTCTTGCCTAGAAGTGGTTAGTTGGGCTTTTATGGATATCTCTATTTTGAATTCAAATGTACCAGTACCTTGCTTTCCCCAAAAAGCCTGTTAAGTTACAAATTAACAGCTTCTAAAACCTCTTTGTAAAGGGTTAAATGTCTGTGTTAGGGACAGAGAATCTCATCAGTTAATATCTACTTCCTAATCAGCCCAAGGTTCTGAGGGAAGGCCATTCACTACGTGGTTGGCAAAGCTAATTTGTCATTGTGGTGCTTTGACCTCCTGGGCTTTTAAGCATTATTCATCTAAAGCATTTCAAAAGTCTCTTTATGTAGTTTCTCACGGGGAAAACCAATTAGCAAGCAGTCTTTACCTGCCATATGCAATGTGATGCCCTTTATGTCACTCTTCTAGTTTTCCATTTTATCTGGAAACTTGGGAACCTCTAGAGGACAAGGGATCCCAATTTGTTCATCTCTATACTCTCCATAGCACCTCCCATAAGTCCTTGTCCAGATTTGGCTGTAAGGGATCTTTTGTTGGATTTGAACTGATAATCATACTAGGTTAATTCCTAACATTAGCCATAAAAATCGGCTACTGTCCAAAGTTAGTGGCGTGTCCAAGTTACCCCCAAACCTCTTGACACCCCCCCACCCTCCCAAGCCTCAAATTGTGAGCAAACGGATTTATGAGCTGTGAAACTGAGCTTGGGCCTCCATTGTAAGCAGTGTCACATGATGGGGCTTCTTGAGGAAGGCAATTGAATCTTACTCATCTTGGTATCTTTATGCTTAATCCAGTGCCTGCTGGTACACAGTAAGTGCTCAGTAAATGTTGATTGAATTAGACAGAAATGAAACTCATTGTCATTGGGTTACTTTTGTCCCCAAACACAGACTGAATATTATTATTAATAAAACAAAGAAGGAAAAAAAATCATTTCCCATTCTGGAAACTGTACTATTTGCTCTTTTCCTCAAGGTCAGCATTTCTGATCTGATCCCTGTATTTCACACAAGAAGTGACAACTTCCCTGTTACTTTAAAGTTCCTTTCTCTTATTGATACTAAATTTTTTTTTATTTTAATTTTTTGAAGCACAGACCCATCTTTGATCTATGCCGGAAAATATATTTGGAGTGACAAGATATTTTCTCCCCATTTCTTCATTTAAGCAAGCTTTAAACAGTTTGTTCCTGCCTTATTCTAGCCCTGAAATGATTTTTTTTTTTTTTTTTTTGACCCAGAGTTCATCAGGAAAATTAACATTAGAGAATATTTGTGCATCTTTCTGGGATTTTCATCTGTAGTTTATTAGGATAATTCCCCCAACCTTTCTCTGAATGATGATTTACTTAGGAACATGGTCTTAGGCTGCATATTTATTAATGTGAATATTAACTAATCCAGATGAACTTTATTGGAATGTAAATACTGGGCTGAAAGGAAAGACCAAAACCATTCCCTGTACAGAAATGTTAATCTTTCTATTGCCAGGGAGAAACACAGCAGTTTAACATGTAAAGCAATTTCATGCATTCTTACATTGAGTAGAATCTTGTGTCTGTTTTGTATGGTTGAGATTGTTTGCACTTAACAGGTAAAGGTCAAAGGTCCACAGAATAGCTTGATATTTTTGTTTGAATGTTAGTCCTACCAAAGATGTTTGGAGAAATCACTGTTCTGACCACAGTATCACCTAACACCAAATGTATTGTTAACTATGTCACCAGAGGTTAAGTGGAACTACATGCTTGCATCCATTTTAATATGTGCGTGTGTATGTATATACATAAGTAAAAGCAAAGACTTCAGTGAAGTATGTATTGGGGTGTGTGCATGCTTATTTGTGATGTGGTGGTGGTGGTGGGGTGATGGATCCTGTAAATTCATGCTAAATAGCAAGAGAGAAGCTTAAGTTCAATGAACAGACTTAAAATATTATAGATATTTAATTATGAAACAAACTCTCTAGATTTCTTCTGTATATCAAGAAATCAGTAGTTTCATAAAGAAAAAGTAAATCTTTTGGTTTATAAGAGTGTTTGGACTTTCCCTAGGTACTTATGCCACTGGGTCACATTTAGGTGGAGTGCCTTGGAAAGTTTGCCACCCTCTAATAGATGCCAAAATGTGAGACTAATAGTACATAAAATAGCCTGGCACCTTTGAGGATTCAAACAGCTCCAGGCTGACCTCTTACCCAGACGTCCATATTTCTACCACCTCCACCTCTGGCCGGTCTCTTAGGCTAGGTCTAACACAAGCTATTTCCAAAGAAGGGATATTACCCTTGGGTTAAATAAATATTTTGTGTGATTTCTTTCACCTGGACAATCAATTATTGAATTGGATTGACCTAGAAACTTCTGGTTATTATAGCTCTCTTCTGTCTTTGCCTCTAAGGAAAGAATCAACACACACACACACACACACACACACACACACACACACACACACACACACACACACACACACATACACACGCACGCACACACACACTTTCTTACAGCATTTTGAAGTTTTGGTGTGATGCCTTAACTTATTTAAGCAAAATGCACAATTAAATAAAGTGAAAGCTCACATCTGTTTTGAGATTGACTCTGGTAGCACTAGTGTTATTGGATTTTATAAAAAAAGGAATTCCAGTAACAGTAACTACATTTATAAAAGTACAACTGGGAGGATGAAATTGGAGTAGTTGGCTAGGTTAGATCAATATTCAGCCCTGGCTACACATTCACCTGGGGAGCTTTTGAAAAATACTGATGCCTGGGCCACACTTCAGACCAATGAAGGTAGAATGTGTGGGGGTGATGCCTGAGCATCTGTGTCTTTAAAAGCTCCTCCAGGAGATTTTAATGTGCAGCCATTGCTGAGAACCACAGAGTTAGATAAATGGAAGCAGGGAATGAGGAAAGTGGTGATTAATATTAAGCCATGCCAATAACAGGCTGGAGTCTCAGCTTTTAATTCAGGATATCAGAGTTAGGCAGGACCTCAGATATAATGTCTCATTTTAGAGAGGGGAAACTGAGGCTTGGAGGCTTACTAAGGCTATATGGCAAGATAAAGGCAGCTCCAGCTCTAGAAACCAATGCCTTTCACTGTGTGCCTCTCTCCGTGAAAGCTACCTTGGAAATTAAGAGAAAAGAGTGGATTTATGACTATAAATCCCTAACCATTCATTTATTTTGAAATATTTCAACTAGAAATGATTTCGGTAGTGGAAAGAGCACAGCTTTGTAGCTCTGTGACTTGGGTGGCTCAGACAGGAAGGCTGTGCCACTTATTAGCTACTGCTTATTTTCTCTGAGCCTGCCTTCTCATCTGTAAAATGGGAATTAAGAATAACCACTTCCCAACATTATCACAAATGAGATGACAATAGGTGAAATTTGTACTCTATGCCACAGTATGCTCAGAAAACTAAATGGCAATTGTAATTATTAACTGCATTAAAAAAATTGTGGGTTTTATGTCAAAATAGCTGCAGAGGGGATAAAAAGATGTCTTGGAACTTCTTTGCATGAAATATCATAATCTTGCAAAGGTTGTTTTGGTTTCCTTTGACTGAAAACATAAATAAACCCCAACAGAAGTACATCTTACAAAGGAATGGATGGATTTCCAATCAGTGTTTTCTTGTTTGCGATGGAAAATATTCAGTCCAAGGAAAACACAGGTGGTTAAACTGTTGAGTGCCTCTATTTTTATCACATACAGAGGGCCTTAAGTATTCAAAGCCCCAAATATTTTACATAATAGAAAATGAAGACTCATTTCTCAAGGTTAAATGACTCCAGGTTTCCTGTGACAAATTTAAGGTTTCTCTTTCAGCCATCTGTTGAAAAAGAACTCCAGATCCAATGCAGACTAAATCCCAAAACAATAATAAAAAATTCACAATTAGCATTTTCAAAGAAATATTTCTTTCCATGTAGAGTTTTTTTTTTTTTTGCATCCCTTTTGTTTTGCAAAAATAAAATGTTAGTTGGGTGAGGAAAGCCACCTCCCCGAGCGAAATGAAGATGGGAACAGATTCTGGAGGTCCCTGGAGAAGTGACGCCCCCTCCCCCCCCCCCCCCCCCGCGCCCTCCCGCGCCCCCCGCCCAGGCTTGTGTGGACGTGTCTCGGTGTGACCTCTGAGCAGCTGCACAGCCGCGCAGCGGGCGAAACCCGAGCTCCCCACAAAACAGTTCCATCTTTGGCAGGTCCTTTGGTATTTCAAGGCGCTGCCGGTGGGGAGAGATGCCGCGTGCCTGGGAGGTTCTGGGAATTCGCACAGGCTTTCGCTTTTCTGGTTTTACATTTCTGAAGGGTCTGCGGTCTGCAGTGCAACACGAGTTGTTGCTGGGGTTGAGGACCGACCGGGGACAGAACATAACAAATGTGCATCTCCAGGGAAGCTAGAGGCAGCGTGGTTCACCATCCTCCCCGGGGTGGGTCTCCTTCCTTTAGTTTTCTTTCCTTTTTCCTTTTCTGCAGATGTTATGGGGTAAACAGGAGCTGAGACTAAAAGCCCTTAAGTCTCCTTTCTAACATTCTTCCTTGCCCCCTCAACCCCCGCAAAACCAAAAACTGAGAACAGTTTTCACGTGACTGAGCTGCCTCTACCTGCCTGACCTATTGGGGTGCAAAGCTGAACTTGACTCAGAATAATGAATTCTTTTTATGGAGGTGGGGGATTACAGAGACCAAGTAACAGTAGTTTGTATCTGAGTGCTTACTGTGTGCTAAGCACGATTCTAAACACTTTAGTGTAACAACTCATTTAATCCTCACAACGATCCTATGAAGTAGAAATTCTTATTATGCCCGCTTTACAGGCATCAAAACAAGCACAAAGAGGTTTAGCAACTTTCTCAGGGTCACACAGCTTAGTAAATGGTACGTCTGGGATTTAAATTTAGGCAGTCTTGCTCCAGAACTGTGTTCCTAACCATTGTGCTCACCAGATGAAAGCGTTGTCCTGGAGATTTCCTCTCCTAAAGCAACGGATCTTAGGACAGTGCAGAAAAGAGCCCTGGAAATTGTGGAAGTAAGACATAGCAAGTCAGGCCCTTCTTCAATGCTATGTTTCGGTCAGAAAGCACTGGGGTGTTATATACAGTGCTCACTAGTAATCGTGTGCATGCTGCCATATTGGACAGGTTGACAGTTTGTTAACTTACTCTGTCCTCAGGAAAAGCTCCCTAGCAATTTGACCTATTGGAAAGGATAGGCAGTGACAGGAGATGGCTACCAAGCATTGGTTTGAAAAGAGAACAGGGAGATGTGAAAGGGAGTTGCCATCAGCAGCCCAGCCAGGTGTTAACCCCAGAGTCGAGGCAGGGGCCTGGTCTCACCTTCACTGCCCAGGAAGTATGCCAGGCCCTGGGACAGTTTCTGAAACTCTGAAGCCTGAATCTGGCAGGCCAGTTTACTGATGGACAAGGTAGGCTAGACTGTCAAGGAGTCAGAACTTGTGTCCCCATTTAGGACATCCCTCCCTGGTATGGGGGTATAAGGCATGGAATGAGTCAGAGGATTCTTTTGAAAAGAGGGCACTGAAGGCTGGAAGTTGGAATGTGCAAGGGCTCGGTACACCCTCCTGTCCCATGTGCGCACTACAGCAAGTTCACCTCCCACTGGTCTCAGTTTCTCTCCAGGTTCAGGCTTTCTCTTGGATTCTACTGCCTTTGTGCTAATGGCTCCTACAGTGCCATTTTATACCAGTGAGAAGTACCTGGCACATCTGCCTTCAGCCACCGCCAGTACCCACCCACACAGCACACAGGAGGAGTACAGAGAGCACACCCCACCCACCTTCACAAGACAGGGATTAGCACACAGGGCAGTCCTGGGGCTATACCTGGGTCACCCTGACTGTACCTGGGTGTTTCCAGGCCAACCCTCAGAGTACAGTATTCTTTCAGATGGGTAATGGTATGATGGGCCCTGTCATGGGTTCTTATAATATGGCTCTGCCACTTACTTGCTGTGTGACCGTGGGTAAGTTACTTAACTTTTCTGTGTTTTGTTCTTGTCATTAGCAGAATGGTGATAACACTAATAACCACTTCAGCAGGTTGTTGTAAGAATTAAAATGAGTTAATAAATATAAAATGCCTGGCACATGGTAAGTGCTCAACAAATATTAGCTTCTGCTTTCACTACTATTACAATTAGGCAGGTTTACGTCTCTGAATCTCATTGTCCTCATATGTAAGATTAGTGTGATACTATCTGTTTTATAGGATTGTTGAGAGAATTAAACAGTTTTAATTACTATTGTAAAGCTTGCAATAAATGACGATTTTTTATGTGTTGCTTTAGCCTAGTTTATCTCCCAGGAGATGACTTTATTTCCAAATAGAAGGAGGTTTCTTAGAAGAGCTTCAGAATACTGCCCATAGCCAGTGAGATCTCTTGGACACTTTGTTTAACCTCAGCCAGCATCCCTTTTCCCAGCTGTAAAATGGTATGATAATAACCCCCTTAGGAATCTCAAGATATTACAAGGGAAAAATATACAATAATATACAAAGCACTTTGAGCTCCTCTGAACAGAGACGCACATAAATGGAAGGTGATATTATAAGGTGGAGTAATCACTGGTTTCTCCCCCCACCCCTTTTTTAATTTAATTAGGAGAAAACTAGTAATTAGGAAGCATGGCCTTGTTAAAGCTATGGCCTGGGAAATAGTTTTCTTGGCACCAAATCAGAACTGTGACATGGCACAAGTTTCTGCAAAATGTAGGCAGCAGGGGACCTTGCCCCAGGCTCACTGACAGGTCTGCAGATTGTGAGGCATTTGCCTTCTGGGGCCAGGGCCTAAGGAGAGTGATGAAGAGCTGGCTGAGGAGCCTCCTTTGTCTCCTGCTCTCGAGGAGATCTCCACCCAGGTCAGCAAAGAGACTCTGTCCAGCCTCAGAAGCCTGAATCTCTGCGGGCCTCAAAGTCACTCTTATCTGCAGATTACAGTTGCTGCGGTCCCAGAACCAAGCTTTTCCACCATCAGCTCCTTTTGGCCCCACTGGGGCAACTGCAGGGCTCTGAAAAGCACCTGGATCTCCTCCGGTCTCTCTGTGGAGCAGTGGGGACAAAGAAATCTCCTGCCTATTCTCCTTAAAACAGGCCATCATAGAGTAGGTGCTGGGGCCTGAGCTTGCTCCCACTGTGCCTTTGTTCATGCGGTAGCCTCCAGGAGAAACAATTTTCCCTCCTATCTGCAAGTCCTGATCTGCGCATTCTCCTGGATCCTGCTTACAGGCTGCCTATGCCAGGAGGCCTTCGCCAGTCTTCCCAGTTACCATTACTCTCTTCCTCCTCTCCACTCTGTGTTTGGCATGGAGTGTTTTTTTTTTTTTTTTTTTTTTTTGACCTTGACTTATCTCGGCTTTGGCGCTGAGCTACTGGAAGTCAGTTAAAGAAAGAAGGAAAGCAAGTTAGAGAAGTGACATATTCCCACCCAGAGCACCCAGCCAGACGTGGCAGCCGGAATCACTAGTGGAATAGGTTGTGTTGATTCCCCTCACCGCATTGACAAAGCAAGTGGGAGGCCTTCTGAAGAACTGGGGGATGAGCAATCCTTTTTATTTATTTTATTTTTTATTATTATTTTTTTATTATTATTTTTATTTATTTATTTATTTTTAAATTTTTTTTGACCGGTAAGGGGATCTTAACCCTTGACTTGGTGTGGTCAGCACCACGCTCAGCCAGTGAGTGAACCGGCCATCCGTATATGGGATCCGAACCCGGGGCCTTGGTGTTATCAGCACCGCACTCTCCCGAGTGAGCCACGGGCCGGCCCGAGCAATCCTTTTTAAATTATGAGTTACTTTAAATATACCGAAAATATCACAATAGATACCCATGTATCTGCCACTCAGATTAACTGGTGTTCACATTTGATCATATTTGATGTTGATGTCTTCTTATGTATTTTTAAAAAGACATGAAACTTTTAGATACAGCTAAGCCCCCTTCCATCCTCAGGTCACCACTTCCCTTTATCATTTGATGAAGGGCCCTTTACCTGCATCCACAGATGGGATTTAGGGGATTGGTAAACGATGCATCATCTGTGAAATTGTACGTGCTCACGTGCACCACACCTGTTCAGAAACTCCTCTTGGCTGGGTCCTCTCGTGGTCTCCACTGCTACCACCCTGGTCCAAGCCACCATTATCTCATATGTGGACAATTTATTCCCTACATTGGCCACCAATAGATATTTTAGTCTTAATCGGATCATGTGATCCTTTTGCTCAAAGCCCGGTAATGGCTTCTGATTTAACTTAGTAAAGTTCAAGTCCTTTGGGTCCCCCACCTTTGTGTCGCTGACCTCATCTGCCACTGAGACAGCCTTGCTCTCTCAGGTCCAGCTGTGCTGCCCCTCTCACTTTTCCTTGGACATGCGGTAGGGGCTCAGGCTGTTGCTCTGGCTGCTGCCCCTGTTTCTCCCATACCCACATGGCAGCACCTCTTCAGTTCACCCCCCATAGCTCAGTGCTCCATGAGGACTGCCTGGCATACCCTGCTTAAAGACACAACCCTCATCCCCACCAATCTCTCTCACCTTGCTCTAATTTTTCTCTTTTCCATGCTTATTTTGTAGAAAATTGTGTATTTTACTTATTGTATTAATTATTTATTGCCTATTTCTCCCTGCTACAAGGTAAGCTCCATGAGAATAGGAATTTTTGTCTGTTTCGTCCACTGATGTTCTCTTGGTCCCTGCCATAGTGGCCAGCACATAGATGCTCCATAAATATTTGCTGAATGATTAAATAAATAAATGGGTGAATGAATAAGAGCATTTCTCTCAGAGAGGGCCCAGAACTTTCATTAGATTTTCCAAGTTGTCTGTGACACGTAAAAATGGCAGGAACCATTAACAGAGTATCCCATCAAAAACTTTGCTGGAAATTCTTTGCTTGCTGGGTAGTCTGCCTAACGAAGCAGAAGGTCATGAGAGGATTTTCTCCTTCTCCAGTTTGTGTCTCCTTGGAGAGCTAATCCTGGCAGCCACGGGGACACCCTCCCCCAGGACTGGCGGCGAGTCTCCCTGGATCCAGCCCTGGCCTGTCTGAGGTAGGAAGCTAGAGAGGCATTGAGGGAGGGTGTGGGCAGGAGCTCTGGCACCGGGCCGGCTGCCGAGAAGCTGTAATTTTCCTTGCTCCTTCTCTGGAGACTGAGAACAGGGGTGAACATGGCCACAGCCTCCTGAGCTTCCTTGGGGAGTTCGGCAAGATGCCCAGACCAACAAGAGTTGCTTCCTGCCTTCCAGGCTCCAAGCTGGGCAAGGAGCAAGACCGGGAAATCTTGCAGAAGCCCTAACCTGGGGAGGCCAGACACTAGCCAGTGATGCAGAAAGAGATAATAGATGAGTGGGGGGAACCTGGAAAGCAGAAAGACACCACAGGCCATCTGGAGGTGATAGTGGGAGTGAGTTGGAGGTGAGTCAGCCAGCTCACAGGGCAGTTAAAAGACAAGTGGGTAATTGTGGGTGCAGTTGGCAGGTCACACACAGAAAATGAGGAACAAGTGGTTAATTGGGCCCACAAGCCCAGGATCCCGCCTATAATTAGCAAATTGCAGGGCTTTGATATTTGCTTTGGTAACAACTGTATAGTAAATTGCAGGTAGGAAAACTGCACCCCCAGCCTGGGAGGTGACCCTGTGTCTATGGTCCCTGAACCATTCTCTCACGAGCATTTGTAGGCTGTGCACACAAGAATATTCCCCCAGCAGTGGAGGTCGGGCTTGCACCTTTCTACAGGCTGACAGCATCGTGATGCTTTCTGTGTTCTCTCTTACCCCTCGCTTAGGTTTTTGCGAACTCAGGGCTGAAGCTTAGGCCTGGTTTCCTGGTGTGTGTTTCTACTGTTCACACTGATTCCTATGCTCCCTTAAGCCACAGACCCTGGGAGCAGAGACCCTCTGGCCAGAGACATGATGTAGGAGTGGCTATGGGAAATTCCCGTGCAAGTGCCTTAGTTGGAGGGATGGAGGGAGAAGAGACAAGTGAGTTCTGTTGCAATGTTGTTGAAACTTTGTCCATGAGGATGCTGGTTTCTGATCACAGACTGGCCTTCACTGGTTTTGGATCTGTGTCTACCTCTGCAGGCTTCTCAGATGATCTAACTGAAGTGCAGACCAGAAGCATAGGAAAATTGCATTGGGATTGTTCTGGTAAAACCCTACACATTGCAAGAGATTCAGGGATTGGTGAGCACAGATAATGAAAAGAGCACCATATGAAACTGTCAGAAGATCTAGGTTTGGATCTGGACTCCCTATGGATAGGTCTTGTCAAGTTACTAAATACTTGTACATCATCTCTGTCATTTATGGGTCTATTTCTACTGTTAGATTTTTTTCCTTTTGGTTATGGGTCAACATTTTCCTGGTTCTTTTTAAGTCTAGTAATTTTTTATTAGGTGCTAGACATTGTGATATTATATCATTAAGTATTTGCACTTATCTGTCTTCTTTTAATGGTAGACTTTGTTTTGGCAGGCAGTTAAGTTACTTATGGATCAGTTTGATCTTTTTGAACCCTATCTTTAAGCTTTGCTGTGGAGGGTCTAGAGTAACCTTCACTCCGGGAATAGTTCAATCACTTTACTTACATGTGACTCCTCTGGGCTTGTCACTGAATGCCCCAAAAGATCACCAAGGACTTTCCACTTTGGCTCATTGGTGCACAATCATTTCCTCAACTTGTAAAAGCTCTGGGTTGTTCAGTTTACAACTCTCTTGTCATTTCTTTTGCCTAGTCTTGTGGAGTTTCACTTTATACACACATGACCTAATAATACTCAACAAAGACTCAAGAGGTTATCTCAGCAGACTTATGGTGTTCTTTTTCTGTATATCTTCCTCTATTCTGGAGTTATGATCCTTAACTCTTAGCCACCTCAGCTTTTCCAGTCTCTGGTCTTTTTGTCTCCTCAACTTAGTGCAGGTGCCAGACTATGCCTGTGGTGTGGAATTTGCCTCTAAGCATAAAACCAGGGTTATTTTAGGGTTCACCTCACTGATCCTTTCTCTCACAGATCACAGTTTTGCATGGCCTATTTCCCAGTAACTGAAAATAGTGGTAATTCTATCAAGACTGGAAGCTGACATCTTTTCAAGTTAATGAAACTAAAGTTTCCCCAAAGGCAGAAACTGAACACAATAACATTTTCTGCCGAAGTTAGTTATGGTAACTAAAATACATAATGGATCTCAAAGAACCTAAAATGATGCCTGAAATAATCAATGGAACATAAAATAGGAACAGTTAATAAATACTTGTTCTATCTTTCTTTTCTTTTGACACCAACAGTATAAATGGATTTAGTATTTTCATGAAACTGTAGAATTTTAGAGCTGCAAGGGGTTTATCTCAGGAAGATAAATTTGGGTTAATCAAAATTCTTCATTTTATGGATGAGCAGACTGAGACTTAGTGAGGAAAAGCGACTTTTCCAAAGCCCTCATGACCCATTATAAAATGAGACTGGCACTCAGGTGTGCTGGCTCCCAGCCTTTGGGACATCCATTCATTCAGCTTACATTTATTGAGCATCTACGAAGTTCAGAGCACTGAACTAATTGTTCTGTTGCCCCTATATGATGTCCTAGTTTGAAGAATGTTTGAAAATTGATTTTGGAACATTATAGAAAGTTCAATAGATCAACATACCATTTTTGGCTTCTCTGGAGTAAGTCTAACTGGCATTAAATTGGAGCATCCTCCATTATCCAATGCAGAAATGCAAAATGCTTTCAGCATTCAGATCCCATGGGATAGTCCATTATAGTGCTTTAGACATATGGACTTGTCAGGTAATTCAAGTGGTTTTATGACCCTGTCAGACATGGTTATAGGGAAGCTAAGGATCAACTCTGCATGCAGCCATTCCAGGGATCCAGTGCAAAAATGGTTGATAAAACTTTCAGGAAAGTGTTCAGTATGTTGCAAGATGTGAAAAGAAGACCATGTAAGGTGTCAGGAGGCCTTGTTTCCTGACCTGGTTTGTCACTTCTCTTCTCTGTGCCTACGTTTTCCTAAGTGTGAGATAAGTGCTGTAGACTAGGTGACTTACAATGCTCATTCCAGCTCAGAGAATCTTTATATCTGGAGCTCTACAGCAGAGCTCTCCCTAGTGATAGGCATCAAGAAGCTTGGGGGTGGTGCTGGCTAGGGGCTAAATGTGGAGGATGTGGAAAGACCTTCTAAACCAAAGGGGCAATGTGAGTGAAGGGGAAGGAGCAGGGATGTGGCTAAAGTGGAGTTTGTGATGTCATACACATGTAAGTACTCATGTAGTACAGCTGGAATATTAGAGAAGAGTTTGAACACCCACAAACAAACATTCCTGCACTCCCAGAGGTTCTGCAAACCAGTTTGAGAAAATCTGCATTGAAAGTTAAAAACTGTCGTTCAAATTGTTCATTTAACGTAAGAGATTAATACGGAGATTAAAATAGTGAGTCAGCATTGAGCAGAAGGTGGATGTGATATTTGTATTTTTTTCCCTTTAATCACCACTGAAACAAAGACAGAAAATTTCAAAATTATTATATAGAACTCCTCTCCCAGAGCAATGCTCAGAGCTGTGCAGACTCTGGTTTGCAAAACAGTGGTGAAAGGGGATAGTGGCAGAGGAGATGGGAAATGTTGACCAGGAGAAGATCACAGAAGGCCTTGAACACTGGGCTTCAGCATTGGTAGATTATTCTGTAGGCTGTGCGGAGTGAGTGAAACTTTATGGGCAAAAGACTATGCGATCAGGTCTGTGTTTTAGCTTCCTCTGATTACCCTGGAGGGTGGACTGGAGGGGGTAAGACAGAAGGACTGGGTTAGGAGCCTGGCGCAATAGCCCAGGTGACCGAGGGTGAAGGATTAGTCTGAGTACCCTGGTGTAGGGGAGGGATGGAAGGACACTGAGGATGAAGAATGAATAGGACCTGCTTGCTGACTGACATGGAGGTAAGGGAGGAGCCCATCCTGGTCATGAGTGAGTGGTGATAGTAGAATCACTTCAGAGGCTGAGCAGTAATTAAAAAAGGGTTTGGGCTTTCATTTGATTTATTTTGTTTCTTCCATGGTTAAAAAAAAGAATAAAGGTGAATGCACCTATTTCTTGGAGTTTTGTAAGGATTTATGAGTTGGTATAAAAGAAAGTGCCTAGGACATGTTGGTCACATAGTAAGTTCCCATTAATGTTAATTTCATCCATTCATCTGTTTGTTAATTCTATGCAAGTTTGGAGGGAAATAATTAATTCAATTAGGACCATATCAAACATTTCAAACTCATTCTGAGTAAAGAGATCATGGCTCTCTGTAGGGTCAGACCATAGTTCAAGGCCAGAAAGTTGTTTCCAGAAGCATTAGTTCCTTTCCTCTCTCTCTTTCTTTTAATACCCCACCCCAACCCCACCCTGCAGTCCATTTGTCCATTTCCAGGTCTTTAATGTAGTAAATGACAAAAAAGAAGTGCACAAACATTATGTGAAAAGCATAGTCAGTTGGATGATGAGTTAACTTACTCAGTTGATTCTTCTGAGGTCATACCTGTGCCAAGCACTGATACGTAGATGTGTGAGAGACTGTGCCATTCTCCTCTTCTTGGGGATTGGACATTAATATCAGCATTTAGGCCCACAGAGTGGTCTTGTCTTGGGAGATGCTGGCTTCAGTGAGAGTGCCCATGGAGCTGGCTCAGCTGCAGATCCTCGACATGATGAGCAACACCAGGCACGACTTCTCAGGCTCCTGATCCCCGCTTGGTTTGCACATTGCTCAAATCAGCCAAATCCTTCCACACTGGCCTCCTCTCTTCTTCTCAGTTCCAAGGGACCAGCATCCCCAAACAGGTAAGACTCTTCACTCATCGCCTTTCATCATGACATCCAGTGCCAAGTGCAGAGCTTCCATCAAGCCATGCCACACGAGCAGCACCAGCAGGAGGGCAGGGAGGTGTGGCAGCAGGTGCTCAAGGAGCCCTGTGAGCTCGGTGGCACCAGACCTCTTCTATAGGATCCAGTGTGGACTTGGTTTGGGTTTCCAGTGACAGCCAACACTGGATTTCTGCCACATTAGATCCCTCCCTTTACACGCCCTCTAGGTCACAGATCCCGTGGCAAAGCAGCTGCAGCTACCGTCTCAGATTCAGAGAAAACTGGCAGACTCCAGCTTCCCTTCTTTGTTCCTAACCAAAACTGGATGTTGTACTTTTACACACTCCTACCATTGAGAGGTTGGGTCTAAGTCCATTCCCCTTGAATCTGGGTGGGCTTGTGACTGCTTTGACAAGTAGGATGGCAGAAGTGACCTCAATGTGAGTCTCCATCTAGGTTGTAAGAAGCCATGTAGCCTCCACCTTGTTCGCTGGAGACTTGCTCTTACAACACTGAGCTCTTGTGTAAGAAGTCCAACTACCCTGAGCCCACCAGCCTGGAGAGGCCAGGAATAGGTTTTCTGATCAACAATCGTGGCTGAACCTAGCTCAGACCCTTCAGGCCAGCCCATCTGCCAGCTAAATACCTCTGAGTAACCTTAGCTGATGCCACGTGCAGCAGAACCTCTCAGCCAAGCCCTGCCTGAATTCCCGACCCACAAAATAATGAGACGTAATAAAGTGGTTGTGACTTTAATCCACTAAATTCTGGGGTGGTTTGTTATGCAGCAATAGATAACTAGAACACTAGACATAGATACAATAAACTTTGCCATAGGTTTTTGATAAGTTTAAGGCTGATATCATGTGATTTACCCCATCCATCTGCTGCCCATGATAATTCCATTTTGCTCAAAACTTGGGCCAAGTTGCATCTTAACTGAGCTTAACTGAGCCAAAACTTCACCTAGGTTCACTGACAGCTCTCTTAGCCTTGGCAAAGCTTTCAAGCTTCCCAATTATGGTTTGGTTGTTAGTAAAATTCCGCATCCAGCCACATACTCACACCTACCCCTATACAACAGCTGCATGCTACCTTAATCCAAATGGTTTGCAAAAATTGCTACAAATTGGAACTGTGGCTGTGAAAGCCATTTTCTAGGGATGTGGATAAACAATGTACAGGTAACAGTTTCTCAGCAACTCCATATACCAGAAAGGTTATCTTCCTTTTTCTTGTCTTGACTTCCCTGCCATGTGGAGTATAGAATTTTTCCATGGCTGCTTTTCTCCCTTGTCACTGTAACTCTTGTTCTTGTTTCACAGGGACAAGTTTGGGGAAAGTTCCCAGTTTCTTGAGTGGGGAGGGGGTGGGAGTAGGAGTGGGTGGTGTCCCCATGATCCAGCGACGTGCTTGCGTGTATAATTCTCTGTCTGCTAACAGGACAGGCATGGTCTCACAGTCAGAGGGATGTGGGTTCAGACGTGTGTTCTACCATGAGCTTGTTATGTGACCGGAGACGAGACTTTGTACTCGAGTCTTCGTTTTCTCATTAGTCAGTTGGGTACAATTTTGATCAGTCTCACAGGCCATACGGGGATATCTTAGTCTGGGCATGGTCAGAAGCAGACCCTGAAGTGAGGGTGTTCGTCCTTGTCCTAAGTGGGTTCTTAGGGCAGGGGAGGGGCACCGGTAGAGGAGTGGGCCTTGATAAGGGAAGTGAAGGCAACCAGTAAAGGGTTCCTTATCAAGCCAGTTACCACTGTGGGCAACTGCAGCTCAATCCCAAAGGAGAAACTTCTGGAAAGGTGGAAAACTCATGCCTCAAAAATTATCCTCCCTGAGGGGTGAGAGACCTGGCGTATTTAAACACCAGCTCCTCTCAGCCCTTGGCTGAAGTCTGCTCCCCAGAAAGTGTCAGTTTTCCCTTGAGTGCTAATTTCCCAGCTCCTGTGGATGGCTCCAGTGCTGGAAAAAGCCCTCAGACCCAGGGCTGGTGTAGTGGATTGAATTATGTCCTCCAAAACTCACTGAGGCTTGAATTGTGTCCCCCAAGTTTCATGTGTTAGAAACCTGGCTCCCACTGTGACTGTTAAGAGGTTGGAAAATCCTATCATGGTAATTGAAAGGTGGAGCCTTAAAGAGGTGATTGGATTGTAGGACCATGCAGTGGTGAGTGGATTAAAAATGGTGGTCAGGGGCATGGTTCTGAGGGCTTTAAAAGAAGAGGAGAGTCTGTCTCTCTCTCTACTCTCTCTGCTTCCACCATCTTGCAATGTGAGACCCCTGGGTCCCTGTCGCCACCACCAGATGGACTTTGGACTTCCTAGCCTCAGAAACTATAAGCAATAAATTTCATTTTCTTTATAAATCACCCCATTCCTTGTATTTTGTTATAAGCAACAAAAACGGACTAATATGGATGGTATTTGGAAGTTCTCTGGAGCATACTGAAAAGATAAGAGTTGGAGGGTCACAGGCAGCACTCAGATAGCAGCTGTTGCAGAGGACTGAGTAAAATATGTGTAAAAATCTGGGACACAGCAGGCACCCAACAAAGGCTAGTTCATTTTCTTCTCTCTCTCAATCCCCTCAGCCCACAGCGACCTCTGCCTTCTTTTGACCTTATTAAATACTCAGGTCATTCGGCACTTGATATGAATGAGAGTATTTCAAAAAGTTCATGGAAAGATTCATATTGTTTTATAATTCTATTTTTCCATGAACTTTTTGAAGAACTCTTATACTATTTTACGTACCGATAGCTTGTCCTTCAGAGAAACAGTCAAGCTCCTCCCATTTTCTACATTTGCTTGCATCTCCCACAGCATCCAGCTAGCAAGAAACGTATGGTGGATGCTCAGTGGTAAACCCTAGCCAGACAACCTGGGTCAAAGAAACTTAGTTTATAATGGGAAGTGGTTTTGTGCAATGGGGTGGAGTGATAAATGTAAAAATGAGTTGATATATATAAAGTAGTGTACTAATGTGAGGGGCAATTAATTATCCGATCAATTGTTCTTTTATTTCGGTATCCCAGATCATGAAGATAAAGATAGCAATAGTGCTTAAGGATACAATGACTGTCAAAATGAAGAAGAAAGAAGAATATATTCTATTGAAATCAGTTTTCCAGGCTCCCTTTTACTCTCCCCAATGATAGGAAATGAGTGAATCCCTGTGATTGGTTCGTGTGGTACTTAATATTTAGATATTGGCACTGGGCACGCAGTATGTAGGTTATGGGGCAGTGAATAATAGCTAACATTACTTCCTGCAAGCTCTCTCTAATGATTTACATGTATTATTCCCATAATAACTATGAGGTAGATTCTGTCATTATTTCCATCTCACAGATGAAGAAACCGAGGTACACAGAGACATTAGGCAACTTGCCTAAGGTCATACATCTCTTTAAGTGGCAGAGCCAGAATTTAACCCAGGTTGTCTGCTCCAATGTCCATAATAATGAATGCACATAACACTTACTTTTTTCTAAATTACTGTACAGTATAGTGTCTGTGTCCAAAATTATTTTTTCCCTTCTAGTACCAGTGTTCTAATATACAAAAAGCCAATTTTTTGTATATTACCCTTTGGAAAGTGGTAGTGATAAATCTAGTATTGTTGTCTTTCTGTATACTTTCTCCTACATTGCTAATATGTCCATTGTGATCAAAAATTTACCAAAGTGCTAGTTGAATGGAGATTAATTTCCCAGTGTCCTATCTGCTCTGAAGAGTCTGAATTCTTGGGTAAGTAGAGGATGTAGGTGAGTGAGTCAGAGCTTGGATGGGGATTCAGGAGTCACAGATTCCTGTGCAGCTGGAGGCTCACTGAGAAGTGGAGGTGATCTGAGCCCACAGTGAGGTGGCCAACAGTCTCAGTTTGCCTGGGAATGAGGGGTTTCTGGGAGGTGGGACTCTTGGTGCTAAAACCAGGACAGTCTTAGGGAAATTGGGAGGTTGGTCACCCTAACTCATATCCAAAAGTATTAAATAAGGATGTTGTTTTAAAGTAGAAAACAAGGAGAAGTGCTCTAAACATTTTCAAGGAGCTGAGAAAAAAAGCTTCTAGACATATCTCAAAAGTCAAGTTTTTGAGGCAAAGAAAAGTTGTGGTGGAAGGAAATTTAAAGCAGAAGACCAGGAGCCCCATTCATGAACTTCATACCTGTGTGACTTAGGAAATGATTCTAACCTTTCTGAACCTCAGTTTGCTCACCTGAAAAGTGGAGAGAGTAGCCTGTCTGTCTTACTTACAGGGCTACCGGTGGCCATCAAGAGACATGAGGAAATTTAAAAATTTATTCACTTGCAGAAGCTAGTCACATTCCTGCAAGATGACTGAAAGCCGTAGTGAACAATAATCCTGGAATAAAGTTCAGTTCCTCCTAAAAAATGAGCTGGAGGTCAGCCGCACAGGGGAATATGATATCTCCACACATGCCTATGATACCATGTAGGAAGAGTCATAGGGTCCTGCCAACTGATGGACTGAACACAGGTCAGCTGACACCTGAGAATGCAGCAATAGCTTCTGACGGCTCCAAGATTATCTGTCTTTGGAAACTCAGAGGAAACTATATATATTGAAAATGAAATAGCCAAGTCATTCAAAAAACTCATATTCCAAGAATCTGTAATGACCTGCTTGTCCCCTCCCTCTGCCTCCCTTTAAAGTTGCTCCTGTGACCTGGTCAGCTGCCTGGAAACTGGGACTCTGATGTCACCCATGGTCCACCTCCCTCCCTCAGGGCACAGTCTCTGTATTTATTGCTTTAGTATCACACATCAGCTGTGCTTCCTTGTGCTAATTTCTGTCGTGGTGTGGACTCAAGTGTAGAAGGGCTGTCTGGGGGGCCCGTACCAGCCTGTCGCCTCTGCCTTTTCCATAATCAGAAAAGGACCTGGGAGGCTGGAGTCACATGACTTAGGCTCCAGTAGATTTCTGTGTTCCCAAATCTCCTCTTTTGAGGAATTCAGGGATGGACGGCTAAAGGACATACAGAGAGAAGGTTTCTATGACTCTCCTGCAGCACATCGTGGGGCTTCTAGGTTAGTGTCTCTCACACTTGAGCATGCGGAAGAGTCACCTAAAGAGCTTGTTGAAATGCAGTTTCCTGGCCTATCCCCCAAGGGTTTCTGATTCAGTGCCTCCCAAGAAACTGGATTTTTTAATAAGCTGCTTGGTTGCTTCTGATATACGTGTTCTGTGAGTTATATTTTATGGAACTCCTACTGGGAATTTGGTTGCAGATATGGATTGAATTGTGTCCCCCAAGTTTTATGTATTAATAGCTTGATTCCCACAGTGACTGTTAAGAGGGTGGGAAATCCTATTATGGTAGTTGAAAGGTAGGGGCCTTGAATAGGTGATTAGATTTTAAGGACCATGCCCTAGTAAATGGCTTAATAATGGTGGTCAGGAGTATGATTCTGAGGGCTTTGAAAGGAAAGCACATGAGAGTCTTTCTTTCTCTGCTTCTACCACCTTGCAATGTGATACTGTGTCGCTGAAGCCCCCACCAAGGAACACCTTCACCAGCTGCGTTCCCTGGACTCTGGACTTTTCATCCTCAGAAACTGTGAGCAATAAGTTTCATTTTCTTACAAAGTACCCAGTTCCAAGTATTTTGCTATAAGCAGCAGAGACACAATAATACAGTTGCTTAAGTTAAAGAGATATTCAGGCTAAGCTAGAAATATGTATCAAAAACTTAAAGAATAAAAAAAAATTTTAGAGAATGAGAATATGGTATTAATTTAATCTTTGGTGCTTTGCCCCAGGATATTACTGTTGGCTGAGGTAATCATTGTTTAGAACTGAAAACAAGTTTTGGGGTATGTTTCATTTTCTGATTGTTTGGATGTTGGTGAGATGGAAAATCGACCCAAGATCTTGGACACCTTTGCAAATATTAACTCTTTTGTCCTGGCATTCAGGAAAGTGAGACACAGAGGCTATACCCATTTATACGTGGGGAACTTGGCCAAGTTCCTTGGCTTAAAGAAAACCAACAACTGTGCATTATTTTACTATTTCAAAGCATTTGTACATGCATTCCCTTACTTGGCCCTCACAGGAAACTGTGTTGCAGGTAGTAGCACCGTTGCCTCTATTTCACAGGTGAAGAAGTCTTGGCTCAGAGGAGTCCTGGGACCTGCTCTCAATCCCAGAGTGATTAAGTGTTGACAACAGGAATGGCCCAGCTGCCCTAGGTGCTGGTATCATGCTCTTTTCAATACATTGACTTCCTTTCTAGAGAAGACGCAGTACAACTGAGATTGGAACCAAGAGAAACTGATTTTTGGGGAAACAAATGGTTTTTCCAGGCCCATGGACCCCTCTGCTCCCAAGATTTAAGATCCACCATGACAGTCTGCTAGGTCTGCCCATCACGTCAGCTCCCTGTCTCCTGTCCTGGTCCAGTAAAGGGGGGAAAGATGAAAAGGGTCAGCTCCCAATAGTTCCTTTAAGATTTCTTGGATAAAACAAGGACAAATGGTAACTTAATGTAAAAGAAATAAAGGAAAACATAGGAGATAACAGTGACTGATGGACATAGATGTGCTCCTGCAGGTGCACCCTTCACAGGCTTTTCTGTGCCTGATGTCTCCATCTCGCACCTTCCAGGGTGCCCAGCAAGGCCAGCTGGTGAACACGGACAGTTGCTGGAATTGTGGGACTGATGCAGCCCTTCTTCCCACCCTCGTGGTAGGAGGGGGAAGCATGATGAACTTCCTCCTGGATAAACATTTTCACGGAAGCATTTATCAAACATCGGCAGGGGCAGTGGAGGGGTCTGGGATCAGTCAGACGAGGATCTGCTCTCTCCTCCTCTCCCAGGCCAAGGCTGTGGGTTTTCTCCTGCACGTTCACACCCTCTCTGTCTTGTGTCCTGTCTTCTCTCAACTAGCTGAGCTGAGAGAGAAATATTCGAGAACACCCCAAGTCCACTCCACTCTTCTTATTTATTTATTTCTTATGGAAGCATAATTGATGGTACGTATCTGTGGGGTGCAACGTTGAATATCAATACCTGTGTACAATATGTGATGCTCAAATCAGGATAATTACTATATTCATCATTACACAATGTAACAATCTTTTGGACTCCACTCTTTTTGATGAACAGGGTTTGTGCCAAGCTAAGGATCTGTAATGTAGTTGTTTGCCCAGATCCTTCCAGAAGAAATGCTGACAAGGAAACGTCTGGAAGAGCCTCAAGAAATAAGTCTCCATCACTGCTCATGTGCTAGCCTCTCCTGGTCTTGGATGCTGTAACCACCTCCCTACTCAAAGGGGGGACCCAGGACTTGTACTTGACTCTTGAAGCTGGGGAAGGCTGGCCAAGCAGGACCACTGCTTCGGGGGGTCTCTAATGGATTTTCAGACTCTAGCCCCTATCGATGCCAAGGAAAGAAGCCTTTCGTCACCATGCTGCTGTCCCCTCATGCCTGCCACAACTGGCATCTTTAGTTTAAGAGAAGCAGTATGAAATAGTAATTAAACCAAAGGGATTTGAATCTCAACACTGCTGGCTAGTAACTGTATGACCTTAGGCAAGTCACTTAACCTGCCAGCACCCAGTTTCCTCATCTATAATTTCTTTTTATAAATTTATTGAGGACCATCTCTGTCCTATGCACTGTGCTGAACACTGGATAAAAATGTTACCTCCTTATGGACTTGTTGTGAGGCGTCAATGATACAATTCAGTAAAACACTTAGCAAATTTTTATAGAATGAGTATGCAATGACTGTTAGCGAATACATTTATTCTTTCTATGACTCGTATTATTTCTGTTTGTCTTCGGAGAAGAAACTCTGGAAGGATGCTGGAAGCCTTTCATTGCCTCTGGCCCTCTCATGCCATTACATGGACCCCTGCATCCTTTTTACTGGCTGAGGGCTGCGGTCTGCGTGGGCTTCTCTGTAGAACCACAGCCTGTTCACTCACTCCTCTGTGTTTCAGTGTTTCCACAAACATGCACCGAGCGTGACCTTCGTGCTGGCACCTAGGCTAAGCATAATGGACGATGCAAAGAGAAGCAAGGAGGGCACCTGCTCACAGGGAGGGAGTGGTAAATGCTGCAGCTAACTCACAGACAGCGGGGCCGAGGCTCCAGGAAGAAGCGGTGCTCCTTCAGGGGAAGGGGACGTCATTTCCACGGGGGGTTTGACGAACAGCTTTGAAGAGGCTTCCAAAAGCTTCCTGGAGGAGATGGCATCTGGGCTGTGCTTGAAGGAGGGGGAGGATTTTGGTGGGTCATGTGGAGGTGGGGAGAAGGGACATGCATGAGCTGTGAGGCTTACTGCCAAGGCAAAGGACATCACCTGAGCCCGGGAAGATGAAGTCCTTGGTCTCGGGCTATCAGTGGATTGTGCAGACATTTCACATCTTCCACTGCATTGTCCGTAATACCTAGGGCCATTTTTTGCATACATTATGTTGTTTGAATTTCACAAAAATTGAATGAGTCAGACAGAACAAGAATTATTATGCCCACTTTCCAGATGACGAAATTATGACTCAGAGAGAGGTGAAGGGATTTGACTCAGTCCACGAAGGTGACAGTGGGAATATAGCTGCTGAGCTCCTGTCTCCTGCCTCCATGTCCAGAGCACTTTTTGTGGCATACAGCTGACCCCTCCTCCTGTCCACCCCACCTCCAGGTTGGTGAAGATGGTCTTTGGGGGCAGAAGAGCTTTGAGCTGGTCCCCTGGCCTTAGCTGATGTCTTGTTGGCACTTGCCAGGACTCTGCAATAGCATCCTTAGAGGTCCCCCTGCTTCCATCCTGATGGCCTCTAATCCATTCTCTATCATCATATCCCCTACATAGGGTAACCTTTCTAAAACAGAGATCTGGGCACACCATGCTCTTGCTCAAAAACCTTCAGGAGCTGCCCTGCCTCTTGGGCTAGCTCTTTACCCAAACCCCCTTTACCTGTTCTTCTTGGCCCTTCAGGATCCATATTGCCTCTGGCATCCCAGCCTCCTTCCTTGCTGGTCTTCTTTGTGCTTCCTGTGTGTGAGACACTGAATTTCTCGCAGTTTCCAAAATGCCCCCAGATGTCACCTCATAGCTTTGTGCCCACATGAGCTATGGAGCCAGACTACCTCGGTTTGAAACCCATAGCCACTACTTAAACAGCTGTGAGACTGAGAACAAGCTCCTTAACTTCACTGTGCCTCCACTTCCTTATCTGTAAAATGGGGATAATGATAGAATCTATTTTGTGGAGTTGCTGTACAGACTTGTTGACTTCATACATGTAATGCTTAGACCAAGGCCTGGCACATAGTAAGGGCTTAACAAATATGGTTGTGGCTCTGAGGGAATGACTTTTGCTATCTGGTGAACTTCTGTGGGTTCTCTCAGGCTCCCTTCTCTGGTTGTCTCCTGTTGCTTCTTCTGGGAAGCCTGACTGCTGGAAGCAAGAACCTCTCTCCCTGTCTCCTGCCTTCACAGGTGCTGTGCACACCTCTTACCTGCATCCTCACACTGGGTTTACCTGCTTAAGTGTTGACCTCCTCACCAGAGCCCCAGCTCCTTGAGGGTGCAGACCTTGTGATTTTTGACAGCCAGACGGTGTCTGAGTCATTGTGGTGCCTACCATGCCTAGCCCAGCCCTAATGCATAGTTGGTCCTTATACAAGTCTGTGGAGGTGGTGGATGGCTCTGCAGGGCTGGCACCAAGGACGTTTGTGGCAGGACCACTAACATGTTGGGTGACTGACCATAGATACCCCTTTACTCCTTTGTTTCCCCAGAAATAAAGGGGGGTGACTGGGCTTCTTGGTCTGACAGGTGTCCCAAAGATCACAGTGCCTACAGGACCACACAAGGCACAACCCTGGAAAGTATGAAGAAATTTAAAAATGAGTCACTTAAGGAACATCTTATCACAAAGTATTAGCCTGTTGGCCAGAGTAGATGCACGTCAGGGCCCCTCACTTCCCCAGGATCCTTCCAAGACCCCATACCTCACGTAGTATTTGTCATTTTGTATTTTTTCTTGAAGTCGGACCTCCAAATTTTACAAGCTTCAGGGCCCTCCAAATCCTGATATAACCCCTGGAGTAACCCTCTCCCTCCCCCGCCCTGCAAGCTTCCTTATCCTCTCGGTTTCCCAGCCCTTTGCTCTCCTTGCCTGAGCATCTGCCCCTGGGGCTCTGGGTGGAAGGGGGGCCCTGCCCTCTCCTGGCCCCTCCACACTTGAGAGATGCCTGCAGAGTAGCCCTGGGCGTTGCCTGGTGTTGCCAGAATTCGCTCAGAACCCCTCCCATCATCCATTCCTATCGTTGCTCCCATAGGCTTTCCTGGCTGTGAACCGCGCCCATCCTCCCTACACGCTGCCCACCCTCGCCGTCCCTTTGTGGTCCAGCCAGCCTTGAATGAAGTCTTGCTTGCACTTTGGGCATTCACGCCTCCCCCTTTCAGGGCCTGGCCTCCAGCTCCATAAACTGCAGTTATGGGAAACAGCCCCTGTGCCAGGCCTGTCCCTGGATCAGTTCTCTCGTGAGAGAGAAGGGGCGGGGCAGGTGAGATTAGGCGCATTCAAGCCGTTTCTTTAGGGAGGAAGTGTCATTTTCATAAATGTGCTATTTGAGGACTATTTCCACACACCCTACAGGGTGCAAGTCTCAACCCTGGTTGCACTTCAGACTCACCCGGGGGCTCTAAAATGTACTGATGCCTGGGTCCTACCACACAGATTCTGTTCTCACTGGCATGGGGTGCAGCCCAGGTACGAGGCTTTTGTATAGCTCCCTGGGTGATTCTCACGTGCAGCCAAGATTGAGAACTGCGGCTTTAGGGAGCACATTCTGTACACAGGAAGGCAGATGCATGGTGAGGGTTTGGAGCCAAGTGGGTTCCACAGTGAGTGCCGAACAACGCTCGATGCCGGTGCCTCCCTGATTGGACCTGAGAGATGGAACTCTGCCTTCCTCCTGCTCCTGTCCACCGGATGGGACACGGCCGGAAGCGCTGTGCAGTGGGCGAAGATCACACTGGCTCAGCCCTCCCCACACCTGCTACCCCTTACCCACCAAAGTTAGTCATTTAGGGCAGACAGTGACTGTTAGGGGAGCAGGGCCAAGTCTTCATTTTGGCATGTCCCAGTCCCGTATCAGGCATGCTCTTGCCAGGAACGTGAGACCAGGGTTGGGGGGAAGGGCTGCGTATATTCCGCTGCCCATATCTGCCCCTCCTCCTGCCTCCTCAGCTCAGTGATAAGCACCTAGTAAACTGTTTAGTCTCCAAAACTCACTCACCCTGGACTCGGTTGGTCTCTACTTTCCTCCACATCCACCAACTTCTGTGTACCTTTCTCTCACCACCTTCTGTGCTCTCACCCACTGCCCATACTCTAAACCACTCCTCCTCCACAACCCTCCTCCCCAGCCCTCCTCCCCGGCCCTCCTCCCCAGCCCTGCTGCTCAGCCCTCCTCCCCGGCCCTCCTCACCAGCCCTCCTCCCCGGTCTTGCTGCTCAGCCCTCCTCCTCGGCCCTCCTCCCCGGCCCTCCTCCCCAGCCCTGCTCCCCAGCCCTCCTCCCCAGCCCTCCTCCCCAGCCCTGCTGCCCAGCCCTCCTCCCCAGCCCTGCTCCCCAGCCCTCCTCCCCAGCCCTTCTGCTCAGCCCTCCTCCCCGGCCTTCCTCCCCAGCCCTCCTCCCCAGCCCTCCTCCCCAGCCCTGCTGCCCAGCCCTCCTCCCCAGCCCTGCTCTCCAGCCCTCCTCCCCAGCCCTTCTGCTCAGCCCTCCTCCCCGGCCTTCCTCCCCAGCCCTCCTCCCAGGTCCTGCTGCTCAGCCCTCCTCCCCGGCCCTCCTCCCCGGCCCTCCTCCCCAGCACTGCTCCCCAGCCCTCCTCCCCGGCCCTCCTCCCCAGCCCTCCTCCCCAGCCCTGCTCCCCAGCCCTGCTCCCCAGCCCTCCTCCCCAGCCCTGCTCCCCAGCCCTCCTCCCCAGCCCTGCTGCCCAGCCCTCCTCCCCAGCCCTCCTTCCCAGCCCTTCTGCTCAGCCCTCCTCCCCGGCCTGCCTCCCCAGCCCTCCTCCCCGGTCCTGCTGCTCAGCCCTCCTCCCCGGCCCTCCTCCCCGGCCCTCCTCCCCAGCCCTGCTCCCAAGCCCTCCTCCCCAGCCCTCCTCCCCGGCCCTCCTCCCAAGCCCTGCTGCTCAGCCCTCCTCCCCGGCCCTCCTCCCCAGCCCTCCTCCCGGGTCCTGCTGCTCAGCCCTCCTCCCCGGCCCTCCTCCCCAGCCCTGCTCCCCAGCCCTCCTCCCCAGCCCTGCTCCCCAGCCCTCCTCCCCGGCACTACTCCCTGGCCCTCCTCCCCGGCCCTCCTCCCTGGCCCTGCTGCCCAGCCCTCCTCCCCGGCCCTCCTCCCCGGCCCTCCTCCCCAGCCCTGCTGCCCAGCCCTGCTCCCCAGCCCTCCTCCCCGGCCCTCCTCCCCAGCCCTGCTCCCCAGCCCTCCTCCCCAGCCCTCCTCCCCAGCCCTGCTGCCCAGCCCTGCTCCCCAGCCCTCCTCCCCAGCCCTCCTCCCCAGCCCTGCTCCCCAGCCCTGCTCCCCAGCCCTCCTCCCCAGCCCTCCTCCCCAGCACTACTCCCCGGCCCTCCTCCCCGGCCCTGCTGCCCAGTCCTCCTCCCCGGCCCTCCTCCCCGGTCCTGCTGCTCAGCCCTCCTCCCCGGCCCTCCTCCCCGGCCCTCCTCCCCAGCCCTTCTGCTCAGCCCTCCTCCCCGGCCCTCCTCCCCAGCCCTTCTGCTCAGCCCTCCTCCCCGGCCTTCCTCCCCAGCCCTCCTCCCCGGTCCTGCTGCTCAGCCCTCCTCCCCGCCCCTCCTCCCCGGCCCTCCTCCCCAGCCCTGCTCCCCAGCCCTCCTCCCCAGCCCTCCTCCCCGGCCCTCCTCCCCGGCCCTCCTCCCAGCCCTGCTCCCCAGCCCTGCTCCCCAGCCCTCCTCCCCAGCCCTGCTCCCCAGCCCTCCTCCCCAGCCCTGCTGCCCAGCCCTCCTCCCCAGCCCTGCTCCCCAGCCCTCCTCCCCAGCCCTTCTGCTCAGCCCTCCTCCCCGGCCTTCCTCCCCAGCCCTCCTCCCCGGCCCTCCTCCCCGGCCCTCCTCCCCAGCCCTGCTGCTCAGCCCTCCTCCCCGGCCCTCCTCCCCAGCCCACCTCCCGGGTCCTGCTGCTCAGCCCTCCTCCCCGGCCCTCCTCCCCAGCCCTCCTCCCCGGTCCTGCTGTTCAGCCCTCCTCCCCAGCCCTGCTCCCCAGCCCTCCTCCCCAGCCCTGCTCCCCAGCCCTCCTCCCCAACCCTGCTCCCCAGCCCTCCTCCCCGGCCCTCCTCCCCAGCCCTGCTCCCCAGCCCTCCTCCCCAGCCCTCCTCCCCAGCCCTGCTGCCCAGCCCTGCTCCCCAGCCCTCCTCCCCAGCCCTGCTGCCCAGCCCTGCTCCCCAGCCCTCCTCCCCAGCCCTCCTCCCCAGCCCTGCTCCCCAGCCCTCCTCCCCAGCCCTCCTCCCCAGCCCTGCTGCCCAGCCCTGCTCCCCAGCCCTCCTCCCCAGCCCTCCTCCACGGCCCTCCTCCCCAGCCCTGCTGTCCAGCCCTCCTCCCCAGCCATCCTCCCCAGCACTACTCCCCGGCCCTCCTCCCCGGCCCTGCTGCCCAGCCCTCCTCCCCGGCCCTCCTCCCCGGTCCTGCTGCTCAGCCCTCCTCCCCGGCCCTCCTCCCCGGCCCTCCTCCCCAGCCCTGCTCCCCAGCCCTCCTCCCCAGCCCTGCTCCCCAGCCCTACTCCCCAGCCCTGCTCCCCAGCCCTCCTCCCCGGCACTACTCCCTGGCCCTCCTCCCCGGCCCTCCTCCCTGGCCCTGCTGCCCAGCCCTCCTCCCCGGCCCTCCTCCCCGGCCCTCCTCCCCAGCCCTGCGGCCCAGCCCTGCTCCCCAGCCCTCCTCCCCGGCCCTCCTCCCCAGCCCTGCTCCCCAGCCCTCCTCCCCAGCCCTCCTCCCCAGCCCTGCTGCCCAGCCCTGCTCCCCAGCCCTCCTCCCCAGCCCTCCTCCCTGGCCCTCCTCCCCAGCCCTGCTGTCCAGCCCTCCTCCCCAGCCCTCCTCCCCAGCCCTCCTCCCCGGCACTACTCCCCGGCCCTCCTCCCCGGCCCTCCTCCCCGGCCCTGCTGCCCAGCCCTCCTCCCCACCCCTGCTCCCCCACCCTCCTCCCCGGCCCTCCTCCCCAGCCCTGCTGTCCAGCCCTGCTCCCCAGCCCTGCTCCCCAGCCCTCCTCCCCGGCCCTCCTCCCCGGCCCTGCTGCCCAGCCCTCCTCCCCAGCCCTCCTCCCCAGCCCTGCTCCCCAGCCCTCCTCCCAGGCCCTCCTCCCCAGCCCTGCTCCCCAGCCCTCCTCCCAGGCCCTCCTCCCAGGCCCTCCTCCCCAGCCCTCCTCCCCAGCCCTGCTCCCCAGCCCTCCACCCCAGCCCTCCTCCCAGGCCCTCCTCCCCAGCCCTCCTCCCCGGCCCTCCTCCCCGGCCCTGCTCCCCAGCCCTCCTCCCCGGCCCTCCTCCCCAGCCCTGCTGCCCAGCCCTGCTCCCCAGCCCTCCTCCCCGGCCCTCCTCCCCAGCCCTGCTGCCCAGCCCTGCTCCCCAGCCCTCCTCCCCAGCCCTGCTCCCCAGCCCTCCTCCCAGGCCCTCCTCCCAGGCCCTCCTCCCCAGCCCTGCTCCCCGGACCTCCTCCCAGGCCCTCCTCCCAGGCCCTCCTCCCCAGCCCTGCTCCCCAGCCCTCCTCCCCGGCCCTCCTCCCCAGCCCTGCTGCCCAGCCCTGCTCCCCAGCCCTCCTCCCCGGCCCTCCTCCCCAGCCCTGCTGCCCAGCCCTGCTCCCCAGCCCTCCTCCCCAGCCCTGCTCCCCGGCCCTGCTCCCCAGCCCTCCTCCCCAGCCCTGCTCCCCAGCCCTCCTCCCAGGCCCTCCTCCCAGGCCCTCCTCCCCAGCCCTCCTCCCCGGCCCTCCTCCCCAGCCCTCCTCCCCGGCCCTCCTCCCCAGCCCTCCTCCCCAGCCCTGCTCCCCAGCCCTCCTTCCCTGCCCTGCTGCCCAGCCCTCCTCAGGCTACCATTGGTTTCTGGCTGCTTTGCACTTCCCGTCTCCTCCCTCCACACCAGATCAATGTTCCTATCTTACTCAAGTTCCTCTCTCTGTCTCTGTCTCTGTCTCTCTCTCTCTCTCTCACACACACACACACACAGTCTCCAAGTGATCCAAGTTCCAGAACTTTCTGTGATTACCCTTTGCCTAGCACAGTGGTTCTTAAAGTGTCTTCTGAGAACCAGAAGAATCATTATCACTTGGGAGCTTGTTAGAAATACATATGCTCAGTCCTGCCCCTGCCCCTGTGCCCGCGGTTGAACAAGCCCTCCAGGTGACTGTGAAGTGTGCTGAAGCTGGGCAGCCTCTGGCCCACACAGTTCATGCCGTTCTCCCACGTGTGGCCTTCCAGGCCCCCCACTCTAGTCCTAACTTAGTTGTTTTGTCCCAATCCCTATTGTTACATCTCCCATATTCCTCCTATAGGACATGGCTCATACTGTTCTCCCTCTTGGAAAGGCTATTTACCATTTTCAAGTACCAAAATATCATTTTCCTTCAAGATCCAGCTCAAACATCATTTATCTGGACAGATCTCAAGATTCCTTCTACAGGAAAACTTATCCCTCCTCTGGCCTCCATAGCATTGTTTTCCACCTCTCTCTCTCATTCTCTCTCTTAAGGAGTTTTGCCTTTAAAGTAGGGTTTCTCCCAATCATGGCTACACATTAGAGTTGCTCAAGAAACTTTACAAAATACTTAAGCCCAGGCTATACTCCAGAGCAATTTAATCAGAATTTTAGGGTAAAGCTGTCATTGTATAGTTTAAAAGTTCCCCAGGTAATTCTACTGTACACCTGAGATTAAGACCCTCTTTCCTATAGCACCCAGAGAGAAAATAATGATGGGAAGAGATATGAATTTAGAGTTAGGAGACCCAGGTTCTGCTGGGGGCTCTGTCCCAAATGGCCATTTAACTTTGGGTAAGTCACTTCCCCTCTCTTGGCTTCTGTTTTCCAAACTGCAAAATGGGACATTGTTTTAGATCAGTGCTTCTCAAAGTTAGCTGATGCCTGGATCCCACCCCCAGAAATTCCCACTTAATCTGTCTTGGGAGCAGCCTGGATCCTAATGTGCAGCCAGGAGTGAGAACCATGCCCTCAGATCTTATCCAAGGGCTGTACAATCATGTCCAGGGGCTTACTTTTGGAAACTAGGATGTTTGCCTCTTCAAATACTTGGTCTCCTCTGCCCTGGCCTCTATTAATCTTTCTTCCCCCTAAGAATGAAGCCTCACACCTGGCATCAGTGATGATGGGGCACCTGATAGCATGAGAGCCTGAGATATTGTGAGCCTACCATCCCATGTCAGGTGTGTTTGGCCAGGGTGGTGGGAGGCAGATTAAGGAGCAGGTGAAAATCCTCACCAGAGGCCTGGCAGAGGGTCACTAGAGAGGACCATTCTCCTGCAAGCCTCAAGGCCTCACCTCATGCTTCTGAGCTCCAGAAAACTTCATCACACCCGCACAGGTGTGAGGGAGGGAAGTTTGCCTGGCAGTCGGGTCAGGGTCTTGTGTAAAAGGCAGGTGTAAAGAGAGCACTGTAATAGCAGAAGACAAGTTGCGTGAGAGAAGCCAAGTTCCGAGACAAGCTAAGTCAGCGTGCAGCCTGACGTAGGCAAAATGGCCTGTGGTGGCGAAGGCCTGGGTGGGGGCAGAGCAAGCAGCCGCTTGTTGAAGGGGTGGGGTGGGGAAGGGAAGAGGAACGCTACAGAAGTGCCTCTCTGATGAAGGTGTTACTGATCCCTGGTGACACCCAACAGCCACCCACAAGGGACCTCTCTGTTTATCTGCACATCATGCTGTACCCCTGCAGAGAGGAGCCCAGAATAGAGACCCTTCACCTCAGGGCTGGGAGAGTGGAAAACACTACACCCCATCCCCAACGTATAATGAACTCTTCTCTCTGCTTTGCTCTTCTTTTCCCTGCCCCCTAAGAATTTATTCTCCTAGAGATGGGCTTGTTCCTAAGTCCAACTGTCACCAGAGGAAGGAGGGGGCTGTGTTTTGCAGTGAGAGGTGAGGCTGGCTTAGAGAGGCCCGAGTTGTTTTGCAGATGGGCAAACAGTCCTGGGGGTGCAGTGTCTGGCCCAGGACAGACCAGGGCGCCAGGACAGAGGTCAAGCCGTCTGGAGCTTGGAGCACTGGACCATGCTTCCTGATGACTTTACAGTCTAAGCCATTGAGGAAGAAAAAGCACATGGAAAAGGAGCTTTGTTTTGACTTCTTGACACTGGCGGGAACCGGTTCTCCCTGCTGGGAGGATGAGAATGTCACAGGGCCATGGGTGAGACATGTTTTCACCCACACCCCCTCCCTGGGAGCTGTTTGGGGAAGACTGAGAGAAGGTAGTTCCCCAAGGTTCAGACTCCTGGGGTTGCTCCAGGCAAACTTGAATGTTGGTCAAATAATGCTTTCTGGTCCCAAGGAGGAAGAGCAATCTTAAAAATCAGCCACCGGGAAGGCTCATCCTGGCTTTGGAGGCCTAAGATCCCCTTTGCAAGGCCATTTTTTGTTGCCTTTGAGGGCAATGAATCAGAACCATCTGGATTCCATTCCCCTTGGCGCAGGCTGGGCCGGGGCAAAGGGCATGTGAGGAAGCGCAGGTGCGAGGGGGGGGAACTGGACACTGCCCTGGAGGTCTGGATTGATGTGCCCCCTGCACTCTATGCAGATGGGAAAGGACATGGGGTGTTTTCAGACTCCCAAATTGTGCAGCAGTTGGAGAATCATGAAGTTGGAAGGAAACTTTGATCAGTTTAATATCTACCCTGCTTCAGATAACCTGACCTTCTGGTTTTACAGATGAGGAAACTGAGGTCTTGGAATATGTGGTGATGGTTCACAGCCCTCCAAGGAGCTAATCAGCAAAGTCAGGCCTAGAACAAGCACTTTTCTTGGATCCCTGGATGCTTCCAGCATCACAACTGGATTCTGTGCCCTTTGGCCTGCTCTCAGTATTCCTGCACTCTGGGAGGGCCTCCCCAACTCAGCTGGGAAGCCAGGCAGGACCCAGGGCTCCCAACTGTGCCCCCCATTAGCCCTTCTCTGCCACATCCTCTACAGCTTGAAAGAATTGGTTGGGGAGAGCTGAGATGGGTTAGCAACACCCTGATAAAGGCTTGCCTACTCTCTCCACCTTCTTCCACCTGCAAACCCCCAAACTGGAAAGAACATAAAGGAGAAATGTCTTAAACAGTGAATCTTCACGGGGAGATTTTCAGTGGTTCCTTCCCACACTAATCCACAGGATTTGTTTAAGCAAATAGGAGGAAAAGGATTGATAGGAGGCCAGACATGGTGATTGCCCTGGAAAGAATGGCCAAGGAACAAATGCCAACTGCATCAAGCAAGGCTGCTCATAGAAACCCACCGAAGGACCCATAGTTAAAAATATTACATATATTTTTTTTTCCAGAGAATTTTATAAGTGGCAGACTCCTAAGAACCATCTCCTTCCCCGCAATGAAGGGATGGGATGCTGTCTAAGGCCAAGCAGCAGGGTCAAGATAAAATCTAGGTGAAGATCAAGGCTAAATTTATGTTGCTGAAGTAGACACTGTGGCAGCCTGCCAGGTGAAAGCATAGGCCAGATCCCGGCCCAGCGCTGCGCTAATAATGAACTTCTGTGGTTGATGGATCATGCTACCTTTGGAACTCCAGTGGGGAGGACAGGGGAAGTCGCAGGCCCTGAGTCTCTTCAGGCGCCACTTGCAGTGGAGTGACCAAGAGGAAAGAGCACTCGTACAGTAGTGCTGCCACCTGAGGCCCCCTCTAGCATCGCAGAGACATCCCCTTTCCAATAATGGAGCTCAGGCAGCTGGTGAGCAGATGCAGGCAGAGTGCCCGGGCTCTGACCGGTACACCAGGATGGGACTCATGCGTGGGAGAGGCCCCAAAACCTACTGGACAGAAAGTGCAGAGCCTAGTGACTGGAAGTGATGGGTCACTCTGCAGTGTCATCAGCTCGAGGGTTTTCCAGTAAGGGAGATAGGCCCCATCTGTGGAGGAGGAGGGCTGTAGGTGCCAAGAAGGTAGGCAGGTAGGGATTCCTCAGCCCAACCCAGCAAGTGACCAATGTTGTCGGGGCCACTGAGCTTAGAGGTTAAGCTTACAGGCTTTGCAGTCAGACAGAAGGTCCTGACTCATCCTCTCTCTAGCTGTGTGAACAGGCGAGTTCTTAACTCCTTTGAACCTTCATTTCCTCATTAGCATGATGGGGATTAGAATACATTCCTCACAGGTCTCTGTGAGAACTCAATACAAGAACGTATTTCAGATGTTTATCATAGTGTGTGATATTCAATATAAAATTGCTATTATGATGACTTTTTTCTTTCCAGACTCTATGAAGCTGCTGGTTTGTAGAACAGGAGTCTTTCTATAGGTACCCATGAGAGATACAAAAGGAGGAGGACAGAGTAGATGGCTCCTTTTGGGGGGACATCACCTGTTTGTGTCCCTTTTTACTTCAGCTAGAGTATGCCGAGGAAACCTCACAGGCAGCCTGTGACTACATGACCTCTTAAAAATAAATGCCTCCAAAGCCCAAAGAGAGGCCTCTCCCTTAGAATGCAGGCTGGAGACGAAGTCCCCCCCGTTCCCTGCTCTGCCCAAGCCGCTCTTACCCAAAGTTCCCCCTCACATCCCAGGATCCACACAGTTGGCCTCACAGGGTCGGAAGGGGCTCAGATTGCTGAAGTCAGATTTGGCTCAAGGCCTTGCCTGTCCAGGGACAACAGCACTACTTCCTTTGAGAGCTCTTGAGATCCTGGCACTCCCTGCCTGGAGCCAGGTGTCCTCTCTCTGAGAGTCTGGCCTTGCTAGGCCTGTGTGATTCCTCTGGGAGACTTTGGTCCTTGAGGGGCCTCCTCACAGGGACCTGTGGACCCTCCCTCAGCCTCTGAGCTGCATTGCACCCAAAGGCTCTGATTCACACAAGGATTGGGAAAATGCTGCACTTTGAGGCAGCCCTGGTGAGGGACTGGGAATCTTCATCAGATCTGCAGGTGGCTCAGGCAGAACTTCCATAGGTCAAGGTACAGCTCTCTCCCTCCCTATCCCACACAGATCTCAGTTTTGCCTCAAAATAAGCTTTACACAAATATTTAAATAAGAACTGAAGGGGAGGGACAAATTATTAATCCACCTGAAACCTTCCTAGGTCTTGGTCTGAACTTGACTCCATATAAATCCTTGAAACAAACAAACTGTGGCAGAGACAGACTGCTAGCAGCCCAGGCAGTTTTGCTCTTTTCTTCCTAGTCATACAGCTGGAATACATTTCCCACACTCCCTTGTGGCCAGACATGGCACGTGACTGAGTCACAGCCAGTGATGTGTGAGTAGGAGTGACGGGCGCCACTGCCAGGCCTGGCCCACCAGAACATGTCAGGTGCACTCCTGCATATTCCTTCCCCTTTTGACTAAATGGGGATAATGCCCAGCGTGTCCTTGAAAGCCACGCGTTGTAATGGTGGTGTCCGTCCAGCCCGGATCCCTGCAGATGTGAGTGGACAAGGGCCCCTGGGCTCTATCATTCACCTGCTCCAAGCTGATATAAGAACAAAAAATAAACATCTTTTGTATTTGAACTGTTATGAACGTTGGGGTCTGTTTGCTAGTCTAGAGCAGTGAACTTATTCTAACTCATAAAAGTAAACCTTTTTTGAGCTAGAAAGACAGCCCCTAGTCCTTGCAATCTTTAGGCCTATACAGTTAATTCCCATTATGCATGGTCACTATGTTCTGTAGTGGCTGCAAACACAGAATTAGCAAATACTGAACCAAAGCTTCTAGGGGAAATACAAGGTGTCAGTTCCTGAAAGCCACTAGTCACAACATTTTTGTCAACTAGTCAATGCACAACCTTGTTTTATGTGTGCTTCTGTTTAAAGACACCTTGTTTAAATATAGCATTGGTTTATTAGCAATGGATTCACAGCCAACAGCACTGTAATTCTGTTTGGATGAGACTTATCAAATTCACATATTATTTGCTCATAAGGCACCTCACAGCCTTCTTGCACTTAGAAACACCAGGCAATGTGTCAGTATTATATGCTTGGGGGCCATTTTCACAGTGAAATTGCCACGGAAAAGCACAAAAATGCAAAAATAAAATTAAAAAATTAAAAAGGCACTAAAGAGATTGTGATAAGGACAGTTTATTACAGTTCAATAGCCAAAACAAGAAGACGGAACGTTCGTCTTGTTCAACCTCAGCAGGGAATGCGTGCACCGAAGGACTCAAACTTTTTGCCAGTCTGTGCATGTCTGGGAATGACCTTAAAAGTGCAATGAGTATTGATTTTGGGGTAACAAAGAGGTAAACTTGCAAATATGAAATCCATGAGTGATGAGGACAGACTATAACAGGGTACCACCCGTGTCCTCTGACCTGACACCTCGGCATGCAAATCCTAGCTGGTATGTAGAACTGGGAGAAGATGGCTTGAGTCTTAGGCTCAGACTGGGGGTGGGGGTGGGGGTGCAGTGTAGCAGGTATGTGTGTGGGTCCCGGTGGGTCAGTACCTGCTGCCTTGACTTGCACTGCTCATGCAACGACACCTTTGGCTGAAGATAGCACCAAGGTCTGGCCATCATGCTGCAATTAATTTAAAAGGGATGGGGACTGACAGGATCCAGGGTAACCAAGCTCTCAGTGGCTGCTTTTGCAGACAGGACCAAATCATGGTACCATTTTTAGTTGCATGAATGCGTCATGTTCTCTCTCACTTCAAGTCTTTGCACATATTGTTCTCTTCATGTGGAACTCTATACCCTCCCTCTTTTTTTCTTCTTCCCCTCACATTGTCTTCCTGATGCTTATCCACTCATGAAATCTTGGGCAATTCTTCCAAGTTTGGAGTAGGTGGTCCCCCTCTATGCCTCTCAGTACCCTGTACTTCCTCCAGTTTAGTGTTCATTATATTATGTACTTTTCTCTCTCTCTAACTAAACTCTAATCTCCAAGAGGGCAAGGACTTATCTATTATTTTATCCCAAATCAAACTGCCTTGAATAATGAGGATGTGTATTGGTTCTTGGAAATAAACATTTGAGAGGGTAGGTCTTAACATTGCTCTAACTCAGTGGCTCAATAACCGAGGACTGTTTCTTTTGCTCTCTCTGCTCTGCTTTCTAAGTGTCAGCGTTATCCTAAGATAGGCTCCTATTCTGGTTACACAGTGTCTCAAGAACCCCCAGGATACCTGCTTTCCTGTCCATGTGCAGAGAAAGTAAAAAGCACAAATTGTTTCTCCTCCAACCATCACACAAAAGTCATGGGCTTTTGTCTGATTGGATGATCTGAAGTCAAATGCCCATCCCTGAACAGAAAAAGAAGAACAGGATCACCCTGATTGATTTGGATCTTGGAGCTAGGGTGGGATCAATTATAGGAGACAGGCATGGCTGCTATAAAGTAGAGGAAGGTGGAATGGGTGTTGGGGAGGCCAACCGTAGTATCCAGCACAGTAAGGGGGGAGGAGAAAGAAATGATGGCAGGAAGTTCTCCGAGAAAGCAAATTCCACAAGAGCTGGGGTCCTAGACAAATTATTAGAGAAGGGCCTCAGACTTCCAAGGATGAAGAGTGGAACCATTTACTTCTTACTGAAGTAGGATTTGCAGCAGGACAGTGCTATTTTCAGGATGAGTTCAGCAGAACCAGAGCTAGAACCCAGCGATCGAGAGGAAGGTGGTGGTGTGAGAGGAGGCTGAGAGTTGGGGAAGAGCCCTCTCATGCAGAGCTTTGCAGGCCATTTTAACATCAGGGGGATTAAACGTGAGCAGGTCCTGTTCTCCCAGCTTCCCCAGAGAGGAGGATGAGGGAAGAGAGCCAGACACAATACCACTGAAGAAGCTTCAACTTTGCACTGAGGATAGGACTGTTGCTCACCTGTCGAAAACCTTTCTTGATGACAACTGAAAATAAAATAGGGCAGCTGCCCAAATGCGTCTTCAGACTGATTGCCAGGTCTTTGCTTCAAGAGGAGTGATTACGACCATGCTCCTCCCTGGGGCTAGAGGCCTGTGTTCCATCTCACGTGGTCCCTCCCACATACTTCTTGTCCAGTTGTGTGCGGGGTGCTCCTCCCATTGCATATTTTAAAAGGAAGAAAAAAAAAAGAAAAGACCATCATACTCAAACTGGGGCACATGGTCTCCCTCTGGGGTGGTGACCCAGAGAGGTAAGTTAAATAGCAGGATAAAGTTGGCATATCTTCACATCTTCATGGGATATAAATTTACTTAGTGTTAAGTAATTTGAAAAATTTTTATAGTTAAAACAAAGATATATTATGGAGTAGCAGGATGAAAATTCTGCATAAATTTTTTAGCTCAACCATAAGCTTTAGGGAAAGTTTGGGCTTGGGGGTAGACAGGAGGGAGGTTGGGGTGAGTGTACAGAAGACTCAGGCCCCTGGCTGGCAGGCCACTGGGGTGTGACTTCGTTTTCCTCTGCCATTTGGGACCCTTTAGGGGGAAATGAGAAACATTGGCTTCAATGGCAGCGCTGCTGATGACTGTGCTTCAGGGCGGGCATGCACATGACTTTTTTATGACACCACAATACCACAGCACCCAGTTAGGAGGTGAGGTCCCTCCTCCCCCCACCACATTATAACAAGATCCTCAGGGACTTTGGGCAGGTCATGCCCCTTGGACCAACCCAAGACGGAAGAATTTGTATGAGTGGAACCTGGGCTCCAACTCGTCTCACGGTGAGGCAGGTGCTCAAGGCTGCTGAGTCTCAAAGGCGATGCCATTGGAACCTCTGGCCATGACCCAAGGAAAAAGCGGGGGCGGGGGTTGGCGTGGGCACCTCATAAACATTCTGCCTGTCATAGCCTCAGTGCGGTAAAGGTTATGCCTGTTTGAGGTCATTCCCTTTTTCTTTTCTTTCTCTCCTTTTTCTTTTTTATAAATCTCTGTTCTTGGCATCCTGTTTCCCTTGCCCGGTACACTTACTGCTCTCTGCATTTCTTCTGCACAAAGGGGTGCTAAGCTTTTAATCTCTGTGATTCTTCTCTGAGTGCCCACTCGGATTGGGAGGGACACATCTATTTGGTTATTCCATGAGTTTTTGTCCCTGAGGGCCATAAGGAAGTGAAAGGATTTGGAATTCTTTTCCTTTTTTATGGAGAACTTTCTCTGTTCTTCCATGGGCAGTTCTTGAATGATCAAGTCCTGAGGGCGGTTAACCTCTTGGTACCTGTGAATGTTTGAAATTTCTTGCGTGTGCTTCAGCAGCAACCTCCTCCGGAATGTGTTCTTGAAATTCTGCAGGGTGGCCTGTCTCCCACAAAGTGGGACCTGTTCCGCAGGGGCCCAGGGGAGGAAGGAAATGTCAGACAGGTGGAGTTATGAGAATTACACAGAGGAAACAGTCAAAATGTCACTCTATAACTAATTCAAGTGTAGTAGAAATTTAATAATGTACAGCGGGCCATTTTGCATTTACATACCATCTTTCATCCGACCATGGAAAATATTAATCTTTTCAGTCTCATGGTCTGGTTTATGCTAGGAGTCCTGTCTGTGTTTTGTTTTGTTTTTTTTTCCTCCTCCCTAGGGCAAAGAAAGAGTAACTAACTTATTCAAATTCATACAATAGCTCCTCAGATTTGAGAGAAGTTGGTATTGGTGTTATTTTCAGGTGGGGGGGAGGGGGACAGGAGAAGGGATTGGAAAACAAAGATCACTTTTCTCTGGCCAAATCATCACCCAATGAAATCCCTTCCTGATGGGCCAGCTCTTTCAGGTGAGCACATTGATTCAGTTAAAAAATATGAAAACAAAACAGAAAAAGACCAGTGTGACCTGTACTTTTCATGAGTTTCAGGTGAGGGGGGTGGGGGTGGGCTGTGGCCTTTTGCCCCTGGGATCTCTGACTGTCAGCTTAGGAATTTGTCTGGTTTATTTCGTGAATGTGGCTGGACACTTGGCAGGGGTCCAAAGCAGGTCTTTGAAGGTAATGGTGTCAGAGTTTGGGGATAACACAAAAATGTTAACATCCAGGAAGACAGGGTGTGGCCTGTTTTATTTGGTGATATGTGTCTATCCAATCCTAATTAAACTACGTCCACAGAGTAAATTAAATGCTTCTGGAAGCTAAATTTGGATTACTTATGGATCTCACTTGATAAGATTTATGGAGATCACTTGATCTCTCTCTCGCTGTGTATTTATTTATAATCTATATCTCACCTATTTTCATAAGAGACGTTAGGGGTCCAATAACAAATGTTTGAAATGAAAATCAAACAACAAAGCAATGCAAAAGGGTAGGGGAAAATGTACTTTAAGTGGCAAACTACTATAGTCACCATGACTGAGTAGCAGCTTTAATTCTGAACAAAAGGCACACATGGATAGAAGGAAAATGCAGCAAGTTATATCGTGTATTTTGTCTGGTAGAAATAATGATGGTTGTTCAGATGAGAGAAATTGTATCAGCACTGTATGGATTTTTAGCAGAACTTTTGCAACAGATGCCGCTGTATGTGCATGTGATGGGGGGGCGGCAGTTGTGATATTTCATCAGATATTCCTAGGAATTCCCATCTACTCTTTCTCTCTGTTTAAGGGTAGGGGAGTTTAGGATGGGTTGGGGACAGGTAAGTGTCTTCATTACAGTTTTTGGTTACAGGAAATAAAAACTACTTCTGGCCAACTCAAGCAGAAAACGAAGCTTTTCAGAGGATGGAGAAGTAGATTGACACCCAGCATGCAGGCAGCAGGTCCTGGGGGATGTTCCCTTCAGGGCTCAGCAGCTAGTTGGACGACTGCAGCTCTTCCTCCGGGCATCACTGTGCTTGTGACAAAATCCCAGAAGAGAGTCCAAGTGGCAAAGCTTGGGTCATATGACAGCTCCTAGGTTAGGGGATGTCAAGGGACTTTAACAGCCCCACCAAAACTGCATATAGGAGAGAGGAGAGGAGTCCCCTGTGGGAGAGTGGAATGCTGTTATCAAAAGAAGGACTTAGTTCCAGCAGAGAACTCCAACTCCAGCCCAAGCAGGTTTTGCTTAAGGAAATTTCCTGATTCAAAAGTAAAGCTGCTTTTTACAGTTTTTCATTATCTGAACCATTCTAGTGATGTTTTCATGCTTAACTGACCTGATGATCATCCAGTGATCAATCTGAGAGCCAGCAGAGTATGAATTTTCTGTCATCAAGAAAGAGACCCATTGGGCAGTATATCAGTTTCCTAGGGCTGCTGTAACAAATGACTACAAATGGGGTCGCTTACAGCAACAGAAATATATTATCTCACGGTTTTGGAGGCAAGAAGTTAGAAACCCAGATGTCAGCAGGGCCCTGCTCTCTGAAGGCTCTAGGGTAGAATCCTTTGTTTGCTCTTCCTGGCCGCTAGTGGTTGCCAGCAACGCTTGGCTTGTCCTCCCCCACCCCATCCCCATCCCTCCTGTCTCTGCTCCGTGGTCAACATGGGTTCTTCCTTGTGTGCTTGTGACTTCACACGGCCTTCTCCTCTCTGCATGTGTCTGTTCTTCCTTAAGGGTATCAGTGATTGGATTTAGGGCCCACTCTTATCCAGTATGACCTCATCTTAAATTATATTTTAATTACATCTACAAATACCTTATTTCTAAATAAAGTCCCATTCACAGAGTTTGGACAGACACACATGTTGGGGGGATGCTGTTCACCCAGCACAAGCAGAGAATGGAGTTTCCTTCTCTGGTGGTTGAGGAAGTCAACTTCAGATTTCAAAAACCAATGGGTTTGCTTTGGAATTCATTGAGAACGAAGTTTCCTTCAGTGAAATTTAACAGGGACTTTGTTTTTTCCCTGACACTAAACACCTTTTTAAAAAGTGCTTAAGTTTTATAATTGGGAAAAAAGAGTATTGTTATCCTCTTAGACTAGACCACAAGTATGTTAAAACTTACTTTTTAGAAAGTCTAATATGGGGCCAGTTTAAGTTGCTTTGTCATGAAGGAAAAAACTATTTTTTTTCTTTTGATAAGTTAATGGCTTTGGAGCAAGGTTGTTCCTTGACCTTAAATATCCCTATTTATCTCAGTCATTGTGTTGCCCCCTTGGCTTTAGGGGGCAACTTTTGATTCTGTTCTGCCCCTTCTCACTTTGCTTTCCCCAAATTTAGAACTGACAATCCCTTGAGTTACTTTAAGAGAAGGAAACAAGGGGTCTGGTCTCTAAGGGAGATTCAGAAAGAGAACAGGAACTCAGAAACATGGTGTGTTTTGTTCCTTTGAGCTTTTACACTCACTCTGGGCTAAGTCGTGGAGATGTGGTTCCCATGGTGACCCTCAGGAATGGCCATAGAGACTTTGCTGGTGTCAACTCAGCTCTTTTTTCCTGGTCTCATATAACACAGCAGTTATATGGAGAAATGCAATTGGGCTTGACTTTAATGTGGCTTTTTATTTTTCCTGATGCAGTTCTGGCCTGCAGGATTAGGGCACTGGATTTTAAGCAGTGAGGCTGGAATAGTGAACAAGGGCCAGATGACCAGGGTCACTAAATGACATGCTGAAAGTGGACTTTACCCTGGAGGCCTCTTTTTTCACAAATTATGGTGTCAGACCACCTGCATCAGAATCCCTGTGGGTACATGTTAAAAACGTAGATTCCTGAGCTCTGCCCCAGACCTCTTAAACCAGAATCCAAGGAGTGGCTCATAAATTTGCATTTTTTTGCAAGCACTCCAGGGGATTCTTGTGCAAACTAACATTTGAGAACTACTACTACAGGCCATGTGGAGCCTGGCAGGTAGTAAGCAGACTTGTGTTTTAGCAAAAGTATTTTGATATTGGAGGAGAAGAACAAAGCTAGGAGGCTGTGTAATAGTCCAGCATTCTGTGAAACACTTAAATACAGTGCCCACTATGTGCCATGCTCAATTTTAGTTGCTTTAGAAACATGAACTTACTTAATTCTCATAACAATCTCAGGAATAGGTACTGCTATTATCTCTACTCTCTGGATGAGGAAACTGAGGCACAGAAACTTGCTAACATGACAGGGTGTGGTGACCTACCAGAGGAAGGACTTGAGGAAGGAGACACCAAGTATAACCAGAAGATGATGGGACCATTAATCACAACCGGGAGGTGGAAGATGTCCTGGTATTTTCGTACCTATGTTGTCAGTATCTCCCCTCTTAGTTACAAGCTCTTTCAAGGTGGGGATGTGGAAATCACTCACAGCTCCCCAAATGTAGCACATGTCAGACCACACAGGCCCTAGACTCAAAACTAGGGGGTCAAGTCCTAGAATCATCTCTGTCAATAACTTGCTGTGTGGTGAGTTACTGTAGTGGATTGAATTATGTCCCCCCAAAACTCACTGAAACTTGAATTGTATCCTCCAAGTTTTATGTATTAGGAACTTAGCCCCCACTGTAACTGTTAACAGGGTGGGAAATCCTATTATGGCAATTTAAAGGGGGAGCCTTGAAGAGGTGATTGGATCGTAGGACCATGCAGTAGTGAGTCGATTAAAAATGGTGGTGAGGGTGTGGTTCTGAGGGCTTTAGAAGAGGAGAGTCTGTCTCTCTTGCTCTCTCTGCTCTCTGTGCTTCTACCACCTTGCAAAGTGAGACCCTGGGGTCACTGTCACCACCAGCAGATGGACTTTGGACTTCCCAGCTTCAGAAACCATAAACAATAAATTTCATTTTTCTTTAAAAATCACCCAGTTCAGTGTATTTTGTCATAAGCAATGTAAATGGACTAATACAGTTACCAAACATCAGTTTCTCCATAGGTAAAAAGAGGGTGTTGATATGTGATGTTTCTTCCACTGCAAGGTGGGCAAGGCCACAGAGTTGCACAACTTTGGTACAATGGTTGGGGGGAGTGGCATTCACTTGTTTTTCCACAGATAATGTGAACAATGGTACCTGGGACTGTACAAGATGGGTGTAAAGCTAGGCAACCACAGCTAAAGCTAATGTTTGGAATCCTGTCAACATCGCCAGTTGTCTAGCTCTTAATCCTGTTCATGATGCCAATTGTCCAGCTACTCGACTATGCCAGTTGTCGGGCTCTTTTACCTGCCAGTAAACCTGCACTGATTGGGCTGATTGTCAAGCTAAGGCTGGGTCTGGAGCTCCCAGACCCCTCAAGCCCATCACAGACTGGGTCACAAACCCTTCATATGCCCGGCTGGGTACCCAGATCCCCCACACAACAGGCTGGGTCACCAGACCCCTTCATGCAGGTCTGTGAGCTAAGTAACTGGCCAAAAGGTCCTTGGAGCCATAGATTGGAAAGCATGGCGGCGCAGGGCGGACTCCCGAGGCAGATGCCTGCTCACCCTCTTCACTAAAACTCTCTCAAGGATACAAGAATAGCAACAAAACTAAAAAGATCCATTGGTGCACATGTGCACTAGCTCCACACACACACGCGTACGTGTGCACGCGCACACACACACACACACACACACACACACACACACACAATTTGCTTACAAAGGATGTGCTAAAACCACAACTGGACCCAAGGCGAGGGCCCTGACTGAACTATTCTATTTTCCCAACAATGTGGTTACTAAAGACAGGGATGGATGACAGGAGTACCTGCAGGGGGGTTGAATGAGTTAATACAGGTTAAGTGTTTAGCTCATGCCTGGGACACGCAAGTGTTGGTTATTACTGTTTTTGTTCTTCTAGACTTCTTTCAGCTTGAACATCCAGTGTCTGAGATCCTTTGAATGATTTATTTTTCTTCTTCCAGAAATAGGGAAAGCAAATCAGAATGTGAAAGATAAAAAGAGTCTATAGGCAGGCAATTTTCTCTCTTCAGTAGTGTGTTCCTCCTACACTTACCTCTATTGAATTCTGTTGGTCCCATTCCAGCATCTTCTTCCCTGGAAAGTCCCACCTCTAGGTAAGTGAGGAAAGCACAGGCCGTGGCAGAGGCTGACTTGACCAGCACCCTCTCAGCTTGGCTGGCTCTGTCTCTGCAGATAAATTTACGCGTGGGCGATGCATCTTCCCAGTGGAGGCTGCTTTGCCTAATGTTAAAAACCTGCCCCCAGAATGTCTGTACATTGTTGCAAGAAGCCTGGAGAAATGGTTTTACCATATAATGGTTTTATAAAGAAACCTAGACTGAAGGAAATACTTTCTGCTGTTCCTAAATAATATGAATCAAGCAAAGACACTTTGGTGATCTCATACTTAAATTTGGAAATGCTGTCTTCTGAGGAATTTCAAGGAAATTCAGTTTCTTATTTTACATTCATTCATTCATTCATTCATTCATTCATTCAAACAACTTTTATTATGTTTATTTACTGCATGATCAGATGCATTAACATGTCAATGACCATGTGTGCTATTTATGTAGACTCAGGTCATAGGAGCAGTTTTAAAATCGTCTACAATCCATTAACTTTGCCAGCTCTGTGAGCTTGTTTTCTATTATACCTCACAGGGATGTTTTGGGGGTCAAATGACTTAATATACATTACGTATATCATATGTAAATGGGAGATGTCACTATTAGAAATGCTCTGTTAGGGCAAGCCTCAACTTTGTAGAAAACTTTAGAATTCTTTCTAATTAATAACACATTTAGGTGACTTCTCTCAGGACAGGCTACAGGAGAGAGCCTGAGTTGTTACAGAGGAAAGCAGGCTTTGTCTGCCTTTTCGGCTACCTGCTTAATCTCTAGACATGGACTAAGCCTTTAAAACCCTGTGGGGAGCTGGGACTGTCTCACTTCCCATACAACTTTCCAAAGTCAGTAATCTTCCATGGGCACTGACTTCCAGAGTTTTTTTTACCAACTATGATTACCCCGTTTTTCTGTCTCAATGTATATGTAGGTACTTCAGAAAGTTTATGGAGAAATAGGGTTGAAAGATAATACAAATCTTTCCACGAACTTTATGAAGTACCCTCATATTTCCTTATATCACACCATCATAATACACGTGCTGGTCCACAGGAAGAAATCTTCTCACTCCCTCAGTGATGGACTCCTGGAAAAGCTGGCCTGAAAGGAGAAAAGAGAGGCAAGAGGAGGTAACACAACATTACATTTCTTAGTAAGCCTTTCTGATCCCTGTTGGGTGTAGGCTTAAATAATTTGGCTGGTCAGAAGCAGAATAGGGGGCTGAGGTAAGAATTGTTTCTTGGTCCTATTTTCCAAGTCAGAGGTGAGTGGCATGAGGAAGGTTGATGTCCCCCTTTGACTGCTCTGCTCCTGAGTCATGCCCTCAGTTAGCCATGAGGTCTTGAGTTTGGAAAGGTGCCCATGTGACAGGGCCCCATTCATAAGCCTCTAGGCAGCTCTAGGAGTTCCATGAAGATGGCACTGACTGTTCTTGAGGACCTCATGGAAATCTCTTTAATTTCAGGCCCATTCTGTTCATTCATTAAGCCCTCAGATTTCAGATTGGAGCATAATACAGGTTAGTTTCCTGGACTACTTTAGACCTGACCACTCTCTAGATCTGCACAGTCTAGTAAGGCAGCCACCAGCCACATGTGGCTATTGAGCACTAGAAATGTGGCCATCTGTATGGAGATGTGCTGTAGGTGGAAAGTTGTCACCAGGACAGAGTACAAAAATAGAGATGTAAAATATCTCATTAACAACTTTTAGATGTTGATTACATATTGAAATGACAATATTTTGAATTAGATTTAGATTAAGTATATTTTAAAATTAATTCCACCTGTTTTTTAAAAATGTGATCACCAGAAAACTTAAAATGGCCCAAGTGACTTACAGTATGTTTCTATTTGTGAGTGCTGGTCTTCGTTCCTGGAGAGTCTTAGAACCTGGATCAGAGGTTTGGCTAGAGGAAACAAGATGTAGACTTACTTCAGCTGGGCCATCTTCCACTTTCTGTTAGCTCAGAACCTGGAAAAATACTATGATTTACTCATGTTCTCATTTGGCTTGTTTAAAAAACTAAAATCCTAATTATTTGGATTTTAGCACCTTATTTTGGAAAACAACAACAACAAAGAACCTCTTTCTAACTGTGGTGGGCTGAACTGTGTCCACCCAAAATTCATATATTGAAGCCCTAACCTACAGTGCTGCATGATATGATTATATTTGCAGATAAGGCCTTTAAAGGGTGATTAAGTTAAAATGAGACCACTTAAGTGGGTCCTAATCCAATCTGACTGGTGTCCTTCCTTATAAGAAAAGGAAATTGGGTACAAAAGCGGATACCATGAATGCAGCACAGGAGAAAGGTCATGTGAGAACACAGCAGGCAGGCAGGAGGTCATCTACAAGCCAAGGAGGAAAGCCTCAGAAGAAACCAAACCTGCCGACACCTTGATATTGGACTTCCAGTTTCCAGAACTGTGAGAAAATAAATTTCTGTTGTTTAAGCTGCCCAGTCTGTGGTATTTTGTTATGGCAACTCTAGCAAACGAATACACTAACTTATTTCTTGGTAGAGCTGGAGAAAGCCTGGTGACAAGAGGAAGCAATTTCTCCATGGCCAGAAATATGGCTTCCTGTATCAATCTGTTGGGACCTCAAAGACAGCTTCGAATGTTTCTCATGTTGTGCCTGCCTCAGATCAGTGTCTGATCGCCAGTCCTCATGGCCATATTGTATGCTCCTCTCTCTCCTCTTCCATTTATGGTCCTCTTTGTTCTCAAAACAGATGATGGAGATTTAAGAAGCAGTAGTGTCAGAGAAGCTTTGAAGAAAGGGCTGACCTCAAGGTTTTATGTCTAGGTCTATGTAAACATGCAAAACCTTTTTTTCTCTTCCAAAAATTCTATCATTAAACTTATTTGAATGAAAGCTAGAGTCATATCTATTAAAATGTCCATTGAGATTTTGAACGTGTTTATGGGTAGAAAAAATTCTGTTTTCTAGAAAACTTATTTCTGCTGGACCTAATAACCAATAGGTCAGAATGAAGGGTGCTCGGCCTCAAGACCTCCAGAGTTTTCTTCTAGCTCTTACATTAACAGTTTATAACTCCCTATTCAGGGTTTCATCTACTGATGGGAGCTATCTCAGGGATGGAAAAGGAGATTCAGACCAGGTGTATCCAGGGGTGGTGAGCTGCAGTCACAGGCTCATCCTGACAGACATTTGCCCTCTGGAAGCAGAGTTAAGGTCAACCCCTATGCCAAGAAATCAAGAAATTGCCTCTCAACTAGGTCAGTAAGGTAGACATAAAAGGTCTCATGTGACATGAAGTCTCCTTAGAGAGACTTTTTGAACTTCTGGAACATGTGCCTGTATGCTGGTCCAGACCCAGAATTCACTGAAGGGAGAAAAATTACAAAAGGCTATGACAGACCCATATCTTCCTGGCATTCCCTAGAACAGCTGTCTGGCAAATGTTACACCATGTCTGAGATTATTTTAGAAACTTTGTCTTGAAGAAGAACATGTAGGGAGAATACCAGACAGATTTGCCTTCATTTTTTGTCACAGAATAAGAATTTCAAGGACATTTTTACTTTTAGTGAGATCATCCCGGCAATGGTCTTATCACCTTCTGAAACTAAAATCATGTCACATTTAATAAATTAATAGCTGTGTACAGTTACAGCAATGTGTTGATACCAATAGCTATTTAGATCTTCCTCCTCTTCTCATTCCTTTCCTCATTGTCATGATAATTAGAATATTCTAAAGATGTTTTAAAGAAGAGAATTTCGCCAAGTATCAGTAAGAACCTGTCCTACGTGAAATGCATATTTAGTGGTAAAACGGCCAACAATATTTTCTTTCCTAAATTGTCTTTCAGGCCTTATTTTCTGCCCAAATGTCATATTTTCTGTGTTTAGTGAAACAGATTATGCCAGAGAGAGAGAAAATAAAATTACAATGATCAGAATATAATAAAACAGAGTGTAGGCGTGGGGTCTACACCTGAGAGTGATCGAGAGCTCAGCCTAGCATGAACCCAGCCCATGGTCTTGTTCATATCAGAATTCCAAGTGCAGGAGCCATTATACACACTTGACTCACAGCCGTTACCTGAAAGTGCCACCTTAGCCGTTCTGTGTGAATATGCACACATGTGTGTGAACACTTGTGCAGGTGATAGAGTGAAGGCCTCTGTTGGATGAGGTTTCCTTTTCAATAAGTAGCTGTCTTGAGAAGCTGACAAGGATCTTCCATACTCGTTGGGGACGAGGTTGCGTGGAGAGGCAGGATTAGATGTGATGGGAGAAAGAGCTGTGGAAGGGGGGAGGAATGTGTTCAGAGGCCTAAGTTCTGAATCAAATTCAATTGGCTTTTTCCTAGTGAAGCAATATAAAAATGTTGGTTAGATTTCCAGGCTAGCCTGTAAAAGTTTGTTGATGCATGATGTGGGAGATATACTGTACATTTTTCCCTACCATTGTCTATATTATGTGTATGTGGTGTGTTTGTGTATTGGTTACATTATACACGAATTATGGGGAGTTTCTGTGGCTAATCAGGGAATCAAACTATAATTTGTAACATTATTTCCAAGCTCTAAATAATAATTTTAAAAAGAACTTTCGGAACATAGCAAGATTGGGAGTTGGGGACAGCCTGTTCCATTTGGAGAGAATGGAGGAGGGTCATTGCAGCTTCCTGTGGAATGCTGTGGAAACACTCCAAGCATCCCTGAAGCATGGCGTTTCTTTGAGAAAGAAGAATTGAAATAGCTAGAGTTCGGAGTTAGGCCCAGACACAGAGAGAACTCCTGATATTTGCAGACTTCACTCAACTTTTCACAAAGGAAACGGACGTGTGCTAACTGCGTGTCTCCTCCGATTCACAGACTTCATTTTCTTTCTCTTCTGCCTTCTCCAGGTTATATTAAGCTTAATTATAGGTTCACTAGGTGTTGTAGATTTCCGAAAGTCTGCAAGAAAAATGGACTTTCTGATCGACCCAGACAGTGTTGAGTACATTAAGACAGTGAGAAAGGAAGGAAGTGGGGGTGGGGGAGGAGGTCGAGCCAGTCATTGGTAGACAAGAAGAGACATACACTGTATAATATTGCACTGGAAATGCATCATTTAGTAGGAAGGCAGTAGAGAGCATAGGAGAATGCACAACAGGAAGGTATACTGTTCTGTGTGCTGGTAAGTTGGTGCTGATTTTATTAATCTTACACATTGGATGATAGCACATTCATTTCTGGTGGCTCTCCCTTTTAAGAAAATCAGCACTCACATTAAAGAATTCTATTTTGTTTTGTTAAAAAACATCAACATGTTCTTTTAGATGAGAGCTACTGCAATACCTTTAAGTGTTTTGTTTTTCATAACATTTTTTTCATTGAATGGGTTAGATTTAAAGGAAAAATGAAAGAGATGCCGTTAACTAAATGTTGACTATAAACAATGATCAGACACCATCAATTTAAATGAGTGGAGGTATAGGACGAATTTACAGATATGCATTGAAAACAAGGCTTTCTAGCAGTGCACCGAGCTGCCTGAGCTGACAGATTACTATCCTGCCCTGGAGGAGGCAGCCTATTTCCTGGAATAAGTGACAAAAATATGTTTACTATTCACTACTTTGACTTGTTTGTGTCTGGGTGTTTCCTTTATGTTGCTTATTTTAAAATAATTTCATACTTATACGAAAGTTTTAAAAATAGCACAAAGAACTTCTTTCCTGAACTTGAATACTTTAGCATGTAATTCTTACAAACAAGAACATTCTCCTATAGAATTATAATGCAGTCTTCTAAATAACAAAATTAACATTAAAACATTACTACCATCTAATCCTCAGATGCAATTCAAGCTTTGACAACTAATCACATAATGTTTTTCACAGCAAAAGGATCATCTGTTACATTTAATTGTTGCATCTCTTTAGTTTCTTTCACCAGAATAGCTCCTCAGTCTTTCCTTGACTTTATAACTTTGACACTTTTGAATATTACATGCTGATTATTTTGTAGAATGTTCCTCAATTTGGATTTGTCTGACCTTTTCTCCTGATTAGATTCAGGTTGTGCATTTTTGGCAGGAATACCACAGAAGTGATGCGGTGTTCTCATTGTATCTGATCAGGTGGTGCACAATTTCAATTTGACCCATTACTGGTGATGTTCAATTTGATCATTCAGTTGAGGTGGTGTTTATTAGGACTTTTCATTGTAAAATTCCTCTTTTTCCCTTTGTAGTTAATAAGAATTTTGGGTAGACGTGGTGCTCTAAAGCTATGCAAATTCTCTATTTCTTATTAAACTTTCACCCGCTAGTTTTAACATCTACCATGATGTTTCTTGGCTGAATTAATTATTACTATGATGGTTGTTAAATGCAATTTTTCTAATTTCATCATTTCTTCATTTATGAGTTGGCATTTTACTGTAGGGAAAAGCTTTCTTGTCTCTCCATTTATTTATGTGTATTACTGTGAACTTATAGATTCCTATTTTACTCATTGATTATAATCCATTACTGTCATTATTTATTTTGACAAATAAATTGTCCCTGATTTAACCAGTGCGTAACCTTTCAAGCTGTCTTCTGTGTCTTTTTGACATGTTCCCACCCATCTTTGAGAGGCTATGAATCTTTGGAGTGATAGCTCTGTAGGGCTCAACAGAAAGGGGGCTCTTCTTAAAGTCTGAGGGCCTGAGTTGCAATCTTCATGGCTTCTTCCATTCCTAGTTGGGTATCCTTGTGGGGGGTGGTCCTTCTGCTCTGGCTTAAAATAGGGATAATTAGTGCCTGCTACCCCCTGGAATGGTTGCTGTGAGGTTCAACCTAAAGGGTGAGATTATTACATATAGCTTACTGCCATTCCTAGAGACTTTCCAGAATCATTCTGTGCATTGATATTTCATGTTGGCATAATCAGTTGGGGAGCTACCATCTGAAACATCTTTGTACCTGTCTTGTTTGTAGCCTGTGAGAGTTGTTTCAATCAAATAACTATATGCTTGAATGGCTCTTCCCTCTCCCAGGTATTTGATGCAATGCAGACTGGAATCCTTTCCACAAGGGTTCCCTGGCCTGGGTGGAACTGAGATCAATGCAGCTAAGTCACTTCCAGGGGATGGGGGTGTGGGGGTGGGATGAATTCCAGCCATTCTGGCCCTGGAATGATGCCTGTGTTATCTTCCATCTGTAGCAAGGCCCTATCTCAGCAGGTTCTGGGCCCCACAAGCAGATGGAAAGGAGTGTGGGTAGGCAAAGGACTCTTAGTCATGTCAAGGGAGCTGTTAGAGGCAGGAATCCAGAACCAGGAATGTCAGCCATGGCTACCCAGGATGTGAGTGGCAGGTGGGGGACAGAATGGCATGCAAAGTCATTTGTAACCTGCCCCATCTTAGTTTTCAAGTTGTAGAGGAGATCATGGAGATGCCAATGCTGGGCTCAGTGCTTGACCTAGTGCAAACACTTAAAAACCAGTCTCCTGCTACTTCTATCATCCACACTCAGCCCCAGAGCCACAGACATTTGCTAGGCATTTCACGCACTACTACTCCACCCTGCCTACCTTTCCTACTACTCCTGGTGGCCATCCTTCATATAAAGATTTCCTCAAATATTTCCCAGTGCAAAAATTGAAAAGCAAACTTGAAATTAATAAAATGTGTATCTGTACAAAAGGAAGTATGATGTCAAACTTATTAATCATGAAATTTAGTATTAAAATTTCATTGCATTTGAAAACAATTTATAGTTAGATTTTTCCTGGCTTTGTATGATGATTGCTGAAAACACTAGAAAATCAAAAATCAAATTGTTTATAGACAACTACTTTCAGAAGCAAAAATCATAAAATAACCATGAAAAAGTTTAAAAATAAAAATTAAATTTGATGTGAAATTAGTGTGCATTTTTAGATGTTTAAAATGCCATGGAGCAGAGCCCCCAAACCAGGACAGCTGAGGGCTTATGAAGGACCTAAGCTAGCCAGACCTGTTATGTAGTAAGCCCCCATTCCTGGGGACCATATCCAGAGGCTGAACACTAGAGTTCTACAGAGAAGTAAAAGCCTTCCTGTGCTGATGGTGGAGTTGGAATTAGTCCCTAGTTTGTGACCCTGGGCAGGTGGTGCTGTTCTTGAGGCCTCAGGGTCCTAAATAAACAAACAAAAAACCCCACATATACAAAAATCCTTGAAGCGCTCTTGTACCTCTAAAAATTCTCTCTGAAGAACGTGATCTCTCTCCATCCTCCAGATTCCAAAATTCTGTGCATTTCTTCCCAGAGCTTTAATTCCAGGAGCTATTTATTTTGAGCATTACTTTCTGCATAGTCCATAATCAAGGATTCAGCCTCTGTCGCTGTTGGTTTCTCCTCTGGAGAGGAAGTAGAGCAGGCAGGTTTGTGAGCTGGTGTTCTCCCCCACTTTCAACATCATCTAGGCCTCGCCCTGGGGGCTGGATAGAGAAAAAGGTAGGCTTTCTTCTCAGTCCACTAGTATATAGTTTGTAGCTCCCGCCCTTAAGAATTATATCAAATACAGGAACTAATGAAGAAAAGATATTTTTCTAAGGTGGTGTGTTAGTTTTCTATGGCTTCTGTGACAAAGTAACAGAAAGTGGGTGGCTTATACAACAGAAATGTATTCTCTCACAGTTCTGGAGGCCAGAAGTCTGAGATCAAGGTGTCAGCAGGGCCTCAGGCTCCCTCCAAAGGCCCTAGGGGAGAACCCTCCCTTGAGTCTTAGAGCATCTGGTGGCTCTGGGTGTTCTTCCGTCTGTGGCTGCATCACTCCAATCTCAGACATCTGCTCTGCCTTCTCCTTCCTCTTATAAGGAGACTTTTCATTGGATTTAGGGTGCACCTTGGTAATCCAGGGTGATCTCATCTAGAGATCCCTAACTTAATTATGTCTGTGAAGACCCTTTAACAAATAAGGTCACATTCACAGGTGCTGTGGGTTAGGATACAGACATATGTTTTGGGGGCCCCCATTCAACCCACTATGGGTAGCATGACTAATGGGCCCCTGGTTCCTGGCTGAGCTTTAGGGTAAGGAGGGCACTGTTAACAGTGTCAGGGAGAATGAAAGGCAGACAGATGAGGAGTGTGCAGAGGGCCCCTGCTGAAGGCTGGTGCTGAAATCAGCAGCTCTGCGGGTCTGGGAGGGCCCTGCTGAGCACCCATCTCCCTTCTTTTCCAAAGAAGGATGGTGTATCAGTAAGTTAGGTTTGGCTCTGCTGCAGTAACAAGCAACTCCAAAATCTCAAAGACTTATAACATCAAAAATGTTTTATTGCACTTGCCTAGGCCTGCCAGGCTGAGTGCAGCACTGCTCCAGGGCACCTTCACTCTGGGACCAGGCTGATAGAGCAGTGGAACTGGAACCTCACCAGCCTTGTGGCAGGGGAGAAGAGCACATAGTGAACCTTGAGCTGGCTTTTACCCCTTCTGCCTGGAAGTGACAGATATCACTTCTGCTCATTTCACGGGCCAGGGCAAATCCCATGGCCAGGGCTGAGGTCCGTGAGGTGGAGAAATACCATCCTTGCCGAGTGGGGCAGTGAATATTTATGACCAACATGAAGGGCTTCTACACGTGCTATAGGAAGAGTCCCTCTGTCTGCTGAGAAGCTGAACAGCTTCCTTCCACTTTGCACAGAGGGAGGACTGTTGCTCACCCAGGCTTTCTTGAGACCGTTTGCACTCTCTTATTCAAGGACTCTGCGGTCTGAGTTCTCTGACCATACTGCATTCTCTGTCCTGCACTGTCCAGGCCTCCCATCCTTCTCACTCCCTGCCTCCCAGGAAAAAACTGTCAAGTTAGAGTTTCATGCCATTGTCCCAAAGAGCTGCTTGTTTGGACTGTGCTTTCCAAACACAACTAAAATTGAGTGTTTAAAGCACAGTTATTTTCACAGCAGCTGTAGAAAGAACACTTTGCTTCTTCCTCTGTTTGCAGAGGCTCTGAGAAATGGTCAAGGGGTTGGCCCTGAAGCCAATTAGGGCAGAAGAGGCCTTAGAGAGTAGCTAGTTTAGCTGCCATGAATGCAGGGGTTCACAATAGACTGCCAAGGTTCTGGGAGGTCCCTAAACTGTAAGTAAAATTATGTGGGAGTTGTGTGTCCAGTGCATGTATATTTTAGGGGGATAGCAACCATAGCTTATATCTGATTTTCGAAGGATTTGTGAACCCAGGAAGATTAAGGACCACAAAGTCTAATCCAATCCCTTCATTTTACTGGTGATGTAGAAATTGAGGTGTGGTTCCTTGAATCAAATGGACTGTCTCTATTTAATATATTAGCTGATAACTTCATCAAAATCTTTTCCCCTAAACCTTGATTTTGTTTAAGTGAGTTAATTTCTCTAATATTATAACCTACTCTGGGAGAAATGAGGACTCATTGGAAAGTTACATTGGCTTTTAAAGCCACAAGGGTATCATTGGCTGCATTCCTGCCTGGGCAATTATTACCTTTTGAGAGCCTGCAGAACTACCTTCAGCCTTCCCTTCAGTCTCCGTGGGGACTCATTACATTTCTAACAGGCAAGTATGAAAACTTACAGTGCTGGTTTACCAGAAGGGTTTGCTTTGGGAATTTCACAGACAGGGCTGCTTCTGTCTCGTAAAGAAATGTACATCCCATGAAGCAGAATAGGGAATGACTGTGGCAGATGATGGGAATAGGACTGCATCAATATTACATGTCTACCAGGCAGAGCACCAGGGTATTTTAATAGCTTGAATTTATTTATCTTCCTCCTTCTCCTCCATGAAGCTGGTTGGGGGTGAGCGGTATTTCCTCTTTACAGATTAGGAAACAGAGGCTCAATATTTTATTATCCTCCGGAGCAGGGATTCTTAGGCGGTGCTTCAGGGATCTATGAATCCCTGAAATGTTCTACAAAGATAAGTGTATATACATATTTGTATGTGTATTTGGGAGGTTAGGAGGGGTGAGCATGTGATTTTCATCAGATTCTACAAAGTTCTGCAACTGTAAAAGGTTCAGAACCACTACACTAGGGCTTCTATTCTTATAAAATAATTGGCAGTTTAGCCAAATCATGATGTTTGGCTTTATCTCTGTGTGTGTGTGTGTGTGTGTGTGTGTGTGTGTGTGTGTGTGTGTGCGCGTGTGTGCGCGCGCGCGCGCACGTGCTTCCTTTTTTTCCTTCTGGAGGAATAACATTTAGATGTTTCCCTTACCTATCTGTCCTAGAAAGTTTAAAATCTTGCTTCTTGTGACCGTCCCACGTATGTTAGAGCCCCAGTATGACAGAGTAGAAAGAAACCTGAAAAATCAGCAGTATTCATGGATGGGGAAACTGAGGCCCAGGGAGTTGATCACATTCACATAATAATAAATCAGTGATTGAATTAATGTTTGTTCCTTTTAAGAAATCAGTTCCAATCTCAGTTGGGAACCTCTTGCCGTATCTCTCAACAAATGACAATTCAGTGTGACTCATTTTTCTTGACATTATGCAAATGAAAGAAACAAGACTGTGCCCTTCTGTCCAGAGAGCAGGAAATGAAGTCTGTCTGGGACATGTTGTAGTATCAGAAATGGGTTCTGGAAAAACCAGGCCTTTGTTCATTTTTGTTTCATAAGTGAGTTCTCCTTCTTGGTCATGGCTAGACGGGTTAGCTCCCAACCCACATTCTCTGGGGCTGTTAAACCAAAGAGAATCCTATCAGGACACTTAGATTCTGCTGTCTCCAGAGCTGCCATCTGAAGCTCCTTCCCTCCCAGCCCTGCTTCCCCACTGAAGGAAATGTTTGACTTCCTGGATTAGAGGTTTTGAGCTAACCAGTCCCTCCCCTAAGAAACAGAACCACAGCTACAAGGGAGCTTAAACTTGAGGCCCAGAGAAGTACTGAGCTAATGCTGTTAGAGTTGACTAGACTGTCTTTTTACATTTTTTTTGCCTCACAGGCTGACTTCATTCTGGTGGGAGGGCCCCTGAACCTCAGTAACCTCCACAGGGGTAATTTCTAGTGCTCATCTAGAAATGAGGTGTCAATTATGGAAACCATGCCCCAGTTTCTTCCAAGTGCACCTAACACTATTTCTTTAGAGGGGCCTGTGACAAGATACCTCAGATGTCTTTTTTTTATAAAAAAAAAAGCTATTATTTCCCACCAGGTAAGAGAGCTGGACTATCCCTTTAGAGGTCATTAGACAGATAGGGAAACTGAGGCCCAGAGAAGGGTAGTGGCTGCCGAGGCCACAGAGCAGGTAGCAGAGCCCAGCCTTGCCACTGAGCTGGTGAGCTTTGGGCTGAGCTACACACCCCTGACTCTCCAGGTTCCTTCATACTCATGAAGTCGTCCTCCAACTTCAGTCTCTAAACTACCACAGGCTCCAAGTGTACATTTCAAGAGCTAAAGGCAACAGATCAGGAGATTTGCCGAATAACCTCTAAGGGGCTTCTGAATACACTACCACCAAAGTGGAGAGGGGTCGTGTCCGTCCCCCCGTCCTTTGTGATAGGGATATGCACTCTCCCTGGCCAGTTTATGAACAGGGTCAGGCCAAGTGCAGCTCAGGGCTCCTGCTGGGACTCAGCAGCAGTGTCCAGGGCCTCATGCTCACCTGCCACTAAAGACTTCCACCCATCCCTCCCCAGCCTCCTGCCCTGCTACAGCCCGGTCTGTTGTGCAAGAGCCAAAGGGGACTTGCGATAATGGAGCCCCACACCCAGGCCCAACCCAGGCCCAAGGAGCTTGACCCCAGGGAAAAGGATAACCCAGAACACAACACTCCTAACTCCAGGCGCAAGGAGGGGCGGCCTGGTGCCAGAAGGCCACTCCTGGGCTTTTTATTGACTGCATAAAACACAAGGTGAGGGCCTCTGGGCAGGGGAAGGACGCATTATTATTTACGGCGTTGGTCTGGAGAGCAGGAGAGCATGGAACTCTTTTCAACTTGGCGTGTGATTCATTTCCCCCCGGGAGCTGCAGGGCCGAGGCAGGGCGTGCGCGCCAGCAGCCTCCGGACAGGCGCGCACTCCGCCTGCTCGTTTATTTATGGAGCTTTATCAGGGGCTGTGCACCGCGATAAAGTTTATGAAAAGAGGCGGACGTCTCCGGCGGCGGGCTGGGCCCGGCGCTCCTTTCCCACACTGATTAGGATCAGCCAGGGCTTTGGAAGCTGCAGTTAAGGATCTCGGGTGCCCGGAGCTGCGGCTCCCCCTTCCTGTCCCGCTCGAGGCCGGCAGGCTGCAGGCCCGCGTGGGAGGGAGGTCAGGGCTGCGGCCGCCCCGGGCCGTTCCGGGGGAGGAGAGGAGAGACGGCCCCGCGGGGGAGGGAGCGCCAGGACCCGGGGAGGGGGAAGCAAGGGAAAAGGTCACTGCAATCAAAATGCGCAGTCCCCAAGTTAAGGGACGGAACAGGGGCTACAGGAATTTTTCTCCTCTGAAGGTGTAGCACATTCTCGTCTCCTCCGTTCACTCTTCCACATTCCTTGTTCCTTTCCCATCATTTTGCCTACATTTACTTTGTCTTTGCATCTGGACTCGACTCTTTTTTTTTAGTTTTCTTGATCAAGTTTTGTTCACCCCTTCAGAAGATAGTAATTGAATATCTACACCGTGGACACCTCTAAGCACGGCAGAGAGAGCTTCAGAGATGTTAGCCCTGGTCCTGGACCTCGTGGTTCTCAAGGTCACAAGGACAGTCCAGTAAAGAGGAAGAGCAGCCTAGGGTTGTAAGTAACAAGAGCAGATACTGAGACAGGGACTTGCTTTAGGGTCATTAACTGGTTTAATTTTCACAGAGACCTTAGGAGGGAGGGGCCGCTGTTATGTCATTTTACAGATGGTGACACTGAGGCCAGGAGAGGGTGAATGACTTGCTTAAGATGACTCAGAAAAGCAGTGACTGAGCCAGGATTTAAACTCAGGCAGAATAGTGGCAGCCCATTACCTCTTAATTTCTCTAATACTCTAGAACAGAAGGTGGTGGGAGTGCAGTGGACAGGTTAACTAATCCTGCCTGGAAAAGTCAGGGTGGGCTTCCTGGAGGAGGTGTCATTAGGGCTGGGGTTTGAAAAGTAGGTATTTACCAGACAGACAGGAGAGACAAAGGCAATCTTAAGTAGAAAAAACTTCTTAAGTAGTCCTGGGTTCTCAGGGCCCAGCTCCTTTCACCTTCTGTTTTGTGTGCTTTCTCAAGGAATGGAAGGGCAGAAGTGCAGAGCTTTTATATTGTGAAAAAATGGGACCGCCTTTATAGGACACTTCCTTGATCTGCAAGCTCTACCTGCACCTACTGAAATCCTGCCAGCTCTCATGTCTTAACAACAAGGTCATTCCCTCCTGAAAGCTTTCCTGGACAGTTCCTTATCTCGCTGCCAATGACTGAAAGCAATCCTTCCTTCTCTCCCTCCCACCTGCCCGTTTGTATTAAAGCCCTTGGGATTGAGCTCTATCTGTCTTTATTACTGGACTGTGAGCTCCTGGAGGGCACTGTTGTACTCCTTCCCTTTTTACCTACTTCTGCCCCAGGCCTGGTTTAATATCCTCCGCAGGGGAGGTTCTTGGTAACTGCATTTGGTGAATAAGTGGGGGAGAGTGGAAAAGCTGATCTCACAGGAGCCTCGTTTGCCCCTTGATGGATTTCATAATCAAGCAAGCAGAAATGGAGAAGATGTGTGTCCCTACCAGAGAAGGTTTGACCACTCTCTGCCAAGAGAACACAAAGACTAGAACACACCTAGCAACCAGGCTGGCCGAGGTGGAGTAACCCAAACTCTGGCTCTTAAAATTCCACCAGACTAGGAATAGGATTAGTCCTGGGGCCCGGGCCTAGCATTGAGTCAACAAACACAAGTCATGTTGCCCCGGTTATGGGGGAGAGGGCCATGGGGACTGGGAGCCAGGCAGGCCATTGCATAACCCATCTCGTATTCATGAGACATTCCACAGGGCCAATGGCACATGGACATTTGACACCATAGGACATAGTATCAACTACAGGCACCCATCAGGGCCACTACTCAGGGAATCAGGGCTGTGTCTTGTTCTTTGTTACATTTTGTGTTTGTTTAGAATTAGTTTTCAAAAAATTTAATTGAAAAAGTAATAAGAGCACATGACTTAAAAAGTAAAATGATTCAAAAGGATATGCAATGAAAATTCTGCCTCCAACCATAGACTCTAACTCATCATCTTCTTCCACAGAGGCAGCCATCAGTAAGAGTTTGTTTTCCCAAAGATGACATATACATGCATATATAGTATTATTGTATTTTTTTTATGATGACTTAATGAGGTTGTTATGAACTTAATGCATTTGCAGGTGATGGTGATGTTGTTACGGCAGCTGGTACTCTGGAAAAGAGGTTTAAGGTCCATTGATCTTGAGAACTGGAGAACTAGTCTTGCACATTCTGAATGATGTTCAGTAATAAAAAATGTGTAGTAATAAAATCGGGACAATTCAAACGCTACCCTGAAAAAGGATGGTCTGGTCCAAAGGTAATAGAAGAAAGATCCAAGGAAACATGGTCGGCCACATATTGGATGGGAAATGTCAGGCCATTTTAACAAGTACCAGTATCTTGTCAGGATGGATCATAAGGAATATAACTGATGGAGAACAGCAAATTTTGTTGGGTAGTTTCTTATTAAAGTATTTATTCATAAATGTCCTTTTTTTGGTTACTCTGCTTTACACTGTAGGAGGAAGAATCACAGAAATGAATAAGGTAACTTGCAGTTGAATAAGGAGGACCAAAATGCACTCATATAATGATAAAATAGATGGTTCTGTCGATAGACCAGTTGATGGAACTGGTATCACTCAATCGAGAGAAGAAAAGGATAAGAGGTGACGTACAATCGAAGTACAGGTCTCACCACCTGAGTACAGATGAACTTCTTAGTGGCACTGTACTTTAAAGCTTCCCTTTTGCAATGGACGTCCAGCCCTCTGCACAGCCTCTGAGTTGTCCCATGAGTCCCCGGGAGCCTGCTCCTGCTGGACACTCCCATTACTGCAGGGCACCTCCGGGCACGCTGGAGTGAAATCTCTTAAGGATCTGGAGAAAAGAAGGTCCTTTGCCCTTCTCCTCTCTTTGTGATGTTCCAGCATCAGGTCCCAAAGCTCTGTGAGTATTGTCTGTGCTCTGATTTCCCACAAGACAACAAAAGGGTCTTTTCAGTTTTTCCTTATGATTCCACTGCTGTTCACAGGACTCAGATACGAGTCCAAAGCATGTATGGCTAAAGGATATTCAGAATTAATCGCTCTTCTCCTCCAAAGCACAGGATCATTTTCCTGGTCAACCCAGACCTCTAAGGTCTCCTTTTCCAGAACAAGTCCCCTCCCAGGAGGCTCCTCAGCATCACGCAGGTGTCAGACGTGCTCGGGCTTGTCAGGGCCCAGCTCAGGTTCAAACTGGGACCTCGGTTCCCCTAATAATAACTAGCAAGTGTTCAGCTGTTTGGACAAAAGATTGTTTATAAGGAAGGCCGAACAAATGGCAGGGGATATAAACTACAGCAGGAAAGATTTTAGTGAGTGAAAAGGATTTCTCATATCAGGATGATGATAACAAGGAATATTATTTCAGTCTCCCTAAGGAAAAGTCTACAGTCTTTCTCGAATAGTTCAGCAATAGGTCCTAGTGCTTTTCCAGCTCAGCCCTTGGATTCCTGAGGCGGGTTGAGGTGTCACACCTTTAAAATGAAATAGTAGCGGTCTTTTCCCTAATTCAGCTAATGTAATTTTTCCACGTAAATTTTTTTCCATACATTTTTCTTAAGTCTTAAACCTTTAGCACCTGCAGGCAACAAAAGTCATGAACAAGTAGTAAACAGATATGAATGGGAAAGCTTGAGAACCACCAATCATGCTGAGTTTGTTGCTTTTTTTAAAGAACATGTGTGCCTGTGGTTTTATACTGCCTGCCTGTAATGTAGCCATATTTTCTGCTATTAAAATTGTTCTTAGTTCATGGGATGGAATGAAATAGACCATTATTCCAGGGTGTTCCCGGAAGAGCCTCGGTTTCAGGAAGCACATCACGACTTTTCGTTCTTCGCCACCTAAGTACACTTGAGCACTGCTATTGTAGACTCTGGAGTGTTGGTTTCCTTTCCTTTCCCTCCTCCCATGGCCCAGACTGACTCCCAGCCTCTGCCAGGCTAAAGATAACCCCTCCATCTGGGATATCACCCACAGGCTAAATTTATCCTCAGAGGTGAGTTGGGGCTATCCTGACCAGTAACTCCCAGCAAGTATTTGAGCACCCTTGGCCCTAAGTCATCTCAAAAGATGGAAAGAGCTTGGGAAGGTAAAGGGATTCCCAGAGAGGGATGAGAAAGGATAGGAATGAAAGATGCAGAGAGAGACTGACAAGAAGCTGGCAAAGGGGCTTCAGAGAAAGGGGGGCACACTGTGACACACTGTGACTCCAGCATGAGCTGACTTAGTCTGAGGGATTTGGCTGCTCCCCGCAAAGATTCCTTTTCTGTCAGTTATAGTTTTACTGTAATACAACCCCCAGAGGGAAAAGCCCAGTGCTAATCAGGGCTCACGAAGTCAGTGGACTTGATGTGCAGAATGGGGTGTTTAATTTTATGATGTGGCTATGGGTTACATGAGAGACTAATAAAAGAACTCCATAAAATGTGGCTTGTAGGAATGGGGCTGCAGCCTCTGCCACAGGTCAGCCCTGTTCAGAAGTGGTTTTAGAGGAAGGCTGATATCTAGATGGTGTGCAGTGGTGTGGCCCCTCTGGTTTTTATGCAATTGAAAGGTTTTCATACCAGTTGTTAAACAGCTGCTTCTCTTAGCTTCCCAAGCACTGCCCTGCTGCCCAGCTCCTATTCAGGGACCTCCCCACAATCCAACAACCAGATGCAGAGGACCTGCAGATCATTCTCTATGCTATGTCTCTGGTGTTACAGTGTTTCTGAGTGGCTGGTACCCCTGCACTATCTGTTGTGAACACTGTAAATACCACCCATCCTACAGCATGTCCTCCTGGGGATTGGGTCTTTCAGGTACCTGTGGAACAGACCAAGGGCACGGTTCCGTAAAATCTCCTTCACTGATCTCAGGCCAGCAAGATCGCTCAAAGGAGGCTTTCCTGAAGGGTGCCTGTTGCTCTCCTGGTTGCTGCAAGGACACACAGCAATCTTTCCCTTGAATCATAGTTGGCTGCCTCCAAGGAGAGTTTTAATAGGCAAAGGAATGACTTCAGAGTTGACGAATATTTTTGAAAGAAAGAGAGAAATTTGCATAAGATTTCCAAGCCAGAAATTGCATTTGCATAGAGTTTGAGTTAGGATACCAGAGCATCTCTGGTCTCTCTTCATGGTCAGCACAGAACCCTCCTATCTCACCCCCCACAGGAGAAATCTAGCCCCTTCTAGGTCATACCCTCTGACAGGGAACTCAGCTCTTTGAAAGGAAGCCTCTTCTATGAACCAATAGCAGTTGAAATCCTCCTAAACAAATCAAAGTGTGAACCCTTTTAGTTGAGCTGAAACATCCTACACAACTCAAATTTTTGTCCACACCTAGTTGGAATTGCAAGTCCAAAGATGGCCCCAAAGCAAACAATTCCATCTACTAATATGTTCTGTTTTATCAAGTGAGCTGAGAGGGTCATGCATTCATTCGTTCAACCAGTGTTTACTGAGCAGCTGCTAAGTGCCAGGCAATGTGCCTAGTGCTGGAGATTCAGCAGTAAACTGGAAATGGCTCTGCTCTGGGAGACTGTGCAGTCCAATTAGGTCAGTACTAGACAGCAGGCAGTCTTCGGGAATCAGCGGTGGTTCTCTGCTTCTGGATCCCATTCCAGGTGGGTTCCATACTAGCTAGGGGCTGAACTGGGTGACTCTGGGCAAGAAGCTTCTGTCTTTGGTCCTCCTTTGCCCCACAGTTAACTACCACAGTGGTGAGAGCATGAGGTTCTCAAGATGGGCTCTCATTTGAAGGATGTGATGGAGAGGCCTAGAATTATTTGCCAGTCCCCTCCTCACATCCTCTGAAGATACTTGTGAGAGTCAAACAACATTTTATAATGCATTTGGCTGAATTAACAATTGAACAGAATTTTTTTATCTTTCATAAACAAGAAATATTAGACAATTTAGATAAGAAAATGGAAGACAAAAATTATTTATAATTATTATTATTATTTATTTATTTTTTTTGGTGGCTGGCTGGTACGAGGATCTGAAACCTTGACCTTGGTGTTATAACACCATTTTCTAACCAATTGAGCTAACCAGCCAGCCCCCAAATTATTTATTTATAAATTTATCATCTACAGAAAACAATTTGGTGTTTGTTTAGGTAAACTTTTTTCTAGGTGTATGAGGGCACTTCAAAAAGTTCGTGGAAGAATAGAATTAAAAGATAATATGAATCCTTCCATGAACTTTTTGAAGTACTCTTGTATTTCATATATCTGTGGATGTGGGAGAAATATATACAAATACACATACGAGAGTATGTGCACTCCATAATTTCCCATTTTCACCCAGTTATTTTTCCAATGAACACAACTTTAAAGTAAATCCAATTATTCAAGTATATTTAATTAATGCACAAAACACTGAAAGACTTCTCCAAAGAAATCAGTGAACAAAGAGTTAAATTGTCCCACAAGTAAATGAGGCTTTTGCTGGGGACAGCAGATCAAGTGTGTCCTTTTATTAAGAGGATGGGGCTGGAATGGAGATTCTCACGAGATGGTGCCCTGGCTGCCCTCTACTCCCATCTCCCACCTGGTACTTCTCCTGATGAGACCCCCACTGGGAAGGAAGGAGGTGGGTCGTGGAGGAGAGAGGGCAGGCTAGGCTCTGGTGGAGAGCTGGAGAAGAGAGCTGGGGCAGGGCTTGCTCCCCTGTGAGCTGGTCCGTGGAAAGCTTGGGGAGGAGGCTGTAATTGTGGTAGGCCCTCGGCTTCGCCCCTTTAAATTTGTGGACCCATGGGAGAGGGCTACCTCAGCAGTGGTGAGTGGGCCTCTCTGGTCCCCGGCTGCTGAGGAGAAGCTGAGCTTGGGGAGACAGCGGAGCCGGGAGGCTTCTGTAAGAACCCAAATGCCCCAAGGGATCACACCCTGATCACATAAGTCCTTCTCAGCCACACACCATCATGGCGCTGGTTGCCCTTCTACTCTCCTTCCCGCCGGCGCGAATCGCACACCAATCAGCTCACCCCAAGCCCCATGCAGTATGCTAAGTAGGGATTGTATTTTAAGCCCATCAGCCTTCCCTAAAAAGCCCTATATATATATGTGTGCCACCTAATAAATGAGCTCTCTCCGGTGGATCGTCAACTGGTGTCGACTCGTCCTTTCATTTGGTGCCAAAACCCGGGACGGAGCTTCTCTTGAGTGGCGACACTTTTTGGATCCAGCGGCAACACCTTCCAAGTCGCCCCTCAGGGCTCCCTCGAGCTGTAACACCTTTCGAATCTCAGCGGCAGCACCTTCCAAGTCGCCCCTCAGGGCTCCCTCGAGCTGTAACACCTTTCTAATCGCAGCGGCAGCACTTTCCAAGTCGCCCCTCAGGAACTCCATCCCGCCAGGACCGGCCTCCCTTCCACTGCTCACCATTGACGGTCCACCCTCATCCATTCTTTTCGGCGCTGGCTCCTTCCACTCACCACCGGCTCATCATTAGGTAAGCCCCCTTTCCTAAAGGGCACCAGCCCTTTTTCAGGCTACCACAGGGAGTCTAGATCGTCCGGTAGCCCCTAACGCCCATACCCCACCCCACCATGGTCTTCACGACCACCATAAATTCCCAAACTATAACAGGTTCCAAAGCCCTGGTAAACTTTTACTTTCATTTTTGGAGGTTAAAAGCCCCATTCTGTTCTCTCCTTCACCCTCCTGTCTCTTCTCTCCACTTCCCGGGTCCGGGACCCAACCAGAAAATCCTGGCGCTAGGTTCCTTCACGTACAGGGCTTTTGCCCTAGAGAAGTGGAGGTCTGAGTGACGACCCATACCTCCCTTCTCTCCTCCTGGTTCGTACCTGAACCTGCCGGGACTGACTTGACCTACTGGGGACTCACTCTAGGATCCCGCATTTCCCAACCGGCCGAAGGATCTGTCCTATCACTAAATCTCTGTCCGATTTCTGTCTAAATTCCCATTAAGAGACCAGAATGGGCGCTTCTTCCTCCTCCCTAGGGGACTCTCCACTTCAATGCCTTCTGAAAAACCTCACCAACTTTTCCCTCAGGCCGGATATTGAGCCCAGACTCCTCACCAAATTATGTACACAAGATTGGCCTTATTATCCTTTAGATGATCAAAACACATGGCCCCCTGAGGGCACACTAGATCCTAACATTCTACGAGACCTCTTTAACTACTGCCAGCGCCTAAAAAATGGAAGGAGATCCCCTACATCGAGGCTTTTCGCCTCTTGGCTCAGAACCCCGCCCTCTGCTCCTCCTGTGCTCCCTCTCAAGTCCTTTTAGCCTGTAAACCCTCTTCACAGTCACCCCTTGATTCTTCCACCTTCGACCCTGCTGATGAACCCCCACCCTACCGACCTCCTCCTCCCCCAGTGCCTCCGGCCTCCGCTCCTCCTCCCCCGTCATCCGTGTCACCTTCTGCACCTCCTGCACCATCCACTCCCCCGTCTTTACCTTCACCTATTCCTGACCCACTAAGCCCCCCTTTCACCCGTTCCCGAGGACCTCCCCCCGCCCCTTTAACAATCGCCCCACGACGTGAGGTAGCTGGGGCTGAAGGAGTAGTTAGGGTCCATGTTCCCTTTTCCCTAGCTGACTTTACAGAATTAGAAAAAAGACTAGGCTCTTTCTCTACCGACCCTACCACCTACATTAAAGAATTCCAATGGATCCTGCAGGCCTACAGCCTCACACATCATGACATCTTCATGCTCCTAGCCAATACCCTCCTCCCCGAGGAACGCTGCAGGGTCTGGGATACAGCCCAAACCCATGCCACTGACACCCATCGTACCAATCCAAATCACCCGCCAGGCCCCCAAGCAGTCCCAGAACAGGAACCTAATTGGGATTATAACACAGCCCAGGGAATCCAGGCTCGAGACCGTTTTGCCTCTTGCTTAATAATTGGCCTCAAAAAATCGGCTCGCAAGGTCGTCAATTTCCAAAAAATTCAAGAAATTGTCCAAAAAAAGGAGGAAACTCCCTCCGAGTTCCTCAATAGATTAACTCAGGCCTTTCAACAATACACTAACTTAGACCCCAACTCAGAAGACGGCTGGCATGTCCTTATGACCTATTTCCTGGCCCAATCCTACCCCGACATTAAAACTAAACTTAAAAAATTAGAGCAGGGTCCTGCAACCCCTCAGACCGAAATCCTGTCAGTGGCCTTCAAGGTTTTTCATAATCGGGAGGAGGAAAAAGAACGTCGAAAACAAAAGGCCGACCACACCAACTTCCAGATGTTGGCCCAGCTTATCAAACCCCCTGGCGCCCTCCCACAGCCTCCACCTCTAAGCCTCCACCTGGAGCCTGCTTTAAATGTGGGAAGGAAGGACATTGGGCAAAGGCTTGCCCCACCCCCAGGCCACCCACCACTCCTCGTCCAAAATGCAAAAAGAAGGGACATTGGGGATCTGATTGCCCCCTTGCCTGAAGGGGTGAGGGACCAACTGCCCCACAGTCCCCCGAACCGTGGACACCAACTATGGTGGGCCTCGCTGAGGAGGACTGAAGGAGCCTTGGGCCCTTCCTGACCAGCTCTATAACAAAGCAAGAACCCAGGGTATCCATGGTTGTGGACGGCCACCCAATATCTTTCCTCCTGGACACTGGAGCCACCTTTTCGGTCTTAAGGGAATATAAAGGCCCCACCACCTCCAGCAGCTCTCCTATAGTCGGGGTAGGAGGTAAACAAATCTTTCCCCCAAAAACCCCTCTTTTAACCTGCTGCCTTCAAGGCACTCAATCCATTTTCTCCCATTCCTTTCTAGTCATGCCACAATGCCCCGTCCCCTTGTTGGGTCAGGACATTCTATCACGGCTTCAAGTCTCCATTACTTTACCCCTGTCCTCTTCCTCTTCCCCCATTTCCTTCCTCCTAGCGCTAGTTCAAGCCCAAGATCCTACTAATTCCACCCCTCCAAAGAAGTCCTTACCCATGCTAATGCACCCTGTTAACCCCACAGTTTGGGACACTGCCAGCCCCGCTCTGGCCCAGTGTTCCCCTGTACACATAAAACTAAAAGACCTCTCAGGCTCAGTATCCATTAACCACAACAGCCCTCCTCGGGTTAAGCCCCATCATTCAGGACCTAGTAAAAAAGGGGTATCCTCCGTCCCACTCGCTCCCCTTTCAATACTCCCATACTCGCTGTAAAAAAACCTAATGGTGCCTTTCGTCTCGTCCAAGATCTCCGCCTTGTTAACACCGCTGTCATTCCCATTCACCCCCTTGTATCAAATCCATACACTCTTCTCTCCAAGGTCCCAGCGACCTCTACTCATTTCTCGGTTCTTCGATAGGCCCTTCTAACAGCCCCTGCACTTCATCTCCCTGATCTAACTAAACCCTTTTTCCTCTATGTTCATGAAAATACGGGACAAGCTCTGGGCATTCTAGGACAGAATTATGGCCCCTCCTTTGCCCCCGTAGCATACCTATCAAAACAATTGGACCCCACTGTACAAGGCTGGGCACCCTGTTTAAGAGCCCTGGCAGCGGGGCTGTTACTGCATAAGGAGGCATCCAAATTAACATTTGGGGCACTTCTCACCATTCTCTCACCACATCACCTAAAAGACCTCCTTTCCTATAAGGCTCTCCAATCCCTCCCACCTTCCAGAATCCTAACCCTCCTATCCTTGTTTCTGGAAAATCCTGCACCCTATCCTTCACTACCTGCCCACCCCTAAATCCGGCTACCCTACTGCCTATACCAGATTCCACCAACACCCCTTTGCACAGCTGTGTAGAAATCCTTCAAAATTTTATACCAACCAGCAGGCCAGACTTATCGCCGCCACGCGAGTAACTTATACACTGACTCCAAAATTAGGAGTCATTCATTGCAGAGCCCACCAGACGGACGATTACCCAATCACTCGTGGGAATTGTAAGGCTGACCTCGCCGCACGCACTGCAGCAGTGCACCCACAGACACAAAACCAACTTCCCATTCTTCCATACAGCTCCCAAGGTTCACAGACACCCTCTCAGCCTCAACCGCCTAATGATGATAAGTCCTCTCTCTTTCGCTTGCTCCATGACCTGTTTCACTCTAGCCCCCAAGCTTTATCCCAGTTTTCACAAGCCTTCTTCTCAATCACCCCATCTAACAAAGCCCGCTTGCATGCACAATCTGCCAGCGTACCAATCCTAACACCCCTCTCAAACCTGGGCCATACCCCTCCCACCAGGCCAGAGGTCTCACACCCACTGCTGACTGGCAAGTCGATTTTATGCACATGCCTTCTGTCCGGCGCCTCAAATACCTCTTGGTGTTTGTTGATACCTTTTCAGGATGGGTAGAGGCATTCCCAACATCCAATAAAAAGGCCTCCATCATAGCCCAGACTCTCCTTTCCCAAATCATCCCACGATTTGGGATGCCCACTTCCATTCAATCTGACAATGGACCTGAATTTACCGCCCAGGTAATACAGAAACTCTCCCAGTCACTCTCTCTCCCCTGGCACTTACATTGCTGTTACTGACCTCAGGCATCCGGAAAGGTAGAACCAACAGAACCTTAAAGGACATACTAACTAAATTGTCTCTGGAATTACACCTTGATTGGGTCCGTCTTCTACCTCTCGCTCTACTCAAGACCAGAGCTCTTCCAAACAAGCCCTCCAATCTTTCCCCTTTTGAAGTCATGTATGGTAGGCCCCTCCTACCCCCGGGGATCACAGCAACTGAAGGACCCATACCACCCACCATGGCCTTACCCTTGCTCTCCCACCTTCGCACCGAATTATGGAAGTACCAGGACTGGCTACTTCCAGATCCATCACTTTCCAAAAATAACCTTTCACTCAGCCCAGGCCAATTAGTATTCTACACTTCCCCAGAACCCAAACCCCCCCTAACCCCTAAGTGGGAAGGCCCATGTCCTGTCATCCTTTGCACTCCAACTGCTGCTAAAATTGCCCTGCCAGTTAATCATGTTACTCCATGGATTCATATTTCCAGGCTGAAGCCTTACACTCAGGATCCGCCCTCGGCCACCAAGAACTCCAATAACAAGCTGCAAAAGAACTTAACACACCATTCTTTTAAGTGTATCCCTCATCCTACCAACCCTTTCAAACTCCACCTATCCTGGACCTCAGCCTTACCCCCAATTCCGGAGACATGAACCTTCTCCTTGGCCTTCTCCTGTTCTTTTCATTTCACCCAGGGAGCTTTCAGGCCCCTCTGCTAGCTCCCCAGGGTCACCCATTTACATCTGGCAACAGATCATTTCTGAAACACTCATCTTTCTCTCTCTCTCCCGGAAATTGTTTTCTCTCATGCGACCGCTCCTGGTGGCCGTCCCCTTAAACGCTTCCCTTCCTCAACCATTTATAACCACACCGTCACCCCACCAGGCTCTTTCTTCTGGTGCAATGGAACCCTCTCTACCTCCATCCTGCCTAATCTTACTGCCCCATGACACCAGTTCAGAACTGTTCCATCTTCTTCATCCCCCCTCAAGGCAAAAAAAGGGCCACCTTCCTCCCGATCACGGTTGGTATTTCCCTAACAACATCAGCGGTCAGAGCCGGCCTGTCGGGAGGAACCTTAGGATGGGCGGTCGAAACTTGAAGGGGCTCTGACCTCCACTGCCAAATCTCTTTCCTCTCTACAGAGACAAATTACCTCTTTAGCTCAGGTCACCCTCCAAAACCGCAGAGCACTAGACCTCCTCACTGAAACAAACATCATCAAACTCACCGACTTAGCTTCCAGCCTACGAACCACATCCAGTTCTAACCCCTTTTCTTCTTTTATCTTAAACCGTATCCTAACTTGGATTTGGCCCATTTTGGGACCTCTAATCATTATCCTTATAACCTGCCTTTTCTTGCCCTGCATCATTAGGTTTCTTCAAACCCAAGTGGGAAAAATCTCTAATCAGGCCTTTAACCAGCTTTTGCTTAGAAACTACCAGCTTCTAGGTACCAATGAACCCCCCGCCTCATCTCGTGAGCGCCTCAGCCGATGCTGAAGAGACACCACCTTACAGAGGAAACGCATTCCTACACGCCCTTGCCACCAGCGCCTGGCTGCTCCCTCCAGTCTCCAACTACGAACAATGGAACCGGTGCATATTCGACTTGTGGCTTCAAGGAACGTTTATGGACTTTTCCCCTTTTGAAATTACTTGTTTCTCCACCCTCCTTTGGGGTTTCATAATGGGTATTTATGTACCTTCCTCCCTTTGCCCCCCCACAACGCCCCAGTTCAGCAGGAAGTAGCTTGATGACTTCAATGTCCCCTTTCCTAAAACAAGAAAAAGGGAGGAATGTAAGAACCCAAATGCCCCAAGGGATCACACCCTGATCACATAAGTCCTTCTCAGCCACACCTCATCATGGCGCTGGTTGCTCTTCTACTCTCCTTCCCGCTGGCACAAATCGCACACCAATCAGCTCACCCCAAGCCCCATGCAGTATGCTAAGTAGGGATTGTATTTTAAGCCAATCAGCCTTCCCTAAAAGCCCTATATATATGTGTGTGTGTGTGCGCCGCCTAATAAACGAGCTCTCTCCGGTGGATCGTCAACTGGTGTCGACTCGTCCTTTCAGCTTCCTCCCTCCTGGTGCCTTGATTGGGACTGACCCCCTCTATGCAGCTGCCCTGGTTTCCCAGAGGGATCATCCCTTCCACCACTCACAGGACTATTGTCATGTAAGGAACCCCTAGAAGCTAGCCCTGCCTTTAAAGAAGATACAAGAAAACCACGCTGCATCTATGGGGGCTCAGTAGGCAGAGAGAAGATCGAGAAGAATCCTCTGAACAGCCCTCAGGGAAATAATGCTGCAGGAATAGACGACCTGAGCAGAAATAACAAAAAAAGAAACCCGTGATAACATTCAAACACAGTACCAGAAAAACAGAAAAGAAAAAGGACTTTCTGGAGCTTTATCCAAAATACTCATTGGGTGAATTAGAACAGGCTTAGAAGATCAAGTGCAAGAATATCCCAAATGTAGAACAAAAATACTAAGAGAGAGAAATCACAAGGGCAAAATAAGAGGCTATGAAGAGACCTAACAGGAGTTCCAGGAGAAGAAAAATGAATACACAAAGGAGAGGAAATAATTAAACAAATGATAGAAGATGATTTTCTGGAGTGAAAAAGACTAGGAGCTGAGATTTAAAAAAAACTCGTGAGGTCCCAAGGACTGAAAGCCACATACCTGAGCCCATCCAGATAAGATTCTTGAACAGCAGGTATAAAGAGAACCTCCTCACCCTTCAACACAAAGAAGACAATGTTAACTACAAAGGAAAAGTAAAGAGACGGTGTCACACTTCTCACCCACGACAGTGGGAACTTGCAGAGAGGGGAATGATACCTACACAATACTAGAGCCAGATAAAATACCTCTTGCTGGTCAGGGTGAAAAAAATACATCATCCTGGTATCTCATCTGAGAAAAATACTCTAGAAAGAACCTTAAGCAAAAAAAAAAAAAAAAAAAAAAAGAATGGAAATATAAGACAGGAGAAGATGAAGAGAGAAGGTGGTGGCGGGCAAATGGGTCTCTCCTCTCCCTCCCTCGCTCCCTTCCTCTCCCTCTCGCTCTCCCCTCTTTTTCTCTCTTCCCTACCTCTTTTTTTCTCTCCCTCTCTCTCCTTCTCTCTCTTTCTCTCTCTCCCTCTGTCCCTCTCTTCCTGATGCAATTGCAACAGAAGCTTCAGCTGAACCCAAGATGAGCTTTGGAGCTGGAGCTGTTCTGCATTGAGAGGGGTCCAGCCTTTCTGCTTTTCATCAAGGCAGTGACTAGTAGTTGTCCGGAGTTTGCCCCAGGGAAGGGAGCAGGCCTGGGGTGTGGCAGTTCCCTTCAGCTGAAGGCAATGCCTGGAGGAGGACTCAGCTGTGAGCTGCCTGCAGCCAACACTGCAGCCAAAGCCGGGAGGTGCACCTGCATCCTCCGCAATGTAGCACATGGTGCCTGTGAAGTGACATATCTGTGTGCTGTGGTGTGCTGGGAAATGTTTAACAACAGGCTCTCTGGGGGAAAAGAGCTCTGATTTGTAGCTCTTGATTTTTGTGGTATAAATACTCCTATCATGGCTGACATCAAACTACCAGTGTGAGGTCACTGACGTGGAGCTGGGACAGACAGAGTACACACACTTGCCTCTCATGGGCATACAGGCCGGCTCCGACACACCACTGCATATGCATAGGGAAGTTTAGGAGAAACGTGGGGAAGGGGAGAGGCAGAAGGAGCAATAATCCTGGCATCTGAGTGTCTTGTTCAGTAGGAGTGCTGAGTTTTTTCTGTTTTTTCTCCCTTTAGCTTTTTTTTTTTTTGTCAATTGTCTGACCTTCATCTCTGCACTCTTCTGACTCTGTTCCCGCTCCACCCAGTCAGTTGGTATTCTTTGTAGGTAGTGTTTCAGAAGGAATCTCAAATACTTGTTCATACTGAAGTCTATGTGACCATCAAAACAAGAAGCTGTTTCTCCATAGGTGGTTATGAGGATCAGTGTGATGATGTGAACAGGGAAGCAAACTTTCTCTAAGAGGCCAGCCAGTACATATTTTTGGCTTCTTGGGACATATGGTCTTTGTTGCGACTACTAGTCTCCCACAGGACATAGTTTGCTGGCTCCTGTTGCATACGATACCATTGTATCATAAACCTCCACATAAGTATTAATTATGGTTGTTTTGAAGGGCCCAGAGGAAGAAATCTCTTAACTCTGGGCATTCAGACCAACGGACTCAGAGGAGATATTTAGACCTTGGGGGAGATTTTGTGGTTCAGCTGGCTTTGTGAATGTTGCCTTACCCAGGAATGTTTAAACAAATTTTTCTTTTTTTTTTTTTTTATCCAGGGTTAAAGTGAGAAAAAGAGAACTCCTGGATTAAAAACCGAAACAAACAAAAAGCCCCCAAAAGCCCAAAACCCAGTTCTACTAACAAACCCCTTTATTTATTAAGATCCTGTTAATTCAGAATTTACTTGCCATTGCATTATCTCTGAAATAAAGCATAGTAAGTAAATTAACAGAGTAAACCAGGTCAGGCACACAGAAACCTGGCTAAGAAATTAGACTCTTCTTTAGCTTTCTAGCAAGTGAAGTATTTGAAAGTTAATATGAAATCCACAAGGCTTCCATTCATAAAAATAGATCGTATAGGACTTTTTTGGCAATACTTGATGATCACCTCCAGCACGTAGGTGTAGATACTAAAGATCCTGGTAATGTTGCAATTCTCCTTCAGTAACAATTAATCTTTTCTGGTTCACAGATTTCTACGGAAATTTGATGGAAGCAAAGGGGAATCTACCAGGAAGCATTCATATTACATATGGAATGGATATTGGTCACCCCTTTTGGAAATCTTCAGCTACCACATTTTATACTTTATTTGTATTATTATCTGGTTCTACAAAATGCTGATGTTTATAGTGACAAGATACAGAAAAGATGTGGACAGGATTAGAAGGGTTTGTTTGCTTTAATGCAAAAAAGACGAGATAGTCAATGCTTTTTCTCCAGGAATGTATCACCGCTTGGTCCTGCATTATAGGGGAAAATCACTAGACTAAATTGAAGCTTTAGATTCATCACCAGCTAGTTATAAATTTAAACATATCTTTTCACTTCAGTCAGCTTCCAATTCATTAACTGTATGCTAAGAATACTATACAGGGTCGTGGGAGATAGTGAGAGACTGGATTTAGAAGTCCTGGCTACACAGTGTAGTGCAGATGAGGGGGATTCAGTAAGACTGGTTGCTCTGTAGTCAGCACTCAGTTTAGACCACAACCAAAGGATGGACATGTAGAGGCCATTGTCTCTGCCTTGCACAGCAACTGCTACTTGCTGTGTGGCCCAACAGTCCTGCACCTCCATTTAGTTTTTCCTTCTCCATGAAGAAGATAAACATTTAGAGAGGTCCTAACATGGCTTGAAGTGAGTGCGTAGCAATTGCCAGGCCAATGAGACCACGGGACATGTCTTCGGGATGCATGTGAGAAATACCTATATCTACTGCACGGGCTGGCCGATGAGCTCACTTGATTAGAGTGTGGTGCTGATACCACAGACCCTCTCCTCCCTCATCCTCTTGCACACAGTTAGCATCTCCTTTAAGCTCCAATTTAAGTGCCTGCCCCTCTGTGGACCCTTCCCTGAACTGTGTTATTTTCTCTACTCCAGACCATGAGATTCTTCTTCATCAGATTCCAGTAGCATTTACTACTTATTCTGCTCATTGGTTACTAAAGGTAAATGAAACAGTTTATTCATTATCTATTCTGTGAAAGGCTTTGTGCTGATTTTAATTGTATATTGCCTTGATTCACTTTTTTTCACATTGTTCATCTCTATGTGTCGTACCCCTTAAGGTCTGGGGGTCACTTGTTATACATTCATCCCTCATCCACTCGGTACATGGAGTTGACAGCTGAACATCCAGCCATGAGTCAATCCACCAGCCACTAAAGCTTTGGTATAGCACAGTAGTGAGCAGAGCACATAATTCTAAAAGTTGTACATGCTCTGTTGAAAAAATTTGGAAATAGATACAAGTACAAATTTACCTATGATCATACCATCAGGAGACAACTTCCATTAGTATTTTAGTACACTTCCTTTGCCTATATCTCAATTCAGCTAATTTGGAACATTCTGTATGCCAACTTTTATACCCCACATTTTCCCATGCCATTACAAATTTTGCATATAAATGTGTGTATAATATTTCATCATACTGATAAACCATCATTTATTTACAAATTTCCTTATTCAATATTTAGGTTGCTGTCAGTTTTTTAACTATTATAAAAATTATTGTAATGAGAATTTTTTATACATATGTTTGCATGTCACCATGCCTACATATCTGATTCTTTCCTTTTTATTTATTTGTGGAATTTAAACTACCATCCAAAGGATACGGAACTTCTAGAATTATAGGTTTGTATTATTAATTGCTGTCAGAAGTGTTTATCCTTTCTGGTCCCATCAGCAGAGAATGCCCGATTTATCATTCCTATACTAACATTAATTATCCTGTTCAATATTTACAACTTTGATTACAGCATATGGAGTTTCAGTTTTGCATTTACATATTTCTTTGATCATTACTGAATTTAAACATTTAAATATATTTATTAGCAACTTTTATTTCTTTTTCTTGAATTATCCATTTATGTTTTGACTATTTAAATAAAGGAAGTGTTAGTATTTTTCCTGTTGGTGTGCTACAGAGGCAGTATTGAAGGTTTTGAAAACCATTTTAGAACAACCGCATGTTTTTTGATGCCACACCATTCATGGCCACCTTGGAAGAAAGACCAGTGCCAGATGTAAAGGGCAGATCTTTCAAATACAGCCTTGGTAATATTGGGTTATCAAGCCATTTCTTCTTAGGATAAAGAGTGCACAAGGAAACGTGAGTGCAGTTTTTCTCCTGCAGCACTCTTGCTTTCCATTAAATGGATCCTTTGTGCTGAAACAGATTTGCAGGCCTGCCGAACCAGATGATGCTTCTGGCAGAGAGATGAACATGGTCTGAGGTTAGTGCCAGAATGAGAAGACCTCTGTGACACAGTTGCAGGAGGTCAACCCAAATGAATTTCCTTCCTTCCTTCCTTCCTTCCTTCCTTCCTTCCTTGTAATTCTTAGTTGTCAAGAATGACTTGACTCACTAGAATATACATATATTTCAGAAACTCTGTTTTGTACATTTCCCCCAGATAATATAGATTTCTGAAAGCAGTGAAAGAATAAAAACCTTTTTTTTTTCTTGAAGGCCATTCATAAGATGCATAAGAAGATTTCATCACAGAAACTTGAATCATTAAAAAAAAAAATTAGACTTCAATAACTCCCCTTAGATGGGTATTAGCATTATCTTGATTTTACAGATGAAGCTTAGAGAAGTTAAGCAATTTGCTCAAGGTCAACAGCCAGTAAAGTAAAACCACCAAAACTCTGGGCCTAGTTCTGCTGATGCCAGTGCACACACTCCAGTCTACACCATGTAGCTAGCCTAGTTGTGGTTCATAATCACGTGTGATCAGAAAGTTCTAGTTACAGTCTTCAACTACGTGTGATCAGAAAGCTCATAGCAGATCCATGAGGCAGGCACTACAGGGGATGGAGCACAGTCGGGGGATGTTTGCCAGAGAGGCTAGGAGAGTCAGCAAATTGGTGGATGAGAGAAAATCCTTAATGGAGGCAGGTGTGCAACCATGTGTCTGGCAAAATGGCAAAGGGGAGATGGGACACATTGGTATAGAGATAAAGAAGATGGTTAGTGAAGGGAGTTAAGGTGGTTCCTTTCCCTCCTCCAAGACTTCAGGAACTCCATGTGTGGTGGTCTGTCTCAGGCTAACTGTGAAAGGCTGTGGAGTTTGTAGGACTACAGAGCAGAACAGTGCGACCCAGGAAGATGGCAGTGAGCCGTGGGAGGCTCTGCCAATGTGCGGAGATAAGATCCCAAGAGTCAGGGGGATGAGCCTCAGGCACGGTGGGGCTTGAACAGGAGGAAGACATGCTGGTGGCCTGACAGGAATGGACGCTCCTTGGTTTCATGTGACAACCCCTTCAGGAGGTTGAGGTGAATTGTTGCTATTAATTGAGGTCCCCATCATAACTGTGAACAGTGCTCTCAAGAACAGGAACATGGGGGAGGAGAAAGAGTGTTTTCTGCGTTGGTGGAATAGATTCTCTAAGACAGTGGCTTTCATACTTTTTTGGGTCATAACTTACAGTAGGGAGTGCCTTTTCTATCACAAGGAGTGACACACACACATACATAAGACAATCAAAATTCCATTGTGCAATATTTACACTTACTATGCAAGATGCACTCAAATATATCCTATTCTTTTCTATTTCATTTTAGCAAAAATGCCAGTACCTCTCACTAAATTGATTTCTCAATCCATTAATGGGTCATGACTTATTGAGTGAAAAAACACTGTTCTGAGCTGCACCATGTATCAAAACAAAACAGAATGCCCACGGAAGGTGTCAGGTGGGCCTTTGTTGCCACGAACAACAGCATGAAGGTTGCACATAAAATTTTTTCCAAGGAGAAGAGATTAAAAAAATGTTTTAATTCTGGCTAACTTCCACTCTGGTGGATTTGGGATTGTCCAGAATGTGGCTCTGTAAGGCCAGGATGGGAAACACATTTTGAGTATGTTTACAAGTTTCTTGAGTATGACTTGAAGCTCAGTCCTGCTTATGCCTGAGATAGGGCGTCATCCCTCACAAGCTTCCCAGGACCCCTTGGCTGTGCACACAAAGAGAACCAGGCTTTTCTTGTTGGAGCCTCTGCTCCTTCCTATTTGATTGAATTTGAAGAGGAACTGTTTGCCTTTGGCCGCACATCCTGAATCATAATCAGGATGCTGCTGGCACAGAAACCCTGCTCCCACCCTTGCCTGAAATAACTGAACAGGGAAGTAGAGTTCCTCCCCTCTCCAACCTTAAAGAAAGAGGCTCATAATTTATTGTGTCCTGGCAATACATCAAAAGTCGATTTAGTCACTTACAGTAACATCAAGGAGGGCAGAACAATGAATATAGAGTGAAGTTAAAACACCTCATTAAAAAGAACAAATTGTTCAGTTGACACCAGAATAATGATGCTTACATATTTGTGAGCCAGAGTCCAGCGGCCTTCAGAGGTGCTTTCCTGCCTGTGGGATATGAAACAGGTATAAAGCCACCACCCTCAGTGTTCTCAATTCCTTAATTCAACAAATATGCTTTATTCAAACTATATGTGTTACTAGGGTATATTAGTTTTTTAGGGCTGCGGTGACAAAGTACAATAAACTTGGTGGCTTAAAACGATGGAAATTTATTTCCTTACAGTTCTGGAAATCAGAAATCTGAAATCAAGGTGCTGGTGAATCACATTCGCTCTGAAGCTTCTAGAGGAGAACTCTCCCTTGTCTCTGCCAGCTTCTGGTGGCGCCAGGCACCCCTCGACTTCTGACCGCATCACTCTGGTCTCTGCCTCTGTCTTCACGTGGCATTGTCCTCCCGGAATGTGTCTCCTCTGTGTGTCTCTTTCTATGGATACTTGTCATTGGATTCAGAGCCCACCTGGATAATCCAGGCTGATCTCACCTGAAGATCTTTAATTACATCTGGAAAGACCCTTTTTTCCAAATAAGGTCACATTCACAGGTATTGGGGGTTTAGGATGTGGACATATCTTTTAAGGGGCCACCATTCAACCCACTCCACAGGGGATTCAAAGTTGAAAAGGACAGGGCTGTTCTCAAGGAGCTCAGTCTAATGGGGGAGACAAATAGTTAAGTAACAGGGTTAAAAGAATATCTACAGACAGAGCTGCGTTCCAAGTGCTGAGGGCATAGTAAAAGAGTTTGTATTGGGAGTTGATATGGAGATTGTGGTGGGGCAGAGATGGGTGTATTTTTTTAACCTCTGAACTCTATAATTTCCTGGCATCCAGAAATCATGATAGAACACCATCAGGCCGAAAACACAAGTCTACTCTGAATAGAGGGGATCAATACTGGCCCAGCCAGATCTGTTGGGTCTGGCTGAGTTCAGCCAACCCTGCTGGTTGTCTTGAGGTTTGGGGGAGTGGGGAGGGAAGTGAGGGACAGTTGAAACTCATAAATTGGCTGAGATTTTTGATGGATATATTGCTGGGAGGTGAGGAGCTGGACACCATGAAATGGGTTGTTGTCTTTCTCTGTGGTGGAGAATGGAAAACAGAAGCATTCATGCCTGCCGCCCATTGCAGGTCAGAGCACGGGTGCCCTTGCGGGGGACGCCACAGGCCAAGGCAGCTGCCCCACTGAGGTCTCCTTTGCCCTAAGCCCTTGGTCAGTGCTCTGTCTTGGCCCGTAGCACGTTAGGCTCCAAGACATGCTAGAGAGACAAGACAGACAAGATTTGCTCAATTCTCTTTTTGAGACAGCATTTTTGCAATTTTTGCAGAACATTACCTAAAACTCTTTATACTCTGCTGGGACTTTACCTTCTTCATGATTGTTTATTATATTAGAAAGGTCTTAACAATAAATATTGTGGAATTATTATTAATAGTCTTGGCTGTAATTTGCTTGTTATAAAGAAGAACATCTTTATTCTTAGGATCACATGCTAAAGTATTTAAGGGTGATGTTATAATGTCTACAATTTTCAAATGTTTCAGCAACAGTATAGATAGATAAACCTAGTATAAAAAAAGTTAAGAATTGCTAAGTCTAGGTGGAAGGTATATTGATGTTCATTGTTCCATTCTTTCAACTTTTCTCTGTACTTGAAATATGCATAATAACAAACTTGAGAGAAGGTGGGGGAAGAAAATTCTTTTTTTATTTTTTAAATTTTTTTATTTTATTTTATTTTTTTAATTTTATTTTCTCGATATACATTGTGGCTGATTATTGCTCCCCATCACCAAAATCTCCCTCCCTTCTCCCCCCCCACAACAATGTCCTTTCTGTTTGCTTGTCGTATCAACTTCAAGTAATTGTGGTTGTTATATCTTCCCCCCCCCCCCGGTTTTGTGTGTGTGTGTGTGTGTGTGTGAATTTATATATTAATTTTTAGCTCCCACCAATAAGTGAGAACATGTGTTCTCTTGAATCAGAATTTTGACTTATTTTTCATGGGCTCCAGGAGGGAGGGGTGAATGAGTTTCAGGGACCATTGGTTTCAACTTTTAAATTTATATGTGGACGTGTGTGTGTGTGTGTGTGTCTGTCTGTCTCTGTGTGTGTGTGTGTGTGTCTGTGTGTGTGTGTGTGTGTGTCTGCGTGCACACACACACACACATGTGTTTCTTTCCTTTTGGGGAGGAAAGGTTTGCGTTTGTAGTTCTCTGATTGTCAGAGGTGTCTATTAACCCCTTTTCCCCAAGGTTAAACACCACTGCTTAAAACTAGAGATAAATTTTCACTCATTATACATTTCAAAAATGGATACAAACAGGCCAACAGTGTCTGTTGTTAATGTATCATTAGTACTTTGTTGCAACATTTAGGTTATTATAAATATAAATTATATACTTCTCTCCCTTTATGTTCATTCACTTATTTCTTGCTTTTTCTTAATTAGTCCTTCTCCTATTTTAGTTGAATTCTTAGGCTTTTTTGCAGGTTTAAAATATTAGTTGCTTGCAAGGTTGGTTCAACATACGCAAATCAATAAATGTGATACACCATATTAATAAACTCAAACACAAGGACCATATGATCATCTCTATAGATGCTGAAAAAGCATTTGATAAAGTTCAGCACTCATTCATGACAAAGACCCTCTATAAGTTAGGTATAGAGGGAAAGTATCTCAACATAATTAAAGCCATATATGACAAACCCACTGCCAATATCATCCTGAATGGGGAAAAGCTGAAAGCTTTTCCTTTAAGAACAGGCACTAGACAAGGATGCCCACTCTCACCACTCCTATTCAACATAGTGTTGGAAGTACTAGCCAGAGCAATCACAGAAGAGAAGGAAATAAAGGGCATCCAGATTCGAAAAGATGAAGTCAAACTGTCCCTGTTTGCAGATGACATGATCCTATATATCGAACAGCCTAAAACCTCTACAAAAAAACTGTTGGAATTGATAAATGATTTCAGCACAGTAGCAGGATACAAAATCAACACACAAAAATCAGTAGCATTTCTTTTCTCCAATAGTGAACATGCAGAAGGAGAAATCAAGAAAGCCTGCCCATTTACAATAGCCACCAAAAAAATAAAATACTTAGGAATTGAGTTAACCAAGGAGGTGAAAAATCTCTATAATGAGAACTACAAACCACTGCTGAGAGAAATTAGAGAGGATACAAGAAGATGGAAAGATATTCCATGCTCTTGGATTGGAAGAATCAACATAGTGAAAATGTCCATACTACCCAAAGTGATATACAAATTCAATGCAATCCCCATCAAAATTCCAAAGACATTTTTCTCAGAAATGGAAAAAACTATCCAGACATTTATATGGAACAATAAAAGACCACGAATAGCCAAAGCAATGCTCAGCAAAAAAAATAAAGCTGGAGGCATAACAATACCTGACTTTAAGCTATACTACAAAGCTATAATAACCAAAACAGTATGGTACTGGCATAAAACCAGACACACTGACCAATGGAATAGAATAGAGAATCCAGAAATCAACCCACACACTTACTGCCACCTGATCTTTGACAAAGGCACCAAGCCTATTCACTGGGGAAGGGACTGCCTCTTCAGCAAGTGGTGCTGGGATAACTGGATATCGATATGCAGGAGAATGAAACTAGATCCATACCTCTCACCGTATACTAAAATCAACTCAAAATGGATTAAGGACTTAAATATACACCCTGAGACAATAAAACTTCTTAAAAAAAAAAAAAAATTAGTTGCTAAAATGAAAAGTCTGTTTTCCCAGGAACTAATTTAAAGCTGAAATAATAATCTTGATATCTTTCTAGATTATAAAAATAACATAGACTCATTATATATCATTTTGTAGAATACAGAAGTGGATGAAGAAGGAAATAAAATTACCATTAACCCATGCTTCATAGGTGTAGTAGTCTGCTTCTTTGCTTATAAAAAAATACGCAGAACTGGGTGATTTACAAGGAAAAAGAAACTTATCGCTTACAGTTTCTGAGGCTGGGAAGTCCAATCTGGTGGTGGTGACAGTGACCCAGGCATCTCACATTGCAAGATGTTGGAAGCAAAGAGAGCAGAGAGAAAGAGAGAAACAGACTCCTTTCTGTTCTTTTAAAGCTCTCAGAACCACACCCCTGACCACCATTTTTAATCAGTTCACTACTGCATGGTCCTACAATCCAATCACCTCTTCAAGGCTCTACCTTTCAATTACAATAATAGGATTTCCCACCCTCTTAGTAGTCATAGTGGGGGCTAAGTTTCTAATACATAAAACTTGAGGTAGACAATTCAAGCTTCAGTGAGTTTGGGGAGGACATAATTCAATCTACTACAATAGGTAATCATTACTAATACACAGATGTATTTCTTGCTTTTTGTATGTTTGTACATATGAATATATATATGAAACAAAATTGAATAAGACTGAATGTGCAAGTTATGCAAAAAAGAACATTTAAAAATTTTTACTTTTTAATGGATAAAAAGTAAAAAAAATTTACTTTTTATAAAGAAGCATTTAAATTGATTTTCCAGTCTTCGCATTATATATGGTTGTTCAAATCAACATTTCCTGGTTTTGGTGAAGATACAGAGATACCTGTCCTTTAAAATTTCTTGTCTCTTCTGGGTACTTAGTAACCTGAGTAATATTACGTATGCTCATTGCCTAGAGTTTCAGTTTATTCTGCTCTGTTGAGTCGCCCAACTGAAATAGGTAAGACAACTTTTTAAAGCCCATACTGATTACTGAGCAGGGAACCACGGCACAGCTAATCCCAAATAGTTGGAAATCTGGCTGGTTGGGGTGGAAGGAAACCTGAATAAACTCTCATTGTACATTTATTCTTAGAGTTTTGATATTTGGTGAAATCAGAATAGTGCAAAGAAAAACATGCTATTGCTTCCTGCTACACCCAATTCTAGAAGGGCCAGGAGAGAAGAGGGGCCCCAAGAAGGAAAGCAAGATTGGCAGAACTGGAGAAATGGGCAGTGTGGCATTTGCCCTCCTCTGACTTTCAGTGGCATTTGGTGAGGTCCTATTTACATTTCTGTTTGAACCAGAATTATTTGTTTGCTTACATTAGTATATGTGAAAACCCCAACAAAGTGTCTTTTGCTTAATAGGCACATGAAAAATACTAATTCCCTCCTGTCCTACGAGGCACCGAGTTCTTGAGGGATATTTGCATTTTTCAGTAAATTAGAGCATGGAGCTTGGATCCAGACAAACCTGTTCAGAGTCTGGGATTTGCTTCTTATTAGCATTATGACCTTGGGAAACTTGGGTAATGCCCCTGAACCCATGTTCTCATCTGTCAATGGGGATACTAATAGTTCGGATATTGAAAGGATTAAGTAAAAGTATGCCTGTAATAATGGCTAACATTTATAAAGGGCCTGCTGCATTCAGAGCACTGTTTTAAGTGCTTTAGGTGTAAACATCTTATTTAGCTCTCATAATTCTGTGAGCTAGGTCCTGTTATCCCCATTTTGCAGGTAAGAAAACTGAGGCACAGAGAAGTTAATGTGCCCAGGATCACACAGCTACTTAATAGGAGAACTGGGACTGAGCTGAGCAAGCTTAGTCCTCTCTCTGGTATCTTCACAGCCCACTTTGTGCAGTGCCTCGCTCATGGCAAGCCTCTCATTGGATGTTTAAGTGACTACACGTATGAAATGCCTGGTAAATGCTTGCTGAATCATGACTACAAGAGTGTCTTCCCAGGTTGTTGGTTAGAAGAGCACTAAATGCATTCCTTTTGTGGATGAGAAAACATGCTTATTTAGAAAAGAGACACATTTTATGGGTCTGATGTTCAATTCTTGGAAACAATAGCTTTGAAACTCATGTTTGAATAACCTCATGGAAAAAGGGTTTGTCTGGTGAAGATTTTTGCTGTTCACTGTTCCAATCAGCTGCTGAGGTTGGGCTGCAGCCAGATTGATGACTCTTCTCCTGTATGCAAGAGGGTGAAGCATGAGGGTGTTACCAGGAATTGAGACCTGGATGGGCTTGCAGGGCTGGGCACCCAGCCGAGTCACACCCAAGTGGTGGGTGCTTGCCAGCTTTGGGGCTAAGCTGTTGCCCCTATGAGGCTGGGCAGGGCAGGCAGCTCTCTGCTTGCTGATTCTCTCGTCTCCCCAGGCAACAGCCTGGAGCAGACTGTGCTCACCCGTGGGAACGCTCCTCCTGAGTCAGTGGGGCCTGCAGTGCCCCAGGGTGTGGCCCTGTCTCCCTTTGGGCCTGCACAGATGGCTCTTTATCACAAAGGATGTCACTGCGCCCTCATGGTTCCAGGGTTGGAGCTGCAGGGCAGAGGCTGCTTGCTTTGACCCCTGTTAGGTTCCCAGAAAGTCTCAACTTGTAGAACTCTTCATTGGGCTGTTGCTGTCGCATGAAATATTTAAGGTGGGACATTTTGAGACTGTTAGTGTGTTAGTGCATGACCATCAGAGAGAGATTCCAGACTTTGGTACTAGAATCAACTCTTTCTCTGATTTGCTGTATAAATTTGGGGAATTCACTTTCTCTCCTCTAGTCCTCGTTATCTCAGCTGGAAAATTAGAAATACATCTAGCCCTATCTATGTCACTGAACTATGCTGTGAACCAATGAGATGATGAGAGTAAACATGGTCACTTGACTGCAGGATGTTACACAAAAGCAAGGAGCCATGTTTTCATGCAGCTGGTCTCGCAGCTCTGGATCTTTCCACTGCTTTCTTGTTTGAAGAGTCTCTGTGCATGGTCAGACTTGAAGGGCTGGTGCTTGATTTTCCTAAGAGAGAGGGCTGGATTCCTGACCTGAGGTGCCAACAGAGATCTCCAAGAAGAAGTAGAAGCTCCGGGAGCAGGTGTTGCAGGCCCTGGGGTTCAGCACCCCCTGCCCAGTCTCAGCGCCTCCCTCCATTTCCAACCTCGGTGGATTGAGATTTCATTTCATTAAGTGGGAAATAAAGGTTTTCTTCCTCCGTGCCTCTCAGTCTTCCCTGGTACTCTGCATGAACTCTTCTATTTTGGGGGTGCGATATCTGAGAGCAGCAAGGCAGAAACCGGCTCAGCACAGGGAGGAGACAGGGTGGAGGGGATTCAGAGACAGGCGGGTGGACCAGACCGTCTCCCTTCCAGGTCCTGGCGGCTGTGATCTCAAGGACTGACTTTGCAGCTGTGGCTCATTCCTACCTGATGCTCACTCAGCAGCACTCCCAAAATGTCCTTCAGGACTGTTGTGCTGGATCTTTGTCCATAGCAAGAAGACTTTGGGGTGCTTCGAAGTTCCACTTCCTCCCGTTTTTGCTTGGGGGGGAGGGTGACCCCATTTGTCTCACCGGCCCTCTTTTTCATGTTTCCTATTCCTTCTTTATTCTCAATTTGTTGCTCTTGGCACAAGAGTTTGTGTGGATTTGTTCATAACAATTACCCTCTGCCTTGAAAAGCATGTGGAATGTTTTAGGAATATTTTTATAAATCTCGGGCCATATTTTTACGGCTGGAAATTAACCAGAGAACTGCAAAAATACAGGCTTGCTTATTCAGCTTTACATCCCGAAGATGAGCTGCTTTCCTACCTCCTACTTTTGTCCTCAAGCTCTTTGGGCCTAATGTGCTTCCTTGGGCTGGATCTTTCCTCTCTGTCAGGGACTTTGGAGATACTTGCAGCTCTGTGTTTGTATCGTGAAGTCTCTGGTCCTCTTTCTACCTCCCAGACACCGTCATTCTCCTTGATTTCCATTTTTGTCATTTCAGGTCTTGCCTCCTCCCCTCCCCCATATCTCCTCCTCCTTAGAAATCCCTACTCTTTGAGCTGAAGACACTTGTTTATCCCAGTGTTTACACCTGCTTCCTGACGGGACCCATGTAGATCATGGATATTGGAGAGTTGGAGGTGGGGGGGTTGAGATAGGTGGGCTTTAGTTCCCTTTGAAATTACTTCATTCTCTTGGGAAATAAGTTGACAGAATGGTAAACTCCGACAAACATCTTTTTGTTCAGCCATGACTGTAAAGTCCTGGTTCATTTCCATGTTTTAATAGTTTTGATCATTCTTTTTAGACTCCAACATAAAGGTATTTTTCTGGTTCCTTTTATTCTCAAACATAAAATACTGAAGCCTTAGAAAAACCATTTGAATCTTGAGTGTGATTCTACAGGGTTCTGTTTGTTATCCCACGAGCCCACATTAACTGGGCATTGGCTACCTGCCAGGCACTGGGGTGGGCACCAAGGACAGAGAAATGGGTTTGACAGCATCCTGCCCTCTGGCGCTCAGAGACTGTCAAGGAGGTGATGTGGGCCTGCTGAGGAGAAAGGTTTGAATTCTGCTTGGGTAGAGATGCGGCGGGGGTGGTGGCAAAATCTTCTCAGCTGAAGAGGTGAAATCTCAGATGGATCTTAAGGTACATGAATGAGACTTTGCTAGGTAGACAGGGATACTATAGGCAAAAGGAATACTGTTAGGAAAAGCCAGGGATTATGAGAAGAGCAGTATGTTTAGAGACTGAGAGCAACTGGGTGTAAGTGGAAGTGACAGAGGTGGAGAGACCGAGGGGAGACTGCAGGTCATCTTAGAGCACTCTCACGAAGGGCCTCAGGCACCACGGGAAGAGGTCTGGGCTTTGTTGATGGGAATTACTGGTCTCCACACGCCCCCATGACGTTTCTGTAGATTTTCCTGCCCACGATTCATTCACCAGCTCACTGTGAGATGCTCTGAAAGACTTGCACGGGTTTGTGTTTTAGAATGCTCCCTTGGACTGCAAAATGGAGAATAGAAACAGAGAGACTCCTCACAAAGACATGCCCTCAGAAGATTTTGTGATAATCCGGGTGAGAGCTGCTGAGCATCTTTGAAACTGGCCACACCTGCCTCATGGAGTGCATGTCTGTACTGTTAGCCACACCCAGTGACACCCAGGAGCCCATGTGGCCCCTGGCTTGACTCCTGGTCTCTGTGGTCACCTATCGCCTCCCTAATCAGAGCTCATCCTCACACTGTCAGAGTGGCTCTGACCGAGATTGCATCACCAAACTCTCTCGGCACTCCCCCCAGGACACACATGCCAGAGAAAAGGCAGGATGTAAGAAGAAATAGCCTCAGGCCACCAGTGCAGGAACTGCCTACAGGGAAACAGAGGCTCTCTGGGTCTCAGCTGAGTTTGGGCCAGGCTTACCAACCTTAATATCAAATGCAGTCCTTATCGCCATCCTCATTTGAGGAAATGGATTGATTGGGCTAGAGAGGCCTATGTTAATGTGAACTGCAAGGCTTCCTGCTCACTGTGCGGGATGGCTTCAGACGGGCTTCTGCAGGCCTTTTGGCTGTGCTTTGGTAGGTTCTGTATTACCTCACCTGACTGAGCACCTGATTGAACATCTGCTAGTGTCATCCCGAGGAGTGTGGAAGCTCCTGCACACTCTGCTGGCTTCCACCTCCCAGATACGAGGGCTATAATCCCAACCCTACCCTCTGGACTTTGCTTCTCAAGGTTTAGAGCAGTATTTGCCTGGATGTTCTGGATGTTTAACAGAAAAAAGGTCTCATGTTGGTCAAATATCTTGGGCAAAATCCTGGGTTGGCCAATGCTAAGTAGTTTAGTTTACTGCAGGCCTTGTCAATATCTTCAGTTTGCTGATATGTATTATGAATCTCCAAGAAGGGGGAAGATAATTTCATTTCCCACACTCACTTCCTCATGCCCCGCTCCTTGTCGTAGTAAAGGATTTTCCACAGGGGGAAAGGAGGTTCAACTGGAACCCAGCTTTGTCTGGAATAGATTCTGAGGGCAGCTAGGCTTCATCTCCAGACTTTGGAGGGATTCACTATTAGGCTCAGCAATGTCCGGGTTGCCACAGTATAATAGATTCTCCAACCCCCTTTTTCTCAAAAGTGCGCTGGTTTGGGGGATAAATTATAATGATCCTGACCATAACTCCCTGCAGACCCCAGCACCCAGACACTTGGCATTTTGAAATCCAAAGGGCAGCTCATTGTTAGACTTTGCTTCTGTCCATAACACAGTCTGATGTCACCCTTTGACTCACTGCTTGCTCCCTAGCAGCCTCTGATATTTGCCACTGGGCCCCAAATTCTTTCCCCTTTATTCAGTCACCATATTCAGCCTGGCAAAATGCCTCACCTTCTCAAAACTAATTCTGCGAGGGGATTGACAGAACATCAGTGCCCCTAAGGGATGTGGGCCTTTTGCGGTAGGTGTCTCTTCATGATGTCTTCAGTCAGGGCATTTCGGCACTCCCTAGAGCTCATGAACTCTTAGTCTCTGCATCCACTGGTCTGTTGCTGAATTGTGTGTCTGTGTCATTCCTTCTCCTTGTCCTCTTGTCCCCTTTTATTCCTGCTACTGAAATAGCCACCTTCCTGCTGTCAGATGCTCAGAAGGAATTTGTGTTGGAAAATATCAGGAAACAATCTCCATGGAGGGGATGAGAGAAATAAAAGAAGAGAAAGGCCAAAAGGACAAGGCAGCAACCAAGTAGGTAGTGAATTACGGAGATCACAGAATTTCTTGAGAAAAATGGAAGATTAGAAATTTTCTTGATTTTTTTGAAGGAGTGATAAACGGCCTATAGGATTTGATTTCAACTTTTGTTTACTTTTTTTTTAATGCTTCTGTTGACAGATTTATTTGCAAAATGTAGATGATTAGTTGGAGTTAAAGTTCTTTAGTTGGAGACTCAAAGTGGAAAGATTTATTGGAAAAAGATTTATTGAAAATTTATCTGACATGTATAAACAGTGAGAATTATCTTTAATTTTTGCAAAAGCCTCAAAAAACTCACCAGTTGGTCACACAAAAGGAAACTAGTGATCAAGTATTTGGGATCTCTTTTTTATCATAGACTGTTTTTGGTTGTAAATCCTGCATCCCTGAGTCTTATCTGTTTGTAAATGTCCTAAGCAATAGGGTTTCCAAAGTATCTTCATGATATTTTGTTTAATGTTCTTAAATATGTCTGGGACAGACTCTTAAAATCCTGTCTCTTCCTTCAAACAAACAAACAGCAACAACAAAATATTTTGCTTTTTGAATTTAATCTTGTAAAAAATTGCTTGTTATAGATCTTGAAAATTAACTGTCCCTTTTTGATAACTATTTTATACTTTTCCTCCACCCAGCTGTATAGTTTTGCTTTGCCTTATTTTGAGCATGTAGTAGTAATTTTTCTCTTAATTCTTTTGAAAGTATAGGGCTATTTGGCTTTAATACTGCCATCTAGGCTTTTCTTATATGTATGTGTTTATGCACATACATATATATCAATACTTCATTTCAAATTTTGCTTCAAAAGATGCTTTAACCACATTATGTAAATAATGACTGAAAAATTTAAAAGAAATATTTGTACTTACTCGTTAAAATCAAACATCGATTCCACAAACTGCACCTTATTTTGTTGACTATTTTTTAGGACGGAAGGCCATTTAATTTTAAAAATTCTCCTTTTCTTTCTGTGCTTCCTACTGTCCTCCCCAGCCCTCTGATTGTCTCCTAGGACCAGGAAGTTTATATGTAAACAGAAGCTGTAATCAGACCCCTGACCTTCTCCAGGCTTTCAACCCAGTGTTTCCACAGAGGGATTAACCCCAAATACCAACTTGCTCTCAGAGGCAAAATTGTTCCTGAGGCGGGTATCACCAAAGAGTTTTCTTCTCTCTAGGCTTTTGCATTCAACCTGCAAATAAGGTCTGCTCAAAGGGAGGCTTAAAGGCAGCCACTAGAAAGCAAATTGTTGGGCAGGCTGGAACGCGGAGGGATGCTAAAAATTTTCTGGACCCTCATGTCCCTTACTTTGTCCTCCTGGCTGGTGGAGAGGTTGGATAACCTTCCAGATCTGTGGGTGCTATGGGAAAGGGCCAGGTTGCTTGGTCTAATAATACATTACTGAGAGAGAGAGCGTGTGTGTGTGTGTGTGTGTGTGTGTGTGTGTGTGTGTGTGTGTGTGTGCCCATCTTTGGATTAACACACTGGGAGTCCTGTGGGAGCTGGTCCTCATTTGGGGCTGCCTGGGGCATCTCAGGGATGCTGGCAGGGAGGTGCTGTGGAGGTGGGTGGGCATTTGTATTTCCCTTGCAGGGGAGACAGGAACAATAGTGCTGGCCTGTTGTACAGAACCACAGCTGTGTGTCTTATGAGGGGAAAGTCTGCAAGTCATCTATTTTATTCTTCACTGCAGGTCTTACAATGTCCACTCAGGAGGGAATGCTTTGAACCAGGCATCAAGCTCTGGGCCAGATTCCAAGTCAGTCTAAAAACAGTCAGAGCACTACCCCTGTCCCCCACTTGCTGGGCAAAATGGCTAACAGAGTGGGTTCCCACTTCTACATCCCCTCCCTTCCCCCCACCCCAGTCAGGTCCCCACTTTGCCTGAATAGGCCTGCTCTAAGCCAGGGCACGGACAAGACCAGGAGATTTTTTGATAGCAGAACATCCTTTCCCCATCTGGACCCCCAACAATTTCTCACCAGAGAGACAAAGTATTTATATTTTAAAGGTTCCATGTAGCATGTCCAGAAATTTCTCATGTTATTAAGAAGGGGGTAGGGGTGGGGAAAGGGCCCGATGAGGCTACTTACTTAATAGCTACTAACAGCTGTGGAAAGTTTGATGCAGCAGGAGCACCCAGACAGAAAATTAAAAAACTAATAAAGTCCTCAGTGTGGGGGCACTGGCATCAGGACAGCTTTACTTCTCCAGACACCTAATAAAGAGACATTCCAGGACACTAACTCATAAGAGAAATCTGCAGGGGTCACTGAGAACAGTGGAAAGCGAACCATGGAAACATAGCAGTCACTCACATGGCTGCGGGGAAAGTTCGTTTGCTTCTCTTCCTTTTCCCCACTGTCCTCCAGTTTAGAAAAATGGCAGGGTGCTCAGGACCAAAAGAAATTCCAAAATAAATAAGTAAACAAACAAACAAATAAATAAGTCAAGGGTGGGGGAGTGAATCCAGGAGTCCTTGATGTAGAAACATCACATTCATGGGAGAATGAGCACGAGGCTGATGTCTGACAGTTTAGGGGTTCAAGGACAGGAGGTGATGGTCACTACAGAGGACATTGAGACTGGAAGGTGATTTGGCTTCTGGAGGAAGCAGAGAAAGGGGATTTTGAGAACTAAGGATATTGCAGCTGGACTTGTGAAGCACCTTCTTTTCAGCAGGTTTTCTTAGGTGGACTTTTCCGCGGGGGTTACTTGGTCATTTTGGATCTGAGTCTCTCGTGGTCTGCTAGGTTAGGGAATTGCTTGTTGAAACATTTGGTTTGAGGGGCATTTATGTTATTCTGACTTGGTTCTCAAGTCGGGCTGTGTCTGCTTGACAAATAACTCAGCAATGACTTTGTGTGTTCAACCAAACCATCAGTCAGTATCAACAGAGATACTCCATTGAGCTGGTGGTACCTGTCTTCTCACACAGACAATTTCCAAGTGCGAAAGGTGGAACAAAGCAGCCTGCTAAGAAAAGAGAGTGAAAGGAAAGGGTTGGCTGTTTCCTGATCTGAACTGTTGAGTTCAGTTCGAGTTTCTGAGAAAGGCTCAGGTTCGTTTTCACTTTCTATACAATATTTCAGCTAGTTTGTAATCTGCAGACCCGCACTCACGCCTGTTCTTGGGGCTTACCTGTCCACAGCAGTCGCTACAACCCTGTAATGTTACATTTGCTTAGAAGACTAGAGTTTCATGTTGTGCAAATTTGTGAAATGGTTTTCACACACCAACCTCAAGGGAGACCTTGCACGGATTCCCTGAGGTGTCCCGGTGTGATGAAAAGAGAACTGGAGACAGGGGACCTGGGCCCAGTCCCAGCCACATCTGCCACTAACAGGCCTGGTTGCTTGGACAAATCCCTTGCTCTCTGTGGGCCTCAGTTCCTTGTTCTGTAGAATGAAGGGAATGGAAATGACTTCTAAGGCTCCATCTGCTCCCACATGCTGTGATTGCATGAGGGTAGAAGGCTGGTTTCTATACTGGAGTTCCTGGCTCTCTTGTGTCAGAAAGAGTGTTTTCCTTCTGGCTTTTCATTTCTTTGTGGCTTGGCAGAGGCGGAGCTGCAGCCCTTGGGTGTGATGCAGGAGAGGTCTGTGGTTATGTGAGCAAAATGAAATATGGGCTTTTGCATTTCTCAAGTCCAAGAGCCCTTTCTTGGTCTTTTCCGTTTCTCTCTGGGTTCCTCCCTCCCTCCCTCCCTCCCTCTCTTCCTTTATTTAAAAAAAACAACAACAAAAATTCTTTCTTTCGTGAGAACAGTTCCACATTTAAGAAAAGAGCAGTTCTGCCATGGGGTGGACATGAGCTGCCTTCTAGTAGGTAGTTCTCTCTGAGGAAGGACTGGGAGGTTCAGATTCATTCTGGAAGGATCTAGACCAGTACTTCTTAAAATTCAAAGTGCATAAGGATCACTTGAGAGTTTTGTTAAATCCAGATTCTGATTCAATAAGGTTCGGGGTAGAGCGTGGGATTCTGCCTTTCCAGCTGGTTTCCAGTGATGCTGCTGATGCTGGTCCATGGAGCGCATTTACTATCAAGCTACGTGATCCTGACTCGGACTCACCCTACGCTCCTCCAGAGAGCAGAACTCACAGGACAGGGGCTCTGTAACCAGGCTCTCCATGCTAGGGCTCTAGGTTCAGCTTCAGCCCAGAATGAACCTGCAAGGTCAGCTCTTAACACAGGGAATCCTATCCCCTGGAAGTTTGGTCTGTCACAATCTGGCTGGGAATCAGACTTTATGTAGGCTCCTCCTTTTGCCATCTGACATTTGAGTGGTTTTCTTGTGTTTTCTTTCCTTCTTTCTTTTTTCTCCCTAACACTGGGAGAAGAAAAATTGGACAGTGGGGTGAGGAAAGAACAATGACTCAGTTAGTTAGAAAACTACACAGAATTAAATAAGCCCCATACTCTGGCTCATTAACAACATCCTATTACTTAGCAAGTCTGGAACTAGGGTTTCACTAATAAAGAAATGTAAATCATCCAATACACCTTTCTTTTTTGTGGTTGTTTTTTTTTGTGACCGGTAAGGGGATCACAACCCTTGGCTTGGTGTCGCCTGCACCGCGCTCAGCCAGTGAGTGCACCGGCCATTCCTATATAGGATCCGAACCCGCGGCGGGATCGCCGCTGCGCTCCCAAGTGCTGCACTCTCCTGAGTGCACCATGGGGCCGGCCCCTAATACACCTTTCTTAATTGAGCTGCACACAAGGGACACCCTCCTAATGGCATTAGGGCATCAATTACCTCTTTAGGAGAGAAGAGATGCTTTTATGACAGGTTTTGGAAATTAAAATGGCAGAGAGACATCATTCAAGAGGACTAATTTTGGGCTGGGCTGAGCAATGAGCAGGGGCCAGGAGGGTACACAGGTGCCTGGGGCCTGAAGGCAGGATGGTGATCGATGATTGTTCTGACCCCTGACATGGGCACGAGATGTGAACCTACTCTTTGAGTGTTGTTTGGTCAAGAAGTAAACCCCAGCGGCTCTTGTACTTCAGCATGTGTAAGATAACAGCAGGTGGATGTGTTCGAAATTCAGGTTCTAGGGCCCCACCCTGAGATTCTGACCCAGGAAGTCTGGGCTGGGCTACAGCCAAACCATACTTGTAATAAGGTCCTGGGGCAACTCCTGCACAGGAAGCTCAGAGGTGCTGTTTTGAGAAATACTGTCAAGAGGGTCCGGTGACTTCAACCAAAACTAAGCTGCATGTGTGCAGTTTCCTCCATCACTGGAGTTTTAATCTTTCCAAAGAACAGACAGAATGAGACTTAAGCGGGTTTGCTTCTTTAGACACAACACAGCTACCTTTCTCATCCTTTTCTCTCTGCTCAGTCTGCTTTGGTTGGCTCAGGTGGTAGTCTCGGGGGCAGACTGGGTTTGACCGTTAGCTTGGATGCTTACTTGCTGTGTGACATTGGGCAGGGCAGATACTCTTGGGGCTGCGGTTTCCTCAACTCAAAATGTGCATAGTCATGTGGCAATCGTAAAGTATGTGGACACCATATTGGTCAAGACACTTTGTCTTTTTTGCAACTCAGTTTCCTTATCTGTAAAGTGAAAATGTTGCACTTCAAAATGAATTTTGTGAGTCTAGGTAGAAACTGGGCTTCTCTTTCTGGCAACTTTTCATGTTTTCCTTCCCTGCAGTAACATGAACTTCAACCTCCAGATTTTGTGTAAATATTGGATTTATAGCAATGGTTTTGTAGAGTGTTCCAGTTTCCTGGGTTGATAATTAATGTGGTTTTGTCAGAAAGCATTGTGCCTTTTAGAAAGGCTGTTCCTGCGAGTCTTGTGTGCTGCAGGGAGCCGGCGTGCTGTTTCTGCTTTTCGCTCTATTGCCATGCAGAAGAGGGAGCAAATGCACTGTATATTCCCCATAGCGCAGAACCACCATCAGCTGACAGACATGTGGGGAGGCAATTTGGACTTAATCTGAGAAGAATTTCCTAATAATTAGAATGACCTCTGTGATTCCAAACCTCACACCACGCACAGACTTCTCTGTCTGGCTTTCAGTGTCCCCATTCCCTGGCTTTAGCAGGCTTTGTTAATACTTTATTCTCTCCCTAAGTAACTTGTGTGGCTTTAACTCAACTTTGTGATGGTCACTTTCCTACCCACATTTCCAACCCAGCTCCTGTTCCACATCTTCAACAGCTTGCAAAGCATCTCCAAAGGACTATCTGATCATCACCACAAATTCAAAACGTCCTCAGGCACATCCATCAACTTTCCCTGCACTTGGCTGCTCTTCGCATCCCTCTCAGTTCTGTTTGTGGAAGTATGATCTAGCCTTAGGGAGATCCTGAACCTCCTCATTCTGTCATCTGGTCTTTCGCTGGGACCCATTGCTTTGAAATATCTCAGAGTTTAATAGTCACAAGAAATTTTTTCCAGTCTTATACCCCATACTATTTCTTCTTCCTCCAAACCTCTTTAGGTTTTATAGCTCATGGCTCTGGTTAAATCTCATGTGTAGGAGAGAATGGTTCATTAGCAGCACGCTTGCAAATGGGGTTTGCAGCATACGTTGAGTTTAATCCACAATATGTGGGTGCTAAAGCAGCTCACATGCAAGTATGCATGTTTTTATCAAGAAAAAGGCAGCTCTAGAATGAGCAGAGTTATTGTCCTGATCAACTGTGCACTGATTGAAACAACCTAGGGTGCTTTTTAACTTACTATTATATTCTCGTATGTGTCTTACCTTTCTGAGTAGTCAAGGATGGGAGTTAAATTCTTTCATTACTACTACATTTCTATCAATTTTTCCCTGAATTTGTATGAATTCTTGCTTTATTTATCTTTATTCTATATGATGTGGCGTATAAAGGTTCATGACAGTTGTTTTCTTTACATGTTATTTACTTTGTCAATATTTATCTAAATCTCACTTAAACTTCTTGCTTTAAATTCTATGATGATATAAAATATTGTGATCCTGATTTCTTTATGAATTATGTTTGTGCATGTAATGTATTTGATAGTTTATCCATCCTCATTCTAATACTTGTCTGTCTTTCTTTTAGATATATCTTGGGATAGCATACTGATTAGTTTTTCAAATATAGGCATTTAAGCCATTTATATTTATTATCATAGTTATTATATCGGTTTTACTTCAGTTGAGTTGCTTATGTTTTCTGGTTTTAAAAAATATTTTCTTGCTCTTTAATTAAAATTCATTTTTGCTATGTTGTTTGTATTTTATTTTTTATTTCTTCACTAGTGATAAGTATAGGTTGTATTTTAAAATTCTATTTGGATTGTAATGTGGGTTGAATGTGTCCCCCAAAGCTTCATGTATTAGAAACTTAATCCCCACTGTGACAGTGTTAAGAGGATGGGAAATCTTACTATGATAATTGAAAGGTGGGGCCTGTAAGAGGTGATTAGATTGTGAGTACTGTACCTTGTGAATGGATTAATCTATTCATGGAGTAATGGGAGTGGTTCTGACAGCTTTATAAGGAGAGCGAGCCAGCAGGTTAGCTCTCTCTCTTGTTCAAGACATTGGCCATGTGGCACCCTGTGTTGCTGTGAAGAGGTAACACCCACCAACAAGGCTGTCACCAGATGTGTTCCCTGGACTTTGGACTTCCTAGCCTCCAAAAATGTAAGAAATAAATTTTATTTCTATGTAGATTGCCCAGTTTCAGGTATTGTATTATAAGCAACAGAAATGGACTAATACAGATTGCCTTGGAAATTTAAAAAAATATGTGAATCTATATTTTCTTAATTATTAATTTTTAAAAATGCTACCCATGGACTGTCTCCTGTGTAAGGCTAAGAGACAAACACATTTTTATTTTCTCCTTCATCCTTATTTCACTGTTTCCTATTTTATTTATTTAATCTTGGATTTTAGACTCGGATATTACTTTTTTCCAACATTTTGTTTTACAAAAATTTTTAAACGTACAGCAAAATTGAAAGAATTTTACAGTGAACACCCATATACCTGCCAACTAGTTTATACTATTGCTATTTTACTATACTTGCTTTATCATGTATCTTTCCATCCTTCTATCTCTTTTTTAAAATGCATTTTAAAGTAAGTTGAAGATATCAGTATAATCCTCCCTACATATTTCAGCATGAATATCATTAACTAGAGATTAATAATTGCTTGCATTTTTTTCCTTTGAGGTAAAACTTATAAACAATGAAATGAACAAATTTTAAGTATTGAATTTGATAGTGTATACCAAGTATTTTTTAAGATTACTTTTTCTTTCAAAGTGACTGTTTTGTATTTTAATTTTTACTACCATACTTTGAAAATTATTTAGACTATGTTCAATTGATTTTAGTAATCACCATGATGAATTCCATTTCATCAGAACTTTCCCATTTTTTATTTTGATTCATCTCTCAGTCAGCTAAAGTATAATTTAAGTACTTTTTTCAAGAAGGATGTGAGGGATGTACCCTAGCAATCTCTGAGAAGCTGAAAATGTTCTTATATTTCTTTCAGACATGAATGGAAACTTGGATGAGTTTATTTATTCATTTCTACCTTTGGAAGCTGGCCAGTATGGGGATCTGAACCCTTGACCTTGGTGTTAGCAGAATCATGCTATAACTGAGCAAGCTAACTGGCTAGCCAAGAATTTAGAATTATCGACTGGCAGGCAGCCTTGTGCACTCAAAATTATAGACATTTCTCTATTATCATCTGATATTTAATATTATAGGGCTATCTGAGGCTAGCCTGATTTTTCTACTTTTATAACTTGATTTTTTTTCTGCCTAAATAACTGTAAAATTCTTTTATTATATTTGAACTTGAATGTATCTAGTAGTTGAAGTCTTTAAAGTAATTTTGCCAGGTACTCAGTGAGATCTTTTGATCTGCAAATACGAGGGGTCTCCAAAAAGTTCACAGAGAGATCTGTATTATCTTTTAATTCTATTTTTCCATGAATTCTTTAAAGGACTCTGGTATACATTTGTATTTAGTTATGGCAGAGGTTGGTAGTAGTTCCCCCAAATCCATGTTTTTCTTCTGTGATGGTTAATTTTAGGTGTCAACTTGACTAGATTAAGACATACCTAGAAACCTAGTAAAGCATTACTTTTGGATGTGTCTGTAAGGGTGTTTCTAGGGAAATTAGCATGTGAGCCTGAGTACACTAGGTGGGGAAGATCTACCCTCAATATGTATGGACACCATCCAATCTGGTAAGGGCCTGGAGAGAACAAAAACAGGAAAAGGTGAACAGATCTGTGTCTCTCTCTCTGCCTGAGCTGGGATACACTCTCTTCTCCTGTTCATGGACTTCAGAACTTGAAGCTTCTCAGTCTCTGGATTCCAGGACTTACACCAGCAGCACCTCCAGACTCTCAGGCCTGTGGCCTCGAACTGAGAATTACACTATTGGCTTCCTAGGTTCTGAGTTTTTAGGACTTGGACTGAGCCGTGCTATAGGCATCCCAGGGTCTCCAGTTTGTAGACAGCCTATCATGAGACTTCTCAGCCTTCATAATCACATGAGCCAATTGCACTAATAAATCCCCTCTTATATATCTATATACATATTCCATTGGTTCTGTTTCTCTGGACAACCCTGCCTATTATAAATTTTAGTACCAGAAGTGGGGTGGTTCTATGGAAATAGAATTTTAAAGATAAATTCCTTTAATTGGTTTCAGGGCTTTAGACATAAAAATGCTAAGAGCTCTATTTCTTATAATACATAGAGCACTGATAGTCCATGGTGTGAACTGTTTATAGAGATATGCAAAATAAATCCATTTGATACTCCTAATTTACCACTTGTAAGAGGTAAAGAATTTAGTAACTCTATACATGGTACCTTTGAGTATTTGTGGAAAACCAAGGAATAAAATGATGTTGGCTGGTAGTTCCTAGCCTCACTGGACAAAGTGAGGAAAGAAAAGGAGAGCTCAGGGATGTGAATTCCTGGCTCAGGCTTCACACAGATGACCTAAAAGTTTTCTAAGTGTGCTCTGGGTCAGAATATTCTCTCTAGTACCCACAGGGCTGAAATTGGCAAAAATCAAACACAATGTCTCATCAAATGATTGGCTGAACTGCAAGGAAATTTGAGCTCTCATACTCTCATGGTATCTACTGTGAGGGCATTGGTTGGGAAAGAATGGGATCCTGCAAGTTGGGATGGGTACTTGTGGGAAGACCCTGATGCGTTTGGGGACATTGTGCCCCTAAATTCCAATGAGAAGTGAACTCCCCACCCCCATCCTCAGAGGCAGCAGCCACAGCATGTCATCAGTGTGCAGGGGCTGTGCTAATTACAATATTGATTCAATCTTAGTATATGTGCTGCCAACGTGAGTAACATAATTCTTGATATTCACAGGAGCACATAACTGTTTGGAATAAAAACTGTATTTCCTGGCCTCTCTTGAAATTTAGTGTTGGGCTGTCACAGGTAGCTGACCCTGATCCTTGTGGCTATACATCAGCTCAGGGAGATTTTCTTTCACTTTGCCTTTTTCCTCCTCATTCCATGGCAGTTTTTCAAGTTTCTCTTCTGCATCACCAATTTTGACTTTTTGCAGGGCCCATTTCTATTCTTCATTGCTTTGAATAAGAACTTCAACTTGCTATTTGTTTTTCAGTTTTCTTAACTCTTATAAACTTCTACCTACCCTGAGCCTGATGAGCCCTTTCCATTTTGTCTCTCGCCTCTCATCATTTGATTTCCCCTTTTCTTGAATTTTCATGGGAACCTAAATCTGAGTTTCCTAATTGTTTTTTAATCCCTATAATTAATTTTTTTGCTTTTTAAAAAAGATACTGTCTTTCTCTGTATTTGGGGCCCTAGGTTATCTGTCTTTTATAATACCCATGTTGGTTTTCTTTTACTTACAGGAAATAAAACAAAAGATATATCTAGTTCTGGTGTTTGTTCATTAATGGTGAGTAGATTTTCCTTATGGAAATGAATTTATGTTACGACTTTAGAGGTCCAGCAGATGGAGGGGAGCAGAGAAGAAACTGGAGTCAAGGGCAGACAGTGGACGAGCTGGACTCATGGGCAGGCTCGGGAGGAGACGGGGCTCTTTCCGCAGTGCTCTTCTCTACCAGCAGTGGAGCTGCTGTATCCGGGGCTGACGTTCTGAATTTTGCTTTCTTTCTGCCTGCCTGCCATGCTAGGTTGAAGCTGTGCTTGCTTCCACCTCCCTCCTTGAGCTGTTGTCCACAATGTGAAGTCAGCTTCCTTAAATGATTTTTGCTTAATGGGGTTGTGGTGTTTATCCTGGGGCTTCCTACTGCTGCTGCTTTTAAATGCTCTTGATCTGCAGCCACTGCAAGTCATGGCCTTCTTATCTGCCTAGCAAGTACCAGATTTTATTAACCGTTTTCACATTTTTTTCCCCTCTAATCTATCCTTCTAACTCGCTCACAATACCCTCTCTGGCCCTCCAAACTTTCCAATTGAAGGAGGCAGTCATGTTTGGTGGGGATCTCACAGTCTTCTTGGCACTTACTTCCTGTAACCACTGCCATTTCTCAGGAAGAAGAGCTGAAAGATGGTCCTCTCCTTCATCTGGTCCCATCTGAGCCATATTGAACAGGTTAGCACCAGACTTTCCACCCTGTGGAAGGCACGCCTACCTGGGTTCCAGTGTTATTTTAGTGTTTGCTCTCCCTCCCCACCAAAGCTTTTTCTTTTCCATTCTTCTCTGGGTCATTTCAGAGGGGCTCTTGGTGTACTGGAAGTTAAACACCTGACTTCACTGCCTTTTTACCCAGAAGTCTGTAAGAGACATCCGTTAAGGCTTTCCATATTATGAGAGTGCATATTATATGTTATAAATTAAAAATAACCAGAGTTTTTATGGTGGAGGAATGGAGAACGAAGAGCACAGGACTTGGAGACAGAAGACCTAAGCTGAGCCCTGACTCAGTCACTTTAAACCATGTGATTTTGGTCATATCATTCTCAGTTCACTCATCTGTAAAATGAGAGCAATACGTGGCATTGATTGAGATCAAGTATGTGAAAGTGTTTTTAAGTTTTTAAAAGCTAAAAAGATGTATGAGATGACAGTCATCCTTCTGGTTTTCTTTCTCTTTTTTAATCTCATATGCTGGGCCCATGATGTAGAAGGCATTCAGTAAATTCTTGTGGGTTAGTTATTTGGCATGAATGTCCAAAAAAGTACTGAAGAATGACTAAGGAGACAAAAAGGAGTGACAGAGTAATTGAATATATAATTACTGCCTTATTTTATATTTATGTTTATAAGCTTTCTTTGAACCTGTGTTATTGTCTGCCTAGAAAGTATTAGATTTTATTAACCATTTTCACATTTTCTCTCTAATCCCTCCTTCTCACCCTCACTATCCATTCCCCTAACACTCAAAATTTATTGTAAAAAGGGGTTTTCGAAAAATCTTTTCAAAGAAATGCAATTATCTATGGCTCAGTGTCACCCTTAAAGTTGTCCCTTGATATTTTCAAAGCCTGCAAAATATATTTAATTTCCAAATATTTTTGGAAGTCATCCAACAAATTCAGGCAGGGAGGGAATGATCAGGGTACAGAGTGTGTGAGGGGATCGCACTGTGACTTGGCCGGTATCATTTATTATGGGCAATCCAGCAGGTGCGTGAATAACTCCTGCTGGGAGGTTTTCCGCTCAGCTTCCCAAAATGACTCCATTTCAACATCCAGCAGTGACGCTGTGTTCTCAGAATTGGATTAGCTAAGCACTGGGCAAGGTAAAATCCATTAGAATGAGCCAAAGGAAAGGTTTTCTTTTGTATCAACAGCATTAGTATGAAATAGGCTTTTGTTTATTAAAAATGGAGGAATTCATCAGCTAATTGAAAAATCCAGTTCTTTGAAGTGCAGATGTTCATTTCATGTTATATAATTCAATCCTATATATGTAGTTTTGAGCACTTACTAAGAGTAAGACCCTAAGCTGTGTGCTGTGGAGATTAAAGAGCTGAGTAAGACCTGATCTTAGCTTCAGTAGTTCACATGTTTGTTAGGAGACACAGACCTATATATCATCCCATCACAGGACAGACTGAGAAATTAGAAAATGCAAGCAAAATGTTGTTGGGTTAGAAACAAAAACTTGAAGGCACTTCTTAGTAGAGGAAGAATTCAAACTAGGCATTTTTGCATTTACCTATTACATTCACTATACTACGAACACTCAGAGAGGGCCAATTTTAGTCGTGCAATTATTTAAAGAATAAACTCAACAAGCACAAAAGTCGAAGGAGGGCATTTTAGGGAGTAGGAATTGGGTTTAGGCCTTGAGGCTACATGGCATGCTCAAGAAATAGGGAGGCGTCAGGCATGGCTCTGACCCAGGACATGTGCCTGGGCATGGGAGCGGGCTGCAGGCTGCAATGCAGGGAGGGATGGGAGACAGAGAGCAAAGCTGCACAGGGCTCAGACTGCCCAGTAAAGGAACAGTTTTATTTCTAAATCACATTTTTATGAATTGAGTAAGTCTAAGTTTTCCAGGATTGCTACCTTTCAGGTGTAACAATTGGAAGTGCACTGGATTGCAATCAGAGCAAACTTTAAATTTGAGCTGTATCATTCACCAGATGAATAACTTTGGAAGTCACTCAACCTTTCTGATACTAGGTTTTCTCCTATGTGAAAATGTGGTTTGTGAGGTTTAAGATAGAAGAGACAGGTGAAGGCACCAAGGCCACTGCCCAACCTCTAGTAGGTGTTCAGTAAAGGTTAGCTCCTCCTCCTCCCTGCCTTCATTTCCTTTCCTCCCCTCCCCATAGGACGCCTTTGAGGAAGCCTGCATTTCATTAACATCACTGAGTTCTCAAGCCCGATTGCTTATTTTTTTCTCATACTTTATCCCAGTGATTCTCAAACCTGAGGGAACATCAGAGTTGCCTGTAGGTGACTTGTAAAAAAAAGATTGGTGCCCCCCACCTCCAAGTTTTGAATCCGTAGGTCTTGGTGGAGCCTGAGAATCTGCATTTCTAACAAGTTTCCATATGCTACTAGTATGGGGACCACATTTTGAGAGTCTCTACTTTTTCTCATTTTGTTCTGGGGCAGATCCTGTCAGAAGCTTCCCTAACAGCCATCCTTTCTGCCCCTTAACAGAGTCCTGAGTTGTTCTGGTAGCACAGAAAAATTTTTCGATTTGGGTGTTAGTTTTTTTTCTATCTGAGTGCCAAAAGATGAATAATAATGGGTCTAAACCAGCCATGGTAATCTCAGTTCTCTTGGCCATTAATTGACCTGAGAGTGAGCAAGTGACCCACTATGTCTAAAGAGATGTGATGGAGAATTAGCTAATAAAGACTCACAATGATAAGGGCTGCCCTCACTCCTTTCTCATGAATGTGTACGTGATGGTAAAGCTACAGTAGCCATCTTGTGATGGAGATGACAACCATGAGGAAGAGAACCAAAATGGCAAGGATGTTATGCAGAAATACTGAAATAATCTGGGTCCCGAGAGCCGTCACTGGGCTTCACGCCTGGATCGCGCACCTCCAGACTTGTTCTTATGTGAGAAAAATACAGTCTTTTGTGTTGAAGCCGTTATAATCCTTTTTGGTTTGTTATTTGCAGCCAAACACATTCCCAACTGATGCAAACTATTGTCGTTCTGTGACGTTGGTAGAGTAGGTAATATTGACCCTATTTTATAGGTAAAGACACTGAGGCTCAGAAAAATGAAGTTAACACAAAGTGTCATTGTAGAGCTTAGATTCCGACCCAAGTGTCCTGATTTTAAGTCTTTGATATTTTCCACTGACTCATAGCTCAGCCAGTCTAATTATTTCTTTTTATGCACACACGTCCACACATGAGTATGTATACATATTTAACCTTGGGACTTTGATATGACTTTTTGTAATGGACATGCTTGCATTTATTTAGATTTTGTTCCATACAGAAAGAAGTAGTTCAGATTAGCCTGATGTCCTAACTTACAGACATGAGCTTCAGTTATATTCCTTAATTTTTGAAGGTTTTAAAATTCTAATTAAACAGAAATGGAACAATACTAGAAATCTTTCAGAAAATGCAAATGGACCCAGACTCCTTTATAAACCAATTCCAGTCTGACTTTGATATATCTTCTTTGCCCACCCACCCATTCATCATACTTGGGCCTTCCGAGCTCTGCTGCCTCAGGCTGTCATGCTCAGTGCAAATTTATGGAGAGGCCAGTGCCCCATCACACTAACATATATGTCTACTACCCTTGCCTGGTTAGGGCATTGGGCCACAGTCCTCTGAATCCCTAGCAAAGACTGAAATCCTATTCTTTACTAAGTCTTGGATCAGAATTAGGTATTTATGATGGAACCTAAATTACTTACCATCACTAACAATATTTTCTTTAGTATATGAAGAAGTATTATTATCTCAGTTAAGTTTCCCTAGTAGCTCACTCATTTGTTCATTCATTTATTTGGCAAATTTTTACTGAATGTCTTATGTGCTACAGTGATATCAATGCCATCCCTCTCTATTTACACAGTTACTTATTCATAATTTATAAAGCACTTTCATAGCATTAGGGGTTGGGAAGGGAGTTACAGAGGAGAGCAAAATCAGTGCATACTGATAAAATACTTATCTCACTGTTCCTATAGGTATTTGTTAATATATTTATGTGTACATGTACATATATGTTTTATTTGTTTTTTATCACTGTTAAATGTTAACATAGTTATGTAGATATGGCCATATATGTTATTGTTTGCATCTTATTACTATTTTTCTGGCTGGGGATCTTGACCCCCCCATCTTATCATTTTTTTAGTGTTATTATTAGTAGCAAGGTAAGGAATTAATTTGATATACTGTCTTCCCTTCTATTAAGATAGAAGAAATTGATAAGTCCCTGTCTGCTCTGAGATTTGTTTGTACTGCTGCTATCAGCCACCTGGCTTCTTATTGTCCTTCATTAACTATTTAAGTAATTAATTCCACCTGCATTTACTGAGCAGCGTCCATCTAAATTTGACCCTTTGGAGAATGTCAGAAATATGTCATAAGGGGCTCATCATACAATAAAAAAGATAAGACATGTACAAATAAATATAACACAGCAATCAAATGATAAGTATAATAGGAAAAGACTAGATAGGAGACCAAGGAGAGAGAGAGAAGACTTCTGGCAGGAGAATCGAAGAAGGCTTCATGTAGAGGGAACTATGCCCTGGACTGTCAGAGATGCAGCAGGATTCGGGTACTTTCACTAATCGGAGATTATAGAATAAAATACGGAGAAAGATCTCTCTTCATTCTGTGCCTGAGAGGCCAACAAACCCACCTGATGAGACTGGGACAATACTTACCAACTATGTCAAATCCTGCTACATCAACGCAAAAGGACTGTCCCAGATATTGGGATTTGTCTGGAATAGTTCTTGCACCAAACAGCTCATCTGCAGAGGCTTGACAATCTTTTGTGTAGAGCTTTGGGTGAGATGATTCACACCTTTGCAGGAAGGGGGTTGACTGGTACACTCCTACCTTCTCAGGAATGGAACAAGCTGAATTAGCTGGCACTTGGAAAGTGTCTGTAGATTCTTGGCTCAGAAAGTGTTTGGCATGCATTTATATAATGGTGTTTCTTTTCCTATAGCACAAATAAATGACAGCAGGAGGAGGAGGAGGGGTGATCAGACAGCAAAATAGTGCTTGATACTTCAAACCAGCTTCTCTGAGTTATTCAAATATACAGCGTGCTCCCCCACCCCAAGTTACGAGCAGCTGAATTGAATTAAAAAAAACAGTCCCTCTGTTGCTGCGACCTGGCCTGCCAAATTCTCAGCTGGCGTGAGTTTTTATAGCTCTGTTATAAACCCCTGAAAAGTGAGGCATATAATGGAAACATTGACATAACCTGAATGCCTAGGAGCGGCTTGTGCCACTCTAATTATCCTTACATCTCATTGGCCCGTTTCTCTCCTCCGCTGGCAGAACCTCCTGCAGCGGCTCTGCTTGGCTGTCCTGAGGGCTGGAGGTTTGAAGCTGGGGTTTGCTGGGGAATAATGAGATAGTGTCTGCTGGTGGGAAACCCCCTGTTCCATACATACCAGCCCCTCCCTTTTGCCTTCCTTCCCTTGTTCTCCCCTTGCACTACCTCCCCCAACACCCCACCACCCACCCTCCCAAAAAGGCAGAACAGTTCAGTTGGTTGTAAAAATTAATGAGTTCAGATACAGACTTGCCTTATTCCGGTCCAGCTGCGTAACCAGGGCGATTTCGACCAGCATTCTAGACGCTGACATCAGCTCCACACCCCGGCACAATGCTGCTCTGTTTGATCTCAGAAACAGATCAGGCTCCTGGGCTTTATACATCCTGCTTCCTCCCTACGTAAATTCATTTTATTACCCACCAGGAGAGCGCATCTCAACTGCTCTCTCCCCGGGCCGCCAATACCAGAGGATCAGGCCCTACAGCTGACTCTTCTTTGACCAGCTGGACACTTTGATCCAGTTTTCCTGGTCGCCTTTGAGGCCAACGCCCCCGCCCCCACCCCCAGGCATTGACAACTGAGGGAGGATGATGGTGATGATGACGTCACCACTTTCCATTTGCCCAGCACTTCACAATTTCTGATGAGTTTCTGTGTTCCTGTCACCCGTGACCACCCTGGGAGGTGGAGGTGCTACACCCATTTTGCAGATGGAGAAAGTCTGGTAGAGCTGGTGAGTGGCAAGACTAGGAATGGGTCACAGGGTTCTGGACTCATTCTGTGCATCCAGGGTGTTTGCCTCTTGGTGCAGGCACCAGGCAAGGTAGATTTAGTTTCTGCTGGTGACCAGAGCTGGAAGAAAGCTCTGCGGAGTCACTTTCTGTCAGGCTAAAGGAGAAGGAAAATGACGAATCTATTGTAGGCCTTCAAAAGTGTACCATGGTGTTTTGAATCTGTCACTGCGGTGCCCCAGCCCCTTCTACCGAATGCCTTTTCAGCCAGCCCAAGAATATTTACTTCCCACCAGTACCAGACAGACATCTTGCTACTGTGGTTCCAGAAGCACAGCCCCCAAAATGTTTTATAAGCAGTTCCCTAAAGAGATTTCAGCAGAAGCTGCTAAAACAGTGGCAAAGCTCTTTAGAAATAAAACATAGAACTATGGACAGGGAAGAAATATTAGCAGGGATGAGGAGAACAGGGTTCTGTTTTAGTTTCCTTGGGCTGCTGTACCAAGTACCACAGACTGGGTGGCTTAAGCAATAGGAATTTATTCTGTCACAGTTCTGGAGGCTGGATGTCTAAAACCAAGATGTCAGCAGGGACATGCTCCCTCTGAGACTCTGGGTAGAATCCTTCCTTGCCTCTTCCTGGCTTCTAGTAGTGGCCATCAACTCCTGGTGTTCCTTGGTTTGCAGCTGCAGCACTCCAGTCTCTGCCTCTGTCATTACATGGCGTTCTCCCTGCGTGTCTGTGCCTTCACGTGGTGCTTTCCTTTTCTTATAAGGACACCAATCATATTGGATTAGGGTCCACCCTACGTTAAAATGAAGTCATACTTGACTGGTGGTGGTGGTAGTGGGGGGGGGCCCTAATCCAATGACTAGTGCCCTTAGAAGACAAGGACATATAATGTTGATTACATTGATGTGATTATATTACAAAGATCCTATTTCCAAATAAGGTCACATTCATAGGCTCTGGGACTAGGACTTCAACATGTCTTTTTCGGAAACAATTTAATCCATTACATGGTCTTATGTTTCTTTCATAGTTGTCTAAGTGCTTGTTTGTACTCAGAAGCTAGGGAATTGGATTGGTTCCTAAACAGCCATTGACAGTGGTGTTAAGAGTTCCTTAAACTTGTTCAAATTTTCACTAAAGTGTTTTCACACATAACCTCATTCAATCTGCACAGCATAGGTGGAAATGGCAAGCAATTATGATCCCATTTTATAGGTGGAGACATGGAATTGAGGAGAGGGATGGCATTTGCTTAAGGCTACCAGCACAGCAGGGGTGGCGCTGGGACTATATATCACTAGGAGTTCCTACACCCCGGCCATGGTTCTTCTCACAGAGCACGAGAAAGGCTCAGAGCTTCCCACCGGGAAGCAGATGTTGGTTTGCAGGTTCCAAAGCCCACATTCATTCCATTCCATCTTTCTTTGGTGGACTTTGCATGTGATTCAGCCCTCACCTTGGTCCTTGCTGAAGCCACTTCTCAGAAGCCTCCTGGAGCTCAGAGGCGTCATGAGCAGGACTCACAAACCTGGATGTCCTCATTCTGCACCGTGTGCTCCACTCTTGGGCTCATGCCTCAGCATTTGCACATAGCCAGGCTCCTTTAAAGTTGCCGAAACTTATGTTTATCATCATCTTTCATCAATTTTGTTTTTCTGTGTCCCTTTCTTTGGTAGAGTACATAAACTCAGCATTTTAGCTTTTGAGAGAGATTTGCTGTGCAGTCTCATAGTTCTTTAGCAGCTTAAAATGTATTGTTTTTTGGGTCTCTCTGTGCCAGTCACAACATTCACTGTGGGAAGCATCGGGACACCAGTTACACTAATGTTTATTTGATTTTAGGGGGCTTTAAGACATTCCTGGGACCACAGAGATTATAAATATTCTGTCTCTTATCCCCAGAAGCTACTAAAATATTCTAGAGATGACCATGTTTCAGCATCTAAGCTACTTGTTTCAGATTGCTTCTTGCATCCAGAAATGGCTTCCATCCACAGCCTTCCATGAGCCACAGTAATGGTTCTGAAATGGTAACAACATGGTCCCTTGCTCACTGAAGCCCTTTCTGCCCTGAGTTTGGACACACATCGCTGTTTTCTGCCAAGGCTCTGATTTACAAGATGCTATATGAGTTTTGTGTTTAATACACATGGCTGGCTGCCCTCAATGCACAAGACTTGCTGGTATTATTTTTCACACGATTAGATGCATTACATTTATGTTATACATTTATTGTTCAGGTACACAGGCAATCCTCACTTGCACAGTACCATGCTAACTAAAACACATGCATATTGGAACCATGTGATAACTGCAAGTGAAACACAGTTCTGATATACACAAATTTCAGTGAACACAGTATAGTGCAAAGTGATGACCATCTGTAGTTGCTTTTCAATGAACTTTGGATAAAGAATGTGACTACAACAGTTCTCCTTTCTTAAACAAATAGTGCCCACTGGGTACAAGGTGCCCTGCTTGTCTGTGTGCTGAAAGACAACTGACACAGCCCCCACAGTAGGGCAACATAGTAGGAGAGGTCAGATTACATATGGAAATGACTGGACAAGGACAAAGACTGCTGAATATGGTAAGAGATGAGGTGTTACAGGAGCTCAGAGGGAATGTGGTCGTTTTTTACTGGAGGCAGGAGAATCAGAGAAAGCTTATGGAGTTGTTAACAATTGCCTTGGGCTTTGGGAGAGGAGTGGATTTTAGAAATACAGAAGAGGGAGGTGGGAGGTGGGCATTCCAGGCTGAGCCAACAACATGAGAAAAGCATAGGGGTGACAAATTCTGAGCCCCTGAATTAGGAAATTTTAAATGATGACCAATGGGTGATACTGACCTAAGGGGGAACCTCGGCTTCTAAAGTCCACACACCAAAGGTGGTTGGTGATAATCATTCATGGGTGTTATCACTTTTATTGCCTTGTTTGATTCCCAGAACAAATCAGTGAAGGAAAAAGACTAGATGCATGTCCCCGTTTTATAGATGTAGAAGCAGAAACTCAAAAGGCAAAGAGTTGTGCAAGCCTGCATGACTAGCAGGGGACTAAGCAAGAAGAAGAATACACATTGCTGTGGCTAAATCCACTCCTTTTCCTACTGGACCACACTGAGAATATGGTGCTCTGACAATTGTATTTGATCTATTGTAAATTTTTCAGCTTTGCACAATTTTGTTTACGGATAAAATAAAAATTATCATAGCTAATCACTGCCTAAGGAAACGTGCATTGAGGAAAAAAAACAAGGAAATCAACATAGACCTGTCTAATGGCTTTGTGTTTTATTGCTTACTTATTTCCTCTATACTTAGTTTTAGCTAGAAATTAATGTTGATTGGATTTTGGAAAACTGTTCCTCACAGAATATTTTCAGTTGTGGGGGAGAAAAAAAGAATGCTACTACCAGTAAGGGGGGTTTTCACCGTGGCGCCGAGCTGTCTTCCATTTTGGGTGGATTTTCCTTTTGTTTAGCCAGTAATTACTGCAGTACTGCCATCCTGGGCTCCTCCAGGCACAAGAGCTGAAGGGTCCCCTAAAGAATATCGCCCCCATGCCTGAGCTCTTCCATCCTCTCAAGTTTACCACAAGCATCACAAAGAAGCCTCCCCATCAATCACTTTCTGACAGATCAGCACGGGTTTAATCCCAATCAGAGTATCAGAGAGCAGCAAGATGGGGCTGTCAGGAGGCCCACCCTGGCTGGTCTGAAGCCTTTGACCAAGTAAACACAATCTGAAAGGCTGGAGCTTGAAAGTAAAACTGTAAATGATCCCATCTGTGACTCTTGGCTGATTATTCCTCTGGGGTGGACCAAAGAGGGGGAAACCAGAAGAGAGGGTCTCTCTGTGCTTTAAACAAAATATCGTTACACTTCTAGCATCTTCCTTGTTTTGGGTATTTTCCAAGTGAAAGTTCATTAGGGAGACACAAAAGCACGTTCTACTAATATCCATCAAAGAGGGGTTCAGTTTCAAAGCACATAAGAAATACAATAGCATTGAAGCAAACTACATGAAAAAGATCTTATGCCCCTAGAAGCAAAAGAGAAGTGGGGACTGGTGACTTGGGTTTTTTTTTTTTTTTTTTTTAAGCAAATCTTTATTTAGAACAAAATAAGTGAGTCCCAGGAAAATTAGTATCTCCTGGGCACTCTCTTATTTACATGGGACAGCATGAACTAAACATTCTGGAATGTTTGTAAATGTTTGGGTTTCCTTTCTCATATTTTCTCCTGTTGGCAGTAAACCTGAAGGGTTCAGAGTTTCTCAAACACGGTTCTTACCCACAGTGATGACTGTTATTAACATGTATTGATCTAGAGGATATACAGAAACAGGATTAAGTGCAGATTGGGAGCCCAGGGATTAGGTCTGCTGGTGAATAGAAGGTAAACAGGGGATGTCTGAGAGGTAGGGAGCGGGAGGGGCTCATCAGAGGTCTGGGCTTGGGAACAGGGTGGCTTTGTGTCTGTCCTCAAGCCAGGGAATGGGCCCAGACGCTGGTGAGCATTAGTCAGTTCCCTGTCTTGGTTGCTAGTTTGGTCTGGGGCCAGAATGTCCCTTCCTTAGGCTGTCTAGGTGTGTTGGGTAGGTCCCAGGATGACAGGCCCCTCTGCAGGGAGAGGGGAGCTTTCCCCCACATCAAGCATTTTGCTGAGGAAACCCTATCTGATCTCTCACTCAGAAAAGCTCCTTTGGGGAATTTCAGAAGGATCTGTCTCCCTCGGCTGCCCCTGGGAAGGAGTGAATGTTTTTAATGCTTTAATCTTGTGTGCTGTAAATCTCTCCAAAATATTTCCTTCAAAATAATGCTTTGGGTGAACATAAGTGAGAAACTCTAACTCCTCAAGAGAAAATATACCACAAGAATTCAAGTGTTAGCCAGCCCCAGGTAACATTGACCCTGGGTTTCCAGCAGTAAGCAGGCCAAGATGGGCCCATTGTCAACCTGCTTCTGAGGCCACACCCAAGCCCACCCGGTCTGTCTGGAGCTCAGGGTTTCTCAACCCTGGCACCATTGGTCTTCTCAGCAGCAGTGCAGGGACATGGGGGGAGAGATTATACAGCTCACTGACAGCATAGTAGTTATCACAGGCTTTGAAAACAAAGATATGGGTTGAGACCCCTGTTTCAGTTGCTCAGTTTTCTCATCTGTGAAATGGAGATAATATCACCCCACTGAAAGAGTAGCTGTGAGGACTAAACGTGGTGGCATGTGCAAGTGGTTCCTCGTCACAGGGCCTGGCCCTCTGTGAGTGAAAACTGAATGGAAGCTTCATTAATTCCTACTGTGGGCTTTTCAGAGAAGTGTGTGGATGGGGACATTAATATTTAGGAATCACCCACTCAACGCTACACATCCTGTGATTATTGCTTACATGAGCATAGGGAGAATAGAGCCATTGATCCCCCAGTTGTGATACCAGCTGTTGACTCAAGGTGATGCTGACACCTGTCACCGGGAGCTGAGCATGGAAAGAGTGAATGTCACTTGTCCCTTCTTCTTGGTGCTAATGCAAAAAGGCTGAAATGTGCTATTTTCTAGTGACTTCTTTATTTGTTCTTAACTGATGTAGACACTGTGACTTGCTTTGGCAGCTGAGATTATAGCTTCATGTCTATGAAGAGAAAGACTTTTCTCTTACGGCCGGGACTTGGCTCTCACCAGGTCTGTTGCTGAGCAGCCAAGCTTCTCCCCAGCCTCTGCCCCCAACCACCAGCATCTCTTCACAGCCTTCCTCACTCAGGATTCAGCCTCTCACAGACTGAGTGAGAAATCCTAGATTATTCTGTTGCGCAACTCAGGTAAAGTGGAAATTGGTAGAAAAGGTAAGTGGGTTCCATAGAGAGAAAGAGACAGGCAGATAACTATTTATGGATTCATCCCACAGTCATTCGCTCGGTACATGCCACCTGCCAGCTATTGTGCTTGGGCTGAAGTTAAAAAGATGAACAATTCTCAGCCTCTGCCCTCAGAAATACAGTGGCTGCTTCTTGTTCTGGGTGCTGGTTAAAATTTGAAAATATTTAACAGGTTGCATGCTTAAGATTTGGGTGGTTTTTGATGTATGTTATTCCTAATAAAATTTTCTTTGTTTGTTTTGTTTTTTAAGTACAGACCCCAAAACAGATGATTCTAAGTGCTAGATGCAGATAAGCCCAGGGAATTGTGGGAGAGCAAGAGGGCAGGTAGCATGTTTTATACTTCAGAGAAGGCTTCCCAGAGGGTTGAGTGGGGTTCCTGGCAGAGGTTCCAGCATGAGCAGAGGCAGGGAGGAGAGAAGCCCTGTGGTGTGGGCAGGCCCATGTTGTGAAGAGCCCCATGTTGCTGGAGCATACACTGCCAGGCAGGACACAATGAGCCCAGAGATCGGAGAAGGAGGCAGGGACTTCATGTCTATGAGGTTGAGCTTTATCTTGTGAGCAGTGGAGAGCCCTGCGTGTGTTTCAGCCAAAGAGAGGAAGTGGGCAGATCTGCATTTTAGACAAAAGTGTCTAAATGAGCCAACCAAGTGAGGTTGGCTCAAGACCAGGGGCAGTTCTGAAGCCATTGCCATTTTCCAGATGAGAGATGGGTGAGAGTTTGAAGTAAGATACAAGTTTTTACATGTAGAGACTTCCAGTCAAGATGACAGAATAGACAGTCCCCAGCGTCACTTCCTCCCACAAATCAACCAGTTTACAACTATAAAAAAGCAATAACAGCCAAGCTAGGGCTGCTAGAGCTCAGGGGAAGAGGAGGAAAGACCTACAGAGTGCATGAAGGTGGGAGAAGCCATGATGAGAGAAAGAAAAAAATGTTCCAACCATTTCAAGCCCCAGCTGCTTCAAGGCCGGAGCTGCTGAGCACACAGAGTAGGAGCTGGCAAAAGCCCCAGCTATGTCCTTCGGATGAAGTTGCTTGGTGGCATCAGGGGAGAAGAGGGCCTTGGTGGCCCTCAGGCCAGCAAGACCACTAATAGGGTTCCCGTGGATCAACATAGGAGCGAGGAGCCACAACAATTGAAAAAAAGAAGCCCCTAGAGGCTGGTGAGTCATTGCAAGGGCCTGGTGCATGGCCTGTCCTATGGGAAATGTTTGGAGCATGGGAGGTGGGGGAGATGGGCCTACAGGGAGAACACTGGGGCACAGCAAAGGCAGCTGATCTGCCCCACAATCAGTGTAGGACCACTCAGAGGAGACTGGTCAGGAATACAGAATCGCAGGGGGTGCAGTTTGATGAAAAGAATCAGGCCCAGACCAGAGTTTCTATACAACCCATGTGCACTGGATCTCACAAGAGCCAGAAGTACCTATAAAGTCAACCATTAAAACCTAAGCTGCACAAAAAGCCTTTCCTAGGGAATCAACAGCAAAGCAGCAATTGAGCTCAAACACAGAGCTCAAGTTCTCATCCCCAAAGGAAATTTCCCCATTTTAGGAGTAAGCAAAGGATAACAAATTAGTTCCTGCGCAGAGTTTAAGTGGTGGAAACAGCAAATAACCCAACACAGAAGTGAGAGAAAAAACAAAGTACCCACAACCAGAGACAAAGTTTGATATTAACTAGTAAAGGTCTCATTTCACCAAAGAACACCTGTAATACCTAGAAGGACCGGAAGTCCCCTGGGCTACCAAGCCAGAAAGAGGGGAGGGCTGGGGGTCTCAGCAATGCCTCCCAACATCCACAACCAGTCCTGAGGGTGGGGCCAAGGGCCTCAGTCATGCCCCCGCAACAATCACAACCAGTCCCGTGATGACCACCGAGCCACCACAGGAAGTGCCCAGCGCTTGCCTGAGCTGGTGTGGTGGGGGACTGAGGGCCCTGGTCAAGCCCCCATGACACGCGCAAGCAGCCCAGGTGATGACCACAGAGTCACTGCAGGAAGTGCCCCAGGCTCCCCCAAGCTGCGGTGGTGGGGGACTGAGGGGCTTGGCGAAGCCCCACCACCACCTGCAACCAGCCCAGCCCATTGACGACCACTGAGCCACAGCGAGAAGGGCCCCAGGTTCCCAAGCTGGGGATGTAGGAGGCAAGGGCTTTTGCCACACACCCCTGACATCTGCACCCAGCCCAGCAATGACAAAGCCACTGCTGGAAGCCCCCTGGTCTCCCCTGTGGGAATGAGGGGGGTGCCACAGGCCTCAATCCTGCCCCTCGTCCTTCCTCCTCCTTCCATCCCATTTCCTTCCCCTTTCCCCCTCCCCCTCCTTCCTAACTGCTCTGCAACATCATAGAATGTAAAAAAAATTAAAAATTAAAAATAAAGTTAAATTTAAAAAAAAGTTTTTACACGTATTACGGACACACACACACACACACACACACACACACACACACTTCTCCAAAGGCCACGATGGAAGATTTTCATGTATTATTCTACAGAAAAGCCCAAGTGAGCTTGGTAGACACAAAAGTAGGATTGTTCAAGAGAAACTCCTCTGTCTTAAAAAAAAAAAAAAAAAAAACACAAACTTTCGCTATCAGGAGATTTCAGGCATGAGCTCAACGCCTCCGATGTCACATATAAGCAGCACACATCTCTTATCTTTTGTGTTCTTGTTTTTGGAGAAATTCGTGAGGAAGTAATTCTTCCTTATTCTTTCAGGGATTTCTTTTCTGCTTATCTCTTTGAAATATTTTCTGTTATCGACTTTTCTGGCGAGACTCTAGTCTGGGGAGTGAACATGCCAGCTTAGCTCATCTTTTCCACCTTTAGCTATTTGCTTCTTTTCTGTATGTTCCAGAAGAAACTCCCAAGCAGCAAAACTGATGAAGAGACTATCTACTCCCCATAACCCCAGATTGACTGATGTGTTTTCTCACGTCCTGTTCATAATGGGAGGCTGAAAGCTGAAGCCATCCATTCCAGAACAGTGGCTGGGTGCCTGCTGTGGGCAGGCTGTCGTAGAGGTGTTGACGATGCCTCGATTCTGGGTGGGGGCTTAGTTTGCAGATGCCAAAAGGAGTCTCATCAGTTGCAGGAGATTTGGGAGGGTGGGGACTCCAAAGACTGAGAATATTCTTTAATGCCTGTATACCAGGTGGGAGAGAGAAGGAGAAGGTGGTGACAAGTACATGTGGTCATCTATCCAGACTCTCATGTTTCAAAGGAACATTGATTTCATGGTCCCCAAGGAGAGGAGTAAATAATGAGGTATTGTCTGAGTCAGGTTATTTCCTGTTGGAGGCTGAAATTGTGCAGTGTTAGAAGATGTGGGTTCGAGGTCTGTATGAGCCACCTGTGAGGAGTGTGGCTTTGGGCAAGTTACCTCACCTCTCAAAGACCCATTTTCTCTTTCTAAAAATGGGAATAATAGGGCCTTTTTGCCTTTATAGGTTGTGTGATATTGGGAGTGAAAATATTTTGGACCCTGAAAACTGCATTTTGAAAATAATGGTTTAGTATGAGAATTTTCTCCTGAGCGTTAACCAAAGCACAGCTGAAACCATTTTGATTACAATAAAGGGGTTTGGAGAAATAAGGAAAAAGTATGCAGAGTGCTCCTTCAGTAGGGCGGGAGTCTGTAATGTCTTGATTATCCATTCCAGAGAGATCTATGGCAAATGCTTGCCTGCTTCTTCTGGGCTCTCAGCACTTTTTTCCCCCCTATCTCTCTCTTCCTTTGCGGAGTTTTACAAACTAATTTTTATTCCAGGCATGGCAAAAACCCACTGGAAAGTGGGAAAGTGGAAGCTGAGGCACAGCAATATTGAAGGGAGAGCACTGGCCTCAGTGCCACCATGTGGGCTTGGGTGTCAGCTTTGCCCTTCACTGCCTGAGGATACCTGGCTAGGTCTCTTCACCTCACTGGGCCCCAGTTTCCAATGCATATATTGGTTAGACTATTATTAAGGTCCTTCCAAGCACTTAAAATGGATTCTGTACTGTCCCAAAGCATCTAGTCAATAATACCTTCCAGGGGCTGAAGGGCCCTGTGTTGCTGAAGTGACTGGGTTACTGGTGCAGTAACCCCTAACTACTGGGTTACTCATGACAGTAGTTAGGAGTTGACATTACTGTGCCAAGTCCCTGGTTCTCGTTCCTCACGATGGCATTATGGAATGGACGTGCCACAGCCGCTGCTTGGTGGCTCAGCTTTCCCGGCATGAAGACATGTGCAGGGTACATACAAATGCCATATTTTCCACCCATCACAACTCTCAGGAGGCAGCAAGGAAAGAGGCTTGGGAGGGGAGGAGTCACTCTACATGGACAACCAGGGCAAGGGTGGTGGGAAGAGGGGTCACTTGTAAAGTAGCAGGCCACCAACTGAGACCTACTGAGGGATGAGCACATTACTCAGAGGGTGGGTCCAGTTCCCATTTTAGACCCAAAGTAAACTCACCAGGCCCTGTTGTAGTTGGCTAATGGCAATCCCCAAACCGCAGGCTCCAGAGATATGAGCCAGTGTTCCAGGAGAAGCCACCCACAGGAGAGGGGAGGACAGAGGGAGAAAGCCTGGCCCAGGGTCCTGCATGTTTGGGACTGATTGCTTCAGATGCAGGGTTATTTCACCCTCCAGTTCAGGGGCCAATACTAAGACCTCAAGCAAAACCTAATCCACATTCACAGATGCTCACATGGGCAGGGAGTTGAGCTTGCTCTCCCCAAAGTCAACATCAAAAGAACCGAGGGAGTCATAGGGTCACTTGGAAGTTCTTCATTCTGTTTTTTATCCAAGCTCAGAAAGTCCGGCACACCACTTGGGAGGCTTGGTTTGGATAGCTCTCTGAGCCCCTGGTCAGATCGCTATCTTTCAACTAAAACACAGGGTTAGCTGAATTTTCTTCCTAACTTCTTTTCCAACGATTATCTTGGCATATTATCTGTAACATTTCCTTCAGAGAGTTCCTCCACATTAGGGGAAAAAAAAGTTCAGCGTATTCTGTGAATGACTGGGTTGAAAATCGAATCTCAAATCTGTCAAGGTGTGTGAAGATTTGAGTGACTCATGAGCATGAGCTGCACAGACAAAGACCTCCTGGGGATGCCATGGCCAAGAGAGAAAACACCAGAGGTTAATGCAGAACTGGATGCCTTTGCAACCTGTAAAATCTGAAAGGGAACTTGACAAGTCACCTGCTCAATCACTTGCCCTAAGTGAAGGTCATACTTGAATCTTCAGTCTTCAGACCCTGTGGTCCTTGAATGCACATACAGAAAATACACACTTGTATGCAATACTGCACCCTTGCCCATAACCTGCTGCAGTTAAGAGTTGAATTCCCAGTTTGCTGGGCTAGACTTAGAGATCCAGCAAAAGGGACTCTTGAGGAGGAAAAAGGAATTCCACACTGGTGAGGTTAGGACTGCAGTCCTTAGAGTGAGATGGGTTTGTGGAGACAGACTGCTTCTGACACTCAGAGGTGGAGTTGCTTGATGCGTCCAGGGGGAAATGGTTCAGAAGCCCTGAAGACTGCGACAGACGCGTGTGGGGCTGGGATCTGCGTAGCGCTGTGGGTTTTACTTTCTGCGCATCCCCGCGGTCTCTTACATCCACAGCCGAGGGAACTCTAGTTGCTCTATTCTCCACCCATCTCTGAAAACTTTCCTCCTCTGATGCTACTTCAAAGCTCCCTGGGAACGCCAAGTTGCCAATTAAGCCTCTTTGAGGCAGGTTCTCATTCCTTCCCCACTAATTGAAATGTTACTCCTTTTACTAAACCCATAAACCACCCAAACACAACGGTCTTCCTCATTTGCATTGTAACAATGTCCCTAATGTGCTTCCAAGAGCTTTACGTAAAGGCGAACCTTTCTCCTCTCCCTTGTATGAACGGTCAAAAGCAATTCCGAGGCAAAGGCCTTCATTTCCATCCCTATACAGCTGCTCATTAGCTAAGGTGGAATAAATTCCTTTTATTCTGGATTCATTTCCCAGGATGATAATGTCTTTTTGGTCTCGGGCCACTGTTCCCAAACTAGGCCTTAATTGCTGATAGTAATTGAGTTAATACATATTTACAGCTGGGTAAGGTTAAAGAAGTCTCCTGTAGTTTTATTTGAGGCATTTTATTTAACCTGCAATAAAATCATTAACAAGTTGTTCAGGGTTCATTCTCTCCGTCCTTTATCTTGTCTCTGCCCCTTGGGAAAGTTGGGTGAAGGCAGATGGCTTTGGCATGAGACCAGTTCTCAGGCTGCAGAGACTGGGGAGACAGAGCCTCACCTCGCCACCTCCAGGTCCTCCACTGAGAGAGCAGGGCCTCTCCTTGGTGAAAGCAGATAGCCCGGGGCACTGTGTGCAGCTCTCCCAGGCACCCAGCCAAGGAGAACAGGCAGGCGGGATGATGAAATCCCATCAAAGCCACAGGGCTGGGCCAGGCTCCTGAATCAGCTCACACCAGTAGCTCGAGCCCAAAGTGGCCCACAGGCTGGGCACTGAGCCGAGGTGTCAGCAATGTGATGGGCCCGGCCACTGGTGCCCACCCAGAAAAAGGGGCTGAAACAGGGCAGGAGAAGGGACCAAGGGCTGAGGGCAATGCCAGGGAGAGCCAGGGAGTTTCCAGACTTCACCCTGGGAGGCCAGACAGCTTGCTGGTGAAAAGTCAGTTTCTCGAAACTTCTCTCTCTCCCTCTCATAAACAACAGGTAGAAATGTAGAGGCCCTCTTCGCTGTGGGGTTCCAGGCTTCTTTGTCACATTGGAGTGAAACTGGCTTACCACAAAAGGAATTGGCTTGAGTCAACCTGTGGGTCTGAGTGCCCCCGGGAGCCTGGAACTCACTTCCTCTCACTTGCCTTGCCGGGGCCTCTGGCTACTTTTCTTTGTGGTCTATCCAGAAGGAGCAAGACCTGAGGAATGCACCAGACTGTGGCAGAGGCAGCTGGCAGTTCCCTAGTATCCATGTTGTCATAGATTTCCTGGATACACAACTAAACTATATTTTCTGGCCCCCTTCCAGTCAGATGTGGCCATGTGACAGAGTCTCAGCTAATGGAGTTGGGGGATGGAGCTGACCCTCTGGGCAACTTTTGAAGCCAAAGGTTAAAAGAGCTTCGGTCAGCTCAAAAATTTAAATCATTGGTGGAGAACAGCCGTCCTATCCATCCTATGAATGAGCATGAGATAAATGCTTGTGGGGTATAAACCACTGTGCACTTCTGGGACTATCTGTTGTAGCAGGGAATCTACTACACAGCCTGAAGTACACAGCACCATGCATTGGGGCTGCTGCCTTTGCTTAGAATGTGCATCCGCTGAGGCCTCTCCATGCATCCCTGAACACCCAGCTCAAGTTTTGGCCCCACTGTAAAGCCTTCCAATAGGCAGAGGAAACACAAACCTAGCCTCACCCTATCATTATTCCTGGTCTCCTACCAGAGCCACTTTGCCTTTAGGCAGATTGAGCCAAGCAGGAATCTGGTATGTGGCCAACAGAGTAAGATCTGGAAACTTGGCTTTAAGGCCAAAAGCCTCAAAACCGTGGGCAGCTCCTCAGAGACACTGATCTCATAAATCATTGTTTCTGAATTCAAGCTCAGGGGCCCTGGATGAGGAGGAGAAACACTAAGCCAATTTCTGGGGCGACACAGCATGTTACAGATGAAGAGACTGAGGCCCAAGGCAGGGCAGAGGCAGAATCAGTACCCTGCCTCCTGACTCTCAGCCCTGTGCCCCTTAATTGCCTTGTTTAAACCTGATGATAAAAGCAGAGCAGATGACACGTGCTGTTGTCAAGTCTCCCCTTGCATCTCTTGGTCCATGTTTAGAATTATTCATCCTTTTTAATACACCAAGATGTGCACTGTTTCAGTGTTCTCAAATACTATTCCATAGTGCCTTCCTGTTCTATGAGCATTTCACATGTTAAGTTCCTGCTGCTGACACTCCCAACGTGAGTGTATTGGGAAGAGCCGACATGTCCAGGGTTGATGATTTGAGAGAGGTTTGGTGATTTGCACAAGGCTGTACAAGATGTGGTCTATTTCTTCTGATTCTAACTCTGATCTTCTTCCACTGAGGAGTCTGCTATCAAAATGAGAAATTTCTCTTTTTCTAAGTCACAAAAGAAAGTGATACCAGGGTGCAGTTTGGGAGTATATTCTGTAATTTAAAACTCAATCAACCACATTTTCTCTTATTATCTCCCAATGCACAGGCTTATTTTCTATTGTTAATTTTTTTGAGTCTGGAGGAATGCTAGGCAAAATTTGAAATCTGACCTAACCTATGGGTTGATCTGGGTTTCCAGAGCACAGTCCCCCCACCTCCTGTCAGCATTTTTCCTGATTATTGGAGCTTGTTCACAACCCATGTTTTTTGCTCTCACATCCTTCCTTTCAGGAAGCCACATGGGATCAGAGTCAGGAGGGACCCTTAAGCCCACATAGTCCAATCCTTGTTCTCTACTGGAGGCCATAAGCAAGCTGGTTGTCCTGACTCTTCAGAAGAAAGTCCTTTACGGGAGAACAAGGGAGATGGAGTACAGCTCGGTTAATGTCTCCATAAAGGAGAAGAGGAACAAGCATTTTCTTTAAATCCCATAGCCTGGAGCAAGGAGGAGGAAGCTGCCCACGTTCACTGTTTTCCTTTGTAAAATGTGTTGCATGCCACCTTGTCTACAATTCGTTTATGAAATTGTCACCTTTTTGGAATGCTGGTGTCTGCTTTCCCCTGGGAGGGCTCTCTGCATCCTTCTGATTCATCCCTTCTGCTTTGTCAGCAGTTCTTTTTCAGCTTGGTGAGTGTGTATATAGGGGAACGGTGGTAAGGTGTGCATGTGTCGTGGGCAGGGTGACAGTCACTTAAACATGGGCAACAGAGGAGGAAAAGGAGGCGTTGACAGGTTGGAGCTGGGAGTGCCCACCAACAGCCATTCTTTAGTACGAGGCTACTTCAAAAAGTTCGTGGAAAATAAAATCAAATAGTAATACAAGTCTTCCCATGAACTTTTTGAAGACCCCTTCATGTTCACTGTATGCTTAGTACAATGAAGGGACTTGCTTCATGTATTCATACTTTATAATCCACTAGGTGTTTTTTGCATTTGGTATCTTTTTTGATCCTTAAAAAAAGTCTTTGGAAAGTAGAGAACTGGAGAGAAAGAGTTAACATATTGGGGAGTCTACAATATTCTTGGCAACAGTGCTTCTCATTTTCACATAGATATGAGAAAATGCTTGCAATCCCCGAGAACACTATGAGACAAGTAACCACATCTTCACTGCCATGGCGAGAAGATCTGTGCTGAGAGCAGTGACTTGTCTAAGATTTCCTGACCAGCAAGTGGCAGAGGCAGGATTCGAACTCAGAGCTGAGTCAAAGTCAGATTTCTTTCCATATCATCACACTGCCTCCCTAAGTACATGGAACTGTTAGCAAAGAACAGCAATTATCCCCAATTCGTAGCTTGAGAAAAACGAGTCTATAAGTCTCAGAGAAGCATAAATTTCTATAGTTTCTAATCATAAAATAGTGACTGAAACCCCCCAACCTGTGCTAAGTGAAATGGCAGGTACAGGGGGACTCCAAAGTATGGCCTCACCCTCACGATAGCAGCCATCAGTGGTGGACTAAGACTGACACTTGTGCCCCAGCAGGGGATGGTGTAGAGTGAGCATGTGACCAAGGGCGAGGCTGGTGATGTGAATGATGAGGATGGAAGAATCCAAGGTGGTAATCAGTAGTGAGCCAGATGTCATCCTGTTGGCAGTGGGCCATGGGTCCTCTGACAACATTTATCAGAATCTCCTGCCAACTGGAAATAAGAAAACCCAAATCAACAGCAGACAAACATTTTGCAGTAATTGCATCTCCTTAACAAGGGCAGGGCTATCTCGCTTTGGAGAATGAAGCTGGAGCTGGTGTAATGGCTGGTGAGATCTTCTGATCACAATGGCCTGCCTCTCCCCTTAATGTTACCTCCGAAAGGAACAGGGAATAAACACCCTTGTAAGACAGTTGGTCTCATTTTGTGGATGTGAATTCAATGATTCACAGCTCCATTCTACTCATCCTGGGCCTGTCTTAAGTTTTAAAAACTAATTCTCTCTGCATTAATCTGAAAAGACCCTTCAAACAAAAGCTCAACATCTGAGCCTATTTACTGAGTGTGCAGCTGTGTCAATTGGCCGAGACAAAGCGAGGCTTCCTGGTCAGCCCACAATGGGCTGCAGGTAGTCTTACAAACAGAGAAACACAAGGCAGGGGCCTTCTAAGGAGGAAGAGCTGGAGCGGAGGGGTCAAGAGAAAAGGAGAGCTCCCCCACCCCCACCCTCACCAGCACACAAGTGGGGACTGAAAGATATGATCTGTAAGCCCATCAATTAAGGCTATTAAAAAGGTAATTAGCCCTCTCCCGTGGAAACCAAGGACAGAGATGTGAAAAGGGGGAAATTCATTTCCCTGTGGTTACATTTTAATGTGACCAGCACACTTTAATAATGAAGGGAGGTGCTGTTGTTGAGAATATTACTTGATTTGTCTTAATGGGAAGGTGGCATCGAGTCAGTGAAAGACCTATCTTATAATAAAAATACTATTTTTTATTCTTGAAAAATATTTTTTCAAATCAAGTGGCCAGATTTTGGAGGCTAAAGAAGAGTTGAGTCATTTCCTTTCTAGTTTTTTTTCCTGAAACAAATCGTGGCAGGAAATGAAATCTGCAAATGTCAACAATGAACAATTTGTCTTGGATTCTGATAAGCGTGACCGGCACTCAGCCAGTGAGTGCACCGGTCAGTCCTATATAGGATCCGAACCCGCGGCGGGAGCGTCGCTGCGCTGCCAGCGCAGCACTCTACCAAGTGCGCCACAGGCTCGGCCCCAGAATTAGTATTTCTGTTCGCTCTCTTTTCAAACACACATGGGTATTTTGGTAATAAAGCCCAAGAGAGACCGAAATGAATAGAAGAAAGCCCTTTCTCATAATGAGATTCAAAGGTATCTGTTGAAATGGATCTAACGTGTATGATGAATGTACTTATGCATATTTAAATCGTGTGTGTGTGTGTGTGTGTGTGTGTGTGTGTGTGTGTGTGTGTGTGTATGTGTGGCTCAGTAGATGGGTAGGTGGGTGTGTATGCATGTCTGCATGTAAAGGATAATTTAATTTTGTTTTGCTTTCTCTACCCTCTCATAATCTCCTTTTCTTTCACTCCTCCTCCCCACTTTTTTGAGGTAAAACGTGCATGTGCTGAGATGCACAGATCTCAAGTGTACAGTTGGATGTATTATATTCTGTTAATCCACACAACAATCAAGATATACAACACTTACGTCACCTGAGAAATCTCCTGCCCCATCAAGTCAATACCCACCCCCAGGCAATTACTATTTTTACTTTTATAGATTAGTTTTGCCTGTTCTTGAATTTCATATAAATGATATCATATGGTATAAATTCTTTTGTATGTGACATCTTTCACTCAAAATAGTATTTTTTGAGATACATCAGTGATGTTCATTGAGTGTGTTAGTAGTTCACTCTCTTTTATTTACAAGTAGTATTTCACTGTATGACTATACCACAATGTATACATTCTGTGTTAATGGACATTTGGGTTGTTTCCAGTTTTGGACAATTATAAATAAAGCTGCTGTAAACCTTCTTGTATAAGACTTTTTGTAGGCATTTGTTTTAATTTCCCTTGGGTAATTACCTAGGAGTAAAAGTGCTGACTCACAGGTTAGGTGTAGATTTCACTTTTTAAGAAACTACCAAACAGTGCTCTGAAGTGGTTCTGCGGCCTTACACTTCCAACAACAATGTAATGAGAATTTGAGGAGTTACAAATTCTTTCAAACATTTGGTGTGGTCAGTCTTTTTTAACAGTAGCTGTTCTAATGGGTATAAAGTGGCAATCTCATTGTGGTTTTAATTTGTATTTCTCTGATGACTAATGATGTTGGATACTTTTTCATGTGGTTATTATTTGCATATCTTCTTTTACGAAGTTTCTCTTTTTCCCACTTTTTATTAGTTTGCCTTATTATTAATTTGTAGGTATTCTTTAAATATTCTGGGTAAAAGTCTTCTAATATATGGGTATTGCAAATACTTTCTCTTGGTTTGTGGCTTTCATTTTCGTTTTCTCAATAGTATCTTTTTGATGAAAAAAAGTTTATTATTTTTATAAAGTCAGACTTTTCAAAATTTTATTTATGATGAATGCTTTTTGTGTCCTAAGAAATCTCTGTCTAACCCAAGGTTGTGAAGACATTCTTCTATGCTTTCTTCCAGCAGATATATAATTTCAGCTTTTTTGATTAAATCTATAATTCATCTCAAATTAATATTTTGTTATGATGTGAGGTAAGGGTTGAAGTTTATCCTTTTCCAAATATTTATGCAGTAGTTCCATCACCATTTGATGAAGACTTTCCTTTCCCTATTGAATTGCTCGGATGCTTTTGTCATAGATCAATTGATTGTATACCTGTGGATCTATTTCTGAACTCTCTGTTCTATTTTTCGTCTATCTTTATGCCAAATACCACATTACTGTGATTGTTGTATATATTTAATGCCTTATAATCAGATAGTGTGGGTACTTTAATCTTGTTCTTCTTTCAAAAAATTGTTTTGGCCATGCTAGGTCTTTTGCATTTTTATGTAAATTTTAGAATCGACTTGTGAATTTCTACAAAAAGTTTGTTAAGATTTCGATTGGTTGTGTTGAATCTGTAGATCAGTTTGGTAAGAGGCAGAACTAATATCTTAACAATATTAAGCCTTTCAGTTAATGAATATGATATATCTTTCTACCCATTTGTTTTCTTTTTATTTTTAGCAGTATTTTATATATATATATATTATATATTTATATATATATAATATATATATTTATATATATATAAATATATATATTATATATTATATATATATTTTTTATATATAATATATAATATATATAATATTTATATATAATATATATATTTTATATAATATATATATATATATATATATTTTTTTTTTCTTTTTTGGTCAGATGGTTGGTCCAGGTATCTGAACCCTTGACTTTGGTGTTATAACACCATGCTCAGCCCTATTTTATATTTTTTATTGTAGAGGTTTTGCACATCTTACTCCTTAATATTTTATATTTTTTGATGCCTTTGTAGATGGTGTTTTGAAAATTATATTCTCTAATTGTTTGTTGTTCGTACATAAAAATAGAGTTAATATTTGCAATTTGACCTTGTAGCTTGCTATGTTTCTAAATCAATATTTAGTTCTACTAGTGTCTTTGTAGACCTCTTAGAATTTTCTCTATATATGTTCATGTCATTTGCAAATAAAGAAAGTTTCCCTTTTTGTCCAATCTTTGTGCTTTTTATTCTACCTTATTGCACTGGCTAGGCTCTGCAGTGCAGTGCTGAATAGGCAGTTTTCATTACTGGTGGTTCACCGTTATCTTGTGGAGGCTGTGTTAAGAATGTTTAGGGTAGTTCCATTCAGTTTTGTTCTTTGGACATAGTTCTTATTCTATGGCATGGTCTTTTCTCCTAAGGTGTGGAAAGTCTGCAGTCTCATATGAGTGTGCAAAGTGCTCACCAAGGTGTCTCCCCACTGCTTGGCTGGAACTCCAAAGTCTCTCAACACTGAGGACCTTGGGAATCTCTATTTAGATTTTATCCCCATCAAATCTGTTCTCTGTTAGGCCTAGTGGAGTTTTACTCCACACGTACAGCCCTGCTGTCAGCCAAGTACCCTGAGGGATTCTCTAATGTAAATTCTGGCCACCTTCTTGAACTGTTACCTCTTCTCTGGTACCCTGCCCTGCAGATTCCATGGCTCCAGCATCCGCAAACTCCTATCTTCTCCCTCCTCAACTAAACGTGCTCACCATATTCTGTTGGGGTCCACCTCTTTGCACTATGATCTTGTAACTTTCCCCAAGCAGAAAGCCAGGTGGCATGTAGGGCTAACTTCCTGGGTTTCTCTTCTGTCTAGGATCACAGTTCTGCTTTCTATTATGCAACCCCTGAAAAGAATTGCTTCATATATTTTTGTCCTGTTTAGCATTGCTTGTGGTGGGAAGGTGCCTCTGATACCAGTTTACTCCATCATGGCCAAAAATAAAATTTCACCTGCACATACATTTGTCAAAACAGGTTTCCATACCAAGAACATACTTATGCCTTCTCCTTCACCTCTCATGTGCTTAGCAGAGGGCAAAAATCATATCTCAATGAGTTCAGAAAAATCACTGGATGATTCTTACAGCACTTGCCTTCCAACGCCTTCAAAAAACAAACAAGCAAACAGCATATTTTCTGAAAATTTAAGCCAGTCCTTTATAGTCTTTTGTAAACCAGCATCTCCCAGTCTGTGTTCTTTTTTTTTTTTAATTGAATCATAATTGATTATACATATTTTTGGGATTCAATGTTGACATATGTTGATCAAGTCAATATTACTAGTATGTATATTGTTACAAATTGTACTTATTCTTTATGCCCCTTGTCCCATCTCTTCCTCCACTCCCACCACTGATAACCCTACATTTCTTCTCTCCCACTGAAAGAGTAATGGTTACTCTGTTGATTTGTTGCCAAGTTGATCTGTCCAATGCTGAAAGGTGCGTTCAGGTCCCCCAATATTGTCGTAGAGCAAATGCTTCTTCTGTCACTCTGGAATGGGCTTTGTGGAGAGAGACATCCTATTCTTTTCTTTGGTCTCTGCTGGTGACTTCCTTGTATCAATGCACTCCAATGGCTGCATGGATGGTGGACCATCTGTGTGGTGGTTGTGATGTCTAGCCAGTTTTACGGCAGCTGTGGTTACTGTGGTGGCTGTGGTGGGCCACCCACATGGAAGTGATGTTTTGGGCATGCTCCTTGGTGCTGGCGGTGTGCCTGTGTGTGTGTGTGTGTGTGTGTGTGTGTGTGTGTGGAGGAAGGTCCAATCCCTGGCTCCATGCCCTGGGCCCCTGAGGCGCTGGTGGTGTGCCTGGGCTGGAACTTATTTTTTGTCCTTTACTTACTTCTAACATGGGGGAACTTCCTGTGGGAACCAGTACTTGAGCTGTGTTATTGAGCTAAATTGCTGCTTTGCTGCTATTCCCCTAGGGAGGACTTTTGTGCAGCTCAGGGTTCAATGGTTGACCTTATAGGTACTTCGGGCTCTCCAGAGAACCAGGTGCACCTCAGTTGTGTAGAAACTCTGATCTGGGCCTAAATCTTTTCATCAAACTGTATCCCATGTAATTCTGCATTCCTGTCCAGTCTCCTCTGAGTGGTCCTGCACTGATTGGGGGGCAAATCGGCTGTCCTTGCTGTGTCCCAGTGCTCTCCTAGTGAGCCCATCTCTCCCACTGCCTGTGCTCCAAACACTTCCCATGGGACAGGCCCCACACAGGTTCCTTGTGATGAATCACTGGCCTCTGAATGGTTCTGCTTTTTCAGCTGTTCTGGCTCCTCATTCCTATGTGGGTCCATGGGAACCCCACTAGTGGTCTTGCTGTTCTGGGGGCCACCAAGGCCCTCTTCTCCCCTGCCACCTCCAAGCAACTCCATCTGAAGGGCACAGTTGTGGCTTCTGCTGGCTCCTGCTCCATGTGCTCAGCAGCTCCAGCCTTAAAGAAGCCACGGCCCAAAACACTCTGAGCAGTTTTTTCTTTCTCTCATCATGACTTCTCCCCTTTGAACTCCATAGGTCTCTCCTCCTCGTCCCCTTAGCTCCAGTGGCCCCAGCTTGTCTGTTGTTGCATTTTTATAGTTGTAAATTGGTTGATTTGTGGGAGAGAATGATTCTGTGGACTGTCTATTCTATCATCTCAACCAGAACTCCCCCAGTCTGTGTTCTGAGGAATGCTAGCTCCATAAGAAGTTAAATAATAATCTGGGTATTTAGGGTTCTCTTATCAAATACTTTTGGGAAATGTTGTGTCTGATTTTTCTTGCTGGAGAGTCACACGCACATTAACACAATAAAGACTCACATGTTCTGTTGATAATTTTCATCAACTCAATGTTTCCCAAACATCTTCTTCAGGGAATTTTCATTAATATTGTAAATATTTGCTCTTTAAGTTAATGTATTATCTAACCTCTTATCTATTTTCCCCAAAGTTTTGAAAAAATACTATTCAGAAGGCAAAAAAAGAGCTTTGAGTTTTGACAAAGTGGTCAAAATCAAGGCTGCTGATATGGTATTTAAACTGAGCATTTTTGGTAGAGCATTTAAAGAGATAATTTAAATCTCCTCAGCAATCTATGCATCTGTGTCACACATCCCAAATGTGCAAAAAAGATGTTACAGGAAAATAAACTTTTTCTTTTAAAATGGATGGACTCAGATCAGCATATTTGTTTTTTAAAGCCCTAGAAATCTGAAAGTATAGTGCTTGCCCATAAAATATTACCTTCAAAAGTATTTTATATATACTATGTTTTTAAGATAATAATCCACATATATAATTTTTATTAATCATTTATGAACCCCACTAAAATACTTTTGGAAGCATTTTCCTGCTCAAACAACTTTTTAACACCAAATGACATCACGTCTGTTGGTATATATTGTTCTGTTAATGAAAAGCAGGAAAGCTTGCCATTCCTCCACAAAGCAACTGCTGAAAAGTTTGTCATTGTCCTCTCTAAAATTAAGCACCTGGAAAACGAGAGTGCAATGAAACCCCAAAACATAGCTCTGAGGGAGTCAACTGGACTTAAAAGCCTCTCTCTGGGGGAATTGCCTCAGGTGTAGCAAGAAGTATGGCCCACAAATCTGGGGGACTCAGGGGCCCTGCAAGGCTGAGCCACAGCGAGAGGCCTTTGGTTGTAGAGTATTTCCAGGAGGAGGTGCTCTTGCCGAGTTCCTTTGCTCCCAGCATGCTGTCTACCTGCCTTTGCCTTCTTGCTGCTCTCTTCTGGCTCTACATTCTGACTTGCAGCCAGAAGCAAAGTTGATGCGTACTTAATCATTCAATCCATTAATTTGTTCAGTTATTCATTTGTTAACACAACTGATTTATTGAGGGCCAGTTATGTACCAGGCACTACACCAGACATGCTAGGAAGCAGTGTCGGACAAAACCCAGTCACTGCCCTCATGGAGTTTACATTCTAGTGAGGACGAGGAATCAAGTCATATAGTAAGAAGTGCTGCAGGGAAGAATAAGTCACAGTAAGAGGCCAGACAGGGGTTGGAGGGATAGGATGTTGCATAGGGTGATTAGGAAGGTTTTCTCTAAGGTGGTAGCATTTGTGCAGTGATGAGAAAGAGAGGATGAGTCAAGAAGCATTCATGGGAAGAAGTTTCCAGGCAGAGGGAACAGTAAGTGTGGGGGGTTATGGGGTGGGGCTTTTGGCTGAATCCAGCAGCTCCTAGACACTGAATGGGTACATCAGACTCACCTGGGAAGCTTAAGAAATAAATCATAATTTCGGCCTTCACAATCTCAGAGCCTGAGTCAGTAAACAAGGCGTGGGGCCTGAGAAACTTGATTGTTAGAAAAACTTCCCAAAAGGTTTTAATGCTTAGCCCAGTTTAGGAAACTTTGATCTAATCAATGACCTAATTCTGCAGATGAAATAATGAAGGTCTAGGGCCGGCCCCGTGGGTCACTTGGGAGAGTGCGGCGCTGGTAGTGCCGAGGCCATGGGTTCGGCTCCTATATAGGGATGGCCAGTGCGCTCACTGGCTAAGCGTGGTGCAGATGACACCGTGCCAAGGGTTGTGATCCCCTTACTGGTCAAAAAAAAAAAAAAGAAAAAGAAATAATGGAGGTCTAGGGAAAGGAAGTGACTTAGCTTCTGGTCACAGAGTTAAACAGTGATAGAGCCAGGCCTAGAAACCATGTTCCCACATTCCTGCTAGTGCTCTTTCTCTCCAACCCTGCAGTCTTGTCCCCTGTCCTGCCCTCCACTCCCTCCCACAACAGGAATGGCTACCAGAAATGTTTTTCTTCTAATAATAGTTCTGATTGTTGTTGTTATTGCTATAAATGCTAACTACCATTCATTGAGTATTTGCTTAATTCCACACATTGTTCTATGTGCTTGCTCATCTAAGCCTCACAATAACCTTATGAGAGTGTCATGCTGATTATTCAAACTTTACAGATGAGGAAGCTGATGGTGGAGAGGTTAAGCAACTTGCCCAAGGTCACACAGCTGGCAAACAATGGAGCCAGGCCATCTTGCTGCAGAGGTTATGATGCTGGAGTTTGCTGTATTGTTGCCTCATGCTGACCCGGGTGAGAACTCTGGGAAGGTCATTGTTGCTCCTCTTGACTTGCATCAGCAGGAACTCTAGTTCCTCATCCTGTACACATTCCAGTGATGCTGGCCATATGGTTACATAGGCAGCTGGGAGTGTACCTGAAGTCATTGGTATGCGAGTTCAGGCAGTGGAGTCTGTCTCTTTGGAAAGCAACTGTGGTTTGAACATGACTTATTTACCTTTTAGAAACTTCAGGTGATTCAGGGTTCCTTTTAGTGATTTTTGAAATCAGGCTCTGCTGAGAGCCAAGCTGGTGTGCTTGCTGCATATTCATGGCAAAGCTTGGCACGTCTTCTGAGTCATAGCTGTGTCCCAGTAATGCATTGCAGGACTTCTTCCCTGAGGCCGGGACAACTGGTTATGCCATGTCCCTCACTGTACGGGACCCTGAAAGCAAGGGCTAAAGATGAAGACAGTATAATTCCTGTCTCTAGGAGCTCATAAATAATTAGAACTCATAGCAGAAAGTAGAATCAGCCCATCGGAGTGCTAAAGTATAGGGGCCATGGTAGTTCAGAGCAGCTTGTACCACCTGAGAAGAACAGGAATGATTTCGTTGGATCTGGGCCTTGATTTGACAGGTGGAGATAAGGGAAGTAAACTCTAGGAGGAAAGAACAGCCTTGGCAAAATCACAGAGGTGTGACATGACATGTCAGTTTTGTGGAAGGGAGACAAATACAAGGGTAAAATATATATATATATATGTATAGATATCATTATGTCTATAGCTAGTATATTTCTTCAAGCTAGGAGTTCAAGGTGAGGTAGATTCCGTGATGTATCTTTACTAGCTTTTCAGTGCATTATCTTCCAAATACTCAGACCAATAGCACAGAACACACACTGTTGGGATCCTTGTCAAATAGAATAGAGAGTGTGCTGTGGATTGATTGAATTATATCTCCCAAGGTTCATTTATTAGAAACTTAATCCCCACTGTAACTGTTGAGGGTGGGAAATCCTATTATGGTAATTGAAAGGTGGTGCCTTGGAGAGGTGATTAGAGTGTTGGACCATGCCATAGTGAATGGATTAAAAACAGTGGTCAGTGCCATGTTTCAGAGGGCTTTAAAAGAAGAGAGAGGAGAGGCTGTCCTCTCTGCTTTCTCTGCTCCACCATTTTTGCAATGTGATGCTCTGCTGTCACTATCGCCACTACCGAGACCCTCACCAGATGTGTTCGCCGGACTTTGGATTACCTAGCTTCTGAAAGCATAGTGATAAATTTTATTTTCTTTATAAATTACCCAGTTCCGTGTATTTTGTTATAAGCAACAGAAATGATCTAATATAAAGTGCATGTTCACTAATTGCTGTAATTCTCCTCAAAATACCATGGTGGTATTTTATTCTCATTATTCTTTATGGATTAATAACAGATTTATGATGGGAGTACAAAAGAAGGGCATTGGACAGGAGACTGAGCCCAGGTGACCTCTTGAATCCCTTCCAGCCCTGATGTGCTGCGCTTACATTGCTTAGTCTTCTGTGAAGCTCTGTCACTGAGATAAGGTACTGCGGGTCCCTCCCAGTATTAAGGCATTTAGAAAATAATTGTCTATTTCACACCAGTTCCTGTAGAAAGGATGAAAGAGAGGCAAAGACCTTGAAACTTCAAAGTCAGCTATAAAGACAGGGTCAAGCACCACTAAGACCTAAGGGTGCACTGGAACTGGCTTATAACCAGCTCATGAGAGTCAGCTGTCAAATTTTTAGAAATTTTGTGAGCCAGTTGTTAAATATAGGCATTATTAAAATTAAATTATATAAATTTACAACTAAATAAATTATATTTTTGAAGAGAGCAGCCTGGGGTTTGAGGCAAGGAGCTAAGGGCAGCCCCCTCTGCCTGGAAGCAGGCAAGAGAGCATGCCCAGGGTCCCATGCAGGAGTCAAGGCCAGAACCCCCTGCCCAGAAGCAGGCAAGAGAGCATGCTGAAAATACCACTTCCATGTGGATGGCCTACCACAGCCATGGCTACTGCAGAAGTGGCTCAACATCACAGCAGTAGCCACAGCCACCATGCACGTAGCACACCAGACACCCGATTGCATTGACACAAGAGTCACTAGTGGAGACCAGAAAAAGAAGAGGATGTCTCTCTCCTGAAAGCCCACTCCAGAGTAATAGAAGAAGCAACTACTATACCAGATGACCAGACATCAACATGCGAATATTAGAAATACAAAGACCCAAGAAAATATGACACCACCAGAAGAATACAGTAATTCTCAAATACCAGACTCTATGGAGCAGAAAACCCTTGAAATGATTGAAAAGGAATTCTGAACAACAATCTGAAGGAAACTAACTGAGATACAAGAAGACTCAGACAACATAATGAAATGAGAAATAAAATCCAAGATGGAAAGATTCACTCAATGAAATAAAAAAACACAACTGAGAGCTTAGGCAGAAGTCTAGGACAAGTAGAAGAAAGAATTTCTGATCTTGAAGATAGTCCTTTTGAAATAATCCAGGCAGACAATAAAAAGGAGAAAAAGAATTTTAAGAAACTGAAGAAAACCGAAGAGAGCTAGCAGACAATCTTAGGTACACAAGTATCCAAATCATGGGTGTTGCAGAAGAGGATGAGAAAGGAAAAGGTATGGAAAACCTATTCAATGGAATAATAATGGAAAACTTTCCAGGTATAGGGAGAGACACAGACCTTCAGATCCAGGAGGCTCAAGGATTCCCAAACAATTCAATGCAAAAAGTCCTCTCCAAGACACATTATAGTCAAACTAGCAAAGCTCAAAGACAAAGAATCTTAAAAGAAGCAAGAGAAAATTCACCTATTAGGGAGTCCCTACCTGACCAACAGCAGATGTCTCAAAAGAAACTCTACAGACCAGAAGAAAATGGGATGATATATTCAAAATGCTAAAAGAAAAAAGCCGCCAACCAAGAGTACTATACCCAGCAAGGTTATCCTTCATAAATGAGGGAAAAGTAGTGTATTTTCCAGATAGACAAAAACCGTGGGAATTCATGACCATACGACCAGCCCTGCAAGAAATCTTCAAGGGAGTACTGTATCTGGAATCCAAAAAATGATAATTACTACCATGAATACACGAGAAAGAACAAAAACCACTGGCAGAACAAAAAATGCAAATAAGAAAGAGAAAGAAACTAAGTCTTTCCACCACAAGAAAAACCATAATAACAATGTAAAAATGCCCCTGCTTTATTTCTGATTTTAGTCATTTTGGTCTTCTCTCTTTTTCTCTTGGTCACTCTGGATAAAGGTTCGCAAATTTTTTTGATCTTTTTAAATAATCAACTATTGGTTTTATTGATTTCTCTGTTGTTTTTTAATTCCCCATTTCATATATTTCTGTTGTAATCTTTATTTCCTACTTACATTTGCTTTTGGCTTACTTTGCTCTTCTTTTTCTATTTTCTTAAGGTAGAAGTTTACATTACTGATTTGAGATTTTTTTATTTTTAATATAGGTGTTTACATGTGTAAATTTTCCTCTAAGCACTGCATCTTATTAATTTTGATATGCTGTACTTTGATTTTTATCTCAGAGTACTCTAATTTCCCTATGAGTTTTCTTTCTATCCATTGTTTATTTAGAAGAATGTTGGGTTTTTTCCCACACATTTTTGAATTCTCTAAATTTCCTTCTGTTATTGTGGTCAGAGAACATATTTTCTATGATCTTAGTCTTTTTAAATGTAAAAGAAATGGTAAAAAAAATAATAATTATATTTTTAAAAGGAAACAATATTCAAAACTCATTGCTTCCTAATTACTTTACTACATTTTACCATTACACATGCTCTTGAGGTTATTCATATGTATTATACCTGCATGGCAGATGGAGATACTACAAGTATACAATTGTGTCCATTTCTTTCCAACCCCGAATTCAGTGATGTCATGTTGGTAGCATGAAATCAGTTGTGTTGTGAGTATTTACACTATGGAAATGGGCAAGTGCTATAAATCAGGGAGTGATTAATTGTTTTGCTGATATCTATCTAGACTTAAGAAAGTGATGGAGACATAATTTATTTTATTTTACTTTTTATTGAAACATAATGGATTGTACATATCAATCAGATACAGCATTGAATATCATTACCTGTGTGCAATATGATGGAGAAATATTAATAATGCAGATCAAACTTAAGAGTATGTTGTGTTTATAGCCATTACATTTGAATAGCATAAAAAGTTGAAGAAATATTCTAGTACTCAAAAACTATTATCCAATTTAGCAAAGAAGTCTCTCACATCACTGATAAAGGTGTAAAGTTTCCACATGTCTTTATTGTTTCACTTTTGTCTTATTCATTAGTTTAAATGAAATTACCAATTAACATTTATGCTAGAACCATACTCGTTTGTCTGTTACCATAGATTTACATGTTCAAGATTTCAGCAGCAATCAATGAAAGCATTTTGAGAATCATTTGGCTATATAAAATTTACAATAAATAATATTGTGATGGTTAATTTTATGTGTCAATGTGATTGGGTTAAGGGATACTCAGATAGCTGATAAGACATTTTTTCTGGGTGTGTCTATGAGGGTATTTCTGAAAGAGATTAGCATTTAAGTCAATAGATGGAGTAAAGACTTGCCTTTGTCAGTGTGGGTGGGCATCATCCAATCTTTTTAAAATTAAATTAAATTTAATTTAATTTTATCAATATACAATGTGGTTGATTTTTGTGTCCCTTTACCAAATCCTCCCTCCCCCCTCCCTCTCCCCGCTCCCACCCATCAACATCTTATCTGTTCGCTTGTCTTAACAACTTCCAGGAATTGTGATTGTTCTGTCATCATCCAATCTTTTGAGGGCCTGCCTGAATAGAATGAAAATGAACAGAGGAAGAGCGAATTCTCCGTCTCTTCTTGAGCTGGGACGTCCATCTCTTCCTACCCTTGGACATCAAAGCTCCTGGTGCTTGGGCCTTTGGATGTTAGGACATACACTAGCAACCTCTGCCCCCATCCCTAGTACTCAAACCTTCAGTCTTGGACTGGGAGTTACAATGTCAGATGACCTGATTCTCAGATCTTCAGACTCACACTGAATTACACCTCTGGCCTTCTTTGCTCTCCAGCTTGCAGACAGCGTATCATGGGACTTCATGGCCTCCATAATCACAGGAGCCAATGCCCATAATAAATCTCTTCTCCTCTTATCTATTTATATACATTCTATTGGTTCTATTCCGGAGAAACTGACTAATACCGGTACTGTATTATGTTATTATTTTTAAATTGAATGCTATACATTCTTTAGATCAGTAAAATTTGTATCTATCTCTCTTTTCCCCAGAGATTCAGGTGTTAAAACTTTACCAGCACACCTCTGCTGAGACATTTATTCCCTGTAAGTTTACAAGGGGGAAAATGATTCTCTAACATTACACAAATCAATGGTCTCTGGAGAACATAACAGACTTGGTTTGGGTGCAGAGGTCTCCTGGGAGCTAATGAAGAGCAAATCACTTAATACACAATTGCATGAAGGTAGTTTGCTCCTTTATAAAACACTATGCACTTTATTCAAGGGGCTCGAGATGTTAGCAACAGCAGCTCCTCCCAAGAGCCTCCCAGGACGATGGTATTGGATGCTTTGCTCCCACCTCTTCCTAGTGACTAGCTCCAGGAGCAGAAGGTCTGGAGTTGGCACCTGCTAAATTCTCCCACGTTCATTTAAGCCAGCCACAGCAGCCATCTCGCTGGTCTTCAAGCATGCCTCTGAGCTTTGCACCTGTTGTTCTTTCTGCCTGGAATGGTCCACCCTGATACTCACATGATTTGTGTCTCCTTTATTCAGACGTCACCTCCCTAACCACCCAATCTAAGATATCACCTCCTCTTTCTCTCTTTCCTATCATACCTTGTTTTAGTTTCCTTCACAGGACCTATCACTACCTGATAGTATATATTTATTTATTATCTAACTCATCTACCAGTATGTAAGGCACAGATTTTTGACTGATTTTTTTTTTTACCTCAGAACCTCGAACAGCATTTGGCACAGAATAGACATTCAATAAATTTTGTTGAAACAATGAATGGGCTTGGCTCAGAGTTTCCTTTTGTCTAAGGGTTCTGTATCCCCTCCTGCTTTTACTCCATGGCCATGAGCCAGAATCAAACTGAGCTGTGTGAGGTCATCCTGCACAGATGACCTCTGGCCCAAGAGCAGGAAGCGCATCACCTTGCTGTCTCCCACAGACGGTGCCCTGCTTTGCCAAGGACTTACCCCAGTACAATCCTACTGGGCATGAGACTTTGGTGCTGGCGTGGCACCCAGTTGTATCCTCTTTCTGTTGAGTGTGTGTTGACAAACACATCCTATCTGCCATCTATAACTGGCTGTCCTTGTTTAATTTTCTGGAAGATGATGTCTCATGGCTTTGCTTTTGAATGTCACGTCTTTAACTTAAAGGGGAGGAAGGGGCAGAAAGAACAATGGCTGTTTAGAATTTCATCTTCCCAATTGTTTGGCCCAATAAATAGATAAATAAAAAAGGAGGTGGGGGAGAAAAGAAAGAAAAAGGGAGCCTGGGCCGATCTCTCCAGCTGTGGGTCCCTGATGGGCCTGGCTGACATGAGCCCAATTACGGTGGGGGACAGTGCACCTGTGAGGAGTTAATGAGAAAAATTCAGAAGCAGCTGCTCCCACAGGGGCTCCCATTAGGACCCCACAGAGGCAGAGCCGCCCCCTACTCCAGCAAATTCTAATGATGGGATTAATCTCAGCAGGTTGTATTTGGGGACACTCCACCTCTTTCTTAGTAGTAAGGAGTTAGAGGTAGCCTTCTTGTTCAGTTTCCTTAAGGCTTTCAGATTTTGAAACTGTTTCTGAGCATAATACTAAACAGGCATAAATAAAAATATAGGCAGAGGCGGGGGTGTATTTCCAGAAGGCTGCATTCAAAAGGAAGTCAGCATAAATCTTGCAGGAAAATCAGAGGCTGTTATTGATCATGAAGTTCAATCCCCTCACTTCGCAGATGGGGAGACTGAGACCCACTGAGGGCCTCTGTAGGGACACTCTCAGATCATCTAGGAAAATATGCATTGGGCAGGATGAATCACTTGTCTAGGGGTTGGTGTGGTATGGTGATGCAACTGTGGAATTCTGAGTGGGCTCAGGAGCCCAGTTCTGCCTGTGCTTCTTACTGATCGTGTGGGTTTGAGCAAACCCACCAGAACTTTCTGTCTTCCCAGTTTCCTTATCTGTAAAATGGGAACAGGATTGTGCCTGCTTGTCAGGATTCCTGTAAGGTTTAAATATATTCCTACAAATGATGCATTTAGAGAAATGTCTGGGACAAGACAGCCTTAAGCAAGGCTTATGATTATTACTCCTTTTCCAGTCCTCCTTCCATGGTCCCATTCCTAGGGATTGTGAGGTTAGGATCAGACTCAGATTTCAGAGCTGGGTGGTCTAATGACATTCACTTTAGTCCCACATGGTTATCTTGAGCATCTACTACATGCCAGGGGCTCTGCTAGGCTTTAGCTGTATGCCAATGTGAGAAAAAGGCCCATTCCTAAAAAGCCATGAGCCTCAGTTTGAGAGTCAGGGGACATGACTCCTCTAGTGCCAGTCACACCATCTCAGCAAGCTGCTTCATCTTGGTGATTCTCCGTGTCCTTCGCTCTCAGATGGAGAGGATGATTCCTACCCTGCCTCTTGGGATTTTGACAAGGATCAAGTGACATAGTACATGCAGAGGGTCTTTGACGACAGTGAAATGCTTCTACTAAGGCTATAGCGGGAATAAAGCGATCACTCACCTGAAGGATTTTGATGTGGACTGGATGTTAATAGTGTTGAAAGCAGGAAAGAGAAGAATCCTGGGGAAACCCACTGGATACCCAAGCAGCATAGCCAGAAGTCAGGAGAAGTTGGGCTTGAATCCCAGCTCTACTACTCACTTAGCCACATGATGTTACACAGGTCATCGTCCATAACTTGACATCATTCATAAACTCAGAATCTTAAGGGCTACCTCATAGCATGTTGTAAGGAGTGGATGAAATAATGTATGTGAAGGGCTCACAGCAGGGCCTGATAAACAGTGTTCCATATAAGGGCAGGCTGTGCTTTGGTGAAGTCAGCCTATTCTGGGGTCCAGCCCTTGTGGAGCCCCTGAGAGGATCCTGGTCACAGAGCCTATTGTCCAGGCAACTGATATGTTGATGAGAATTCCAATTCATCCATTTACTGGGTAGAATTGACCTCTCCTGGGGAGATATGGAAACTCATATTCCGCCCATCATTTCCCTGTAGGCACACTCCCTAAGGAAGACAATTGGAACCAGCTTCTTGCCTGGTAAGCAGAGTCTCAGGGCAAAAAGAGGTATTGAGGTGACTGCTTGTGTCTGAGGACATCATATCCTAATGGCCCTATGCATCCATCTCCATATGACACCCTCACCAGGGGCTGGGCAGAGCTGCCTGTAGCCAGAGCCCTTCTCCTGCTTACAAACGAAGCCAAATTCCAGTGTGCTGCCCTCCCTTTTCTATGTTGCTTTTTGCTGAGTTACTTCCCTTATTTCTTTACATAAGTTTGGGTCTTTGTCTTCACTTGCTCCTCGCCTGGCTATTTCTGCTTCTGGCCTTGACATCTTCTGGCTTTTTTTAAAACCCCATCTGCCTGATGTCACTCCATGTATTCATGTGCTGGTTTAGCTGTGTATAGCCTGCACATTGCTTGTTTGCCTCTCTGCAGGGCCCTCACTTTCATCGCCATGTTCATGGTCTTGATACTTCTTAATTTATGCAACAGCTTAGCAGCATCCTGTTTATCTCAGAATCAGTTCTTTGGTTGGCTGGAACACCTTGGTTTCCTACTGAACGAGTCATTTTTACCTGGAGTAAGTGCATGCTCTCTACACTCTGGGTTTGCATTTGGGGGCTGGGATTTTATTCTCACTTAGGCCGTCATTGCCTCTTCCCACACAGCCGACTGACATCAGGACACTCTGGTAAAAGCAGTGTTCTGATCCTGCCATTCCCTGGTCCAAATCCTTTCGTGGATCCCTGTTGCTTTTCTCATTAGGGTAGTCAAGGCCTAGGATCTGCACCTCACCTAGTTTTCCAAACTCAGTCTCCGTTTGTTCTCCACAAATACTCTTGACTGCATTTCGGTTGCATTGCTCAATGTTTTCCAGACTCCCCAAAACCTTCCTGTCTTCGTTCCCTTCTTCATGTTGTTCTCTCTGTTTGGAATAATCTCCCCAACAAAATGATGTTCAGGAGGGGTCTTGAACGCTGTAAGTGATTTCTCTGCCTGCTGGAGACCTGTCCTGAGCTTGTGAGACCCGTCTTGAACATCATTTTGTTCATAAAATCTCTAACTAGGTGAGATCTCCTACCTATTCTTATCCTCTAGCATGTGCATCTGTGCCCCTCCTTTGTTCTTCTTGACTTTATGATTGTTTCTGTAATTCACTCATTCATTCCAACCCCTGTATGACTGAAAGACCTTTGAGGATAAAGACTTGGTCTTCATTCTAGTTCCTTTCCCGTGCTGTGCACATGATACTCTCTCAGGAAATAGTGAAATAGAGCATTTGCGGCATCAAGCAGCCATTCTCCAAACATAGCTGCTACCTCTGCACTTTACAATTTTTGCTTCTAATTTCTTTCCAGGTTGCATGGACCTTACACAAACAAATGATTTTGGGGGTCATCAGCAAAAACCAATTTCAAGCATCACTTGAATAAGCTGCTGGATCAAAAAGCCACTTCTTGGATTGCTTTAAACATGCAATGATTCTTGCTCTGTCTGAATACCTGGAAACTCAAACCATGGTTGCTTGCAAATTGATGCCATTACGGCCATTCTTTGTACACTGATTATTCAAATAGAAGTCACGATGTGGTTTTGTCTCTGATCTGAGGACCAAACATGAATTTTCCAAACCTTTCTAACCAATCCCTGTTTAGGGGAAAAAAGGTAGAGGTTGGGTCATTTGTTCAAATAATTTGATTAGCTAACACACATTTTATAGTACCTAAAGGGTTGTTGAAAAGGAGTTTCCATCTTATCACTTGAGGTTGCATTCTTAAACCTGTAAAATAAACTAGTTATTAAGCATGTCTTTATATTTCTCCCGTGCCTTTAGATATACCTATTTCCAGACATGTTTTCAGGATGCATTTGGAGAGGCTGTGATGAAAAGATATTTTTGGTATGGTAGGAAGGCTGAGTCTCTTCACAATGACTTGGAAAAAAAGAATAAAATCTATTTTACATCAGCTGAATGTCTCTAATTGGGACTTGAAGACCAAACAATACCCTTCAATACAGCTGAGGCTTTGGTTTACCCCAAACCAATTAACTCAAATTATATAATTTTCCTCCCACCCCTACCCCCAAAGCTTGACTTGCTTATTTAGTAAAGAGGAGGATTAGTGCAAGCACTAAGGAGCCATTCTCTGGCTGCCTGGCACAAAATGTGAACTAGTTCTGGGACAGCCAGAAGCATCCTGGCTGGGAAGAAAGGAAAAAGGGGAGCTAAAGTCAAGCCGTCCCCTTGGTATGACTCTCCTTTCTTGGGATACAATGGAATTTAACATAAATATATTATTAGATTACCAGGCAGCAGAATGCATCCTAGCCTTTAAATGGAAATAAGCAATCTTTAGCCTAAACCTCTAAAAATGTGCGGTAGCTAATTAAGGCAACAAAGTCACGAGGTGATCAAACAAAACCAGGGAAATTTGAATAGTTATGGATGAATCTGAGCAGGTGTGTATGTGTGTGTGTGTTTATAGGAGCAAATAGTTGTGCTATGAATAGAGTTCATCTTATGTCTCTTTCCAAATGATTTATTAAGGCTGGGATAAGCATTGGACACATGATAAAATCATGTAACAATTCCAAACGCATATTTTTCAAATTAGAAAAAAACACAATGATTTTAAAAGGTGAAATACTACTATACACAATAACTGTATCACAAATACATTCAGTGAACTTCGTTGCCAAACAGTTTAATTTTTTTTCTGTTTTATATAGAGTATTGCATTGTGTGGTCCTTGTAACAAGATACCACATATTTGATTTAATCATTGTGAAATATAAATGAATTTAGAATAATTTAGTTTTAATAAGAAAGGATTTGATGGTATCTCAAGGCTGACATATTTCTTCAGAGAAGCCCTTTCTTGTATCTATTGGCCTTTGGGATCCTGACTTCTAAGTGCTGACCTTTCATTTGCCAAAAAGAGAAAACAAATAGTAGATATGCCTGAACATCTCTCTTCTTTTCTAAGCAGATAAAATACAGCACCAAACTTACCCTGGTATTTTCTCACACATTCTTTTCTGAAGGGACTTTGCCCTGGATACCATTGGCTCCTTCAACTATAAGAATCAAATGGTTTCATGTAACAGGCTTCCCTGGTATTCTAGGTCTAGGAGTTATCGTCCAAGTTTGAATTTTTGTTCATATGTCTGTCAAAAGGGAAAATATAGTGAAATTAAAGTTTGCTAGGAAGCTACAAGTCCATTTCCTACAGCTCCCACGAGAGAAGAAACATTTTGTCTTCTTTTGATGCCGCTATCTCTCTTGGATTTTCTGAGATCTATGATAAAGACTCTAGAGATTTGTTTATCAGTTTCCTTTGGGCCTCTTCTGTTGGTCATCTCTGTCTTTGAGGAGATGAGTTGTCATATTCAGGGACCATAGCCCCAGGAAAGGTATTCGGGTAAGAGCCAGAGTATGGATACCAATTAATATAAAGACAATAGACTTTCAAGTTCAAATTCTGAGATGAACATTAAATTATTTAGTCCATTCCGTCATTTTAAAGATGACGCCATGGCAGCCCAGGGAGGAAGATGACTTGTTCAAGGTCACATGGTGACTTAATGGTACAGCCCAACCAAAACTTGGTTCTCCTGACTCCATTGAAGAGTAGTCCCTGGCTATCAGTGCTGAACGCATCTTAATCATGGAAGCATCTCACTTGTTCTTCTGACTTTATAGATTGCTAATGGCAGGGGAACCTTATGACTTACAGGTTGCGTTTTCACTCTGCTGCCCCTGGCTGGACAGATTTGGCATCTGTGGTCTAAGCTCTAAGTCAGGAAAGTAGTCAGAGCCTTAGCAGTGCTTCTCCGCACTAGATGTATTAATTAACATAACATTGCTGCATCCATCTCTAAGCTTTAGCTGGCACACTGCTTTGTTCCTTACACCAAAATCAAGGCACCACTATGGTTTATTTTGAAAGTATCTTGAAAAGGATAATGTTTGACCACTCCTCTCCTTAGCTTTACCTCCATGTGCTGTGTGTAATGATCCAAAGAGAATCAATTGGACACTGCATTTTAAAGATAAGGATTGGGATTTTACTTCTGGGTAACCTGGTGACCCCAATCAATCTCTGTCTCTCAAGCCCTCTGAAGATTTGATGCTCCAGTCCGCAATTAAGTCTCAGCTTCCAAGAATGGCAACAGATGTTGCAATCCAAACACCTTTATTAACTATTTATCTTCGGATGTATATCAATGATCTCTTGGCCAACAGAAACAGTGGACTGCTCTTTAAGTGGAAAATCACACTTTCATCTTCAAGCTATTTTACTATGTAATCCCTTTGAGAAGACAAAGAGAGATACATTAAGGAAGTAGCTGACGATGTTTAATTGCTTTAAAAATCTGTCTTTTCCAGAAGTAGTTGTCATCTATTAGGTGAAAATATTGCTATTAAGTTGTATATCCCAGTTCCACAAAACATCAGATGGCATTTAGGGTAAGCAGATGATATAACAGAAGTGAAGATTTCAATGTTTGGTTTCCTTTTTTTCCTATAAAACTTGTGATTATGTTTCATTGGCCAGACTTTAGCCCTATTTGAACCAGTGCTTCAGCACCGTAACAGATAATCCTTACCACCCACCTGCGTTACAAGAATGTCAGCAGGATTATAAATGATGGTGGAGTCATTTAAACACTGAGAATGAAACACAAGGCCAAAATATTTTAAGTAGGACCCTGTGTAATCCTTTGTAATTGAACTCATCAAGGTTTTGTTCTACAGTTGAGCTCTTGCCTGGAGTTTATTGAGGTTATTCCATGGAGAGGAAAATAAACCATTGTGGGGTCAAGGAGGTTTCTTTTCCCTTGATTTAACTCACTGGTTAAACTTGCTAAATTCCTCTCCTGCAGGTAGGTGGAGTGGGCAGTCTTTTGCTTCAAGGGCAGGGGTGAATTCACAGAGAGATAATGAAGTTTAATCTTCCCAGTGTTCTCAATGCCATTTATCTTCATAAAATTTGCAAATATTGGATAGTTTAACCACGACTGGTGAAGAATGCTGCCTATTTCCACTCTGACTTCCCTTCCGTCATACTCCTCTCCCTTCCCCAGGGCTGTCGAGTGGGCTTAAAGTGGCCCCAGAGCAATTGTGCACTCGAGCTAAGGGGACCTTCGAGTGGGGTCCCCAATACTGTAGTTTGGACTTAGTGTGATAGATTTATGTGGTTTGCTGTCTCTTCCATGTACAATTATTTCCAGTGTTTCTGGTGTAGCAATGACTTCCAGGAATACTACCGCACTGTGCCGACTCGACTGCTGTAGTGGCACAGAGCTGCAGACCAAAGGTCCCATCAAGAATTAAACCAAACAGTGGGGGTCTGTGGGTAATGGAGGAGAAGCAAGGTTTGCAAGGTATGGAGCTGGAAGCCAGCCTGTGGAAAATGTGTCTGATCATTATATGTGAACAACTGCACATGGAGGAGCCTATTTCATGGACACCTGGACAGAGGAAGGTTCTCCCCTGTCAGGACTGTACTTAATAAAGCATTATTTATAATTGTACATGCACCACATGTTTTTTTCTTTTAAAATGGGAATTGTGTGAAATAGCATACATCAGAATTCCTGTGTTTATAGACAGACCTGTAAGAGTGCTACAAAAAAGAAAGTGAGAAATTGCTAGTTTTATGCATCCCAACTTTCAATAATAAAGAAAAAACCCCCAGTCTAGAGGAGTGAATTATCCTTCTATCATCTCTATAGAAAAATAATATAATAAAATCAATATCATATTAAGAGGCAATCAAAAAGTACCTAGTGAAAAATGTAGGTTAAAAAAAGTGTTATGGAGGGGTGTTAAGTTAATTACTAAAAATACAAAGTTATTTTTTGACTTTTAAGATGTTTATGGTATTTGACAGCTTTCTAAATATATATCTATGTTTGTACCTATTTTTTTATTTGTAATCTTTTTGTTTTCTTTCTCTCCCAAAAGGCCTACTAAATTGTATATTTTAGCCCTCACATAACATGGATCTGCCTCAGGTGGGGGTGGGGTGTCAGGCAGCACAACTTAATCCTTCATCAAAGAAGATTTGATTCAGAGGAGACCCATGGGGCCAGCTACATCCCTGCCCCTAGTCTCCCTCCACTCCCTCCCACCATGTTTACGGAAACAAAGGCTTTGAAGTGAAGCTCTCTTCTATGATCACACAGCCTGAGCATGGCAGAAACTGGACAAATCCATGCATCAACAAGAGTGGATGTGGGGACTTGCCAGTCAGAGAGACCAGCAGCAAAGGGAATGAGCGAGAAGCTGAGAGATCTGGGTTCCAGTCTTCCAGACTGCCACAGGCTCATGTGTGACCTTGGATAATGAAGTTCCTTCACTGGGCTTTGGTCTCCCCATTTGTGCATGCCCCAAAAGAGCTACTTTCCCATATTGGATAGTTAGGGAAGTCCTCCGTGATAAAGTGCGATGTAAGCAGAGAACTGAAGGAAATAAGAGAGTGAGGCATATGGGTGTCTGGGCTTTCTGTGAAGAAGGCAGGAGTGTGCATGGCATCTTGCAGTGAGCAGGGAGGGAGAAGGAGGCAGAAGTGGAAGAGGTCAGAGAGCGCGTGGAGGCCACGGGGGAGGTACTTCAATCTCTGGGAGGTGGGGAGCCATTGGAGCTCATGAATGTTGGAGTGGCATGACCTGATTGATACCTTCCTGCTGGTGGAGGTCCAGCTGGGAAGCCCTGAAGTTATTAGGGTGGTCCAGGGCAGGCAGCAGGTGAGAAGGTGCCCACAATCACCTCTAATAAGAGGTTTAAAGTGTCAGGTACCTCAACAGAGCATAGGAGGGTGATGCTGGCCAGGAAGAATAAACCAGATATTGTCAGACAGAGATGTCAGGCAGAGGGAGTGTCAGTTTTGTGGGGGAAATGGCGTGAAGAAAGATACATGTGAGAAAAGCAAAGGCCATCTTCATGGGAACAGTGCTGTGGTGTGATTGGGAATGAGAAGTCTGTGCCCTTAGACAATGATTCGACCTTCGCATGCCTCAGCGTCCTCACTGTGAAAATGCGGACGGTGTCCTCATCTACCTGCTAGAGGTCTTGCAGTGAGAGGGCGCTGCGTGGTTCCTTAGAGGTACATGACGAATGGTAGCTCTCACGACTATGAATGCAATTTTTATTGAACACCAAAAAGCTCAGTGAGGCTGAAGCATAGGAATGTGGTGGGCAGAAACACAGGAAATCAGTCTAACAATAAAGAGCCTTGAATGCCATATGAGGAGACAAAGTGGAGGGACCACTACCCAGTCTCCTTAGGGACAGCTTCCTGGACTTGCCTTATTACAAGTCACTAGAACTGCTTATTGAAAATGAGGCTCGCAGAGGCCCAGGGAGCTGGATTTTAGCAAGAGTCCCAGGTGATTCTCATGTTGGTACTGCTTAAGAAAAAAAAATTTTTTTTTTTAACTTGAGGGTTGGGATGGGCCCCATCTGCAGAAGCAGTGGGTTGCCTAGTGCTCTCCTTAAGGAAAGCGGGCAGTGACTGAAGCACATGGAGCCGAGTGTTGGTAGAGGGAGAAAATACACGGCCTGGACTGACGGAGAGCTCTGGGGACCTTGGAGAAGACAGCCTTCCCCAGCTGAGGCAGAGGTGGGAGCTCCAAAGCAGCTGTGTCACTGTGTGTCCTTGGGTGATTCTCACCTCCTCTCTGAGCTGCAACTTCCTCCCGTTTTTTAAAAAAAAGTCAAGGAGGAGGAGGTGGAGGAGGAGGAGTAGGGGTAGGAGAAGGAAAAAAAAAGTTGAGAGGGCCAAGTTGGACAAACTCTAAAGTCCCTTCCAGCTCCAAGTTTATCTGTTTATCAAACAGCCTAATCTTTGCAAAAGTACTTGCAACGGCTACAGCCTGGAGACAGTCTTTGCGAACTTTGCTGTCAAACTCAAGGCTTTTGGGGTTACACAAAGGGCATCAAATACCCCTGCCATCAAGATAAGGGAAGAAACACACGAAGGGCCTTTCTCCCTGGTGGTTCACGTGCACCTCGGCACAAGCAGATCTGAGAGCCTCAGGCTTGTCTGATTTAACCCTTATCGTACTGCAACATTTGGTGGGGCAGAGGTGGAGGCAGTTAGATGCTGCTGATTGCGCCTCCGACTTCCTGGCACTGGGAGAGCGCTCAGCCCTTTCTTTGTCTGAAATAAATGAATTAGGTTTTAGTGCCCTCTGACTGGAAGCATCATGATTCCGTGGTGTGAAAAGCAAAGAAAATAAATATCTTTGATTTCAGATAAATCACTCTGCACTTCCGGACTCAGTTTCTTCATCTCAAAAATTTTGGTTCCCTGGAGGAGGATACTTTATTAATTACTATCAAATTCTGATGGCGTAACTTTTACTGAATCTCTTTCTTTCCCCCACCAAATTGTGGGATGGTCTGTCTTTTTAGAATTAGTTTAAAAAATAATAATTTCATCCTAGCCAAAAGCTCACTTTCTGTTTACCTTATCTCTGTTAACTGCATCTTTACATTCTGAGGCAAATAGTGGTAAGAGCGACCTCACTAAGGGCCTTTCTCCCTGGTGGTTCACACACACTTCAGAACACATAGATCTCAGAGATCTGATCTAACCCCTACCTCACTCATTAAGTTTTAAACTGAGTGTATTCATGAAATCTCTGTCTACAGATGCACAACGATTTCTTGCAAGAGGTGGGGAAACATTTAGACTTAATCTCTTGCTAATTTATTTTCTCGTTTCCAGATCCGGGGGTGGGGAGGTAATAATTTTTAAAGGGGAAAAATGTAAAATCTCAGGAAAACACACAGCACTAGGGATGGGGGAGGAGGGGATCATGTGGGGAGAAGTTTATGATAACATGATTCACTAAGGAAGAGAAGTTAAGGCACGACATTCATATGAAAAAGGCCGAAGGAGTAAAGGTGGGTGGGAGTTAGTTCTAGGACTCCCATCGCTCCTGGCTGGCAGGTCTTCTGCCTCCTGTGAGCCAGCTCCAGCACCATTATTCCTTAGGCTGTAATTCCCCTCCCCCCCCACCCCAGGAGCCTCCTGTGGAGTCCCCCATACCCTGAGGAAGGTGTTGGTTTCCCCACAGAACAGGCTTTGCCTTCCCAACAGCTGCCTGCTCCTGGGCTTGTGAGCTGTAGTCTGACCTGGGGGCCATTGGGGAGCCCCGCCCTCCCACCAGGAAGCAGGGCACAGACAGCAGGGGAGTCTTCTACAGGTGTCAGGTCCTGAATGCACCTTCCATGTTGGCCAAGCCACCCTCCACATGGCAGTCTTGGGGGTCTCCTCAGAATCCTCCCTCAGCTGCTGAGGCCCACAGAGGCCAGGGCTGGGAGGCTGACTGCCAAAGGACGCTGAGAGCTGAGGTGCCTGAGAAGGAGTCCCTTGAAGTAATTCTATCCAAGAGTGTCAACGTGCAGTTTCCGTGTGACTGTAGCAAAGTTCTTGTGACAAATATTTGCTGAGGCCTCCTTAAAGACCTGTGCTCAAGTACGCTTCATAGCATAAACAGAAGAAAAAAATGTGGTCCAGCCCCATGGGCTGTACCTTGAGACCCACAGCTTCCTTCTCAGCTGGGAGACTGGAGGCTTGCTTGGTAGTGGCCCAAGACTCCCTGAAGAAGCAGTAGGGGGAAAGGGTGGCTGTGGCCAGACCAGGCTGAGGATATTGTGATGCAGGTAGCCTTTCTTGCCTGACTCCTTCTCCTGTTCCTCCAGGGCACAGAATTCTCAGGCAGTGCCTGTCAACTGGGCCTTAACTTCTGCCAGGGGCCTTCATGCAGCAACGGGTGAGTACCAGCTCCACCCTCCTCACTGGCCTTATTCTTCTTAAACCAAGACGAAAGTCTGGCCCTTTTGCCTGCCTATTTCTTCTGCTTTGCACCCCCCACCCCCTCATGATCTGGTTTTTGGCCCAGTATCTCCTATTCTCCACCCACCAACTCCCAACACACACACACACATGCACACACACATGCACGTGCACATACACACACACACACACACACACACACACACACACACACACACACACACACACACCATCCTCCCTTTAGGCCACATTCAACCTCCAGCAGCCCAGCAAACTGTCTTCTCCACAAGCCCACCTCCACACTGACTAGGTTGGCTTGTGCTTCCACAAGTGTGGCCCAGGCCCTTCCAGGAAGAAGTTGTGGCCATGGCCCCAGGGTTTCAGGATATCTAGGTTCACCATCTTCCATTCCATCAACAATGGAAAAGGGTTAAAAACTAGGATTGTTTAGCCTGGGGACGGATGGAGTCTTATGGATAGAGGAGAGTGACTACAGATAGCTGAAGGTCCTCTGTGTGGTCAAGGGACTGAACTTGCTCTCTAAAACTCCAAAGAGTAGTGGGAACTAGGGCTGCAGGAAGCATCAGGGAGGCTGCATCTGCTTTTATAGTAGGAAAGCATTCTGGTAGAGCTCTCCAAAAAAGGAATGGGCTGTCTCGTAGCTTAGCAATTAGTGAGTATACCTGATAGGCTCAGTGGGCAATCACCCACTGGAGAGACACGAAGGGTTTTAAAGGCCCCTTTTGACTCACTCTCTGTTACTATGTAATAAACTACCCCAAACATAGTGGCTTAAACAACAATGATTTATTATTTTTCATGGCTCTGTTGGCTGAGTTCAGCTGGGTGGTTCTTCTGCTCATCTTGCCTTGAGTCACTCATGTGGCTGCAGTCATTTAACAGCTTGATTGGAACTGTGGGATCTAAGACCTTATACCTAGGGCCTTGATGCTGTCAGCTAGGCATCCTGCTCTATGTGGTCTCTCATCATTTGCTCATCTAGCTCAGTTTCCTTACATAGTTGTGGGAATGTTGCAAGAGCGCAAGAGAAGATGCTGCAGGACTTCTAAAAGCCCAGGCTGTGGAGCACACACAGTATTACATCTGCCACATTCTGTTGGTTAAAACAAGTCCAGCCCAGGTTCAAGGAACAGGGAAATAGACTCCACCGTTTGATGGAAAGAGCTGCAAAGTATTTGTGATAATATTCAATCTACCACCCTTCCCAAAATGCCTTTGATTCTGAGTCTTCTGTGTGATCCTTCAAGATTCCATTAGCCTTTGGTGAGGGCCATGTGGTAAATTTCTATACCTGTGAAGAAGGACTCTCTGTGGACAGGTTTTCTACAAAATATCCACCCATCCACCCCCATCTCTGGGGAGGGGCTTACTCTGTCTTCACACAGCCACTTGCTTTAGGGGAAATTGGCCTCACCCCAGCTTCATTAGTAGGGTTGATAAGTATAATGGACTGCTGACTGGCCCAGGAATTCAGGCCTATGCCAATAATCTTTTTTTTTTTTAAAAAAAGATGACCGGTAAGGGGATCTCAACCCTTGACTTGGTGTTGTCAGCACCACGCTCAGCCAGTGAGCAAACCGGCCATCCCTATATGGGATCCGAACCCGGGGCCTTGGTGTTATCAGCACCACACTCTCCCGAGTGAGCCACGGGCCGGCCCACATGATCCTGCCCACAGAGATTGGTAGGCAAAGGGCAGGTAATCTAAAGCAGGCCAAGTAAAAATAAAAGGAAGTGTTCTGGGAACTTCTGGGGAAGAACTGGAAAAGATAGTTTCTCTTTTTCTGCCATATGTTGAAGTGAAGCCTGGAACTGCTGCCTTCTTGCTTCCAAATTAAAGGCGAAGCTATCAAAGAGAGGAGTGCAAGGCCAAGAGAACCACAGAAAGATGGAGCACAAACCCTGGTCATTCCGTGCTGAGCCTTGGCCCCTGCCTCTGGACTTGTTTCAGTTACATGAGCCAATAACTGCTCTTTATGGGTTAAACCAGTTTGAAATGGATTTTCTATTATTTGTGGCTGAAAGTATTATATCTGACCCAGGTCTTGAAGTTGTTAGATGACAAATTTAATAAATCTATTAATAGGTTACAAAACAGATATTGACTTTTAAAGAGAATAAAAATGTATTTTTGTTTTGCTTTCCTAGAAAGCGGTGAAATGGAGGATTCATTGTCATAATAGAAGTAGAAACACCTTTAGACATCATCTGCTCAATCGCATCATTGGACAGGTAAGGAAACCAAGACCCAGACACTTGAGTAGAACTGTGACTCAGATGTCACAACTCCCAGGTGAGTGTGCTCACCACTGCACTATACTGCCTCCACCAGCACTTCATAACAGTGCAGTTATTCACATAACTGAAACACAGGAACCAAATTCATATTTATACTTTAAATATGAACTTCTAAGCAACCACATTGGAAATCTGTTTGGCAGTTTCTTAAAAAATTCAACATACCTCTGCTCTGTTATGGCCCAGCAACTCCACTCCTAGGTATTTACCCTTGAGGACTTTATATTACTAGAGCAATGAAATAGTATGTCCACACAATGACTTATACAGGAAAATTCATAGCAGTTTTATTCATAATTGCTAACAACTGGATATATCCCAGATGTCCAACAACAAGTGAAAGAATAAACAACAAGTTGTGGTATGTCCATGCAATAGAATACTACTCAGAAGGGAAAAAAGGGAATGAGCTACTGATATGTGAAACAGGGTGCATGCATCTCAAACACATACCGAGTGGAGGAAGCCAGACACAAAAGAGAACACAGTGCATGATTCCACTTACGTGAAGTTCTAGAATAGCAAATCTACTCTGTGGTGGCAGAAATCAGATCAGTAGTTGCTTCCTGTTGTGTGTATATGAAGGGGCATTGACCAGGAAGGGGCATGGAATTTCTGGGGTGATAGAAATGTTCTGTCTGGATTGGGATATGGGGCAAATAGGTGTATTCATGTGTCAAAGTTTAACAAGCACTTAAGATCTGAGTATTTCACTGCATGTAAATTACATCCCACCAAAAGTTTTAAAGTGAATTTCTAACCACAGACAGGAAGGTACAACATCAACCTTCTATTTGAGATGTTAGGATGCTAGAATGAGTTTGCAGTGGTGTGTCCTGGATCCAGGGCTTGGGAGAACTGCTGTCATTTCCCACTTGTGCTAATGGCTGGGGTCAGCAGCTTCCTGTGTTGTCTGCCAGTGCCCAGCTGTCAGGATGGGCCCAACCACAGCTGCTGTAATAGCAAGTTGGGAGAGCCATTTCCTCTTGGCCCTGTAGCCACATCACAGGAACCAGCCATACCCGCTGGCCTACTTCCCCACCACTGACTGCCTCATGGAGCTCACCAAAGAACCTTGCCTTTCCTCACCCTCAGATATCCTTCCGGAACCTTCCTTGGCCTAGGCTGCACTTTATATCATCCAGGCTTCGTGGGTGATAATCTCTGGCTTTCTGACATTCCAGGACTGCTTCACTGGGTCATTGCAGCAATTCTTTCTGTAACCTTTTTTTTTTTTAATTGACATTTGTGTTTTCTTCATATTTCTTGACAAACTGTCAAATCAGGGTCTCTCCAGATGCCAACATCTGGTATTAAATTGCAACTTTGGATGATCTTCCAAAACAATCTTTTCTAAGAGCCAGGGAACTTCTTTTGCTCACATTATTTATCTGTTCAAATTGTATCATGTTCTCTCCTTGATTTCTCTACTGAAATATATCTTTCAACATGTCAAAACTATCCTATTTAAGATAGGCCTAACACTGGCATCATGCCATAAGTTGCCCAGAAAATATGTGATCTATTGTTTTGTTTTGCTATTCTCTTTTACTTTCCTATTTTAAAAAATCAATAAATCACAAGTAAAGCCTTTAATAAGCATTGAATGGATAAATGAATTCAGCTTTTTCCTTATTATGATTTTTATATTTTCAATATAAAATGGCATCTCTAAGATCCCAGACATATGGCCCCCAGATGAAGTCTAGTTGTCTGAATCTGGGACTAGAGGTGGTTTCAGGATTTTCCAGCTGCATGCAGGACGTGTCCCCCAGCTGCAGCTTGGGAATGTTCCTGGGAGGGGGAGAACCTGCAGTCCCAAGCTTGAATCCTTCTTCTCCTACAATTGTAGCAGCCTCTGTTTCTCTTATGTAGAGTCAGGAAGTGATGACGCCCAAGCACGTTGCTCTCCTGGAGTGTAAGGGAAAGCACCTGGCTGAGGACAGGAGGCTTGTTTCTGGTCCCAGTGTTATCACGAACTCAGGGGCACTCAGGTTAATTCCCTTCCCTAGGGGCCCTCTGCCAAACTGGGCCTTGGAAAAGATCAGTGGGTTTCAACCTCAATGCCTTTTGTGGGCCAGCTGAGGGGAGCTGGAGAGTTGGTGGGGGAAGGTGGGAGAAATGTCTCAGGGTGGGGCTCCTGGCCACCTCCTGTTTCTACTTCAACCAGAGAGGGCCATTGCACTTTGATCTGTTTATATCTTGGGCTTACACATGAACTTGGCCAAAACAACAAAGACAACCACCACCTCCATTTGTGCCACATCTAGCATTACATAAACCCTAAAGGGCCCCCTGTAGGCTGATGCATGAGGGTTTATGTTCCTTCTTAGAGCTGAGCCCTGGTAGATAACCTGCCTGACCATCAGTGCCCCTCAAAAGGGGTAACCAACCAAGGAGATCAGACCGGTGTGGTGGAATTGTGCTCTGTGCTAATTTGGCATGTGCACTCTCTTCCTTCCTTCCTTTCTTCCTTCCTTCCCTCTTCCCCTCTCTCTGAACCTCCCTTCCTCCTTTCCTTCCCTTCTTTCTTCCTGACCAACTCCCGGTGTTTTGCCTTCACGCTCTAGGCCTTTCAGCAGCAATAAATTCCTTTTACGCTTTGGGCTGTTTCAAAGTGAATTTAGAAGGCGAGTGTGCCTAGCCTCCTGTCTAGACACAATTTCAGTGTGCAAACGGAGCTGGTCCTGCCTGGGATTCTCACATGAGCTCACCTGGGCCCATCTGCTGCAGTCATAAATCTATAGAGAGCCCAATTCAACTGCCCAAGGAAGAGTTTTCAAGCCTCCATGGCTTCCAGCTGTTCAAAACTGCCTCTGCCAGGCATGTGAAGTGCTGAGTCAGCAGAAACTCGGTGCCTCTAGAAGAGAGAGGGAGAAACATGAATTAAAAAGCACAGCACAATGCCACCACAAAACAAGTGTTGAACAAAAGGATAATTCTACAGATAAACAGCTCTTGGTGGCACTTGACTGAGCGTCTGGTTCCCGCTTCATTGTGCCATTCTGCCAGATGTTCCCCTCTATTACTACATTCTGCAAAGCCTTAGATGAAACACAAAACCAGAGAGCTGCGAGATGGTCTGGCCCCACGATGTGGTTACACGCAGGAACAGACAGATCACTTTAAGTGTCCTACATGGGGCCGCACCTTCCCAGGAAGATTGCCATGACTGGGGTCCCAGTGTAAGCGAGTTGTGCCTCATGCAATTTAGCTCAGTCTGAGATTTTTTTCTTTAACATAAATGTGAGTAGCTGAGCGGGGGTCACCTCATTTTCCCCTGTGTGCACTGGAGTAATGCAAAGACGATGTGAAAGTCATTTCCAAGTTTCCCAATCTGGGAATTCCAGACTCCGACTCTTAGAGTGTCTTCCTTTTTATAAAGTGCTCTCATAGATCAGTTAATCATTCTCCCTGTGAGTAAGCATGGAGAACTTCCTATACATTAGGCATTGATTGTATCCATTTAAGATGGTGAAGTGGTCCCTGTGTTCCTTTAGGGCAAGGACCAAGACTTACTCATCTCTACATATTCTGTGAGCTATTAAGTCTATTTTTGTACAATGAATTATAGAGAGAGCTCTCTATTGTGGCTTCTTTCCCCTCTGTCCCAGAGATACAATCTCTTGTCTGGTCTTATTTGAATGCTGGAAGCTGAAGGTGTTGCCTGGATGCTTTCCACTCCACAGGCAGGCAGAACAAAGGACACTTGCTCTGGAGGTGTTCTCCATCATGTTGAAAACTGTGTCTAATCCCATTGTAGGAAGCAGCAGGTAGCTGTGAAAGGCAGCTCAGGCCCTCTTTGTGACCGCCTTGGCTGCAGGTGAAAGGTCAGTTTGCAGGCAAGACTCTGACCCTTAACTTTTTTGTTGAGAGTGTCACAAGGTAAATTAATCAGATTTATGGCATTAAGCTCTGCCAATATCTTTATCCTCTCAGCTCTTTTTCTCCAGCAAAACTCTCTCCCCTTTGGGGCGGGGGGACTTCGATGAAGGGGGAAAAGTGCTTTTTGTTTCTCTCTTATAGTTTTTGCTGAAAAGTGAAAATGGTGGGGCACCCACATATAGAGGCCAGCACAGCCCCTCCTTCATACAAGGGGCCTTGTAAGCTAAAGTGAACCTTCCTGGTACTTAATACCAGGTATGGGGACACTGCAGATGGCAGGCTTGGCTGAGACTGCTCGGTACTGATTTTGGGGCAGAGCCCTCTCCTTTGACAAGAATCACTCAGCAAAGCCCATTAGGGTGACACTGCCAGACTGGACATGGGTTTAGGTCTCATCTGACATGGGTTTAGGTCTCATCTGGACCCAGCCCAGGGCATTATCGGTACCAGATCAATATTTCAGAAGGGTGGGCAGGCAGGCAGGCTGGAAGTGAATGAGCAGAAACCTCCCAGTCCCAAAGCTAGAGGCTTGGAGCCGGTTCCCAGCAGGAGTGGGAGGGAGGCTGCTGAAGTTGCAGGTGCTTTTCAGGCAGCCTTGCAGGAGAGCACCAACTTCCTGCTGCTAGAAATTTGTCTGCAAATTTTTTCTTATTCAAAAGTGACGGGATCCAGGAGACACTGGCTAGATATGATAACTTGATTAAGGCTTGCACAGGCGACTGAAATGTCTGGGAACTGGCTGAGAGGGAGCATGCTTCCCCTCCAACCTTTCACCAGGAGAGAGCTGACAGGTTGCAGCTGGTAGATTTCTTCACCCTAAGCTGTAAGAGTGTCAACATTTTAGACTCAGAGCCCTCTAAAAATATTGCAGCTGTGTTCTGGATACAGCTCCTCTGCAGAAAAAGAAAAGTAACAAAGGATTATTTTCCACATCAATTTGTAGCATAAGAATTGGATCATGTTGACTCAGTTTTTTACTAAGCACCTACTATGTGTTAAGCCCTGTTTTAGGCACTGGAAATACAGCAGTGAACACTTCAAGCAAAGTCTCTGCTTTTGAACTTAAAGCCTGGTTGGGGGAGACTGACAGTAAATAAATATATAAATTCACAATATGGCAGGAGGTTAAAATGCTATAATTTTAAAAAATGCTATAAGGATAATAAAACAGGGCCAGAAAATAAAAAAGGATGATGGCATGGGGTGATATTTTTGATAAATAAGACAGAAATAGCCTCTCTGATAAGATGACACGAGGCTAGAGACCTGAATGAAGGTAGGGCTTGAGCCATGTTGAAATCTGCAGCACAGCATTCCCAAAAAAGGGATTAGCATGTGCAAGGCCCTGAGGGGGGCACATGCTTAATATGTTTAAAGAATATTCTTTTATAATTATATTTCACTTATGAATGCAAAAACACCATTTAATGATTATGATAATAGTGGTAGAACTTTTGTGATAGTGTTGTTATGAGGGTTGAATGTAATCATGTTCATAAAAACACATAGCCCAGTGTCTTCAGGATAATACGAATTTAATAAATGTTAACAGCTTTTATAATTATATCTGTTGTTTGCCAAGTATTTGACAGTCACAATATTCCTATAAGGTAGGTGGGCAAGGACTATTAATTCCACCTTGTAAATGAAGAATTCTGAAGTCCATAGAATGGAAGTGATTTGTCCAAGATCACACTGTGGGTTAGTGGCAGATGGAAGTAGCCTGAGTCCCTAAGGCTGGCGGCATGCAAAGTCATCCAGGGAGCTGCTGATCTGCACTCAAATTTGCTTCAGCGAGAGACAAATGTTTATTGTATTAAGCCACTGAGATTTGGGGGTTGTTACAGCAGTTTAACGTTACTAATTGACACAATGGGCTGGCTCTGGAATGACTGCAGGAGAGTCTGAGACCAGACTGTGTCCCTACAACAGCAGAGCTCATGGCCTCTGGAGGTGAAACTCCATTACCCACAGAGAAGGTAGTAGATCGAGGGGCTAGGAAGTCTTGCCTCTTGGGGCTCATTCAGGCTTGGTTCTTTGCAGATTATTTTTATATTTTCATCATCAGACATTGCTCTTCTTAACCTGTGTCATTTACAACAGAAGACAATCGCATGCTGTTGAATCTTCCTGTTTGGAAACAGAAGGATAATATTCAGGGCTGGGTGATAGTCAGGGGACCGGGAGTAGAGGAAAGATGAGGTAGAGAATAAACAAATACATTGTATATACAAGGTATCCTTAATCCTCTACCCCACCACCAGGATTTTCACTGGTTTCCATGGTCTCTCCCCAATCCCAGCCCCTGCACCCCAGTTATACTGGACCCTGAACATGCTTGTATTTTTCCAGCACCTCTTTGCTCCTACCAGTCCCTCTGCCTGGGACATGCTCCATCTCCTTCTCTAACAAAACCCTGTGTATCCTTCAAGGCCTCGTTTGAAGGCCACCTCCTCTAGGAATCCTTCTTCATCATCCAGCATTTCTCGCCCCACTCTTCTGCAGAAGCTCTTTGTTCACTCGTGACTACATTTCGCCTCCTGCTCCACGTGTGTATGTGCACACCCAGCTCCTGTATGAGGCAGTATGCCTCCTGAGGCCAGGCCTCTCACCTCCCTGCTTGCTCTCAAAACAAGTCAGGGTCAAGATACCATTCGGAAAGAGATGAAATAAAATGATAATTTTTACTAAAAAGAAAAAGGATAATTTTAAATGCTAGGGAAAACAATCTGAAAAAACCCTCATTGGAACATGCTGGTGTTTCCTTTACAAACCCTTGCACCCCTACATACACACATCCCTCCCAGGCCCCTTACTTCCCTGGGTGGAAGGACCACAATGATGTATTTTGCTGTTGCCTTTAGGTTGATTTTCAAATTCCTCTTCTCCTCTCACCCCCACCAATTATTGAATGCCTTAAAAAAAAAAAAAAAAAAAAACCCACCCCAGCAGATGTGTGTGAGCGAGTTGTTTGATCTTGAGGCTGAATAGAAACCAAAGTATCCGAGACTCAGATTATGGTGCAGAAGAGGGGAAAAAAAATCTTAACAGGAACTCTGTGAAGGAGAAAGTTTAGCTTTGATCTCACTATTGAATTTTGCTAGTGGGGTGTGTATTTATATCTATTTCTATTTATCTTTTTAGCTCCAAAATTCTGTGCTGTTGGGTCTCTCTTTTGTAACACTACAGAAAGGAGTTTTGTCTGGCTCTGTGCAATGCGATTTAAGTCATTAAGGTAAGAATTTAATTTCTCTGGGAAATAAGGAGAGAACTGTAGCTTAATTTATGGATATCTTTTCCTTTAAGGGATTCTAAAATAATTGGGGCCACTTTATCTCAAACCAAATGGAAAAGAGGCCTATTAAAAAGCAGAGAGGCCGTGCTCCAGACAAGGAGGTCTGACTTTATCGTTTAATTCCTAATTTGCACATCTTCCTCAATAAAGAAAACCCAGGCCTTAGAAAGTAATCTGACCTTTGCAATTTATAAGGAGGGAATTAAAGTGCATTTGTTTATAGTTAAATTCTATTTCAAAGCTCCTCCTGAACACGGCAGCTTCTTTTTTAAAAATTAGATAATTTTAAAAGTTAACAAGAAAATTTAAAAGACCTCTTCCCTGACATTCTGATAATGAAGTATAATGATACTGGGGTAATAGATGAAAGGTTTTTAGTAGTTCAGGCAACTTGTGGAAATTGTGGATTTTCAATGAATTTTGGTGTGAAATGGAGACATCGGCACAATCTCACTACTGACTTTTCAACTTGATTTGAGGGCTGCTGAAATGCTTATTATAGCCTTCCTTTCCTTGCATGCATTCTTCAGTTAATTCATCCATTCAACCCATCAATATTTATTAAACCTGCTATGTGCCAGACACTTTGCTTACACACTTAGAATCTTCAGCGGGCATTAAAAAATAAATATTTAGCTGCCCCCCAAGGCATAAGCAGGCAACAGTTTCTAAATTAAGAACTCACAATCCCCTATACAGCTGTTTTCCAAATTTGTATTATTTAGCATTTTCCGAGGTATTTATTCAGCACCAGCCGAGTAGAAAGCACAAAGCTAAGCACTGGCGTGAGCAGGGAGATAAATAATGTACTGCCTCTGCTTTCTTAATGGCTTGGGGGCTGGTAAGAGACACCAAGTACTACTAGAGATATGCGTGGGTGGGTGGAATGGGGGGAGACACTACATGGAAGGGGGATCCCTTGGGAATGGGCTGAGGCAAGAACTTGTCGGCTCTAACTTATCAAATCGGAATGTCAGTGTGCTGGTGTGGAAGGAGATGCTTCTCAAATGCTGTCTTAGGGGTATGATAGTTGTTAGGAAATCCTGTTGTGTCTGGGGCTGACAGGGGAAGTCACACTCCAAGGGCACCTCTTGCCTGCAACCTACTAGACTGTCAGCCTGTAGGTTGCAGGTCAAAACCCTCCTGAGGGTTCAAGAGGGACCATCTTAATTCCCTGCCAAATGAAGGGGCCTTGCTGGAGGGAATAGGGCTTTCTAAGAAAATGTTTTTGGAATTCCCCACCCCACCCCCAGCGGACTTTCCAAAGCCTTGGGTCTGTCGTTGCTCTCTGTTGTCCCCATACCCATCCCCAGGCTCCTGGAATGACATCAGAACCTTGGGGTGCAGTTGGTCCCTGGTCCTGTTGACTTCAGGACAGGGTGTGCTGACCTCAGGAATGAATATGTCACAGTAGGTGAAAGGCAGGACCTTGGTCTTATCATTTAAATCAGCCTGGTGCAGTTAGTGAGTTGGTTGGCTCTCCCAGGCCCTATCCTTACTGGACCTCATGGGGTCAGAGTGAAATGAACACTGAGGCATTGGCCCTGCTTAACCTGTATTGAGACAGCTCATGATTTTTCTTAGAGAGGTTTTAGATTTTTGTGTTTTATGCCACTGTAGGCCAAGTATATTTTAGGTACATAATTTTTGATGGGTTCTTTTTAGATTTGGCCAGCTAAACATAAGTTAGAGTATAAAATAACCAAATATGCTTTGTTTCTCTAAACTTCCATGTCTCTATGAAGGCTCAGTCATTAAACAACTGTATATAAAATGGCTACTATATACATTAAGTACCTACTATGTAAAATATGAACAAGTGCCACAGAGAAATGAGAGTTTCTTCTCCTATATTTATAAGGGTACTTCAGAGAGTTTGTGGAAAAATAGAATTAAAAAACAATATGAATCTTTCCACGAACTCTTTAAATACCCTCATGGTGTACAACAATATACTTGTTTATGCATGTAATGCTATAAAAGCTTTCTGATAGCATCTTACAGAAATTTTTACGATTTCATTTGCTAGTTAATTGAATAACAATAAAGACTTTGCTAACATAACATTTGGCATAGACTTTGAAGTTAAACATGCTTGGCTTAAAAAGGCTGTGAATTTGCCACATATTACCTGCGAGACCATTAGCAAATCACCTAAACTCCTGTTTGTAAAACAGAGATCTTGGGTTGCTTTATGTATTAAATGGTATCATGTTATGTGAAGTGTTTAGCACTATGCCTGTCATATAGTAGGTGCTCATTAAATGTTAGCAATTTTATTCCACTTTTACCTGTTTTTCTAGTGCCTTTAGTTGGGATTCAAAGGCTGTGATTCATCTTTTACCTTATTATGGAACATTTCTCCTTAAAAATACCACGGTCTATAAACCTGCCACACTGGCAGCGTGGAGGCGGTCAGTGGACCACTCTGGCCTCTATCAGGTCCTTGATGTCATATCACATGGCTCATAGCCCCAGTGCAGCCGACAGGCCTCTTTCCCCTGCCCCTGCCACCCCAGCCCCGCACTTCCACACCGTCCTCCTGGGAAGTGCATCCTCTCGAGCTGGGTGCTCAGGTTACAGCGGTGGTAGAGAGACCTGACACAGCACTCTGCCACTCTGCGGTTCTCTCACAGCCACCTCTTTGAACCCATGCCTCCCTCCCTCCCTCTCTCTCATAGGCATGAAGCAGTGCGTCTGACCCTGTCAGCTTCCAGGAGCTGGGCTTCTTGAAGTCATTACCTAAGGTCATTCTCTTTGGCCTTTACAACTAGACCCGGTCATACTGCTGTCTCCACTCTGGTTTTCCTAGCTTTTGAACTCCCCCAGCCGCTTGCTCTAAGAAAACTTTTGCATTTCCTTTCATCTCTCTGAAGGCTTACACATCTGCATTTCTCCTGCTGCTGTCCAGCCATGCCCAGCTGGCCTGGGGAGGCAGGGAGCCCTGGCTCTTTTGCCTGCAGGCCCCATCCACTCACGCCTGGGATCTGCACCTGATTTTGCTTTGAGGAACCATCTAGCTTTCACTGTGTGCTGCCTCGTGGGGGCTCTAGCAAAATCAGTCAAGGTGTCCTGTTTTCCCTTGGCCAGGGCTTGTGCATCGGCCAATCAGATCCTTTCTTGGGAATTTGCATCTTAGATAGACAGATGCAGCTCCAGAAAGCCATGGAAGTTAGTCAATCCCTGAAGCAGCTCTCTGTCCAAACTGTCCATTAGTTTCCACTGCCTAGGTCCTGCCTTGGTTTCTGGCCATTCTGAGATTGATTCTTCTGGTTCTGATTCTGTAAGCAATCCTGTATCTTCTCATAAATTCCTTTTGTGCTTAAGACAGCAAGATTCTGTTTTTCTTGCTTGCAATTAAAGAATACTAACTGATAGAATAGGCCAGTCCAAATATCTACATTTCCAAAGCTTATAATTCATATTACGAGTATTCCTTGCTGGTCCACATGGAAATTCTCTAAAAATCTTCTGTATTTTGAAATGAAGCTTTCACAACTGTGTTTTAGTGTAAACTTCCTATTCTCTTGTATAGAAATAGACTCTCTTAATCACATGGTGAAGGGTAGCTACAAGTAAAACAAGTATGCTCAAGAGAGGCTGATTTATCTAAACTGTGTCCTGAACCAAAGCTTCCCAAACTTAAGCGTGTATAAGAATTACCTGGAGAGCTTGTTAACACACCAGTCTGTAGCTCTCACCCCCAGAGATTCTGATCCAGTAGGTGTGGACTGGGGCCCTGGAATCAGAATTTCAAACAAGCTCCCGGGTGATGCTGACACTGCATTTTAAACAGCAAGTCCTTAAATATTATCTTTTCACAGGCAAGGCAGACTTTGGAACACAGAAAGATTTTCTTTGGCTTGTTACAATTAAAAGACAAGAGACAAGATGAGAATTGCCTTCCAGTGTGAACTTTAGGGATGTGTGCCCCTCACTGACCTCTCTAGCCATGGTTTGTCCCATTGAGTGAGTCCCTGAGCCGGATAAGGGGTTGGCTGGGTTGGAGATGTGGTCAAGGCAGAGGTATCTCCATGAGTCAGCCCAGCGCCTCCCCATGGAGTTTCACAGGCTGCTGGGCAGAAGGTCTAAGGCCACTTCAGTAGAAAATGTTTTTAAAAAACAAGTGACTGCGTTAGATTCTGAGGAAATGCAAGACTGCCCCCCTGGGTCTATTCAGCAGTGATCACACCAGAGCTCGGGCCAGAGCTGACCTGCTCCTCTCTGTGTCCACACGGCCCTCATGCCCTACTCAAATACCCTCCTTGCTTCTCTCGTCCATTATCTTTTCCTTCCTAAAACCTAGTTCTGAGCTCACCTCTCTGAAGATCCCTTCTCCACCATCTTTATTCAGCATCAGCCCAACATCTGCCTACACAGCTTTTGAAGTGTTAATAACACAGTTCTGATACTGGTAACAGCCACTACTTTTCTGCCCCTCAACTACATTGCTGGAGCTTTGTTTATCTATCTCATTCAATCCCTGCAGCAACAACTGAATGAGGTGAGTATTATTTCTCCAGTTGTAGATGAGGAGATAAATCCATAGAAGTAGCTTGTCCTTGATAAACTACTTACGAAAAATCAGAGGCAGAATTTGAATGCTATTTTGTCTGACTCCAAAACTTGTGCCCCAAACCACCTGGCCATACTAAATCAATTTGGTCTGTGGGTACATGTGAGTGTGTGTGTACATATGTGCATTGCTGTACATGTCTTAGTATTGGTTTCCCCTTCTAATGGAAAGCTCACTTAGGCAGGACCTGGGTGCTCTGGGAGAATATTCTCGTGGTTCTCATGACCAGGCTCACATCTGATGGAGTGCTTAGGGCCACAGTTCTTTCCAGAGTAATAATTCAAAAAGTGCTGTTTATCACTGATGTGTTGTTCTCTGATGGCTGACATTTCTGAACATAGACAGGGCCAGGCACATTACTGGAAGAGGGAAGCATTTTTTCCTACTTACCAATCAGCTGTGTTTTCCATTCATATCTGTGAGACAGATTAAAAATCAGCTTCCCAAGAGGAATAAAGAGCTCATTATTTGTCATCATCTATTGAGAGTCTGTTTTGTGGAGACCATAAGGCTGGGTCCTAGAAGGAGCCACAGAGGAGGACCCTAATTTGAGAAGTCTCGGACATGGAGTGTTCTGGGACATGGAGTGTTCTGGGACACAGAGTGTCCCAGGACACAGAGTTGGGGGAGGCAGAGCGAGTGAAGGAGACCAGGCAGGGACCAGGCTGAACTTGAGCTGGAAGAAATGTCGTTGTGGTAGCGCTGATCCCCAGGCTGGACTGCAAAGCATCCTTCACGATGAACCTAAAGGTGTGTGGCAAATGCAGGTGCCACCTGGAATGGGTGCACTGTAGTAAGAGCCTTGGGTGATAGAGGTATTGGGTGTGTGGCAGCATTGCTAACACAGGTGCTTGGTTCATTTGGCACAGGAGCCCAAGCAGTGGCTGAGAAGGTATGGGAAACATTCACTCACTCATTCATTCCTACATTCATTCATGCATTCCTCACATATTTACTGATTACGGTGCTGGCACTGAGGATACAGTTATAAACAAGACAGATAGGACCCCTGACCTGATGGAACATGTGAGGGAGGCAGGTGTTAATGCTAGTGACACAAGGGGTGACCTAATTATAGCTGTGATCAATGCTATGCAATAGGATGCACACAGTGTTACAAGGGGAATCTTGATCCATGGCTAGGCGGAGTGTAAGTGCCCCAGGCGAAAGGGCAGGAGTTCAAGACCAGGATGCAAGTGCAGTGGCTTCTGTACCTGCCGTTCATTTGGATTGGAGTGAAGCAAGTGCTTTCTGGAGGTTCAAACCCTGTCTTGCCCTCGAGGAACAATTCATCTAATTGTAGAGACAGACCCTGTGCCTGTGCTGAGAGAACATGGCACATTGAGTGAGCACTGGACTTGGAACCAGAAGAGCTGGCATCCAGTCCCAGCCAGTCCTTGTTCCTGCAGCATGACCTTGGGCAAACTGCCTAAACTTCAAGGGATTTAAACTCTTCTGGGTCTTGGTTTCCTCATTTTTCAATGGGAGAAATATTTACTGCTTTTCCTGCTTTACAGGGTTCATGAGTGAGAATGTGAAAGGGCCTGGCTTTTGTAAACTATGAAAAGCAGGAGATCTTTATGAACACACACACACATACACACACACACACCCTGAGCTTAATGAGCCCAGGACACTTGGGGCCCAGTGCAGACTTCAGTGTAATGAAGCATTGAAAGGGTTGGTTCTGGAGAGGTTCCCAGGAGTGGCTTCAGAGAGAGGAGTGTGACACAGGGTGAAGGAAGTGGCCTGGCCTGGACATTCCACAGGGGCAGCCTGTGTAAAGGCAGGCTGTCCGGAGGGAGGATCACCGAGGGGAAGACCAGAGGAATGTTTGACAAGAGTCAAGAGTCTTGGTGTGGGGTAGTAAAAGCATGAGGTGGAGGAAACCAGCTGTTGAGGGACCTTGAAAGACATGATCATCTCCCTATTTTATGTTTTATGGTCCTGCTTTAGTCCAACCCCATTTAAAACATTTAGATGATGAATTTAGTTTGTTTATCATGAAGGTTTACTTCTATCACAAAGAAGAGGGCCTGACTTTTCTACATATAAAATGAAAAGATATCAGATGGTGTTGGGAATATGGGCCACCCTTTGAAGAAAAATAAAGTTAGAATCCTTACCTTATGCTATGTAAAATGTGAATTTCAGATGGATTAAAGACCAGTATGGGAAAGCTATAAGGCTATAAAAGAAGCCAAAGAAGCAAAAGTAAGAGAATATATTTATAACCTTGACATATGGAAGGACTGTTAAAGAAGAATCCAAAAACACTAACCTTAGGGCAAAATACTACAATAATATTAAATTTGTGTGTTCCACGAAGGATACATTAGATAAAGGTTAAAGAAGGGCAACAGGTGAATACAAGATGTTTGCAATGCCTTAAACTAATGGGTATAAATAGAATAGACAAGGAACCCCCGTAGACCAACTAGAAAAAAAGAGAAAACCCGATAGAAAAATGGTCAAAGGCTACAAGTGGGCAAATCACCCAGGGGAAATTTTAAAATTAACAAGTACACAAATGAGATGCTAATCTCACTAATAAAAAAATGCAAAGTAAAATGACAAGATTGTATTTATACTCACTAAATCTGAAAAAATTAGAACATCAGATAATAAATACTGATGAGGATGTGAGGAAATAGGAAACCACCAGCCCTACAAGTACAGCCATTCCTGAGAGCAACCTTAATGTATTGTATGCATGTAACTGAAGAAGCATGTGATGTCTGACCAGGCATCACTACAGAGGTGAATGCCATAGAAAATATAAGCCAGACTTGTGATGTTTATGGTAGCAGCGGGTTAGTGATGATCTCAGAGACCATCTCTGGAGGAAAGGACAAATGAAATGAGGTGGATGCCTACCGTGCAATAGCATGCAGTAATCAGAAATAGGGAACTAGAAATAGAACAACAAAATGAATGGATCGTAATAAAATGATTTCATGTAAAAGAGAAGAAACAGAATGAGATCTATAGCATAATAGCATTTATATAAATTAAAAACACAACAGAAAAAACCCTATGTTTTATGAGGACTCATTCATGTCCTCGGATGTATACTAAACACACTTGGTTAGGTACCCATAGAGCAGCAAGAAATGGGGAGACTGTGTCAATCAATGTCCAATCAGGAAAACAGAAACAATTCCAGATATTTCAAACACAGGGATTTAATAGAGGGCATTGATCACAGTGGATTGAAAGGCTAAGAAATCAGAAAGGGGACACTGAGATAACAGAAATATTGTAACCACAGAGAAAATTTATCACACCTCAGGCAGGAAGAACAAGAGAGGAGGCACACTCTGGCTGGTGTGTAGACATGGTGTTCAGATCTCTGGGGTGGGGGTGCACAGGCGATGACTGGTGCTGGGAACGCTGAAGGAAGCTGGGGACCGGAGCTGAGGATGTCCTCTGTTGCTGGGGATGCTGACTGATGCTGGAAACATAGAGAAAGCTCTTCTGTTCCTTCTTCTTATCTCCATCCAGGGTACCCACAAGCAGGAACTTCAAGGAAGCCAATTGGCAAAGAAGTCTGATATATGAATGTAGAGTCCCAGTATACAGAGCAAAATATGAAATAATGGGTTTGGGCTCAGAGATAATAAGAAATAAATAGTTCTGTCCAAGTAACAAAAAATAATTTAAAATAGGAGCCTTGTCGTTGTTTGCTGGTAATGGTGCACTTATGAATAAAGAGCACGATAAACTCAATTCTGTAAATGACTCTAAAGAATAAATGAAAAGTAAGTGCTCAGGACAAGGAGTCATGTGACATGGGACCAATTTGGGGTCTGATTCACCATGTCACCTTGGCCAAGTCATCAAAACACATAAGCTTCAGATCTTTTGCCTATGCTAAATGTAGACCTAAAGGTAAGATCTCAAGCTGTAGAACTTCTAGAAGAAAACACAAAAGAAAATCTTAGTGATATTGAATTTGGCAAAGATTTCTTAAATCTGATACAAAAAGCATAACTTATAAAAAATTTCTTTAAAAAACCCAATAAATCGAACTTTATCAAAATAAAAACTTTTGCTTAAAAAACACAAAATTGAAAGTGCAAGCCACATATTGGAAGAATATTTTTGCAGAATGTATATCTAATGAAAGACTTATGTCTAGTACATATATACAGATCTCTGACAATTCAATGGTAAGGAGACAAACAGCCCAATTAAAAAATGGGCAAAAGACTTGAACAGACATTTTACCAAAGATGGCAAGTAAGCACACGAAAAACTGCTCAACACCAGTAGCGAAATGTACTAGGGCAGTGCAGAGTAGAGCCATAGTGAAATATTCCAGTCTCCCACTAAATACCTAGGCTAAATGTAAAAGATTGTCCAAACCAAGTGGTGGTTAGGATACGAAACAATTAGAACTCTCAAATACCGCTGCTGGGAATGTAAAATGGCACAGCTGCTTTGGAAAACAGTTTGGCAGTTTATTGTTAAAAATTAAAGAGATAGGCTGGCCGGTTGCTCAGTTTGTTAAAGTGCAATCTTGTAACAACAAGGTCAAGGGTTTGGATCCCCATACAGGCCGTCCACCAAAAAAACAAAATTAAAGAGATGCGTATTATATGAGCCTGTGATTCTCCTCCTAGTATATACCTCAGAGAAATAAAAGTACATGTTCAAAGACTTGTATGAGAATGTTCATAGCAACGTTATTTGTAATAGCCAAAAAACTGGAAACAACCAATGTCCCTCAACTGGGTGATTGGACAAAACATTGTTGTACAGCTATACAACAAAATACTACATAAAAATATAAAGTAATCAACTACTGAAACATATAACAGTACAGATGAATCACAAAAGAATGAAGCTCAGTGAAAGAAGCTAGACAAAAAAGTTTACATGTTGTGTGATTCCATTTTTACAAAATCCTAGAACATGCAAACTACAGTGACAAAAAATAGATCAGTGGTTGTCTAGAGACTCTGGGAGCAGGGGGAGGGGGTGTGGGCAGGGAGACAGAGATCACCAAGGGGCACAAGGAAACTTTTGCCAGTAACGCATGTTCGCATGTTCCTGATCTTTATTGTGGTGACTGTTTCACATATGTATACATATGTTACAATTCATCAAATTGTATACTTTAAGTATGTGCAGTTTATTGTATGTCAATTATACCTCAGTAAAGCTGAAAACAAAAAGTGCTCCAGGCAAGAATTCATGTGACATGAGTTCTGGGTCCAAGTTGCCATGTCACTTGACCAAGTCACTCGAGCACACAGGTCTCAGGTTTTACACCTGTGCTCTGGGAGCTTTGGATTAGAACAGGGGAAATAGATGCAGATGCTCTCAGGGGCCAGGAAGGAAATACAAATGAATGCCATGAGCCACATTCACTGTGGTAAGGGGTAGGGACTGTGGCCAGCTGGAGACTGTATGTCCCTGTCCAGAGGGGGCAGCTGCCAATCACCCTCGGCCATTTGCTGCTTTGATGGAATGTGGGCAGCATTGCCAATGTTTTAGATGTTTCAAAAGAAACCAGAAATTCAGATTTTTAAAACACAATTTTCTTGTTATAAAATGCAGGTAATTAATTTTTAAAAGTTAAAACATTGTGCAGGTTAAACCCACACATGTACAGACAGGACCCAGCCTGAGCCCCACTAGTTTGTGACCTCTGTGCTCAGTGATGCCTGGGCACCCTCTGCCAATCCATGATCAAGGACCTCTTCTCAATTTCCAGACCAAGGCACTTTCCTAATTCTTTTTTCCTATACTTCACTAAGAAAAAACTTCCACTGGTGCCAATTTGCGTCCTGCCGACTTTCCATCTACCATTTGACCTAAATAATGCCTTACCTCTTGGTAGCCCTTGAATGTTCATTTCTTCAATTCATAGGGGAAAAGTTCTAGGTAATTTTACAGAGTTAGAAGAGACTAGTATATTCAAAAGAATTGAAAACGGGGATTTGAACAGATATTTGTACACCAGTGTTGTAGCAGCATTATTCACAATAGCCAAACAGTAAAAACAACCCGAATGACCATTGATGAATGAATGAATAAACAAAGTGTGGTACAATATGATGGAATATTATTCAGACTTAAAAAGGAATGAAGTTCTGACAAATATTACGCCATGGAGGAAACATGAAGATGTTAAATGAAATAAGTCAGACACAAAAGGCCAAATATTCTATAATTCCACTTATATGAGATATCTAGAATAGTCAAATTCATGGAGACAGAAAGTAATAGGTCATGAGAGACTGAGGGAAGAGGGATTGAGGAGTTATTGTTCGATGGGTACAGGGTTTCAGTTTGGAAAGATGAAAATGTTCTGGAGTTGGATGATGTTAATGGTTGCACAACCATGTGAATTACTTAATGCAACTAAACTCTAAACTAAAAATGATTTAAATGGTAAATTTTATCCATGATAAAAAATTTTTTTAAAAAAAGACTGGACACATGTCTGGAATTTTCAGATGGGATGAAGCAATAGGAGAGGCTCTTTCCAACACATGTGCTAAGGAAGCATTGCTATAACTCCCACTGGCATCTTGCCTCTGTGACTCCCTCCTAAGGCTCCTCACACATGGAATCGTTTGCATGTCACTGAGGCTCACTTAGACTTCATCCATTTGGAGATGTGCATCTCAGCCCCAGCTGCACTCTGGGAGCTTCTGAAAAATTCTGCTGCCTGGGCTCAGCCTTGGAGAGTCTGGATGGGTGTGGTGCAGCCTGGTCTCCACATTTATTAAGAGCCTCCCAGGTCATTCTAGTGTGCAAGCAGAGTCGAGAACCACTGAATTCTGTTTTGAAAATATCAGGAAGACATTTTGTGAATATTAAAGGTTTTGATAAAACCATTAGGACATTTTATGGATGTTATAGTTGAGTGACTCAAAGACTGCATCAGGCGGTGCTGAGCAGATGCCCTGGGGTGAGCAGCTTTGGGCAGGTGGGTTTGTCCTGAGAAGGGTCTTGCAGGAGTGGATAGGTCTGAAAGTGTGAATATCTGTACCCCCATTAAAAGGCAAGGAATGAGCAAGCCATGCTTAAGGGTCTCATTTGGTGGAGGGAGAAAGAACAGGGTTGCGATTAAGTAAAAAAACATGAGGCAAGAAGGCCTACAATTCCAAGGTGAAGTGTTCGGAGTCTTCCTATTCCTGGGAGGAAAATCTAATAAATGGAAAATATTCATTGCAGAGAACTTCTTGGATTTTAATTCCAGGTAATTCAGTCATAAGAAAAGTAATATAAGATTCTCTAAACAGGAATCCACCTAACCAACCCTCTTGTAGTTCTCTGTCAAAATATCCCATGCTGCTGTCTGAAGGTAGAATTCCATTCAGAATATTGTCTATCCCTACAAAACTACTTGACAAAAGTTAGGTTTGTTTAATTTAGTGACTTGACTAAGTCAAACAGTTTTTGAGGGATCAGAGATAAAAATCTATTAAAAAAATTACTGAACTGGCTTAAAATTAGATTCTTTGGCTTTGTCATCCTAAATCCTTTATAAAACAAAGTGGGAGAATAGATTACTTGCTCAATCTAGTTCTTTTCTTAAAAAACATTTTCTTCAAAACAGTTAATAGTTAACTGGTATTGAAATTGCTGTTTTGTGAGATAGGTGAAGTTAACCACCAAAACCTATCAGAACATAATTTTAAAAAATCAAGGAATGATAAAGATGTTTTGGTGGGAACATGAGTCACGGAAATAGTGGTGCTGAGAAGCTGATCATGGTTCTGAAAGTTTCGGTGCATGGGAGTATCTTACTACATAGATGCAGGTTATGTCTCTGGCAACGTTACTCCTTCACAAGAGTTGAGAATAATAATAATATCAATAACACTAGCTAACCTACACAGAGTGCTTACTATGTCCCAGGCATTCTTCCATGGACTTTGCATGTATCAAGATTACTAATCCCCATGAGGTCTACAACAGTCCTATGAGATAGGTGCTATTTTTGCCATCCCCATTATAAGGATGAGGAACCTAAGTCAAGGGAATGAATAATTTCAGTAATTTACCCAAGGTCACACAGCCAGTAAATGGCTGGGCTGAATTCAAATCCGGCTGTCAGGTAAGTCTGGTTCAGAGCCTGGGCTCTTCAGTTCTGCTATTACCCTGGAAGAAGAAAAGGAAGGTAGAAACAAACAGTAAGTGTTTATTAAGTGCCAGGTACTTTACACATTATTATTTCATTTAACCCCTGTAACACATCCTTAGCCCCATGTTACAGCCAAGGAAATGAGGAAATGCAGACATAGAGTTTAATGACTACCTAGCAAGAGGCAGAACTAGGACTTGAACCTTAATTTGTCTGACCATAAACCTGTGCTAAATCATTCACTAAATCATGAAATTTCAGAGTAGCGTCCATGCATGAAAGCATGCTTAAGGAAGAAAGTCTACTGCTTAGTGCTTCATTCTTAATTCTGCACAGTTTTAACCAGCTTGGTTATCTGGTTTCCTTGTTCAAAGCCAGGAAGTGTGCATGGAGTGGGGGGAGGGTAGGTAGATTGCAGGTGAAATAAAATTGATAGAGAAAATAAATGTCCACAAGATGAAGACTATTAAATAAGCAGTGTCATAGCTGTGTTTGATTCCATTGAATAGGAGTTTTGTGTTAAAAGCTATATGTTTTCTTTAAAACAGCCAAACGAAAGAGGTTGGATGAGTTTATCAGACAATTTTTGGTAAACTTTCAAAAATTTACATAAAGATAATTCTTAGTTAAATTTAGGACATAAAATTAAGTCCAACCAAGAACACTTTTTAAAACAGAAAATGGTTTTATTTGACTCTTTAAAGAATACATTTACTCTAAACAGCATCATATTAATAAAATTTTTATTCCAAGATTATTAGACGTATATCAAAAGGCATGCAGAGCTCTGACAATAGCTGCAGGTGCACGGTGCGAGTCCTGTGCCCGGGCATGCCCTTCCTTCATCTGTCTGGCTGGTGAATTCCTTTGCAGGCTCAAGGGCAGGTTGTTCGTTCGGGACTCTTCTGAGAAGTCAGCCCTACTCCCTCTGCTCCCATCCTTCTGGAGCTGTGGTTCTCACACTTTAGAGGGCATCTGAGGGAGGAGGCTTGTTAAAACACAGATTGCCAGCTCCACCCCTGACATTTCTCATCAGTATTCTGGGTGGGGCCCCAGGATTTGTATAACTGACAAGTTCCCAGCTGACGCTGATGCTGCTTGTTCGGTGACTACACTTTGAGGACCACAGCTCCAGAGAGAACTGCTCTCTCCTCTGTGCTGCCCTGGCCTGTTCAGTCATTTTATTCTGGGCTGAGCAGGCAGCTTCTGTGTCTTCTCAAGGGTCTGTGACCTTTCTGAAGGAAGGAACTGGTTTTCAGGCCTTGGAGAAGGGTAATAGCAGAGAATTGAGGAGGCCTCCAGGGAAAGGACTTTGGCTAATCCAGGGTTGAGGAGTCTATCCAGTAACAAAGCCTTAGTCACAGGTCTCTGAAAAGTGCATTCCAACCCCAAATCCTGTTGGAGTCACAGGCCCCGTGGGAAGTAAGGAGCTGTAATTAAACACAAAAAGCTAGTTTTGAAACAAAAAAGCAGAAGCAGCACTTGCTGGGACCCTACAGTAGGTGTGACACAAGGGAGACAGATGTTTTCTACAGTCTCCCACAAACCACCTTTCTGGCACCCCAAGGAATTCAGGCCATCACTGGCAATGCCTCAGTGAGGAGATAGTGCCCAGCAGAGCCGGGTATTGTCCAGGGATGTGTTACCAAATATGGTAGCCACTAGCTACGTCTGGCTATGTAAATGTAAATTAATTAGAATTAAGTCAAAGTAAAAATTCAGTTCCTTACCACACTAGCTACATTTCAGGTGCTCAGTAGTTACAGATGGCTAATGGCCACCCTATCGGACAGTTCAGAGCAAACCCATCGTTGCAGAGAGCTCTGTTGGCTAGCACTACTGCAGAGGCTTGGGCAATGATATAGCAAGAGCAAGATGGCACACAGGGCAGGGCAGTGTGATGTGTTTGTGCCCCTCGCCCTCCATGCTACCACTGCCCAAGAATTTGCAAATTCTGTTTGCACTGTTTACTGTGTCTACTGCCATCGGTGTCACTTGTGCCCCACCTGGCTCCTTCTGCAGGAGGAACTTCCCCTCCCCTCCCTCATAAGTGGGGTAAACTCTTTCTCTTGTCATCACTCTTCTTTGAAAAATAGCCCACTCTGAGTTAGAGTTTGGGAATTTAAAAGAATGACAAGTAAGAAAACATAGTTGTGTTATCCAGGCCAACGATAGCTTCTTCAAGACCTAGTCTGATCTCCGCTGTACATTTCAGTAAGGGGGTTTCCCAGCCTCTCCTGTGACATATCCATGGCCTGATAGATCCCTCTTCATAGAAGGGTTTCCTTATGGTAGGTAGCTTAAATGTTCCTTTACCTAATTCTTCCTTAACTCTTTATAAAAAGAGAAAAGAGATTCTAATTTCCTGCCGGCTGGCTAGCAACTAAGGTAGGTGGGAGGGAATAGCATTCCAGGCTGCTTTTCAGGTTACACATGGGACTTGAATTTTAGCAGACGGGCTCTTGCCTGTCTCTGCCATGGAGCCTCTGCAACTGCTCAGACCTTGGTATCAGGGGCCCTTAGTCAATGGATAGGTAATAAAACAGGGACGTGCTTCGACACATGGGAAACACTGCAGGGAGGGGGAACAGCCTAAGAACAGAATGCTTAGCCAGGTCATTGAAGTAGGTCCAGTTTAAGCCCAGGTTATGCCCACAGCTGGGGTTCAGAAATGTCTAGAGTGTGTGGCTGTGGGCTACCAGAAGTCTGTTCATAGGAGGGGCTAAGGAACCTCCTGGGAGATTACTCATTTTAAGAGGATAGGAATGAGGGCATTGCAAGCTTGAACTGGTCAGTACAAAGCCTAAGGTAGAAGATGGGGAGGAATTCACATGCATAATGGTATTTGTTACCAAGATTGTCTTCCAACCCAGATTGTGGGGGGAGGGAGGAGGTTATAAGCAGAGCTGCTCTAGGTACCCTGTAAAAGCTGTCTGGCTCCAAACTCTGTAAAACATTGAGCCCAAGCAGCACACTGCTTGGGGACTTCTCTGGCCAAGTGTGGCAAGGCAAGGTGGTGAGCAGAGGTGTTCTTCTACAGTTTCCAACAGAACACACACAGCTTTGGCACTTCAGGCCATCAGAGATGGCACAGAAATGAGATAGGAGGCAGAGGAGCCCTGGCAGAAGCCAGTGAAGACCTCATTAAACTGGAGAACTCAACAATGCCAGAAAATATAGGGTTCCTAGAGAACGAGGAGACGTGAACAAAAAAGAAGGATGGGATGCAGGACAGGCCAAGAGAATTAGCTCTCTTCTTCCTCTCCCTTCCAGAAAATTCTGCTCAGAAGCCCTTAGGTGAGGCAGAGCGAGGTAGCCCTCTGCCCACGAGTGGACAGGGACTGTGGGCGGCCCACAGCAGGGGGGTGGAGTCAACTGGGGTGCGGAAGGAGGCAGGCGTCCACACGGGAGGGCAGCCCGGCTGTGTCCGGGCCCACTCAGGGTGAGGAAGGGGGGATGCGTGTGGGGTGTCAGGCCAACGCCAGGCGAGAAGGGAGTCCTTGCTAGGGAGGGTATCCTGACCCCAAGTGGAGTGGGGAGGGGTCTGCACAGGAGGGTGGCAAGTGTGTCAGAACTGGACTGGGTGAGGAGAATGTCTACACAGGGAGAACCCGGTACCCCAGTGGGGCGGGGAAGGTGTCCATGTAGGAAGGCAGCCCAGGGCAGGATGTTGGTGTCCTTGCAGGGGAAGGAAGGTGTCCTCATGGAGGGTGACCCAGCATGGGTGTGTGGCCTGGGCGGGGTGAGGAAGGTGTCTGTGTAGTGCCCTGGAGGGTGGCTGTGAGTCTCACTCTTCTTTGTGCCCTGAGCCTTGCCCAGCAGAGGATAAGGCACTTGGTAGATGTCCAGGTAATGGTAATTGTTGAATGGATGGTGCAATAAATGAAAAAGACCTGGGGTCAAGTCCCATCCTGACTTCTCACTAGCTATGTAACATGGGACAAGTATCTTCGTCTCCATCAAGGGGATACTGTATAAGAAGCCACTATCAAAAGCTAAAGTGCTGTACACATTTGGAGGAGCTGATCTTATTCTACCTGATGGGAAAGAAGGCCCTGACATTCCCTGACACACAAGCCTTCCTCATTGCTCCTAGCCTTTCCCTAGCGGGTACCTGGACAGTCTACTCATGCCGCTCAGGCCTCAGGTGCCTCCTTTGTAAGGGGAGACGTGCACGCGCCAACCCCCCAAAGCCAGCAGGATGAGCTGCTGAGTGAGTGTGAAGCCACACTGCTGAGAGAGCAGACCTTGCGGCCCTCTCCCCGGGCCCTGTCTGGCTTATTTGGCCTTGGCAGTCCCTGCAGATGTAAAGGAGTGAGCAAGGCCCTCCCCTCACAGCAAACACTGCACTCCTGCTGTAAAACGAGGCCCTTGGGCTTGCCACGGAGCCCCAGGATCCTGTGCAGTTCTAACACACCATGGTTCTGCCAGGAGCATGTGTCTGAGTAGGGGCACTGCATGGGAATTGGGATCCCTGGACTCTCCTGCTGAACTAGTTGTGTGGCCTTGGGCAAATGAGCCCTGGCCTGGGCAGCAGAGAACACCATGCTGGCTGTGTTGTGAGATCTCAACCCTCAGAATTTCCCTCCAGACACTGTAGGCCTCATGTAAGCAGAGGGAACAAACTTACTGACCAGAAGCTTATGCTCCAGAAGAACCTCTGATCAATCACTGAGCTCCTCTGCCCACATACACACTCCAGCAGAGTTACATGTGGCTGCTAAAACACAAGTTCATGAAAGACGTCACTAAATATGTTTAAGTTGTTGTTCTAAACTGATTTATTTTGAGCTTTTGTAAATGCATTTTTTATTTTGTTTTTAATTAATGACATTACAGCCATGAATCAGACCTTCCTCTGTACCCTGGAGTGTTCTTATCTATTCTAACGGCTTCAGTTAGCATTATTAAGGTGAAGTTCCCCCCAATTTTTATCTCCACCAGATCTTCTCTCCTGAACTGTAGATGCAGATCTCAAACTTCTCCTGCACGTGACCGCTAGGATATCTCTGAGGCCCTGCCCTCCACGGAGCAGGCTCGGAACTCATCAGTTCCCTCCTCTGGACGCCGCTCAGGCTGCTCCTCTGACAGGGTCCCCCACCCCCTCAGAGAACAGCAGCACCCACCACAGTCACTCGCTAAATCCAATTAATCTCCATCTCCATTGCCACTATCTCTGTTCAAGGCACCGTCGTCTTTCACCCATGACACTGCAAATGTTACCCAGCTGTTCTCTCTACCTCCAGCCTTTCCACACCAGCCTCAAGCCCCCTCCACACCCTTCCAAACTATAGGGACTCTACAACACTGAACCTTGAAAAATGCACTTGTCACTTTCCTGTTGAAAACTCTGATTGGTCACTCGTGTCCTTTAGATTAAGTGCAAAATCCTTAGCAGAGTTTATAAGCAGCTCGATAAAGTGGCCTCAGTCGCCTAGAGTGACCAACTCGTTCACATTAGCAAGTGACTTCTAGGACTTGAGCGCTGAAATCCTGAGTGCTCCTTAGTCCCTGGCAAACTGGGCCTCATTCCCCCGTGCCCACCTCCACCCACTATTTTCACCTCCTCTGCATTTCTTTTATTTGATGCTGTCTGTCACCTTGGGCCTTCACACTTGCAGTCCTCCTGCCCCCCACTGAGAATCTCTTTGCCCCAGTTCCTTTGCCTTTTTAACTTTGAAATCCCCCTCCTGGCCTCAGTTGAAAGATGACTTCCTCCAGGATGTCTTCCTGGACACCCCAGGTCAGCCGACTCACCCCTGCTCCCTTATGACACTTAAGCACATTATTTTAATAGTGGTGCTATCTGGAGACCTCCTTCCGTGACTATAAGTGCTGCAGGCAGGGGCTGGATGTCTTTGTTCCTGTTGTCACCTATTGTCATCTGGCACAGTGCCTGTTGAAGATTTCAGAGGTGATTTTTAGATTAATGGTGATTCACACAGGCACAGCCTATACACAGAGTGTGCATATGTCTGTTATTTTGGCTCTTAAAGAGGCAGTGTCAGAAAGAGAAAAACAAGTAATAAAATGTTAACTATCACTCACAATTAAATAAATGTAAATTACAATAATAATGAGATTCAATTTTTACCTACAAGATGCATAAAGACCACAAAGTGGTGAGGAGGTGGGGACACCAGGAGATACTCTCCTCACTAGGGGAGGAGTATAAATCTGCAAGAATCCTTGAAGAGCAACTTGGCAATCTCTACTGAAAATTTGACTGCACATATTCTTTTGACAATTTCACTCCTAAAAATGTATCTTACAAATACTCTTAGGTATGTGTACAGAGAAGGACGTACAAGAATATTCAACAGGTCACTGTAACCAATGAAAACATGGGGGGAAAAACTTCTGTTAAATTATAAAAGTTTTTCTAATGGGTGACTATGAAGGAATTTTTCAGTGAGGTAGATTTACATATGCTCATATGAAGCAATCCTCAGAGTGGGGGAAAATGGAAAAGTAAGGTCCACGGTGTCTTTATTTTTAGTGGTGATTTTGAAAGGAAATATGCATATGTGTTCTTATGCATAAAATATTTCTAGAAGAATACACAAGAAACTCTTAACAATAATTACCTCTGCAAAGAGAGACTGGGATCCAGGATAGGAGAGAAACTTATTCATTGCATATTCTGTTTTAAGTGTTTGAATATTTTATTACGGGCATGAATTAGCTTGCAATTATTACAAAAAGAAAACTCCATTTTTTTAAGAAGAAAAAAGCTAATGAATTCGCATCTATCTGAGGTTCTAGCAATTTTCCTTCCATCCTTCCTTCTCTCTTTCTGCCTATCTTTGCCTCCTAAGAAAACTGTCTTTCCAGAACTTTCTAAAAATGCTAAATATAATAAAATTAGGCCAGCTCGCCATCCCTGTGCTGGGGTCCGGGACTGACTGGGTGAATGCATCACTGCTCAGCTGGGTGCTGACCTGACTTGCTGAGCAGGTGCCTCTTCCTCCAGCTTTTCACCTTCTCAGCCCAGCTTTCCACTCCAGCTGTGTCCTGGCCTCCAGCTGCAACTGCACCCAGCTGCTCATTTCTCTCCCTTTCTGCCCAGGGGCTCTTCTGCCACTACCATGTGGGGTGCCTGAGGAAACCTGTTTGCCATTCAGATTCTCGTGGAACCTGGAAATAGGAGGGGGTTAGCAACCCACAGGGTGACCTTTGACCCATGGGATCCCTCCAACAGCTCGTTAGGGGTCCCCAGTGGTATCAAGCTCCAGTTTCCCACTGGCTTGACCAGCTCAGTGATTTGCCCTTGTATTGGCTTTCCCTCTTCCCATTTTACTTTTCCCAGTCTCTCGCTCCTGCATGTTGGCATCACTTCCCAAAATAAACAACCAGCTTGTGTTCAGCTCTGCTTGTTGTGGGAACCCAGGCTGAGACACCATCCCTCACAAGGAATGTGGAGTTCTGGAGTCCTTGTAGACTTGTGGATTGAGACTACACTTCATTCAAAGAGATAAAAAGATTGTCCCTGGGGAGGTTTTCTCTCTTAGTCTTCCTGAGATGCAACCTCTCCTAGGTCCTTATGCCTTTCTTTTCTCCTCTCTATTAATGTGAGGATGGCATTCAGCTATGGTCTGAATGTTTGTATCCCCCCAAAATTCGTGTGTTGAAACTCAATTCCCAGTGCTATTAAGAGGTGATTAGAGCATGAGGGTGGAGCCTTCATCAATGGGATTATTGTCCTTAAAAAAGGGGCCCAGAGAGCTGCCTTGTCTCCACCATGAGCAGACACCATCTATGGCACCATCTAGAAGGCACCATCTAGAAGGCATCTAGAAGGCACCATCTAGAAGGCACCATCTATGAAGCAGAGTGGACCCTCACCAGACATCAAGTCTGCATTGCTCCTTGATCTTGGACTTCCTAGGCTCCAGAACTGTGAGAAATACATTTCTGCTGTTTTTAAGCCATCAAGTTTGTAGTAGTTTGTATAGCAGCCCAAATGGACCAAGACACATTTATAAAGCTAGGTAATCTTTTCCAAAATTGCCCCCAAGTCAGATATAAAAACATGTTACAGATTCTCCAAGTAGAAGCATTTGTTCTCAAATTTAACTATACCCTTCACAGTGAGGTCATCTTGCATCCATTTTAGATCTCTGAACTCTAATTTGGTGATTTAAGAAACAAGAAAACCTTTGAGTCTAACTCAGCCAGCCTCTTACTCCCCATGAAAGCATACATGGTTTGCTCATTTAGAGACCAAGGCTCCATGCACAGAAGGTGCTGGACCAACCCAGTGAGCCCTGGCATGAGGTCACTATTATTTCATCACCCTGAGGTCAGGGTTCCCTCAAAGGGCTGCTGGTACCATTAAAACAGGCCTGGAAGAGTTGTCTGGTGGCCTCCCATCCCCTCCTCCTGCCCGTTTTCCTGGGGGCACTCTCTTCTTTCTGTGTTACACTTTCAAAATAAACTGTCTCTGTTAGTTGTGGTAAATTCAGTGAAGGACATTTCAAGTTGGGAATGGTGAGAGGACCTACGGAAGGGAAACTATATATAGCTTACTTTTAATGGCCATAATAACATTATTGCCTTTTCATTATTGTCTTATTTTAAGCAATAATAACATTTTTACTTGGACATCAAACCAAAATAGATTGCACAGTCTATCAAGACCCATGTGAGGTATGTGCAAATATGCAACATGGCTCTATTATTTAGAGATCTGACTATGATTTTCCTTAGGGGAATAGCTTCATTCAGGTGCTCTATAGACCTGAGTCAACTTAATCTGGAAAAATCAAAATTTGTCATGTAAACCTAGAAGTTTAGAGCAAGAGGAGCCTTCAGGAATCCCAGAGTTAAAAGCCTGTTATTTGCCCAAGGTCATGAGGTGACAAAAGATGGGGACATGTAAGGAGGAAGTAGAAGCTGAGTCCAACTGAACACCTGGAGAAATGCCTTGGATTCTTGCATTCAATAAAAGGCGACTCCACACATCTTTTGTATCTATCACAGTCCAAGATTTGGAGGTTGTAACCCCATTGTGCAGTTGAGGAAACAGGTCAGACAATGAGGTGACTTGTTCCAAGTTACAGAGCTAATCAATAACAGAGATTGAACTGAAATCCAATTCCAACTCAAGGCCACTATTTTTCTATTCATCATGCTATCTCAGTTGTCTCTGGTTCCTGGAGTCTTGGGCTGGTAAACTTTGACTGACACCTCCCACCAGCAGTCCCAGCCCTGCCCAGCCCCACCTAGTCCTCAGCACCTCACTCAATTTCTGAGATCCCTCCCTCTCCCACACACTGTGGATGAAGGGAGCTGCTCCAAGTTCCTCCCATCACATGGTCTCCCACCCCTGGCCCCAAATGCCTTTCCCCGGCCACACTCCTTGCTTATTATTCCAAGCCCTTTGTCAGTTGCTTCCTTTACTCTTTCCTTGAATGGCCCTTTCAAAAGAGAGCTATTTACAATTTCCCACTTAAAAAAAACATTAAAAATGAAAACCACATTTGAGGTTCCCCCCTTCCATTACTCACATGCTGAAGTCCAAAGTCTTTGGCCTGGCATTCAGGGCCTCTGTGATCAAGCCCTGCTGTGTCGACCTCCTTCTTCCCATCACTGCGCTGCTTGTACTTCTCTTCTAGCATTGCACACAGTCAGCCTGCAATCTAGTTGCTAAAGAGCATAGGACGCTGGGTTCATTGTTATGTCCGATAGAACCTTTGTCACAGGGCCTAGCACACAGTAGGTGCCCAATCTCGGTGTGTTGAGTGGAATGAACTCATCCCTGCTCTATGCAATGTGGTCCATATGGCCTGTCTTGATCACTTCACTCCATCTGGGGGCAAGTGGGGGACTATCACCCTCTGCAGGAGACACCAACACACAAAGGGGTGAGATTAGTCCCTGTGCCTGGTACCGAGGAACTGACTGACCTAAATAACAGTTCTGAGTGTGCTACACATGCAACTAAGTTGCCTCCTAAATCATCACGGCAAGGTGCTCAGTGTGCTTTCTACAAACTTCATCTGAAAATCGTCAGTTTCTGTCATTGATCTCCCAAATTGTAACTGTTCAAGACACATGAAAAGGGATAATGCTCAAGACTCTGCAGGCATGACAGTACTGTGTTCTAGTGCTACGTGCTGGGATACCAGCATGCCTTACAAGGGAGCTTATAGTCTGAGGGGGGTGAGGGGGCGGGGAAACAAACCCACAGAGAAGTAAGAGCAATACAGCAAGAGAGGGCATGGGTAGGGGCATTGCAGATGGGGAGGGCTGGCTGGGAAAATGAGGACCAAAGGAGAGAGTTTATGGAAAGTGCCTGCACAGTGCCTGGTACATGGCAGGTATTCAGCAAATTCCTATTGGCACTATTGCGCCTCCAGCTGGGTGCACAGCAGAGCAAGGCTTCTGTCTGTGTCTGGTTGCTGTGCCTCTTCTTCCCTCCGTAGGCCCCGCCACCCACTCCAGTCTGGCTTCTGATCATGAGAAACACACCAAGTTCTTTTCCTCCTCAAGGGAAAAGCTGTTCCTTATGCTAGAACTCTCTGTTCCCAGCTCCTGGCAAGGCTGGCTCTGGTCTGTCATTCAGGCCTCAGGGTAAATGCCATCTCCCCTTTCCTGACCACTCAATCACCCCAGAGTTATTTTCTATCACATCATACTGGCTATTTCCTTCTTTGCAATTACCAGAAGCTGTAACGATTTGGCTTATTTCTTTGCTTGTTTATTGTCCCGCTAGACTTCAAGCTCAAGAAAGAGAGGGGCCGCCTCTGTATTCTTCACCATTGTGTCTCCATACCTGAACGTACTCATTGCACGGTCAGCATGTGGTCAATTTAACTGCGCCGGGGGCTGCTGGGAAAGCCTCACAAATGAAGGGACATTTGAACAGGGCCTTGGAGGAGGAACAAGAGTTTGCCCACCAGAGGCCGTGAAGGTGAGGTGGCAGGTCAGGACTGTTTTCCAGTGGGAAGGAAGCACTGATAAAGGAGACTTTGACGTTATGTGCAGCTCTGTCCAGAAGCCAGGGCTCTGAGTCCAAACCCGCACTGGGTGTGTAAACAGAAATACCCTGGGAGTGGAAGGGAGGGGTGGGGGGTGGCTCATGCAGCTATCAGAGGCTGAGGGCTAAGTCCTCTCTCTGGGCTCTCCTACCTAGCAGCCTTTCAGCTGGAATTTGTTTGTTTATTTTTTTGTGGTGGGACCTACCCACTGTGCAGCCATTTATTGAGCTCCTACTAAGCATTACACACTGTACAAGATATCTCAGACACATCTTATTTAAGTCACAGCCAGCACTCAAGATTGGCATTTTCCCACCATTTTCAGAGGCTGAAACTGGGATTCAAAGTGAATGAGTAATAGGTCCAAAGTCACAAGGCTAGGTAGTGGTGAACGGAGTTTCAAACCCAGCTGTGTCTGACTCTGAAGCCAGTGCTCTTAACCACCATCTTTTTTTCTGGCTTGTGTATCTCACAGGTGAATCAATTAATTGGGTTTGGCTCAGTCCCTTGTGGGTTGAGTCATCATAAGTCAGACTGCCTGAACCCGTTCCTCTCCAGGAAGCTGATACCTAATCTCCAAACTGACATCACTGAGGCTGAGGCTCTGGACTTTGCTAACCCCATGATGGGGCTGCTCCACCCTCTCCGCATTCGGAGCCGCAGATTGCTTCTCCCCAGGGCAGGACCCAGGGTTATCGTGGGGGTTAGTTACTGCAGACATTTCGCTTTGCTCTGCCATGGGGTGGGGTGGCCAAGAGCTTGGATAGAGAGGCAGACAAGTTTGAACTCCAGCTCTTGCACTGTGGCTGTGTGGCCTTGGCTTGGGCAAACTTCTTCACTGCTCTGTACTTCAACCTCACCTGTGAAATGCTCACAAGAACAATCTCAGGGTGTTGCTATGAGGAATACATGAAATAACATGTAGCAATCCCTCAGCCATGGTAGCCTTTGTTATTATTGTTGTTGTTTTTAGTAGTCTTCAAGGGAGTTGTAGGGGGCAATAGTGGTCTTGAATCTTGGCAGCATCACATTTTAGCCATGTGACTCTGAGCAAGCTACAGAACTTCCTCTAGACTCCTCATCTTTAAACTCTGGATAATTTAGAAAGAATCAGGGATGGCAGCCAAGTATGCCCCTCCTTAAATTAAAGTTAGTGTCCATTTAGAACTTAGGACACACCAGAGGTAGGAAGGAACCCCTGCCACAGCTGGACAGCGTCTGCCCTAGGCCATGGTCAGGAGAAGGCTGAGGACTTCTGGACCATCTGACTCTCCCCAGGGTGTCCTGGGTGTGGTCTCCAGAGTGTGGCTGCATCAGCTTGTCTGAAGCTTTCCACTAGTCTGTTGTTTTGGCATGAATTGACAGAAGATTCTTCTAATTAAGGAGTGTGGTAAATATGGTCAGTACAGGAGTCAGGAAAGAAGAGGCTACAGAGAAAGGACACATCTGTGCACAGTGTCCTGGGTGAGCCCAGCCTCAGGGGCTCAGATGTGTAATGTGTGTTAGGCCACTCTGTCTGGTGGAAACAAGTTCATAGATGATCAGAGCTCCCTGGTGTGGCTTAAAACCTCTGGTTCTGCTTCCATGCCCGCAGGTGGCCTGCCTGGCTAGCAGCACTCAGCTTCTTACAGGGAAAAAAGCTCAGATGGTCCCACACCCTAATCTCCTGGTAACTGACCTTGGACCCTTTGAGTGTGATTCGGTGTGAGTTAGTCCTGCGATGCTGACGCCCTCTGAGGGCACTGACAACACTGAGTTTCTGAGTCTGCAGGCTGAGAACCTGTTCCTGTCACATGGTGGCCCCACGGAGTTGCCACTACTCTGAGGCCCAGACAGAGCTGGTACCTGATTGTGCTGGAGAGCACCTGCCTCCCAGCCACCTTTATCTGGAATGATACCTCCTTCAGGGTCTGGTAAAAGATTAAACATCTGTGCCTGGCATACACTAGATGCTCAACAAATGCTCATTCTTTCCCTATTTTATGTAATCTCTAAGACCTATCTTGGCCAAGAGATTGTGATCACCCTAAGGCCTGGAGCCCTGACTGCTATTACTCTGGTTTTTCTCCCTCTCTCCCCAGTAAGTCCGGTCCTAAGTTGCTCTCAGGGGATGTCTTAACCAAGCCTGTAGGTGCACACCACCCTGACCTTTCTCCACATCAGTCATGCCCTCCAGGTGTTCCCTGAGCCAACCAACAGCTACACAGGACAGCACAGCAGAACCAGCAGCATGCCACCCAAATCCCAGAGCTGTCCCCTGCTCTCTGGTCAGTCACTCCCATCTCTGGGCCTCCATTCTCCCATTTGTGAAATGAGGGGACCGGGTTAGCTCCTCACATGCAGTATTTGTGTGAATGAATTATTCCATCCATCCATCCGCCAACCCACCCTTCCATCCACCCATCTACTGCACAAACCTTTAGCACCTTCTCAGTGCTGTCAGAGTAGGGCAGCAAGGGGGAGTTGAATCGCACATCCCCAGGCCTCAAGCTTTTCACACCACAGCGAGGAGACAGACGCTCGCAAAACAGGGTGCACCCCACAAAGGACCGGCGGTGCGCCCAGAGGTGGCGGGGGACTCTCTGCGCCGCGCCTGGGTCCCCCCACCGTAGCTCTGCGGAGCGGAGGGGGCGCAGCATGGGTCCCGCTTCCGGCGCAGGTTCCTCCCCTCTGCCGGCATTTCTCGGCGCTGAGATGTCTGCCTCCCTCCCTCCGGCCGGTCCTCCTCTCCTGCAGTGGCAGCACAAAGGCCTTGCTGTGGGGCTGCAGCCCAGGCGGCCGCCGAGCCTCTGGGTGACTCACTCTCTTGCCATTTCCTCCGTGTGGCGCCCGGGCTCCTCGAGGGAAGCGGAGCGTGCGTCTGCTGGGCGGGGGCCGCGGCCGGGAGGGGACGGCTCCCTTTCATGTGGGCAGGGGGCTCCCGGCACGCGAGGCGACCCACGCGGGGAGCCTGCCCAGGGACGGCGGCGGGCGCGGGGCCGCAGGATGGTCGCAGCCTCCGCCGGAATCAAAGCGCCGCCCTGGGAGGCATGTGTTCCCCATCAGGCGTCCCTCCGCTCCTGGGCCCTGAGACGGCACATCTTGAGGAAGAGTGAAAATTAACCACGGAAGGCAAGGGCCGGCATAGCCCGGGGAGCCACGTGGGCTGCCAGCCTCCCGGCGGGTCCTCGGTCCCAGCTCAAATGCCCTGTGAGCAGCGGCAGCACCCTTCCTGGGAGGCATCTTTCCAGCCTGGCTCAGGCGTGGGCTCCTCGCGAGCAGCACCTCGGTCAAGGCTAGGGCTGGGGACCTGGCCCGAGGCCGTGGAGCTCAATAGTGAGCCCATGAGCGCCGGACTTGGAGCCTGGAGATTGTGTGACCTCCAGCAAGATTTCCAGTGGAATTTCAGGCATCCTTGGGAGCAGGTCTTAATGTAAGCCTGGGCTCCTAAGGCCCCCGGCCGGCTCCTGCCTCCTGCTGGAGCTTCGTCTGTGCCTGCATAACGCTTACCCTTCACACTCCAGCCACCCAGAACAACTTGTTCTTCCCGGAGCACTCCACATGCTCACTCACATCCAGGTTCTGCACAGGTTGTTCCTGCTGCGAGGAAAATCCTCAAGGGCAGCTGGTTAGTTCTTCCCTTCAAGAGCCAGCTCAGATGTCCCCTCTGGCAGGAAGCTTCTCCCTGCAGTCTGGGATAGGTGTTCCTCCCCTGCACTCCTCTGAAGACCTTTGCAAAGCCCCGTCAGAGCCCTTACCACCTTGTACTCTGCCATAGCTGCTTGTTCACATGGGGCAGCACGCTGAAGCAGCGAGCGAATGACTGAGTGAATGAAGGACTTAGGGGAGGAAATTGCTTCACACACCAGTGCCCTCGATCGTAGTGAGACAAGCCTTACAGGAAGCCTAAGAAAATGGCTTTAATTCTGTCCTTCCTTTTACAATTTTTAGTCATCTCATGTTTAACTGTGGGCACGATTGTGAGGTTATAGCCCTGGGATGAGTAGGGATCCACACAAGCAAGGGAGAATGCAGCTGTCACCAGTATGCAGGGTTAAAACCAACACAGTTTGTGGTCAGAGCACTGAAACAAAAACGTGTGGACACCACGATGTTGTCCCTGTTTCTCCAGGTCAGCAGGCTGTCCCTGAGAACAATGCAGTGGGCATGGAGGATAACCCCACTCACGCCTGCAGTTCCTAAGGATTTGCAAAGCCTTCCCCATCGCTGGTTTTTATTGGATTTGAGTAGGTGGGTGAAGCTCATTTCTGCCCCTATTTTATTTTATTTCATTTATTTATTTTTTTTAAAGATGACCGGTAAGGGGATCTTAACCCTTGACTTGGTGTGGTCAGCACCACGCTCACCCAGTGAGCGAACCGGCCATCCGTATATGGGATCCGAACCCGGGGCCTTGGTGTTATTAGCACCACACTCTCCCGAGTGAGCCACGGGCCGGCCCTCTGCCCCTATTTTAGAGACGGGCATGTTAAGCCCTAAGGAAATCGAATCTTGCGCAGTATCCCACACAGAATGAATGGGAAGAAAGAACCCAGGTCTTCCTTCGTTCAACAAACCCTGAGAGTCTAGATGAATGAGGTGTGGGTCTTGCTACCAGGGAGCCCCTGAGCTTGTCAGAGACCCCTGTAGAACATGACAAGCATTACTTTCATGATAGGAACTAGGGGATGTCGGAGTCCAGAGGAAGAAGAGGCATGTTCTGGCTGTGAGGTCAAGGACGTTTTTGCCAAAGAGAAGATTTTTAAATGAGGCTTGGAAGGGTAGGTAGGAGTCTCCTGAAGAGGGAGAGAAGACCGGGAGGAGAACACAGTGAGGCAGGCTGTGGCAGGGGAAGCATGTCACCACACGATTGCTCCTTTGGCTGTAAGTCTTTCCACTTTTAAGCCAATAAAGACAATAAGAGCAGATGCGATGGTGTGTACATTTGAAGGTCCTAGAAGTTCCTTGAAAGCACCATCCTATGGGCCCCACCAAGTCTCTGTGGCAATGAACCAGTCCCTCATGTCCCTGAGTAACTCTCCCAGAGGGAATGTGAATTTGGGCATCATGGGCGGTTGAATACAAAACTGGGGTAGTCGTTGGAGAGTGCTATGGACCGAATGTTTGTGTCTCCTCCACATTCAGATGTTGAAATCCTGACTCCTGATGTGATGGTATCAGGTGATGGCACCTTTGGGAGGTGATTAAGTCACGAGGATGGGGTTCTCATGAATGGGATCAATGCCCTCATAAAAGAGACCTCAGAGAGCTCTCTTGCCCTCTTTTTTACCATGTGAAGGTATGAGGTGAAGTCGGCAGTCTGCAACCAGGAAGAGGGCCCTCACCAGAACCCCACCATGCTGGCACCTTGATCTCAGACTTGTGGCATCCAAAACTGTGAGAAATAAATTTCTTTTGTTTATAAGCCACCCAGTCTACGATAGTTTGTTATAGCAGCCTGAGCTGACTAGGACAGGGAGGGATGTAAGAGGGTCAGTGGAGGATTATTTTAGGGTGGGAGGTATTGCAGCATGCCTTGGGCTGAAGGGAATGATCCAGTAAGGAGGTCAAAAACAGTGCACCTGCAACCACCTGAGGCATCAGCCTGAGCCTGCTTCCACTGACATTCAGGGTCCTCTTCAGTGTCCTGAAGAGTGATGATGGGTGCGCACCTAGCTCCTTGGATCCACACACTCCAACTCTACCTCTTCCCTTTTCCCCAGTTCTCTTCCTGTTGACCCCAGTATTACCTCTGCTGGCTCCTGGGAGAACAGACCAGAAACCTCTCTCTAGTCAGGCTTGTCTGCTCCATTCATGCCTCTGTTGGGAAGAAAACAGAAATGCAAGTAGAAGATTCAGTGGGAGATCGAACAACCTTAACTGTGTCCTTAACTGCTATCTGTAGTCATTGTAGTATTAGATTCATTTAGTGATGACGATCCAACCAATGGCCAGTTATTGGGAAACATCATGGCCCTCCCTCCGAATCCCAGCCTCTTGCTGAAAGGGTGGGATCCAGGATATCATATTGGTCTAACTAACTCCTGGTCAGCTAATTAGACTGGGGTGGACACACGACTTTGGGCTACAGTCTGGGCCAAGCCAATCATCTTCTTTCTTGAGAGAATTTGAGGAAAGAGACAGAGACTTGAGCTAGGAGGATGCTTGAACTGAAAGGTCCTGAGACAGCATGACAGAAGCAAGTACAGTGTGTAACAAAGCAGGAGTCACAGGCAAACTTGTACAAGGGAAGAGAGAAAACAAAGCCTTAGAAAGAGGGCCAGTCTGCCAAGAGGAGAAGGAAGTTGACATGCAGGAAGAGTTAGAGGTAAGAAGAGACCCCTTGAAGGCAGAGAGGAGACTTTTTCTGTTCCCTTGTGATCCAACATTATTCTGTCCTTGTAGGTCAATAACAGTCCCCTGTGTCCTTTCAATAACCCTCTTTTCATTTGAGATTGTTTGAGAGGGTACCTTGTTTTTGTCTCCAACATGCCCTAAATAAGGAAAATGCTCAAACCAAAGTCCTAGTGTATATGAATTAGTCCTTGGAATTCCTGGGCTCAATTCAATAAACATTTCATGAACAATTTTCATGTACTGGGTGTTAGAGGCATTCTGAGAAAAACTGAGACCCAGGATCTCAAAGAGTGTGGTAAGATATGGTCTGATCAGATGTGTTCCCACCTAGAAACAAGGTAGGATAATATTAGCACTCTAAGAGAAATGCAAGGGAAGGCTGGAGGTGGATATGGCAGCAGGGGAAGTGGGAGGAGCTTGATAAAGGGCTGGGTTTAGTATTGGGAAGAGGAAGGAGGAATGGAAAGTACAAGAATCATAAGTCTGGTTGCAGGAAGGGGCACAGTATAGATGGGACACAGTAAACCACGTGGCTTGGAAGAAGTGTAGTGTTTAGAGGAGTAATGTCAGTTGCGTCTGTAAGACACTTGATTGTGGTTATGAGGGGCCTTAAATGCCAGGCCAAATGTGTTATCACAGAATCATGAGAATGGAAAGAGCCTTAGATGTTATCTAGTCTGACTCAAGTAAAGTAATTCGGTCCCTGTCACTCTTCAACGGGCCACTGCAACAGACTGCATCCCAAGTACATGTTTGAGATATGGCCATTTCAGTGGTAGTGACTCAGAAACTACTCTTCTTTCTTCAACAACCTGGAGTTCTTTCCAGAAGGGCCCTCTCACTACCAGGGAGAGGCTTAAAGCAAAGGGAACGAGGCCTAGAGAGTTTGCAGCACATCATCTCAAACCGCAGCTTATGGAGGTGAGGAGCAGGTGAGGGACGTCCCCGACATGTCAGCGTCTGGCACAGTGCTTCTAGGTTTTGGAAGACCTACTCTGTGAGTTAGAAATTACAACACTTTTCAGAGGAGAAAACCAAAGCTCTAGATGGGAGTAGGAACATTCTCGAGGTCCGAGGAGGGTAAGAGGTAAGGCAGGAAGGCGGCCCCACGCTCATCAGATTCCACAGCCATGGGTGTCCCTCCTTCTTCCCTGCTTCCCGTGTAAGGATAGACAGTCCTGCCTTCAAGTAAACATCACTCACTCACAAAGGAATTTCAAAAATGACGTTCACTTCAATTAATGGCTGTTGGCTGCAGGTGGATGTGTGGATGAAACAGATTATAAAATTGTATGAATTAATCAAAGCTCTGATCTGTACCCACCAGAAGTCTACAGAGATATTTGGCAAATGGTTACGCTCTTTAAATAATCCAAGGACTCGGCTTATAATAAGCCTTAAGTGAGTTTCCAAATTCAAAATCCCTTATCATCTTACAGACCCTTCTTGAGACCACACGGTGCTTCTGACTTCCAGAAACAGCAGATGCTATTGCTTCCATGAGTACTGTTGTCACTTAACACACAAGGGGGGACAGAGGAAGGGACACATATGGACGGGGGATGGGAAAGAGGGGGCAGCAGCGGGTCCTCACTGGGGCAGTGTCCTGTCCTGCACAAACACTTCTGGAGACAGTGTGCTGCTTCCCTTTCTTAAGCTCAGTATGCCAGGAGCCCCAGATGAGGGGCTTGGGAAGGGAACCAGCAGGGACAGGTGGTCTGGACATGAGAAAGCTCAGCAAGGACTGATGGTAGCTGGAGGGGCAGACAAACAGCCAGATGAGAGAACAGCTGAGGGCTGTGTGAAGGTTGGACCCAGACTGTGTCTAAGCAGACAGGCCAGAGGGCTTAGCACAGGTTCCCAAACTTCAGGGTGCATGAGAGCCACCCGGGAAGTCAGTTAAAACCCTGGTTTCTGGAGAAACCCCTAGAGACTTGGAGTCTGTGATGGGGTCCAGAAGTGGCACTTGTGACCAGTTCCCCAGGTGATTTTGTACAGGCAGTCCTTGGGAGACGCTGGGAAAGGATTTTTCTCTCTGGACCTCAGTGCCCTGCTCTGTAAATGGAGAAAGAAGTTTGTCAAAGACAGTTTCTCCTGTCTCTGTCAGCTCTAACACAGGGCTCCTCAAAGGCTTCCGTGTCTTCTCTTGGCCTAAGCTTGAAGGCCTCGTTTTCTGTCTCAACATAGTTGTTTCCTGGTCATTCTAATTTGTAAGGCAGGAGATGGGCACATACCTGTTCAGCTCCTGAAAAAGCCTGCAGATGATGGGTTCTAGCAACTCCTTCCGGTCTTCCCATTTGGGTGAGAGTAGAGCAGCATCGTGTGTGTTCACACGGGTGTCTAAATGGGACAGAGTTTCTCTCTCTGGAGGCCATGGCTTGGGGCCAGGACAAAACCACTTCCAGGTCTCAGGTTATAGGATCATGCAGGATGATTTATTTAAGGAAGAAATCTCCAAGGACTCAAAGGAAAATAAACGTGTACATCTCTCCTGCAATTATGCATGTGTTTTCCCTGGAAAAATAGTCCCCATGCCCTGCCTGGAAGAAAAGCCAGATTTTCAATGAAGCTGTGTTCTGAAGGCATCTAGAGGGGACTGTTTTTCCTGCGGGGGAAGCCACACGAAAATCTTCACAGCAGCTTTGCGCTGTTCCTGCTGCAGCTTCTTTCAGGGCAGACTGGAGAATCAAGGAGTCCTGTCTGGAAAAACGAGACAGGCTGGGCCTGAAACATTGATTTCTGGTTCAAGTTTCCCAATGAAATGTGAATGAGGAATTTTCCACTTTTCCTTGTCCTGATTCACCTTGGCAGAGTCTTTGGAGTCCCAGACTGGGGCAGGAAAAATCTGTTTCAGGTGGGCATCCAGCCAGACTTGCACCCCAAATGAATAGTCCTCTGTGCTGTTCCCAGTATCAGTTGTCTCCTAGCCAGGAAAGGACTCCATCCACCTGACTTCTGCTTTAGCCATTTTGCTGTGGGAGGCACCGGGCCAGAAAGTCAGGATGAGAGAATGTCATAGTGCCGGGGAAATCCTCACCACGGGACATGAATTTAAGTGGGTGATACAGATCCGTTAAATAGGAGCTGCATAGCTAGTACAATTTTATGCCAGACTTTGGGAATCAACAAGTTAAGAAAACACAGTCCCTAGTCTCAAGAGTTTAGATCCTGGTGAGATTGACAGTTGGGCAAATATAAGCTAGGGCAAAGTCTGATAAAGGTGACAGGAGAGATACAGAGAGATTGGGGAGAGAGGATCTGGCAGGAAGGCATCAGGGAAGGCTTCCCAGAGGAGCTGGTATTTGCACAGGGTCTTGAAGGATGAATGCAACTGGAGACAGGGTGGAGAGGACAGGGGGCAGGGCCAGGGAAAAAAGCACTGTGGTTACAACGTCCTTGGTGCCTGGGGGTACAGTAAATAGTGTGGGATTGTTAGCAGGTGAGTATGCAAGGAGATGAATAGGAGACTAGTCTTGAAGGAAAGGCAGGGGCCAGGCCATGAAGGGCCTTCTAAGTCGTGGTGAGGATCTGGACTTGACAAGGTAGGCAGTGGGGAACCATCAAAGGATTTATAGCAGGAGAGAGAGGAGCCGGATATAGAGAGAATCCACAACAAATCAGGTGAGGGATGAAGTTGGCCAATGTTAACCTGAGGGAATGAAAACAAAGGACCAAATTAAGACATTTTGGAAGAGAAAAAATAATTGATCGTTTGATCACGAGGAGAGGAAGAATTTAAAGATTTCCCAGTATATGCTGATCCCTAATTTAGACAATGGTTGGGGATGGTAGGATGATTTGGCAGTTATTCAAGCAGGCTCCAGGGTCAGAGAGCTCCTGTCCAACACCTGGGTTTTCAATTTTCTAGGTAACGATTATAGGCAAATTACTTCACTTCTCTGTGCCTCAGTTTCCTTTTCTGTAGACAGGAATAAACAAATTGTAATTGGAAGTAAAACTGTTAGCTATCATTGTATCCTTAGGTTTATCATTTTTTGGTGACAGTTATTTTCCAGGGTCCCCAAGGGTCTCAGAACTTGAATTTAAACAGGGCGCACCATGAAGAGGGTGTGCCTGGTGCATCGCTTTCTCATGAGGTTGGGTGCGTGCTGCCCATTTTTACCCCCTACCCCGTAACACATAGGATGATTCTGTTAAGTGATAAAATCTTCTTTGCAAAAAAAAAAGTCTCTTTTGAAGGTGAAGAAGTCTAAGAAATGTTGTTCCTTGTGCAGAAAATGAAAGTTGAAGGGGAAATCACTGCCAGAGTAGCATTTGAGAATTTGGGGTTTCTCAAAAGAACTTTGTTAAGCATCCATTGCACTTTCCTGGTGAAATTATAAGTGTGCTGCGATATGTGGTGTTTCAAAACCATTATTATTTTCAAATACAGCATATGTACAGAAAAGTCCATAAAACATAAATTACAGCAAAACAAACTGCTACAGAATGAAAATTTGCATGACCACTATCCAGGTTAAGTAACAAAACATTGCCAGCACCTCAGCACCCCTTCCCCTCAGCCCCCTTCCCATCAAAAATAACTTTTATCCTGACTTTTATGGCAACCGCCTCTGTGCTTTTCTCTCCTCCTACCGCCTAAGTATGCACCCTGGTCCCTGAGCAACAAGATCGTGTTCTGATGACCGCCATAAATGGGATACTATGACGCACCGTCTTGTGTCTGCCTTCCCTTCCTCTGCATTAGGACCGACACCACCCCTGTTTGTGTGAGGCTGTGGTGAGCACGTTTTCACCACTGCACCACAAGCACACACCCCGATGTACTTATCCATCTGACTTTCAGTGGGCATTTGTGTGTTCCTAGTTTAGGACGATTTCGAATGGTGCTGTGGGGGACATTTCTTATCCATTGCACACATTTCTGTTGAGATTTTTCACAGGGTGGACTTGCTGGGTCCTAAAAAGTAGGCGTATCTCCATCTCTAGCAGATATTGTTAAGCAGTATTCCATGATGGTTACACCAATCTGCACTCCCACCGGAAGGGCCCAGGAATTCCCACCTTTCTTCATACTCACCAAAACTTGGTATCACTAATCTTTTTGATATATTTTATTACTAAAGGAAGCTCGAGGGGCATCCTAGATGTATAACCAGGTGTTGGTGTACTACCAGATCAATTTCTGGTCTAAAGTGCCATGATATTTATAAATAAGTGCAATGAATTACTTTCTCAGGGGAAGGCCCATAATTAAGCTTTAAGATGCAAAAGGTCGTGGTAAGTTCCTGAATGAAGTTGCAGAAACAGGCTGAGGGTGGGCTGCTGGTGCCAAGAGGAGTTGTAAGAGGATAAAATGGTATTTTGGAAAAGTCTGTAGGATGAAATTGAAAGTGGAAATGGAAAGAATCAAGATGCATTGAGCCAAGATAGAAGCCCTGAGGGAACAGCTTTGGAAAGATTTTGGAAACATCTATCAGTATGGATCTGTTAGTTTTTAAATGTACATGAATACTTATATATTGTTCTTATTCACTTGAATTTGCCAGTTTCCCCTCAAAATTAATAAATCTAGTTTATAAATTTTAATTACTATACGGTATTTATTTGCATTTGAACATCACATTTACTTATCTATTCATATTAGTGGATATTTGCAAATAAAGCTGATAAAACATAGGTTTTTTGGTTTTATATTTTTTAAAATATAAAATAAAATTAAGCTGAAGCGAATATAGCAATTTGGGATGTTGAGTACAAGAATGTTTGCTATATTATTTTCTGGACATTTCTGTATATTTGAAATGTCTCATAATTTAAACATGTTTTAAAATTTGACATTAACCCAAAACAGGGCACAGAGAGAGGGGAGCACTTGCATGGGCAGATCCCAAAGTCTTACTGGCTAGGTTGGCCGGGGAGCCTGTGGAAACAAAAATTTAGGTGATTCCCTCTGTGGGTGGGCCTGAATGCAGCTTGGCAAAGACCTTATGCTCCTCCCATGCAGTGTGGTACAGTTCTGGAGTCAGAGAGATATGGGTGGGTCCAACTCTGGTTCCCACAAATTGAGAAGGAGACACAGGGTAACCTGCTTTAGTTCTCAGCTTCTCCATCTATAAAACTGGGATTAAAGCTGTCAGGCAGAGTTGTTATAAAAACTAAATGTAATCTTGCACATAATAGGCAGTTGTACCAGTTTGGGTTCTTTGGGGGAAAGCAGAACCACTATGACTGATATAAAATAAAGGATTTATTATAGGGATTTGGTCATCACAGTGTGGTGGAAGATGAGGAAGTGAAGATCTGGAAGGGGACAGTCGAAGGATCAGAGAAAAGTCACCCACCAGGGACCACAAAGTGTTGCAGATAAAGAAGTCTGTGTAAGGCTCTGCAATTTGATGTGGACTGAAGTCACTATAGGTCAGCGGGAAAGGCAGTGGGAGGAAAAGCTGCACTGGAAACAGAAGGGCTCAAGGACAGACTGGAACTCACAAGGAAAACTCAGTTCATCACGGTGACCTTAGTCACATGGTAACTTGGTGGCCCACGGTCAGTCATTTAGTCTCTATCAGGGCCAGTAGAAAGACAGAAGCTGTTCTTTTCTTTTCTTTTTTTGTTTGGGTTTTGGTGTCTGGCCAGTATTGGGATCCAAATCCTTGACCTTGGTGTTATCAGTGTTATGCTTTAACAGACGGAGCCAACAGAAGCTTTTCTTAAAGGGGGAATAACTATCTGCAGAGTGTGGCATAGTTTTGTACCTAAATCCTGAAGGTCTGTGTTGTGGCTTACCTACAGAGACCTGCTAGCAGTTCCTTGTCTGCCACAGATACTTCTAGCACAATAGATATGCTGAATCATTTGTTCATTCAGGTAGCAGAGCAACTTGCGTGGTAGGCTGGATCTATTGCAAAGTCTTCTCATTTTCTGGATTGCACTCAAAACCAGCAGTCTTTCAGGTTATTCAATGAATGAGTTGAAGTAGCATGCCCAAGTGAAGTACAGTTGCTTCCAGAGGTTCACTAGGCGTACTGGTAAGAGAGGCCCGATGCTGCAACTTCACATTTATGTTGGACAGAATGTTTTAACATGCCCTGACCACTGCACCCACAGAAATCTCACCAAAATAGCTGGCCCCAGAATTTTTGTGGGATGCATTTCCTCCATCTGCTTGCATTTTCTTTTACAAGGTGTAGTGTATTGAATTATGTTACCCCCCAAAACTCATTGAAGCTTGAATTGTGTCCCCCAGGTTTTATGTATTGGAAACTTAGCCCCCACTGTGACTGTTAAGAGGGTGGGAAATCCTATCATGATAATTGAAAGGTGGAGCCTTGAAGAGGTGATTGGATTGTAGGACCATGCAGTAGTGAATGGATTAATAATGGTGGTCAGAGCGTGATTCTGAGGGCTTTAAAAGAGGAGAGTCTGTCTCTCTCTCTCTCTCTCTCTGCTCTCTCTGCTTCCACTGTCTTGCAATGTGAGACCCCTGAGTCATTGTAGCCACCACCAGATGGACTTTGGACTTCCCAGCCTCAGAAACTGTAAGCAATAAATTTTGTTTTTCTTTACAAATTACCCAGTTTCAGGTATTTTGTTATAAGCGACAACAACATACTAATACACAAGGTACCCAGAGTTATGGCTGTTTCCTGCTCACCAGGACCAATTAGCATGATGTCATTCACATGGAAAGCCCGTGTGATACCCTATGGAATGCAGAGGATATCAAGGTTCCTGGGATTAGATTTTGACAAGAGAGGAGTTAATATAGTCTTGAGGTAGAACAGTGAAGGTGTGTCGCTGGCCTTCTAGTTGAAAGAAAACTGTTTCAGGTGGTCTTATTAAGAGGCATAGAGAGAGAAAAAAAGCATTTGTTAGATCAATGGCTGCCAGAGGTTGTGTTGATTTCTTCAGCAATCAAACCACATCTGGAAAAGCAGCTGCAGTTAGTCACCACCCAATTGAGCTTATGATACTCCACTGTTAAGGATCCATTTATCTTGGCACAGACCAAATAAGCAAGTTGAATGGGAATATGGTGGAATTCACCACCCCTGCATCTTTCAAATCCATGATGGTGGCACTAATTTCTACAATACCTCCAGGAATGTGATATTTCTTTAATTTACTCTTTTGTAGGTAGAAGTGATTATACTGGCTTCCACTTGACTTTTCTTACCGTAATAGCTCATGCTCCATGGGAAAGGAAACTAATGTGGAGATTCTGCTCAGTGTGTCTATTCTAAAATGATCAATTCTGGAACCAGGGAAATAACTACAGTGTATTCAAGGCCACTGTGAGATGAACCCAAGCCAAAACTCTACCAATTGCCTGATCTCCATAAACCCCTATTCTAACTGTGGGCCAAAGTGGCATTGTTAGTCTTCTGAACTCAGGGTCAGTTCAGAGCCCATGCCCAGTAATTCCTGAAAGGTGTAGAAATTTCCTTTTCCTCGAAACATAGCCGCACTGATAAAGGCCGTCAGGTTCCTTTGTGAAAAACTGGGGGGAAAAAACTAAATTTACTGTATAAGTTCTGGGCTGAGTAGTAGGTTCCTTCCTGTGGGGACCACTCCCCTGTCATTCAAATTGCTGTGGGACTAATGACTGGCTCAAGTTTGGGAGGTGATTGAGGGGGCCATGATTCTCTACTGTGATTAAGTCACCTCTATTCAACAGACCTAGAGCTTTTCAACTTGCATAAATCAAATAAGACTTTGTAGGCCACATATCAATTTCAGGTTTAGGGACACCATGATCAACTAGCCAAAGCCAAAGAGCTCTGTCAGTCAAACCATTCTGATTAAAGCTTTGGCTCTGCTGTTCATTACAGTAACCACTTTGTCTCTAGTGATTAAGTGTCCTCCACTTGGCTTCTGCCTCCTGGGCATCCCATTATTCCCATGAATTTGTGGAGCCCTCTTCAGTGGTGGTAGTTCCCCTGACATCCCTGCTCTATGGTTACTAGCTATCATAGGCTCTTCAAAGATACTGGGGCTCCTCTTTTGGTTTGCATACCATATATCAAAGCCTTGATGAAGGGAGTGTCCTCTGGACCCTTCTGGGGATATAACAAGAAGGTGGGCAAGCAGACCTCACATAACAAATCTACTCCAGGATTCTGATCTCCCTAAGCCTTTGGCTACCTTTCTCTACATTATATCAAGAAAGTTCTGGTATTTCAATTGCACTAAGTATAAGCCACCATCAGATCTAGGCTTTAGTTAATGAACCAAGCAAACTGTTAGATCCACTCTAAGCTACTCAAAGTAACACACTGGATCCATAATCTCTTTAGTGTCCCTGTATAGACATATTTGGCCTGGTTCAGCGTTATATTCTTTCTACTTTGATTAAGATCCATTTATTAAACACCATTAAGATCCATTTATAAACATGTTTCTCAGGTTTCCATAATCTTAAATTGGCAAAACCTTATCATTCTTTTTATGTATGTGGTATTTTCACATGGATCACACTTTAAACTTGAACCCTGAGGCCTGTAGAAACTTGATTCTAGTTATAGGTCTAGAAGCAATAAGAGGGGTTGGGGGTAGGTCCTGAGGATACTCAGTAGGTTCTTTCAAGGCACCTCAGTTTCTTTGTCCTGGTCCAGGTCCAGTGAAAGGTCATTGTGCTCTTCAGACAAGGGGGAAGTGCTGCTACTACTAGCAAAGGAGTCTCAGCAAAATTCAAGTTTGAGCTCCCCAGCTTCACCTGAATCTGCCCATGTGTCTCTACCCCAATCTTCAGGGTCCCACTTTTTCCCTGTCAGTGTCCTAACTTTGACATAAAGAGACCCTGTGAGGTTATGATTTCCATTCACATTATTTAGCCCAAGATTAGAAGTTGGGTTTGATTTTCAAACATCTTAGTTTTGTAGCAACAGGAGCTAAGGGTTTTCTTTAGCCAGACCTTGAGTTGGGAACTTGAACTCTAAGGTCATAATTTTTTTTCCTCCAAGTTCTCCAGCACATTTAAAAGGTACCTACCAACCCCTTTATTCTCCTTGTTTTTACTAAATGTTCTATGGAAGCAACTACTTGACCACCCCCAAACTTGCCTTCTATAGGCCCTTAATCACAGGTGCTTAAATGTAATTTACTTAACTTTGTTGCCACGACATACTGTACAGTACCAGTGTCCCCTTGACTCCTAGCATCAGGGTTATAATGCCTTTAAATATAATGAAATCAGAGAAAGAATTCCAGAACCAATTCAGAAAATTCATATTTTAGGTTTCCTTCCTCATGGTTTGATCAGGGAAGCAAAGCCACTCTCAGTGAAATAAAATAAAAATTTTTTTATAGGAGTGAAGACTTCACACAATTATGAGAGAAGCTGTGGAAGCGAAGGCCTTTAAGAGAAATCTTACTATGCAGCGACTACAAAAGGCAGCTAGTGAAAAAGTCTGGGGAAGCTGTTGCCTTTGTGTCTTGTGATGGTTCTGCAGTTGCTGCAGGGTGGACAAGCAGGGAGATGAGCTGGACTCAAAGCTGGAGAGAGCAAGGACAACCGGGAACTTGTACCTGTCTTTCACGACACCTAACCCTATAGAAGAAGAGTGCGCCCTTCACTATGGAGCTGCACACACTTCTGACCCAGGACTCAGCAGGAGCTGGGGGAGCTGCAGAACTGGCTGCTGCCCCATGCCAATGAGGCGAGTGAGTAGATCAGTGACAGTGTGCGTGTGTGAGCTGTGGTGGCACCCAGGACCCTTACCAATCTGCAAGTGTGATGATTGCTCTGCTTTCCAAATCTCATGCCAATTTTTCTTGTGGCCAACCATAACAAGCGTCATTCAAAGAAGGGAAAATCTGGGAAATGTTGTTTGAGCTTGGCTAGGCTGACCCAATACAAAATCACCAGAGCAGTCAGTATTTGGTAGCTTTTATTAAGGAGCTCGAGATTAAACCTAAGGATGAGAACCGAGAGGGAGATGTCAAGAGAAAGGAATGGAGAGGAGCCATGTAATTGAAATTTGAATCAGGTTAAAGACTGTGTGTAGGATTTTACTCATAAAATCAGAATCAGGAAAGTCAGAGGGGAGGGCAGGCTTTGCTCCAGAACATTTCTATAATTGACAATGATGATAATAATCCACCATGTTATCACAGAGCATTTTATGGTTTGCAAAATGCTTTCACATGCATCATTTCATTTTGAGTGGATTAACCTTCTATTTTATTCACTCATTCACTAAATATTTATTGAGTATCTGTCCTAGCCTAGGAACTGTGCTAGGCATTTTACATATTTTGTCCCCAAATTTGTCTCCTTTATATTTCACCATACTTCTATGACAAAGATATTATTGCTGATTTACAGATAAAGATACCGTGGCTACAACATTGGGGATACAAGACCCCAATGGAAATACAAGATGAACAAAACTTTGTCCTTGCTCTAAAGAACAAGGGCTGGCAAACTTTTTCTGTAAAGAGACAGGTAGTAAATAGTTTAGACTTTATGGTCCATACAGTCTCTATTGCAACTATTCAACTCTGCAGTTGTAGAGAAAGCAGCCATCCACAATACAAAAACGAATGGATGTGGCTGTCTTCCAATAAAACTGTATTTACAAAAACAGGCAGTTAGATAGATTTTGCCTGTGAGCTACAGTTTGCCAACCCCTGCTCTACAAAGTCACAGCCTACAAGAGAGAGCCTATGTTATTTATTAGTAAATGCAAACAGCTCATGATGAGACAACATGGTAAAGAGCTATACACAAAGGGCGGCAGAAGGAGAGGGTATAACAAGCTGGGGAACTTGGAAAGACCTCCTGGCAGCATGTCTGGAAGCATGACCTCTGTGGCCTGTATTACCAGGTCACTGCAATCCACGAACCAGGAAATGGCTTGCCAACAAATGCAGGGTGGCATCTTGAGCCTGTACCTTATCAGAGCACATATCTCCTTCCTGAGCTGTCTTCCCATGAACTGAGCCTGTGGTGTGGGGGTTGTAGTCCACTGTCTGCCTCCCTCTCCTATAGTATCAGCCCCTAATACTTCCTGAAATGCAGCGTTCCTTACCCTTGATACCACAGAAGCTGTGGGCTTGGCCCTAAAATGGTACTTCCTTGTATGCCAAGCTCAACTTCTTCTGACCCAGACCTTGGAAACAACACTTCAGAGAAAGTGGTCATCAGCTTGCGCCTCCTAGAAAGCCCTCTGGGTCTGGTTCCTGCCTGACGGGTAGGATCACACATAGAGCTGGACTTACAGTTGGATGTTACAAGGAGGCCCACTGCAAGGAAGAACTGTAAAACAACAAAAACGGCCTCAAACTGGAATGGGTTCTCAGGGAGGTGATTTCTGATCAGGGGAGGGTCTGAGCAGTGACCAGATGACCACATAAAGGAGAAGGTCTGTTATGAATAAAGTTCTGGGTATAGGAGTCTTTCTCTCCCTCTGTCCTATTAACTAGTTCTGTGATCTTGGACAAATTTCTTGACCTCTCTTAACTTGGTTCCATGATTTGAAAATGGATGTTACACATCTCACATAGAGCTGTTGTGATAGTGAAATGAGACTGTCATCCAGGCTCCTAGCGTGCACTAACTTGACACATGGTTGATTCAGGACCACTTTAGAGGTGTTCCGACATCAGATGGGGTGGGATGGCCAAGTTGGGTAGAATAACTTCTGAGGTCTGAGGTTTACAGTTCTTTTTTAACAAGAATTCCTTTTCTTAACTTAAAATTATTTCGTGGAATCCCAGGAACAGATCTATGACCTCAGAGGATTTCTTTGCACGCTCCCTAAAATTGGATACAAATGAAGAAATATTTATTAACACAAAAGAGTTTTATTTGGAGATGAAAGCAATTGTAGGATGTTTTATGCTTAACAGTTTTTCATGCGTATAGGTCATTTTGGATTCCAACATAAAGTGTTTCCATTTCAAACTGAATAAAGTTTTGCTTTTTAAATGTCTGTATTAACAAAGCTTTCATAGAGGTTGGAGAGGGGAAACTTTTAAAAATTCTTCTTGTCTTATGTTAAAATATATTACTCAATGAGTTAGTATTAGAAATAGGTGTCCATTTCTTTAAGTCCTACACAAAACAAAAGCATCTGACTTTGTGGGCCGAGGGAAGTCTGACTTCTTTTTCTTAACACAGATAGAAAGAATCCCAAGAGACCGGTGAAGCAAGAAATTATCAAAGCTGAGGTATTTACTAAGCCACTTTGTGCCAGTGGCCCGGCAGGCTGCCACCATGGCTGCCAAGCCCTGTCACCCTCGCTGACCAGTACAGAGAGGGGCTCGCTCCTCGGGAGTAGAGGAAGCAGGAAGTTTGCTGAACCCAGACAGAAGAAAAAGGGCTCCTCTGGAGAATCTCAGCAGGTGGGAGAGCCCCATTGCAGAGTGAAGCTCTTTTGACTCAGAGCATACACAATAAAGCCCGCTCAGGAGAGGTTTTTTCCCATGGGTTTCTTCCTGGTCCTTGGGGCTTGTTCTAAGCTGGCTTTCTCTGTGTGTGAGTTGTCTTGGCCTTTCTGGTTTTCTTTCCCTTTGGAACTTTCAGATCTTTCCTCTGTGTCCATTGTGTGCAGTGCCCCTGTTGAAAGGCCTGAGTCACTCTGCCTCACACTTTGCAGCCTGATCATTCCCTCTTTGAATTCAGGTAACCCTGCATATGTCCAGCATCTCAGTGGGGGAAAGGGCACTTTATCACCCTGGCTCTGGCCTCAGGCACCCCCTTGGGAGCATTGTTGAGGGACTTTTTCAGATGAGAGAGTTTCTGTAAAAGGCTGACAGGAGCTTCTTAGGACAGATGACCTTTAAAGATCTTTTCCAGTTCTGACTCTAAAATTCTGAAATGGTGTGTGGCCCCCAAACAATGTCATTTGCGGAGGAGCAGGCAGAACTGAAGATGACTCAGAGGAGACATTGGAACTGCCTTTAAAATCCATGAAATACAGAAATGAAGCAGAGAGATTAGTCATAATTTATGGGGTCTTGCAGGCAGTAACTTTGGCTGGAGTTTTACAACAGGTTGAGAGTTTACGGTTGCTATAGAAAAGGAACCCTGATTAGTAGATAGATCCTCGAGCATAAAGCCTGAAGACCTGGCTTTCACCTTATCTTTCTGAGCCCCTGTTTTCTCATGGGTCGAATGGCGACTCACCTTGCTTCTGCCATCATCAGGCTATTGTGAGGATAGAATAGGATAAGGGAAAGTGCTAGTAAATTCTGAAGTTCTACAGACTTAATCTATAATACAATCTTTAATACAATAGCCCAACCCTCTAATTGTGAAGAATAGATAGCCAAAGTCTGGAGAAGTTAAAAAGCTTACATGAGACCACACAATATCGGTCTCAGGTAGTAGCTGATAAAGCCTCACATCTACTAGGGGTAATTATATTGATCTTGGGATAAAAGATTTTGGGGGGGGCCTTTGGGTCCTCATGCAGCCCCAACTTCACAGTGGAGTTTCATCTCACTCCTAATTTTATTTTCTGCTTATAAAAATTATATATGCTTACTGAAAGGACGAGTCTCCACCGGAGAGAGGCTCGTTTATTAGGCAGCACACACATATATATAGGGCTTTAAGGGAAGGCTGATTGGCTTAAAATACAATCCCTACTTAGCATACCACATGGGGCTTGGGGTGGGTGTGGCCGAGAAGGATCAGGGTGTGATCCCTTGGGGCATTTGGGTTCTTACACTTACTGTGTGAAACTTGTAAAATACAAAGAGCACAAAAAAGAAAACAAACATTTTCATGATTCTGCTATGTGGATATATCTACTGTTGAAATTATGATATATAATCTTACCTTTTTTCTATGCATGTATGTATTTAAACATAATCGGAATAATATTTTATGCAAAGTTTTGTACATTGATTCTTTTTTCATCTAACATTTGATATACATTTTGTCATTAAAGTACATTAAGCAGTATTTAATGCTTGCATAATTTTTCATCAAATGGTTACATCGGAACTCATAATAAGTCTTCTACTATCAGACACCAGGATCTTTTCCTAATTGTTTGTTGTTATAAAATATGTTGAACATTCTTACATGTAAATTGTTGTTCTCCCGGTTCCTCTTTAAATCCCAGGACCTCCCATTCAGTCCCTGTAGCTGTCCAAATGTTAAACAGGGGGGTCTGAAGCAAAAACCACTTAAGACTCTGTACCAAATGCTGTAAGTGCTGACCCACCAATAAGCAATGTTTCCTATACGTTTCCCCAGGCGATTTGGGCCATTCTCTAAAACTCTAAGTGTCTTGCTTTCCAGAAAGACTCATAAACATTAGCTTGCCATGAAGTATAGCAGGTTTACCCTGATAACGTGATAGTGAAACACAGCTGAGGCCGAAGCCCTATTGAAAAGTTTTTAAAGGTGAAATATTTTATTTAAATATATGGATTTTACATTAAGTATTTATCTTTTATTGAGCTTTATGCTCGAGGATCTATCTACTAATCAGATAGATTTATTGAGTTGTTCCCTGAGATACTTAAGGTAGCTGAGTTTCACTTGACTTTCCCTGTTAAAGTTTCAGATGAGGTTTGTGTCCATGTCCTTGTGAGGTCCCCTCCTTGTGAGTCTGCCCCGCTCTGTAACTTGCTTTTGAACCTCTGCTGTGTGATGCCTGTGGTAGGTCATAGCAGGCCTTGCAGCTGTGGCCTGGGTCTCTGGGAACGCTCGTTTGAGGAAAGCTGCTGTCATGTAAGAAGCCTGGCTACCCTGAGATTGTCTCGCTATGCGGACTCCTATACTAGCCACGTGGTCACCTAGCCAGGCCCCAGTTCTTTCAGCCATCCCAGCTGTGGCACTGGGTGTGGGGGGAAGAGGCCACCTGGGATGCCCAGCCTATTCGAGTCTTCAAATGATCCCTGTCCTGGCCTCTGATTGTAATCAGACTCCAGGCAGGAACCACATAGCAGCTGGACCCAGTCAACGCATAGGATGGAGAGGGATGACAGTACATTGTGCGGAAAGCAACTACATTTGGGATGGTCTCATGCAATAGATAATCAGAACAAGACTCCATTCTTTCTTCACAGCTGATAGTGTTAAGCATTTTTAAATTTATATTTTAGTCACATTATAGACTCTCTATCACAATGAGCACTTATTGGGCACCTTTTGCATAGGTTTGAAGAATGAAAGGCAAGAGGGACAGGGCCCTGCCCATGCTCAGGGAGCCACGATCTAAGTCAGGATACACATGTAAAGCTGTGACCTCATGGAATGGTTACACAGGAGTGATTATCACCACAGTGGACTGGGCTCCTGCCAGGGGTCAGGTAGTTCTGCCTATAGAGTAGAAAGGATGATATTGAATTGCATGTTGAAAATGTCTGGGAACTCACCTGTAGATCAGTGAGGGAGGGGCATTTGAGAGAAAGAACCATGTGCAAAGACAGAAAGCCCTGCAGCACTCTTCCCCACAAGGCAGGGAAGGACACACCCCTCCCCTGGAACAAGTCCAATGATGTTCTCCCCTCTTCCTCTTCCCAGTCTTTTGATAACAGTGGGAGGGGTTTCAAAGTAACAATTTGCAGTAGGATTGGTTTTGCCATCCCTCAGTATGCCTTAGGGAGGGTCCTCAACCTTGCCACCTATTGGAATGACCTGTGGAGCTTTTGCAAAATGACAGTATGGCATAACTACTTTAGAAACCATCTGTCATTATCACTAAAGATGAACATATGCATATCTCAGCAATTTCACTCCCAGGTATATACTCAACAGAAACGCATACATGTATGTCAAAAAAACATGTACAAGAATGTTCAAAACTGCACTATTAAGAGCTACAGACTGTACGAAATCCACATGTTTATTAACAGTAGAACACTTATGTACTGTGTGTGTATATAATCAGTGTCTTAGTCTGTTCAGACTGCTATAACAAAATAACTGGGTAATTTATAAACAACTGAATTTATCATTCACAGTTCTGGAGGCTGAGAGGTCTAAGATCAAGGCTCCTGCAGATTCATGTCTGATGAGGGCATGTTCCTCATAGATGGCATCTTCTTGCTGTGTCCTTATGTGGCAGAAGGGACAAAAAAATGCTCCCTCAAGCCTCTTTTATAAGGGCACTAATTCCATTCATGAGGGCAGAGCCCTCATAACCTAATCACCTCTCAAAGGTCCCTCCTCTTAGTACTATTGCATTGAAGATTAGGTTTCAACATATGAATTTGGGGGGGACACAAACATTCAGACCATAACAGTCAATGTAATACTATATGGCAATAAAAATAAATGAAAAACAGCTGCCCAAAACAACATGGATGAATCTTAAAAGTGAAATATTGAATCAAAGTCAGATACAAAAATTACATACTCTATGATTCCATATCTATAAATATTAAAAACAAGCAAAACCAATATATGGTGTTAGAAACTGGGAGAGTGTTATGCACCTGGGGAAGAGGGAGAAGAGGGACTGAAGGAACACGGGGGCTTTGGGCAGCCGGTAGTGATTTTTTTCTTGACCTAGGTCATAGTTACATGTGAATAATCACTATGAAAATTTGCCAAGGTTTTTATGCAATTTTCTGATGTATATTATAATTAAAATTTTAAAATTTATTTTAAAAAATCAGTGCTTAGTCTCCACCCCCATGGACTCTGATTTTACTGGTCTGTGGTGCAGCTCAGGCTTTGTAATGGTTTGAGTTCTTCAGTTTGAGAAACACATGTTAAGCCTGGTTATTGGCTTCCCTCTTTAGGGAAGAATGTGCAGAATGCCAGGCTGCTGTTTTCACCCATTGGCCAGTCCTGCCCAGCATCTGGTTATGGTTTAAAAACTTAGGAGGAAGGTCAGGGCTTGAGGCAGCAGCACACAGAGCATCACTGTCTGAGAGGGAAGGAGTTGGGGGCATTGGCTAGAGATTGCTTAGAGTGATGGGTCCCATGGTTTAGGGTGGGTGGGAAAGAAATGAACTAGGAGAAAGCTATAGACTTAGAGAAAATGGAGAGGCTAAGCATCTGGAGAGCTGGATGAAGTTTCATAGCAAGTGCAATAGAGGTAAAAGGGTGAGACATGGGGAGAGTAGGAAGCCATGGTGAGAAAATGGACTTGGAGCTTTAAAAGCCCAGAGCAGTGCAGAGCAGGGACATGACTAAGGCCTTTCTCTCAGGGTTGCCCACGTGAAATGCCGGCCATTCAGGTAACTGTTTGTGGTTTTATACTGTCCTACCTGGGCCAGTATAAACCTCTGACCCTTTTCCTAACCGCCTCATGGACTTATCAAGGCAGTAGCTTTACTCTGAATGTGAGCAGCAGCACTGCCCCCAGCCAGGCGGTCAAGCTTGGTAAATGGCTCGCTTTATAGGACTCTGGGTGAAAAATTGGAGGCTTCTGGTTCGATTAAAATAATTTCCAACTGTGCTCTGTGGAGGTCCCTGGAGACCACCTGTTAGTAGGGCAGGTTGGGGAGAAAGGAGAAAAGAGCTGTCAGCCCACTACTCTGGATTTAACTACAATGATAGACTTTTCTCTGTTACACACACTGTATTCTGCAACTAGAAAGCTTGAAAACCATGTTATTTAATTATTGCTAGAGTTCCTTTTAGTGCTAAGAATCTGAACTTCCTCTTTCTCTTCAGTTGGGCAACAAACAAATTAAGACCTCAGGCCCCTCCATGAGCACTGCTGGCTCCCCAGGGTCCTTCCCTTTCCCTTCTGAAGCTGCCTCCCTTCCATCTTCTTCCCCCACCAACACGGCTTCAGGAGGTGACACATTTGCAGGTGCTGAGAAGTTGCCTGAAGACGAGTGTTCACAGAACAGGGGGAGGCCTGTGTCTGCATGCCACCCTAAAAACTGAACTCCTCTTTACTTTATAAAAAGAGGCAGGCCAGGACTTAGCAGGGTATCCCAAAGTCTCTCCAAACTGAGTGAGTATGAAGCATTTTGAGAACTGAGCCCCAGAGAGAAGTGACTTGCCCAAGGTCACAGAGCTAGTTAGAGGCAGAATATGTGGTCGGTGGCAAGAACCCTGTCTCTGGGATCAGACAAGCTTGGGACAGATCCATACTGATGTGTGACCTTGGGCAAATTCATTAACCTCTCATTTCCTCATAAAATGGGGGTGATAATACCTACCTATCCAGTTATTGTGAGGACTAAATGAGAAAATATATGTAAAATGCCTGACACAAAATAGTGCTCACTAATTAGTAGGGATTATTAGAGTAAAGTATAAATGTCAATCGTTTAAATACAGCCCCTTAAAATGAGAGGTAGAAACTCACAATGAAAGGGCTGTGTTGGGCACTGTCTGGATGTTCTTGGGAGTTTGGTGGAAGGACCACCCTTGGGGATAAGGTTCCTCAGGGGCTGTCTTAATGGTTCGGAAGAGAGTCCTTCTTGCTTTTCATGAATTTTGCCATGCTGGCTTCTGTCCCAATTGGGGAGGAGCTTCTGAATAGCTTTGGACAAAGAGCAAACAGTAACCACTGAGGAGCCTCCATCACCCACTGAAAGACGGAGACCCGTGACCGGACCACTAATTTTGCATTCATGCATCACTCATTCAACAAATATCTGAGCACCTACTTTACTTCAGATGCTATTCTAGGGGCTAGAGGTATAGCTGTGAACAAATAACACCTCACATTGTCACTTGGGGCTCACATTCTAGGGGATTCTAAGAATTCAAAGGAGTGGTATCAAGGCCGGAGCCAGGCTCTGAGGCCCTTCTGTTCAGAAGGCTTTTCCCTTCCATTGCCGCAGCCCCTCTCTCGTCTCTCTTCCCACAGCCACTGTCTCTCTTCCTCCTCCATTTTCACGGTTCTCCTTCCCTAAACCATTCCCCTAGAGCTGGGAGAATTAAAGCAAAACAGCTATTGCGTTTAGAAGCAGGAAATACGATACTTCGTGCAGTGATGGAGAAGTCAGGTAAATGAATGCTTTTGTAAATCTCTTCCCTAATTTGTGCCCTCACACTGATTATCTCAGTTGCTTTTGCCTCGTGTGTGTTACAGCTGATGGGTGTCTTTCTGAGCATGGCTGGCTCGTAGTGGAAGGCCCCCTCCCCTCCCAGGGCCCAAGCTTTGGGGTGTGTCTTTTATAGCAAACATAGCACCCCGGACCCCACCTCCTTTATCACTTGACTCTGGCTGTGAAAAGAAAGAGAAGAAAAGTAGGTTTGTTTAGTGGGAGCTCTTTTCTGAAGCCAACAGGGAGAGTAGGATTTGAAACAAGAGGAGGCTGCAGTTGGGTTCAATGGTTAACCAGTTGGATTAATAAATGCTAGAAGGAGGAAATAGCCAGTGAGTAAAGAGGCAAGAAAAAAATGTCTCCCTGTGGTTCAAAAGCCAACTAAAGTTTACCAAGATCCATGACCTGTAGTTAAAATGTCCTCCGAGGCCAGCTCTCATCTGATTCTGATCTGAAGCGCCGCTGCCCTGCAAGAGAGCCACCCGGCTCCTCTCTCAGTCTCAGCAGCCCTGAGGCGCTGCAGCCCATGATGACCCACACAGGACTAACAAGACTGTCCCTACCAGAGAAGCCTCTGGGCTCTGCCCCAACTCCATGAACTTCTTTCAGCACAGCTTCCTCCCAATGTTTAGAATCAAACAGACAGCTCTAGACCAGGTGACAACTTTTGGCCAACATAAATCAGGAGACCTGGGTTATCTCTGCCTCTGCCCTGATTTGCTCTATGAGTTTTGGCAAATTGCTTATCCCGTCTGTGCCTTAGTTTCCCTGTTGTTAAGATGATGATGTTGACCTAGAGCAGTGGTTGGCAAACTTTTTATGTAAAGGACAAAATATTAAATATTTCAGGCTTGTGGACCACATGGTTACTGTCTGCCTCAACCACCCAACTGTGCCTTTGTAGCATGAAAGCAGCAATAGAGAGTATGTAAATAAGTGGGTGTGGTTGTGTTCCAATAAAACTTTATTTACAAAAACAAGCAGTGAACAGGATTGGCGAGCAGACTGTAGTTTGCCAACTCCTGGACTACATCTCTAAGGATCTTTGCAACTCTCAAAAATCATACGATCCTGAATTATTTTTCAGAGAGAAAACTGTGGCCCAGTGATACTAAAAGTCATGCCTTAAGCCACTGAGTATGTTAGTGGCAGAGCTGGAACTGAAGGGCAAGTCCTCTGGCGCTCATTCTCCCAGAGGCAGGGCACAAGCTGTTTGGGGCAGGTGGGGCTTACCCTGGGTCTAAAGCTGGTCTAAAGCCCTCCTGTTGTGACTTGGTGCAGGGAGCAGGGGTTGGGGAAATGGGGGTGGGGAGCAGGCCTCTCTCTCCCCCTTTCAGGAGGGCTTTCTGGCTCAGTGAGGGCCCCAGCCTGAACTGGGAGAGATAAGAGACAGCACAAGGAGAGGAGGTGGTGAGTGGGCAGAGGACATTGTGCTGTTCATTACAACCTGGGAAAACTGTGGCTTAGGAGAGGGAAGTCCCTGCATATTCCAAGTTGTGACCTCACGCTTCCAATTCCCACATGTCGACCTCCTTTTCACCCAGATAGTGCTGCAGGGAGGAAGGCCCCATCAGTGCGTGCTCTTCCTGTGTGTATAAATGTTCCACCAGAGGGGCTCCTCCCAGGAGATCAGCTCCGGAGCCTGTTCTTCCGTGGCAGAAGTGGCGTAGCTGGCCCAACACGGCTCTGTTTATTGTTACGCTTCTGTGATATGTTTCCCTTCGAATGACCTTGTGTAAATTTGTATGGGACTTGCTGTTCCTTGGCTTAAGACCCAGGGAGCTTTTACGATGCTAATCTGTTTTCCTCTTTGCCCCAGCCTTTGCTGTCCAGAGAAGAAAGGCCACTGGGACGGTGTGGCACCTCTTTTGCTTGGAATCTCAAGGGCCCCAAGGTCCAGCCATTGTGATCCTTTTCTGCACATGCCACCTTCCTGAACCCCTCAACAGGACCCTGACAACAGGGTTCTGGAGTAACAGTACTCCCTGACCACTACTGCCACCACTGCTACTTGTAAACGTGAGACAGCGCACACCGATTGCATTTGTTGCGCTCCAGGGAGCAGCTCAATTCTGTCTGTTGTGACAGGATTTTGTAGCAAAGTTGGCATGAAAGAAATGAAGCTTGGGAATTGGTTCGCTATGGAGGGATTTTCCTGCTGAGTGAGGAAGTAAGATGTTCAGAACTGGCTCCAGCTTGAGCTTGGTTTGAGGAGGAGCTAGACTAGTTCTGAGGAGTTGTTTCAGTCCAATTTGTGTTGCTATAACAGAACTACCTGAGACTGGGTAATTTATAAGGAAAAGAGGTTTATTTGGCTTACAATTCTGGGACAGCTGCATCTAGCGTGGGCCTCAGGCTGCTTCTACTCATGGCAGAAAAACAGCGGGCAGCCAGTGGGTACAAGCAGATCACATGGTGAGAGGAAGCAAGAGAGAGAGAGAGGAGGTGCCAGGGTCTTTTAAACAACGAGCTCTCACGGGAACTAATAGAGCGAGAACTCACTCCTTACTCCCCCCACCACCAGGGAGAGCATTAATCCATTCATGAGGGATCCACCCCCAGCACTCAATCAGTTTCCAACACTGCCACATTGGGGATCAAATTTCCACATGAGTTTTGGAGGGGACAACACATCCAAACTCCACCAGGAGTTGACACAGAGGCCACTCCTGTGAACCTTCACAGGTATATGGAGTTCATGGTCAGCTCACATCTTCTAGTGCAGGATCAGCACAAGGTGATCCCTACCTGGAGTGACAGACCACTGGCCAGTGTTAAGGCTGCTGAAGGTATGAATATTGAGTCCTGCCTATAACTCCAATAGCCCGCTGGCCCTCACATACCTTAAAATGAGCAACGACGGTTGGAGCCTGAGTTCTCTGGGTGACAGCTTCTCTAGCTTTGTCTCTTTCTCTTGTCACCCACATTCCCTGCACTCCTGCCAAGCTCAATTGCAGCAAACCCCGATCTGCCTCTGCTTTCCAGCCCCCTGGTTTAGCTGGAAATGTTAGCCTCTGCTTCAAAAGTCCTTCCCTCTTCTGGGCTGTTTTCATTATTCCTTCGGCCTCCAGAACCTATGGCTCTTATCTTCCCCTTCCTTGTGCTGCTGTGATTAGTGTCACAGTGCCTTACTAGACAGCAATATTCTCCAGGGAGGGCATGGACCTTGTCCAGTTTATTAATATTTCCCTGGCTCCTCCTATGATCCTTGGAGCAACTGTTGAAGGAGTAAGCAGATGAGTGAGTGGGTTAGTGACCTTGTGATAATGGGTGTCCATAGGATGGGTGTATAGTGGCCCACCCAAAATATGTCTGACTACTAACCCCTGGTACCTGTGGATATGACATTATTTGGAAATGGGGTCTTTGTAGATGTAATTAAGTTAAGGATCTTGAGATGAGATTATCCTGAATTTAAGGGGGACCCCAAATACGTATAAGAGACAGAAAAAGAGAAGACACAGAGACACTCAGAGCAGAAAGCCATGTGAAGACAGAGGCAAAGACTGGTATGATTTATTTACAAGCCAAGGAAAACCAATAATTACAGAAGCTAGGAGAGAGACATAAAATGAATCTTCCTATTCCTCACGTTATATGCAAAAATTAACTTGGAATGGATCAAAGACTTGAATGCTAAACTAAAATTATAAAACTCTCAGACAAAAACATAGGATTAGGCAATGGTTTCTTAGATATGACACCAAAAACATCAGCAATAAAAGAAACAGTAGATTAAGTTGGACTTCATTGACATTAAAAATATTTTGTGTTTCAAAGGTCAACATTGAGAAAGTGAAAAGACAATCAAAAGAATGGGGGGAAATTTTTGCAAATTTTAGATCTGATAAGGGATTTATATCTAGAATATGTAAAGAACTCTTACAGCTCAATAATAAAAAGGCAAATACAATTTGAACATTGGCAAATGGTCTGAAGAGATATTTATACCAAAGTTATATACAATGGTCAATAAACACATGAAAAAATGAGTAATTAGCCATCAGAGAAATGCAAATAAAAACCACAATGAGATGCCACTTTATACCCACCAAGATGGCTATAATAAAAAAGACAGATAATAAAAGGTGTTGGTGATGATGTGGAGAAACCAAAATTCCCATACACTGCTGGTAGGAGTGTAAAATGGTGCAGCTGCTTTGGAAGACAATCTGGCAGTTCCTCAAAAGGTTAAACATAGAGTTACCATATGACTTTATTCTATTCTATTTTGAGGTATTTACTCAAGAGAAATGAATCCACCCATACAAAAATTTGTACACAAATGTTCATAGCAGCATTATTCATAATAGCCAAAAAGTGGAAACAACCCAATTGTCTATCAACTGATGAAAAGGTAAAAAAGATGTGGTATATTCATACACTGGAATATTACTTAGCAATAAAAATAAAGTACTGACACATGTCACAGCATGGATGAACCTTGAAAATATTATGCTAAGTGAAAGAAGCTGGTCACCAAAGACCACATACTATATGATTCCATTTATATGAAATGTCCAGAATGGACAAATCAATAGAGGCAGAAAATAGATTAGTGGTTGCCTAGGGCTGCAGCAGGGGACATGGGGAAACAACGGGTAACAGCTAAAAGGCACAGAGTTTCTTTTTGGAAATGAGAAAAATGTTGTAAGTTTGATTGTGGTGATGGTTGCACAACTCTGTGAATGTTACAAAAACCATTGAATTGTACAATGTAAATTGGTGAATTATGTGATATGCGAATTATATTTCAATAAAACTGTTACCAAACAATTATGTATATATTGATATAAAAACACTGGAAATACATACCCCAAAATGTGTACCGGGTTATAGGTGATATTTATCTTCTACTTCACACTTTTCTATAGTAACTAATTTGTCTTCATTGCAAATGACTTACTTTTTCTTCTTATTATCATAAAAAATAAAATAATAAAAATTAATAAGCAAAAGACTAGATGGTTTCCTTCCTTTCTTTCCCTCCCCTTTCCTTTCCTCCTGAGAGAAATTAGTTACTAAAATGGCACCTGAATTGTACTGAAATGCATAAAAAACAAAGATACATCTTAAAAGCAGAGCCACCTTTATCAAGAGAATGGATCCTTCCTATACAGCATCCTCGACGAAAGGATCCAGCCTCCACTGACCTCCAAAAGTGACGGGAGCAAGCTCACCTTGCCCCTAGGCATCATGTTCCTAAGGACTATCCCTGAAGGTTCTGCCTTGTGTTGAGTTGAACTATTTCTCCTCAGAGCTTTTCTCATTGGTCAAGTATTGCCTTCTGAAGTGACACGACAGCCCTTTGGATATCTGCAGTTTAATAGCAACACCCTGGGACTTCTCTACTTGAGACCAAGTAATTGCAACTCCTTCAATCATTCCCTATGTGATATATGCATCAGTCAAGGTTCTGAGTTGCAAGCAGTAGAAACTCACTCTAGCTGACTTAGGTAGAAAAGACATTTTCATTAAGAGGAAAGGGGTGTGCATAGAATTGTCAGAAAAGTTGGAAATCCTGGTTGAAGCAGGGACAAGGGGCTTTCAGACAGCCAGAATCACGCTGACACTTATCCAGAGGCATCTGAGGAGGGCACACTGGATGCCGCATGGTACCACCGTCGGGGAGGGAGCAACCAGGGTCATCCTGAATTGTGAGTGCTCAGTTACCCACGCAACAGAGGGAGCGGCAGCCATTTCATAAGAACTTACTGGGAAAAGTAAGTAACGGAATTTTTGACACCAATTTACCTTGTTAGGTCAGCTTGGCTTTCTCTGAAGCATTAGGCATAGATGGTGCTATGAACTGAATGTTTGTGTCTCCCCAAAATTCATATAATGAAACCCTAGCCCCCAATGTGATGTATTTGGAGATAGGACCTGTGAGGAGGTGATAAAGGTTAAATGAGGTCGTAAAGATGGGGCCCTAATCAGATAGGGCCGGTGTCCTTATATGAAGAAGAGCTACTGGAGCTGTCTTTCTCTCTCCTCCATGTGAGGACACAGTGAGAAGACTGCTGTCTGCAAGCCAGGAAGAGAGCCCTCTCCAGCTACGAAATCAACCAGCACCTTGATTCTCAGCCTTCGTAACTGTGAGGAATAAACTTCTGTTGTTTCAGGCACCAGTCTGTGGTATTTTGTTAGGTCAGTCCAAGCTGACCCATATAGATAGGTTGGTGGTACTTATGTGTTTCCAACCACCCCAAATTTCCACAAAACATAGTAGCCCCTTGGGAGACATAAAACCAGAATCATGATCCAAGGTTTTCCCATTCAAGCACCAGACTTGCACTTCTGGTGGTGCTTTTGATGTAGTTATTCCAGGGAACACCAAGTTTAGGGTGGGGGGGAATCAAAGAACTACAGGTTGTAGGATTTTAGAAACCTTGTAGGGCAGGGGTTCCAACCCTGCTCCTGGGGCGAGCACCAGGCAGGTTATGTATAAGGAGCCTGGGAAGCTTTTTAAAAATGTCGATTCTAGACCCCACCCTCTGAGAGTCTTTTATAGTAAGCCCAGGAGGGGACCCAGCAATCTGTATTTTGAACAAGTGCCCATGGAGACAAGGTTAGGCAGAGTCAGGAGTGGGAACCCTGCTCTGAACAAGTCCCTCATTCTGCAGATGGGAAAACTGAGGCTGATGAGGCAGACACAGGGTCCAAGGTCACTCATGCATTTCCAGGCTCAGCCTGGACCAGACCCCAGTCTCTTGTACCTGACCTATTGGTCTCTCCCTTCACAGCACTGACAAGTCCTCTGTGTGTGAAAGAGCATTTGCTAGAGAAACCAGGTGGAGCTTTAAGAGGGACACAGAAATCTATCATGAGAGCAAGGAAGGGAGGGAGCAGGAGGTCTGACTGGGGGAAAGGGCTTAGAGCTAGGCCTTAAAAGGGTGAGTAGGAATCCTTAGGATAAGGAGGATGCATAGGAATTTAATAAGCAAATGGTGGTGGAAGAGAATTGCAGGTGGAGTACAGCTTGAGCAAAACTCTGGCTGACAGTGGGAATTTGCAGAAAAGTGAGAAAAGACAGCAGCTCCAGGAGGCTGCTGCTGCCTAGTCCAGAGCATCTGGATCCTCAGGGTGCAGCTGGGGTCAGCGCATGGACAGTAGATTGGTGCCATGATTCTTTTGTAAACCCTAAAGCATCAGGAACACCCCTGGGCAAATAGAGATGTGCAACAAATGCCTCATAAAGTCATTTGATAACTTGTCCCAATTTCCAGAAGTGAAAAGGAGTTGAGGTGTTTGCAACCAGCAGAAAGAGGTGGTTTCACATGACTCGTGTCACCCTGTTTGGAGTGAGCAGACTGCCTCGGAGGAAAAAGAGCGCATACCCCAAATTTTACAGAGAAAGTGTTACTCTTTCTAGCATCCCTGCTGACTTCTCCCAGCTCCCTGGTGGCTATATTTTTTGGCTCCTGCTGTTTTTAAGGCACATGAGGGAGAGGTCAAAAGACACAAGGTGGAAGGGGTGCCTCCCTGGGTGACTCAGAGCCCTGGATGCAGGTTTGATTGTGCTGGAAGTCAGGTGAAAAAAGTCCACCACACCCCATCTTATCAGCACTCAGCCATCAGTTCAAGCTTTTCTTCAGGGCACACTCCAGTGCCAGGTAGGCACAGAGTCAGAGCCAGATAAGTGCAGCTCCAGGTAATGCCAGACCCCACCTATGACCACAAACCACCTCTCAACTCGAAATTCTTGGGTCCCAACCCTTAAGCCACCTCCTGCTCACAAATCCCCTGGGTCCCACCATCTCACGCCTCCTGCTCACAGCCCCTGGGGTCCCACCATCTCACATCACCTCCTGCTCATAACTCCCTGGCCCCACCATCTCAGGGTAGGCCTGTACAAAGACTAGAGGATGGACAGCCCAGGCCCATCCACCTCTCCTTGGCCCAAGTCCTTCCTCCTGCAGGGGCATGAGGCAGAGTCCGTAATATTCTTTCACCATCTCTGAACATCTGTGCTGTTCAGATCACCTTTCCAGGGGCTGAACCTGTGTGTAAGTCAAGTAGTGGCTAGACCCTGCATTGTGGGAGCTCAAGAGCTTAGGTGCACAACGAAAGCTCTGCATGAAGCAAGTGTTGTTCCTTGAGGGGTTCTGTCCCCAACCCCCTCAGGTCATCTCTCCCGATCTCACACCAGCGTGTCCTCTCTTTGCACAAACAAGTCCCTGGGCCCTGCATAAAGCTGTGCTTCCCCTGCCTCCTGTCCTTTGCTCCTGCTATTGCCTGCATCTAGAGTGTCCTCTCTCCTGTGGGCAGATGTCCAGACCTGCCCATGAGGCCCAATTCTAATGATACGACAGTGTTAATCTTTATCCACCTCCTCTCAACCAGTCAGAAGAGTCACTTCCTTCTTTGAACTCCCACCACACTGTGCATCCTCCTCTCTGGGTGTAACAGTTACCTGCTTACATCATTAATCTTGCCCCCAACACTTGCAGGCAGGACTACAAGTCCTCATTGCAGAGTCTAGCACCGCACGTGTCACCTAATAGGTGTTCAGGAAACATCTGTCATCACAGGATGGATGGATAGAGAGATCTCTGAAAACACAGAGGCCTGAGTTCATCAGAAAGGGTTAGAAGTACTTCACAAGGTTATTTGGAAAGAAACAAAGTTTAGAGATATGTGCAAAGAGGTGACAAGCCACCTGAGAGTGGAGAGCAGGACTGCAAGTGGCCATCTGACAGGGGAGGACAGGTGCATAAGGAGCAAAACAGCCAGCTGAAGATGGATGCTCAGGCTTGTGGACTCTGGGATGGAAGGTCTTGCAAACTAAATAGCTCCTCCCTGCCCACCTTACCCTCAACCTAGACACATGTCCCAATTAGGGGCTGGACGCAGGCCATGAGCATGAGACATAGAAACTTTATCTCAGAGACATAGGAAGGCACTGCTGGCTTTTAAAGGTTTCTGGCAGGATGAAAAATGCATTTTAAAAAGATAGCCTAGATCATGTCACTGTTTGGCTTAAAATCCTTCAGGAATTTCCCATTTCTCTTAGCATACATAAAGAATTCCCTCATGTTGTCCTCAAAGCCCAGAGTATCTGGGGCCCATCAGTTTATGGAGCTCAGCCTGCCCTGAGGCAGCCACTGTGTTCTTTTCTCTCCCCTCTTCTGTCATTTCTCTCTCCTGCCACAGGCCACTTGCACAATCTGTTCCCCCTAATTGGGGCACTACTAAATGTGAGAGGAACGGCAGGAGTCACAGGTGACTGTTGAGAATGAGGAAAATAGTTGTGAAAAGGTTAAAAATAGGTGGATGTTACTTTTGGACACCAAATTAAAGAGTGTGCAGAGCTGAAAGAAGAAAAGAACAGGAAAGGGAACTGACATTTATGAGGTTCCTCTTAGAGAGAGCTCGGTGTACTCGTTAAGATCTGGCTGCTGGGTTCAAGTCTCAGACATAGTACTGGCCAGCTGTGTGGCCTGGGGAAGGCACATTGGCACCCTGAGCCTTGCTGTGTGCTGTGTGGAAGTTCTCTTTAAATGAGATGAGTTAGGGTATACCGAGCACTTAGCATTTATTGTCTGCTCCTGGGATGCAGACAATAAATGCTAGCCATTAATCACATTGCTGTGGACTGGGAGTAATATACCCAGCAGCCAATAGGCTTTATCTAGCCATATTTTCAGGCAGGGAAACTGAGGCAGAAGAAGTTCAGGGACCTGCCTGCAGTCACACAGCAGAGCCAGATGGACATTTTAGCTTTCAAAGCTCACATGTGCCATTTTCCCATTGCATTATGCTGAAGAGATCTGAGAGACTATTCCAGTCCAATGTTCTCATGATAATGACAGGACACAGAGGCCTTCACAAAGCAGGTGACTTGACCCAGCCTGGTGCTCTCAAGTTGTAAGTGTCCAGAGACCATCGAAGTTGAGATACCCCACAGACAGCTAGGGATGCAGGACCTGAGGCTGGATGGGACATAGAATTGGCTCCTGGGTATTGGTGGACCCCAGGGATGGCTTCCAACACCCAGAACGGCCTGCCCTGGCAGAAATTCACTGACCTCTGTGCCCTCCCCAAGCCACTGGGCAGATGGTGAGCTCTGGTTGCCATGGCACCAGGGTGGCAGTTCTGAGAGGGGCAGTGTCGGCAGCATCGCTCCAGTGGCTTCCTACATCCTTGAGAAACCACCGCACAAAGGTGCTGGGCATGGGACCAAAGAGGCAGTGGAGACTGAATTAGTAACACACACTGACGATCCTCCCCAGCCAGGCTTCACTCCATGCTGAGGACTAACACCATCCCTTCCTCAGCACTCATGGTGTCTTTAGGGTCTCAAGCAGAAAGGTGAAACTTTGCAGGGTGTCAGGAGGGAGCAAATTGTCCTGAAGTGAGGAGTTCCTGAAAATAAAAGTATATGTGGTTGGTGACTTATAGGTTGATGTATATAGCGAATCTTTGAAAACTTGAAAGTGGACTACAGTGGGACTGGTGATGACCAGCGGTAGGCAAGAGGTGTAAACTATCCGAGCTGAATGTGGGTCTTGTTGGCATGGTAGACTCATGCCCAGGCTTCATAATGTGCCCTTTCATCTTGGGAGCCTGGATTCCAAAAATCTAGTCCAGACAGGGATTGATGTGCTACCTCTCAGCTTACACTGCTCAAGGCTTCTCAACAGGCAGGACTCCTGAATATTGATGGGAACAGCCCACTCCAGCAGGGGATCTTGCTCTGAACAAAGGAGGCCAAAGACCTCATTCTCACAGGTGTGGAGGTACAGCTCAGCTGCAGCCCAGCAGAGGCACAGTCACTCATCCTGGGGGATGACATTGTCTTTGTCTCCATCTCCCCAAGTGGGAGACAAGTCCAATCATGCCTGTGACCGCCAGTCAGCCTCTTGACTCTTCCTTCCTCCTTTTCATGTGTGCTCAGTGCTGGTTTCTGTGGCTTTCATGGGAGACTGAAACCGTCCCCTCCCAGTCATCTCCCAGGGCCACGGGCAGGCCTGGGCTGACAGGGCTGGGCCTGGAGTCTGGGCAACAGGAACTAAGGGGCTGGGAGGCCACTGCTCTGCCCAGGCAGGCTGTCTCTCCTCGGTGGCCAGAATCTAGGCCCAGGAGCCCCCTGCTGCAGGAGCCTGGGTAGGGCCCCCCCTTCCCATCCCCCTTGCTGTGGTTATAGCAAACTCAGCTGGGAACCTGCAGCAGCTGGGCTGGAAGAGGGGGTGCAGAAGCCAGGAGCTGGGAGCATTTGCAGCAGAGCATGTGAGGCTGAGTAGTGAGAGGTATGGACCCGAGAATTAGAAAACAGACTAGAAAAGACTAAAGATTAAGTGATCTAGAGAAAACAGACAAAACCACACACATACTCAAAACAAACAAACAAAAAGGCACAGGGCTCAGAAACCAGTTTGTCTTCCTTTGTGGACAGCTGGAGAGCCCTGACTCATGCCCTGTCCCCTGTTCTCTCTTCCACAGGGGCCAGGGAGAGGCCAGATTCTGCGGGAGACAGAGCAGAGTGTTAAATCAAAGCTACCACCGACTGGCTGTTAGTGGGCACTTACTACTTGGGCAAGTTAGTGGGTGTCTCTGAGCCTCAGCATCCTCGTTTGCAAAATGGGGACATACATACTTCCCAAGTTTTTGTTTAGGTTAAATGATGACACAATATATCATATGCCTGGCACATAGTAGGCATTAAGTAGTCACAGTTATTACCCCTGATCAAATATTGTTCACCCACACCCTTTCAAAGCCTAACCTCAGAAACCAACATTCCATGTGCACCATCAATCATCTTTCCAAATGACCTCACTTTACCCATAGCCTCAGATTCTGTGTGTGCATGTGTGTGTGTCGAGAACAGAACAGACAAAGAAAAAAGTGTCGTTTCAGCATAGTGAGCACATTTTGCCTTTCCTATAATACATGAATACGTATGTGCATAGGCATATGTATGTATACACATGCACAAACACACACACGCACGCAGCCTGGTGGGACAGGCAGGGCAGAGTTACATTTTCCTCCCTTTAAAGGTGACGATGCTGAACCTCAGAAAGATTAAGTTACCTGAACAGAGTCACACACCTAATGTGTTTCTCCAAAAGAAATGTCCAGGAGTCTGTTTCTTTAAGGCATTCCCCCACTGTAAAAACATGGTGAAGAGACACTGAAGTAACACCTTTAGGGCCACTTTAGGAATTTCCTCTTAAAAGCCATTATCTATTGATTCTTGAAAAGGCAGATTTCAATTCTTTATCTGTTAAGGAAATGTGTTTCCACCCACCCTGTGATTATTCTGATGATTTCCAAATCCAGATTCCCCAGATAGATACTGGGGAAAGTCGAGTCACAGAAAAGAGCTGCTGTCACCCTGAAAAATATTATTTTCTCCTGGAGACACCAATGATTCCCCCTCTGCCACTCCATCCTACTGAAAGTGCAGCTCTGAGTCATTTTCATAGCAGTGACAGATCCAGTGACCATGGCAGCCCTCCCACGTTCTCAGCAATTTCCCACTTATCACCCACTGTGCTCTTTCCACAGCCCTGGGAAGGCAGCTGCGGGCAGGCCCAGGATCCCCCTTTCCAGAAGAGAAAGTCAAGGCACAGAGACATTCAGCCTCCTGTCCGAGGCAGGCATCTCGCAATTGCTGAACTCAGTCTTTGGACCCGGCCAGTGCTCTTCTCCCCAGACTACTGCATCTTTTAAAGGCACTGTGCTGAGAAATGTGGATTTACTTTACCTGTTGTTATTTTACATGTTTGAAATAATCTCTTCTAAACAGATTTAGTAATTTAAAGTTTTGCTCTCTGTTCCTTTGAGAAAAGGGACATGCTTTGAAGAAGGAATTGGAACACGAACAGTCATGTTTTGTAGGCATTAGTGTTTATTTCCCTGTGATATTGTAGCTTCCTCTGGAAAAATCCAACCAACACATCCGTTTCAAGTCCTGAGAAACTCCCAAATGTTGACCATGTGTCTGATTCCTGTGTGGTCAAAAGAATGATGTTTCTCAATGTCCACAACTTATTTCCATGTTAAAATAATTCCACGCTTGGCTAAACCCCACTTACACACAAGTATGCACCTGTTAAAATAGGTCATTTTTCACCGCTAATCTTCCAGATTCCATGGGTATGTGTGGGAACCCCAGACAAATGCAACCCAAATGTCACAAAGGACATTTTTCTTTGCTGAGTGATAGTGGTTGGCCCAGACCCCTCAGGTACCTTGCTCCCACCGATCTGTAAAACTAGGAAAGATCACTTTCTGCTGAGAGAATGGATTGGAATCAAATGTTAGCATAGAAGGCTTTGTGTGAAATTGCACACACTTTTTTCTTACAACTGAGTTATATTTTTATATTTTAATTAGTTTTCTGTAGATTTTTTTCAAATTCTGATGTACTACAGCATGAAAACTCAGTAACTTTCCTTAAAGCTTAAAAAAAAAAAAAAGAGGAAAGAAAGAAAAGAAAGAAAAAATGGGGAAAAAAAAAGATTTTCAGGGCAAGAAGCTCTTGCATCTGAGGTTTTATTACTATTGCAGAAGTAGTAGGTCATCTTTGCCATAAGCTTTAAGGCTAAAAAGTAAATTCACAAAAGAGCACTTTTGATTCTGAAATCATCTTGCTGGCAATGAGATTTTTTTTTTCCTTCCTCAGATCTGGAGTACTTCTGGAAACTCAAGTGCACTACATCAGTATCAAGGACTGCTTCCAACTCATAAGAGTCTCCAGGGATCATTTACCGTGTGGGGCCAGGGTTCCAGTGAGACAGGCCTAAGGTCACCGAGGAAATTGCTGGCAAACTTGGGAAGAACAGGTTGTGGGGCTGACCTCAGTTTCCGGATCTGTGCTGGGACAGCCTCTCCTCCCTTCCATGATTTGTGAGGGCCTGCCTTGGGTTGCTAATCTTCATAGCAGTTTATTTTAAAGAGAAAGTCAAGGTCTGAAGCCCAGAGTGAGGGAGGCTTCTGGACCAGTGCAGGTTACAGATCTCCTGTGAAACTTTCCAACTTTTTGCTTTTCCACAGGGTCATTAATATACATGTGAATCCCACATCCAAGAATGGGCTCTCCAAATGGATTTATTTTGACACTTTTTCTGAGATGAATGTTTCAAGAAGGGGAATAAAGAGGGCCAGATGTCGATCCTGTGCTGTTCTTGAGGAAGGGAAGGTGAGCAGCTGTTTCTAGAGTAGAATCTGGCACAGAAACTGGCCCATAGCAGGTGCTCCATATGCCTGCCTCAGGTGAAAGAACCTCCTCTACCTTCCTTTCACCACTTAGAGAATCACCATATTGGTGACAAGAGCTGGGGGCAAGGTTCCAGCAGCTCTCTTAATTTAATTCACTTTCACAAACATTTCCTTAGCACCCACCCATTCCCAAGGACTGTAGTGGGTGCCATGGGGGAGACAGAGGTGAATGGGCCACAGTCTTTTCTGCTGCTACTGCAGCTGAGTAAGCTTACAGTCTGTGTCTATTTGCCAAGAGCATGGCCAACTAAATGAAAACAGAAAAACAAAGAAAGCCGATTTGGTGAGTGACTAGACTTGGGAGGGTAAAGAGAACGTCCAAGCTCCGAATCCCCTGGAAGAACGAAAGCTTGCAGATGGCATGGTAACGGCAGGGTGGTTGCTGGGGGAACCCGAAGCATGTCACGTGGGGAAGATTTGTAGGAGTGGAGGACCTTTGGCCTGGAGAAGAAAAAGCTCAGGGAGCAAAAGAGCTGGTTTCACATACCTGAGAGACTGTCATGGGAAAGATCCATAGTTTGCTCTCTGTGGTCCCAGTGGGTAGAACAGGGACTGTGGTGGGGATAAGTCCAGGGGGACTAATTGCAGTTCAAAACTGAGAGTCTTTCCCTAGACAAAGCTGTCCCAGGGTGGACCAGGGTGTGTAGGGAGGTGGTGAACTCCTGTCATTAGAGTGATTTAGGTAGGGGATAGAAGCCCCCTAGACAAAGATGCTGTAGAGAGGAACCAAGCATGGGGAGGAGGATGGAGGGTGTGTCCTCTAAGCTTCATTCTCTGCCGGAGAGTCTCCGGTCCTTCCACTCTTACTATAACTAATGAGCTGCTAACGCTAGCACCCGGTTCCTTACCCAAATGTGCCTGGATGTGAACAGGGAGGGCTGGCGCCACAGGTGGGCAAATTCATAACAAACTCCCACAGGGGCCTCTGGAATGAGAGAGAGGGAAGGAAAACAGTCATTCTGTGGGCCTGAAAGTTGGATTTTGAGTCTCTACCCTATCTGGGGGTTGGCCAACCACTCTTCAGCAGGAAGGGGAGTCTGCTGTGTCGTCAGCAAGGTTACAGGCGACAGAGCAAAGTAGCATAGAATAGAGCTCATGGGCTGCAGATCGCCCTCAGCTCCCCTTGCCTGCTCTGCACAGACTCAGGGTAATGCTGAGACTTTGTCGGCTGGAGCAGTGAGAGGCCAGAGGGTGGCACTCCGTGGGGTGGGCACAGCAAACCAGCTCTTCTCCACACTCCCACTTTTCCCAGCAGAGAGGTTGCCTGGGGTTTGAACTGAGGGCACTGTGCCTGTTCATCTCATCCCCTCCTGCCTACCCCTCCACACACACTTTATTTCTTTTTTGGTTAAAACTGTGAGCAACTTCTTCCTGATATCATCATCTGAGGAATACATAACTCATTAAGTCAGCAGGCATTTGCTGAGCTCCTGTCACAGGTTGCGGCTGTGCGGATGGATGCCCCATTGCTAGAGGAGCACAGAGAAGGGACCTGGCTCAGCACTTGCAGAAAGCTTCCCAGAAGAGATGTCTGACTCTGAAAGTGAAGAAGGGTCAGAGAAAGAGACGTGGGAGGGGTATTGCAGATAAATGGAAGAGCACTAGCCAAGGCCCAGGGGTGACAATGTGCGTGGCAGCAGTTACAAGTGACTAATGCTACTAGTCCGTGAATGAGGACACTGGCAGTTAAGGAGGAGTAGGCAAAGGAAGTCACTCTGCATGGACACGAAGGGCTGGATTGTCATCCGAGATGCCTGATGTTTTCCTCTAGGGTATGGGGAACAGAGGAGTGACATCGATTGATTTATAGAGACTTTTCTGCTTATATCAAAGACATAATATATAAAAGGGTAGAATTAATGTCAAAGAAACTAGTCAGAATTGCCCTGTAATAGTTTAGTTGAGACATAGAAAGGTCCTGAGCTAGTGCAGTTGTAGGCGGATGTAAAGGAGGGAATCAAAAGGAGAATATTTTGTATTTAAAAATCAACAAGACTGGCCAACAAATGAAAGTTACAAAGACAAATGATCCAATAAAACAAGGGTTGAACAGACAAAAGACTTGAACAGACAAACAAGATAACACCTGATTAGCACATGAAAGAGTCTTCAACATCACCAGTTATCAAGGAAATGTAAAACTGCAAGAGGTCATTTCACACCCTGTAGAATGGCTAAAACAAGATGACTGACCAGTACGTGTGCGGGTGGGAAGAAGGAGAAACCGGAACTCTCACATACTGCTGGTGGGAGCGTTTAATGGTACAAACCCTTTGGAGAACTCTTTGACTATTTTTTATAGAGTTAAATATACATCTACCCTATGACCAAGGCTTTCCACTCCTAGGTATTCATTCACCCAAGAAAAATGTGTTCCCAAAAACTAGTACAAGAAAAATATGTTCCCAGTAAAGTTGTAAGGAATGTTTATAGCAGCCTTGTTCAAATATCGAAGAATTGGAAGCAACCCAAGTGTCCACCACCAAGGGAATGGATAAACAACCTATGGTATATCCATACAGTAGAATACCACTAAGCAATAAAAAGGAGCAAACTATTTATACATGCAATGAAACATGGGTGAACAGCAAAATAGTACAAATTGTACAATTCCATGCATGTGAAAAATACAAACAAAACTAATATAATGTTAGAAATCAAACAGTGGGTGTGTGTAAGTGTTCGGGGGAGCGGGAGGGGTGTTGACGGATGAGAGGCCTTAGGGAACTTTCTCAAAGAATAGAAGTGTTCTATATTTTATGTTGGTGATCATTACACAATTCATCAAATGGAACATCATAATCTGAACACTTTTGTAAGTAAACTTTATCTTAGAAAAAAACAGATCTGGTTATTGATTTGCATATGATTCTCACTTTTCTAGCTTGAATGTTTATGTGGTTGGTGGTGGCCCTGAGACTGGTGAAGGATATGAGAGGAAGAACAGCTGAAGGGGGCAGGAGATGAGTAAAATTTTGTGCATATGGAGTATGTGGTGTTCATTATCACAAGCACCAGCAGACGATATCCTGGAAAAACAAAACAAATAGAATCAACCGGTCTGAAGCTCACGGAGGTGGTCAGGATGGGGAAAGTGCCTTAGAATCACTTGCTCACAGGTGCTAGTTCAGTAACAGTAAGAGTAAAAAAGGTGCAGAGAGGCTCTGGCATTAGAAAGCAGTGGCCAAGGCCAGACCCCAAGGGGCAGCATTTGTTACTGGATGAGCAGAGGAGGGTGGTAAATGAAGAAGACTAGAATCTATTGGAGAGGTATGAGGAGAACCAGAAATGGGCATGGCCACAGTTGTCCAAAGCAGAGAGTTGTATGTGAGTTTTGTTTTGTTTTGAGTAGGTAAGTTTTATATATCATAAATTTTTTCACAATTTTACTGTGGTATAAGTTACATACTATAAAATTCATTCATTTTAAGTGTAGGGCTCAGTGAGGTTTAGTGAATTTCTATGGTCATGCAACCATTACCACACTTAAGTTTTGAAACATTTTTATCACCACAAAAATTTCCCTCATGCCCCTTTACAGTCAGTCCCTTGTCCCACACTCAGCCTCAGATGACCACAGACATGCTTTTGTAGTCTTGCCATTTTTAGAAATTTCATACAAATAGAATCATGTAGGCTTTTATGTCTGGCTTTTTTCTTTTAACCTGTGTTTGAGATTTCTCGATGTTATTGACTGTATTTGTACTTTCTTTCTTATAGGGAGTGGTTTTTCACTGTATGAATACATCACATTTTGTTTGTTCATTCACCAAGTTGTTAGACATTTACATTGCTTCCAATTTTATGCTATTATGAGTAATCCTGCAATGGACATTTACTTACAACCCTTTGGGAGAATGAATATTTTCATTTCTCTTGGGTAAATACCTAGAAGTGAAATTGCTGGATTGCACGGCAAGCTGTGTTTACTATTAAAAGAAACTGCCATACTGTTTTACAAAGCAGCTGTACCATCGTGAACTTTCACTAGCATCTTGTGAGGGTTCCAGTTTCTCGACATCCTTACTAACGCTTTGTATTGTTGGAGCTTTTTATTATTTGTGTGTGTATGTACGTGTGTGTGTTTAAACAATCCTAGAGGGCATGTAGTGCTGTCCCATTGTGGTTTGAATTTGTATTTCCCTAATGACCAGTGGTGTTGAACATTTTTTCACGTGTTTGTAGACTATTCATATATTTTCTTTGGTGAAATATTTGTTCAAATCTTTTGCCAGTCATTGAGTTATGAGTTCTTTATATATTCTAAATACAAATCAGACAATTTGCAAATATTTTCTCTCAATCTGGGGTATTCCTTATCATTTCCTTTGACTGAGAAAATTTTAAAATTTTGATGAAGTCCAATGAATCAAGTATTTTTTTTGATTTGTACTTTTTATGTCCTAAGAAATCTTTGCTTAACCAACTCACAAAGATTTCTTTTTCTGTGGTTTCTTATAGAAGTTTTATAGTGTTAGCTCTGTAATCTATTTTGAATTAATTTTTGTGTATGATGTGAGAAATAGGTCGAGGCTAATATCTTTCATTACTATCCAGTTATTTCAAGATCATTTATTAAAAGAGACTATTTTTTTCCCTATTGAATTATCTTGGTATCTTTATCGAAATAAATTGACCATATAAGTGAGGATCTATTTCTGGATTCTCAATTCTGTTTCATTGATCTATATGTCTATTGTTATCCAATACCACACTGTGTTATTACTGTGGTTTTATAATAAATCTAAAAATCAGACAGTATATATTTTCTTTGGAAAAATTGTTTTGTGTCAATGGACTTGAATAGACATTTTTCCAAAGGAGATATACGACTGGCTAATACGCACATGGAAAGATGCTCAACATCCCTAATTACATAAATGCAAATCAAAGCCACAGTGAGGTACCACCCCACGCTCATTAGTATGGCTACTGTCAGAAAATAGTAATAACGTGTTGGGGAGAATACAGATAAATTGGAACCCTTGTATACTGTTGGTGGGAATTTAAATGGTGCAGCAACTTTGGAAAATAGTATGGTGGTTCCTCAAAAAATTAAAAATAGAACTACCATATGGCCCAGCAATTCACTTCTGGGAATATACCCAAAAAAGTCAGAAACAGGGTCTGGAAGAGATATTTGTACACCCATGTTCATAGCAGCATCATTTACAATAGCTGAAAGGTAGAAACAACCCAAGTGACCACTGACAAATAAATAAACAAAATGCTACACACACATACACACACACACATACACTGGAATTTTATTCTACCTGAAAAAGGAAGGAAATTCTTCACATGCTACAACATAGATGAATCTTGAGGACATTATGTTAAAATAAGTCAGTCACAAAAAGACAAAAACCATATGACTGCACTTATACGAGGTACCTAGAGTCGTCAAATTTATAGAGACAGAGAGTAGCATGGTGGTTGTCAGGAGCTTGGAGGAGGAGGGGGAACGAAGAGTTACTATGTAATGGGTACAGAATTTCAGCCAGGAAGATAAAAAGTTCTGGAGATTGGTTGCTCAGCAATGCGAATGTACTTGGCATGAATGAACTGTAAGCTTAAAAAAAGTTAAGATGGTAAACTTACATGGATTTTACCATAATTAAAAATTCTTAAATTTGTTTTGTTTAGTCTAGGCTATTTGAATTTGCAAATAAATTTCAGGATCAGCTTGTCAGTTCCTACCTATAAAAAAGCCCGCTGGGGTTCTTATTGGGATTTCACTGAATCTATAGACTAATTTAGGGAGAATTACCATCTTTCATAAACAATATTGAGAGCTCCAAACCACAATATGGCAGATCCCTCTGTTTATTCAGGTCTTTAATTGCTCTCAGAAATGTTTTGTTGTTTTCAGTGTACAAGTCTTAAATTAAATTTATTTCTAAATATTTTTATGCTACTTTCCTGTAGTCAGCCAAGACTTTCTAGAAAGCATAGCTTCAGGGATTCAGGACAAAAACGCACCTGAGCAAAGATGTGGGTGTAGTCTGCAGGGGGTGGGCTCATTTGAAAGGCAACCTGAGTAAAGCTGGTGGAGGCTCCCTCTAGGGATGGGCTGCATCACCTGCCTACAGTGGGGCCTTGTAGAGTGTGCACGCATTGCTCGAGTGGCTATTTGATCTCCAGTCTTCATGTTAATTGGGTGTATCTCACAGGCTCTCTATTATCTTGCACCTCCAAGTATGGTCTGCGGACCGCAGCATTGGTGTCACCTGGAAGCTTGTTAAAAATAGAAAGTCCTAGGCCACACTCCAGACCTCTGGAACCAGAATTTGCATTTTTAACAAGACATCGCTGTGATTCTTATGCACATTAAGGTGTGATGCACCATAAAAACTTGATTTTTCTGCAACAGGATCGCCTCCTCCCCACAGTCATGCCCATACTAGGTCAGTAAGCTCAGCAAAAAACTCCCCCAAACAAAGAGCTTTGTGGACGCCAGGTCACAACATGCATCCGGGCCCCTGCTTGCCATCTTGGAAATGCAGGCCCTGAGTCATCACTGAGAACAATGGCATGAGGCTATTTCAACACAACCTGACACCACTGTTGGGAAAACCACCCAGTGCACACAGGCTTCCAGTGAGCAGGAGACTTTGCAAGTGAAGCAGGAAAGTACAGTTCCACACATCCTGAAAAGGGGGCTCTCTTTCAGTGGCTTTACGTTGTTTTGGTTCCTGGATCCCAGTTCCAGCAAAGTTGCCCTGGACCATTGTCCTCCCAAGGTACTCTTCCCACAGTCCCCAGAAGCAGAGCTCTGCGGGATAATGACAGGTGCTTCTGACTCTGTGGCTGAGTTCAGTCAGTATTGTCCAAGAAGAACTCCAAACTAAACAAAAAAAGTCAAAGTATAAAATGTATATCACTGCAAGCAACACCATTGTTAGCGTGACAGAGCTGAAAGAAAGAGACCTCATTTATTCGAACCGGCCTTTATCTGTAATTGATTTCTGACTGGATTCAAATAGCAATGTGATAAAAGCTCAAGTTCTGGCATCAGACTGCTTGACTTTGAATCTTGGCAGCTGTGTGACCTTGGATTAAATATTAACTTATCTGTTCCTGGTTTCCTCATCTGTAAAATAGGAATAATAACAGTGCTTGCTTCACAGGGTTGTTCTGAGGGTGAAATAAAACCATCAACCCACAGCACTTAGAAGAACGCCTGGCACATAGCATGCACTCAGCAAACGACAGCTGCTGTAACTGCTGGAGCTGCTTCTGGGATGGATTGTCAAGGAGGGGAAACAACGGGTGCTCATGGAAGCCCTGAGGAGGGGGCATCCCACAGGCTGGAAAGCAGGAGTCAGGAAAGGCTTAAGGGGGTGTTTTCCCTAGTAAGAATAGGGAAATTCGTGGACTTTCTACCTCTTCATCTTATTTTTTCTGCTAGAGTTCATGCTCACACGTCAACACACACACATACACACACACACACATGCAACACGCCAGGAAATTTGCAGCTGTCAGGGACATAACATGGGAACAACTGCCAGCAGCTGGGATCCCAGCCCTCACTCTGGCTGCTCCAGCTCCAGCTGTGAGGGAGGAGGGAGACTGGAGCCAAAAGCCAGCCTCTCCCCACCCCTGAGAAAATATCCCCAGAGTATGCAGCTGCCTGCTCTACCTCCCCCTCCCCCACCTCCTCTTCCCCCTCGGCTCTCAGCTGGAGGATGGGAAGATGGATGGGGAGATGAGGAGCCGGGAGGCCAGGAAATTGGCTCTATTTATTCCCCTCTTCCTGGAGAGAAGCAGGAGACCCCCCACCCCAGGATCCCAGAGTCTGGCCTTGCCACAGCTGTTCTGCTTTTGCTTCCAGGCATCTGTCCTGCTCCATTGTTCCCAGGATGTGGGTGAGCAGTGGGGGAGGGGGAGCTCCCATGCAACTCTAACAGTGGCTCTCAACTTTGTCCCCACCCCAGAACAACTGAATCAGAATCTCCCGAGGTAGGGCTGGTGCACTGGTACCTTTTTAAAGCTTCCCAGGTGATTTTAATGAGCACCTGGGGCTGAGAACAATTGACAGATAAGGATAATAAGACGTGCAGGAGTCATAAACCACAGACTTTCACATCTGAGTGGGACATTGGAAACTGTTTATCCCAACACCTTATTTTACAGATGGGCAAATGTAGGCCTGGGGAGGGAACATGATGAGTGTAGGCTGAAGGTGAGTTGTGGCCGAGCTGAGAGAGAACCCAGGTATCCTGATTCCAGGTCCGTTGTTGTTTTCCCTGCAGCAAATTTTAAAAATGCCCTTTTAACACTTAGGCCTTGAAGGACAGTGCTGGTTGCTACCAGGAGTAGAAAAATAACAAGACAAGGTGTCTATCATCAAGGAGCTAGATGGAAGGGCTGATGTACCATCCGCTTGTCACCATCTGGCCTTGGGCAGAGGAGGTGGTGGTAGTTGAAAACCCACTTTTGCCGGCTCATTTACCCCACCTACCCAGCTGTGGAACTTCACCACTAATGCTGCTACAATCCCACCCATAAGCCTGTGCAAGAGGATGCCACACTTTACAGAGACATGCCCATGTCCACGGGCAAGGAGTCCATGAGGTCAAGGGCATATGGAGACCAGGAACCTGCACTCCCTATTTTAGACCTTACCGGGGTACCTGGGACCTAACTTCCCTGCCAAAACAACACTAGCCACTTCCAGGAACTGCATGGGCCTTTCTTCAGGTCTGTTCTCCTGCATGTGTGTCATGAAGCAGCTGTGTGCTCATCTAAGCCTCGTGGTCACCAAGGGACACACCATCGGCTTGTGCACCCCTAGGCCAGGGACTACCATGGAATAGTTGCACCGAAGGGATTTGGAAAAAAACTTGTACATCTGAGCTGGGTCCCCAGATGTGTCCAGATGCAGGCGCACAAGGCTCCTTGTGGACAGGGACATTGCTGGGAGAGGACAGAGAAGGGGGCTGGGCATGGACCAGGGGTAAGCTCCCCTTTGCACTACTGAGTTTTGGGGCAAAACTCCAAGAATCTGAGAATTCTAAATTAGAACTTGACCTTCAGGTCATTATAAAGATATGTTTATCAAGGCAGGAGACTAGAATATATTTTAGTTTATAGTTTTTAGCTTATTTCATAACTTTTAAATAACAGATTAAATAATTTGCACTCTTGTCCCAGGCCTTACAAAGATTAAGGCAGGCCTGTAGCCTATACCTTCCTTTGTGCAGACTGGGAAAGGGGGTCCCTTCTGCTGGATAACTGAACCCCCATCTGAGCACACAGCTCAGGACGTGGAGCATGGTCTGGATTTCACCCTCTCAGTCCCATGGCTGAGAGTCCTTGTACTGTGCAAACCCTGCACAGCCTTGCCTATCTGTTGTGGAAAAATGTCAACCCAAGCATCATTAGTATAAAGAACAACTGCGGAGACAAGGACATGGGAGGGCCACAGTAGGACATTCTCTGTCTTTTAGGGTCTCACGCTGTGCTAACCAGCAGCTTCCCTCCATGGAGAGCAGCCTCCTGAATTAACACCACTTCATCTTCTCCGTCTCAATAACTGATCTGAACACATCAGGAACCAAAGTCCCCAGGGCCCCTTTCCCTGCAGCAAATCATCTGGTCCATACAGCTGCCCGGAGCCCAATGCAGCTTGACACTGAATCTCAGTGAAGGCTCTGTTGGCCTCATTACATGCTCAAGGCCTCTAATTTGCAGAGCTGAAATCAGCACACTCCATTAACGGAGTGCAGAGAGATTCATCGTGAGGGGATGAATGGGGGAACACTTCCTTTGGTAAGGACTTTTGCAAGTGGCTAAAGATTGAACCGACAGAAATAACGGAAGGTCGCCCACTAGTCGAGTCTTGGAGGTGGGGAAACGTGGGAGTGGTTGAGAAGCATGTGATGAGGTCGAGTGGACGGTGTGCGAGCGGCAGTGAGCATCATGGGTTCTGAGCTGGGCAGAGTGGATCGCGGGTGGTCTGGGGCGCCATCACACTGACATTTTCAGCTGCACTTTCTGAGGAAAACTAAAAGGCAGATACTTTGGTGCCATGTAATTCTTGACACCAGATAAGGGCAAGTTCGAGAACACGAGTTGCATTTTCACCCATTCCAGAGGCTGAACATTTTCCTCAATGTGGCACCTGCTCTGAGTAGAACCAGGACAGTGCACAGAAGCACCGATCTGAATCTGCTCAGGCAGGTGGCTAGCCGTGTGATTGGGAGCTCTGAAGTTTGCTTGCTAGAGTCTCTCTGCAGCAGGGACTGCTGTGGATCGTTCATTCTGTGATCATCTGTCGATCAGTCACTCATTTGCTCATTCATATATGTTCATTCTCCATCATCAGCCTCCAGTTGAGGTCTGCCTCCAAACCAGGTCACTGCGAGAGCCAAGGACTAATCACAGAAGCAGCAGACACAGTCCAGCTTTGCAGAAGCACCATAAATTGCCTCTGAGAGATGAATAAAGGTGTGGATGTGTTCTACTTATCTCTCAGGCAGGTGCTGGTTTTCTTTTCCCATCCAGACCAAGGTGTGCTGCCTATGAAATCTTGCAGGTAAAAGGCTGGAATGTCTTTGAAAGCCTGAGGCTGGAAACGTGGAGGCCGATGGCCTGGAATGCTGTTCCATACGGCCAAGACAAAAAAACTTTTCTGAACTTCTCTTTGGTGCATGTGTTTAGCTTTCTAGTGTAGCTATGTATGCCCCGCTCTTCCTCTACAGACCTTTACTTGAAGCAAAAACACAGCCCCCCATTGCTTCTCCCTCAACTCCGCTTGTGTCTAGCACCCCGTTGGGGGCAAGGGAGGTGATAAGTCAATGAATGTTGAACTGAATCACCTGGATTGTGCTCACCCTTTCATGCTCCGGGGTAATAGCCAATACAAAGCCCCCTCTGCTCTTACGCCTCCCTCCCTCACAAACACACATTGACAACCCCACCCCAGAGTGCATGTGGCAGCTGGAAGAGTTCTGAGGCGGTGGGGGGAGGGGGAAGGGAGACTTTTTAAACCCAGACATCTTCCTGCTACGTTTCACATCAGAAAACAAAATCCTGGATTTTGTTCAAACCCCTGCTCATTCAAAGTAGTGCCCCAGCCTGGAAGGGGCAAGCAGATGGGATGAACACTTACCCACAAAGTGCACCTGAGATTGAGAAGTGTGCATGTCAGAGCACTACAGGTTTACCAGTTAAGAGAGTCCCCATCAAAGTTTCATGCAACAGGTCCTGACAGACAATCTATTTTGCAAACTGTAGGCTGCATTTGCCTAATCCACTAGCCTAGGCAGATGCATGTGAAAGGGCTCCCCAAAGCTGCAGGAAACAAGCCTAGTCTTTCACGTACAGAAGAAGAGAGTCCTTCCCTCTCCACCCCCAACCCCACCTCCCAGCCAGCAGACCCTCCACCCACTGGTAGCCTTCACTTGGTTTGGAAAAGTGGAAAGTGACTGAAGAATAACGTTTCTAAAACCATAGAGGCCACTAAAATTTACTGGCCTCATCCTATGTGCCAGGTCCTACATTCTCTCATTTCATCCTCACAGTCACTCCCCAGGGTTGCTGTTACTGCTCCCATTTTGCAGATGAAAAGAGGAAGAGAAACTAAGAGAGGTTGAGTAACTATCCAACGTCCTCTGTCATGTAGATAGCAGAGTCAGTATTCAAACCAAATCACGCCAGGCGTCCAATCCCATAGTCTCTCGCCTGCAATTCACACAAGCATGCGCAGAACTCAAAAGGCAGTTTGGCCTCCTCACCAAGGCCTCACTTCCATACGATGCTCCAGTCCTTCCACAGCTCTGTCCCCTTCCTCTGACATCAACAATTAAAAATCTGCATCCTCTGCACAAAGTAAATTGTTATTTTACAGAAAATGTGGATATGGTTCAATTGTCATCGTTGTATGCCTAGATATCCCCAACGCTGAGAAATCCCTTCATCTCCTGTTTGTGAGGGAAAGAAAATAAAAACCACTCTTCTCCTAGGAAGGAGTCAGACTTCAGTTGGTAAGTCTCCCAAGGCTTGGCTGTCTTTAGTAAGGGACATTTGTTAGTCGTTTTGCCATCCTTTTCCTCATTTAGTGAGCCTTGAGGGGGGTCAGGTGTGATGATGATTCTTTGAGTCAGCATTTTCTCATACTCTCTTTGGGCTATTAGCATCTTAAACAGAGACGGACATCCACATCCTGAAATCAAAAAGAGGAAGCTAGGACCCAGTAAAGGGAAGAGATTTGTTCAAAGGCATAACCAGAAATACTTGTACAACCATGAACTCCCAAGTGCTTCCTCCACAACCCAGGGGGAGGGCTGATGAAAATATGCAACCTCATGACCTCATGACCTCCTGGTGCTCCCAGGTATCAGCATCTGCATTGTAGGCAAAGAAACCGGTGTCAGAGAGCTGGTGTGAGTGACAAAACAGAACAATGTCACTTCACTACTTTCTCTGCCTCATAAATGTGGCACCTTCTCCCCACTTACATCATCTGTGTTGGAGTTCCAGCCCTTCACTGATTCTCAAAGTAAATGAGAGTCCACTGTACTCAAGAGAAGATGAAAGAAATCAGGAGTCATCTTGGTCTTTACTTCTGGCCTCAAAGGCCAATAGGGAAAATATGTCCAGCTGGGGACAGCCTGCTGGGGACAGCCTGCTGGGGACCTATGCTGCATGTCCATAGAGTGACCACACGCATCGCTGTCTTCCTGAACCCAGTCTCCTTAACCATGGACTGTCCAGGAACGAGCTCCTCAGCTCTTCCCTCAGCCCCACTCCCATGCCCGTGGCTCCTGCACCAGCAACTCACATCACCTTCCACACAAGAGCCCCAGCCAGAAACCTGGGGGTCCTAGGCACACGGAGTCTCTGCCTACCACCACTGCTTCCCGTCAGCTCCGGTCCACATTTCTCCTCCTCTGTATTCCTTCTTTTACCTCCTTTGGGCATGCTTTAACATTTTGCTGGGATTATTGCAATAACCTCCTAATTAATCTTTTAGCCTTCGCTTTAGCACCACTGTTACCCTCAGCCCACACTCCCTCCCTCACCAAGACTGTCCTCCACATTGCTCCAAGGACAGTTCTTAAAATGCATATTTGTTCCTATCATCACTTGGCCTCTTTAAAATCCTTCAGTGACTTCCCATCGCCTTCAGAATGAATTTTAAATCTTGTGGCAGTGGCTATTCCGTTATAACTGTCTGTCTTCTGTGTTGGGAGGTGAGCTCCATGGGCAGGCTCAGTGGTTGGCATGTAGAAGGTATTCAGTAAAAAACCATTAAAGGGATAGACGGGCACACGCATGAATGAAGGGTACCCCGCTGGGCAGGAAGCCACGTGTTCCATGGAAGAGGCAAATCAGGAGCCTTGGAGATTCCACGAAGGAAATGTCAGACTGGGGAGAGGCGAGAGTATTTTATGGCCTTGAGGATGGATTTAGGATTTAGACAGGTAGAGACAGAAGCAAGGGAGGGGAAGGAAAGAGGGAGAAGAGGAATTCCAAACACACAAAAAAGGGGCAGTACAGGGGCAGCGTGCAATAGTATAATTCACATCAACAAGGTGAAGTATGGGATAGAAGCAGCAGCTGGAGCAGGTGGGTGGAAGCGTGGGGTGGGGGCCTTGAAGCCAGACCAGGGAAAGCGAACTTCCGTTTATCACAGAATTAGGGCTCGTGTTGGGAACAGAAGAGAGGGGAATAGCAGAAGAGAAGTGGTAACAGAATCAGCTCCCACAAATGGGAGGGCCTTGGTGTTTGATTTGGCTCTTGTTGACTTGAATCCCAGGTTAATCCCAAGCTAAAGGAATCCCAAGTATCCACTTTCCCCCTTATTTTTTAAGACACTAATTGAAGTGAACACTTAAACCTTACAGACAAATGGTGAAGAATGAACCAGTATTTGTTTTAATGAAAGGTTAAAACAAAATGAATTGGCTCGTATTGAATTTGCAGCCAACATTCGAATCCATTTTTATGGCTATAATGCTCCATGGGATGTGATCTCCAGTAATGGAGATGTGCTGGGGCCATAGCTTTGGACAGCAAACACTGTCTCCTCTCTGTCCTGGGCAGAAGTCCCTTAGAATGGGGGACGGTGCCTCTTTGAGTAGCTAGTGCTCTTCTAAGTGGACAGAGGCAGGGGAGGGGTTCAAATGAAACTTTTTCATAGTTTGTTCTGCTATCAAATGGCAATTAAACCTGAACTCTCTTCATTCCTGGAAGAGACAGTGAAGGCAGTGTAGTTGAAGGAAAAGAGCCATTATATGGGGTAAGGGAACTATCCCTCTCTTTCTTGCCAGTTTTTTGCATGATCTTAGGCAAATCCCTCTCCCATCCCAGGCCTCAGTTTCCCCACCTATGGGAAGATGGGATTGGACCAGATAGTCTCTTTTGGGAGAAATTTTGAGCTCTTAAATGCCATTAATATCTGTGCCATTCCTCTTCTGACCTTTGTGTGCTTTGCTGTGCTTGTCACTAAGAGCATTAGGGGAGTAGGAGCCTCAGATGGAGGAAAGGAAGGACTTTCTTTAAGGAGACAGGTGATTAAGAAGAAAACCACTTGCAAGGAGAGAAAGAAACACAAAGAGCTCTGGCCTTTGCACAGGCCTGAAGTTTTTTATGGGGCTTTGCTGACCTTGGACTGCAAGCTGCCCACACACACAAACAGCGGCACCCCCAACAGCCACTGAATGCTGTACTGTGGCATTGGGGCCCACTGGCCAACAGCACCTGTTTGCAGTCTTCGTTAGAACAGACTGGGGGAATGGCCAGCTCAGCCTGTCAGCTCTACCTGGCTTGGCCCGACTGAGCCCAGCCTGGAGACCTCCCAGGGAGACTGGGAGCAGAAGAAACCAGGTTGGAAATTCACTGACAGACCATACTTGACCCCATGGAAAGAGCTGGTTTGAGTTAGAAAGAATGACACAATTTAGCTTGGCCAGACTGTCCTGGTTGGCCAGACTGTCCTGGTCTGCCAGACCCATGAAAAGCCACAGTATTGAGTGAAGCCTCCTGTCAGGTACCAACCCTTAAGCAGTTGGATACCCGCTGTGTAGAAGGCACAGAGGATACATAGATAAAAAGGCATGGCCCCTGTCCTTACAGAGATTGCAATCTAGTAGGAAGAACAGGTGCACCAACACTTTGTCACAATCCACCTTGCTAAATGTCATACTCGAGATATGTGGAGGGGCTTAGGGAGCACTGAAAATCTAGTAAGTGATTCTGAGAGATGGTGGGAGGGAGGAAAACTTCACAAAAAAAGGGAAATACTCCAGAGTTTTGGAAGACAATTTCTCAGAGAGTTTCCCAAATGGAAGAAAAGGGGTGGAGCAGAGCATTCCTTGGTGCGGCCCTAGCATGCGTGCAGGCATGGAGGTGTGAGAACAGGAAGAGTCTGATGAACTGTGCACAGCTCTCAAAGGCTGGCGAAGAGCACGCCAGGATGGAAGGGAGCAGAGGGCCTGCAAGTTTCGCAGGTTGAACTGTGTTACCCCAAAAGATATGTCAAAGTCCCAACCCCTGGTACTTGTGTACGTGACCTTATTTAGAAATAGAGTCTTGCAGATGTAATCAAGTTAAATGATGTCCTATTAGATGGGTGGGGGTGGGGAGCTAATCGAATGACTGCTGTCCTTATAAGAAGAGGAAATTTGGACACAGAGACACACGGGGGCTGGGGGGGAAGACATGTGAAGACAGAGGTAGAAACTGAAGTGACATCCAAAAGCCAAGGAACGCTAAGGATTGCCAGCAGCCACCAGAAGCTAGGAGAGGCAAGGCACAGATTCTCCTTCTGAGTCCCACAGAAGGAACCAACTCTGCCAACACCTTGATATCAGTCTTCTGGCCCCCAGAGTTGTGAGACAATACATTTCTCACTCAGTTTGTAGTAATTTGTTATGGCAATCTTAGGAAACTAATACAGTGGATGTATCAGCCACTCTGGGCTCTCACTTGTTGGTAGTCTAGGATGTCACTGGCTTTAGAGGTGTTTCTCTTTCATAGAACTACTAAAATAGCTTGAAAATTCTCATACCCAGATACCCAAGCTACAACTCTTCTGGATTCCTATTTTATACCTGGTACCTGCCCACAATCTTTAATCAGACTATGTATTCTAGTTTGTATGTCTGTTTTTCTTTTTCTTTTTGATAAGAAAAATATACTCTCCACAATTATAGAGTTGCATTATGTGAGTTTGGATGAATCAACCAACTAACAAGTTGTGCCAAGTGTCCTTGTCAGTTTCTCTGATTTGCCATCCTCTCTTTGAGATGTCCAGGATTAGACTGCTTACAGCCCTGCGTGAGCACATCACTCGCTTGTTTTCAGAACTTCACGTCCAGTACCGCCTCAGTAGAGCAAATCTTTCCATAAATACCTCCAGGGCAGGGCCCACCTCCCTTGCTTCCTTCTGATCCTGCAGAATGAAGGTCACCTCCACGATGTCTGCTTTGTGTTGGATGATGGGGAAACTAAGTTGACTAAGACACCCTTAAGCAGCTGACAGTCTGGTGAAGGCTGGGCTTGGGAGAGAGTTATAAAGACCAAGTTGTTTCAGTATTTGGTAGTCAGTGACCCAGTAGATGGATACCCAAGGTTCTTTAAAGCCCAGGAGAAGAGCACTTGACCCATAATAATGTCTTCTCTTTATTGAGAACCTACTATGTGCCAGATATCATGGTAGAGGCTTTATATGCATTATCTCTAATCCTCAAAGGGCAAGGTATATATTACCATGTTCATTTTGTAGATGAAGCAACTGAGATTCAAGAAGGTAAGTAAGTAACTTGTTCAAGGTCGCTCACTTTGCAAGTGACAGAGCCACAATTTAACCTTAAATCTGCCTGACACCCAAGATCACATGTGGTTTCTCCGTAATATCAGGCTGGTTTCATCAAAGTAGGGACTTAAACATATTCATTGATTTTTCCATATTGTTTTGCACTATCCAAACCATTTAGTTGTAAGATAACAATTAATTTAAACCCACAAGGTTGCCAGCAGCCCACTCACTGCTGTTCTTATCTCTCTCGACCTTTCTGAAGGTTGATCTTGCCTCCTTGGAAATCCGCCCTCCCCAGGCTTCCATGACATCATGCTTGGCTGGTGTTCCTTTATCCTCTTTGGTTTACTCTTTCTCTGCCTAACTCCTTTAAGGTTCTGACCTCCATCCACTGTTTATTTACCACTCTATAGGCTCTCTTCAGGAAAACTCACCAATCCCAATTATTTCAATTACTTCCTTAGTCACGGCTTCCTCATCTGTCTCTTGTTGATCCTCACATTGCTAGATCTAGCGTCAACCCCTCTCCTGAGCCCAGTCATAGATGTCCAGTGCTCTCGTGAACATGTCCACCTGAAGCTCCCACAGCACCTCAAGGTCACTATGTCCCCATCTGATCTCATCATCCTTCCTCTCAGACCCCCTTCCTCAGTTCTCTGTCCCAGGAAGTGGCACCCTCTGTCACCCCACTGGCCAAAGCACCCCTCTCCTTCATCACATTTGGTCACCCCCTAAATTCTCTTCATTCTGCCTACCTTGGCCAGCCCCACCGTCACCTCCTTGGGTCTGTCCTTTGTCTTCTCTATTTCAAATAATTAAAAAAAAAATTTTTTTTAAATTATTTTAAAATTACAGAAGAGTTACAGGACAGTGCAGAGTTTCTGTATACCCTTCACCCAGCTTCCCTAGGTCGGCATCTTGTATAGCTACGGTACAGTTATCAACAATAAGAAATTAACATTGTTTAGCATTGTGTACTGAGTGGCTTCGGTGGCTTCTGTGACAGATACTCTTGGTTGCCTAGATGCCTCCACAGAATTTTATTTTATTTCTTTTCGCTTGAAGTGGAAATGTGCCCATCCCCAGAGGATGGATCAAGATAATCTCTCAGTGTCACTGTGACTAACTTTCATTCATCCATCAGCATCAGCTGATTCCCCCAAGTCTGGATGAGCTCCTTCTAGATGCCACCCTAAATGCTCTGCTCTTTGTCTACAATCACTGAGTTGTAATTCTGCATACTTGTCTGTCATCCTCACTAGACTTATAAGCAGAATTGACTGCCGCATTCTCAGTTGGCACTCAGCAAGTATTTGTGATATGAATGAATGGATGAATGAATAAATAAAATCAGTGTGGCTGGAGCTGTACCTCTATAATTGGCAACCAGAAAGTGGCCGCCTATGAACTGAAGACTTTGGACAGCTATTTGGGGACCCAAAACTGTTTATAACACAGAGGCCCAATCCCAGTGCATCTGGACCCTGATGCCATTTCCTACCTGACTATAACCATCCTCAGTGATGAAGGGCAGGGACAAGCCTGGTGTCACAGTTCTTTGAATGTCATGTCTGGGAGAGCACCTTGAATCCAATGTTCCCAGACCTGATTGGCTGACTCAGAGCCTCCAGGGATGAGGCCTGGCAATCTGCCTGGTTAATAAGCTTGCAAGGTGATGCAATGCTCTGCAGGAGCCTGGCTCCAGTCCAGGAAGTGGTGCTCGAAACCCCTGCTGTAGGCCAACCCGCTTATTTTTCAGACAGTGTTGGACAATCTGATTGTGAGAGCCCCTTCCAGCTCTGACTTTTCTGGCAGATTATTCTCTTTCTTTAATTTCAAAATAAGCTGGTGAATCCAAATGTTGTAATACACAACATGGATATACACATTATGCTCTTAAAAATATGCCTTTAGAAGGTCATATACAACAGGAAATATCTACAATTTCTTAATCTTTAAAATTTTTATTCTAAGCCTCATTTTGCATAATGTAACATTTGAGATTTTTAGTTTATGAATCCTGTGGTAATATTTTGTTAGGATCTGATACATAGATGATACACATACGAATCCTGAATTAAATCTGCAGTCACAGACAATTTCCATCCTGGATTTTGGACACTGGCTAGCCTTTATTTTTATCTATACGATCTACTGATTTTTGTTACTGGAATATAGTACAGGTTTATAGTCCAAAATAAGTTAGTCCTAATGTCCACGTCTCTCCAGAATTATATATCTCTGTGTAAGAAAGCTAAATTGCAGTGGATTTTCCACTCTTTAAAATACCTAATGTAAATGGTTTGGCAGTTTATTCAGTGTATGGAATCAGAAATACCATACATCAAAATCTGATTTAACCCCCCCAATTCTAGACAAAGTGAATGAAGTGACATTCTGGAACAGCCCTTACCATGGATCTGCATAGCTATAGTTGGTGCAGGTGGGCTGGGGGGTGGCAGACAGAGGGCCTCAATGCTTATCCACCTCAGGCAAAGACAATGCAGCTTCCAAATCTGCATTTTTTCAACTTAGCCCCACTTGCTGAGTGTTCCTAAGATCAAACACGTGGCCCAGCAACGGAGGAGACAAGGGAATATGCTGTTACAGACAAGGATCGTGCAGTCCAGCAGTGACTAAGCTCCAGGAGTTCTAATGAACTCAGTATTACACACGACAATGATAACATGATAAAAGGCCCAGGTTAATTTGAATCCTTTGAAGGAAAAGACACTGAATGCTCATCAGTAGGGATGGAAATGATTTCATGGTCCGTGCTACATGTTTTTCCTTCCTTCTTTTTCACTGGTAAGTATTTATTTCCAACAAACATTGAAGAAACAATTAAGCCTTCACAGTTAATTATATGTGCATAAAAATGCTTTGGTCACCATCTTTCTGGGCAACTTCTATGACATCTGTTCTATATTACATGGCCGTAGGGTAAAGAAACCATGACTTTGTAAACTCATTTCTATATCCCCTGCTTCCTGTGCCTGTGATGGGAGGTGAAACAGACCAACCACTGTAGAACTGAAATTCTTCTGACTTCTGTAGGTAACAAAAAGGCAAAGGGACCCTTTCTGACATTGTGGCTTTGGGGCCCCAGATTTGAAGTTTGCAGCCAATGCTTTCATCAGAGGTGTGACAAAGTTCTTCCTACCTTTCTTTCTTCTAACATATATTGAGCATATATTATGTACAAGGCCCTGTGCCAAACTGGTTTAATTGAAGAGAGATGCAGTTAAGTGACTTGTGACAGAGGCATGTACAGAGCATTTTGAAAGCACTGAACCATCCATAGTTTTGTCCAACAATTATTTACTGAGCAATTGCTATGCTGTGTCAGAGACACAGGGATAACGTAGAATGAGTTCCTGTTTTTAAAGACTTCACAGTCCAGTCATAACACCGACATAGAAACAACTATAAAATAAGACTGATAATGCTGAATGACATAAAATGTTAATAGTGCATTCACCCATCCTTTCATCCACACTCCATTCATCCAACAAGTATTTTATTAAATATCCATTACATGCCAGCCTTAGTCTCAGTTTGAGGGATGCAGCATTGAACAGAACCAGCATACAAACCATAAACAAGAAAATTAATAAAAGGGGCTAATTCTAAGAATGAAAAGCTCTATAAGAGGAATAAATCAGAGTGATTTGATAAAGAATGCTCCAGATAGAGAGGTTGCGGGAGGTTTCTCTGAGGCAACGACATTGGGGTGGACACTTAAGGGGTGTGAAAAAGACAGACTTGCAGATCATCTGGGTGAAGATATAACCCCAGCAAAGGGAATAGCAGTAGCAATGCAAAAGTCTGAGGCAGGAATAGGCTTAGTGGCTTCAAAGAATAGAAAAGGGGCCAGGGTAACTGGTGTGTAATTAGTGTGTAGGCTAGAGAAGAGGCTGGGGAGAACTGGAAGAGGAGATCTGTAGAAGGGCAAGGACTGGATCCCACAGTCTCTTCTAGGCCAGGGTAAGAAGATTGCATTCTATTCTAAGCACACTAAGAAGCCTTTGTTTACTGGGAAGGCCATATTTCATGTACGCTTTTAAAAGTTTGCTCTGAACCCCTCTCTCAGTAACTAATATAACAAGTATGCAAAAAAGCAAATAGTAAAGATATGGATCCAGACAACACTTAACTTACCTGACATTTATGGAGCATTCCACACCCAGTAAGTATAAAATACACATCTTTTTCATCTGAAAATACAACATTCACCAAGATCAAACATAAGCTAAGCCATAAAATAAATCTCAATACACTTTAAACAATTGAAATCTTATAGGAACAAATGAAACTAAACTAGAAATCAATTACAATAAGATATCTAAAAAATCCCCCAAATATTTAGAAATTAAATACCACACTTCACAGTTTGACATGAGTCAAAAAAGAAATTACAAGAAAAATTAGAAAACATTTTGAACTGGCAGATAATGAATATACAGTATGCCAAAATTTATGGTATGCAACTAAAGAAATGCTTAGAGAGATATTCATAGTTTTAAATACCTGTATTAAAAAGGAAGAAAGGTTTAAAATCAATGGTCTACATGTCCACCTTAAAAAGCTAGAAAAAAAAAAAAAATAAACAAAAGAGTAGAAAGCAATAAAATAAAGAATGTACCCCAAATACAGAAAATTGGCAAAGCCAGAAGTAGGTTCTTGGAAAAGATTAATTAACTTTACAAATTCTTATTAAGATTAATCAAGAAAAAAAGAGAGTAAACACAAATGACTCTTTTCAAAGATTAAAGAGGGGTATCCTATAGATCTACAGACATTAAAAGGATAATAATTATGAGATCTATGTCAATAACATTAATAATTTATTTCAAGGAACAAATTCCTTGAAAAACATAACAAAATTGAATCAAGAAGGAACAAAAAATCTATAGTCCAATTTCTATTAAAAAAAATTTAATTCATGATCTTATTCAAAATATTTCCACAAAGAAAACTCCAGGCCCAGATGGTTTCACTGGTGAGTTCGACCAAACATTCATGGAATTAACAGTGTCAATTTTACACAAATGCTTTTAAGAAAATAACAGGAGAAATTACTATTTTCTAATTCATTTTATGAGGCCAAAATAATCCTAATAGAAAAACCTGACAAAAACATTTTAAGAAAAGCAATATATTATCACAGATATGGAGGCTCAGAGCGGTGACACAACTTGCCTCAAACCCCAGGATTTGGGAGTGGCAGAGTGGCACTGGGGCTCCGGTTTCCAACCCAGTCTCTCCACCACGCAGTCTCCTAGATAGTGGCCCCTTCACATCTGCAAATCACATCCAGTAGCAACAGTTTAAGGCTACCAGGGCCGGAAGCTGAGACCCTCATTGCTTCCTACCCACAAAGGAATGTGAATGGCTGATTTTGTACCCTACATTGCCCATTGCAGAGTCCGGGCGTGAATCTTCCTATTTACCATGAACAGCTGTGTGAGTCCAAAGATACATGTGTGGTTCAAAAAAAAACTCTTCCACATCACATCTGGTTTTGCCATTTGGGCCAATAATCCTGTCTAGTTCATTATGTATTGCTTTGTGAAATAGATACAGCACAGAAGGAATGCTTAAAAGTTTTCACAGGAAAGCAAGTTGCTGCCAGATGAAGAAAATGGCAGAACAGCAGCATGGTAACAGCAAAGCTCGGCTTTGCTTTGGCTTATGCAGAGGGCCAAGTATTTGAATGGAAGCTTAAGTGTTATTAATTAAGATTCAAATCACTAACATGCCTTGTATTTTATCCACTGTTAGAACTTGAAATAAATACCTCAGTTCCTCTGTGACACTGTAGTTTTGATGTCCTGGGCATGATGTTAGAAGTGGGCCACTGGCTGGAACGTGGGGACTTATCTCAGTGTCTGTTGTAATGAGTTGTGAATCTTCATGACCTAATCCTGCTGGGGAACCTGGGTTGAGTTGACCTTCATCTCAGCCTTGAAATCTAGACTTGCCATGTCATCCAGTCAAGTCTACCTCCTAAATATCCCTCAGTTCTGCTTTTTCTCCCCTTTCACCTCTGTCCTTGCTGGGGCCTCCCTGTTAACTCTATGGCCATGACCTGCCTTTCCTCTGCCTTTATTCTTCTCTCCTCCATCTACCTTCCACAGCATCACTGCTGTCACTCTGAGTCAAGCCTCCTGGCCTCTCACCTGGATTATTGCAAGAGCCTCCTTACTGGCCACACTGTTTCCTCCCCTGCTCTACTATTATTATTTTCAAATTGCAGCCAGAGTGCTCCTGTTAAAACCTAGAAGTCAGATCATATTGACCCCCTGTGTGCAAAATCCATAACTGCCTTGTTGCTCAGAATAAAAGCACAGCTCATCACAGTGGCCTACAAAGTCCTACGCTATCTGGTCCTTTACCACTTCCCTAAACCTTTCTCTACTCTTCTCTCCAGTGCATCCTCGACTTCAGCCACACTGGGCTCTTGCATGTTCTAGGCAAGCTCCTGTTTCAGAGCCTTTGCCCTGCCATTCCCTCTGCCTGGAACACTCTTCCCTCACATGTCTGCATGCCCACCCCCTTGCTTCTTTTAGGTTCCTTAGCACCGAGGCCTCCCCAACCACCCAATATAAAATAGCACCTTCTGCTCTGACGCTCTCTTCCTTGTTTTCTTGCTTCATTTTCTTTCTTTCTTTCTTTTTTTTTTTTTTCTTTGCAGCTGGCTGGTACAAGGATTGAACTCTGGACATTGGTGTTATCAACACCATACTCTTAACCGACTGAGCTAACCAGCCAGCCCTCTTGCTTCACTTTTTAACAGAGCACATAGAACAGCCTGGTGTACTATATGCTTATCTAATAGTTTATTTATAGTTTATCTGCCTCCAATAGAATACATTCTCCATGAGTGCTGAAATCTTGTTTATTTTATTCACTGCTGTACCCCAGTGCCTAGAACAGTGCCCGAAACACACTAGGTGCTCAATGAATATGAGTGTGTATCAAATGAGCAAATAAATGCACATGTTCCTTGAACCTCATCTTCTAGCAATCTTTTCCATTGAACACTATCACTTAAATAATTATGATGATGATTATGATAAGAAGTATTTCTTGAGAAAAACATTGACATAACAAGAGTATTAAAAAAAGAGATAACTTTTGTCAACATATATTTGTATAACACATTGATGAAAACAATCAAACACAAAAAGAATATGACCAAAGCATATACAAAATACATCAGAGCAGTGTGAAGAAAAAGTTAATTGGATTCCAAGTTCTGTAGATTTACAACAGTGGCTCCCTGGTCTCTACAGCATCCCAAGGGTGATGACACAGACAAGAAACCAGATGTTGAGTTTATTGTGCAAAACTTTGTGGTGATATGGGTGTGATTGTGTTTGGACAGCCCCTCCAGGTCCTACCTACAAAATATTTTGATTATTTGGCAAGAATGGAAAGCATTTCTGGGAACTGCACAGCGCCTGTCTGGAGGCCTTATTAAGAGAAAGATAACTCAGGCACAAATGGATCACTCAGGCCCAGGGTGTTTCCGGGGAAAGGAAACAGCAAAGTCTCTTCAGTGCTGTTTGATTCTCCCTGTGTCTGAGACTGCCAGATGTTTCAGGACACAGGTGCACAGGACGGTCCCATGTCCCAGGGCTTTGTCCTATTTCAAGCTGTGTTGGGACATCTCATGAAATCAAGATGTGAGTTTCTACATGATTATAACTTCCTAAATGTCCCTCATAAAAGTGGGTTTTCTATCTGAAGATGACCTACATGAAGTCCCTCCACCCTACCCCTGTGCCTTTCAGAGAGCTCCTACAAGTCAGGGAGTCAACACTATTAGGAGACTGGCCAGCAAGCTCTCCAAAAGTCCCAGCTGACTATGTTTGCCTTTAGCTCCTCCTCTGCCCTCAGCATCCCCCCTCCCTCACCTTCAGCCTCGAATCCAGTGGTTCTCAAATTTAAGCATGCATCGGCATCTTCTGGAGGGCTTCTTAAAACACAGTTTCCTGGGACCCACCCTCATAGTTTCTAACTCAGTAGATCTGGGGTGGGACTGGAGACTTTACGTGTCTAACAAAGTTCCCAGGTGGGGGTGTCCTGGGGCCACACTTTGAGAACGACTGCTTTGTTATCACTTAGTCTGAACTCTCTCTTATCTAGCTTCTCTCCATTCTCACTGCTACTGGCTTAGGTTCAGGCCCTTACAGATTTCTAAACTTTCAGAACTTGAAAAGATTTTAAACATAATACTATTTCAGAGAAGTGAAATAACAAACTCAAAGTCATGCAGCTAGAAGGTGGTAGAGCTAGGATTCCACCTTGAGTCCTTCACACCCATGCAGCACAGTACAGTGGCTCAAGCCCACACCCTGAGCAGGAGGGAGGTCCTGATACCTAGAGAAGGACAAAGCCAAGTTCTAGGTGAAGAGGCACTGAGCCAGTTAAAGGAGGATCAGGGACTGGGATGCAGCTCTCTTGATTCTTAATGCTTCTCTTCTTCCCACTTTCATTCAGCTGCTCTAATGAGCACCTACTGTGTGGTGAACGTGAGATCATCCCTTCATGCTGGAGAAACATATTGGAGTGTCATTACTCTATGACACAGTCATTCGTCCTCTCCTTGGGTTCACAGTCTAATGGGAGAGTTAGACATTAATCAAATGACTGCACAAATTAAAGCTGAACTGTCTTTAGTGCTATAAAAGAGACACACATGGAGTTCTAAATGCTTGTAAATGGAAATTTAATGTAGACAGGGGTGTGGAGGAAGTTCTTCCTGAGGGAGTGACAAGCAGGCTGATACCTAAAGGATGAGTAAGTGTTAACCAGGTGAAGAGGTGAAAGAAAGGTATTTGTTGGTGAGAGTAGCATGTACAAAGGCCCTGTGGTAGGAGGGATACTGGTGAATATGAAGGGAATAAAAGAAAAGCAGCATGCCTGGAGCAAAAAAAGTCAGGGTCCAAGAGATAGGGAGATGCCAGACCTTGCAGGGCCTAACAGACCATATTAAGACGTTTTGACTTTAAGAATCATCAGAAGCCACAGTGGGAGTTACAGCAGGGAGAGTTCTCATAACCAGATCTGTTTTTCAAAAAGATCCAAGTGGCTGCCGTGTGGAGAAGACAGGAGTGGACACAAACACCCAGTTAGGAAGGTATAGTGGCGAGGGATGGTGACTCAGCCTTGAACAATGGTGGCAGATGCAAAGAAGCAGACAGAGTCGAGAGGCAGTTAGAACATGATAATCCACAGGGCTTCGTGGTGGGTTGGTTATGGTCAGAGACGGCAGTGTTGTGGCTGACACCTGGATTTCTGGCACATGTTTCCTCATAGAAGGAGACCACTGTCTCCTATTTCAAAGATACTATATCTACAGTTTGGCTGTGAGCTTTTTCTATGCCATTAAATATTTTTCAAGAGGTGATTATTGGAATCCTAGTGATTGCAAGGAAGAACTTCACTTTGCAGTCTCCCCACTAGAGTCTGAGTAGGAAGGGCTGCTGACTGCTGGGGTGAGGACTGTGCTTTGAGCCATCCTCCCAGCCGGAGTCCCTCCGCACCATGCCTATCCCAGCACCTGGCTTACCTTGGTGTCAATCAACATTTTAGAATGAGGGGAGAAAGAGAGGAGCGCCTTCAGGAGTGGTGTCTGAATTCAAACATTCCTTAAGGTTTCCACGTGAATTTGTTTTCTCCAAAAAATGAGTGTGTAATTATTTTCAGTCCACCTATTTCTAGTCAAAAGTTATGTGTAACTAATAAGCTTACCCAGTTGGAATCAGAGTACATCAACTTCATTGGAAGAAGCAGGGTAGGATGGAATGTAAGATCTGTGGAGGGGACCCAAACCAGATATTTTATTCAATTATGAAAGCCCCTCAGAACAGAAAAAATAATTGTGTGTTCCAAATGTAATCATTTGATGTTACTGAATGAGGCATCTCTAGCCTTCCCAAATGAAAATATGTGGCCATTTGGCAATTGTGAATCTAAATTCATTTTACCAAATTTTCCCAGAATTCTTGTGCCCTAATGAAAAGTTAAAATGTGTTCTGCTGTTTACTGATAACATTGGGGAAACTTTTTTTCTTTTTTTCTTCTTTGCAGCTGGCTAGTAGGAGGACCTGAACCCTTGATCTTAGTGTAACAAAGCTGTGTTCTAACCACCTAAGTTAACTGGCCAGACTGAGGAACACATTTCAACTAAACGCTTCTCTTCAACAGTGCACAGCTTTGAGTCTCTGCACATAAATCCCTGTGTTTGGAAAACCTAGATTTACCCATGTGCTCCTTTTTCAGATAGATATGTCTTACAGATCCCACTCCCTTATTTACTTACAAGCAATTTCCTCAGTGACCCCTGGCGATCGTGTCTCCCCATGTGGAGGATAAGATGTCAGTCTGATATGTCATCTGTGTTTTGCTTCAGCCTGAATTCTGGGAAGTGTTGTCGTTTCCCTTCCTGAACACTAGCTTTGAAGATAAAGAGAGGATGTTCATCTCCTCAAGATTGTCCCAGGGCATTCCTGCCCATCAGTCTTCTCCTTGCTTTGGGAAATTCCATCAGACAAACACGACTGGACCAACAACTCATCGGGTGACTGGTCTCAGCTGGCGAGGAGCCTAAGGAAAAGCCCTTTGTAGAATCCTTTTCCCTTTGATACCCAAGCAGTGATTTGGGGAAGACGACTTGTTTTTACTGATAACCTCACACCAATTTAGCAGATTTCAAAACCATGGTCAAGAACACTCAGCCCAGTGGCCTGGCAGCCTGTGTTCTGGGTCTGGCTGTGCTGCTGACCAGCTGTGTGACCTTAGACAAGTCTCATTACTTCTCTGGCCTCTCAGTCCTCAACTGGAAAATAGGAGAATTGGATTGAAGTAGTGGGTACCAGCATTTTCAATCTTTTTTTTATTATATCTTTAACTGCTCCATGCCCCATGTTTGAAAGAATTTTGACTTCTAAACACACTGAACTGATTAAGCAGCAACTTCTCTTCTTTATTCATCAAAGCACACACCAGAGCCTCTGATCAATAGGACTGGTTGATATTATTCTAGCCAAATAAAACCTCATTGTAAAGACACATGGTTTCTTATAGGATGTTTGAAATTTTGAAAATAGGTCACAAGTCCCTACTTCAATACTCATGGACCCCTAAAAATCCTAAGGATCCCAAATGGGCAAAAATGTCTTTAGAGAAGCCTTCTGTGTCCAGTGTTCTGGCTAAGACGATAAAACCCCAAAGTCCCATACTAGGGAAAAAAGTGTTACAGAACTGGCTTAAATTGCCCAAGCTTGGGCTGTGAAATCTTAGGCATCTGTCTTTCTTCTCTGCTGAAGGAGAGCCATTACGTGCCTCTGGGTGACATCTGTCCATGCTTCCCCTCCATTTAATCTTGCCAGGAGCAGTATTCTCTGGGTAGTTCAGATCTCTCCATCAACTTATAGCCACAATGATGAATAACAAACAACTCTCCTATCTTTTTGTTGGTTTCATTTACCAACTTCCCTAACACTTATTGATTATTCTAGACTCCAAAAGCAGATAATTTGAATTCATTTTCTATCCCCACTTTATTTTTTTAATACACTGACAGAGTGCCTACTATTTTCCAGGTGCACAATCAGTATATAACACATGCATGCTGAGTGTATGAGTGAACTCACCGACACGTGTGAATGAACTCAATTAAACATTTCCACACATTCCATGTCATTTAACTGTCTCAACAACTCTGTAAGGTAGGGAGATTTCTTCCTATTTTACAACTGAGGAAACTGAGTCTCGGGCGTTTGGTCAGGGTCAAACCACTAGCACATGGTGAGGCCAACTTGAACCCAGGTCTTTTGTCTACATACTCCTAGGCTGGTGCCCTACAGCATCTCTGGATGAGCTGACCCAGTCTCCTCCCTCTCTATCACCAGCCCCTTCGAGTCCATTAACCCAGCCCTAGCAGTCTTCCATCTTGCTTACAGTATTTTTTTTTTTTATCTATCCTGCCACCCTGACATTGTGATCCCACAGCTTTTTATCTGAAACTGTGGATCCTTGTTCTCCCAGCAATTCTGACTCTGGAGCAGTTTTCCCCAAAACTCCACAGCAGGTCCTCTGCAATGTTCTGGTGAGACCACAGAGCATCCCAGCTTTGCAGTCTCCCAGTCCATCCCCCACACTGTGCAGACAAGCCCCTAGGCTGCTAGAGACAAGCGTCCTCCTCACCATCACCCAAGTGCACATCGATCCTCCTCAGTGTGATGGACTTGACCACATTACCTCCCCTTCGGGACCTTCCCCAGCTCCCTCTCATCCTTTCCTCACTCCCATCCATGCACCTCCTTTATCATGCAAAGGGCCCGTCCAAAAGATCAACTTTGTCACCAGTTAGCTGGGTGATGTTGGGCAAGTCACATCCCCAGGTAGGGTTCCCATTAAAGTGGAAGGATTTGATGTGATGGCCTGAGAGCTTTGACATCTACTACTGAACGAATGCCCTTCCTTCTCTCCGCTCCCATCCATAAGGCCATACTGGCCTTTGCTGAGCCCTAGCCTAGGGATCAGAGCACTCGCTCTCTTTCCCAAATCAGTTCTGCAATCCCAGCACCTCAGAGTCTTCCTGAACCAAGTGGCTCAAGGAGACCGTTCTCAGCCTCTTGACTCTGGCCTGGAGCTTAACTCTCCCTTGATGTGGGACCACAAACTCCCACAGAAACACACAGTGTCGGGGTTAACAAGAGTCTGCTGCACCAGGCCTGCCTGTGGCTTCTCCATCCTTGGAAACTGGACCTAGATGAATCCATACCCTCATCACTACACCTGAGCTACTCTTCTCAGTTTTGGAACCACAAGTGACATTATGTTTTTTCCCCTTTTAGAACCGGAAAGGTCCGTTTAGAACAACTGGTTCAATGCCAACACAGTTTCTCCCCACACCTGGGTCCATTTTACAAATGAAGAAACCAAGATCCCTAACCCCCTGGATAAAAGGTTACAATAGAGAATGCAAAGCACAGTAAATAATGAATGTTTTTCCTGGTGATTGGTGGTGGAGGTGTTTGAAAGTATTCCTTACTTTCTCCTAGGATAGACTAGCAAAGGACCAAGAGACAATGGCCTCTCCATATGAGTCCTATTATCAAGGACAAGGCCTGTAGCTTTCCTGTCCCTATGGGTGCACTAGCTCAGTTGCTTAACAATGTGGTGTTGATGAGAGAGCCGCAGCCTCACTGCTTTAAGTCTGGCTTCCCTGACACAAGGGCTGTGGCCGTACTGGTAGAAGAGAAATAGGACAAGAAAACTTTTCAGCTTAATATAAAATACCCCCATGGGCATGTGCATACTCACACACACACACACACACACACGCACGCACGCACGCACGCACGCACACACACACTGTCCTGCCCCTACGATTAAATGAATTTTATACCCATGATGTATTTTTTAAAGAAGGGAAACAATATCCTAAGGCCGGTGTTTGGGGACAGATGCTTTCCCTCCTTACCTGGTTTGCTGAGAAAAGTTCAGGATGTGGCATCAGAAGAAATGGAACCAGGATCCTGGCTTTGACCTTGACTCAGTGTTCAACCAGGGCAAGTCCCCTTTAGAACTCTGTTTCCTGATACATCAAATGGAAGCGCCACAAAGTTGTTCACAGCACTGTTGTGAGCATTAGAGGAATAACACCTGTGAAAGCTCTTTGCAAACTGTAAAAGGTTGCTCAAAAAGGACTCATTAATGCCAGATTTTTACTCCAGGGACCTTCTGGGAAACTCATGTGCTCAGGTGATGGGGACTCACTCTTTCAATGCTATTTAACACACAGGGACAGACATCTTGTTACAGTGCTAACAGGAGAGCGTGAGGCAGAAATGGGGAGGGTGCCAGTTCTATCCTGTTCTGTTAACGAGTCCAGAACTGCCCTGAGTGTGGACCACCTCTTGAAGTAGTGAGCTCTCTATCACTGGCAATATTTAAGCATGGAACAGACAACTACTTAGCAGAGAAGCAATGGAGGAAATCTAAGTATCGAGTAAGTGTTGGAATTGATGCCTTTCCAGGGGTCTAAACTTCTCTGGTTTTACAGAGAGAAAAAGTAGAGCTTCCTCCAGGAGGGTATATGGTTTGAATTCTGCTACAGGCCCACCATGGGTTTGTGTGATCCAAACACAGGACACTGCAGGTCTCTCTTGGGGTTAATGGACTCATGTGGGGGAAGTAGGAGAGATATACACACAGCAGAGCCCTGTGTGAGCACAGGACAGACGCCGAGTGGGTGAGCCTGGTCACGTGATTCATGGCCACGGGGATGCCCACCCAGCACACACTGCTGCTGCTCATCTTTCTCAAGGGTAGCTATGCCCACAGGACCTGTCCAGTCAGAAAGCCATGCCAGTTTCCCCATGCCCGATGCTCAATCCTCAACCTGACATCTGTGACCATCCAAGGACTGACCCCAACTGACCACCTAACTAGCCAAACTCACTCCTTCCTGGTTACCTGACAAGCCATCACTTTCCTTCCTGCTTGTCCCCGTTCCACCTCCCCACCCCTGAGAATTCACTGACCACCTCCCTACCTCCACCATCTCTGCACATCAGAAGCCACCCCCTGCCATCCTCTTAGGCACAATGTTAATGCCACCACCTCCAGGAACTTTTCCCTGATTGCTCCCCCACCCACTCTCAACAGTAGTGATTTCCTCTCCCTCAAACTCACTTCATCTTTCCTTCCCTTATAGGGCTCATTCTCTATATTAGAGCTAATTACGGGCATGCTCTATCTCCCTTTACCAAAGTTTGGGTTCCTCAAACTGTTCCCCTATTCCCTCACCCTCAGCCCAGTACCTTGCACAATTCTCAGCACTAGCAAGTGTTTGGTGCAAATAATGAATGCATTCCTACTTCCAAATGCAAAATCACCAGCAAAATGGAGTGGTGAATTCATTCTTCTCTCCCCGAGTGTCAGTCTGATAAAGAATGCTGCATCTGGAACACAGGCAAAAGGTCTAAGGGACGTCAGCAGGTGGAGATCACTGGAAAATAGGTAACATAGAGATGGAAAGTCAATTGATAACGTAAATCACGTAATACATGCATTAGTGATTAATCACCAATTAACCATAAAGCCCAGGACATATTTTAAAAAGGTAGTCAGAGTTATTGAGCATGTCTAATAAAAAGCATAGTAATCATGATCTAATTTAATTTTTTACTGTTTCGCACCTATTCTTACGGGATATTCAAGCAAATTCCTAACCTTGAAAGGAGGAGCTGGGAGTGGTGGTATGATGGTGTTAAAACATCCTAGGCTGGGAAACAGAAGACCTGGGCTTTATGCCAAGCTCCACAACCAATTGAGTATGTCGACCTGTCAGAGGATGTTTCTTCTATCCCTGCCTAGCCTCCTATAAATCACAGTGGGATAAGGTGCTGCCTCGGATTAAAGAAAGTGTCCAGTTTTTCCCATCTGCCTTCCCAATGCCTTTGGCCGTTTCCCACTGACTTCTAACAAAAAGCCCTCTGGGTCTACTTGAACACTGGTCAACTTAACAGTAGCACATTGTTGGCCAAAGCAAGGATTACTGGTGACAACTGTGAAACGGGAGCCCTGAGTAAGCACAGAGGGCTCCCATCAACTCATAATCCAGGGTCTGCCCTTCTGTTTCAGACATTGCAGTCACTGGGGGTCATAAAACAGGTTCGTCAAAGTCGGTGGTCCGGGATTAGAGTTCCTTGCTCTGCAATTTTGTCTTGTGGAGCCTCAGGGTTCCCACAGATAAACTGAGGCAATACCTTTCAGTGAGGGTCCTGTGACTGTGTATTAGCAAAGCTGTCCAGCAACACCCCTTGGCCTTCCTGCAGAACCCAGCTGTGAGCAGCAGCCATCTGCAGAGGGTGGAAAAAAAAACAGGAATGTCCTCCCACCCCTGCCACCCACCGCCCAATGCAAACACAGTGCTCATCCCTCAGAAGCAAGTAATTAGATGTTCTCGGGGGTGGCCTACAAACTCCTAACTTCTCTCTTTGGGAGGTAGGAAGGGAAGGAATTGCTATTGAATATTTCTCTAGTTTTTCTCTCTATGGGTGAATGTGTATTCTATTGAGAGAGTGTGTGTGTATAAGCATGCCTGTCCACCCCCACCCCTGTGTCTTACACAACTAGGTATTTACACACCAGATGATCCCTGCAGGAAAAAGCAAGTCCCCAGCTGCTGTGGAATTTTAAGAGATCTCCCTGGAATGCCCTTATGGGAAGTCTGTTTCTAATTGCCTCCATCAGCCAGAGCTGGCGAGCTGGCAGGAGCAATGAGAGGTGAAATTGAACAGATTCCAGTTCACATCAGACCCTCAGCCCTGCCAGAGTGCCCCAAGGGCTGGAAAAGAAAACAAATGCAGCCAAAGGGTGGGAGTGGTACTAGACTGTACGCTGGAGGGCCCAGACTCCCACCCTGAGCTAGCTAGCACCCTGCGCGGCCTGGGACCTTTCCCTTTCCTCCTTGGGCCTCAGCTAAATGAGTGGTGATGAATAGCTAGTGTCCAAGGCCCCTTCCTAGTGTACAATTCATGGACAGAAATGTCGAGCTCTCATTTGCAGCAGGAGAAAGAGGGTGCGTTTTCTTCCAAACTTTAAAATCAGACGCTCTGATTTTAAAGGGGAGAAGATGTCGTTCCCATCCACCATAAACCGGCCCTTTTCCCCATTCCTTCCTCTCTCCTTGGCTAGGGCTGGCTGGAGGTCTGAGCACCAACCTGGCCAGAGAGGACACAGATCCCAGGATCCCACAGTTTCTTAGTGCCCCCTGTAGGTCAAAGGGCAGTCACGCTAAAACGGGAGCTGCCGGGCAGCTGCCTCCCCCCCAGCACTCCAAGTCTTCTTCTAAGACAGAGCCTCTGATTTTAGAGGCAGCTGGCTCAAATTGGCTCCTAATTTGTGATGAATTTCTCTCTCTTTTAAGCCTACTGTTTTAAGGCTCAGTCTAAAACCATTGAACTAATAGCCTCAGCAGGCTGGGGGCTGAACACCTCCTAGAGTGCCTATGGTATGTGCGCAGTACAGCACCGGCCACCACATATCAAATACAGAAGAAGACTTCTAGGTCAAAATCCTGCTCTTCCCCCACCAAACCCCCCACCAGCCCCCTCGTTCTCCTGTCCCCTTCAGCTGATGCTTGCACGATTCCAGGGACTAGGAGTTCATTTCTTTCTGAGTCAGCCTGTATCAGCTGGGAATTCTGTTTGGCTAGTAGTAGCAGAAACTTTGTCAAATTGGGAGTTTATTTTCTCATCTAAAAGACATCTGCAGATAGGCTGCCGTCCACAAAATCATCAACCATCCCTAAGCACAACTTTCTCATCAGCCCTGACACTGCATGGGCCAAGATGACCACTTATGTTCTAGCTGTCACAGAGCTTTCCAGAGAGGAGGAAGGGGAAAGGCAAGGGTGGGCATGGTGCCCTACCCACTCACTCAGCCCCCTTCAGACCCACCTAATGACTTCTGCTTGCCTCTCATTGGCCATCCCAGCTGCAAGGATGGCTGGGAATGTAGTCTCTTTGCCACTCAAAATAAAATCGGTATCTGTTACTAAAGAAGAAAAAGAGAATGGATATTGGGTCAATGATGAAGAGGCTCTGCCCTACGACCCACGTGTGCTGAGAGAAGCAATGGTTAGGTGCACAGCTCTGTACTTGTCTCTTGTGGACACTAGCTTTCCTCTGTGTTCAGAGAAGACAAGGAGCTCCTGTGTGCTGGCTTACCTGGGGGTGCTCACCTGAGCCAAGAGAACTCCTCACCTCCTCACAGGACCAGACTTCTGCCAAGTTCGTGGGGAGAGATGGTATCTGCCAGAGCACTTTCTCCTGCAGATGATGCCAGGCAAGTGAAACCTCCAACTTCCTCTGAGTCAGGTCTCTCTGGTACTTTCCCTAGAGAGAACCATGCCAGCTCACCTTTGAGGACCCATGCCCTGCTAGTGCCTGCTGCCAGATCTGGGACCAGTGAGCAACTCCTTCTCAGCAGGCTCCAGTGGCTTGTTCCAGTCCCCCCACCCCACTGGGGAATCCTCAGCCCATGTATGGATACATATCTCACCCCCACTACCACTCCAGCGAGTTTGTTGCTTTTTCTCCATTTGTTCTGCTGGGATTCAAAGCCATCTATCAGCCTGAAGAGCAAACCCTTAAATGTTTAAATCTGATATTTAAAATTGTAGACATGGAATGCAGACCAGACTGACTTGGCCCAGCTAGCTTATTCATTAGTTGGCTTCTGATGTCTGATCTCAGATGCTCTTGGTCCATCAGGCTTGGAGAGGAGACTTGCCCTTGGGGAGGGCCCCATGCTCTGAACAATTTGGTGAATGTGGGTTTTTTCCTCCTCAAGAGAGAACTTTAATTCTTTACTATGTTTCAATCAGTACATTTAAAAAAATTTTTCAGTGGTCACCTGCATAATTCAATAACTTCCCCGGTTGTGCTACACTGAAGTACATTCACTGCAGACAGCATCACTTTCAGCAGGCTCCAGTCTTTGCCACCCTTGTTTGACATGGTCTAAAGATACCTATTCCTCCTTCCCATCACTTTCATCCATTCAGTTCTCTAAAGACGGAGCATGTCTGAAGAGAAAGACCCTTCACCGCACCATCAGAATAGGATTTCCCCTTAAGATGGAGTTTCCAGGAATGAATTGTGCTTAAAAGCAAAGACCACCTCTTTGGGAATGTGAGGGACAGAAATAATCAGCTTCAATTTGTTAAGTACCATTTATCATGAATGCTCTGCAACTATGTCTGTTTTAGATCTTTTCTCCAGGATAATTCAGCTATTGCACATACATCAAGGAAGGTTCCTAGACTCCAGGCTCAGCAGACAGCCCCCCAGGGACCAGCTTCTCCATTTTTAATAATATACTTAGGCAAAGACAGAGTGTCATTTTTAGCACTTTGCTAGTTGGTGTTTTTTAAATATATTTTTTGTGCTGTTTAATGCTAGGTATTTAAGACCTTGGAGCACTTAAAAACTGAATAGCAAGTTGAATTATCACTGCTTTGCAGCCAGGAAAGCTAAAAGAAAGGTTTCAAAAAATGATTTGGTACATGTTCCACCCTCAGTTCAAGGTGGAAAGAAGAATTGGAGTCCCAATAACTGTATTGTACTGACAGAGTAACTCCTTCCTAGCATATTGGTGTATATTGAAATTATTATTGAGAAAATTCAGCCAAGTCTCTCTTTTCTCAGAAGCTCAACTCTAATGCCTCCAAAGCACAAACCACAATAGCTGAAATGGGGCAGCAACTTGGTTTGAATAAATTATTTCAGTCCCTGGATGATTACTTTCCTTATAAAGTAAGGGCCATGTCCCCCAAAGAACAGTGCAAAGTCTCCTGAATTCCTGGAAAATGTACATGGGAAATGTAAACAAGAATGTATCTGCAGTCATCTCTTAATATCTATGTGGGGATTATTTGTTTAAGAAGCATTTGCTAGAAGTGTCATCTGCATTGTGTTTGGTCCTGGGTACACAGGATAGGGTTCAGATTTGGACCACTGGTGTTAGGGTGCAGAAGGGGAGAAATTGAAACCCCAGTCATAAACCCCAGCCATGAACTTGAGGATATATATGCTAAATAAAAAAGGGGGAGTGAGGTGAATATTGGATATAATATACTGACGTTTGTGTTTTTAAAAAAGGAAAAAAGAATAGGGATACATATATTCATATTTACTTGTATTAAATCCACAATGAATATACCTGAATGGATGCACCAAAGCTGGGAACAGTGGTTACTAGAAGAGAAGTAATGGGTGGTGGGAATAAGGCATACAATGGAGAATTTCTACTTTATACTTTTGGTTCATTTTGAACTTTAAACCATAAGAATGTATTGCCTATCCAAAAAAGAATAAATTAAATTAAATTTAAAACATAATGCAACCTATTCCAAGTAGCAGAGTCAGTGGTTCAGAGGCCTAGGAGTGGGAGAGCAGCAGGGTGAAGAGGGCACTGTTTTGAAACCTGTCTCAGCTAGACTGTGTGATGACCATGATGGCCTTTCACCTTGGACTGTGCTCCTCCTGCTACCAAGAGCCCTCCCAAGGGCCAAGGCCAGTGTGTGTCCAGGAGTCACAAACTCATGCCATTTCTTAAAGCAAAAGATGAAGTGATCAGTCATTGGCTGGCATATAGGGCTTTTCAAGCAAAGCAACACCAACACATATGTCCCTGTCTAGGCCCTCGCTGTAGAGGGGCACAGACTAACTAGAGGGCAACCCAGAAGCTGGTCGAGATGGGCTGGGACTGGGACACATGGGCTGTGAAGGGGAGCTGAAGACATCAGCATGCAGCTTGGAGATGAGAGGGCTGGAGGGGCCAGGACCCCTGTCTCCAGCTGTCTGAAGAGAAATTGGAAGCCAGGCTAGATAAGCACCCAAGTGAGACATGTGTCCTGGGCAAGCTACCAACCTCTCCGGGCCCCCTTTCCTCATCTGCAACACAGGAACAGTAACACCTATAGCAACACTATTCCTGGGTTTTTCTTGTTCATGGTGTAATGTATGCAAGATGTGTGGCACTTAATACTTAATACTTAATTACTTAATAAACTCTGCAGGGTTTCTGAGACTCATCCCTACCATACATATTTCCCATCAAAGCAAGTAAATTTGTTTGAGGTGGCCCTAATGGGCAAAAGCTGCAGGAGTAGACATGAGTTCCTATTAGGAAAGACTTTACTATAGACACAACTGTTCTAAGATGGAGCAACTCTCTCTTGATGGGCATTGTTGAGATAACAGTACTTTATGGGAAGAAACTGAAATCTTTGGGATCTCTCAGTTCACCACAAAAGTGGCAGATCAAAGCACTCAGGCCCCATCCCAGACATCTCCCTGAATCCTTCCACCCCATTATCCTCTGTTCCATCCCTCCTCCAGCCAGCCTTCACGGCTCCCAGCAACACTCAGTTAACAAGCATTTCCAGAGCTCTCTGCGGCTGGCACGGCCACATTGTTTGCATTCCCTGCCTCTGCTGCTCCTGGAGCCCTGAGCAGTGTGTCTGTATGTGTGTGTCTCTTATCTACCACTGGGGAAAAGGAACTGAGTCCTGTGACCCAGCCTAGCAGAGATTTGCTCCTTTGACCTCATAATTCCTGCTGGTGGAAGTCCTCGTGTTGAACCTAGAGTGTCTTCTTAGACTGGATATCCTTAATTGTGCTTTGACTCCCAGGACTTCCAGGTAGGTGCTGTCCTGGGTCCGTGGGGATTCCAGGATAAATTGGGTCTCATCCCTGCTCTGGGGGCAACCACAGCCAGATGAGGGTGACACACGCTTGCACAAGTAACTCTATACTGGGTGAGCTGTGGCAAATGCCATAGGGAGCAAAGTGCCATGGAGGCTGGAGGTAAATGTTAGATATGATCATGGCAGGTGATTATGTTAAAGAGAAAACAGTCCTCAGTTAGAGATGCATGCTGATGTCACATTGTTTTAAAATACTCTAGGAGAAAAATAAGAAAAGTCTTCTTATGTGTTTCAGGGTGAGATGATAATAATGTCTGGAATTTGCTATAAAATATTCCAGAAAAAAAGCTGAGAAATAGGTGAACAATTTGGTGAAGGATTGATAATTGTGACTACTGAAGGTGGTGATGGATAAAGGGAGTTCGTTATATCGTACTCTCTACTTTTGTATATGTTTGGAAAATTCCAGAATAAAAAGTTTAAAAAAGGAAATTAATGATTAATTCTGCTGTGAGGCGTGCAGGAAGGGACAGATTCCCACAGTAGGTGAGTTTGAAAGTAGGGTTAAAAATTGAGTCAGAGATTGGAAGCAAGAGGTATGGACATGATTTGGAAGCTGCTGTTGGCTTTATTTTTTGTCTGTGAATCCTTTTGTTCTCCTGGGTTTTCATACCAGTGAAAGCATTTCCCCTTTCAGGGTGTGACCCACCCCCGCTTCAGACACCCCTCTGGGTGGGGCCTTGCAGTAGGGACTTCTCTGGCTGCCAGAGCTGGAGCTGTCCTGGCCCTGACCAGATCCTCCTCCCACCCCCAACTCTCTGCCTCCCTTCCTTCTTCCTCTCTCCCCCTCAGTGTCCCGTCTGGGGAAAATTATCCAAGCTCCAAGCAGTAAATTTAAGGCCTTGGCAGCCCTCCCACAGATGACTCCCAAATTACCCCATTCCAAGGGTGGGAGTGGGGGAGACCAGAAGTTCAGGCCTGAGGCATCGGCCTGGTCGTCTGAGGGCTCCGGGCGCCATCTGCTGACCGAGACTAGCAGCCAGTTTGGAATGGGATGCAGAGGATGTGCAGGAATTTACCAAAGACAGGGACAAGGTCAGTCTCAGGTCTCTGACAATGAAGGGAATTCACTGTTTAGCAGACACCAGACAGAAAAGGGGGAGAAAGAGTACGTGTGTGCATGCTCATGTGTGTGCCAAGTTTGTGTGTTTCTGGATTTATACGTGGCAGCTGACTGCATGCTGGGCTGTGGGTACTGCAGGGTGTGTTGGGATGGCGTGCCTGCTTGCACCGTTGTTCCTAAGGCTGAGTATGTCGGCCTGTCTCCAGAGAAAAAAGACAGTAAATAGGACGGTAATCAGGCCCAGCTGTATCCCTCTAGGGGAAGTTTCCAGATGTCCTGTCATATGGTGTGAGACTCAGCCGGTTGTATTTTCAGTTGGGGAAATTGAGGCACACGGCATAATCAGGGCCCACAGTGAGAACACTTCTTTTACTATAAGCATCAAAAAGCCTGGGGATAAAGACCCTGGAGGTCATTTAGTTCATCCTCATTACTTTGCAGAGAAGGAACCCTGAGTTCAATGAAGGGAAGAGAAGAAGAGAGATTTTGTTAAGTTAAAGTCCTTCTCAGCACGAGTTCTGATGGACAGACCCCTGCCCCGACCAAACCCGATATCTGTGCCAGGAGGACCCCATGCAGCAGTTCCCCTGCCCCGCCCTGCCTCTGTCTCACCTCTTCTCTATTTTCTCTCCTGAAAGGATTTCTTGACCCATAAATCTGAAGAGATTAATTATTTCCTGAGTTACCCCTTAGTTGGAAAATGTGGCTTTACAGTTCCAAACTCAGAACCACACTGGGGTCACGGCCCTACAGTGGGAGCAGAATTTCTCCTGGATGGTGGTAAGGAGGACACCAGCCTTCCATCGACCCCCAGAGGGGCCACCAATGACACTAACTTACTTTTCTTGGCTTCCAACTAACGACTCTGGGATGACCAGATCAGAAGTTTCTCTTTGCAAGGTCTGAGAGCAGCCACAGACTAAGGAGAACTGTGGCCTTGGTTCCTCTTTCACCCCCTGGAATGAGGAGGGAACTGGGGTCTTCTTGTCTTCATGATGGCTTGTTATCTCTAAAATGACTGCCTTTGACTCTAGTCCTTTCCCCTCCAGTGTGAGGAAAATCTTCCTAAAACACAGCTCCCCTCAAAATCCTGCAGGTAACACCTCCCCTTTAAATGTAACACAAGTCCTAACTCCTTTGTGAGGTCTTCAAGCTCTTCAGGACATGACCCATGACCTCAGCCTTTCTCCAACACACGCTGTCCTCATGCTTTCACACTCATGCTGAGCACAGCCACACCGGCCCTTCCCTGTTTCTGATCCTGTCCCCCATGTTGTTCTGCATCTTCGTGGGTCATACTGTCACTCACTGCTTCCCTCCACCTCCAATGTCCCTTCCTCTACCTCCAAATGCCGAAAATTTTTGTTTGCCAAAGGCCTATTTCAAATGCCACCTTCTGGAAGCCTTCAGAACCTCTTCGCTCCAAACTAAACAGAATCTCCCTTTGTAGTATTCAGCTTGTACCTTTTCAGGTTCTCATAGCTGCTTTTTTTTGTGGCTCCTTGTTATGGTGATTATTGCTCCTCTAGGATTCTGAGCCTCTTGCAGGCAGGGGCAGTGTCTGCAGCCTCTTGCACCTCCATCCCCTTCCCCACTGCCTCCCCCCACCCAAATAGCCAGCTCTGTTCCTGGAGTGAGGATGTTTTCAGAGAATAGTGGTGAAGTTGAATTTCCACGTAACTTATAATTGATATCCGTATAATCCAGTATTTTGACTTGTCCAGTCCTGCCTTAGGGCAAATTAACCCAGAAGAGTAATGTACATCAGAGAACACAGATGAACTTTTATGCTATCATGCTCCTTGGGAGAGAGCATGGCAGAAAGCCTGGTGTTCAGGAAACAGCTGAGCTGGGGGCTCCGCAGCTCCTGTCATGCCCACTCCAGGCTTGGATCGGCAGGCCTGGTGCTTGTCTGTCTCTAGGAAGATCGCATTCCAGAGCCCAGGACCTCCACTGAGAAGAAAGTAACTTGCACCCTCAGAATTCATACCTGGAGAGCTCCAGGAAGGAAACGTCAACCCACTGCACCCTCCATACGTGCACAGAGAGGGACAGTGTCCTTACGGCTTTGGTCCAGACATTGGAGCAGGACACAGGGTTCTGGTCCTGCCTTTTCTGTAACCAGCTTTCAGACTTGGAGCAAGTCCTTTCACCACCTGTATAATGTGGGAGCTGGTCTGGCTCATCTTTAAGGCCCCTGAAAGACAAATACTCTGGAATCATAATAAGGACACTTGCCAGTCGAGTAGGGCTCCTCATTTGAAGGCCTTCACATGCAGTCGGCCTTCTGTATCCACGGTTTCCACGTGGGGTTCCACGTCTGAGCATTCAACCAACCACAGTTTAAAAACACTTGAAAATTAAAAAATAACACTATAATGATTAAAAAAAATACGAGTAAAAAAACTCAATACAGTATAACAAGTATTTATAAAGCATTTACATTGTATTAGGAGTTTTAAGTAATCTAGAGATGATTTAAAGTATATGGGGAAATGTACATTGTTATATGCAAATATTATGCCATTTTATATTAGGGACTTGAGCATCCCACAGATTTTGGTATCTGTGCGGATCCTGGAACCAATCCCTCTTAGAAATAAAGGGATGGCTGTATTTTGTCTCTTCAGTCTTAATAAAATTAAGTCACCCAGAGTTGTGTATATGTCAAACTGTTTTAGTTCATACAAAGTTTTTATTAAGAACCTCCAGCCGATAAATCATTTATTCCTTGACCCTTTGAGGTTACTGATAGTTGCCATTTCATGTGTGTAAAAAATGAGATGTGAAAAGAATACATATATTCAGAACCAAAATTTTTTTTAAAAAAAGAATTCTATATACTTTTTTCTAATTCTAAGGGTGATACACATTTGAAGTGAATACTGAAAATATAGAAAACTGTAAAGAAGGAAAAAGTCTCCTAGAATCCTACCAACCAAAGATGTCTATTAACATTTTGGTTAAAATCCTCCTAGATCTTTTTCTAGGCAAATGTTTCAATACATTTTTACAAAACAATTATTGTGTGAGAGGTCTTGTTTAGAAACTCTGGATTTTTGCAAAACAAAATTCCGTGACTGTCTTTCTGTGCCCACAGTATTGCTACAATGTTATTTTTAATGATTTCATATCTCATAGTTACCCTATTTTCATGCGTTTGTCTATCTCCTTGGGTTATGTTTCTAAAAATAGAATTGCCAAAAGATAAGAACTTTCTAAAGATTTTTGGTATTGGCCCTTGCTGTGGCCAAGTCACTTAGCCTGCCTTTGGCATTCTCCACACGCTGAATGATGGGATGTCAAAACCGGAAGGGACCCTAGGCATGGAGATTTACAGATCATTTAACAATGGGCAAACAGAGACCCCAAAAGGGCAAGTGCCTTTCTGCCATCCCCAAGAAAAGTTAGTGGCAAAGTCAGAGCAGAGTTCCAAGCTCTCTGCCCAGCAGCCTCTTCCACATTTCACTGCCTCCCTGAAAACCAGGACTCTGAATTATGTGTTGACCTGAAGCATGCTCTGCAGGGTTTTCAAGGTATATGCAGCAAACCTGGGCATTTACTGAGCTGGTATCTATACCAGATAAATGTCTGGGCTAAATGTCTATATTAAACATGCCTTGAATCAACCAGGACACCAACTGTCCATTATCTCATCAAACAGAAATCCCTTCCTAGGGTTAAAATTTTAATTTTTGGTTTGAGGGGTGAGATTGAGATGCTGAAAAATAGTTGCACAGGCTGAGCCACCTGTAAAATGGGGTTTTGGGGGAGACCACTGTGAAGCAGCTTGAAGGCTTGGGAACTTAAATGTTCTCATTAAAATGAAAGACGGATCCAATGTTTAAAGCCACCAGTGTGGATGGGGCCAGCCCCCATCTTGGCTGTGGCCTCTCAGGCATCGGAGCTGAATAATCCGTGCCTGTCCTAGGTGAGTTCCCCACAGCTCTGGAGAAAGCCTTCCATGGGGAGTGGAGCAGGCTGGGGAGGCTCTGCTTATGCTAACGAGGCACTAAATTAGTGCATTACATGCCTCATTTAGCACGACTGTGCAAAATCTAAAAGTACTAATAAATTTTCCTTCTGGGGTCAAGAATCATAAAAGGATAGATGATCAACCATTAATTAGCAGAGAAATTAAAGCTTGACGGCTTCTGTTCTATCCCTGTCTTCTCTCAAATGGCACAATTTGTTCCAAACGCTTTTTGCAAAGGAGTCTTTCTTATACAGAAAAAAACAAAAAAATGTCGCATAGGCCAGGAGAGGGGCTTCCCATCCTCTACGGCTCTCAGGGTAACAGGACTTGCATAGAGGTGACTATTCTAGAAGATCAGCCCTAAGTATCTGATGAAAAGAGAAGAAACTTGCCTTCCTTGATTTACTTAATTTTTTTCCCTGATATCCTTAGAAGAAGATGTATGTCTTATGCTGGGAGTTACTTATAGAAAAGGACTTTCAAGCACTCTGAAGAATCTCAGTGACACCCAAATCTTGCCAGATGCTACAAAACAGAGACCTCTGAAATGAAGGAAAAATAGACTTTTGTTTGCATTTGCCAGTGACTATCAAGGGCAAATCTCTAACAATTCATTGCTCCTTTTCCCCCACCTCCTTTTTAAGGATATGTATTTATGCATTACAGAAAATTAGATATGGGTTTTAATATAATTCTTAACTGAAAGTCTTAAACCTGCTGGAGATATCTCTGCCAGTTACTGCTACCCCAGCCTCAAGGCCGTCAGTGTGTCTGTCCACTGGGTATAAAGTGGGATACTTGGCTGAAAAAAAAGTGATGCTCTGAGAAGCATTATAAATGTGACTTTCTAAGATTAAGTCTGCCCTTCTCCTCCCTGGGCCTGGGCTTTCGCTGGAGGGGCAGGTGGGTGTCCCCAGAGCACAAGGAAGGGCTAGCTGACCCTGAAGCTTTCCATCATCACTGGATCCTCACGGTTGTCTGAAAATAAATATAAACAAAAGCTCAGAGGATGGTTCAATTCGTTTAAATCCTTGTGGATTTCAGTCATGGCTTTGGAGGTATAAATACACCCAGATGTTTTAAAGTTTTCCCTTGTATCTAATCACCAGAACAACTGGGGCTTCTGCACCTCTCCTCCCCTCTCCTGCAGGATGCAGAGAGCCTAATTAAAAGGGCTCTCCTTTGTTTCCCTAATAGCTCTCAGCTCTGGGGAGCCCAGTGCATTTGGTCAATCAGAGAGACTCAAACACATGTGGGAATGCCTGGCCCAGAACAGAACGTTCAAATGCAGATTCGCCCCCATGGGGAGCTGAGGGGCTAGAACCTGCGATGCTGAGGACAATGGTTACTGGGGAGCTTCACCCCATGTGACTCCATGGGGAGGCACTGAGTGGGAGTTGGAGGATGGACTCTGCCTGAGTCAGAGGTCAGTTTTCTATTAGCAGTTCCATGAGCTGCTGCTGGCCCCTCATCCGCTACAAAGGATCCCGTCTCCTCCTCTGCAGGGGCTTGGCTTGAGCATCCTCCTCTGGCCTCTTCTTTCCAACCTCCAGCCCTGGCCCGGTTCTGGCCCTGCAACAGCTTTATTTGTCTCTCTCCTTCCAGTCTCTGTTGCTTGCTGGAATCACTGCAAACCCAATGCATTCTCCACATCACTGCATGCACTCTCTTCCCAAGACACAGATCATGTCGCCCTCTGCTTGAAATCTTTTCCCAGTTCTCCCTTGACTCTAGAATAAAGTGCAAACCTTAAGCCTTCTGGCAGTAGTCTCATCTTTCCAGTGTGACCAGAGTTCCCCTTGCGGTCACACTGCATTTCTCTCTGTTCCTGAGCACCACCTGCCTTTGTTCTTGCTCTGCCTTCTGTTTGCAAAGCACTTCCCACAGTCAGGCCTGGAAAAATCCAACTCACCCTTCACAACCAAGTCAGGTGGTTTCTCTGTGGTGCAGCCTTCCTGCACCTCTGCAGCCAGGGACTGTCCCCCCATTCTCCATGCCCCACTCTGTTGAAATGATCTCTGCATGCATTTTCTCTCCAGGCTCTGAGCTCCGTGAAAGGCACGGGGCCTGTCTTATTTATCCTCATGCTTTTTCTCCTGGACACAGTGTCATTAACTCTGTAAGTTTTGTACAGGAAAGCGGAGACATCATATTTTACTACTTTGCAGGAATTTTCTGGTCTACTGAAGGCAACTTCCATCACTAGTCCTATTTCCCAGAGCACTGCTAGTTAGAAGGTAACATCTAGTGTACACCTATCTGTCCATGAGGATCCCTACACTGCAGCATGGGCCCAGAAGGGCACAAGATCCTTTATGTCCAGACTACCACTGGGGCATACATCTCCCTTTCCCCAACATTCACGGTCAGGGGACACCTGCAGAATAGGCCAAAATTGAGCTTTTTGAGTAGGGCCAAGGAACACCCTAGCTTAGAATGTAGGAGGATAGAGAAAATAAAAAAAACCAAAAACCAAAAACCAACATCACATGGACCCTGTCTCAGACCAATTAATCACAATCTCTGGGACGGGGCCCAGACCTGAGTGTTTCTAAGCTCCCAGTGTACGGCCAAAATTGAAAATCACTACTTTAGTCCAAAACGGTGGGACCTTTGCAACCCATTTGTGAACTCTCAGGAACACAGACAAAGCAGTCTTTCCTGGAGAGGTCTATGAAACACTGCTGCTTCCTGTCTATTTGAAGGAGTCAAATAGAGCTAGTTCAGGTGGCTTCATTATCCAAAACGAGCTGACTCCTTGGTCATCAAAAGTCAGGCAGAGGAATCAAGAGAAGCTTCTCCACACTGGGGCTGTTCAAAACCACAAGACCTGAGATCAACTGACTGTGGTTCGAGCTCATGCCCAATGACTTACTGACTTTGGATGATTCTGAGTGTTGTTTTCCTCACCTATAAAATGGTGATATTTCTACCACATAATACATTGTGAAGATTGAATAAGAAATGCAAAGGCATTCTGTAAACTATAAAGGGCAGCTGTTAATTCTTGTTATTTTTGGTGCTATTTTTATGCATTTCTGAGTTTACAGGAAACAGGGCCCAGGTCTTATTCATTTCTGCACCCTTTGCACTAGACACCTGTGCCTGACTCATGTACTACTCAGAGTGTATGTAAGTACATAAATGAATGAATGAATGAATAAGGTTAAGAGAGAGTGAGCAAACCAGTGAGCAAGTGAATGGGTGAATGAACATTGGAGTTCTGTGTCCCAAAAATCTACACACCAAAGCTTTGAAAGGCAGAGACAAAGCTGATCGCCTCCCCTACCTCTCAGCCTTCAGCTGACGTGAACCACACATGGAGCAACTTAACGGAGAAGCAAACATGTGGGGAGCAGAACCACTGTTACAAAAACCACCCTGGACCTAATCCTGAAGCTCAGGAAATGTGTATATCTTTGCAGTTTCCACTTTTGTCCTCAGGCCCCTCCCTTCTACAATTCTGCTAACAAGAGGCAGGGGCTGGCTGTGGCCAAATGGACAAGGACAGGGGTCAGGTAAGAAGCATGAGGAAATAGGTGGTCTCACCCAGGCTACCCTAGTGACCTGGCTCACATAGCTCTGGCCCCTGGGCAGAGGCCACTAACACAGAGCCCTGGGGCACAGCCTCTGGAGTCTGGGGAAAAGAGCACTGGACTTGGAGTCAAAAGACCCATATTCAAGTCCAGGACCACCACTCACCTTCTGTGTGGCCTTGAGCAAGTCACTTAATATTTTTGTAAAAGGGACTAACAACTCCTGTGTCACAAGGTTGTGAAGTGTAAATGGAAAAAATATTTCTGAAACTTCTAGCACAATGCCTGAATTTAAATATTCATTGGTTTGTTTATTCAAAATTCATTTATTGTGACTTCCAGGTCCCAGACACTGTTCCAGGACACAGGGCACTCAATAAATCCTTCTTCTCTCATTGCCTTTCTTCCTCCCTCTCTCTTTCTCAGAGTGAGGAGAGGACTTGGGTGTCATTTGGTTTAAACATAAAGTCATGAAGCAACAAAACTTTGATTGTTTTTCCTAAGAGAGCTTCTCCCCCAGCACATGAGAAAGAAGAGACAGAAGGGAGAGCTGCATAAATACACACTTAATACCGCAGACAGAAAAGCACATACATCTTCAGGATGATTTCTCTCAACAGGCTGGAAAAAGGCAAACTGAATTAAAACCTTTGATTGGAGAAGCCGGCACTTCCCCAGAGGATACTCCGTGGGGCCAGATGTGTCCGGGCAGCCTAGAGGGGCTGGGAGAATTTGAGGGCACTTCTCTGTGTTCCGCGTTATCTCCCATTTCCTTTGGGAGCCCCAGAGACACGGCCTTCCCAAAGCAGCCTCCGAGGTGGCCTGTGAAGCTTTTGTCCTTGGCAGCAGAGAAATTTCTGCTTCAGTGGTTCCAAACAAGGCTTGCATTAACTCCGGGCCTGCAAGGAGAGCACGTGCAACAAAACCCAACACCGTGTCCCAGCCCTCAGACAAGCCCAGAAACAAATGGTGCAGGGATTCTTCAGAATAGAATCATCCGCTCAATGTCACTGCATACATTTACCTACCTCAGTGCTGATTCAGGGCCCCCTTTAAAGGGGGATATCAATAGAGATGGATTGGACAACATCTCTATGGCAACACCTTTACTGAGAAATGATGGTGGCTACGGCAAGAGGAGCGATGACCATTTCTTAAAAATATACACAAATACAATACAACCTACCCCAAAGGGCCCTTTGGCTCCCAGGACATAGGGCTGTGTTTAAAACAATAGCATAGCAGCTCATGACAAGACTAATTAGGGGCACAAGGGGAGCCTGCAGACTGGAGATTGAGGGTTTGCACAAAGAATTAAGACCTGGGTCTTCGGGACACTGAAATTTGTCAACAAAATTAACATTCCCTTTCCTGGAAACTCTCAAGCTGAAGACGTTTATGAGGACCTTATTTTAAGTGTCCAACTGGGAAGGAATTGGAGAGGGAGTGAGAGCCGGTAAAAGCAAACAGCAGCAGGATATTCAGCACAGCAGAGGGTTGGCTCCCTCCCGACTGGCCTCACACCTACCCCCCTTCTCTGATGTCTTCACAAACCAGGATTTGGGCAAGGAGTGGCCCCCACCACCTCAGGACCAGAAGCCTTCACAGGCTTTGGGGTTTAAAGGGCTGTGGTGGAAAAAGCTTAAAATAATACTGCTCCTGAGAGCAACCTTCACCACTACCACCACCAGAATAATAGTAGTAATAGTAATAAAGAAAGGAGAGACATGGAGTCCATTTAAGTACTTTCAGGTCTTATATATCGAATGCTTTAGAAAGAAATTAGTCCCTGTCTCTGCAAAGCAGTTTCCAACTGTCAGAAAATATAAAAAAAGGAAAAATGTTATCTCATGAGCTGCTCTGTGTGTCACAGAAAATAAATGGGAGAGGAAGCCACGACCAAGGTCTGGGAAGCTCGTCAGGGCAGATGGGTGCTGTTTCCATGTTCCCTCCTGACTTTCCTAATGACCTTAGGCAAGTCGTTAACCTTGCTCGCCTCTGCAGCCCCTTCCATAAGACGGACGCACTTGCGGATTGCGAGATGAAACAGTCCGCGGCGAGTGCAGAGTTTATGTACGGTGCCCTTGATACCGACACGTGAAAGAAATTAGCTGTAACAGGCAGGAGCGCCGGGCTGAGGATGTGTGAGCTGCAGCTCATGGTAACCCGAGCGTTTGGATGCCTGGGCTTTGAACAGCCTTATTTTAAGAAACCTTGTCAGTGGAAAATGGACTGTGGCTGACAGCATCTGTCATCTGTGTTGTTTGGAGAGCAGGGCTCTGGGTGACCATTTTATCAGGCCCTGGGTTTCCCTGGAAGCAGGTACAGCGAATGCTTCATCTTCAGTGCACTTCATGGTCCCCCTAACCCCAGACCCACACGGCTCCTCAGAACCCGCCCCGCCCCCCACCAGGGCTGACTCTTTTGCCTTGTTCTATTTTTTTTTTTTTTTTTCCTTTCTGTTCATTCTTCCAAAATATATACTCCTTTTAGGCAGTTGCAAGAATTTCTGCGATAATCTGTGTTCTAATTTTTAGGAGCCACGACAAAAATAAATAAATAAATAAATAAAAATCTCTGCTTTTTCATATATTAACCGAAAAGCTCTTGAAGTTAAACACATACAAATTAGATCATTAAAATCATTCCCTTTTCTAGGACCTATACTTCAAAACAAATACCTCAGCTAGAATTTTAAAATTCGATTAACACAGTTAAAATACATATTTTATATCCATTTGAGATATAACAAATTTTAATTCACTAACTTATATTGATTTCTCTATTTCACTAATATATAACCTATATATTAGTTATAGTTTCTAAAGGGCTACAAAAAAGCATGAATAAGGACTTAAAACATTTAATTAAATTTAAAAAAACAACACCTTTAAGTTCAAAAGCAATGAAATACAATGTTGCTTACTCCATGAATTTTATTTTAGTAATTCTTCTCTCCAACATTATCACAATATCACTGTTTTTGTTTTAAATGACAACATTACGTTTTACAAAATCATCATGAGTTTTAGCCCTTATAACATTACTTTTTTAAAAAGCAAAATCGAACTTTTCTCCATTTTTACTTTGTCAGGAGTCAGTTTCAGATCAGTAAAAAGGGATAGGTGCCTGTTTGGTTTGGTTCATATCCATTAAGATAAACACATGTTGAAAATCTTGTTTTTCAGCCTTGTGCTTTGTTCATTGAACTAATGACAATTGTCATTTCTACAGGGTTTAGCACTTCACATCAGCTGTACATTTTTGAGCATGGCAAAATGATTGAGCTTCTGCTTATTTTTTTGCTTCGAAGGGTATTTGTGGGTTCAGATACAATTTACAACACAGTTTAGAGCTGGTGTAGACAGTAGCTGTACCATGCCTGCTGCCCTGAGCAGTGTTTGAACATGCAAATAGACAGGGCAGCCTGGGACCTGCTACTCTCCTAATAAGCAGAGGACCTGGGAAGAAGCAGCCGTCTCCCGCCGATTCCCTGGACCTGACTGTGATTGAGGAGGAGGACTCTGGGTTTCACTCCCTGTCCCCATTTCCCTCTGCTGCCAACAAGAAAATGGAGGGACCGTCACTTTCTGAGGTCACATCAAAGAGGTCACAATGTATAGGCACCCCTGGGTCCTCGGGGCACCACCCCATCTTTTTATAACCCTTTTGAAATTCCAGGAGAACCTCGTGAGCACAGGAACTATCCACTTAACTCCAGCGAAGTTAGGATTACACACCTAAGGCAGGTATTGTCTACTGATTTGCTAACAACTGGGGACAAGTTCATGAATTTGATGATTTCACCAGTGGCATCTGCCCCACTTCAGAGTGTGTGGTGTGTGTGGGGAGGAGGGGGGAGGTGTATCCTCATAGAGGGATTCAACATTGGATATATAGTAACCCTACGATGTTACATCCAGATACAGCCTCATCCAAATAGGCAAGACCTTGGAGATTATAAACCTCATTTTACAATAGGAAAACTAAGGCCCAGAGGGGGTTGTGCCTTGCCCTAGTTCATTCAGCAAGTGGGACTAGAAAGAAACCAGGTGTGCTGGCTCCACACCAGATTACGTTTTGCGTTTTGGATTAACTCCACCATCTCCATTACGGTCAGCATTACATCCCTAGGCTGTAGTTTTCACATCAGAGATTGTGCTTAGGGTCATAGCTGATCGAAACTAACTGAGATTTCCAAAATCCACTTTTGTCCCTTGTAATATCCTGCTGACCTAGTCAGAGAGCTGTGAGGGTCAAATGAATAATGAATAAGGAAGTGATTTGTAAAGTGATAGGTGATGTGCAATCATGAATCACTGTGATCCCAGCTCCTCCCAGGGCCCCTGGTAACAAGAGTCAATAGCAGCATCTCCCCATATGGCGGATGGCACTGGCTCAGCTCTACAGCTCCCAGAGCCAGAAACAGACAGTCTCCATCTGAGAGGAGGACAGGCATCTCCATGTGGCCATTTGCAAGCCAGAAGCATTTTGATGCAGCCAACAGAAAAAATATATATATATGCTTCTGTCTGTTTTCTTCTTAATTACCACCTAATATCTACCACTGTGATCCCACCTCACCCACTGGGGCTGGGGGATGGGGTGGAGTGAGACTCAAGGGTGGGTAAAGGGCCAGGGTGTCTGTTGCAGATTGCCTGTTTTACAAGGACGCTTCGACACAGTGACACTAGAGCAGCTGGGTCCAAATGGCCCCATCACTGCTTACTGCTTGGTTCTGAGAGCAGGCAGGGGCCCAGGACCCAGAGTACAAGCCAGCTACCTCTCTAAGCCCCTGACCTACTGGGCTTCTATCTCTTCCTCATTGTAAGCAGTGCACCATGAAATGGCTAGAACATGTCAGGAGATGTATGCAGCCGCTAGAATACAAAAATGATGAAGAGCATAGAGGAAAGCCCTGGACAGAGGCCTGCGTCCATGCTTTGGCCAGCCACTCATGGAACCTGGACACTCACATCCCCTCTTTGGGCTCTAAAAATAGACAGTAATCCCAGTCCTGCCATGCTTCCACAGCTGCTGTGAAATAAATGAGAAAGGGGATATCAGGAATGATTAGGTGGGAAGACATTTAATTTTCTTTCCAGCAAGCATTTACTGAGTTCTTTCTGTGTGCCAGGTACTCTGAAGGCCTAGGGGACACAGAGATAAGTAAGACACACCCCCTGCCTAGAAGGAGCTTTAAGCATGAGGTACAGTGAGTGTTGGTGGTACGTGCTGCAGCAGAGGCGAGAGCCTACACACTCCTGGCTCCAAGAGATCCTCCAGAGGGGAACTTTTTGGAGCAGAGGCATAGGTTTTATTGTTCCAAACCCACAGGTGTAATGCTTAGGGAGATCAGCTACCTGGACTAGAGGAGTCAGGAAAGGCCTCAGGGTAGGCTAGGGGAGATGAGAGGCTGGCCAGTCTTCCTGTCATATTGATTTTATTTCATATCATCTAATAGACCATTCCAAGAGTCTCACAAACCTTCACTCATAGGTTCCATTATTATCTCGCTTCTACAGATGAGGAAACTGAGTCATGGAGAAGTGAAGATGCTTGCCCATCGCATAGTGAACTAGTAAGTGGCAGAACTGGGATTGCAGCCCAGGCAGTCCGGCTCCAAATTAGCTATATAAAAGAGACAAGTGTATAATTACGAGAATCCCAGGAGGTTAGAGACGGGCTCCTGTAACGAAAAGGGACTTTGCTATCTTAGTTCTGTCGTTTTGTTGTTTTTCATCAGTTTTTATTGCAAAATTAAGTAAGTATTTTCAAAATAAGTTACCAGCACTGAAGTTTCAGACCTGTTTGTGTGCAGCCTTAAAGCAGCTGATTCTGTCCCCTGCTATGGGTGGCCCAGGACCGCCGCTCTGTGAGGTCCGGCCAGCCTCTCGGCTTTCCTTCCTTCCCCCTCGATGGGCTCTCTGTCATCCACTCTCCTGCAGTTCCACCTTGCTCAGCTTCATCATCTCTTCAAACACTGAATTCTGCATCAGCCCAGATCATCTGGGTCTAGGAGTTCACTTGCAAAGGAGAACTCTTCAGGGCAGAGGCATGGGTTATAGTGCCTTTATTTCTCTCCCTAAGATATTTATTTAAGCCATCCCAGCCACAAGCAAAGGGTTGGAAATTTAGGATGCTGGTTGTCATTTGAAACAAGTAAAGAGGTGAACTTCAGGTCACTTTTCTGCTCCACATGCAGGGTGACGCTCTAAAGCAGCATGGTGGTCTCGGTGCCCGTCCATGTGCCCTTCACTCACCTTCCCAGCCATCCAGAAGCAGACTCACACCAGATAGAGGGTGACAGAATACAGCATGGTTACCAGGGAAAGGACTTGGACCTGAGATGGATCTGGGGATAGGTGGTGACCTTTAGGGGGTCTCTTGTGCTCTCATGGTGTGACTTTAGCAAGATGTGTCCAGGATACTCACTCCCACCCCAGGGAGCACCACAAAGTAGGAGAAGACTTCCATGTGCCAGCTGAGCCCTCCTCACGATGGGCGCCTCTGGACATTGGCTGCCCCAGCTCTCACCAGCAGCCCAGAAACTGAGACCACCATTTTCTGTCATCTTCCACCTGGACTGCCACTGGTTTTGCTTCTTCTGCAGGACCACAGAGTCCAGAGCTGTTCCAGACACCCAGAAGGTGCTCTTTGGCCACCGTCATTGGCACGGTTAGGGGCACATCTACACAGGAGCTTCCCCCACTCCCTTGTGGTCCAGTTTCATACCACACTCACATGCGTGATAAAGCCCAGTGACCCTAAGAAATTGGCAAGGGGAGAGGGGCAGTTACAAGCCAGGCAGTTATACAACCAGGTCTCCACTTCACTGTTTCTGCCTTGACCTCTAAAGGCATTTGGAGTGAATGAAGAAGAAAATAAGAAACAAGGAACCAAGACAAGAAGACTCCACTCTGAAGTCTGAAATGGGAACAGAAGGTCAGATCTGAGATAGCCAGGGCAACCAGTCAAAGGCTTTTTCACAAAACCTCCATCCTCTTGTGGACGAGTGGGACTTCAAGGCCACCAGGAGACAGAGATACGGGAGCTATTCAGGATGGCATGGCCTGTTACTCTATCCTTGCTCTTTCATGACACTCTCTTAGCCCTCACAACAGAGCCCTGTGGGCCCAGCTTTCCACACAGGCCGGCTGGCCTGGCTCCTGCCCATGCCCGCCCCTCCCTGGCAAGGCTCTGATCTCCTGCCCAGATTCTCTACGTAGCCTCCCGACGATAACATCTTGAAGGCACTACATCTACTTTGACCGTACTGGAGCATTGCCTTGCGCTTGGCAGATGTGATCTTTTCAGTCCTCTCCCCAGAGGCCTCTGGATGGGTCAGGGCCTGAGGAGGAGGCTAAAGCTCCACGTAAGCTTTGGCCTTTCTGCTGTCAGCTGTCAGGCTGGTGGGTAATGGGGCCATAGTCATGGAACTGTGACTCCTCACACTGATGTGGCCTTGAACCGTGGATCCTGAGGCTTACAGTACAACTAGAAATCCATCAAGGCACAGCTCAGTGCCACCTCCTCCATGAAGCCACTTCCAATCACCCAAAGCTACAGCAAGACAGAATGTCCCTCCCCTCTCTGTGCCCCTATCACACTCTGATTTCTTATTGTAGCACTTGTAGGTCTGCTTTATGTTAAAATTTGGTGTTTGCACATATGTCTCCCCCAAAGACTGTGAGCTCCTTGAGGGCTAGGCTCAGAGCAGACTCTCAGCAAACATTTAATGATAGAATTAATAAAAGAACAGGTGCAGAAAATGTCACAGTTCGCTGACCTCCTGGACACCTTCCTGGGGAAAATGTTTGATTTATTCAACAAATTTTTAATGAGTCCTACTGTATGAGGGCGCTGTTCTTGGTTATAGAAGGAAACAAAGCAGACAAATATGCATATCCTCATGGAACTGATAGTTTAGAGAAGAACAAACAATGTGGAGGGAGAAACAATAACAAAACAATCATGTGAAATAGATGGGTAGATAGCAATAGCTGGAGGAGAAACAAGCTGCAGAGAAAAATAAAGCAGGAAAGGGGAATAGAGCTGGCTGGAGCAGGGAGCATATATGGCTCTGCTTTTACTTATGGAGGTTGGGAAAATCCTTGCTGAGAAAGTAGCATTTGAGAAAACACCTGAGAGGTGTGAGAGGGTGAGCTAAGTGGACATCTGGAGAAGCGCCTCCAAGACAGCAGGAACAGCAAGTGCAAAGGCCTCGAGGCTGGGACACGCCTCAGGAGACCAGTGTAGCTGCAGCAGAGCAAGTGAAAGAGCGTGGTGGGAGGTGAGGCAGAGAGATGATGGGGCACAAATCACGTAGGGCCCAATGGACATTATTGGTGAAATAGGAAGCCATGGGAGAGCACTGCATGATCTGACTTAGGTTTTAGCAGGACACTCAGGTTCCCGTGTGGAGAATGGGCTTCTGTGGAGAGTGGACAGTGCAGTGCTGACCGGGGAGATCAGTCAGGAGGGTGTTGCAATAATCGAGGCGAGTGCTAATGGTGAGTTGAGACAAGCTGATAGCACAGGAGATGGCACAAAGTGGGAGGACTCTGGCATATTTCGGAGAGAGAGAGACAATAGAATTTGCTGCTGAAATTGAATGTAGTGTGTGAGGATAAAAAGAAGAATTAAGGGAGACTGCAAAGTTTTTGGACTGGACAGCTGGAAGGAAGGAGTTGAACTGAAATGAGAAAGACTGCAGGAGGAACAGCTTATCTATCATCACGTTGGCTTCGTGATGCCTGCTGGATATTCCAGCAGAGCTGCAGAGGAGGCAATTGGGTTTCAAGTCTGAAGTTACAGAGAGGTCTAGCCTGGTATGGGAGGCTCGATAATGGCACCATAAATATGTTCAAATTCTACCTCCAGAACCCATGAATGTTACTTTCTATAGAAAAAGGGACTCTGCAGATGTGATAAAGTTGAGGACCTGGAGATAGGGAGATTATCTTGGATGATCCAGGTATGATTTCAGTGGTTCTTATAAGAGAGATACAGCAGGAGTAAAAGTCAGAGGAGAAGATGATGTGATGACGGAGGCGGAGATGAGAGTGATGTGGTCACAAGCCAGGGAATGCTGGCAGACTAGAAGCTGGAAGAGGCAAGGAAGGGACTCTCCCCAGGAGCCTCCAGAAGAAATCAGCTCTACTGACACATTGATTTTTAGCCCCATAAGACTTCCAACCTCCAGAATTATAAGAGAATAAATTTGTGTTGTTTTAAGCCACTAAGTCTGTGGTAATTTGTTTCAACAGCAAAAGAAAACTAATATAGCTGGGGATAATAATTTGGGAGCATATTATTTAAAGCTGTAAGAATAATGAGATCACCATGGGGATGAACGTAGAGAGAGAAGAGAAAAGATCTAGGCACAGAGGACTGGGAAGGGGTGAGCAGTCCAGGAGCAGGAAATCGAGAGAGTACGGTGTCGGGAAGCAAAGTGAAAGAGGAAGTTCAAGAAGGAGTGACTCTTTGGGTGAGGTGCTGCTGGCTGTCAAGAAAAATAAGAGGTGCGCACTGACCATGGCATTTTAGCTACATGGAGAGACTTGGTGGCCTTGATAAGAGCAGTTTGGATAAAGATGTAGGGTAGGGGAAATCTGGCAGAAGGATCAAGAGAGAACTAGAAGAGGGGAATTTGGACTTGTGATCCCCGGGCTGAGGAAGATCCTCCCTGCCCCCACTCCAGTAAGAATGTCCCAATTTCTTGTGATTCTCCAGCAGCTAGTCCTTAGCCCATCGAGCTTGCAGATCAGCAACACTCCCCCTGGGGGGAAGCAGAGTCAGGATGAAAGGCCACCTGGCTGCCAGGGCCCTATCGTCCCTTTGCTCAACTCTGAGAATTCCCCACTGGAGAAGACCCTGAGAATATCCTAGAACAACTCCATCCCAGTTCATGTCCCGAGAGTTAGTACACTTTGAAAAGCCCAGCTCCAGCTAAGATTGACTTTATACGAAAACATATTTTTTATGGTCAAATATGACAAAAAGGGCTGTCTTATTCCTTTATCCCCCTGCTTTTAAATGACATCAAGTTGTTCATTTCCAGTTTCTTTAATTACATCCAGAATGCTTCCCCTGCCTTTTGTAAACATCTTCATGTCAGTTGTATCCAGCATTCTTCACGGCCTCCATCCCCATAGTAGCTGACATCTCATAAAGACGTTAGACAGCTGCTGGGTGCCTCTGTTAAGGACTTAGAGTCAGTGAAGACACACATGTTCTTTTGCATTTATGATAGCATACATCGCATATTTGAAGTTACGCATATTCAGTACGTCTGTGTCCGGTTTTGTTATATAAAATGTTAGATGTGTTAGCATAGTGCTGTGGATTGATGTCCCCCCAAAGTTAGCCCTCACTGTCACAGTGTAAAGAGGGTGGGAAGTCCTATTACAGTAATTGAAAGGCGGGGCCTTGAAGAGGTGATTAGATTGTAGGGCCATGCTGTAGCGAATGGATTAATAATGGTGGTCAGGGGCGTGGTTCTGAGGGCTTTAAAAGGAGAGCAAATGAGGAACTCTCTTTCTCTCTCTGCTCTGCCACTTTGGAATGTGAAGCTCTGCTGTCACTGAAGTCACCACCAAAGAAAGCCTTCACCAGATGTGTTCCCTGGACTTTGGACTTCCAGCCTCGGAAACCGTAAGCAATAAGTTTTGTTTTCTTATAAATTAACCAATTCTGAGTATTTTGTTATAAGCAACAGAAACAGACTAATACAGATAGCAATGGCTGAGGACTCCATGATGCTTGCAATTAACATTCAGTGCCATCAGGGTTCCATTTGCCATGGCCATGTCTGCTTATGTGAAAGATGTTTGTAAGACTCATTCTGGAAAGATTCATGGAATTTAAAAGGACTTTATAGAAAACTGTCCTTGATAGACTCTTTGAACTCATAACATTATATCCCCCCAAGCATTTTAAAGAAACTTTTACATTATTTCTTCAAACTCAACTCTCATTTAGAATATAAACAATTGCCATGAACAGTTTGGTTCTGTCTTCATTTACTGAGCTTGTAAATGAATCCCCAGCAGGAGAGGGAGCTGACTAGACTTGCCTGCAGGTCAGAGGAGAAACTAGAAGTGGAATCCTGATGTACTAACCCGCACTGCAGGGGTCATGTAGAAAAGCTCACTTTTATCCATGCTGTAAAGGGAAATGGCCTTTGAGACTGCATCAGCTTTGTAGATTTCTCCATGATGTAAACAACACCAGATTTCTCAGATGGCTTGTTTGGGATGCCCATTTAGGCTTCTGTATGCATATTTCTTCAGAAACAGGGAATCATTTTTGTTTCTGAGAACATACAGAGAAACAGAGATTCTACAAATTTATACAATGGCAGTATGCATTTCCTTCAAGTGTACTGCTGCTGTAGAATAACATGTAAGTAAGATGGAATGGCAGAGATATTATCCATTCCAGCCTCTTATTCTGCAGAAGCTGAAACTAAGACGCAGAGAAAGGAAAGACTTCCCCTTGCTCATGTGATGGGTCAGGAATGGGATGTGCTCAGGCCTCTAAATTCTTGGGCTGGTTCTTTCTCCCTCCTACCCAGCTCACCAGAGCAGTCTTTTCTGATTCTAAACACTCATTGGACTTTTGACCAACGTCTCACTTCCTTGGAAATTTCAAACTTTCCTAGGAGTGTGGTGCCCAAAAGGAAAGTCTTCTCTTCTGACTCCCTCCAATCACACTGGATTAGAAAGTATAGTGCTTTCACACTTGGCTGTATAAGTGATCCAAGATAAAACACAGCCTTGTATATGGGGATGGGTGGTCTGGAGAAGGTAAAGGGGAGGGGAAACAAAAATCAATGACAGCCTGAACTAGAAGGTTGATGTCTTGGAAATTATTCCTGGTGATGCTCTTTACTATTTACGTGACCTTGGGTTGATTGTGTCTCTAGACTGAGTTTCCCCACTCATAAGATGAAAAAATTTGACCAAATGGTCCTTAGTATTCTGTGTCCAGGGCTCCTTCAATCAAAGAATGCCCTGCCTTTGTTCTTGTTTCCTTTTGCCAACATAACCAGGAGAAGACAAGATGTTCTATGGGCCACGTGTAAAATTTTCAGTGTCCTGGGAATCACCAAAACCCTTGCATGCCGAGCCCTCCCACAGAGGGCAAGAGCCCTTTCCTGGTACATGCTACCATCATGGGGGTACAGCCTTGGGACAAAATACAGCATGTCACAAAAGCCTGGTTTGACCGTAGCTGCCCCTATGGAAAGGGCAGACACTCTCATGCTTAGTTCTCAAAAGCAGCAACATCTTTTGATTAATTCTCCAGGAACAATTTCTGTTTTCAGTAAAAAGTAGCTCTTCACAGTCTTCTCTGGCCAAAGAGGCCTTTGTCTTGAAGAATAAAAACTGCAGGTATTTAAGAACTAGTTTTTTCTCTTTTCATCCTTTAAGCTCTTCTGTTTTCATCCTGTTTAGTCTAATTCCAAAAGGACCTGCTCGCTTGTGGATTCACTCATTTATTTATTCATTCAACAAATAATTCTTAGATCATGTCACTGTGTTAGACTGGGGCTACAGGCAAGGTTTTGCCCTCACGGAGCTTATCGTCTATGGGGGGAGACTAAAAATAAGGAGCACATATACGTGTGTGATTACAGTTTCAGGTGCTCTCAAGTAAAAGAAGAGGCAACTGAAGGTGAGAATAACAAGCGGGGCTAATTTACACTTCACAGTGAGGAAGTGACATCTTATGCTAAGATAAGTATTTGTGAGGACATTCAGAGCTTATCAGTTTCAGTTATGGCTCAATTTTCCGGTAACCTAGAGAGAGGGGTTCTGGTAGAAGGTGATGAGTGTAATGGCGAACAAGGTTTCATGCACTCTGATGCCACAATTATTTCCTAGATATAAGAGAAAATCAGTAGAATAAGTCTGCCCCGTGCTGAACATCTCCAATTTTGGGAGTTTGCAGTCAGAAAAGATTGTGTTTAGTAATAAATCAGCCATTTCTTTCTTTTTAGTACATGTTAGCCAGCTTCTAGTTAATCCCCATAAACCTTCTCAGTAAATCACTCGGTCAGCCAAGGCTGAATGAGAGAGGACTTTGCCTTAAACAGAGGTTCCTCATTAAAGAATATTACAATGGTTTAAGAGAAATTGGATCCTTCCACTCTGCATCATCGGGAGGGCTAAGCTTGCAAAGAATTAAAAACACATGGAGATTTCTGCATCTGGCCATGACACAGTAACTGGTACATAACTTGCCCTTGCTTTAAAGTACAAGCAGGGACAAAATGCATGGGGCTACTGTTTTCAGACATTGAGCAACAGGCAATAGGGGACAGTGATTCTGAGGACAAGTGAGCTATGTGAGGTGACCATGAGTTCCATGGTCACCCCAGCCTTCTGCCCAGAACTCCCCTGCTGTGAAAAAGTTAAAGCCCAAGCTGCATCGTGCCCTCTCTGAGCTGAAGAGGCAGAGATTGGAGCTTTGGGCTACAGAAGAGGCTGGGATTGATGGGCCAGGACATCAGAGAAGGAGGTGCACAGAAAAGCTGGCTTCTGAAGTCTGCTTGGGGACTGACTGCAGGTCTGTAGCCAAGAACTGAGAGGCACATACACATGCCAAAGATCCACAAGGCTTAGCAAATGTCACATGCTGCATGGCAGAGAGCTGAACAGGGACATCAGAAGTCCTGCAGTGCCAAGAGATGTTGAACTTCTGGCCCAAGCAGAGTGGGCCAGACACCTTCTTAAGCATTTTGAGGATTCAGTTGAGACCTCTGAAAATTATGCCTTAAGGGGAAGAACCATGGGGCCGGCCCCGTGGCGCACTCGGGTGAGTGCGGCTCTTGGGAGCGCAGAGGCGCTTCCCGCTGCGGGTTCAGATCCTATATAGGGATGGCCGGTGCGCTTACTGGCTGAGCGCGGTGCAGTCGACACCAAGCCAAGGGTTGCCATCCCCTTGCCGGTCACACACACAAAAAAAAAAAAAAAAAAAAAGAGGAAGAACCATGAATCAGTGTGAAGACCAGCTTTACAACTAAGTTCAAACCAAAATGTTTTAAATGACACCTTCACAAAGAAAAAGAAACAAGCCTAGCAGAATTAAGAAGATCCTCCAATCACTCAACTTCCTTAAAAAACAAAATTAAGCACCTTTTAAAAGATGTCAGAATCTGGACTCCCTATATCATATTATCCACATTAAGGAACATACAATAAAAAAATTACCAGACATGTGAAGAAGTGAGAAAATGTGACCCAACTAAAGTCAAGGAAAAAAAAAAAATCAATAGAAATAGACCCTGAGGTGCTTCAGATGTTAGAATTAACAGATAAGACATTACACGTAAAGCGGCTATTATATATATTCAGTGACTTCAATGAAAATATAGGAAATATCAACAGAGAAATGGAAACCACTAAAAAGAACCAAATGGAATTACTAAAACCAAAAAGAATAATATGCAAAATAAAAAATTCCACTGGATGGGCTTAATAGCAGATTGGAGACTGTGAAAAAGGGTTAATGGACTTAAAGATAGATTATTTAAAATTATCTAATTTGAAACAGATAAAAGAGATAAAAAATACAAACAGTCTCCATGACCTGTGGGAAGATACCAGACAGCCTTACATATATGTAATTAGGGTTCTAGAGGGGAAGGATAGAGAAATGGGACCGAAAAAAATATTTGAATAATGGCTGGAAAATTTCCCAGAGTTAATGAAAAACATTAAAATACAGACCCCAGATTCTCAAGAAACACATTAACTACAAACACACATAAATATAGATATACCTATGTTCAGGCATAATAACAAACTTGCAAATAAGCAATACAGAGAAACATTTTAAAGCAGCTAGAGAACAAAGGCACAGTACCCACAAGGGAAACAATGACAGGAACGACAGCTGAACTCTGCAGAAACAGTGGAGGCCAGAAGACAGTCAAATAGATTTTCGAAGTGCGGAAGGGGAAAAAAGTAAAAGCAAAATAAGACTGCCTCAACTCTGAAGTCTATATCTGACAAAAATATCAAAATTAAAGGCAAAATAAAGATTTTTTTTACCAAACAAAACCTGAGTGAAGATTTCATCGGCAGAAATGTGCTACAAAAGATATTAAAGAAAGTACTTCATTCAAGAGGATAAAGATAACAGAAAGTCAGATCCAAACAAAGAAATAAAACTCATAAATAGTAAAAGTGTGTGTAAGTAGGAAAGGCTTTATTTTACTTGTTTTGTTTAATTTGTTTAAAGATTATTGGCTGTTTAAACAACATTGTGATGTTTTTAACATATAATAAAACAAAATATATATCAACTACAGCACAAAGAATGGAAGAGGAGAAATGGATTTGTACGAGGGGTCTTTGAAAGCTCGTGGAAAGTGCACATTAAGAAAAACTATGCTTGGATTCAAAAATGTTTTGCACCAAAATAAACTCATACTCACTTGTCACAACATGTCTGAACTAAACAGGATTGAGTTTGAGGTACTAAGAAGGGTCAGACAGTTTGAAAAGAGCCCCTATTAAAGCAACTTGAATTCTGCTAAAATTGAAATTAGAATAAGTATCAAATTTATGATGAAGTTGGGTGGAAGAAAGGTGAAATCACGGATGCTTTACAAAAAGTTTATTGGGACAATGCCCCAAAGAAATCAGCACTTTAAAAATGGATAACTCGTTTTCTGTTTTATGTTTTTTTTAAAAAATTGAAACATAGTTGATTGTACATATCTGTGGGGTACAGAGTTGAATATCGATACCTGTGAGCAATATGTAATGCTCAAATCAGGATAATTAGTATATTCAACATTATACAATGTAATCCTTTTTCATAGCACTTTATCAATTCCTCCCTTCCCCCCCATACCCTTCCCTATTTCCCACCTCTAGAAACCTCAGTTCTGTTCTCTCCTTTTGAAAGTTCAGCACATTATTGTGATTGTTGTATCTTTCTTTGTTTCTTTTTAAAATTTATTTGTTTATTTTTAGCTCCCATTTATGAATGAGGACATGCAGTATTTCTCTTTCTGTGCATGGCTTATTTCACTTAACATAATTTTCTCTAAATTCATCCATGTTGCTGTGAATGATGGTGTTTCATTCTTTTTTATGGCAGAGTAGTATTCCATCATGTAAATATACCACATTTATCTAATCCAGTTGTCTGATGATGGACATTTAGGTTTGTTTAAACTCTTAGCTATTGTAAATAGAGCTGTGATAAACATGGGGGTGCAGGTATCCCTTCAAAATGATGATTTCCACTCCTTTGGGTATATACCCAGCAGTAGGATTGCTGGATTGTATGGCAGTTCTATCTGTAGTTGTTTGAGGAACCTCCATTCCATTTTCCATAATGGCTGCACCAAGTTACAGTCCCACCACCAGTGTAGGAGGGTTCCCCTTACTCTGCATCCTTGCCAGCATTGTTATTCTCTGTCTTTTTTTATTATGGCCAGTCTAACTGGGGGGAGATGATATCTCAATGTGGTTTTGATTTGCATTTCCTTGATGCTGTGTGACGTTGAGCATTTTTTCATGTGTCCATTAACCATTTGTATATCTTCTTTTAAGAAATGCACACTCAGCTCCTTTGCTCATTTTTAAATTGGGTTATTTCTTTTTTACTGTTAAGTCATTGAAGTTCCTTGTATGTTCTGGATAATAATCCTTTGTTGGATGCATAGTCTGCAAATATTTTTCCCCATTTTGTAGTTGTCTTTTTGCTCTGTTAATTGTTTCTTTTGCTATACAGAAGTTTTGTAGTTTGATATAATCCCATTTGTTTATTTTTCCTTTTGATCTTGTGCTTTGGGAGTCATATTCATAAAGTCTTTGCCCAGTCCTACTTCCTGAACTATTTCCCCTATGTTCTCTTTTAGGAGTTTTATAGTTTCAGTTCATACATTTAAGTCCTTAATCCACTTTCATTTGATTTTGGTATATGGTGAGAGGTATGGGTCCGGTTTCATTCTTCTACATATGAATATCCAGTTTTCCCAGCACCATTTATTGAAAAGGCAGTCTTTTCCCCAATGTTTGTTCTTGGTGCCTTTGTGGAAGATTAGTTGGCTGTGAGTTTGTGGGCTGATTTCTGGGTTCTATATTCTGTTCCATTGGCCCTCATGTCTGTTTGGATTCCTTTGGCTATTTGGGATCTTTCGTTAATCCATATGAATGCTCACATTGCTTTTTCTATTTTTGTGAAGAATGTCGTTGGTATTTTAATGGTGACTGCATTGAATCTATAGATTGCTTTGTGTAGTATGGACATTTTCACAATGTTAATTCTTCCAATCTAAGAGCATGGAATGTCTTTCCATCTTTTTGCATTCTCTTTCATTTCTTTCAACAGTGATTTGTAGTTCTCATTATAGAGATCTTTCACCTTCTTGGTTAACTTTATTCCCAGGTATTTTATTTTTTTGGTGACTATTGTAAATGCTCTAGCTTTCTTGATTTCTTTTTCTGCTAGTTTGCTGTTGGAGTATAAAAACAGTATTTATTTTTGGATGTTGATTTTGTGTTGTGCAACTTTACTGAAATCATTTACGAGCTCTAAGTGTTTTTTGATTGTCTTTAGGATTTTCTATTTATAGAATCATGTCATCTCCAAACAGGGACAATTTGACTTCATTTTTCAATCTGGATGCCCTTTATTTCTTTCTCTTGCCTGATCTCTCTGGCTAGTACTACCAGTACTATGTTAAACAGAAGTGATGAGAGTGGATATCCTTGTCTTGCTCCTGTTCTTAAGGGAAAAGCTTTCAGTTTTTCCCCATTCAGGATGATATTGGCATTGCATTTGTTGTATGTGGTTTTCTTGTGTTGAGATACTTTCCTTCTGGAACTAATTTGCCAAGAGTCTTTATCATGAAGAGATGTTGAGTTTTGTCAAGAGATTTTTCTGCATTCATCGAGATAATCATATGGTTTTGTCCTTGATTTAGTTGATGTGGTGTAACACATTTATGGATTTGCATATGTTGAACTGTCCTTGCATCCCTGGGATGAATACCACTTGATTGTTGTGTATAATTTTTTTGATGTGCTGCTGTATTTGGTTTGCTAATATTTTATTGAGGATTTTTGCAACTATGTTCATCAAGATATTGGCCTATAGGTTTCTTTTTTGTTGTATCTTTGTCTGGTTTTTGGTATCAGGGTAATGCAGGCCTCATAGAATGAATTTGGGAGAATGACCTTTATTTCAATTTTTGGAATGGTTTGCAGAGAATTTGTATTAATTCCTCTTTAAAGGTTTATTAGAATTCAGCCATAAAGCCATTTGGTCCTGAGCTTTTCTTTGTTGGGAGACTGTTCATTACTGCTTTAATGTTATTGACTGTTGTTGGTCTGTTCAGTTTTTCTGTGACTTCTTGGTTCAGTCTTGGTACTTTGTCTGTGTCCAGAAATTTGTCCATTTCCTCCAGGTTTTAAAATTTGTTGGTGTATAGTTGTTTATAATAGTATCTAATGATTCTTTGTATTTCTGTGGAATTTGTTGTAAAGTCTCCTTTTTCATTTTTAACTTTTTTTATTTGGGTCTTCTCTCTTCTTTTTTTTAGTTAGCCTAGCTAATGGTTTGTCTATTTTGTTTATCTTCTTGAAAAACCAGCTGTTTGTTTCATTGGTCTATTGTATTATTTTTTTGGTTACTATTTCATTTAGTTCTGCTCTGATCTTAAGTATTTCTTTCTATCTACTAATTTTGGGATTGTATTGTTTTTTGTTTTTCTAGTTCTTTGAGGTGTATGTAGCATTAGGTCATTTATTTGAAATCTTTCTATTCTTTTGATGTGTTTATTGCAATAAACTTCCCTTTTAGAATTGCCTTTGAAACATCCCTTAGGTTTTGGCATGATGTGTCTTTATTTTCATTAGTTTCAAGAAATTTTTTGATTTCCTGTTTAATTTCTTCTTGGACCCATATGTCATTCAGGAGCATGTTATTTAATTTCCATGTGTTTGTATAGTTTCCAGAGTCTTGCTTGTTATTTATTTCTAGTTTTAATCTATTGTGGTCTGAGAAGATACTTGAAATGACTTCAATTTAAAATTTATTGAAGCTTAATTTGTGACCTAATATGTGGTCTATCGTGGAGAATGTTCCATGCACTGATGAGAAGAATTTATATTCTGTGGTTGTTGGATGAAATGTTCTGTAGATATCTGCCAGGTCTGATTGGCCTCAAGTGTAGTTTAAATCCTGTATTTCTCTGTTGATTTGTTGCCAAGATGATCTGTTCAAAGTTGAGAGAGGGATGTTCAGGTCTCCAACTATTATACTTGGATCTATCTCTTTTCTTAAAGTGTTTGCTTTATATATCTGGGTGTTTTGATGTTGGGTGCATATATATTCATGATTGCTATGTCTTCTTTCCTTTATCATTACATAGTGGCCTTCTTTGTCTCTTTTTATATATTTTTAAAGTCTATTTTATCTGATATAAGAATAGCTACTCCTGTTCATTTTTATTTCCACTTATGTGGTATATCTTTTTCTATCCCTTTACTCTTAATCTGTGTATATCTTTACAGGTGAGGTGAGTCTCTTGTAGACAGTAATAGTTGGGTCTAGCTTTTTAATCCAATTTGCCAGTCTGTCTTCCAGTGGAAAATTTAATCCATTTACATTTAGGGTTGTTACTGAGAGATATTGTCTTACTTCTGGCATTTGAATGTTCAAAATATCTTTTGTTTCTTTCTTTTCCTTTTAGTTTGTTGTTGGTGTTTATTGGTTTTTGGAGGTAGTAAGATACAGTTTCTTTCTCTTTCTTATTTGCACTTTTGCTCTACCAGTGGGTTTTGTTTTTTCTTGTGTATTCATGGTATTGATTATTGTTTTTTGGATTCCAAATGCAGGACTCCCTTGAGGATTTCTTGTAGGGCTGCTCATGTGGTGGTGAACTCCCACAGTTCTTGTTTGTCTTGGAAATATACTATTTCTCCTTCATTTCTGAAGCCTAGCCTTGGCTGGAAGTTTTATTCTTTTAGTGCTTTGAATATATCATCCCATTCTTTTCTGGTATGTAGAGTTTCTCTTGAGGAGTCTGCTGTTAGTCTGATGAGGACTCCCTTAGAGGTGATTTGATGCTGTTCTCTTGTTGTTTTTAGGATTCTCTCTTTGTCTTTGAGTTTTGCCAGTTTGACTATTAAGTGTCTTGGAGAGGACCTTTTTGGATTGATTGTTTAGAGATCTTTGAGCCTCCTGAATCTGAAGGTCCATGTCTCTCCCTATACTTTGGAAGTTTTCTGCTATCATTCCATTGAATATGTTCTCAATGCCATTTTCTTTCTCCTCTCCTTCAGGAATATCCATGATTCAAATGTTTGTGCACTTAAGGTTATCTGCTATCTCCATTAGATTTTCTTCACTTTTAAAATTCTTTTATCCTTTTTTTTTTTGTCTGCCTGAGTTATTTCAAAGAGACTGTCTTCAAGATCATAAATTCTTTCTTCTGCTTGCTCCACCTGCTGCTTAAGCTCTCATTTGTTTTTTATTTTGTTGAATGACTCCCTCGGTTCCATGAGTTGTGCTACATTCTTTTTTAAAGTATTAATTTCTTTGTAAATTTCTTCCTTCATATCCTGGATAGTTTTGCTCAGTTCATTGTACCATCTAACCATCTTCTTGTATCTCATTGAGTTTCTTTAAGAGTTTTACTCAGAATTCCTTTTCAGTCATTTCAAGGGTTTTCTGTTCTGTGGGGTCTGGTTCTTGAGAATTATTGTATTCCTTTGGTGAACTCATTTTCTTGTCCGTTTTTTTGTTTTTTGTATTTGTAGAATCTCAACATCGATGTCTGGTCATCTGGTAGAGCAGTTGCTTCCTCTATTACTCTCCTTTCCTGGACTCCACTGGTGACCCTCCTTTGTCAATCCAGTCAAGTGGTCAGTAGTCCACTTGCACAGTGGCTGCTGCAGCTGCTGCTGTGCTAGCAAGCCACCCTTGTGGCAGCTGTGGTTGTGGTGGTGGCTTGGGCAGGCTGGCCACCTGGCAGCAGTGGCTCCAGCACCTGTGGGCTGCTCACACGATGATGGTGGCTATCTGTCAGTGCTGGTGGTGGCAGTGGCTGCAGTAGCAGCCACCCGCTTGGCTGTGGTGTTCACAGTAGTGGCCTCTGCAGCTATGGTGTCCACAGTGGCAGCAGGATTACCTCATGGTGGTGGCTGTAACTGCCTCCCTGGCATCTGTGGTGTCCTTGGGGGTAGTGATGTTACCTTCTGGGGGTGACAGTAGTTCCAGTGGCTGCAACTGCCTCTCTTATGTCTGTGGTGTCCATGGTGGCAGCAGGGTTATGTTGAGGGGGTGGCAGTGGCACCAGATGCTGCAATTGTCTTCATTGTGTCTGCAGTGTCCACAGCAGCAGTAGGGTTACCTTGTGGTGGTGGAGTGGCACTGGCAGCTTCAGCTGTCTCCCTCATGTCTGCAGTGTCCTTGGCAGAAATGAGGTTAACTTTCAGAAATGGCAATGGTGGCATCTGCAGAGTCTACAGCTGCAGCAAATGGCCACCCACAGGGCTGCTACTCTGTGGAGAGCTGCTCTGCAATGGGCAAACGTTCTGGGACTGGACAGTGGCTCTCGTGACTGTGATAGTGCTGGCAGTGGGCCCATTTCAGTCTTTTTCTGTGGGAGGAATGTGCCCTGGGCACATCTAGTCTGCCGTCTTCCCAGAAGTCCTCATAATTCCTTTTAAGAAGGGATGGGATGATATGGAAGATGAAACCTATGGCAGCAGATTGTCCATATCAATTTGTAAGGAAAAAATTAATCTTATTCATGCCCTAGTTGAAGAGGACCGATGATCAAAAGAAAAAACAATAGTCAACACTGAAGACATCTCAATTGGTTCAGCTTACACAATTCTGACTAAAAAATGACTGTTGAGCAAAATTTCTGCTTGATGGGTGTCAAAACTGCTGTGCCCAGATCAGCTGCAGACAAAAGCAGAGATTTCAATGGAAATTTTAAACAAGTGGAATCAAGATCCTGAGGCATTTCTTCAAAGAACTGTAACAGGAGATGAAACATGGCTTTACCAGTACGATCCTGAAGACAAAGCACAATCAAGACAATGGCTACCGGAGATGGAAGTGGTCCAGTCAAAGCAAAAGTGGGCTGTCAAAAGCAAAGGGCATGGCAACAATTTGGGGGAATGCTCAAGGCATTTTGCTTGTCAACTTTCTGGAGGGCCAAAGAACAGTTGCTTATTATAAGAGTGTTTGGAGACAGTTAGCCAAAGCTTTAGCAAAAAATGCCTGGGACAGCTTCACCAGAGTCCTTCTCCACCAGAACAATGCTCCTGCCTGTTCCTTTCATCCTTGCAAAAAGAGCAATTAAAAAGAGTTTCAATGGGAAATCATTAGGCATCCCCTTTACAGTCCTGATTTGGCTCCTTCTGACTTCTTTTTGTATCCTAATCTTAAAAAATATTTAAAAGACACACGTTTTTCTTCAATTAATGATGTAAAATAGAGACTGCATTGACATGGTTAACCTCCCAGGACTCTTAGTTCTTTAGGGATGGATTAAATGGCTGGTATCACTGCTTACAAAAGTTATCTTGAACTTGATGGAACTTATGTTGAGAAATGAAGTTTAATTTTTTAATTTTTATCTTTTAATTTCATTTTTCCACACACTTTTTGAAGTTTCCTTGTATCTAATGTGGGTCTCATTTTTTCCATTAACATATTCCCTCACTAAAAGCTTTAGGAAATAGAAATTTGTAGTGGTTGCATGATATTCCTTCATATTTTGTTAATTGGTCTGCTATCATTGAACACTAAGACTGTTCTCAGCTTTTCAGTCTGTTAAACAGCATTGGAATATCTCTGTATATAAATCCTTCACATTTTGGAGGGATAATTTTCTTGAGAGAGAAATGTGTGTTGAATTTTGATCTTTGAGGAAAATCTTGGATGGTGAATTAGCCGGAAATTTGTAAATGACAGTATATATGAGAGAGTCATGTGGCTGTTCCCTACCCCAGGCAAGGTCAAGTAAAGCCTCAGATACAGGCTGAGTGGCAGAGGGAGCAAGTAGCTGGAGGTAGAGTGGCCTGGGAGGGCTCTCAGGAGAAAGAGGATTGTGTGCAGTAGTCTTCCTGAATGGAGAGGGAGGAAAAATGAGGCCATGCCTGGACCCAGAACAGAGGTTACAAATACGTGAAAGCCACCATCTTCCTTGTGGCTGGGCAGACTATACCCCTCTGTGCCTCAGTTTCCTCATCTTTAAAATGAGCTTAGAAGTAGTATACCTAACTCTGTAACACTCTTGTGTAGACTAAGTTATTATTCGTAGGGCACCTACAACATTACCTGGCACACAGTGTGCAAAACACACTTGTTTGATAAATAAAAGTAAATGTGACTTCTTGGTGGAGCCTAAGACAGACTGCTGAAGGATAAATCTGTGCTGACGAGAACAAAAAATGTAGTCCTTGTTTCCTTTCACAGGAGAAAGTGGCTGGCAACATTGCCCAGTAGTCAGCCTCCAAACGGAGCAAGTGCTGGAGGCCTGTGTGGGGAGCCAGCTGCCTTTTCTCTCCAACGGGCCAGTATCTCAAAGATCAGCTGTGGGAAAGGAAACACACTAAACCAGGAGATAGAATGCAGCTGCCTTCCTCTTGCTCAGCTCTTTGGGGGCACCAGTCACTGCTTATTAAGCAGTTTATGTCATTAAGCATCTCCCTGGGGAGTTGGGGAGCCACAGGGCAGTGTAGATAATGAAGATCAATTGCATAAGCAGAAAAAGTTCAATGGTAAATGACTCCTCCCGTACTCCCTGGCTGCCCCCACCCCAGCCCGTCTCCTTTTCATTAGCGTGAAAGGGTTCAACATGGATTTTATTTCTCACTCTTCATGGGAAAATGCATTGATCCAGGCTTAAGAAGCCTTGCTGCATCTGTTCCTTTAAACTGAGAATTGGGTTCCACTTTGGACTAACTATCCCTCCAGGCACAAACTGAATTGCTCCCAGTGCCAAGGTAAGCCCTGGCACTGACCCACCTCAATCCCCTTTTTGGGCCTGTGAAGTCAAGGCTAGTGCCTGCTCTCAGGCCCCTCAGGCCAAGGAGAACAGCCCTCAGAAATAAGAGATGCTTCACAATGGGGAGCAGGGGCTGTGGTTCCCTTGGTTTCTTCACCTATGACATGCAGGGCAAGGATGAAGGAAATGAGGTCTAAGGGCTTCCAATCTGGACAGGCCCCACTGGGCCAGACAGCACTTGCATGCAAGGCGGGCCCGGACCTGGGTGAGGTCAGGAGGGGAGAAGTGAAGAGGAACGGGTCACTCAGCTCTCAGGCCAACGGAGTCCTGGGCATGCTTTGCAGCAATGGGAAGCTTCTTTTTCTGTATCCACTGACCACTGGCTCTTTGGTCAGGTTGGGATTGTATCATAATTGAACAGAAACAGGCGAAGAGCTCCCTTCCAATTTCTAGCAAACGGTCCTCAGAGCCGCCTTTAATGAGTGGTTTGGAGCCCTGTTTTCCACTCCTGGCCCTCGTTGGCCTCCTGCCTTACCTGTCTGCCCAGGACTTTGCTTTCCAGCTCATCCAAGCTCAACTGAGATTCAGGTATGCCATCTGGGTCCCAACGGACCACAAATGGGACTTACAAAATCTCCCCCGACACACACGCCCTAACTGTGTCCACTCTTTTTTTGTACTCCCGACCCCATCCCACCCCTCCCACCTCCGTCTTTACTCTTAGAACCAGAATGAGACCATATGAGATACTGCACTGTAGTCACCCTGAGTCTGCTTTCACAGGACAAGTAAACACCACTACCCTTGGCCTTCTGGTCTCTTTCGTTTAGAATAATGACGTTATCTGAATAATTGCCTGAAGAAAAGAATTAGGAAAAGTGCCTTTCTCTTAAACCATGCAACACCATCTAGTTCTGAGGCAGCTATTAAATCAGAAATACTACAGCTGGAAAACAATTCACACTCCAAGCGCATGAACTGTGTCAAGCCCTGGGAGGGAAGAAATGAACAGGATATTTATTGTTTGGGGAAGGAAGCATGGCCCAGGATACCCACATCAGAAGGACTGTGGAGGGTAGCAGTAAGGAATGAAATTAAAACACTGAAATTGCCACACTAAAGAATTTGTCTTTGATTCAGTGTTTCTCCACTTGAGCTCTCTTAACAATTTTGGCCAAAAAATTATTTGCTGCGGGGGCGATCCTGTATATCATAGGATGTTTAGCCGGAATTCCTGGCCTTCACCCACTAGGTGCCAGAAGTATGTTCCCCCAACTTGGGACAACCAAACACTCTCCCAGTGTAGGGACTGGTACCTGTACCCCAGAGGGGTAAGAGATTAGCCACTGGGGTAAGGGAGAGAGAACATTAGAACTTCTATTTATTTTTATTTAATTATAAAATATAGAATTTAAGTTTTATCAGCATTAATGATGCCTTCAACCAATATATGTCAGCAAGATATCTGAAACTTGGACAGGTAGACAGAGAAACCCTCATTACAAGGTGCTGCAGTTCTTATTTGCCCAATTAGGTGGATTTTGTAATTATTTTAAATGGCAAATAGCAAGAAACCATAAAGATCCCACAGGATATCTCGCGACAATGCACTTAAAAATGTGGAACACATTTTTCCTTTACAAAAGGATAAATTATTTCAAATTTGTTGCCCTTTTCTGTGATAGGTAGCTGCCAGTAGTTTATACCTAGTAGATATTGTCAATATACCCACAATCCATTCAAAAGTCAAGGTGATATTTAACAATGAGTGAAAGAATGACTACTTTTAGAAAGAAGTTAGTGCTGTGGCATTTCTGGCAAATAGCCAGAGAACCTAAAAAGTCCTGAAATAAAACATATAGCTACCCTGGATAAAATATAACATGCCTACTTTTAGATTCAGTGCTGAGCTGACCTGACAGTAAGGGAAATCACCAGGAGCCAAAACTGAAGAGAGAGTTGGTGCTGATGTTGCAGCTATCCTGAGAGCATTTGTCAACCTCTGAAACAAACTCAAGTTTCAATGGCTCTGCAGAAGACTAGATATTCAGCCTGAGTAAGCTGAAAAATCGGAGCTGAAACCCCAGATAAAGTGGGAAGCCTCCAGTGTCACAGTCTCAGTAAAAGGCTGGACTAGACATTATCTGCTCACTGGTAAATGAAGGTGAAACTAAAACTTATCTGCACAAAGGATTTAATTCATACATTTATATTGACTGGAAACCCCCAAAAGAATCAACTTTAAAATGGTCTGTCATCATAGCATTTCAGAGCCACCTGTTAGAAGCAAATACATATCCTCTCCATAATGATGCACTCATAATCCAGACCTCATGGGTTCCCAGAGATAAACACAGCTGAACATGAGCTCACCATCCAATATTTTTAAACATGAGAAACCCAGTCACTGTAAGTAAGAATCAGAGGAAACAGCAAATAGCAGGATTAAATTCCCAAGGACTTCATATATATTAATTATGGTATGTATGTAAAATAAAAAATAAGTATGTTTTAAGAAAATAAAATGAAATGTTTTAGGGAACAAAGGAGAATAAAACAAATGAGCAAGGAGCAAAATACTCTTAAAAAGGACAAGGCATTTGTGGAAAACAACCGAATAGAACTCTAAACATGAAAAAATATAATTATTACAATTAAAAACTAAATGGATAAGAAATAAACTAAATGGACATTGAACATGAAATTGCACACAGGTAAAGAAAGAATTAGGGAACTGAGAGGTAGATCTAAGAAGCATATACAAAGTCTATTTTGAAGTCAGCAGAAAGACAAAGTGCAAAAGAAAACAACTGTGAAACAAGAATCATAAACCCGACTAAGATATTATTCAAGAAAAAGAACAAAATAAAGCCATTTTCAGGCAAATAAAAACAGAGAAATTTTGCCTTAAACAGATTCTTACTAAAGGAACTTCTAAAAAGAAGTACTTCAGAGGAAGAAAACAACTTTGCCAGAAAGTTCTGAGCTACAAGAAGGAATGATTTTCACTTAATATAAAGATTCTTTGATTAGTTCCTAATTAGTAACAGTTTATATGAGTGTGTGTTTCTTTGACCATTTAAGTGCAGTGCTATAATTTAAAAAGAAATGTTAAAGGTTAAGGTTTTATTTTGTTTTGTTTTGTTTTGTCATTTATCCACATTAAAATTTAGGCCTTTAAAAAAGAAAACAAAGAAAGAAAAAAGGCAAAAATAAAAATCATGAGGATATCATTTAAAAACAAATGTTTGTTTGGAAATAAAAGGTATACCGATTAGGAAAGAAGAAATAAATTTGTCTTTATTTGCAGATGACAAGATTGTCTATATAGAAAACCCAAGAGAACTAACAAAACAAACAAACAAAAACACCTCCTGGAACTAATGAATAATCATAGCAAGATGGCAAGATACAAGATTAATATATAAAGGTCAATCACTTCACTATATACCAACAATGAACAATAGGAATTAGAAATTAAAAGCATAATGCCATTTATATCAGCACCCCCCCAAAATGAAACACAGAAGAATAAATCTAACAAAATATGTACAAAATATACAGAAGGGAAACTACAAAACTCTGATGATAGACACGGAGAGATATTTCATGTTTACAGATAGGAAGAGGAGATTGTGAGATGAGCGTTCTTCCCAACAATACTCAAAGAGAATAATGTGGAAGGACTGACACTGCCCTACTTCAAGACTTGTTATAAAGCTTCAGTAATCAAGACAGCATGGTATTGGTGAAAGAATAGATAAGTAGATCAGTGGAACAGAAGAGAGAGCCCAGAAATAGATCCACATAAATGTAGTCGACTGATCTTTGACAGAGGAGCAGAGGCAACACAATAGAGCAAAGATATCTTTTCAACAAATGGTGCTGGAACAACTGGTCACACACAAGCAAAAAAATGATTCCAGACACAGACTTTATATCCCTCACAGAAAATAACTGAAAATGGATCATATAACTAGATGTAAAATGCAACACTAAACTCTTAGAAGACAACACAGGAGAAAATATATATGATCATGGGTTTGTTGATGACTTAGAAATAATGCCAAAGGCCCAATCCATGAAAGAAGAAATTGATGAGCCGGACTTCATTAAATTAGAAATTTCTGCTCTGCCAAAGATACTGTCAAGAAAATGAGAAAACAAACCCACAGACTGGGACAAAATATTTGCAAAAGACACATCTAATAAAGGACTGTTCTTCAAAATATACAAAGAACTCTTTACAGTTCAACAATAAGAAAATGAACAACTTGACTTTAAAAATGGGCAAAATATCTGAACAGACACCTCACCAAAAGACAAACAAATGGCAAATAAGGATATGAAAAGATGCTTAACATCACATGTGATTAGAGAATTTGAGAATTGCAAATTTTAAAAAAGTGAGACACTGCTATGTACCCATTAGAATGATGAAAATCCAAAACACTGACAACACCAAATGCTGGTGAGGATGCGGAGCAACAGGAACTCTCATTAATTATTGGTGGTAATGCAAAGTGGAACCGCTACTTTGGAATACAATTTGGCAGTTTCTTACAAAGGTAACATAATCTTGCCATACAATCCAGCAATGACATTCCTTGGTATTTCGTCAAATGATTTGACAATTTATATTCACACAAAAACCTGCACATGAATGTCTATAACAGCCTTCTTTATAATTGCCCAAACTGGAAGCAACCAAAAGATCCTTGGATAGATTAATGGATAAATAAACTGTGGTATAATAAACTGTGGAATGCTATTGTTCAGTGATAAAAAAAAAGTGAGCTGTGAAGACACAAAAATACATGATAGAACTTTCACTGCATACTGCTAATTGCCAAAAGCCAGAATAACCAGGTTGTATATTGTATGATTCTACCTATATGACATTCTGGGAAAGGCAAAGCTATAGAGACAATGAAAGATCATTGGTTACCTGGGGTTTGGGGAGGCAGGGAATGATAAATCAGCAGAGCACAGTGGATTTTTAAGGCAGTGAAATGATTCTGTATGATACTGTAGTGGTGGATACAAGGCATCATGCATTTTTCAAAACTCATGTAGCTGACAACACAAAGAGTAAACCCAAAACAATGGACTTTAGCTAATAATGATGTGTCGATATTGTTCATCAATTGTCACAAATGTATCACAATAATGTAAGATGTTAATAATAAAGGAGACTGGGTGCAAGATGGGGAAGGTTGGGGTGGGAGTATATGGGAAATCTCTGTAATTTCTGCTCAATTCCTCTGTAATCTTAAAACTGCTGTAAAAAATAAACTATTAATTTAAAAATTAACATTAGAACTGACAAATGAGTTTAGCAAGTTATACAAGATCAAAATACAAAAATCAATTGCATTTCTCTATAACCAATTTAAGCAATGACTAATCGGGAAACCTAGTCACTGTAGCCATAATTCAAACACTTAGGAGCAACACATAGCACTAGTGGCCACGCTGGGGGACAGTGGGGTAGAGAGCATTTCCATCACTGCAGATAGTTTCACTGGACAGCAGCACCGCTTGGGCACAAAGCAATTGATCAGTCTCACTTGGAAAATAGGCATAGTTACTCTCTCACAGGTTGTTGTGATTATTAAATTTAAAAAAGTCTAGAGCATAGTAAGGATTCAATAAGTAGTGATATTGTCATAATTAGCCAGCAAGAAGTTGTGCCGGCCCTCAGGTTGCTTTTATCTGGCTGTTGGGAAGAGCCCTAGCCTGGTTAACCTCAGCACTACCACTAACTCACTACTAACTACCTTTCATAATTTATTTCCCCCTTCCTTGGGTCTCAGTGCCCTTGTCTTGTGCCCACAAGAATGGCATCACATGCTTGGGACCACTTCTGACATTTGAAGATCTTATTAATCAAAGAATTTTTCACATTTTTATGAAAGGTCCTCAAATTCTTGGTGAAATTTAACAATTAAAGATAAAAATGGTTCGGGCCGACCCTGTGGCGCACTCGGGAGAGTGCGGCGCTGGGAGTGCAGCAGTGCTCCCGCCACAGGTTCGCATCCTGTATAAGGATGACCGGTGCGCTCACTGGCTGAGCGCGGTACGGCCAGTCACAAAAAGACAAAAAAAAAAAAAAAAAGATAAAAATGGTTCACTCTTACAACATATTGAGGAAGGGAGAAATAAAGGCAGGGAGGGAGAAAAGCATAAAGCATGTAAATTCACAGGTTGATTCAACCTGTTTCAGTGGGCAGCTGGGGTGAGGGGGCTGGGGACACTTGACCTCGATATATTTTCCAAACAAAGTGGGAGGGGAGGGCTTCCTGCCATCTTTTGTCATCAAGCAGGCCAAGCCTGGCTAACGGGAACTGTCACCTGGGCCTTTCCAGGTCAGAAACGAAGAACAGCAATTAACTCCTCTAGGAGGCCTGCGGCCCTGAGCAGGCCCCGCTAGGCCAGGTAGCTAAATCATTAAAGACACAGTTCTTTTCAGTGATAAATTGTGCAGGCACGTGAAACCCGCTGCTGGCCATTAATCTAGGCTAATCAGGTTGAAAGCTGGGTTGTTTTATTTAGTAATTAACAGGTTATGTGAAAAACATGATCCATGGCCTGGGGCAAGTCTATAGAGCACTGTCCAGGAGGAGAGAATGGGGAACTGCAGGGATTCTCTGGAGAGCCACTCAGGCCTATGCAATTACAGCCATTGGCAAAGGCTGAAAAATGACCCTGGGCCTGTATTGACGCCCAGGAAAGAAACATTCCTGCCAACAGCGCAGGCGGAGTCTTGAAGGCCGATAATTGCTCTCTCCCTCCTGCCCCTCCGACAGCCTGCTGAGCCAAAGCCAACGTTTTGGGGCTGCACAGTGATTCTGCAGGGGGCACACACGGCTCCCTACGGCTGTAGACAGCCTGTGCTTGCAAGTAGGCTGATTGGAGAGGGGTGCTGTTGTAGAAATGCGGGTCCCAAAAGGAAGGAGGGGGGAGAGGGGTATGATTCCCTTCTGAACACACTGAGATTATGCTGCTCACAGATGGTCAAGATGGGATGACCAGCTGGCAACTGGATGGACGTGTGTGAAGCTCAGAAGCTAGACAAGAGCCCGGGGCTTGAGCTGTGAGCACAGAGAGGGGCATGCAGTGCCACGGAGAGGGCTGAGATCCTCCAGGACAGAGTGTGCTCAGAGTAGAGGAAAGAAGGCCTTGCTCAGGGCCCCAGGTATGGACAAGCTGGAGGTCCATGCCCATTTGTTGCCCAGTCCCCCCGAGTGTTCCTGCTGATACCCTACTTACTTGGTCCACCAGAGACCAGGCCCCACCTGTTCCACCTCTTCTGCTTCCCTCGTGTTTCATCCTACTTCCCCACGGCCTGTGCTCCGGGCCAGGGGCATCGCCATCTCTGCTGCCCACTTCTCTTCTTACTGCCTTTGATGTAGTCTCTCCCATAGAGCCAGGGTGATCTTTCTTATTCTTATTCTTATTCTTATTTCTAAAATGAAAATTCTTAGCAGGGATGACAAGGTCTGGCGTGAAGTCAGGCCCCGCCTGCCTCTCCAGCCTCCACTCCCGCCAGCTTCTCTTCCCCTCGCCCTCGGAGACCCCGTTCGTCCACATGGAACTTCACTTGCTTCAAATGTACCACCTCACAGGTCCTCAATCCCCGCCCTCCTCTCAGAAACCTCTCCCTGGTCCGCCCACTGCATTAGCTCCCGTTCGACCTTTGGTTCTCAGCAGGCACGTTTTCTTGCAGGAAACCTTGCCTGGCCTCTGGAGCTGGGTCAGGAGCCTTCAGGAGCACTCTGCCCTGCACATCCAGGCACCCGCCACTTTGTGGTCCTCACCAATTTGCTTCTCCCTCACCCTCTATGCTCTGTGAGGGCAAGCTCCATGTCCACATTGTAATTATTGTTTTATCTTATTTTTTTAGTGGCTGGCTGGTACAGGGATCTGAACCCTTGACCTTGGTGTTATAACCCTGCACTCTAACCAACTGAGCTAACCAGCCAGCCACCACGTCCACAGTGTTTGATGTTGTATCTCCAGCTCCTAAAGCAGTTTCTGTCACAGAGTAGGCAGTCAGTACAATTTGTTGAATGAATGACTGAATGAAAATGGTCACTGAAGCAGAAAGTCTTGAAGAGCATTGAGTCTCAGCTTCACAGACGTGGCCAATAACTTACTGGGTCACACAGCAAATTAGTGACAGACCAGGAAGGGAATGTGGATCTCATGACCCTGCCCAGGAGTTTTTCCAGCAAACTTCACTGCGTTTCCATTCACATCTGCCACCATTCACATCTTCTTTGGAAGGTTTATTATTTAAATTCCCTGTGGAAGGCCCTTGACCTTTTGATCAATTTAAGCAATTTCTCCGGATGAGCAGCCTATTTTCTATAAGTGGGAATATCTGATATTTCAGTGTAACATCAATGCCCAGAAACAATTTAAGGAACTCCTGAACGGTTATGTTAAACCCTAGGATGCCCTGGAGGCAGTTTGAGTTGACAGGTAAGAGTGAGGGTTTTGGAGCCAGAAAAACCTGGGTTTAAATTCTGGCATTGTCATTTATTAACTACAATTTTGGGAAATTTATTGGACCTCTCTGGGTCTTGCTTTTTTCATCTATAAAATGGGGATAATAACAATATGGACCTGGTAAATGATTGCTAATAACAAGTGAGATGCTAATAATATTAGAAGATAATGTTTATTAAAGTGCCAGATACTACGCCAAGTGCTTTATGTCTTATCTCATTTAACCTATAAACAACATACTTTTTTTTGAAGTTGCTATAGTTAATATTTTATTCTTCCTTTCAACACTTTTAAAGGCTCCAACATAATAGACAAAGAATTTTTTGATAATATAAGTGTTCATTTCTCTAGAGACAATCATATAATCTTTTTAAATGACGTGAACATGTACAGATATGAGATTGAGGTTTCTACAGTCCGTATATGCCTTTTGGGGAGAAAAAAGCAATGTACTGACAATTCAATTGTAATTTGTAAAAAAAAAAAAAAAAAAAGGTTTCCTTGCCAAGCACTGACGTCCTGCGCGTGAACCTATCATCTGAGAGCATCGAGCGCAAGTCAGGTGAAGCGCAGGAGGGGCTGCTCCCCTCGCCTGGCTCAGTTGCTCGGGCTGTTCCTACAGCTTATGTTACTCCAGGCAAATCTGGTCATCTAGGAAGACCCTCCACCCTCCAGCATCTATTCAAAATACTTCTTATTCCAAATCAGAAGAAAGATAACATTCTTCCTAAGGCAAGACACAAGAAGAAAACAAATGTTTGTCTTCGTTAAGGGAAGCCAGAGAAAGACACAAGCATTTTCCATGAGTGTCTTCCCAGGAATTTCATATTCATATCTCAACAGCCACATGCAAACATGCATACAGTTCACTAGACTCCTGCCTTCATTACTCAAAAAAGGAAGAAACTATGTCTTCCTAATTCATTTTAGGTCCTGGGGCAACTAAATATTTGACTGAAAAGCATGGAATAAATGCTATCTGATAGAAATAAGAAGGAAGAAAGCAAAGCTGCTTGCTTTCATTTGGCTTAAAGAAAGAAATATGCTCTACTAGATACTAAAATACCAGATCAGTGCATGACATACAGAAAAACTTTCATCCAATGTGGCTAAACACAATACTCAAATATTAAAGTTTTCAAGCACAGGAAAGTCATCTTTTGAAAGACAAACTGAGCTTTTTTTACAGCTACATTTGTGTAATTTTATAAAATTCTTTCCCTCAACGAAGTCTGACACTGATCTTGTTACTTGTTAGAAAGTCTGATGGAGGATAACGACATCTCAGCAGTAGGAGATTTAGGAGATTATCTCAATGCCCATCTTCAGGATTCATCATCAGGGGACTGGTCGTCATCTTCATCCCCTGCTTCTCGGTATTTCCCGGAAGACTCCCCTTCTGGACTGTACGTCTGCATTTTAATATTCAGCCTTCTAGCTAATTTGTGTGCTGCGAGCTTCGCTTGCATCTCTTCCTAGTTCTTCCTGCTGGATCTGAAGTGCCAGAGATGCTCCTATGGAGAGTGGCTGTGCAGGCACGTGGTGCAGCGGTGGAAGGTGAGCTGCTTGTCCCCATGCCACTGCTGTTCTGAGGAAACAGGAGTCTCTGTCCTCTGACGGTGACGAGATGAACCACTTGGTTGTGAAGGTCATACATTGCTTTTAAATTTATGTGCTGAGGGCACTGGATTTTTGGCTCACATGTCTAGCGCTTCCTTGGAACGAGGCTTCTTCTGAGTCCTGCTACAAAGGCCTGTCAAGTTCTCGGTACTCATGTTCTCTTCTGAGTGGCGTTCACCTTGGTCTGCACTTGTGACCCTTTGTAACTTTTCAATAAACAGGTTGTCAAAGCTGCTGGAAATATCTTCTGCTTGACTTGAAACACGACACCGAGGGAGACGTCGCTAGCTTCGGATGAAGGCTCCCCGGCAGTGCCACCAACGCTGGCCTTGATCACTGGGTCCTCAGCCGCTGGGGTCTCTTCATTGCCTTGGAGGGTAGGATGTCCAATCTCTGCTTCTGTGTGGTTGTTTTTAGATGACTTGGTGTTATTTGCAGAGGGCCAGCCAGGAACTAGTGATGAAGTATCAAGTATCTGGCCAGAATTCTGGGCCTTGTCTGTGTCCACGTCACCTCCTGCAGCTGCCGTTCGCCTCAGCTCACAGTCTACCCACCAGGATGGAGCAGCTCGCCCTTTCCTCTCACACTTCACAATCCGCAATGGCAGCTTTCAGTTTGGCAGCAGAGTCAAAGACCTTTTTACCCTTGCCGGGCAATTTGCAAGTGAGTTTTTCATTGTGCATTAGTCTGTCCTGGTGCTTCTAAATCTCCCACAGCTCTGCCAAACTCCGCTGCCCCAAGTCCTCGGGAGCTTGGGGCTCCAAGACACAGGGCAGCAAGGACATTCTGTGGGGGCTGAGGCTGCCGAGGCGGCTGGCACTTGGCTTCCTCAGCAGATCCTATCGTGAGTGCCAGATCTGTGGCCAGTGCAACTCTGTGGCACGAGCAGGAGTCACCATGTTCCCAGAAAAAAACAACATACTTTCTTATGCCCATTTTATAGATGTAAAAAAGTGTGGCACAGAAAGTTTCGGTAATCTGCCCAAGGTCACCCCGTCAGAAAGTGGAAGAGCCAGAAAGGGGACATGGCCTCTGGCTCATTTTAACAGGTTGCACTGGCCAGGTGTACTCCCTGTGGAGCCCAGGGGCTGACCACGTGCTCCAACCACGGTATCTGGTCTGAGTCTGGCGGCACCAGAAGCAATAGGAGAAGTCACATGTTGTCTAGGTCTTGGCTCAAAGTAGGTGCTTAATAAATGGTAGCTTGTAGAACTATTATTAGCCCGAGGAATCTGTGCCCAGGAATTTGTTTTCTACTGTTTCTGCCATTTCTGTAAAAGGAGTCTGGGAGACTTCGTGGGGAAATTTGATCAGCAGGAATCAGTTCCTGTGGAGCTATTGAAGGCATTCTGGCCAAGGAGGAGCCAGTTCCCAGCAGGCCAGGAGTCCTGGCACTGGCTGGCTTCCAGGCAGTTGACTGCCAAGACAAGATGTGCCAGGCCCCAAATGGTTTCATCTCCTTCCAGGCTAGGCCACGTTCACATAAGTCAGGTGGGGAACCAGGTCAAAATACCCAAGGGGTGGCTGACACAGCCCCTAGAGGACAGTGAAATCCCCTAAGGGCTTCTGTGACCCTGGGACTGGACCCTGGATGTCAGTTGGAGGATCCATCCTGATGGCAGTCCCCTGCCCCTCCTAGGCTAGCCATGCCCCAGAGTGGGGATTCCTACTGTCTCCTTCCTCCAGGGAGCCTGTCATCCCTCAAAGACGTGCATCTTTTGTTGGCAAGATGTGCATCTTTTGTTGCTCTGGCTGAGCAAGGGAAGGTACCAGTCAGTCAGGTCCAACTTGACAGGAACACTGGTGGCAACAGCCCTAGGAAAAGTGGGGAGTCACTGAACCTTGGGGATGGAAAGGTGCTTGCTTAGAGATCTGTTAAGGCAGGTGTTTTAGTGTTAAGGTTGACAGCCTAGACACTAGAGGCATCCTCCCTAGATCTGAATGCAGGCTCTGCCTCTAACTAGCTCTGTGACCTTGGTCATGTTTCTTAACATCCCTGTGCCTTCATTTTCTCACCTATGCTAATGGAAATAATAACAAAACCTACTGCATAGAGTTGTCTGACTATTACATGAGATAACCCATGTAAAGGTGCTCGGAACATGGTGATTGTTCAGCAAGTGTCAACTGTTTATTCATCTTACTATAATCTGTTCCCCCAATGCAGGAATCCTCATCATGACTAATAAGTAGCTAGTGTCTGCTTGGCCACTTCCAGTGATGGAAAGTTTGCTTTCTTCCAAGGCTGCTATTGCTGGTCCTTCCTTCACTATGTAGCAACTAAAAAGTACATGTGGGAAGCCAACAAAAGAAAGATATCTAACAAAAGAAAGATATCTAAGATATATTAAATGAGAAGGATCAAGCAGCAGAATAGTGCATGCCTTAAAAAAAGAAATTAGGATTTGCCCTGTTTAGCCCTGAGACATCTCAGTGACTGATAACAGGTTTGGTTCCTCTGTCTGGCTGATTGACTTCCAAGAGGACCCAGAGGAATTGCCCACCCGTGATGGTGTTTTAGGCAGCAGGGCAGGCTCAAAAGTAACAAAGGAGGGGAGGTTCCTGCTGATTAAATCACTCAGCTGCCTGCTAATCCATTTTCAGATAGGGTCGGTCCCAGAGCCTGACCAAAGGAAACTCACTGGCCTCAAAAAGTGGTTTAGATAATTTTTTGAATGAAGAACAGGATCCAGAATTGATGGGGATTCTTGAATTCGTCATTTAAAAAATTCCCTAAACTCTCAAGAGTTGGCCAGGCATCTGTTATACAAAACGTGAGACATGCAAATCAGGGCAATCTCAAATAATCCTCTCTTTCAGGACACTCCAAGAGTCTGACTTAGCTCCTCTTGTTTTCCTCGGACGATGGCCCCGACCTACCCCCTGCACCTGCTCCCTACCCAGCCACAAGGGGAATCAGATTTCCTCTCTGCAACCACTGTACCTGGGAAGAATTGGAATAGTATTATGTAACAACCTCATCAGCATAAAAAGAATGCTCACCTTGTCTGTTAACATCGCTTCTGCCAGAGAAGTTTCTTCGGTTGATGGAACTCTGCAGATCTGGGCCATGTGACTAAGCAAAGCTCTGTCATAGTCGTTATTTTATTCAACCTTACAACAAACCCATATGGTTGATCCTCATTTTACAGATGAGGAAACTGAGGTAAGGAGAGAGAAAGCAACTTGCCTAAGGCCACACAGCTTCATATGGCTGTGGTAGGCTTACACCAGGTCTCCCAGCCCCTCACTGGGAGCTCTTTCTGTCTCCATTGGCCCTAGTAGCTGCCTTATTTCCTTGGGTCTTTGTTCTTGAGCCAGTTCTGTTGCCCCCTTCAAATATCTACCATCCTTCAATACCATGCATAGAGAAGTCTTATTTTAGGGGAGAAAGATAAAAGAAAAGCATGGTACAATAGGAAACTACGAGAAGCCCAGGAAGAAAAAGCAGCAGATAGAAATGGGGGGCTGGTGCCTCCTGTGACAGCCCGAGGTTATCAACGCTGATTCTGAGGGTCTGATTAAGATAAAAGCAAAGGTTCCCCTGGTGGCTGTGAAATGGTCACTCTGTTTGAGGCTTAACAGAAGCTCCGCAGGAAGGATTGAAGAGGGGGATGGTCAGGCATGCCCTGGGTTGCAGTGCTTACAGTGAGGCCATCCAGGAGCTTGGGAGCTCTTTGGCTGTACTTTGAAGAAGGGACACAGACAGATCAAGGAGTCAAGGTCATGGACTACCACTGCCACAGCAGCCTCACAGGGCAACGTGATTTATAAGAAGACACACAGACAGAAAGGGAGAATGAGGGAGAGAGACAGAGAGACAGACAGAGAGACAGAGAGTAGGAAAGCAGACAATCCTTCTTGTGCCTGGACTTTGCCCCACTGGTCCAAGCCCTCAGTATCCAAGAGAGTGAGTAGAGGCTGGTGTGAGCATCCCCTGCCTGCTAAGAAGGACACTGCTGTGCAGTCTCCACTCTGGGATTGTGCTGGTGGTGCCTGGTGCCCCAAGTGGGCAGAAGGCCATGCGGGTGTAGCCTTGGCCTGGGCCAGGGGGACCAGCATGGGAGGCACCACTGAGGGTATTGTCTTAAGCTCTGCCTGATGTGAACCCTAAGTGCGACCTATGTCTCCTCTGGAGCATTTCTCAGGTGGCCACAGCCCTGGGAAAGCCTTAGCATAGGAAAAGCATTTGTTCATCAAGCTGAACTTTATAACTTAAAACATTTGTTCTATGTACAACCTAAGAGTTTGAAGTGGGGGAAGAAAACTTTTCACAAGAAAAGCTTCTTCTGGGCTAGGAATATAAAGGAAGTGAGGTTTCTAATTCATTCTTCTTCTAGGCAGGGTTTCTTTCTGGGCCTTCCTTTCTGCATCTGTAAAACAAAGGAGTGAAGGAAGCTTCAAGTTTCTTCTTTGTTCTCCGTGACTCTGTAAACCCCACACTTTGACTTCCTATGTCCCCAGATGCAGTAGCTCCAGGCAGACATAAAGAGAGAGGCCTCTCCTTACAGAGGGTTCCTCAACATCATAAGCAAGAAAATATTATTCAGTTTTTCTGACAGCCTCAGGGTGTGTCTCGTGATCCCTAAATTCAGCTGCACTCAGTTACTGGTTGATTTAATCGTTCAGGTAAAATTGTCCACAACTTTCCATTAATTCAGCTAAGGCTTTGGCCTGGAGCACCCCTACACATTTCTCCAGGTCTGAAAGTGCCCATTTTAGGTTCTGGTGCCTTTTCCCCAGATTCCAATGGCTGAGGAATGTCTTTTCTTATGGATCTTTAAGAACTCTTAGCAATACACGAGAAGATGCACACATAAGCATGTACACACAGCCATACACATTTGTCCAGAAAAATGTGCTTGTGCTCCCCGTGCTCGGTGCCAGGGCAGCAGTCTCGTGGGGGTGCAGACAAGACAGTGAACAGAAGGTGGCGTCAGGACCTGATAACATGGACGCACCCTGAGCCTTGATTGTTGGGGCATTTGGCATCACGTTTGATCACAAGAGACACAGGCTGGAGATAGAAAACTCACGTGCTCTGTTCACAGAACTGGGGGAGGTCACAGAGACACAGCCATTGACCCGACTGGCCCCTCACTCACTGGTCTGATCACATGCAACTCCATGGGGACCCCATTGTCTGCACAGACAAGCTGGGGTTCATTTGGGAAACCCGTCTCTGGGAATGGAAAGGGAGATTTCAACCGTGGAGTTGGACTTTTGTGTTAGTACAACTGTGTTTTGTTTGGGGGGTTTTGTCTTTTTTCAAATAACGCCACACAGAGAACCCTAAGAAAGTCTCCAGGCTGCAGCAGACAGACGCATCGTTTCCTTTTATTTCATCAGTCAGGGGGGAAAATGTGAAAAAGAGAAAAGAAAGAGAAGCAAGGAAAAGCCCCCTTCAACCCCTCCCGTGTCCTTCCCATCAGCCACGTGGGTTTGCACAATTAAATCTCAATAGCTCCTTCCAGGTCTTTGTGGGGGCTGTGACTACCCCGTGAGGATGGTCACTCTGGCACTCAGAGTGACTTTCCTCTCTACATGCCCGTAGGGTTGTTCTCTCCCCAACCAGCTCCTTCCGGCCTGCACTAGCCACACTGACTCCTCTAGAGGCGTGGGTTGTGTTCCCAGCAGCAGGGAAGCCCCATGCCGGGCACGAAGCTGCCCTGGCTCCAGCTGTGAAAAACTGCCCATTTTTGCAGAAGAAGCTGGCTGCTGGCTCCACTTGCCTTTTATTGTGGCTGCAAAGAGTTCATCCCAGTGTTGGTTCGTTTATATAGCAGGAGCAAGGAATTTTTTTTTTTTTTAAATTAAGGATTCAGTGGGGATCATGCACATTACAAACCATCTGGTATTTTCTGTTTTAAAAACTCCTAAATTCTCAACCTATCTGATAATAAAGTAAATGCATGGAACTTAATAAAAAACGTATATCTCAGATCAGAAGCTATAGTACCAAATAGGACTCAGCCCCAGTTAGTAAAGGATGAGAATCAGATAACTAGAAGGAGAGCAAGGGAATCCTCTGCAACGGGAAGCCCCTCGCATTTCTCCCATCCACTTTTATCCATCCTCTGCCCATTCCCAGAGCAGACTACCCTTTCCTGTGCTCCTTCTGTCCCCTTCCATGAATCAAATCCCACTGCCTCCACGGAGTAGTTCTTGATTCTGTCCCCAGCCCTCTGATAGTAATCTCCATCCACATCACAATAGCTTTGTCTTTATCTACATCATTTTTTGCACCCTATCTTCTAACACAGGCGTTTTGCAAGTCTGGTTTGCCCACCGATTTGCTCCCAGGGATGGTGGCTGAGATGCCCCTGCATCCCGCTGCTACCACTAGCCTCGTGGATAGGAAGTATCAGCGTGTCTGAGCTGAACTGCAGGGGATAGAACGTGAGGCTAAGTCTCCAGGCCAGCTAAGCCCCACAGCTGCCACTGCACATCCACCAGGACACCGGCCGTGCTGACTGGAAGGCTCCTCTACCACTTTGTTCAACAAACATGTACTCATCACATGAATCTCCTCGGTGAAAAAGAACTCACGTGGTCTTAAAGTCGTGCGTGTGTGGGAGGGGGGAAGGGAACATGGGGTGTGAGCACGCAGTCTTGAATCTGCACTTCATTCGCGCATGTCACTTTTACCTCTTTGATACTATTTCCTCACGTGTAAAATGGTAATAATAACAACAACACCCACCCTGCCTTCCATCCTGACTGAATGTCTGTGAAGAACACTTTGTAAATTCATAGGTATAAATGAATGCCAAGCAAGTACCCCTGGGCTGGGAAGTGTCACTCCTTAAGCCATCACTGTCAGTAGTTAGAAACTGGTTGACAACAGACTAAGACTAAGTTTTTAAACAAAATGTACACACACACACACACACACACACACACACACACACACACACACACACACACACACACCATAATTATGGTCTTCCTGGTGCTAAAGTGTGGATGCGGCTCTGAGGGGATGTAGGAAGGACATCAGGGAAGGGAGCAGTGTGGGTCTCAGTCTAAAATGGTGACCAGATTTACTGTGCTGAGAGCACGTGGTGCAGGGAAGATGCACTTCAGTTTGCCTATGAAGTTTGGGGCATGCTGCAGAGGTCTCATGTGCGTATTAGTGGATGCCTTGAAGTTTCTGAGCAAGGAAATGAGAAGCCGAGTGCTCCGTTTGAGCACGAGCAGTGTGGCAGGACACATTGGACTGCGAAGGGAGACGCTAGAGACAGAGCGATTCGTGAGAAGGGTTACCGTCATAGCTCAGGCGTGTTGTGGACTAGGCTGTGGCAGATTTAGACCCACACTTGAGGAAGGAGCCTCTGCAGGTGACTGCTCAGGAGGGGGAAAGGAAGGAGGAGGGGCAGTTCCCAGGATACCAAGGCTGGATTGGGCGCCCCCATCGGTGCATGCATTGTGGCTGCCTGACGCTTCTCTCCCACATTAAACCAGGTGTTCCTTAAGGCAGGTGTCACAGTAACATTATATCCTCAGCATCTGACCCATGGAATGTGCTAATAAATGTATGTGTTTAATGAATGAGTGATTCGAATTTATACAGCACCTTAAAAAAAAAACAGTCCTCAGTGAAAGCTAGGGCTCCTTGTTTGAGAGGGAGCTAAATTTTGGATAACGTGGCCCCTGGATCTCCCCCCATCCCAGAATGGGTGCCTGTCTTTGCCTGTGCTCTTCTACTGTAATGCAGGTGTAATAGGAACACTAGACCAGCCTGGACTCCAGTCCTGCTCATCATTGACAGTCATCATGGCCAAATTTGTGGCATGTCTCCACTGCACTAGACCCTGGGAACGTGACACATATCATCTCATCCTTTTTCATCTTTATGTAAATCCTTTGAGTAAAGGGTTATGATCCCATTTTTCAATGGTCTTAAAGCTGAAGCTTGAAAAAGTCTAGTAACTTTGCCAAGGCCGCACAAGACATGTTAGATCCAAATCACACTATGAGCTCCTTGATGGTGGGACTGTGCTGTGTTCACTATTCTATTCCACCTCCCTTGCCCAAACTGCAATTTTGAGTATTTGTTGAAAGCCTGAATAAAACAAGATTCTTCTGACTCCAAAGCTCAAATGCATTCTGAGTCTGTGTTGTCTCATCTGGAAAATGGAAATAATATGAAACTTACAGGCTTAGTGTGAGGTTATTGTGGGTCCCCACAACATGTCTGGGAAAGCTAGGGGTGTGTAAGCTACTTTCCTTCCAAAATTCCCTGAATCCCAGGCTGTAGACAATGCTTACAGACATCCTTTTGAAGAGGTGTAGATTTCAGAGCTCAGCTCACTTCCCTTCAGAGTTTATTTGTGAGCCAGATCTGAAACATAAAACCAGCTTTGTCACCTGCCACCAGGCAAATGAGCAAACCTTCCATAAAAAGCTGAACAAACTCCCTTTATTTCAAATGCATCTGAAATCTGCTTACTATCCCCGGCCACCCCCTCACCCCCACCCCAACCACACCTCTCAGCTCTACCCTCTCCCCAGTTCCCAACTCTTTGTCAAGAAACTCAGAGGAAGTGAAAGGTTAACTGAAAGGGGGACATCTTTATTGCCAGAATAAGTTAGCGATGGCATTGCCGTCACAGCCATTGCTGCTCAAGTTTCAGCTGCTGCAGCCACACAGAGTAGGCCTTGTTCTTTCATGAAAGTTCTAGTCCCAGTTTTGTTCCAGGGATGTGAAGACTTCAGCGGGGCCTTTGTGGCCAAAGAAAGCTCCTGAACAATAGGGCCACCCTTCTCCAAAGTGCTTGCTCCACCCTGGAGGGAGAACCGAGGCTCAAAAACGCATGGCTGGCTGCCCAGTACTTGTGGATGTAGAAAGTTCCTTGAGGGCATACGAGAAAGGGAGGGCTTGGGCCTCTGCTGTGCCATAGATCAAATCACAACCCCAGGAGAAGACTGCTCCAGCCCTCGCCTGGTGGGGCCAACATCAACTGAAACCACTTGGGGACAATATGGGAGACCTAGACCTGGTCCAGCCATCTCACTCAGAAGCTGGCTTTTTCTGCCTGATGCAGCTAATGAACCCTCTTGCTCTAGAGCACCAAGACTGTTTTATGACTAAACATAGAGTTCAAGGGGGGAAGGTGAGGGTGAAAGTGGGGTGAAACTTCATTGAGTATTTACGTAATGCCAGGTGCTGTGGGAAGCACTTTAATAATAATTAATATGTATTAAACACCTACATCCCAGGCATTGTGTTAAGCACTTCATATTAGCATTTCATTTTATTTTCAGAACAGTTTTTTAAGGAAGGTAGGAATCTTATCATCCCCATTTTATAGATGAGAATGCTGAAGTTTAGAGACTTAGTGACTTGCCTAAGGTCACATAGTCCATATTCTTTTTTTCTTTATTAAAAAATCTATTTTTTTAAAAAAGCCTATATTCTTCTCCTTATTGAAGTATAAATGGCATACAATATACTGCACATATTTACAGTATACAATTGATACGTTTCAACATATGTGAAACGATCACCATAGTCAAGATAATGAATACCCTAAAAAAGAGCCCCTTTGTGATACCTTCATTCTGTATCTGGGCAACCACAGATCTACTATCCTATATATTAGTTTGCAATTCCTAGAGTGTATGGTTCCTAGAATCATACAGTATGTACATTTTTAAAAAACCTGGCTTCTTTCATTCAGCATAATCATTGTGAGATTCACCTATGCTGCTGAATGTATCACTGGTCCGTTCCTTTTGAGCAGTATTCCATTACATGGATACACCACAGTTCATTTATCCTTTTCCTGTTGACATTTGAGTTATGTCCAGTTTTTAGCTGTTACAAATAAAGTTGCTCTGAACATTTGCGTACAAATTCTTGTACACACACACTTTCATTTCTGTTGGACAGACATCTAGGCATAGAATGGCTGGATTACATAGTAGTTGTATAGTATATTTAATGTTTTAAAAAACTGCCAACTCTTTTCCAAAGTGGCTATACCATTTTACATTTCCACCAACAGTGTATGAAAATTCCAGTGGCTCCATATCTTTGTCAGCACTTGGCATGCTCAGTCTCTCAATCTAGCCATTCTAATGGGTGTATGTGGTATCTTATCTTTTCAGGTACTTATTTGTCATTGTATATCTTCTCTGGTGAAATGTCTATTCAAATCTATTGCTCATGTTTTTAATTGGATTGTTAGATTTCTTATGATTGAGTTTTGAGAGTTCTTTATGTATTCTGAATACAAGTCCTTTAGGTTGGATGGTGAAGCAGACTGACTCCATCTTTGGCTCTGCCTGCCATATTGACTACTGCTTGAACTCTGAACATAAGTTTTAGGGAGTATATGACTTATGGAGGTGAATGGAGCCAGTAAGTCACAAGACCCTTGCTTCATAGATCACAGGAAATCTGGTGAATGATGTCATCAACTTACTTTTTCTTTAAGCTGTTTCCTTGAAGTTATTTTTAGTAACACTGCATTTGCTGTATAAGCTTTCCAAAAGCCAGAGAGATAGAGCTTTTATTTGCTGAGACATCTGATTCATCACTTTGTGCAACCTCCCTGTATGTAAGTTACCCTTTAATAAAACTCTTTGTAAATTGTATAGATTTGCCTGTTTTGTTTTTTGGTCTCAAAGTCCCTGCCCAGTTCAGAGGGTATTATATTCTGACCCACTCCACACACTTTATCTGATATATGATCTGCAAATATTTTCTTCCAGTCTGTCTTATTTATTTATTATCTTATTGGTTATGCATATTCAAGGAGTACAAAGCTGACTGTCACCACTTGTGCTCAAGATGTGATGGCCTAATCAATGCTATCAGCATGCCCATTATCACAAATTTCAATTATTCCTCATGTCCCCCACCCAGTTAATCCCTGACCTCCCTCCCCCTCTTCCCCTTGCCTTCTCCCCGATTCCACTCTGCAATCCTAGGTATGCTGTCTCCCTCTGCAAGCCCAACACACCACTGTGGTCTTTCTTTCCTTTCTACCTTAATTCCCACTTATGAGTGAAGACATGTGGTATTTTTTCCTCTATGCCTGGCTTACTTCACTCAACATAATTTTCTCCAAGCTCATCCATGTTGCTGTGAACGGCAGAATTTCATTCTTTTTTATGGCATAGTAGTATTCTATGGTGTATATATACCACATTTTCCTTATCCAGTCAACTGTCAATGGGCATTTAGGTTGGTTCCACATCTTGGCTATTGTAAATAGAGCTGTGATGAACATGGGAGTGTAGATATGCCTTTGGTATGATGATTTCCATTCCTTTGGGTATATACCTAGAAGTGGGATTGTTGGATCGTATGGTAGATCTTTCTGTAGTTGTTTGAGAAAACTCCATACAGTTTTCCATAGTGGTTGTACTAATTCACAGTCCTACCAACAGTAGAGGAGTGTTCCCTTCTCTACATATCCTCGTCAGCATTTATTATTCTCCATCTTTTTGATTATAGCCAGTCTAACTGGGGTGAGGTAATATGTCAATGTGGTTTTAATTTGAACTTTCCTGATGATTAGTGATATTGGCATATTTATAAGTGCCTATTGCCATTTGTGCATCTTCCTTAGAAAAATATCTTCTCAGCTCCTTTGCCCAAGTTATAATTGGGTTTTTTGTTTTTGTTTTACTGTGTAATTGCTTGAATTCCTTGTATATTCTGAATATTAATCCCTTGTCAGATGTATAGTTTGCAAATATTTTCTCCCACTCTGTAGGTTATCATTCCACTTGGTTGATTGTCTCCTTTGCTGTGCAGAAACTTTAGTTTGATATAGTCCCATTTGTTTATTTTTTCTTTTGTTGCTTGTGCTTTTGGGATCTTGTTAATAAAGTCTGTGCCTAGTCCTAGTTCCTGAAGTGTTTTCCCTATATTTTCCTGTAGTAGATTTACAGTTTCAGGTCTTATGCTTAAGTCTTAAATCCACTTTGAGTTGATTTTGGTATATGGTGAGAGCTGCAGGTCTAGTTTCATTCTTCTGCATATGAATACCCAGTTTTCTCAGCACCACTTTTTGAAGAGGCAGTCTTTTCCCCAGTGTATGTTTTTGTTGCCTTTGTCAAATATCAATTGGCTGTAAGTCTTTGGGTTGATTTCTGGGTTCTCTATTCTGTTCCACTGGTCTGGGTATCTATTTTTATGCCAGTACCATGTTGTTTTGGTTACTATAGCTTTGTACTATAATTTGAAGTCAGGTAGTGTTATGACTCCAATTTTATTATTGTTTTTGCTCAGGATTGCCTTGACTATTCGGGATCTTTTGTTGTTCCATATGAATGCTAGGATTGTTTATTCTATTTCTGTGAAGAATGTCATAGGTATTTTGATGGGGATTGCATTGAATCTGTAAATCACTTTGGATAGTATGGACATTTCACAATGTTAATTCTTCCAATCAAGGAGCATGAAATGACTTTTCATATTTTTGTGTCTTCTTTCATTTCTTTCAGTAGTGGTTTGTAGTTATCATTGTAGAGATCTTTCACCTCCTCAGTTTTCTGGTGACTATTGTAAATGAGCCTACTTTCTTGATTTCTCTTACTATTAGCTCATTAGTGGAGAATATAAATACCACTGATTGGGGAGCATTGATTTTGTATTCTGCAACATTACTGAAATTGTTAACCAGCTTTAAGAGTTTTTTGATGGAGTCTCCAGGTTTTCCTATATATAGGATCATGTCATCTGCAAATAGGGTAGTTTGACTTTGTCCTTTACAATTGGGGTGTTCTTTATTTCATTCTCTTGCCTGATTGCTCTGGTTAGTACTTCCAATACTATGTTAAGTAGGAGTGGTGAGAGTGGGCATCCTCATCTTGCTCCTATTTTAAGGGAAAAGCTTTCAGTTTTTCCCCATTCAGTGTGATATTGGCGGTGGGCCATGCAGACAGCTTTTATTGTGTTGAGATACCTTCCTTTTATACTTAATTCGTTGAGAGTCTTTATCATAAAAGGATGTTGAATTTTGTCAAATGCTTTTTTTTTTTTTGCATCTATTGAGGTAATCATATGGGTTTTGTCCTTGATTTTGTTGATGTGGCGTATCACATTTATTGATTTGCGTATGTTGGACCATCCTCGCATCCCTAGGATGAATCCCATTTGATCACGGTGTTAAATTTTTTTGATGTGTTGCTGTATTCTGATTGTATTCTGATAGTATTTTATTGAAGACTTTTGTATCTATGTTCATCAAAGATATTGGTCTATAGTTTTCTTTTTTTGCTCTATCTTTGTCTGGTTTTGGTATCAAGGTGATGTCAACCTCTTAGAATGGGTTTGGGAGAGTGGCCTCTGTTTCAATTTTTTGGAATAGTTTGAAGAGTATTGGTGTTAATTTCTCTTTAAGGATTTGGTAGAATTCAGCTTTAAAACCATCCAGTCCTGGGGTTTTCTTTGCTGGGAGATTGTTGATTACTGCTTCAATCTTGTTGATTGTTGTTGGTCTGTTCAGATTTTCTATGTCTTCTTGGTTCAGTCTTGGTAGTTTGCATGCATCCAGAAATTTATCCCTTTCCTCCAGATTTTCAAATTGTTGGCATATTGTTGTTTGAATAGTCTCTAGTAATTTTTTATATTTCTGTGGAATCAGTTGTAATGTCTCCTTTTTCATTTCTAATTTTTGTTATTTGGCTGTTCTCTCTTCTTCTTCTTCTTTTTTTTTTTTTAGTGAGCCTAGTTGATGGTTTGTCTATTTTGTTTATCTTCTCAAAAGACCAACTTTTTGTTTCATGGATCTTTTGTATTGTTTTGGGGGTCTCTATATTATTTAGTTCTGCTGTAATCTTAATTACTTCTTTCCATCTACTAACTGTAGGCTTGGATTGTTCTTGTTTCTCTAGTTCTTTTAGGTGTAGAATTAGGTTGTTTACTTGAAAACTTTCTATTTTTTTAATGTAAGCATTTATTGCTATAAACTTCCATCTCAGTACTGCTTTTGCAGTATCTCACGGGTTTTTATATGATGTGTCTTTATTTTCATTGTTGTCTAGAAATTTTTTGATTTCCTGTTTAATTTCTTCTTGGATCTATAGGTCATTCAGGAGCCTACTGTTTAATTCCAGGTATGTGTATAGAGACCTGAGTTTTGCTTGTTATTAATTTCCAGTTTTAATCCATTGTGGTCTGAAAAAATAGTTGAGATGATTTTGATTTTTTTAAAACTTATTGAGACTTGATTTGTGACCTAAGATGTGGTCTATCTTGGAGAAAGTTCCATGTGCTAATGAGAAGAATGTATGTTCTGTAGTTGCTGAATAAAATGTTCTGTAGATATCTGCCAGGTCTAATGTGTGGTTTAAATCCTGTGTTTCTCTATTGATTTTTTGCCTGGATGATATGTCCAGTGATGAGAGGGGGGTGTTCATGTCCCTCACTATTATCATATTGGGGTCTTTCCCTTTCTTCAGGTCTGATAGTGTTTGCTTTATATAAGTGGGTGCTCCAATGTTGGGTGCATATATATTCTTGTGGGATCAATCCCTTTATCATTATATAGTGGCTGTCTTTGTCGCTTTTTATGGTTTTTGGCATAAAGTCTATTTTATCCAATATAAGAATAGCTACTCCTGATTGTTTTTGGTTTCCATTTGCATGGTATATGTTTTTCCATCCCTTCACTACTAGTTTGTGTGCATCTTTACTGATGAGATGAGTCTCTTGAAGACATCGTATAGTTGGGTCTTGCTTTTTGATCCAATCCATTAGTCTGTGTCTTTTGAGTGGAGAGTTTAATCCATTTACATTTAGGGCTGTTATTGAGAGGTATTGTCTTATTCCTGACATTTTATGGCTTTTTCCTTTGATGTTTTGAGTATCATTCTTTACTTTCTTCTCCCTTGATTATTGGTCTGCGTGTTTGTGGGGTTTTTTTGATATGATAAGATTTAGTGTCTTGTCTTTCTCATTTGGATTTTTGTTTTACTAGTGAGTTTTGTTCTTACTTGTGTATTCATGATAGTAATTATTGATTTTCAGATTCCAGATGCAGGACTCCCATGACAATTTCTTGTAGAACTGGTTGTGTGGTGATAAACTCCCACAGTTTTCATTTGTCTGGGAAATACAGTATTTCACCCTCATTTTTGAAGGATAGCCTTGATAGGTACAGTACTCCTGGCTGACAGCTTTTTTCTCCTAGTATTTTGAATATGTCATCCCATTTTCTTCTTGCCTATAAGGTTTCAGTTAAGAAGTCTGCTGTTAGTCTGATGGGCACACCCTTATAAGTGACTTGATGCTTTTCCTTTGCTGATTTTAGTATTTTCTCTTTGTCTTTGAGCTTTGCCACTTTGACTATAATGTGTCTCAGAGAGGATCTTTTTAGATTGAAACTGTTTGGGGATCTTTGTGCTTTCCAGGTCTGAAAGTCTGTGTCTCTCCCTATACCTGGGAAATTTCCCAGTACTATTTCATTGAATAGATTTTCCATGTCTTTACTTTTCTCATCCCCTTCAGGAACATCCATGGTTTGGATGTTTGTATGCTTAGGGTTGTCTGCTAGTTTTCTTAGAAATTCTTCATTTTTTTATTTTTAAATTCTTTTTTCCTTTTTCTTATCTGCATGAGTTATTTCATAAAGACCATCTTCGAGTTTGGATATTCTATCTTCACCTTGCTCTAATCTGCTGCTTAAGCTCTTGGTTGTGTTTTTGATTTCACTGAATACATCTTTCAGTTCCAGGAATTCTGCTACATTGTTTTTTAAGGTATTAATATCTTTGTAAATTTCATCCTTCATATCCTGGGTGTTTTTCTCATTTCTTTGTGTTGTCTTACAGAGTCCTCTTTTATCTCATTGAGTTTCCTTGAGATAGTTACTTGGAATTCCTTTTCAGTAATTTCAAGGGTTTCCTGTTCTATAGGGTTTGGTACTTAAGAGTTATTGAACTCCTTTGGTGGTGCCATATTTTCTGATTTTTTCATATTTCTAGTATCTCTACATTGACTTTTGGTCATCTGGTAGATCAGTTGCTTCTTCTAATACTCTGGAGTGGACTTTGAGGAGAACGATTTCTTCCTCTTTTTCCAGGCTGGTCCATTGACTCTCTTCATTTCCTTTCTCTTCTCTTTTCATTTGTCAATGAAGTCAAATATGTGGGCCACCCACACAGTGGTCAAGGATGTTATTAAGGCAGCAAGCTGTCCTTGCAACAGTATTAGTTGGTAGCTGTTGTGGACCACCTCCATGGAAGCTGTGTGAAGTCTCCAGGGTGGTGGCATGGCATGTAGTCCTGCCTTCTGTATGGGTATGGAGGCCTGGAAGGGTGCTGGCCTGTTCTCCCGCCTGCCTGGGTGCCTCCCCCATCAGCAGCAGCATGGCACAGGGTCCTGCCTTCTGCATAGGCAGGGCAGGGGTCTCCCAGTTTGTGTGTTGCCTGTGAACTCTCTTAACAGTGTCCTTTGAAGAGCAGAATTTTTAAATTTTGATGATATTCATTTTATCAATTTGTTCTTTTATGGATAGTACTTTAGTTGTTGTATCTAAGAAATGTTTACCAAACCCAAGGTTGGGAAGTTTTTTTTCTTGTTTTCTTCTACAAGATTTGTAGTTATAGTTTTATGTTTAGGTTTATGATCCATTTCATGTTTTTTTATTTTTATTTTTTATTTATTTATTTTTTAAAATTTTTATTGAATCATAATTGATTATACATATTTTGGGGGTTCAACAATGAGATATGTTGATCAAATCAATATTACTAGCATATATATTGTTACAAATCATATTTATTCTTTATGCCCCTTGTCCCATCTCTATCCCCCTCTCCCACCCCCTCCCCCCTCTAATTACCATAGATTTCTTTTCTCCTTCTGAAAGAGTAATGGTTACTCTGTTGATTTGTTGTCTAGATGATCTGTCCAATGCTGAGAAGTATGTTCAGGTTCCCCAATATGCTTCTTCTATCACTCTGGAATGGGCTTTGTGGAGAGAGACATCCTCTTCTTTTCTTTGGTCTCTGCTGGTGACTCTCCTTGTGTCAATGCACTCCAGTGGCTGGTGGACCATCTACAAAGTGGTTATGGCATCTAGCTGCTTTCGTGGCAACCATGGTTACTATGGTGACTATGGTGGGCTACCCACTCAGAGGTGATATTTTTGGCATGCTCCTTTCCTAGTTGGTGGTGGCAATGGCAGTGTGTCTAATTGTGGGAGGGGGTCTTGTCCACAGCTTCAGACTTCAGGACCCCAGGTGGGCCCCAAGGCATTGGTGGTGTGCCTGGTTGTGGGAGGAGAGTCTCCATTTCATATTAATTCATATATATGTTGCTATGGTGAATCAAAGTTTATTTATTTATTTGTTTGTTTGTTTGTTTTGCAAAAAACCCTTACTACAAATCTATGATTTTGGCATTATTCCTACCATTTTTCAAACAAAGAAACTAAGACTTATACAAGTTACAGAATCTCATTAGCGATGCAGTAAAATCTTAAACCAAAGTTGGCTACAATTCTTTCTATCACTACATCATAGTACTCAAAAGAGGCAGTTGGGTCATAAATGGTGTTCTAGCTTTAGCTGGGCAGCATTTTGGCAGGATTTATTCGCATGTGTGCAGACACTGTGTGCCCTGCCTCCAGGTATGCCCTCAGCCACTGGCCTGCAGGGTGTAGGGTGACTAGGCCTGAGGTGCTGTTGGCCCTGTGTCTACGGGGGAAGTGAAGCAAAGGCCTTGGGACAAGGAAAGCTATCAAGTCCCCAAGATTGCAGGGCTGTAGGACATTTGGGTCCCCATGTGGAAGACCCATGGGCTGGGCACAAGCTGGGGGTATGCCCCTTTTCCTCTAGTCAGTACAGTCTCCTGACATCCTGGGAGTTATGAACCTAACTTCTGAGCTTAGGCAAGAGGGTGGTCCTGGCTAGAATCCAAGCTGTGGGTTCTGGTGCACAGGAAATCCTGCTGTACTACCCCTGACCGGCTGAGCAGCAGGGAGTAGATGGAGTCTCTCCAGGACCTGGGCATCTCCAAGCCTGCTCCCTGGCCAAGAGTGTAGCACTGGGCAGCACACTTCAAAATGCAGACCACAGGCCCTCATTTGTAAAATGGAGATCATGATGATAGAGCACAGGGTAGTTGTCACAGGGGAGCAAGGCAGATTCTGCAGCAGCATCCTGAATGCAGGGAAGAAGTAGATGAAATGAAAAATTCTGATGGATGGAAACAATTGTTTTTGCTGCTGCTGTATGTATGTGTTTCCTTGGTAGACGGTGTCAGTGGTGATTGTTTTTGTTCATTGACTTCAGCCATAAAGTCCTTTAAAAACCTTCTAGGACTGGGTGTGGTGGGCTGGAAGGAGCCTGGTTCTGAACACACCCAGTATAGACACAAGCAACTCCTCTCTCCTTTCCAGGCCTCAGTTTTCCCACCTGTGAGTGAGGAAGTTGAACTTCCAGCTCTGGCATGCTTTTTTTTTTTTTTTTAACCAGCTATTTACCCCTTGCCCCTAACACACAGAAGCACAGAAAAGGCTTTAGGAATGCTAAAAGGAGTGGAATATCAAGCAGTGGGGTATATTTAGAGAAATGTTCCCCAACCTCCCTCTGTATATGTGCCTGGCATAGTTTTAAGATAAAATGGGCCAGATACAGGACTGGAACAAATCAGATACCTTCCAGTGGTGTGGAGGGAATCCTGAACTGACCTGTTTCTGACATTTCTGTAAGGTGGTATGGAGGGAGGAGGTAGATGAGGTATGGTAGGCAGGGGGCCCTGTCTTCTTAGAAAGCACACACTATAGACAGTCAGTCCTCCCATGGTCAGGTCCATCTGCACCTCCCATGACGAAGACTGGATAGCAGAGCTGGGAACTATATGCTGGTACTAGAAGGGCTCCAAGAGACATGAAGACCAACTCCATCTTTGAACAAAGCCAATCCCCAATGACAGAGCTCAGAAAGTCTTTCTCAAGTTAGAGGCAGAGCCCAGATTGGTCTGTGCTTGGCTGTATGGTAACCATGGCCCGCTGGACAAACACATCTCATTAGCTTTAAGTGCCAAGGTGAAGTTTCAAAATCCTGAGGCTTAAAACAGGCAAGACTACTGTATGTTAGAAAAGTCCTCCAGATAGTGTCACCTTGCAGGTGGTAAGGCTGGGAGGAGTACAGGTGGGTTTGTGGGATGTGGCACATGTTCAGTTTCTTGACCTGGGTGCTCGATACAAGGCTGTGGCAGCTTGTGAAAATTCAATAAGCTGTACAGATGATATGTGTACACTACATTTCCCTAAAAATATTTTTAAAAAGTGAATGAAAAAGAGGAAAAGAAGCACACAGTTTAGACCCTGTTCAGCAGCCCTCTGGGGCACACAGGGGTGGCGAGTGTGTTTCAAACATTCCCAGCTGTAACCAGGGGAGGGGAAATGTTCGAGGGCTGGCTGCTGGCACATATTGGCAGAGCAAACATGGGCCTCTGAGCACACCATCCCCTCTGTGTACACAGGGTGTTAGACCAGGCTCCACAGAGCTGCACTTCATGGTAACAAAGACAACAATGCCACCGTCTTCGTAATTGTCAATAGCATCACCACACTCAAGTCTTTGGTCCAATATTTGCAGAGTCAGAGGAGCCATGTCTATGTTGCAATATTGACTTAGATTCATCACTTACCAGAAAAACCGGAGTGCCCAGGCCGGCCTGCTCATCCACCAAGGCCTTTGGGCAGTGTGAGGCCTTAGGCAGAATGTGTGGGGTCACAGAAAACCAACCATGGACCCTGGGAGTCAGGCTGTGGAGAAAGGTCATGAATTTCCAGCCTGCTGATTAAGATTGCCTAAAGACCTCTGTAATCCATCCTACAAGATATGGAGAGAAGGGCATTGGGAAAAATGAAGATGGAGTTCACAATCTTGAACTGAAGTTTTCAGGAAATGGCAATTAGTTTTTCTTCATGAACTCAAGTTTTCTTTTTCATAAGAAAAAGACATTTCTTTTTCACAAATGGGTTAAACCCTATAGATGCTAAACACATTGGTCTCCAGTTGAGGGATTTACTTCTCCCAATAATTTCTGAGTGAGACACTTCACTACTGACGGATACAAGAGACTGTTCTCCAGAGGCTCGTGTTGCCAAGGGAAGCAGCTATTCCCCCTTGGTGAGCTCCAGGGCCCCAACACCCAGCCATGACCTGTGACCTCTTTGCTCCTTGCTCTCAGCTGGGAAAGAGGGGACAGCCTGCCTCAGCTGGGCAAATGAGGGCCAGGACACACTGGCTTGAGCCTCTGCTTTCCATGAGGGGCTGAGCCCTCACTGTAGGAACTGTGTTCCCAGGGAGGCCTGGCTGCACAGTCAGGTGGCGAGGAGCTTGGACACCCCTGCTTCTTTTCCACATTTTATCAGAAGGGCTCTGATGAGACTCCCTGCCCTGCCCTCTCTCTGCCTCTGAGGCCCTCACAGTCAGTGAGGCCTCCCATAACCATTAATTTAGCCAATTTCCTGGGCCACAACATCCCCCAGGGACCCCACTTTGGTGGGCAGGAGCGGAACAAGACTCCCTGCTGTTTCCCTTCCCTTTTAATTACATGGGGACAAGCTTCCTTGGGCTGACTTTGGGAGGCAAGCCCCAGGCCAGCCCGGCTGTCCTCCGCAGAACAATGCACACATGTTCCGGAGAATTCCCTCCTTGCCTAATCCAGGCTGGGAAGAAAAGGGCTTTTCTTCTTGTTGTCAAAGGGGGTCTTCGATGCTAAGATACCATTTTGTGTCTCAAGTCATGTCACGGGACTTCTGCCTCAGCCTCGCTGCCTGCTCTTTAGAAATGAAAGACACAGTCCTTGATTCACCTCAGGACAACTGCCCCCACCCTGCCCTCCTCTGAAAATAAAAGAGGGCTGGGGGCCAAGGGAAGCGGGAAAAGCCCCCAACTCCCACTGTTTCTTTCTCATCCTGGCAACCTCGGCTTTCTGGACTATTTGCCCAAAGGATGAGTAGGGAGGGCTGGGCCTCACCTGCTGATCTCAAGGGTCATGAATATTCTTATAATCCCCTAGAAAGAAGGGTCCTTTCATTAGAGAAGCAGATTCCGTCCTCGAGGCCCTCAGAGTTTTCACTCCTGCCCTCCAGCTTTGCCTTGTCTCCGCTTTCCTGCTCCACAGCCTCTGGGTCCCTGCTGGCTTTTCAGCTCTTGGCATAGGCTGGATGGAGAACCAGGTTTTCATAAGGCATTGCTATGCTGCTTTGCATCGCTAATCCATGTGCCTAATTTATAGATGAATTCAAGGAAATAACAACAAAGTTACAGACATGCAACCGCTGCTTAGAAGGGAGTTGGCATCAGTACACAGAGGACAACAAACTACTGTGTCACTGGTAGCTCATACTTACGCTTCACCTCGCTTGACAAAAGAACTCGAGGTAGCTCTTGGAAATACCCATAAAAATTCAGATGAAGAAATTAAAGTTATGAAAAAGAGAAAAGGTAACCAGACGAAATCAAGTCTGGGAAAATTTAATACCCTAGACATATAAATGTAAGGGTCCATATGCGAGCAAGGATAGGCTGAGAATTTGGTTTTGGGCTTCTTAACAACCAAAGAAAAGGGGAAAAAATGGTGACTAGAAAGTGAGAGCACACCCATTAGCTCAGGGGAAGCACAGTGCCCCCTGATATTGAGGTCGGAGACACCTCTATCATCTGTGGGTCCTGTAACAAAAACTCAGTGCACTGCCTTAACAATATCCTAATATCCCTGCACAAAAGTTTCATGAAACTGTGTGAAAATGGCTTGAAAAATGGATTCTCTGCATATTCTCAAGAAAGAGAGACCTGTATTGCAGCCCAAGTTTTCTTCAGAATCCTTAAGTGCAGCCCACTGGGTCAGTGCCACACACATAACACCTGTAGGTGCCTGTCCTGAACATACATGGATGCAAAAGACCTGGGCTGTGAGCTGGACTGTTCACTCTTCAAGGCCAAGATCCATAGCACCCAGCACAAGCACATCAGGTGAGTGGTGGTGAACTCACAGGGCAAAGGTGGGCTTGCAGCTCCATGGCCTTACCTGGGCTGAATCTGGCAAGAGGGTGCTTAAAGGTCAGGGTAGCCCTTTGTTTAGCAGAGAGAGAGAGAAGGAATCATCCCTAGAGAATAAATTGCAATCATGTGTCAGTGTGAGTGAGTGGATACTTGTATTAGTCTGTTTCTGTTGCTTATAACAAAATATCTGGAACTGGGTAATTTGTAAAAAAAAAAAAAAAAAAAAACGAAATTTATTGATTACAGTTTCTGAGGCTAGGAAGTCCAAAGTCCAGGGAACACATATGGAGAGGGTCTTCTTTGATGGTGGCTTAACAGCAATGCAGGTGTCTCACAAGGCAGAAAATGGCGGAGTAGAGAGTGACTCTCACGTGCTCTCCTTTTAAAGCCCTCAGAATCAGGCCCCTGATCACCATTATTAATTCATCACTACAGCATGGTCCTACAGTCTAATCACTCCCCCAGGGCCCCATCTTTCAGTCATCACAATAGGATTTCCTACTCTCTTTCCCACTTTCACAGTGGGGACCAAGCCTCCAACACATTAAACTTTGGGGGGACACAATTTGATCCATAATAATACTGTAGGAGAGGAACAAGATTCCACTGACATTTTTGATACTATTCTTGTGTCTGGTTTGGAAACAACTATTAACTGGATCTTAATTTAAACCAAGATCGTATCAAAAGAACTAATAGTTTTGAACACTCACCATGTACTAGACATTTTGAAAGTGCTTTAAATATCTCTATTTTAACCAGAAAACCGATAAGATAGACTATACACAAACATCACACACATACACTTTTTTTTTCTTTAAATAAAACAAAGAAACCAAGGCTTAGAGAATTTGTCTGGTGCTATGATGCTATGAAATAACAGTGCCAGGATTTTAACCCAGTTCTGTCTCCTTGCAGGGCCCCAAGTCTTCACCATCATACCATCCTGAGAAAAAAATCATACCAGAAATCAGGAGACCTGGAAATCTGGTTCAGCGATGTTCTCTTTCAGGGATTCTTTTTTGCCTTATTTTTGAGCAGGGATTGGGTCTCTAAAATCCTTTAAAGCTCTAACACTCAGATAAACTCATTCATTCACTCATTTGATAATTTATTGTACTGTGTTGTGTGGAAATTAGATGGAGTCTCTGACCTCCCAGAATCTGCAAACTAAATGGAGAAGATGGACACTGAAAAGGTAACTAGAAATGTGATATACTAGGAAGGCAAGTTTAGGGTGCTATGGGGACATATCAAGGAGAACTAAATTAGTCTGAGTTAAGGGCTAGATCAGGAAATAGCTCCCAAAGGAGGTAATATCTAAGCAGTTAGCTAGGCAAATGGGGGTTGGGGGTTAAAAAGAGAATATGTAAAAACCCAGGATGACACAGAGTGTATTTAAAGACCTGGAAGTTCATGTTTCTGAGGCACAGGAAGAAAGGAGGCTGGAGAAGGCAGGGGAAGATCTCACTGGGCCCTCAAAAGCCTTGTTAGTGATTTTGGGCTTTATCATAATGGCAGTGCCAACCAATGAAATGGTTTTAGGTGGGAAAATAACAATTATATATGTACTTAAAAAAAATTATCTGGTGTAGTACAGAGTAGGCTGGAGGGATGCAAGAGAGGAGATGAGTTAGGATGCTCTGCAGATGGTGGATAGGGCCGGGATGACAAGAGTGGGGATAGAGAGGCATGGATGGATTTGAGATGCTCAGGGGTGTAATCGATAGGCCTTGGTGGATGATTGATGTGGACATTGAGGGAGCAGGAAGGGCCAAGATGACTCCTAGTTTTGGGCTTGAGTGAAAAGGTAGATATTACCATTTAGTGAAATAGGGCAGAGTGAAGGGAGTGCAGGTTGGAGAGGATGATAATGAGTTTAGCTATAATGTACCTTTGAAAATGCAAGTGATAATGATGAACAGGAACTGGGAATCACTGGCAATTAAATGACAGTTGGAGCTATGGGAACGGATAGAATCTAGGGAGAGAATATAGATTGGGAGAAGGCCAGGACTGAGCTCTGAGGAATTCTAACACTTAATGGTTGAGCGGAGGAAGAAAAACTGGCAAAGGAGACATTGAACAAACAGCCAGAAAGGTAGGAGGAAAATCAGAAGTGCGTGCTGTAATGGAAGCCAAGAGATGCAAGTATCTCAAAGAGGGAGTGGTCAACAGTGTGGCATGCAGTGACAGGTCAAGTGACATGGGGCCTTAAGACTGTCCAATGGATGTAATGACGTGGATGTCATTGGTGCCCTTCGGGACAGCAGTTCTGGTGGAATGGTACAGCTGATTAGAACATACAACCCACCCACCTGGGATCACTGACATTTGCTACACTGGCTTCTGGCACTTGCCACTGATATAAAATATGTCTTAATTTCAGGTTAAGAAACCAAGAGGAAATTCTCATGGGGAGTGCAGTGCTTCAGATATTTTAAACAAAGAGTCTGATCTCATAGCTAAACCCCATGGTACAAAGCAATGATTTTTCAAATTTTTATTCTTTTAAAAATTGAGTACCCCAAGAGTTTTTGTTTATGTAGTTCATGTCTACTGATCTCTATTACATTAGAAATTAAAACTGAGAAATGTTTAAAATATTTACTAATTTATTCAAAAATAATAAAACAATTATGTTAACATAAATAACATTTGTTAAGAAACGCAAATAAATGCAGCGATAACAGAAGCATTGCTTTTCATTTTTGCAATTCTCCTTAATGTCTGGCTTGATAGAAGACAACTGGATTCTCATATCTGCTTCTGTATTCAATCTATTGTAATATATTGTTTTGGTTGAAGTATATATAGAAAACCTGGCCTCACAAAGTTATGTAATTAAAAAGAGGAGAATTTAATGCTTTTTCAGGTAATCATGAATCTTCTTCTCATATTCTGTGACTTAAACACCACTGGTCTGCCTCTCACTTTGAATGGATCTTTATCCATGCCCATTTTGTACCATCATGCATTAGCCATTCGGAAAATATGGGTTCCCTTGTTTATTCAGATCTTCTACTGTTGACAATTTCATTTTACAGTATAAAAAAATCACATACACTGATAATACCGTCTATCTTAGGAGAAATATACTGAGAAGCTGTCAAGCTTATGCTGGAAGATTCAAATTTTTCAAAATTCTCATTTTTGCTTAAATGTATAAGGTTTACCATTGGAAACAAATACAACAGACTTGTTTTCCTTGAAGTGGCAGGTTCACTCTGCTTAGTTTTGAGAAAATGTCTGCCATATGACCAAGTCTGAATTACCATAGTTTGTCTGTCATTCATTTAAGCAAAATGGTATTCTGTGAAAAAAGTGGTAGTTTAGCTTACAAATCAAACAATTGTACAAGTACTTTCCTCAAGATAATCATTATACTTTGTATGCACAGTATTTTATGTGAACCTCACAATTTGCTGGCACACTTTCTTTTAAAAACTGTGAGTACACTGAGTGAAGATGATGTAATGCCCATTAGTATAGGTTGGTGCCATTGCCTTGATTCATGCAAAGGCTCCAGTGTTATCCACCATGGCTTTTGCACAACCAGTGAATGTCAACACACAGAAAAGGGCAAATAAAACATTAGTAATATTATAGAAATTATGTTGACCGTGTGAACCACTGAAGGATCTTGAGGACCCCCAAGGAGTCCACAGACCATCCTTTATCAACTGCTGGTGCAGAGGAAGAGTTAGCATCTAAGAAGGCAGTTCACTCATGGAGAGACTCTCCAGATGCCAAAAGAGAAAAGGAAAGGATTTTATTCTGAAAATGCTTTGTATCTTGAGTGCAGCTCTGATAGCTAAAGGAATTAGAAATGCATCCTGCACTGCAGTAATAAATATTCCAGAAATTTAGTGCCAGAACCAAACTATTTGATTATATTTAGATAAATACTTAAAATAATCAGATAACTGAATTCCACTAATTTTATCACGACTATCTTATCCACCTTGTTTATATATCTTAAAGATGAAATAATAGCTCTGAAAGCTATATGCCAATTAGTAAATTTTATTTATTTACAAAAGGCAGTTTTATACAAAAACAGAATCAAAGCTTTCACAAATGTCAGCATTAGAAGGACCTTCAGTGAATATCCAATCAAACCTTCTTATTTTACCAACAGGGAAATAAAGCTATCTGAATGCAGATTTTAATCAAATTATCTTGTTTACATTTTAGATACTTCATTCTAGTAAGAGTGTGGAGGCTGCACAGGAGAGAGATGAAAATGAAGGCTTGGGGCAACAGTGGAGGTGAGACTTGTGGGCCATCTGCTCTGTGCAGAGATGGTAGGGATGTGAAGGAGTGGGTGGGTAAAAAAGATGTTAAAATAAAAACTATAGAAATTGGTGACTGGTTTCATCATTATACTGTGGAGAGGGAGATTCCTAGATTTCTGTCTTCTGTAGCTAGGTATATCAAAGTGCCTGTCACCAAAAGAGTGACATCTGTAGAAGGGACAGGATTAAGGGAGAAATGACTGGTTACATTTTGGATAGGTTAAGTGTAAAATGCCTGTGCAACATGCAAGTAGATAGTTGGAGACATGGGTTTGGAGCATGGAGAGAGGAACAGAATGGAGCTAGAGAGTTGAGAGTCCCAAGCAGGTATGGCAAGGAGTTGACCAGCCAGGGAGAATGTGTGATTGAGAACAGCAGAGTGTTGAGGGAAGGGGGGCAGGGAGAGAGGGGGAGAAAGAGGGGGAGAGAGAGGGGGGTGAGGGAGGGGGGGGAGAGGGGGGATGAGGGAGGGGGGGAGAGAGAGAGAGAATGTATGTCACAAAATATTAAATGTCAAGAAATAGAGAAAGAGGGAGAATGAATGGATATCACAAAGTATTGAATGACCTTAAGGGACCAAACAAAATAATAGAAGTGTTTGGGGAGAATTAGCAACATGGAGGCCACTGGCGTCTTAGTGAGGGGCAGTTGGCAAAGCAGCGGTAGTGGTGGTGAGGGTGTGGTGGAGAGTGTCCAGGTGGGAAAGGAAAATGCCAGCTTGGAGTGAACTGAAGAAGGAAGGGGGGTGACTTCTCTTTCAAGAGCTTGGCCATGAATGAAAGGAAAGACAGAGGGTAGTTTGCAGAAGATGCCAACTTACTTCTAGATGCTGGGATTCAGGGTTTAAAAGTTCATTTACCTTATTTCTAGTTAACTATATATTCAGGGTACCTGAACACAGTGAATTTGTGATGATATAAAATAAGAATAAAGAAAAGTCCATCCAAATTAGAAAAATGTAAATATAGCTAATGCAACAATGATACTGACTAAATACTCCCAAATGCCAAAAAGATTAAGAGCATGGCCTGGTGCCAGGCTATTAGTAAATAAGAAGCCAACCTCTTTTCTCCTTGGCCATGACCGTAAGTATTCACACATCTCACCATGTGCCCTCTCTCAGGGCTAATGGGTCCCTCTGGGCAGCCAATCAAGTCTCTTAAAAAACCTATTTTGGTTTTAGGCCTCTGCCCTTCCCTGTTCCAACACAGATTAACCCAGGCTCCTGCCCTTTTGCCTCTACAGGGAGGAGCCGCTGGATGCGAGCTGTCTCCTTGTCAGTCAGGGGTATATCAGGACTGGGTTGCCTGTTCTCAGGATTGAGGTTTGGTGAAGAGTGCCAATAAGTCAGCCAGGCTGCTTCTGTTTGGCAACATTCCTGAGGAAGCAGCGACTCTTATCTACACTACAGTTCCCACGTGCCTGCCTTCTGAACTCACAACCTCTCAAACTCTTCTGACATCCTTTGCCAACAGTGGCTTCTTCCTCTTGCCTCCAGTTGGGCAATGCAGGCCACTTACAATCAAGAAATAGTTTATAGAATAGAGTGGTGGTTAAGTGCACAGATTTGGAACCAGATTTCCAGGGTGGAAATCCCAGTTTTGCAAGTCGTAAGTTAAGCAAACTCTAACACCTTAACACAGAAGCTCCAATTTTTTTTTTTAATCTGTAAAATAGGGAAAATAATAGGGTTGTGGAAATTAAAAGCATTCATATAGGTTATGTACTAACAACAGTAGTTGACACATAATAAGCACACAATAAATACTGCTCTCATTATTTAGAAGAATTCAAGAGAGAAACACCTTCTACCTGGTTTGGAGGCAAATATTAGAATGCTTTTCACTACATGGTAATCTAGAAAATGCCTTGACTGATTTGGACCAAGAGACATTTTCCCTTATCAATAGTAAAAATGGTGTGGGGAGAACATCTTTAGATGCCAAGAAACTTACAGGCTCTCTGGGCTGGAAGAAACATTTGGGACTACCCAGCTCACTGTCCTTTCACACATCAATAGAGAGGAGGAGGTGGCTGTAATAAGGACACCATCATGTGGATGGCGGAGCATGATTACAAGGCACACCTCTTTTACTTCATGGTCCTGTGCCCTGCTCCTGCCCTTCTTCAGACATAAACACCCAAATTTGAGCTCTGTATGTGTGTGCGTGTATCGTTGCCTTTCTCTTCTCAGCAGCAGCCTTCCTTCCTAGTATAATTTCTCCAGGTAGGAGAACCATGCATGAACAAGGGATGAACTCTGTGTCATGAATCCTGGACACAGACACACACACACACACACACACACACACACTTAGTAGACCACACTCTCCTTTAGGATAAAGCATCATTCAGTTAGTGAGATGATTTTAAGTAAGCCGTGCAACAAATACAAAATAATTATTAAGATTCTGGACTACCTCTTCCTCAGTAAACATTAAAAATTAAATGTAATCTCAACATTCAGAATTCATTAAAATGTATAAAATTGGCACGCCAAGTACCATTTTCTCCTGCTGAAGCTCACCAGTGTGCCTTTCAGAACTTGAAAAAGTTTGACATTTAGAACAAAAGGCCTTTACATAAATATGTGTACCTTATTCAATAAGGGTTTTCACTTGGCACTGATTTGTCCATTGTGCTGGAAGTAGTGCATACAAGTATCTCTTTATGAATACACACACTTTTTTGCCAGCCTGTCCATGACATGAAAAGGAACTGCCAACTCAGAATAGCTGAATAGGTAAGAGAAGGGAGCTGTTAGTACACATCCAGCCCATTATGTACCTGCTCTTTTTCTAGGCTCTGCAGTCAAAGCTATGTGGGATCCCATAAAGACTTTGTCAACTAGCCAGGTGTGGAACTTCAGTCAACCTCTCTGAGCCACAGTTGACCTGTTGGTAAAATGGCGATAATGCCTACCTTAGGAAGTTGTAAGAATAAGTAACGTAACGTATTTAATGTACCTAGAATACAGTAGGCATGTAATAAATTAAAATTTCCTTCCGGTTCAGCCTCATAATAAATGAAGCTGAAGCAACTAAAAAAAATCTTTGTATTTCTAAGAATGACCAGAAATCATAATATTTTCAGAAAACTTTACTTGAGTTTTATCAACCAAATCCATTGAGGCCAAAGATTAACAGAAAGTTGTACAGTCATGTGCAGCATAACGATGTCTCGGTCAACAACAGATAGTACATATGACAGTGATCCATAAGGCTACACCAGATAGCCTAGTAGGCTCTACCACCTAGGTTTGTTGTGTAAGTACACTCTATGATGTTTGCACAACAACAAAATCACCTAATGACACATTTCTCAGAGCATATCCCTGTTGTTAAGCAACATGCCCATAGCTTAAATCAGAAGTTTCAAATAGTGACTCATGGGTGGGCAGCATGCTGGTTGTAAACATTACTCTTTGACTTAAACAAATGTTTATTAGCTTCCCACATTTAAAAATAGAGAGGTTTCACATGAACATCCAGATCCCCAACAACTTCTACAAAATGGCTGGCTTTGGAGGTATTGAATTTGTGGCCCTGGAACTAAATTCCATGGAACAGAAACAGTACTTGCCTGGGAATCAGGAAAACATTTTTTAGCTCTAACACTAGTTGAGCAAATTGCTTCTTCTCTCTGGGTCTTTTTTCTTCTTTTTTTTTTTTTGCAAAATCAGAGCTATTGCTGCTCTAAAACTGTAGTTCATTTTTTAGGTAAACAAAGCAAATCCTAGGGTAAAAAAAAGATATAACTTCTAGAAATCAAACCATAATCTATACAGTTAGTCAGGTAGTAGAAGGCTTTCAAACTATTTCAGAATATATAAATAAGTGGTTGCACAGAAGATTATCCAAACTATAGGCATCAGTATAAAAGCCATAATTTGGAAAGAGGAAAAGATTTTTAAAAAGAACTACACTATGTTTAATTACACGGGAAGGTTTAAGCTTCCCACTAGCAGATGTTGCACATGCAGACATGCTGCATATCCATCTGTTCTAGAAAGTTCCCCATTTCCATATTCTCATCTTGTAGTTTTGAGGAGGCTGAGCATACCGCGCATTATCCGTGAAGGCTTTCTGCTCGGCTGGTTTCAGACAAAGGTACCATTAACTCCCCAACCTGCAAGAAAATGATTTGACACAAAGGATTCCAAAATGTCCTCCTCTCCCTCTACAAGCCTGCAAACAAATGGTACAGGAATAAGGTCAGAAAGGAATCCCCCGCCTACCAGGCCGCTTGAATTCATTTACCTACCTCAGAGCCCATTCAGAGAAAGGAGTGGGATAGGGAACAAGAGATGCTTGGAGGCCAAGTGGAGTATGGGGGTCGAGCGCTACATTACAAGATTTGACAGGCCTTTGCCAGCCTTCAGCTTCTTTGTGTCTCTCACATAATAGAGAAACACAAACTGAGCAGCACACGATCTGTGGTTACACCCTTGGACAGAGCACATTCTTTGCAAATGCTAATAGTATTGTAGCATCCTGTCACCCGGTAACACAAAAAAGGATGTTGATTTTCACATGAACCAGAACAGGCCCATTGTACACAAGTTTGTGACCAACTTGTAGTATCTGCACATCAAAAGCCCAGCCAATCATAGAGTTCACAGCTGGCGAAGCGCACCAACGGGGGGCGCCCAATGGGGAGAACATCCACGTCCAAATGCCTCACTCCACCAATAGGGTAATAAAACCCAGTACTTTTGACATGAACGAAATTACACTACCACAATCTCGATTCAGCTGTGAACACAGCAATTAGTATAATTAGCAAGGATATAAATGTCTCAGATGTTCAGAATGAGAAATCTGAATGTATGGAAATGGGAGTGGCTTTGTGCTTGTCCTGAGAGCCTCTGAAATGGTAGAGGCAGCAAAAGGCAGGGATGTGCAATTAAGCAGCACATGAAGGACATTCTGATACATGAAAAGATAAACTCAGAGTATCTATTTCCATTATAATAGTCTTGAAAAACTAGATACATTTCAAGGTAAGAAAATTAAAGAATGTATATGAGAGTCCTGAAAATAAATTTAGTTGAAATTGTAAAGCCATCTGCTGATAACTTTTTTAAAAAAAGTGTTAAATTTATTAGAAACAAAAAGGCAGCCAAAAGTAGTAATTTGGGAAAATAAAATACCCAATCCAGGTTTTAAAAATTGGGGTAAACTTAATTCTGTATCTTAATAGTTAACTCAAAAAGATGTACAGAATCTGCACAAGATGAAAAAATTAATGCGATTGACATGTTGAAGAGAAATTGCAAAGCACCCATTTTCACTCCTAAGACTCAACGTCTGGGGTTGACATGAAATTAGAATGTACTGAATCTCAATACTGTCTTGTCCACTAGGGCCTCACATGGTACTACGCATCTCTGCTGATAAGTCTATTCTGGTGACGCAGCAGCCACCTCATATAGTTAGGGAAAACTATCCTGGGCCATTTCTGCTATGAAATGAGTTAGCTCATTTTGCACTTTCTAGGTGTATCATGTGCCCTAATTAATGCAATCCTAATATCAAAAACTTGTTTTTTGTTTTTTTTCCTAACAGTTTTGGAAAGTGCATATGCTTGTAATCAGATTGTTTTCAAATTTTGATTTTACTACTCCCTAGAATGACCTTGTGCAAGTTACTTAAAACCTTGTTGAGCCTATTTCCTCATCTATAAAATATAGTCTATGATAATGGACGCAAAACACAAGACATATTGGTTTCCTTGCTCTGGATTCAAGTTCTCTTCACAACTTCAAAATCTAAAAGGAAAACCAAAAATGTTTCCTGGGTTGGCCCTGTGGCTCACTCGGGAGAGTGCGACGCTAATAGCGCCGAGCCCGTGGGTTTGGATCTTATATACAGATGGCCAGTGTGTTCACTGGCTGTGCTTGGTGCAGACCAACCAAGGGTTGCGATCTCCTTATGGGTCAAAAAAAAAAAAAAAACCAAAAATGTTTCCTGGGACCAACCCTTGGCAAGATACCGACAAATGAAAAGCCTTCAGAGGAGTTTCTAGATGGATCCCAAAATACTAATGGCTGGTTATAAACACTTCTTCTACGGAGTTCTTAGTCCTGCTGAGACCATTATAATAGGCCATTAGTAAGGATGTGTTAATATATTCCTGGAATGGCTACAAACTTAGCCATCTCTCTGCACTCTTTTTCCCCAATACACATCAGGCACCTTTTTCTCCTGTTGGTGTTGCTCATGGCAGTGGGAGGTGGGTACACTGTTGTCACTGGGTGTGGGCCACAGTTTTGAGATATTGGTAAGTTGATTTCTTATTTTTACTATATGTAAATTGATTGGAGAAAAAATTATATATATTTGGCATGCAAGGGGATTGGCTGTGTACCATCTGGAGCATTACGGCAAGCGTGAGCACTTACGATGTAAGTCCTCTAGACTTAAGTCCATTTCTTAAAGGAGAAATAGTAAGCACTGCATTTTATTAATGGTACAGGACTATTTCTGTGTTAAAATGTATGGAAAAGAGAGATTAATAAGAAAAAATGGAACGTAAACTAAGGGAGCAAAAAATGGTTAGGTTCATTCCTACAGTTGAGACGTAAATTAATTTCAGCATTTCCTGGCAGCTAAAGCAAAGAAACTGGGAAGGTCTAGAGTTCTTATCATCAGAAGGAAAGCAGTATATACATTTGTCTGGAGGGGGAACTTTGCTGGCATGAAATTATCTAGAAACCTTTATTTTAATGAGTTTAAGTGATAACAAAGATACGTCATTAGGTTAAACTGCAAAAGATATTGTGTATTTTCTTCAAATAGATGCCTCATACAGTAACTGTCTGTAAAAGCCGAAGGCATAATATTAGACAGATTAAAGGTAGGTAAGTAGTCCGGGCAATATTTTGCTTTCTGATGATTTGGCCTCTTCCTCAGATGAATTTTAGCAAAGCAAGAAGATGGAGTTAACTTACTCCCTATGTGCTTTCTCACAAATATAAGAGGTCTCAATGAGCTTTCAGCAATTGCTAGATTACATAAGCCATGGACATATTTTCTGCTAATATGGATAAAATTCTAATTTCTATGTTGTTGCTCTGTGATTTAGTAACCATAAGAGTGCAAGAGTAAGCAGCAGAATGATTACTCTGCTTTGAACACTAAGGAGTGTAACTTGTATTCTTAATGCAGTCACAAGACATATGCTCTGTGGGAGGCTGCTGGCAGTATCACTACATGGTGACTGGGACTTCAGTGGTGACACTAGCCTAGTTTTTTCAAAAAAAGATTTTGGAATCTTCTCAAATACTTGGATAGCAATCAGTTTACACCTGGGCTAATGAATTAAAAAAAAAAAATAACAGCAACAACAAGAATTCTTTACCATAAAGAATGAAAGAACAACTTTGCTTTAAAAACATTTAAAAGTAGTAGTTACCAGTAGTAGTGACAGTGACTTGATTTGAAATGAACCCTAACACTGGTACTATAGAATGTGAATATAACTCACAAGAAGTCTTTCAGAGGTCTTTCATGTACACACTCTCAAATTTTAAAGCAAGTAACTCAACTCTATCACTATCCTACTTTTTAACTTTTAACAATTTTTGTAGCACTTAAGTTTTCCACATTTATGAACTTAGTCTAATATATGCAGAACATATGACCATCTTAGATATAATAAGTTGGATATGTGATTATTTCAAAACACATTTTGTAATCTAATTAAAAATACATCTGTATTATATATAAGCAAATAGTAGTTACTTCAATTTGATAAAGATATTAATTCTTCAATTGGACATGCTAAAAGAAAACAAATAGCTCTTAAATCTTCAGTAAATTCTTCAAATTTTTTTTATACATGAATATTTTGAAAATGAATTGCACAAAGCATGAAAACTTAATTTAAAATACAACTACTTCTTAGGCCTTATACTTGGATTGGTCTGTTGGCACTGATAAAGGAAATAAATGCTAATATGGCCACAACATGTTCTTACCTGTGCACCTTCTCAAGGAATTTTTAAAAAAGAAGTCTCGACATTTACTGACCACAAATATACCTTCCTCCAGCTACTGTGTACTATTTATTAATGAAATCATGGCTTCAAATCTTTTCCCAGATTTAACTTTAGCCAAGTGTAAGAATCCTGGAGAAGGCACACCTACACTTTACTTTACTGTACATATCTAATGATCAACAAATATCTAGTAAGCATCACTTATGAACAAAGTTCTGGGAGGAATTAAAAAAAATGAGCAATAGGAGTTAATTATTAGGTGGCAGAAGGCATTAAGTGATCTTTAAGTTTCTTTCAGTTCTAAGACTAAGTTATAATGTTTTAGTAAGCCTTATATATGACTGAATATGTTATGAATATGTAATGAAAATAATGGCCATGGCAGCAAAATGCAATTAAAAAATGTTTTTTTATGTTTCTTCAAAGAAAATACCAAAATGTTTTGACAAATACCAAGCTATGAAAAAAAGCACTGGTTGACCATCGATTTCAACTGTGAAATGCGAGCATGTGAAATTCAAGCTTTCAGAGAACAGCCACATTAAGAACTTGTTAGACTATGAATTTGGTTATACTAAGGGGTCAAATAATGACCCTAAGTACACAGGTTTCTCTCTCTCTCCCTTATTAAAACAGAAAATTTAAAAGATGCTCTCCAATAATAGAATTATAATTAGATTTAAGTATTTTTTAATTATTCATCTACACAAATGATCTTAGATCAAGCACAGGCAAATTATAAGTTGCAATAATATCTACATGTAGTGTGAAGGTTTTTAAAAAATAATACAAAGTTCATTTACAGTGCACAAGTGAAAACAAGGTAAGTTTCAAGTACTTAAACAACATATAGCCATGATTACTCAAAATGTAAGCATATTTTTAAGCACATTTCTCTGTACTATTAAAGTACCTGAAACTATAACATATACCAGCTTAGAGAATTGAGATTGAAAACCATTACTTTGATCCCTTTTATTAGAAAGCAAAAACACCATATTTATTTTCTCAGATAAATACATCTAAAACAAATAAATACAAAATTATTAACTAATTAAGGAATGTGCCTATTAAACCTATACTCTGAATCTTATCATATGTCAAATTCTCAAACTATAAGGTTAGGAAACACCACTTTCTGCAATGTTCTCTACTACTTTTTACACTGTTCATTTGCATTTGGATGCCAAATAATTTGTGGGAAGGAGTATATCAGACTAAAGCCTGGAAAACGGGGACAATGCAAAGAGGAGAGAATATAATTAAGGTATTAGAAAGACTAACTGCTCCACCTATAACTATAGCTCAGTTGGTTCAACTGTGAAGCAGCAAGAACCGCTTGTTTCCTAATGTGCATTGCCTACATACAATGATTTTTAAAATTGATACCCTGACAAAATTAATTTTACATATAATCTATTTACAACTGTCAATCTTCTATATGGAGCTTTGTTCACTCCATTCTTTGCAAATTCTAACATGAAAAACAAAGTGATTTCTTGTCTAGTTAGAATTTAACTTCTGTACGAGGGTACCTTAAAACGTTTGTGGAAAAATAGTTTTGAAAGATATTATGGATCTTTCCATGACTTTTTGAAATAACCTTGTATATGGGATATCTGAATGTTATTTTTTTGTTTCAATTTGAATCATTTCTAATTTTTGAACTACACACACAACACACAGGGTTTACTGTAGAGACAATTTTATTTTCTCATTCAGTAACATCTGCATGTAATAAATACCTAGCTTTCAAGAAAAAAAAAAGCATGCTTAGTATGAGATCAGCTAAAACGAAAAAAAAAAAAAAAAAAAATCCATGAAAGAAGTCATATGACTGACAGGGAAGGGGAGAATATTAAGATACGGGATTTTTAATAATATTAATTTTTTCATCTATTTATATATTTAAGCTTATAATACTAATTTCCTAAAGAAAAAAAAATAATAAAGATCTTCCTCTCGACTTTTAAAAATTTATACAAAGAGATGTGATAAAACCACTGACTAACATCAGCCTTTTGCTTGGGAGAAATCTGTGCAAATACTGCTAAGGGTGTTTTTTCCTATCCATAGTTCACAGAAATAAAAACAGTTCCTATTTCTTTTTTTTCTTTAGATGTAATGTGTAGTTGCAATGGTTATGTTTTATAAATGAAAAAATATTCATTAATATTGCATGATGTCTGCTTCAGTGAGGGGGTTTACCTACCCACCAGCACTGGTTAGCGGGGTTTAACCAGTGAGGTCATTTCCTAATTTTCGTACAGAACATCATGGAGCTCTACTCTCTTTCTGTTCACTACTCTCCCTAGACCTCAAAGAAACACAAAAGTTCCCTTGATTACTCATCTACCAAATAACAATGTATACTGCTAATACTTGCTTAAAACTGAATCTATTTTTCTTACCAAACAGTATAAAACAAATATTTACTGAATTCCCAGTTTCTGAAATATTTTGTGATATCCTCCAACCTCGTATATTAAGTATCAGATCTTGAGGAAACACAACGAAGAATGTACTAATGTTTAAAAAAAAAAAAAAGTAAGGGATGGCAAAGGAATTGTTACCAAAAAAACAATTCCAAGAAAACTATAAAGTTAAGTAAACTGCAAAGTAAAAACTGTCACACAATGGGCATTTTATTAGCATAATAAAGGCTTGTGAAAAGGTAGCATTTTTAAAATAAAAAGTGACATATTTCTTCGCTTTAAAGTCCTCTAGCCAATACAAAAATATTTATATAAAACACATGAAAATGTTGTGAGGGTATTATTGTAATTTAACTGCAATGAGTTAAACTTAAAATTAAAAAAAATATATATTCAGCTAAGAGGGGGATAGTCAACATTATTCTAATTGTTGAGATAATTTCTATTTAAAATAGTCTTATGAAAGAAAGTCTTTTCCTGATGCCTGGTTGAAATATGTGACAGTATTCTAAATGAAATTAGTCAATCAATTATCCTTAGTCTTCCCATCCTGTGTGATAATCCAACAGGAAAAAAAAAAAAAACCTACCATTAACAGAAAGCCTAACTTAAGTGTACAACTTTCAAAACAAATTAATTTCAAATGGATACAGAGTATAAAAACACAAACTGAATCAAATAGGTAAACTGCTACTGACCTAGCTTTCAAGGCAAATTTCTAAGCTGTGCAATAAAGGGTTGAAATTTCTTTCACTGAATGTACACTAACTTGTTATAATCCAAATTAACCTAACTTGAGGCATTCGTCTGTTAACCAGTTTTCTTTCATGTGGTAAATAGAAAGTAAATTATCATGATCAAATAGTTCCAGGTTATAGAACATTACAGATACAGACTATGACCAAGTGGGCTACCTTAATTTTATGTACGTCGATAACTTTACAAAAATCACTCTAAGCTTTATTTCAAAACACATGGCATTATATTTCTGGAAAAGAAACTGACATTGAGTAACATCAGTTAATAAATTAAACTAGTGTCACCACAAATGAGACAACAAGTAGAGAGCAAGTTTCTTATCTTCAAGGACTGAATCTAATGGCCATATCAATGATATTATCCCTCTTCGTCACTTCAATACAATAAAATAGGATGTTAATGCCATTTCCACTGTTCTTCCATTCAAAAGGCAGCTGATGTTTAAAGCGTTTGCAACACGCAAAAATTATTGTTATCCCATGACTTTATTGTATGTTTAGAAAGGTGTAATAGCAGAAGAAAAAGAGGCAGGACAAAAAACTTTGAAGTTTTCTTCTTCAGATGTATGCAGAAGTGATTACGTTACAAGTAGGATTCTGTAAAAATAAACCCATTTGATAAATTTAGGTCTGGAGAGACAAATGCAAAATTTCCAAATAAACTTTATTACTGCACGATCATAAAAATATTGAAGCTTAACGCTTAAGTTTGCTAGTCATTACAATTATTTAGAATATCACCTACCATAATGTTAGCATGATTTTATCAAACATGATATATGAATAAAAAAATATACTGGATTTCATTTCTTACAGGACAAGAGTTATAAACATTAAAAGTGACTGGCAGAGAAGAATCTGTATATGGCTATGTTATTCTACATTGTTATACACGTCTTCATCAAATATTAGAACTATAATTAATTAAAACTATTTTTTTTAAAAGCAAAACCATCAGGCTGAGAAACTCTGCACAGATTAAAACTATAATTGAGAAACTATTCTTTAAGATGCTTGGTAACTTTTATAAAGTAGTCAGAATGAAGCAAGGCTAACATTTTGCCAGATTTATTTTCTTAATGGATCTGCAGGATACAAAATAGATCATCTGTCCAAGTCACAGATATTTTGTAACAGTTCACAGAGTCACAAATCACTAGGGCTGGGAAAGGCCTTAGAGTCTATAGACAGGTAGGAAACAAGGAAAATTGGGATGGTTTCCTAATGTGCAAGACCTTGCCATGCACAAATATCATCACAACCTAGCTCTTAGGACTACCCTGGCTTGCTCTTTAGACACACTTTGCAACAGCAACTCTAGATGTCACTGACAAAGTTAAGAGAGAGACACTATTATACAGCTTTAGGCTTCCTCATTTCATTAAAAAACCAGAAATATACCTTATTTTTTAATACGATTTCTGTGGCTTCCATGAATTTTTTTCCCAAAAGCCACATCTGTAAACAAATATGTCATGTAAACTGTGGTACTAAAGAGGAGAACATTCAAAAATGTTTATTTCAAATAAACATACTAAAAATGTTTATTTCTAATAGTAACTATTCATAGTTAGCTATCATGACTAGGATAACATTGTGACACATTATGGATTAAAAAATTTTTTTTCACACACTAAAGACATAGAAGACATTTACAAATATAGAAACACGTTAAAAACATCAAAATTATTTTGGTTTGTGTTAAATATGATTATGTGTTTTTGTATATACAGAAACAAATAAAACAAAGTAACAAATATGTAGAAACAAACACAACAGTATAACAAAGGATTACTCTAAGGTTTTCAGCTTTCTGCATTCTCATTCACTGCTGATGTACTTACTGTTGTGAATGACGATGTAGGACCTAAGTTGTGCTTCCTTTTCTAGCTTGCTTCTCAAATATATTTCCCCTACAGTAGAGGGGAATAGGTAGTTTGGTTTAAGGGCCTTTTGTGAACTAAACTGAGTACAGCTAGGGAAGGAAACTTTCACATTTCTACTCCTTACATTTCTGACCATGCGGTTCTTCAGGCTGCCTTTAGGGTAAGGCTCACTGATAAAGTGATGAACTATTTTAAATTGGTAATGGCTTAATTATAGCATTTTTCTTTTCTCAACTTCTTCACTAAAAGGAAATGACTTACTGATTATAATTCTTGAGCAATAACTAAAAATTAACTATGCTACTAAGGGAAGTCCTTAAATATATATTTTATTAGGAACATGCTTATAATGCCAGACTGTAGAATCAGATGAGAGGGACAACACATTAAGCAAAGAACTAAATTTTAAGGCTATATCAATTATTTCAAACAAGAGAAAGGCTTTAAATGGTTTTAAACTGAAGAGAATAAGATTAAGAATAATAATTAAAATTTTTAATCAAGCCAAATAAATAAAAAGATTTGCTGGTTGAATATTTAACATATACATAACTATCCATAGACTATGAACAACGAGGAATAAAATAATGACAACTACAGTTCAATTTTTACATCCAGAAGATAAGGCTCATCTGCATATTATAAAATATCTTAGCTTTTTGTTCACTGTAGTTCTGTTTAAAGTAAGTACCAGAGGATATTTTTAGTTCAGCCAGAAGTAATCAAGTTATTCAAAGGAACATTATACATATGAAATTCAGAAGCTAGTTTCAAGGATACATGCCATAAAAAATTATTATGTCATGAGGAGAAAGCAAGATATAGTTAAGAAGAATAATAAACTATTAAGATAAGTTTAAAATATAAATTTTGCATTTTGTCAGTACCAATGCAGTAAGAGAATTTTTACTCACTTAATTTATTTCTCCTGATGAAGAGCTTCAATGAAAGCATCAAGTTTTTCTTGAATTTCTCTAACTTTCTCTGGAGATAAAAATATAAATCAGAAAAATAATTATTTACTAAATGGTTTGGTATACTTCTTTAAGTATTGGGGAAAACGGAAAAAACTAGAGTCTTACCATACCACCTTATACCCAAATAAATTTCAGATAGATTATAGTAGTAGCTCTATGCCATTTTTTGGAAGGGAGAAGAGGAGAGTTGTGACAGACCCTTTTGAGAATCTAATAAAATTTATGGACGTTTACATAAAAAAAGCGTGTATAGATAAATGTACAATTATGCATAGAATTTTAAGGAATTCCCAGGTTTTCTGAAGCCCAAGGACTCAGTCAGCAATGCCTGGAACAGAAGTAAATATAAAACAACGAAACTACTTTAAAAAATTAAAAGAAAATACAGGTGGGTATTTAACTGGCCTTATTTGGGAAATGACTTTTTATGTATACAATAACAGGAGGAACCACAAAGAAAAAGATCAACCAATATGGCCACATTAAATTGTACAATCTATATCTCAAAATGCCATAAAATTAAAAGATAAAGGAAACCGTGTGAAATATTTGCAACAACATAAGGGCAATAATATTTAAAAAATACATATAAAAAAGCACTTTTCCAGCTATGAATGAAGAAAGAAAAGTTTAAAAACACCAAAGCTACTAAAGGCAGATTTACATTACTTATGTGATTCTAGGTTTCCATGTTTTTAGACCTCCAAATAAAATCTATAATTTCTCTCTGAAATGTAAACTTCTTCCACAAATATGAACTATTTACAGTACATGCCAATCTTCTATTAAAAGTGGAAAAATCATGACTTATACTCCTTCATTGCTAACTTAATCATACCTCCTATTTAAAAGATAAATTATAGTAAGCATGATAATGAATGCATTTGTTCTTTTAACACAATTTAATATATCAGTGGGAATTATCAATTAAGTGAGTTGACTGGTTCAAAGCTAGTGAACTAGAGGCAAAACTGGCAAGCATTCTATTTTCTATTTATAGGAAAATCATATAAGATACATTTAATATTCAACAGTTGTATCTTTTACATTTAAAAGTAAATAACCTGCAATTGAAGATATAAGTATCCTTTTTTAACAACAAAGCAACTTTAGTGGAAAAACTGTCCTTTTATGAATTCTTATTAGCTTTTCAGGATCTCAACAAACCCTATAAAAGCCTTTATATACATATAAAGAACATAATGTTTTCATATTATTTTTTCAGTAATTTAACACTTCTAATTCTTGGTATTAGATTGAGACTAATGAAAAATCTGTGGAGGAAAAAACTCTACTGTTTTAATCAAACTATTTACTGAAAAAATATGATAATATTTATCACAAAGACAGCATTAAGACCTTACATATAAAATCAAACTATAGAAACTAGAAAAAAATAACCTCAACCCATTTCTTAGGTAAGTCTGTATTTTTTGGTAGGCTGACTTCCATTTCTTAAACAGCAGTCAAACCAGTAAACATACCTGCTTTACCAAAATAAGGCCACATTCTTAGTTTTAAAATTAATTCATCTAGTTGCTTAGAAACAGCTTAGACTATTTCTTTCAATAACTATTTAGAGAGTTTCACATAAGTTCATCAGCTGAAGAAATTTTTAAAAAGGGGGGAGGGTAGGAGAAAACAGTTTCCTAATCTGTCTTAAAGAATTTTGGAAATGAATGGGTCTTTTAACTTAAATAGCATAACACATGGAAATCTCAAGAAGGAGTTTAGAGCCTCAGCAGCTCCTCTAAAAATTTCAATGAGAAATATTTCTACTTGGGAAAGCTATACTGTATGAACAGAGGAAATCCAATTCCATTTGATACACAATTTGAGTACAAAAGGGCAGCTGCAGAGCCAGCTCTATCCACCCTTTTGTCCTATCAATGACCTCTATCCTCAACTGGACAGACTATCTGCAGGAGCATGGTAGTCATGTTCACTCACAAGAGACTGTTCAGAGCAAGATCTATTTGTATTGAAAGATATCAAGAGGCACTCTGATGCAGGTGTCGAACTCTGTAAGGCCTAAATGAAAGTCAAATTTTTCTAAAACTAAGGGGTAAGCAATTTTTTTCTAAATGAAAGTAAAAGGAATATTTATTTTAATATGAAAACCACAGAATGGAAAATTGCCAAATTTCTCTTTAAAAGCTATGTTTTTACAAAATATTTCATAATTAGAATATCGGAACATAGTACCACTACACCTTAAAACCTCAGTAATGATAAAGGGCACTAAAGTAAGTTACTATGAAGTAATGGGGACGGGGGTGTGGAGGGAGAATGGAGGTAAATGTTAAAAGAGAAAAGAGCAACTGTGATAAATGCATCCTTTTAACACTAACTTAGAAACATTCATTGTTTTGTTTGTTCTTGCACACTTATACAACACACTTGATGGAGTGATATTGGGGACACTGATGATATCCTTCGTTTGAGAAGCATTCCTTGCCTATTCTCTAAGTCTATGAAGTATCTACTATGTTTTGGGTGTTTTCAAATCTGACATTTCATGTGATCATCATATGACCCTGCAGGTATCATTGCTAAGAAGGAGGACATTAAAGCTTGGAGGGTTAGCACTGTCCACATTCCTGATTCAGAAACACATACTACATCTGCTACCATATGCTAACTCTAAATGATGACAAAGTCGGTTTGTTTCAAGTATTACCTTTTATGTGAAATAAGACATATTTTGGTAAAACAGGGAACAGAACAGTTCCTGTAATGCCCCAGTATTGCAGTACTTTCAAATTCCAAAATCTTACTGTTTAACTATTTCACCATTTGAAACTGCTTTTTCACAGATATGTATGTATAGATCAGCATGGATAATTATAAAGCAAACTCCCTTTTCTATTAAATATTTGAATTAAATATTCATAACTAGAGAATTCTTATAAAATGTGTGATTTACTTGATAAATTAAACCAACTCAGGAAGAGATTAACAAACTGTTATTTCTGTTACACAGAAATAGTAAATTCTACATATAGTGAATACTGAGTCTATTTTCCATTTATCCAATGTTTACTTAAAAGATGAGCTACTTCAAACATTAATTCATTGTGCTTCTTGATTGAGTCATGAATATTCCCATAATCCCCAACTCATAATCATCAGTCTCAGTGAATGAAGTTCCTTCTCTTTTTTTTCTTTTCTTCAGATGACTTGACACCCATTCAAGTTTTGGGTCTCTTTATCTCCACATGAAATAATAATGCTACTTTCATTTTCTTTTTGAGGCTTCTGATACTTGTTCTAAAAGTCTCAAATATAGACTAATCTGTAATTAGGTTTTGAATACACTGTGAATACCAAAAGGCCAAACCTAGGAAAAGGTTCACTTCAGTAGTAAACAACAGTTCAGAACAGGAATAAAGAACCACACACAAAACACTACCACATGCACTGAAATAAATCTTTTACAACTTGTGATGTTTTTAAAGAAAGCATGAAGAAACAAGAGGTTCACTTACTAATGCAGTGTACTTTAAGTAAACCACATATCCAAAGATCCAAATGTACCTTAACAGAACTGTTTTATAACATGCTGCATAAGCACTTTGTACCAAGCTTCAGGACACCTTGTAGGTGAGATTCTTTTGTAAAAAGCTATTCACTAAAGGACTGAAAATGAAAGGAACACATCTTATTATGTAAAGTATGTTTTATTAGACAATTACACTATGTAAGTGCCCTTCATTTAAAGGAATCTAGGGTATGGGGAAACAAGGAAAGAAAAAAAGGTGAACAAGAGACCACAGTCAAGATTCTCAAAATGTCAGTCAAAATCTTAAATTTAACCCAAGAAAACAAAATTGTGCATCTTTTACAGGTGATGAAAGGGTGCACCAAAGAGATATAGTCAGAAGTATATAGCTAAATCTAGCACTTAACTTCTGAATTTTGGCCCTATAGTTTTTTTCCTAGAATTAGGCATGATTATTTTTAAACAGACTTACTGATAAAGACAAACAGAATACTTCTGCTTGTTACAGAAGGAGGCATCAATTCATATGTCCTGGAGAGCTGTTTAAGACTGGTACAGTACTTTCAAAGCTAGGATTCCTAGAATTCTGGGTTGTGTGAAGGCTGGGTTATTTCCATTATTTCAAAAATTCAAATGGAAGTCTTTGGACTAGAATTACATCCTTTATCCTACCAACTGTTTATTTAGGCTGATTTGGGGCTGTAACTGGTAGCTATATGTTTCTAGTTTAAAAAAAAGTGTATTATTATAGACAAAGTGTTTTAAAACACGGACTTCACAAGAATATACAATAATGAAAGAAATGTTCGATAAAAAAAATGAGGACTGCATGGTCTAACATCTCTAATAATCAATGAGGCGGTTATTTTACATGATTTTTATAAAGGAGAAACACAATGTAATGTATACTTTATAAGGTATATGATAATGTGGTATCTTGCTTATAACTATGGGCAAGTCATAGTCCTAGTTTACCTATCTATAAAATGAGGGAATTTGTCTAGAAGAATTAAAAGCCCACATTACTTTAAAACTTAGGAGTTAAATATACCATTCTAATTGATTACTTGCTTCTAATTGCATCATCTTAAACTTTATCCACTTTTTGTTTACTTCTTAGTATCTTTTTATTTATTTCATGTTAATCTTCTGGTTAAAAATGTAATCACTAATTATAAAATTGTTCTTATGGGGATACGTAATTCATTTTGGAAAGATCATTTCTATAATACTTGTTTTCTAAGAATCAATGTGGGGAACTACAGGGACTACTTATAGGAATTATCTACTTTTTAAAAAGTCTATCATTTAAAATCACTCAGCCTAGCACAATATTTGCTATGTAATAGATACCCACGGATATTTATTCATTGTTCATTCATTCACTGTTGAGTGATCTAACTTAACCAATACTTAATTCAAACCTTAAAGATGATTATAAAAAAATTTGCTATTTTATGACCCCAAAACAATATGATTTAGAAAGAAAGCTGTCTTTAAAAAGTTTCTGAGGTAAATTACAACTTATGTCTGCTAAATATATAAATAGTTCAATAGCGACTTGTGAGAAATTTAGTTTTGTTTTTTTAAAATAATTCTTTTAACATAAGCATTTCTATCAGGATCCTATTGGCTAATGCAATCAAAACCTCTTCAGACACCTTTTATATATTTTGAAGCCTATTCCCCAAAGGACTTCAGTGTGGATGAACATGGAATAGCCTTATACTGAGGATTTTACACTTGTCAGACCCTTCAACTTTCATAGGTGAATGGCAACCCTAATTACAGCTCAACTAATTATTAATGATTATGGATCTGCTTTAACTAACAACAAAGAGTAGTGCCAGTCCACGTACTTGTCAATGTCAATGAGTGTGAAACCTTGAACTTTTAGTTTCCTGATACTAAAAGGCTCAGCTGCAAAAATAAAAAATATTTATGGAAGATTGTATGAGGGCTATATAATTCATCTATTTCTCCCAATACTATATATTTCATTTTTAGATAAGCCAAACCAAATAGCTATGTATTTGAACTGCATCATTTTGATTTCCCCTAGAATTGCTTATGTTATCAGCCTATATTTATGAACATTAATAAAGAGCCCTATTAAATCATTCATGATTATACGTAGTCATCTGATTCATTATATCATCTAACTCTGTCTGCTTTGAGAAGACTGATATGAGAAATTTCTCTCAGGTGTGAATGGTGGAAATGCCTATGCTTTTCCTAAGCAACTGTTGTGCTGTCTGATGGCCACCATGAATCATATAATCAACTTTGCTTTCCATTTTGCATTGGCCACTAGGAAGCTCAAGGCTAAATTTGCAGTTTACCTCTAGCAAAGTTTATAGAACCCTTCAGCATGTATTTTGAGGGGTACTGATTTTATCCCAAGGTTCACTTTATTTCACTTGCCTGGATTTTCCCTTTCCTTCTACCCAGCTCTTTCACTTAAGTATTTTTATCTTTTGCATAGAATACATTTTTGTAAGCTGTTTCAAACCCTATTTGGCATAGGCCATGGCATTAATAAACTAACAAGCTAGTTTGCAGAAGATATACTTGGTGTGTAGAAGATATGATGTATTGTGTGAATCAGTTGGCTGATTCACAATATACCATAAAATTCTAAAAGTGATCTTCTTATGCTTGTAATGCTTTTTAAATCAGAAATTCAAGAACATTCTGCAGGGCAGGGGGGCAATATCTGTCACATGTAACCTTCAAAAATTTTTCTGCATAAGAGGGAAAACCCAGCAACTTAAATATGTATTCCTATTTATTTTCAGCAACAGAAGTAAAAATGATAAATTTTTATGGAATTCATGATCATCTTTATAATTGCAAAAGTTAGACAGATTCTATCACATGATTACAATCATCTACTGTGAATTTATTCTGCATCCAATACGTAAAATGTTCCATATTAATTATATCAGTCAACTCAAATCATGGCAAAAAAAACTGTAAAATTTATTTTATATGCTAACTCATCAATAATATATTGCTTTATTTTCTCAAAAAAAAAAAAGGTTAAAATACACCATTTCAAAATTAATACATCTGTTTTGCCCCCAATGAAAAACCTAAATATAAATAGAGTTTTAAAAATGTGATTTATGCAATTAATTGAGAAGACTAAAAATGATCAATAAAATGTCTCAATCAATTAAAAATGCTTTACAAAAAATTCATTAGTTTTTTCTTTTCTATTTTACTCTTATTCTTAAAAGTATATCTTACTCTGAATTTTGTTAGGAAAGAAGAAATATTTTAAGAAAAGGAAACCACCCAGGCAGCCCTTAAAGAGATAGGACATCATTTATCACCTGCAAAGACAGATTTATAAGAAAAGGGCCCCTTCTGTTCCTTTAAGATTGAAAAACAGATGGGAAGTGAATGGACAGTCAATGGGACAAGAAAACACAGGGGAGGTGCTGCTGTATGTATGTTCCCAGCATAAGAAAGAGGTCAAGATTGTAACTGCATGACTGGGTCCTGGAAAGGGTCTTTCTTCAAGCTGTTACAAAGACAAACGCTGTTCCTCATCCTGCTGTCAAACTGTTATAAATATTGGTTTGTCAAAAGACCCTCAGTGCTGAAGCTTTAAATAGGAGGCGTAACAGAAGAATGAATCATGAGAATGATTCTTAAACAGTCAGCTCATTAATGTACTTTTAAAAGTAAAAGAAAATAACATAAGATTGGAGAATGTAATTCTTATTTATGAAATGAACTAAAAATTTATGAAAAATATGGAATTAAAAATTGCAGATTTCAATAAAGTTATGAAATGACTTTCAATCACTTTCAATTGAAAATTTTCCTTTTCAAATGAGATGAAAAGTAAAAATAAAATACAAGTCATACCTCTTAAATAAGATGTTGCATTAGAACAAAGTATTATTAAACTTATCAAAAGGAGAACAGGTATTCTGTTAGGCTGATCTCGCAAGTTCTGTTATGTATCACATTAACTATGTAAGAAAGCATCATTAATAATATTGGTTCCATAAGTCAGAATCAGGCTCAGAAAAATGAAAGTAACTTCAGAATTAATTTCGCATATTCATTACATTTAAAAAATCACCTTTAGGTTTTAAATCACAATTTCTTTTTTTCTGTAGAAAAGTAAAATCACAAAATTCAAACAGCAACGAGAAAATACATAGATTTATAAACCTAAATTAACTTTTTTGAGGAATGAAACCATTTTGTACCTCTTTAGGAGACAAACTCATTTAGATTCTTGATGATTACTTTCACTTGGGGAGTAGGCTCTAAAACTAACACATACTTAAAATAATACCAAAAAGAAAGCCAAATTATATTAACTCGGTTATCTATGGTCACCCACAAACACAAATCCAGAGACTAAAGATGAACAAAATACCAAAACAATTCTACAAAGAATTATCTCTATCTCTAACAAATATTGTTAGCCCTAACTTTGCCATAAATATTTATGTAACTGGCTAAATAATTTACCTCAATGAACATCAATTTCCACATCTAAACAATGGGGATAATATCTTACATGCCTCATATGACTTTACAAGACATAAACGGAAAAACATATCAAGTTTTGTAAACTGTAAAGCACTATACAGATGTGAGGGACAGTTATGAGAGTTTCAAGCAGGATATGGATTCTAAAGTACCAAATGGTGAGTTACATGGGAATATTTTCTGTTACTGAATGCTTGCCTGAATTATTGTTTTCTCTTAACTTTTAGTAATCTTGGAAAAACAATTTCAGTACAAGTGAGAATAAAAGATTATGACGTTAAGAAGTGAGAGATGGTTAAAAGTAGAGGCAGCAGGCAAACATTCAAAGACTTTTCCTGTGTAAAAGAGAATCAAGATCAAAAGTAGCTAGACTGCATGGAATGATCAATCCACTAGTTTTAAGATGAGAATGACTTGAGCATTTTTGAAGAAAGGAAGGAAAGACATAAAGAAGACACAAGCACACATAGGAAGGCCAGGGTCCTGAATATAGGCGGGGGATTAACTCTCAAAGGAGAGTGATTTTCAGTACACGTTATGCTACAAAATGGTCTCTGGAATACTTGAACTATACAGAGTAACTGGTACCATAGATTTAATTTTTACTAATGATGCTTATTCCTCTTAATGAACACGGTTGAAATAAGTTTATATGAAGAAAAGGATGAGAAATTTAGCCCACTCTGGTAGATAAAAATTAGAAATGAAGATGTGGGAGTATAAGAGGGAGCCAACCTAAGAGCTCTTCACGAAAAATGTGTTCCAGAAATTATGCCCCTAGGACTATACTCCAAATTTTGTTAAACTACAACGTCACACTGATTTCTCTGTGTGGTGACAACTATTTTTAAAATTTTGCCATTTATATTTTCTAATTTTCCACAATGCATATGTACTAGTTCTGTGATAATAAAAAAAATGTTAAAACAAACAGACAGACAAAAACCCCCTAAAATTCTGGTAGTCTACTTGGTAAAGATCTGTCTAAAGACAGGTCTGTACATGTCACTTAAGAGTATGAAGTGATTCCATTAAAAGGAGACTACAGATGAAAAGACTTTAACTCTTGGCCTAAAAAGGAGATTTAACTGAATTTAGTAAAACTAGCAAACTTGTTTCTACAAGTCAAAATACTAAAAGTAGGGAGTAGATAAAAGAGCTCTTCTAAGAGAAATAAATATTCTGTACGTAGGAGGTAACAATAAAAGATAGAAAATCTATTATCTAAAATTGGTTGCACAAGCTTGAAAATGTCACTAGTTCAAGAAATATTTCAATTCATTGTCAGATGACAAATCCACCAAAGGTAGTTACAGGAAATGAGAAGAATTTAATGTGAATCCCAACCACTAAGGATGATGGTATGATGAGCAATTACTATGTGGTTCCATGACATGTCTCTTGGAATCACAACCACAAGGAGGTTATTTGGGAAAATATCTGTCACTTTTAAGGTCAAGCATATCACGTATTAGCTTTGTAAATTCCACGAATAACCTAACGAAGATTATAAAATTTCTACGTAATTTTAAATTGTGCTCATTGGGGAGAAAAAAGTTTAGAAATGTATAAAATAGTAAAAAATCAAAATTCCCTTTGCCCTTAACACACCTCTCCAACTACCCTGAGAACTGCACTTCAAAGAGGTTACTGGTTTAGCATGTGTCAATCCACCAATCCTTCAAGATTTCTCTCCCCTTTAAAAAATTTACTCATATCTTGCTTAATTTTATTTTCTATATATGTTGTATAGGCCAATGGATTGTTTGGTGATTAGATTCAGTTTTCATTTACTAGATTCTAGTTTTTCCACCTTAGAAATGGAGAATATACAAAAACATAACAATTAAAAAACAAAAACAAAACAAAGTTTAATCCCAACTTCAAAGATATTTCATTCTAATCTCTCTCAATGAAGAAAAGGTAAACAGTGTTAGAAAAGAAAAGAAAAAAAAAAAAAAAACCAGCATAACTTCTAGTTTTAAATATGTACACTAGTTTTTTGAATAGATAAGAATATTTTCACAATAGCACATAAATAAAACCTACTTTAAAACAATAAATGGCAAATTCAATCCATAAATCATTGAGCTTTCTTGTCATTATTCTTTCTTTTAAAACTTCAGTTATTTTTTTCACGTAAAACCTGAGTTTAAAGCAAAAAGAATATATTTGCTAGTAAAGTGTTGAATACCAGTAGTCTGTATAACATTACTGAGAAGTAAATATCCTTTTAATCTTGTACCAATTTATCAATATCCTTCAATGGTGATTTTAAAAGAAAGACTTAGGCCATGAAAAATGTGCTTCATTCTAAAAGCCCCATTTTGATTCTGGATTTTCTCATCAATAACTTGGAAAGCACAGTAGTTGGGCCTCGTCATGTGGAATTCAGTGTGTAAATAACTTCTTTAACACAGAAGACTCTCCCTGAGGATTACTTTATTCTTTGTGTCAACTGTCTTTCACTTTATTATTTTTTTTTGCTACAACACCAAGTAGAGCCTACTTCATCTATGCAGACTCGAAGTAAAAATAATTTTTCACTCTTTTCCTATAGTTGCCTATAGTGGGAAGCCTGTATTCTGTTCAATTAAACAACACTAGACGTACCTGGAGTAAGGTTTTTAATCACTGAAGGAAGGTAAATAAGCAGACAGGAAGAAAAATACTGGTTTAGATTCAAGTAATAATGATCCGGAAGAAGGCACAGTGAGAGACATAAGAAATAAATAAGAGACTGCTTAGAGATGTGCTGAGAGAGAGGAGAGATGAAACAGGATTGGGATCTTATACTTGGTGGGCCAAAGAAACACAGCAACACTACTGAAATATAAGTAATGCTACAGGCATTATGGTCCTTACAGTTCATGCTTTCTTTGCAGGATACTTAATCTGTTCTTTGTGATTATGACTTTTTTGCCCTTCTAAAAATTCCCTCAGTACACAAAATAAGATATGTGTTGATTTTATCCAAATTAATAAAATGACAAATTGTCTTTCTGTGAACAGAAAGAACTCTCTGGAATACCAGTTCAGGGGCATGTGGGTAGGTGGTGATGGCAGATGGCAAGAATCACCTATGGAGCCTTGTCAAAAGAGATGCTAGAGCCCCATCTTTGGAAAAACTGTTTTAAATGTATAACTTTCCTTTGTACTATTTTAAGTTCTAAATTCTGAGTATAATAATCTTTCTAGAATGATTTTCAGTCTCACATCACTTCAGGGCCACTATTCTCATCCATAATGACCTTCAAGGATATGGCTGGTATAAGAGAAGTTTAGGAATGTGAAGTAACCAATGGAAATTAAATTCAAAGATATCTTGACACTTTCATTTTCTAAATGTAGAAGAATAAAATAATTCTGGCTGACTCAGGGTTCCATTTAGCTATGTTCAGACTATTTTTTACTAGAGTTTGAACATGGCATGAAGATATTCATATAACCATCCAATACATTAGAATTATGTTTTAGAGTAAGCAAAATAATCCTTTTAGATTTAAGCAGCTATGGTACATTTCTCTTCTAATCTTAGCTTTTAAAAAATGGCAGTATTAATTAGATCATTCTGTTGCTGCTCCTTTTTAATGAACATAATTTCAAAAATGCACTAATCCATTTGTTTTCTCTCATTAAATAATATTATGAAGAACAGTTTTCATTATAAAAAATGCTTTGTTACTGAATAGCTGTTAACTCAGAGAAAAAAGAAACTTCCATCTGTAGTCTATATTTCTAAGTTTTAGAGTCAAAAAATCTCATGCAGACTAAGATATAAAGGTTGTATCTTTGCTCCTTTCTAATTATCAAGAGAAAGCATAGGATGGAGGATAAGAGATTGGGAAAGTGAAGAAACACAAAGACCAGCCCCAATAGCATTGTATACTCCCAAGAGAAACAACTTTAAGTTTCAAGAAACAATCGCTTGCTGTCTGGGAGATGCTCAGGCATCAAACAATAAAGAACAGTCAACAGAGGCAAGAGGCTGAGCATGCTGCTGTGATTCCTACTCTTTAATCCCTTGGAGCTCTAGTAAAAAGGCCAGCTGTTGCCACCTCGTGTAGGGAGTCAGCAGAGCAAATTAACTGTGGGCGAAAAGAAGCTGAGGATATTGGAAAATTCTAATTTACCGGCCTCTTTAAACTATACTGTTTTTAACATTAAGGATATCAAACTATACCATTAATAAAAGACTGTACAATGATAGCCCAACTAAAGGAATTTTCCACTGTTTTCACATTTTGTTGGTAAACGAGATACAGCCTTGAAGTATTCAGATTTCACTAAATGTATCTTCTGCTCACATCAAGTAGAGAAATATGAATGCAAAAAACTTATTAGAAAACATATAAATAATCCCAATCTAGTTCAACAAAAAGCCTCAGCTTAGAATAATAGCCATTATACACAATTAAAGATTCTGTATTTGTTATAGCTGGATTTTAGGACTCTAAGTATAAACACAACCACACGGAAAAATTGAATTTTGGGCAACTTTTATATGCTTAACAATAGTGGAATTTGACAGAGTATACTTGGAGACATGTTTACAAGTCATATAAAGAAAATTAGCTTCCTTTAATCTGGTTAGTGGCTTTATATACACTTTAGTGTTCCTTTACCCAGATGTTCTCTCAAAGTTTTCATATAGTTTAAAGTTTAAATTGCATTTTTTATATTTTAGGAAGTTCATGGGATGTTAATGATTATCATCAGCAGGAGCAGTACTAATATGTATGTCTTTCTGACCCACCCTGTGAAGGACACTGTTAACTATGGAAGCTTCCCAAAATAAAGGAGAATTTTATGTAATTATATTTCTGAGGCTTGAGGATTTTTTTGTAACCAAATTAGTTTGGCACAGTAGCTAAGAGACACTTACTACGACATATGTGTTTCTAAGTCTCCATTTCTACATCTGTAAAATGAGAAAAATAACTGTACTTATCTTAAAAGGTTGTGGGGAGGATCGTATAACCTAGTATCTGGAATGGGAAAAGCATTCAATACTGATTCACCTTCATAAACACTTTCAAGTTTTGACACAAAAATGAAAAAGAATTTATTATAAAATGAGGAAAAGATTTCTTCGATCTTAGAAAAAGCAGTCTAAACGATTGGCAACGTCCCTTTAATTCCTGGGTATTGACAACTCTCTGATCATGTACACAGAGAGTAAAAAGTATAATTAGGGCTTTAGTGAACAAGATTAAAGAAACCTAAATTGTAAATTCTAAGCAATTTATATAAAGGTCCAAAACCTCACAATAACCTAGTTAACAGAATTTCATGCTCTACTGATGAAACTTAGCAACAAACACTACCAGCAATTGTTACAAATGCCTAGATACTGTTTCCAAAGTGGGATGGGGTGGGAAACAAAATCCAACGAGTCTGTGAAATGTTAACACTCTTATTTATTTTATATGATGACAATCATAAAAAAAAAAAAAGATCATAGGGCTGGCCCGTGGCTCACTTGGGAGAGTGTGGTGCTGACGACACCAAGGCCACAGGTTCGGATCCCTATATAGGGATGGCCAGTTAGCTCACTTGGGAGAGAGTGGTGCTGACAACACCAAGCCAAGGGTTAAGATCCCCTTACCAGTCATCTTTTGGAAAAAAAAAAAAGTAGATCATAATAGAAAGAACAATGTTTAATTGAGCCATAATATACCAATCTTTGCCTCTCCAAAGAAAGTACTTTAAATTACTATTTTAATAAACAGATTGGACACATTACTAAAAATGATGCTGGTAATACAGACAGATTTCATCTAAGTTGACATTGTATTTAAATATCTATTTTTAAAAATCCTTTGAATTAAACTTTCTACAAAATTGAAAGAATTTCATGAAGGTTGTAATGGGAATATTTAAACATTGGATAGACCTAAGTGTGGGTAGATAAGTGCAAATAAGGAATCAAGGTGGAAAGATGAGCTGCATATCTCATTTAACTGTCCATGAGCTAATTCAATTCAGTCTTGTGACATCTTCAGAGATCATGTTTTCAAAAGTCTCGTTTTCTCTAAAGTATTTTCACATGACCTTGATCTATTATGTTATAAAAACAAAATCAAACTTTTATTTTTTTTACCCTTTTATGTGAAAGCAATTTCAAACTTACAGAAGACCTGCAAGAACACTAAAAAGAACATATTTTTCCTGAAATATTTACTGTCATCATGTCCCATCATCCCCCCAAATTCTATTGTGTATTAGCTATAAGAATATTTCCCTAAATAATTCCAATTTAACAATAAAAATTTAACAATTAACATTGCTCTACTATTACCATAAAACCCTCAGATACCACTGAAGTTTCACTGACTGTCCCATTAACATCCTTCAGAGCAAAAAGATCCAGCCACCACCACAAACTGCATTTAGTTTTCATGTTCTTTACTCTCTTTCAACCTGGAACAGTTTTTCAGTCTTATGTTGTTCATGATCTTGATACATTTGAAGATTACAGGCTAGTTATTCTGTAGACTGTGCCTTAATTTGGGGTTGTGTGATGTGTTGTTATGGTAGGATTTAAGTTATACATCTTTGGTAAGAATATCCTAGAAGTAATGCTGGGTTCTTTTCATTACATTCTTTAAGGGAGACATGGTTTTGATTTGACCATTACTGATAATATTAACCACGGTCACTTGATTAAGGTGGTGATTGCCAGGCTTCTCCACTGCAAAGTTACTCTTTTCCCTCTCTTAATTAGTATTTCCTGTACTTACGTAATTACCAATTCATGAATTCCTATTTCATTCACTGAGTTACAGTTTGTTTCTTTTGATGCTCAAATTGTTCCAGGTTTGGTCAGTTGGAGCCTCAAGAGGACTTCTGTGTCCTCTTGACATGTCCCCATCATCCTTTAAACACTTCTTTCTACACCCTAAGATGCCCCAGGCTCATCTTTTCCTTTCCCTGCTCTAGCTAAGGATCCCACCATATCTCCAAAGAATCCTGGTTTCTACATATGACTCCTCTTCCCATGAGTCTCCTGTAACAAGAACAGGTGCACTCCTCTTTCATGTCTTTGATCTTCCTAACTCTAGCTTCATGGCTTCATTTCAATAGTGCACATGGTATACCCTCTCCAGAATGGGGGAGAACAATGTACTACTTCTTATGTACTCATCTTAAAAGACAACCAGTTAGTGAATCTCTAAAGTAATGAAATGTTTTAAAATCAGACAAGTTGAAGACACAAAAAATAGGAATACATCAAATTTCACAATCTCTACAATACCCTGTACTATTCTGAAATTATAATGAAAACTCTTCACTAGCTCCCTTTCTCCAAACTCTATTAACCAACACACTATGTTCTAATTGAACATGCTATACTATAAACTTTGATCATTCTAATACAGTACTAATTGTTAAATGTTGAAAGTTTCCTGGTTGACAGGATCCATGACCACATTCCCAAGTGCTAGATAAAAGATAAATGGCAAGGGAAAGGCATTCTCAAGACTCTTTTTCAACTAACAGACCAAGTCATGGCTCATCTCCTTTAGTGACTGATGAAGCTAAGTCACTGGTGAAATCCTCGCTTCCAAGGACATTCTTTGGTACATTGCCACCACTCTAATTTTATATGTACAAAAGTAGTAAAGCATTTCAAGGGAGTCATATGACTACTTTCTCAGGAAAACCACCAGGAGAATATAATACTTGATTTGATATTGTATACACATGAGGTAGTAATCCACTTTCTTCAAATCATTGAATTGGGAGTGAAGCATGATGAGGTAACACCAGCTCTATTATAAAACATGAGAAAAGAGCCTTATTGTTTTTCAATCACTTAAAAATGTATATACTAGTAAAATCTATTGAAGTAGTTCACTTTCTAACAATTATATCCTGAGGGAGACAAAAGAAATATATTTGTATATACTGCAACAGTGACACACCTGTTCCTGTAACATTACTAATTTAGTACAAAATTATGAACCAAGGACTTCCAAATGCTTGTTGAAGTAATTCTCGTAACAATCCTGTGAAATAACCATCATAGTAGTCATTTTACAAACAAAGAAGCTAAGGCTTTGGGAGAATCCCTGTCTAAGATAACACAGCTAGTAATTGGCAGTTCAGATTTGAGCACCGATCTATGTTAGCACAAACATAAGTATACTCCCAAATTGGTATGAAAAAACTAAAAGAAAAGTGACAGATAATGGACATAAAAAACGAGGTGTATTTTTTTTAAAAAGGATTATTTAAAGGAAGAGAGAAAGGAAAAGAGAAAGCACCGAAGAGCTCAGATAACTAGAGCGAGAGAAAGAGATGATAAAGGGTGGATGGCAAGAGGAAAGCACACTGCTTAGGCACAGGCTAGAAAAAAGAAAAACCTGCCTGGTTTCTTTTGGATATCTTAGTGATTCTATTGTAGTGATGTAAATTCAGTTTAGAAACTGTTTTCAGATCTGAAGATCTTTCTACTTAGCATCTGCTTTCTTTTAGATATCAGAAAACTTATAACATAGCAAATTTAAGTACCCACTGAAAGGAAAAATACATTGTTTCATGAAGCTGAAATAAGAGAAACTTGTAATAAGATAGGCTCAAACAGAAGCACCAATCACCAGCATTATTTTTTTTTTTGACCGGTAAGGGGATCACAACCCTCGGCACGGTGTGGTCTGCACCACACTCAGCCAGTGAGCGCACCAGCCATCCCTATATAGGATCTGAACACGCAGCCTCGGTGCTACCAGCACCACACTCTCCCAAGTGAGCCACCGGGGCCCACCAGCATTATTTTTTAATTTAATAATATTAATGTTTCACTGATTTCCTTGGGTTCTCAAAGATCTAAGTAAATCTTACTACGCAATCCAATCTTAAAGCTAGACACCTACCAGCATTCAAGAAAAAATAAAATATCCCCTCAATGTGACAAAGTGATTAGTAGGGCCAAGTTAGGTTGGGGATGGGGGAAAGGAAAGGGAAAGTCATAGTGGTCTGCTGTAGGTGTTAAAGCCTTACCAGGGTTGAGGGTATTCACACAGGGATGAGGGTACCTCAGCCTAGCAATGTGGAGTGTTTATTTGTGTAAGAGGGCAGCGTGGTGCAGGGTGTCAGAGCACAAGCAGGATGAAGAGTGTGTTTCCATAAAAGCATGGTCTCACTTGGGTGAGGGGTGTGTGTGTGTGTGTGTGTGTGTGTGAAGGATGAGATGGGGAGATGCCTGGCACAAAATATCAGAGCATGTGCTCAGTAAAAAGGACTTCGTGAAGAAGAGCAACCTGGCATGGGATGGCAGAGCCCAGACAAGATAAAAAGGCTATCAGCACAGGGTAAGGCTCTGTAGTTCTGTGGTAGTGGTCCAGTGTGGGGTGATAAGAGTCTGAACAGGGTGAAAAGAACATTTTTGCAATGAAAGAAACAGTGATAAGTTTGGTCATATATAGGCGTATTGATCAAAATAAGTAAACATATTAAAGATACAGGAGCCAGGTTTCTCACTGTCAGAAAAGGGAGTTACAAATATGGGAAAGGAGAAAACTAAAACAAACCCTGTAGTACTGGATTAAAGTTGGAAGAATCATCTTCAGCTCATGGTTTTCAATATGGATATGATTAGGAATATAGAAGTATATGTGTATATATGTACCTACACTTACATACATACATGTATATAATATTTATTCCCTAGCTCTTTTCTAGTTCTCCCGCCTGGGAACAGTGATATTCCAATAACAATGAGCATATCTAGTTCCCAGATCTTGATTTCTAAATACCATTCTCTAAAAATAGGAAGTTCGGGAAAAAAAATAAAGAATGAGCTTGGAACACCTTGTTATATGGAAGGACAATTGGGACAACGGGTGAATCTTGAATGGGGTCTGAGAATTAGATATAGTAATGTATCAGTATTAACATCCTGATTTTGGTGGTTGTACATAGTATGGTCACTAGGAGAAAACCTTTGGTTCTAAGAAATACACACTAAAGTATTTGGAAGTGATGAGACTTTGGGTCAGCAACTTACTTTCAAACACCTCAGAGAAAAACAAAGTTCCTTGTAGATACTTACAACTTTTCTTTAAGATTGAGATTAAATGGATAAACAAATAATCAAAAGTGGGGAAGGCAAATAGATGATAAGGTAGAGAGCAGGAAGAACTACTTACTGAGGTCTTCAGCCAGTTGAACTCGTTTACCCGTAAGCAATTTAACCTTCTTCTCACTGTCGTCAGCGAAATCTTCCAATACCTCTTTAACATTTTTCTCTAATCGCCTAACTGTGCAAAGTAAATAAAAAACCTGAAGAGCATCATTTTTTTGAATGTGCAAGGATGATAAAATTAACCATATAAGGACACTAAGTTCTATTTTTTCTCATCATGTTAAATTATTGTTAAGTTCATACTTCTCACAGTTAATACAGAGAATCTCTATCATTATATAGTACTTTCACCAGCATGAAACTGAAACATATTCCAAGATAATGTCATATTCTTGAGCCATAACACTTTAATGAAAGTGCAGATTTCCCAATAAAACTAAGTGATGCTGAGGAGTCCAGTCTTAACAGAATTTTTCTGTAATGAAAGTAGACTCCTGGCATATTTTATATCCCATCCTTTTCAATTACGCTTTATTTTCATTAATATGAAGGGAAATTTTAAAGAGAAATTATAATTTTCAGTTTTTCTAATGAATCAGTTTTTAAGGAATTATTTTGGCATCCTTCTATTAAAAATGAATGTTATTACTATTATTTTTTAATGTCAAAATTAGTAGGCAGTCCCTATGTGGCTTACCTTCAGTGTTGGTAAGTTGCTGCCTTAAAGTATTTGCGGTGATAGCAAGCATGCGCTGTATTCGCCAAAACAAGACCACATCATTGCATTCCAACTGAAATATTAAGTAACGGAGATTACCAGATGCAAGTTTAAAAATGAAAATCATGATCATAAACACATACAACTACTGAAGTCAGTATCTATACTCTAAGCTTTAATAAAAATTACTCAGATTTACCTAATACATATCCTCCTACTGTGGATATAAGCTACAGAATCTTTTCTGTACAGATCCATGATATTCTGCATAATTTGGGTTCTATCTGCCCTACAACTGTATACCTTTGTTTTGATTCCAATGACAAACAAACTTGGGAAGCAGAGAATTTCATTACGTTATATACAAACAGAAATTCATAGCACATACCCTCTCAATTTGCATTTAGTTTCAGTTAATAACCATGTTTATCCTAAGTATGTCCTTAGGTTAACCTCTTTTCTTTGAGTGTGCACTCAAGTCATTTTTGAGATTCAGTTGTATACAAAAATAAGTTGATTTTTTAAAGAGAAGTTTATTCTGTAGAGAAGTTCTTAACTAAAATTACTCAAAAAGCTTGCCACTTTTATACAGGTGCATTTAAACACAAATTTCTTCTTAGCTGCTAAAAATTTATTTTAAATGCTAAAAACAAAAAAGCATTTTTACAGGTCCCAAATAAGATGGTCGATTAACAAACAGAGCTTTTTCAAAAGGCTATTTAAAAGCATTTTCGCATGTAAGAGAACGCTCAAAATACGTCAGTCTGCTGCCACCTAGGGGTTACTTTATAAAATACGACATTAAACTATGTAAAACAGTCCATTACAAGAACTTTACAATTCTTTAAAAAAATTTAAAATGATTTTAGTGATATGAAAAAATTACAATACATTAAAAAAGCATGATATAAAATTGTTCTTCAGTATGAATTCCATTATTCAAATGGATGGTTATGTTACACACCCCCCACCCACATCCTTCCCATGTATAGAAAAAATTAAATGAAAATACATAAAACATGTTAACTAAAATTACTTCTAGGTAAAGGGATTATAAGTGACTATTTCCTTTTACATTTTTTTTTTGCTTTTATATGCATACGCATTCTTACAGACACTGGGATGCAGTGCATGTAAGATGCAGTTACTAACAAAGTAGTAAATATCTCTGAAAAGATACAAATTAGGTTATTCTTTATAAATTATATACATTTTTCCAGATGATCAGAGGACAAAAATTAATGCTAAAGCTAAAGTTTACTTTCAAACATCTTTAAGCAACTATTGGTAAAACAAAACAAACAAACAAAAAAACCCATATTTCTCTTTGTTTTTGGAAACCTTACCTCAGAATCTACAAAATGCCTTTGGTAGTAATAAAAGCCTCTTCGACAAAGGTTACAATGGTTTAGAGCTGTTTTTAAGAAATGTCTTCTATAAACCTGATGCCAAGTATCCTTAATCTAAAATGAGAAAACAAAATAAAACAAAAATCAAAGAGCTACTGTACACTCTTCAGGTTGATCAACCACACTCTGAGAAGCTGTACACAAAATTTATTTATAAAAAAGTTAATTAAAAGCAACTGCAATATTATTTATTATTCTACTAACCTTTTTAATTCACTTACATTTGTTTTCAAGACAAATTTCAAGATTAAATTTGCTAATACTCTGACCCCTTACCAGTTTATGAACTTCAAAATTTGCAGTGTTTTAAACAAATGCTGGTATTATATTCAAACAACCCATCTTGTAGAGAAGACAGTGTGGGGATTATGTTCACCTAGTAGAAAACCAAGGCAAAAAGAAGCTAAAAGCTGTGTGAGGAGAGTTAGGACTAGGAAGCTGGTCTCAGACCATGTCTATTAAACCAACAATATCTCCTTTCCAATTTTTAAATTTCAGTGCTACCATATCAATATGATCCCTACCACTTTATTACTATATAGTATTCAACATTCTTTTACACTCCTGGTCTTTTTTTGAGCATAACAACAACAATGTTAAATAGAACAAATACCTTCAACACTATTTGACAAATTAGAAAAGTAGGGCTCAGAGAGATTCTATTAATTACTAAAGGTAATATTACCTGCTAATATAATGGGACTGTGATAGAATTGACATTTCCTGACATCTAGTCCATCCAATATTTCTGTCATGAGACTCCACTACTTTTTTCATAGTTTTGTAAAGTGCATTGAACAAAGTGTCACTTGGTCACAGAAAGTAATTAAGATAAACAGGGAATCCATATCCTAAGATATGGGCAAAAGCTTAAAAAAAAAAAATCACATATCCTCTTCCATTCCACTTTTGAGAGAAAATCCCTCCTAATAGCCACACAAAGCTTAAAAGTATCAAACTAAATACAACTTATTGTTAATGAGAGCTAGGACCAATGTGGATAAATTCAATCTATATTCAACTAAAAATCTCATGTAATCATTAGTTTTAATCTCATTTTCAATTTATAAATAATGCTAGATATATACAACTTTAACTGTTTTGGGTTTTACCATTTTTCTTCTTTCCTTGTTCTGATCTCCGGTGGAATTTAAAATAAGCATACTCATTCTTCAAGTACAGAAATATAAATAGAAGATAATCTTTAAAAATATTAATATGTGGCTCTGAAATTTTTCATTTAATTGTTTTTCCCGCTAGATTTACTTTCTAATTTGTTTTCACTTAAGCTAACACTAAAATGAGCAAAAATTTGCCCCAAATAAGCATCACGAAGGTAAGTAAAAAGTAGCCTGAAGTGTAGAATATTTTTATCCTCATATTTATTATAAATGAGAAAAATAAGACAGCATCCAAAGGTCTTATCCAAATTAATAAAAACATTTTTTCTACATTCACTCATTTAATTGAGTTACATTTTACTATAAAAGATATGCAGTTGACCCTTGAACAACACGAGTTTGAACTGCAGGGGTCTACTTATACACACAATTTTTAAAATAAATCCATGGTAAAATTTTTTGGAGAATTGTGACAATTTGAAAAAACCTGCAAACAGTATAGCCTAGAAATATTGAAAAAATTAAGAAAAATTTACGTATGCCATGAATACATAAAATATATGTATACACACTAGTCTATTTTATCATTTTCTACCTTAAAATATACACAAAAGTATTATAAAAAGTTAAAACTTATCAAAACTTATGCACATAAACACTTAAAAGACCATACATGGCACCACTTATAGTAGAGAGAAATGTAAACAAACATAAAAATGTAGTATTAAATCATAACTGCATAAAATTAACTATAGTACATACAGTACTACTGAAATAATTTCACAACCATCTCCTGCTGCTATTTTGGTGAGTGTTGTGAGTATCCTCCTGAAACACCATGTGACACTAATTATCTTTACATGAGCAGTTCATCTCTTCAATTTAAATTGTATACTAGATGCAGTAAAAAGTGATCTCTCACGGTTTTCTTTTCCTTATGATTTTCTTAAAATATTTCCTTTTTCCAGCTTACTTTATTGTAAAAATACAGTATATAATACAAGTAACATACAAAATATGTGCTAATCAACTGTATATGTTATTGGTAAGGCTTCAGTCAACAGAAGGCTATTAGTAGTTAAGTTTTGGGGGAGACAAAAGCTATACAAAAATTTTTGACAAACCCCTGCATTGTTTAAGGGTCAACTGTATATATAACCCCTGCATTGTATAAGGGTCAACACACACGTACATATATATGAGCATACTCAGAAAGTTTGTGGAAAGATAGAATTAAAAGGTGATATGAATTTTTCCATGAACTTTTTGAAGTGCCTGCGTATACACACACACAGTGATGTGGTGCAAACATCTGGGCTGGTTTGCAAGAACTAGCTGCTGAACTTGCTCAAGTCTCAATTTCCCCATTTACAAACTGAAGTGTTACTCTTAAAAAAGCAATACCGAGAATAAAATTTCTACTCTTCACACAATCAGAATGACTAAGTTTGTATTATCAGCAAAGGTACACAAAATCAAAGTCTAATTAAGCATTTAAACATTTAAGTAACACATTAGAAGTAGCAACATTTTACTGTAAGAAACAAAGATTAATGAAGCAAATTCATGCTTTTCAGCAATATTTATTACCAAGCTGGGATCTACTTCTACTCCTCGGGATTCAAGGTTCTTTCGGACTGTGGTTATCTCATCACTTGCAAGATAAGCTGGGTGCTCCTCATTACATTTCAACATCTTCTCCAATTCATTCTTGGTTTCATTGTGGACATACTTTAAAATGTTTGAAAGAGGACTGTGTTTAGATGGTTCATAATTTAGCACTTGTAAAAACAGAACGCCAATTTTAATAAATATATTACTGCTGCCTAACAGATGATGCAAACTCAATCACAACAAATAAGAACGAACACAGTACCGTGATTTATGAATACAGGTAACCGGCTTATGAATGCAGAACAACTTGCCTTATGAGGGGGAAAAAAACAGGAATTTGCCCTATTTGTTATGCTTTTACCTTTGCTGAAATGTTTTACTCTTAAAGTTACAGCATCAGGCATTTTATTATGCAGTTTCTTTCTTTCTTGACCATAGGGTATAATTTGGGTCTATGAATAAGCTCCCTGAATAAATGGGAAGAGAGGAGGTTCTATAAATGCCTCATATCTAAGAACTAGTTTACTGTAAGGACTTGTACCTGTTGACATGTTTTTTATTTGATAAATTAAATGTAAAGTGCACAGTTTGATTTTTTAAAAGGGCTTTTCATTAAAAAATCATACTTCAGACTGCTCCTGTGAGGTACCTATCATTCTTAAAGTAACTTCCAGCCATTTCTCTGTAATTGTTCATAATCTCTTCACCAAAGGAGAAAAACATACACACATTAGTTTTAAGTTTGAAAACAAGACTTATACTATATCAGACTAAATTTATCTTATTTTTCAAAACTGTATGATTAAAAAAAAAACTAGCTTCAAATTCACTAATTACTCTAAACTGACTACATCAGCCCTTCACTCCAAACTCTACCACAGCTATGGAATTTGAGTATTTACACAAGAATAACATTTAAATGCAAATAATTGGCTGGAAATGGACATAATTAACACTCTGGAAATGTGACACTTTAGAAGAAATATAAAGAGACATTTCATTGTTTGCTTAAACATCTGCTATTAAGTCTGAGGTAGGAAGAATACCTCTGATAATGTTGTTCCCCAATTTGTCCTGTTCTGTGTTTTCACTTTCACCTTTCCACTCATCACCACTCCACTGTTACTACCACACGTGTCCTTCAGAAGACAACTGCTCTCCCATCTATCCTGACCAACATCTCCACTTGTTCAGCTCAGACAAGGTGAGACTGTTTCAAAGGGAAGAATTTTCAGTCCTGTCACTCAAAAAGACAGAAGGAATTGTTACACAGCTACCTAAACTTGCAATGTGAGAGACCCAGCCACTGCCAAGGGCACCAGCACAAAAGGCAGCCACACAGGACCCTGACAAGCCCTGCCCTACCCCAAGAACCCAACTCAGCCGCCACCAAGGGTGCCAGCATGACAGGCAGCTGCATGGGACCCTGGCAAACCCAGCTCCTCGAGAGCCCGACGCAGCCATTGATGAGGGCACCAGCACAGCAGGCAGCCACACCATCAGCAACATTGTCTGCCACTGCTGCAGACAATAGTGGTGAAGGACTGGGCTGTGACAGACAGCACCACAGCAACTGCTGCCACAGGGTGGCTTACTGCCATACCAGCAGCCCCTGCTACCTCATAGGAGACCTGCTGACCCCTCAATGGCATACACAGAAGGAGAATTACTAGTGGAACCCAGGGAAAGAGGAAAGAAAAAAGAGAAAACTCACTCAAGGTCACCCATTCAAACTGAGGTGCACTAGTATACCCCTGGGCACCCATCAGGGTCAGGGAGAGCTAACCAGGGTGCCAACAGGCCTGCTCAAATACACCCACCTTAACCTAAGAGGGACAAGACTCCAAGGCACTTTCCTCCAAAATTTGAAAAACTGCCCACATCCTGACAAACCAACGTAGTGTCACCAACTTCAGCAAGGAAATACTAAGTGCCACAGGGACTAGGCCAAAGAGCACTGTCACACAACTCCAACAGTAAATGCAGCCAAAGTACCTACACAGAGACTACAATACTGCATCTACCTGGATCCAATATTAAAATAACCCACTCAACTGTCATTATAAAATATCTACAAGAGGAACTCTCTCTCCTCAAACTCCACTCGAGTACTAGAAAAAGCAACTGCTCTAACAGATGACTAAACACCAGCACAGAGATACTGGAAATATGAAAAAAACAGGAAAATATGAATTTAATAACTCAAATACCAGATCCTGCAGAACAGGAAGTCCTTGAAATGACTGAAAATGAATTTCAAGCAACAATCCTAAGGAAACTCAATGAGATATAAGAAAACTCAGACAACACAACAAAATGGTCAAAAGTATACAGGACCTGAAGGAAGAAATGTGAAAAGAAATAGATGCCATAAAAAAGAATGTAGCACAGCTTGTTGAACTGAAGGATTCATTCAATGAAATAAAAAACACAACAGAGATCTTAAACAGCAGGCTAGAACAAGCAGAAGAATCTCTGATCTTGTAGATGGCTTTTCAAAATGACCCAGGTAGACAAAAAAAAAAAGAAAAAATTGAAAAAAAAAGAAAAAATTGAAAAAAAAAGAAAAAATTGAAAAAAAATGAAGAAAATCTAAGAGAGATATCAGACAGCCTTAAGCACACAAATATCCAAATCATGGGTGTTCCAGAAGGGGAAGAAAAGGGAAAAGGCATTGAAAACATAGTCAATGATTAATAGTGAAAAACTTCCCAGGTATAAGGAGAGATGCAGACCTTTGGATCCAGGAGGCTCAAAGATCCCCAAACAGATTCAACCCAAAAAGGTCCTCCCAAGACATGTTATAGTCAAATAGGTGAAGCTCAAAGACAAAGAGAGAATCTTAAAAACAGCAAGAGAAAAGCAACAAGTCACCTAAAAGGGAGCCCGTATCAGACTAACAACAGACTTTTCATCAGAAACCCTAAAGGCCAGAAGAGAATGGGATGATATATTTAAAATAGTAAAAGACAAAAACTGCCAAAGAAGAATACTATACCCAACAAGGCTAACCTTCAGGAATGAAGAAGAAATAGTATACTTCCTGTACAAACAAAAACTGTGGCATTCACCACCACATGACCAGCCCTACAAGAAATCCTCAAGGGAGTACTGCATCTGGTATCTGAAAAATAACCATCACTACCATGAATACACAAGAAAGAATAGAATCCACTGGTAGGACAAAAATACAAACAATAAAGAAAAAGGAACCTTATTTAACTACTTGAAGAAACCAAGAAACATGGAAGACAAACAATAAAACAGAAAGAAAGGAACAAAAGATATTTAAAATCTCCAAACAAAAATCAGGAAAAAAAATGCCAGGAGTAAATCAACAACTATCAATAATAACTCTCAATGTAAAAGGAATTTAATCCTCAAAAGACAGACTAACTGGATTAAAAAGACAGACCCAACAATATGCTAACTTCAAGAGACTCAACTCACCTGAAAAGACACACACAGTCCAAAAGTGAAAGGATGGAAACAGATATACCACCCAAATGGAAGCCAAAAATGAGCAGGAATACCTTTTCTTATATTGGATAAAACAGACTTTAAACCAAAAACCATAAGGAGAAACAAAGAAGGCCACTGTATAATGATAAAGCAATCTACCCAGCAAGGAGACATAACAATCATAAATATATATGCACCCAACATTGGAGCAGCCAGATATACAAAGCAAACACTATTAGACCTAAAGAAAGAGACAGAAACAAATAATAGTGGGGGACCTGAACCTCTCTCAACATTGGATAGATTATCTAGGCAAGGGATCAACAGAGAAACACAAGATCTAAACCACATTTTAGAACAATTGGACTTGGCAAACATATATAGAAAATTTCATCCCACAACCACAGAATATACATTTTTCTCATCAGCACATGGAACATTCTTCAGGATAGACTACATATTAGGTCACAAATCAAGCTTCAACAAATTTTAAAAAATTGAAATTATTTCATGTATTCTTTTCAGAACACATGGCTTAAAACTAGAAACTGATAACAAATGAAACTTTGGAAACTATACAAACACATGGGAATTAAACAACATTCTCCTGAATGACATATGGGTCCAAGAAGAAATTAAACAAGATATCAAAAAAGTTCTTGACTAATGAAAATAATGACACATCATACCAAAACCTGTGGGACACAGCAAAAGCAGTACTAAGAGGGAAATTTATCACAATAAGCATGTGTATCAGAAGTCTAGAAAGATGGCAAATGAACTTAATGCTACACCTCAAAGAACTAGAAAAACAAGAACAACCTTACCCCAAAGTTAGTAGAAAGAAAGAAATAATTAAGATCAGAGCAAATCTAAATGAAATAGAAACCCCCAAAATGATACAAAAGATCGATGAAACAAGAATTTGCTTTATTGAGAAGATACATGAAAGACAAGCCATTAATTAGGCTAAGTACAAAAAGAAAACAGAAGACACAAATAACAAAAATTAGAAATGAAAAAGGAGACATCACAACCAATAACACAGAAATACAAAGAATCATTAGAGACTACTATAAACAACAACATGCCAACAAATTTGAAAACCTGGAGAAAATGGACACACTTTTGGACACATTCAAACTACATAGAGTGAACCAAGAAGACAGAGAAAACCTGAACAGACCAATAACAAGCAAAGAGACTGAAGATATAATCAACAGTCTCTCAACAAAGAAAAGCCCAGGACCAGATGGTTTTACTGCCAAACTCTACCAAACCTTTAAAGAATTAATACCAATTCTCTTCAAACTATTCAAAAAAATTGAAACAGAGGCCATTATCCCAAACTCATTCTATGAGGCAAACATTACCCTGATACCAAAACCAGACAAAGATACAGCAAAAAAAGAAAACTACAGACCAATATCTCTGATGAACACAGACACAAAAGCCCTCAATAAAATTTTAGCAAATAAAATACAGCAGCACATCAAAAAAATTATACACCATGATACAAGTGGGATTCATTCCAGGGATGCAAGGATGGTAAACATATACAAGTCAATAAATGTGATACACCACATCAACAAATCAAAGACAAAAACCATATAATTATCTCAATAGATGCAGAAAAAACATTTGACAAAATTCAACAGCCCTTCATGATAAAGACTCTCAAAATATCTCAACACAAATAAAGTCATATACAACAAACCAACTACCTTAATGGGGAAAAGCTGAAATTTTTTCCCTTAAGAATGAGAACAAGACAAGGATACCCACTCTTGCCTCTCCTATTTAACATATTATTGGAAGTACTAGCCAGAGCAATTATGGAAGAGAAAGAAATAAAGGGTATTCAGATTGGAAAAGATGAAGTCTAAATGTCCCTGTTTGCAGATGACATGATCCTATACATAGAGAAGCCAAAAGACTTTACAAAAAAACTTAAGAGTTCATAAATAATTTCAGCAAAATTGCAAGATACAAAATCAACCTGCAGAAATCAGTAGCTTTTTTATACTCCGACAATGAACTAGCAGAAAAAGAAATCAAGAAAGCTAGCCCATTTACAATAGTCACACACAAAAAACCTGGCAATAAAAGTTAACCAAGGATGTGAAAGAGCTCTACGACGAGAACTATAAATCACTGCTGAAAGAAATTAAGGAGGATACAAGATTGAAAGATATTCCATACACTTGGATTGGAAGAATTAACATTGTGAAAATGCCCGTAAGTGATTCTACAGATTCAATGCAATCCCCATCAAAATACCAATGACACTCTTCAGAGAAAAGGAAAAAACAATCCTAACATTCACATGGGACAACAAAAGACCTTGAATAGCCAAAGCAATCTTGAGTAAAAAAAATAAAGTCAGAGGCATAACACTACCTGTCTTCAAATTAAACTACGAAGCTATAGTAACCCAAAAAGCATGTTACTGGCATAAAAACACACTTGGACAAATGGAACAGAATAGAAAACCCAGAAATCAGCCCATATACCTACAGCCAACTGATCTTCAACAAAGGCACCAAGAATGTACACTGGGAAAGATTGTCTCTTTGATAAATGGTGCTGGGAAAATTGGACATCCATATGTAGAAGAATGAAACTAGACCCATATCTCTCGTCATATACCAAAATCAACTCAAAATGTGTTAAAGAATTAAATATACATTCTGAAAATATAAAACTCCTAAAAGAAAACATAGGGGAAACTCTTTAAGAAGTAGAATTAGGCATAGACTTTATGAATACAACTCCAAAAGCACAGGCAGTAAAAGGAAAAATAAACAAATGGGATTATATCAAACTAAAAAGCTTCTGTACAGCAAAAGAAACAATTAACAGAGTGAAAAGAGAACCAAGAGAGTGGGAGAAAATATCTGCAAAATATGCATCTGACAAAGGATTAATATCCAGAATATACAAGGAACTCAAACAACAGTAAAAAAACAAATAACCTGATTAAAAAATGGGCAAAGGAGCTGAATAGGCATTTCTCAAAGGAAGATATATGAATGGCCAATCGACACCTGAGAAAATGCTCAACATCACTCAGAATCCGGGAAATGCAAATCAAAACCACATAGGGATATCATCTCACTTCAGTTGGACTGGGTTTTAGGAAAAAGAGAATAACAAATGCTGGCGAGGATATGGAGAAAGGGAAACCCTCTTACACTGTTAGTGGGACTGTAAAATGGTGTAGTCATTATGGAAAACGGTATGGAGGTTCCTCAAACAACTACAGATAGAAATGCCATATGACCGAGCAATTCCACTGATGTATGTACAGCCAAAGGAATGGAAATCATCATGTCGAAGGGACATCTGTACTCCCATGTTTATTGCAGCTCCATTTACAATAGCCAAGAATTGGAACCAAGCTAAATGCCAATCATCGGATAAGTGGATAAATAAAATGTGGTATATTTATACAATGGAATACTACTCGGCCATAAAAAGAATGAAATGCTGACATTTGCAGCACCATGGATGAACTTAGAGAAAATTATGTTAAGTGAAATAAGCTAGGCACAGAAAGAGAAATACCACATCCTCACTTATATGTTGGAGCTAATTAAAAAATAGATAAATGAGTGAACAAATAAAGAAAGGAGGAAAAGGGATGCAGCAATCACAATAATATGCTGGACTTTTCGGGAGAGGGGAACAGAGCTGGGGTTGCCAGGGGTGGAGGGGGTAGGAGCTGGTGGGGGGCCACAAGGATCGACTGCATTGTGTAATGGTAGATGTGCTGACTGTACTGATTTGAACATCACATGTTGCACATTGGTATTAATGTTGGATGCTGTACCTCACAGATATGTACAACAAAAAAATTAAAAAATAAATAAACTTGCGATATGAGAACTGTGGATATTCTCACCCTCTTTTAGAACTTGTTTCTTACTGTAACCTCTGGGTATGAGGTCTAGAACAGTAGTTTTCAACTGGAAGTGCGAGGGATTAAAAGGTTAGAGAAAGGGATCTTGACTCAGTGAGTCTGACATGAGGCTATCTTTTGAAGGAAAAAACAAAGCATACATATATAAACTCCTCTCCAGGTGATTCTAATGTCCCTTCACTTTATATTCCAAATTATGGCTTCTGTTCTATAGTCAGCCTGGGTCTTACTCATGCTGTCCTGAAACCCTAGGCAGAAAAGGCTCTTCTCTAAAAGGTTTCTAGATTTCTTTTCTAGGCTTACAAACCCTTTGTACTGACGTTAAAACTCATTCCTTTACTTCTCTTGAAGGATTCAAGTTCCTATGGGTTCAAGTTCATGAGAAAAATAACTCACAACCAAGAATCATTTCTCTCCAAGAGTGTTTTGCCAAAGCATATTTACCACTAGTTGTTGAGACAAGTTCTGCCACAGTTGATTATTCTAAAGATTTTAGGCCTAATTTCACTAAGCTTTGCAAGCCAGATAATCATTTTTTTTCAAGTTTCTCTGTCTTATGCCAGTTTTTTTTTGTTTGTTTGTTTGTTTTGTTTTTAAAGATGACCGGTAAGGGGATCTCAACCCTCGGCTTGGTGTTGTCAGCACCACGCTCAGCCAGTGAGCCAACCAGCCATCCCCATATAAGATCCAAACCCGTGGCCTTGGTGTTATCAGCACCGCACTCTCCCGAGCGAGCCACGGGACGTTATGCCAGCTCTTTCTAATCCATGCTTCCTCCTGTCTCAAAGTCAGAAACCTCTGATAAATCCCCTAGAAATTCTTTTCTAACAGACCTCGTTCTCTCAGCCTATCTGTATAGCAGAGATAACTGATGCACCCTGAACACATGCATGATCCAATCACTAGCCCTGTCCACTTCCTCAGCTTTTCTTCAGTCTCTTAATGACTCATTTTTCACAAAAATCATAACACAAAAAAAGAAAAGAGGAAGACTGTATCTTCACTATTTTTAAACAAGTTGAAACACATCTGATAGAGAGCTACGAAGCAAGAAATGTGAGAAACTAGAAAAAAATAGGGTATTAATTATATAATTTAATTAATCTGTATTTAAAATAAAACAAAAATATAAAATAACAGGAATATGTAATTTGGTAATTTTTCATTGTCTTCATCTCCTCTCTAGATTTTTCCATTTCTTGATCTCCTCTCTCTAACTAATGAATTTAAGGAACAAAGAAAACAAGAAAAGAAAGTAGACTGCCATCTCTTCTTCTTATTCATTACTTCCTTCATTTATGTCTTCAGATTTTATATTCTAATTATACACTTTCACTTAAGAAATGAACATAAGAATGAGACAATGGTATAAGACTGAATGTTAGATAGGAAAAGAAGCCATAAGAATAGGAAGGGATTAAAAATGGTGAAGGTAGAGGATGGGGCCTTAACGATTTATACATTTTCCTGCTATTTACTCATTTTTAAAGTTATTTATACTAAATTTTACCATTTTGTTCTTCTGAAGTATTCATTAAATGTTCATTAAAGGAATGAATTCTACAATTCTACTTCCTGCCTGGATTTTTATACTTATTTTGTGAACGTGGGAACAAAAAATTCAGAAGAATAAAATAATTTTAATAATTTAATAATTTTCCCCCTAAACAAATTCATTGTTTCATTGATTCATTCCTCTGAAATCCTTCCCATTTTTTTTTTCCGGTCATAACTTTAACCTCTTTTTTTTTTTACTTCAAATAGGGAATTGAAATAAAGTACTCAACCACAAAAAGGGCATGTTTTATCTCCCCTTTCTTTTAATGAAACAAATACTTCACTTCTTCAAAAAACTTTCTTATGTAGTTTATTCTAAATATTCATTATACTTTAGAAAGGCTTACAAAAAACATTTAAAATTCTTAAGATTGGTCTAGAGCCATGCCAGGGTTATATTTTAATGCTTGAATTAAAATGAACAAAATTATATCAGCATGGGACCAGAAATTTGTTTGTTTTTACCTGTTCTTGGGTCCGATTCTTCCAGTATAACCACCTCTTTTTCCAATCTGGACCTACCATGTTTTCAATAGCATTTTCGGCTAGAAGAATTTTCAAAACATTAATTCTTCAAGAATTTTATCACTTACCAAATACACAATACATAACTAATAATGATCTTGCTTTCTTAACTACTTCAAAGTGCTATACCAATATAAAGTCAGTTGAAATAAAGAAAGTAAATTATATGATTGATATGGCACATACATAGAACTAATTATATATATATGTTCAGAATCTATGGAAAGTATAATTGTGTATAAAATGCCTATAAGTTCAGCAGCAAACACACTAAAATATTCTGAATTATAGCTTTTTAAAATATGAGTACATATAAGCATCATGTATCCAATTTATTTATTCTTTCTGGTAGTTACAAAGGCAGTTGACCGAAAAACCCCACAAATATTCAATTATGGTATTAATGACAAAGACTTAAAAGGTTAATTATATTTTTACAAATGTTCACTGAAGATGGATGACTTCTTCACCACTCTGAATACTCAGAACTCAATAACCTGTGTCCCTACTTACTATCCTTGAGACGAGCCTGAAGAGCCTCTTCCATAAAATAAATAGCTGCATCCCACTGTTGTTTATCAGATATGGACCGGTCTTCTAAAGCATTGTGTTGAATAACTCTCTGAAAAGGAAAGAAAACAATAATTTGATTTATGTCTCATCATTTTTGTAATCTTATTCAAATTGACAGCTTAGTAAGTACCCAAAATAACATATATATCTATAACAACATAAAAGAATGTCCCTTCCGTAAAAATGCAGGAGCTCCTTTTATTTGCCTGCTCATTTGTCAGCTTTCTCTCTAAAATATAAACAGTGGAGATACTCTCCTGGCCCAAATTAAACAAGCTAACCATCTCTAAAAAAGAGAAGGGAGAGAGAAAGGGTTATGTATATTACACAATTAACTGCATAAAATGCAACGCCCAGAATCCTAATATTCAGGGGTTAATAATTCAGGTCATCTCCACCTCTCCTTTTTGACCTATGCATTCGCATTTTTAAAGAAGAGAAAAAAATTAATAACCATTATTTCACTGTTAACAGTAATAGGGCAGATACTTAAAAAGTCTAGATAATAATGCTATTTATTGCAATTGAAAATTGGTTTCCAAATTTTATAATTTTTGAGTGAATGGATGAAAACAGTACCATACTCTCAGAAAGCCACTGAATGAAGGCATTTAACAAGAATAAGTGTAGTTTTCAAACATGAAGGCAAACACTTCTTTTAAATTTTACTTATTTATTTTTTAAGGCAAACATTTTCAAAAACAAAATTATAATTACAACCAGCCCACAATGGGATATGCATTTTCCTAGAAAATGTCATTTAACAGTGCCTCTCATAACTCTCTGAGCAGAGCAGGAACATAAAGATTTGATTATGGTGGTTGGAACATTTTACACAACAAAAGATTTATCAGGTGGTAGAGGTCAGAAGCCAGGCTCTGTAGTTAGAGCAGGGCTTGAATCCCAGCTCTGCCAATGACAATAATAGAACTGCTTAAGAATTAAATCAAATAATGCTTGAAAAATACTTAGCAGAGTTCCTGGCACATAGTAAGCATTCAATACAGTAGTCCCCCCTTATCTGTGGGGGATATGTTCCAAGATCCCCAGTGGATGCCTAAATCCGTGGATAGTACGAAACCCTCCGTATGTGTTGCCACACAGTAACAGAGTTAATCTATACGAGGGGTCTTCAAAAAGTTCATGAGAAGATTTGTATTATCTTTTCATTCCATTTTTCCATGAACTTCCTGAAGTACCCTTGTACTTCCATGTTTTATGCTCTGGTGTCTCCCTCTTACTTTTATAAATGTAGGTTCTATTGGGCATCCTCTTCCAAAACAGCCCAGTTTCATTGCAATTGAAGACTTGGATGGTATTTTTTCTCCTTAATCAAATTCTCTAATTCTGTTGGAAATGTAGCAGCAGCTGCTTCATCAGCAGATACAGCTTCTTCAGTATTTTTTATATTTTTCAGTACAATCTGTGTAATCATCCTTTATTTGTTGAAGTCTTCATATATGCTCAATGCTTTCTGGCACAACATGCCATTCACAGGAACACACTTTTTGTTCATGTCTTTTACTCACTAAGCACTTATCACACATCGTGGTTGTAAGTTTTGTAGTTTGTAACCTTCGCAGTTTGAGGTGTGACAGCAAAAGTAGCACAAATTTCCTTCTCCTCCTTCACAATTTCATGGATAGAAGATTCATTCTTCTTATAGATCTTAGCAACCTCAACACGATTTTTTTTTTCTTTTTTATTAAGTTGCTTCACTTTTTCACTTAAAGGAAGCACTTTGGCATGTCCGAATTGCCAGTATCACTACTCTTGTGACTTGGGGCCATTATTAAGTAAAATAATGGTTACTTGTATACAAACACTGCAATACAGCGACGGTCAATCTGACAACCGAGATGGCTACTAAGTAACTAGCAGGTGGATAGTGTATCCAGTGTGGATATGCTGGACAAAGGGATGATTACCTTCCTGGGTGGGAAGAAGCAAAGTTTCATTGTGCTACTCAGGACTGCATGCAATTTAAAACTCATGAATTGTTTATTTCTGGAATTTTCTATTTAATTTTCTTGGACCACAGTTGACTATGGGTAACTGAAACTGTGGGTAAGGGGGGACTATTTTACATGTTAGTTAGTGTTATAATTGTAGAAGTGTAACATTTTATGATTCAAATCTACTGAAAACCAATGCATCTAGTTCTTTTCATTACCACGGAGCGTAAAATCAGAAGCAGCTGTCTATAGACAGGTCCATGCAATTGCTAACGGAGGATGATTTGTGACAGTTTATGAGATCCTCTTTACGGGCCGGCCCCATGGCTCACTCGGGAGAATGCAGCGCTGGTAGCGCCAAGGCCACGGGTTCAGATCCTATATAGGGATGGCTGGTGCGCTCGCTGGTTGAGCGTGGTGCAGACCGCACCGTGCCGAAGGTTGCGATCCCCTTACCGGTCAAAAAAATAAAAAAAATAAAAAGATATGAGATCCTATTTATTGCAAAGTTTGACTTTTTTCTGAGATGATAGCCAAGAAAGAAATAGCAGAAGGTGATTTTAAAAAGGCAGAGAATTGTTAAAGGGCAGACTACAGGTCATAAATCTATTTCCTTCCTTCATTATTTTAAATTCAGAATGTAATTTAAATAATAATATAAAAATACTCTCCTATGAAAGAGTATCAGTTTGAGAAATTACATAAAAATATGAGGCTGATACCCTAATATACAAATGACATACCAAGCTGTCCTCTGCAAAGTCATTCCACTTGTGACGTTTAATACTTTCTTCTTTAACAGCCTCTTTAAGTTTATCAAATATGTCATCATGCTCTTTTCCTTTGGGTTCTGTCATAAAACGGGAAAATTCTTCTTGTAGGGTCTCCCAAGCAACCTTGAATTATTTAAAAGAAAAAAGTTGTATTTATACCACATGTTTTTATTTAACAGATTATATGAAAAATAACACATGAATTCAAGCTAAATAGATGTGATAAACATATGAAAACTACGTTAACAAAAAGAGAGCAAATATAAACTATGGTCTAAAGGTCTCACACTGGTAGCTGGCTTCCTAACATGTTTTGCTAGATGTCCACAGTATTGTAAATTTTAAAACATTTGTTGCCAACATTTAAAAATCGAGAGACTTCATATACAAATCTGCATCTCCAGCTTAGCTTGAACCATCTGGGAATGGTGTACCCATATTCTCACATGACATCACCTGGTGGAGCTGAACAGGGGCTGCCTCATTGAGATAAGGTATGCATTCTAGGTCTGCCACCAGACTTATTTCACTTATGTATTTCAACCTGTAAGACACATGACTTTGCCTGCTTCTTCCACACTGGAAAGTTTAAAATTTCTTAGTTAATGATTTAGTTGCCTTCACATCTTTGCCTATAAGCAAAGATATAAAGCAATGCATCAGTACTTTCAAACATAGCTGAGTATTATTCAGCTTTGTATTATAGCTAATTCCTAATTATCAAAACAGTGAAAAGAGCAGCATAGTTTCAAAAGTAATTAAGAACTAAATCTACTTAAGAAGGCTTTTTAATGTTAGATTTTAGCTCCTCCTCACTTTAAACAAAAAAATTATGGCATAAAGGAAGCTGATTGTCCAAGAATACACAGGGAGTGGCGGTTGAGTATGAAAATCCATGTTTCCCAACTCTCACCAGGTGCATGTCCTTTCCACCATATCTAAAGGGCAGAATGCAGCAGAAGACAGAATCATAGCCATTTTTATGACCACTTCCACTGCCTGAACCTTAGGATATGAAAATATAGGACAGGGCCCTGAAAATGTTAGGCCAGTAGTGAGGAGGGCTACTGAAGAGGGAAGCAGCTCTCTAATGACTTTAGGGGTAAATGTGTTGATGACTGACCAGGGTTCAGCAACATGCAACTTCAGCAGAGAGGCTGCAAGTGTTCCTAGAAAGAGAGGCCTGAGGAAACTGAGAACAGAGTTGAAGAGGCTGGGACTGGAGCAGGATAGGAAAGGAGTGAAATTATATCTGAATAATGAGAAACTGACACTTTGTTTTCAAGGTAGGTATGAAAAACAAAATTACTTTTAACATTGACTCCAGTTTTGTAAGCAACCTCACACAAAAGCACAGGACACACTGACTCTTAGCTAGAACACTCTTCATAGAGTAACGTTTATGACATCAACTCAGATGATGATGATCATCGTAATAATAGCAGCTGCATTTCTTGAGCAGTTAGGATAGGCCAGATATTGCCTGAGTATTGTACATATATTAACTCATATAATCCTTTTGATAACCCCACGAGGTAAGCAACCTTATCATCCCAAAGATGAGAAAGGTTAAGCAACTAGCCCAAGTCACACACCTACTAAGTGGTAGAGCCACGATACATGGGTAACAGGATTGGATTTTTTAAGGTACTTTTTTAATGATTCCAAGTCTAACCTTCTGGCAGGATACTAACTAAGGAAATGATTTTTTAAGTATAATTGAGTCCTGCTGAAGATCAATAAATGAAATGTTTGATCTATTAAATATTTTCCTTATAGAATCTCTATCCACAAAAAAGTTCAAAATATTTCACATTCAAGCAAGTTTTCCTAGTTTCGTTAAATGTTATCTTTAGAAGAAAAACCAATACCCCCAGACCAACACCATACCAATTAGCAAATTTTTATAACAGTAGTAACTGGTAGCAACATTCAGGTTAGTCCCAACACAAAGAAGAGCAACAAAGAATAAATAGAGTATAAGGACCAAAAAGAAAAATAGCAGCTGTGACGGGAATAAAACCTAATATTCACAGCCCTTGCTCTCTTCAGATAATGCTTCTTACCCCTTTAATTAAATTATATCCTAACCTCTACTGCTTTATTAGGAAGCTGTTTATCAGTCCACTGTTTAAGCTTGATATCCACTGTAGTATTAAAAGTTCCTGAATTCATGGTCTGTGCAGCTGGAAGATAGATATTTTCAATCACATGAGTTGACACTCTTTCCCACAAAGATTGCTGAAGGATTTCCTCCCTGAAATTAAAAAAAAAAAAAAAAAAGTTCAAGAACACCAAATCTAAATCTTAATATTATCTAAATATAATATTAAGTTTTTTAAAAGCTTGATTAAAGTATCATTAACTTATAATAAACTACAAATATTTAATGTTTTGGTAAGTTCTGACATGTGTATAAATCTGTGAATCACAGAAATCAAGGTAACAAACATATCTATCATCCCCAAAAGTTGCAGCCACTGGATCTGCTTTCTTTCACTATGATTAGTTTGTATTTTCTAGAATTTTACACAAATGTAATTATACAGCATGCATTCTTTTGTCTATCTTCTTTCAGTCAGCATAATTGAGATTCATCATGTTGCTATGAGTGTTAATATCTCACTTCTTTTTATTGTTGAGCAGCATTCTATTGCATGACTTTGTTCATCCATTCACCTGCTAATGCACATTCGGGCTGCTTTCAGTTGTTGGCTACTACAAATAAAGCAGTACATGAAGTGCATTCATGTACAAAAGTCTTTGTGTGAACATATGCTTTCGTTCCTCTTGGGTAAATATCTAAGAGTGGAATGGCTGAATCATATGGTAATTGTATGTTTAACTTTTTAATTGTATTTTCAACTGTTTTCCAAAATGGATGCACCATTTTACATTCCCACTAGTGGAGAATGAGAGTTCTACATCCTTGCCAATACCTGGTATGGTCAGTTATTTTAATTTCCCCTGTTCTAGTAGCTATATAGTAGTATCTCATTGTGGCTTTAGTTTGCATTTCTCTAATGACTACTAATTCTCAGAATTTTTTCATGTGCTTACTTGCTGAGTATTAACACATATTTCATATGTGTTTACTGTGGAGTTCAAGACTGAATATTTCTTGGAAAAATTTTCACAATTTATTAGACCATAGCACAAAGCACAAAGATGTTATGGGATACTACTAGACAAATTTTACACACTTTATGAATAACGTAACAATATAAAAGATGCATCATCAGGTTGAAAATTCTGCCTTAAAAGACATCTTACAAAAACACAGATCTCTAAATAAAAGACAACTATTTTTTTCTTTTCTTTTTTTTTTATCAGTGGCTGGCCAGTACAGGGATCTGAACCCTTGGCCTTGGTGTTATAACACCATGCTCTAATCAATGGAGCTAACCAGCCAGCCCACAACTATTTCAATTAAGAAAAAAAGTTGAAATCTCAGGAAAATATTTATTTGGCTTCCCTCAAACTAATTTCTACTGCAGTGTAATACTACAACATAAAAAAAAATCCAAACACTTTTCTTATCATTTGGTCATCCCTCTAGGATGCAGCTACAAAGCTCAGCAAAAACATCCCTGCTGTCCAAAAGCCAAGTTGCATCATCTTGCATAAGGATAGTTAATACCCTCCCCTCCAAGACTACTTACTAAACATTTTGTATAAAATTAAGTCTACTGAATCAGTGAGCTGCTGGCTTCCCCTTGCTAACTTTCAGGTCTTTTCTTCAGTTAAAATCAGAAACAAAAGAAAGAGTATGAGGAGATGACTCACCATTGAGGCCCAGAAGAACAAAGACAATTTAGTCAATGAGTTTATGACAAAGTAAGAGGATTTGAGCAGATGGAAGAAAAGAAGCTTGTCAGGGCCTCCTATTCAGATACCATTTAAAAACCAAACTCAACAAGATTTTTGAAAACTGAGTAGATGACCCGGATCCAGCCTCTGACCACCAGGGCTTTTTTCTGCTCTTGCCTCAGAACAAACACGGTCTGTTATTTCTTCCTAGAAGTCTGAGGGACAGGAATGTATATCCCAGACACCTGTTCAAGGAAACCATAACAAGAATCCAGACTACCAAATCCTGACAAGCCTAAGGTAACTAACTCAAAGGAGGCTGCTGCTTTCCAATCCCCCATAGGTGGCTGATGTCACCTATCCTTGCCCAGCCCTTCCTGCCCCTTCATCACCAAGCCTCTGTCCTCTGTCCCAGACTGCCACCGCTCTCCTCCATCACAATTTTTATTGAGCCCCCAATACCCTGTTCCATGACAAACAAACCATTTTATATTCTCACTCTCCTTCCCTATTCCTGTATCTCTAAACCTTTCCTGGCTTTCCCTTAAAGACAGTGATTGCCCTTAAATTCTGCTGAGTGGAAGCTGTTCAGTAGCTGAATGGGCTCCAGAGTTAGAAAGTGGAAGCTATGCCCTCCTTGCCCCACAATCTCGTTTTTGGACCATCAGTCCTCAACTTTCGTGTAGAAACCCCTGTACTATGAGGATACCCCATCTGGTTAAACCATCTGCTACCCTTACTTGTTGCTGTTATCTACCAATTTCCCTAGCATTGTTCTATACAGTCATAAACGTCATCTATATCCTAAGTTTTGTCATCATCCAGGGATAATTTCCACAAAAATACAAAATACAGCTAACATCACAGTTTTATTACCTTCTTTATCTCCAGGAACTTTATCCACACTCCATTTTAACTATACGTTTCAAAATGGTAATCTTTTTCTTTTAAAGCAGAGGACATACTCCATATAATCATTTGAACTAATACATAAAAAGTAAGAAGTCCACCATAATTCCTCTGAGGAGACAACCACATTGACAGCTTAATTTATCATTAAAAAAATATAACACCTACATAAATATTTGTGTGGGTATGTGTAGTTACACAAGTGGATCATATTATACATACTTTTTTTAAACGCTTTTTTTTAACGTAAAAGTATATTGTATACAGTTTTCCATGTCAATATCCTCTATTTTTCAATGGCTGCACAGTAATCCACTCTATCGATAAAATAAATACTATGTAATTTCAAATGAGAAACCTAATTTTCCATTTTTTTAATTTATAAACAAAACCAAGGTGAAGATTCTTATGTATTCATCTTTGTCAAATATATCTTTATTTCCATATAGTCCCAGCAATGTAATTATTGGATATAAATGTACTCATTATTTAATGGATTCTTCTTCTATATATGCAATCACTAAATCCCATCAGAGATTCTAGGTAACCTCTCAAACATCTCAAAAATATCTCCTCTCCTCCACCTACAGTACCACTAGTCAAGTTCAAGCCACCATCACCTTTTGCCTAAATTATAGCAACAGCCAACTGCCTCCTTGCTTATAGTATTCTCAAAAAACTATATTGAGAAATTTCATTTTCCATACTATAAAAATCTTTTTAAAATGGAAATCTGACCTAAACCTCTTCAATGGCCCCCTTGCTCACAAAATAAAATTTTAAGCTTCTGAACATGGCTTACAAACTTTAATAATCTTGCTTGCTTGTTTTATCTCCTGCCTCTTGCCTCCACCTATGCTAAAGCCATAAGACACAGCTACTTGTCTCACTTTTCCTGCTCGAGGCTCCTGGCCTTTGAAATATTCCTTCCCTTGCCTTTACCTAACACTTATTAACCCTTTAAATCTGAGATTATGATATTGCAAATCTTCTTTGATTCCTCAAATCTGAGTTAGGGGATTCAACTGTGCTTTCCCACTTTCCTTTCATTCTTTTAGGCTAAATCAAAATAAACTTAATACTTTTCACCCAAAATTGCATGTATACTATGTACTATTTTTTTTTAATGTGTATTTCTATGAAGCCAGCCAGCTACCCTAGAAAAGATATATCTATGTTGATGGCCACATAACGTTAATGATATACCGATATCTCGTGCTTAATGTCAGTAATTGATTCATGAAAATTAGGTTTATTGCATAAAAATGCTGAGAACCTATTTTCCACTATAACGTATTATATATCAAATCTAAACCCCTAAAAACTTTCTTAAAACATAACTAGAATTAATAGAAAGCTATCATGTCAAGACATACAATGCTTGTAATACTGCTTCCAGATCACCAAATACAGATAAAACAGTCCTGTGACTTAAATAATTATAAACATTTTAGGCATGTGTCCTGAAGGCATTATGCAGCTAAAAGATACCAATAAAAATTCCTAAAACAACATCAACTACATTACAAAAATAATATGTTTGGGACCAATGCAGTTGAATTCAAAGTGGCATGAATAGTTGAGGTTAGAACGTGCTATTCTGATTTATGTTTGTTAAGTTCTAGAGTCCGGGGAAAAAAGTTAATGAAAAGATGACAGAGAATCATCTGATCTGGCAGCTCATAGAAATAAACCTCTAGCATCCAGAGGTCCTAGTTTTCGTCCTTGCCTTTTCAATAGGCAATCAGACAGTACCTGTCTCTTCACAATTCCCTTCAGCCACTTGTGTATTAAATAAATTAGATTTATCTTCAAGGCTTGCTTTAGTGTAGGAATACTAGTGTAGGGTTGCTCTGTCCAAACAAAACTAACTTTTCCACTTGAGGATGCCAAAATTAATTTTCAGAGGGATCACATTTTCCTCCCATAAATAGCATTATTAGTTGTTATAGTTTACAAATCACTTTTTATATATATATTACTCATATGACCTATTAAGGCAATTAATGTTATATTCATTCTGGACACACACACACATATACAAACACACATATCTATACATCTTTATATTTCTTGCAACTTCAAAAGGTAACTGACTTAAACAAAACCATAGAGCTGGCTTAATATATAAATAATAACCAACATAGCAAGTTGTGTTATATATTGTCATATATATGTTTGATTAATCAATCAACACATATAGATAAGATCAGATCTTGTTTTTTGCACAAGGAAAGAAGATTAAAAATAGGCAAATTTTGACTACTTGAAGACAGAAGAGGGTTCACCACTGAGGAAGAAAGGGCACTGAGATCGGGAAACTCGTGATACCAATTCAAACTTAAGGACTAGACACTACTGTCTAGGCTCAATTTTGATAGCCTTCCACTAAGCAAATAGAAGAGGTACAGAAAATATTTATTATGAATCACGGTAAAGATAGTTCGGCTCCAAGAATGAAAAACTCTTAAAAATACCAAAACTTCATTACAAAGATAATGTATATGCAAAGAACTTGTTAATTAAAATATGAATGCAAAATTTCAAGGTTCTTTATACATAGCTTGCCTGAGGTACAGAATCTATTTGGTTACAGTGTCCCATTCCAACAAATTTAAGAATGCCTAAATTTACATAAAATATAAATTGAAGTGACAGTTTGCCTTAAAAGAGATTTGCATGAGAATTTTTAAAAACGATGCATTTACTTGCTATTTAAAAAAAAAAAATCTCAAATGGGATTCAATTCAAAATGTGATCTGCACACAACATATTAGGCACATGTTACAGAAAGCAATAATTGTTCTTACTCAGAAGTGAAAACTAGAAAATATACGCTATTCTCCCTTTTCAAACCAATTTTCTCTGTAGTTTTGTTCTCTATGATTAATCCAACAAGAGAAACTAGTCCCAATAGATTGTTTGACATTTATCTAAAGCACAATTTAATGAAACTTTTGTGTAAATGATTGTATAGAAATCATGATTATGTATTCATTAAATGCAAGATAAAGAAAAGCCAAAGAAGAATCAAGATTTAAAAAAAATAGGGAGATAGCAATCATCCAAAAATTCAATTGGTTAGACTACGACAGTGGTTAGATTTAGCAAAAAAACATACTTTTATGTATTTGCCTACTTAACTAAATGTTTTGAGGGAAGAGCCTAGCCAACAATAAATCACCACGTCATCAATCTAAATTTCAACATTTCATTAGTCTTTGCGAAAAGAGATTAATGTCAAAGTCAAATACTCACCAATGTTTTGGTGTAACCTGGCTCAGACTGATAACTTCATCGAGGATTTCATTTTTAGCTTTTTCAAATAGTTCATTCTAGGCAATATAGATACAAGTAATTAAGATTTTCATAAGATAGTAAATTTGTCCTTGTCATTATTTTCAGAGATAACCAAAAGGAGGTCAGCCTTTGACAGGATAGCAGATTGAATTTAGGTTTGAATATGTATAACTAGCAAAAATGCTCTTCTATTCTAGTCTCTTTTTTAGTAATGCCATTATCCAGATAAGGAAAAACTGACATAAATATCTACCTTATTTACTCAAATCTGAATGCAGTTTTTCACATAACATTTGGTCATACAAGATTTTCACATAAACGTTATGTGAAAGCATCAATACATATTTAGTGTAATAATTTAAATGTAAATTCATGCTGTTTGACAAGTAACGGCATGTTAAAATCAAGAAAAAACAATATTTAGCTCCACTAAATTAGAGTATACTTCTCCAAGGTAAATGCTGAAAAGGTAAAAAGTTGATGTACAATTTAAAAAATTTTAGGTTACATAAATACATTAATTCTATAAGATATTTAAAGAATATTCTTCACCTTCTCAGATAACATTTTAAACACTTGTTTTAACATCCCATAATTCCTAACTATTTTTTAATGTTAAATATAAAAAATAATTTCAATTATTATAGAAGAGATAGCTGCTCCTAAAAATATATTCTTTCAGCTCTAAATTAGTAGTTATGGTCAAAACCAAAGCAATTTAGCTTATCAGATTTCTCTTATAAACATAAATTTTGTTAGAACACAAAATTAAGTTAAGACATATAAAAAAATACACGAGGTACCCAAATATTACCCGGTCAAGTTCTCGCAGGCGAGGATAGTTATTCTTCCACTCAGTTTCAAGGTTAAAACGTGTTGCTGAGGAAGAAGGGAAATGTTTAAATTTGATGATTCTCTTTTTTTCCAGATGTAGTGGTTAAAGGCTATCCTGCACATCATCTGTATTAACTGAATTTCTGAGGGTGCACCTATGGTTCCTTAGTACTCTGGGCTCTCAAAAATCTCAGAATTTCATTATTGCAATAGCTTTCTAAACTATTCTCTTTATAGTTTCTGTTTTCAGTCCACAAACACACAGCTGAAGCAGTTTAGAACAAGAATGGACTCTGGAGTAGTACCACCAAGATTCAAATCCTGAATCTATTAAATATTGCTGTATGACACTAGGTAAGTTACTCTGTGCCTTTGTTTTCTCTTCTGTAAAAAAGGAATAAAAATAATACTCACAAGATTGCTGAGAAACTAAGTGGGATAAATATGTAGGATCTCCATGAGGGAAAAAGGAAAGGAGAATATATTCTTCAGATACAACTATGGAAGACATGGAGCACCAAAGTGTGGGATTTGGGAAATAGAACAATGTAAACGAAGCACAGAGTGCTCTGCTTCCCAACATTTTCTCTTTCCTCCCTAAAAAGGAGGAATCTTCATTCTCTATAGCTTACTAAGTTTTCTCCCAAGCACAGCTGCAAATTTTCTAATCAGCTTAAACTCTGCAAATGTGCTCCTAGCAATGTTTCCTCTGAAAGGAAAACCATGTTCTTATCCAACAACCAAAGATTTGCATTTTTCCATTTTCCACACATTGTCTAATAGTAAATGAACTGTTAAGTAACTGTGAAAGAAAGGGAGTATAGAGTCACATGGATGCTAAAGACTGACAGCTAATAAAATGTCTAAATTTGTTTGCTTATTTTAAAAATCCATTTACCTTTGAAACTATCAGCCTGTTGTTCAACCGATTCTCGTACCATTTTCCAAAAGCAGTCTGATACAGCAAGGCTTAAATTTCTTGTAGTCACTTGGTGTGCCTTTAGCATGCTTGTCCTACAAAAAAAAAAAAAAAAGAGAGAGAAGAAAAAAGGCTAACATACATTAAAATGGCAAAAAGGACAATAACACCATCACCAAGTTTGAGAATGCACTTGTTATAATATAATGAAAATAGCCACTTATTCCTTTTTATCCCACAGCTAGCCAATAAAACTTCCTATGATATAGAAAATGTTCTATATATAAGCTGTCCAATACAGTAGCTACTAGCCACATAGGGTTATTGAGCCCTTGAAATGTGTAATTAGTTTGACTGAAGAAATAAATTTTTAATTTTATTAAATGTTAACTAATTTATACATTAATAACTGCACAGGACTAGTTGGCTATCATATTGAATAGCACGGTTCTATATGCTGTGTTTGCAAGAATTATCTTGATTTACTATACTAATCTAGATGCAAACATAATTTTCTATTTCCAGAAATTCTCTACATATAAGTTTTAGTATAATTCAATTGCTCTTTAGCTCTTGCTTTTTGCTTTTTGGTCAATATCTTATTTTCTGGCAACTTCTGTCAATATTTATTTAGGGATATCCCCTTGACACCCCCTCTCCAACTTTCCCCGATACTGTTGTACACATAATTAAAAACGAAAGTGTTGATTTTTTTAAAAATCACTTTATAAGTAAAACAACATAAGAGGTATCTGTGTTGTCTTTCACTGCCCACATCCCAAGGGGCAGTTTATTATGCCAGCATATATTGTACAATGTGATAAACTGTTCTAATTCTATCAAAGAGTAGCTTAAGAACTTGCTTATTATTTACAGATCACTATTTAGGAAAGATTCTAGATATTCATTGTTTAATGAACAGCTAAAAAACAAACTTTTAAGTGAAAACAGTTTGATTTAAGCTACTCTCTCACTGTCAAATCTTTAAATATTTTAACAAGACACTTACTTTAGGAGCTTTGAATTCTGAAAAAATTCTTCTTCATATTCTCTTATAGCTTCAATATTTTCAGAGCTGTTTCCTAAGGTGAAATGGCAACCAAATTTTCACCAAGTAAATTAATCTTTATTATTTGAAAACAACAAAAACTAAAAATAAATTATAATAATCCATCTTGCATACCTTTTCCTGTTACGACAGCAAAATAACCGAGAGCTTTCATTGGGAAAAGCTTTCCTTCTATTATTTGCTGAATCTATTTTAAAAAGTGGGAAAAATAAAGGTGAGATGTAGGCTTATGTAATTTTTAAAAGCATTATATACAATTTAGAGAGAAAAAATAATTTAATGATGTTGTACATGTACATGTTTATTAGTTAAATATATAAATCAGTACAAAAACATTTAAAATGTATTTCAGAGGGAGGAAGAGGAGGAATTGGTAAAGGAACACAAAAATCAATTACATTATATATTGATAAATATTTTAAAAATGCATTTCAATTGCTATTTGAGAAAAAAAAGATTTAATTTTTTGAAAATGTATTATTAAAAAATCTGTACCAAGATCAAAACTTGGAATGATGTGTAGTTCTTTGGAGTCAGAAATACCTTAGTTTGAATGCCAACTCTGCCACTTATAAGCTATGTGGTCTTAAGTAAGTGTCTTAACTTTTCAAAAAGGTAGTTGAGAAGATTATGAGAGAATATGATAGTTAGCACAGTACTAGGCATGTAGAAGCACTCAATAAATGGCAGCTATTATTCTTATTTCCCCATATACTCTTCAAATATGTAAATTCTAATCAAATTGGATTGTCTTTCATTTCTTCCTCCCTCCTCCCCCTCCTCCTCCTTTTTAAATATCTAGATACATTGATTCTCAACTCTTTTAGGGTCAAAAATCCTTTTTAAATATGATAAAAACTACAGACTATGTACCCAGAAGAATGCATATTTGCACAGAGATCTACCATTTATATACAATGAAAAGAGTTTCTATTCCTTGAAGCCAATTCAGGTTAACATTGGGGTAAGAATCCTTCCTCTAAGACAAGTTACAACCTAAGTTAATACTGAATCATTGATATAAAAAGGACTGAAATATGCTTCAACTGCATTGCAAAAGAAATACAAACTCACTCTCTAGAGAAGCGTATAAAGAAATGAAAGAAATAGAGCGAGATGGGAAGGAGGCCACAGAAATTTGTTTCTACCTCACTTATCCTCTTTTCCATATCAGGACCATTACTGAGACGGCAGGCCTTACACTTAAAAGTAAGGCAAAGCAGAGGTCATGAAGGCTGTGCAGAAGAGTTAACACAGCAGGCCTGAGACTGCTATCCTTAAAAAGGACTGCTTGTCTTTGGCTGGCATCTGAAGACTTAACTGGTAAACAATTCTCTATACTGATACAAAACTTTCCCTAAATAACTGTGGCTCATTGTGCATGTAATGTGTTTTACGCTGAACATATGCTTTCCTTTCTAGAGTCTGGAATTTTGGTAAATGAGGGTGCCTACATGACCACCTCCAATTAAGACCTCAGGTGCTGAGTCTCTAATGAGCAACTTACTGCTGGAGGGATTACGTGTGCCCTGTGTGACGCTACTGGGACAGGACTCTTGGAAATTTGAGCCTGATTTCCTCCAGACTTCAACCCATGTGCCTTTTCCCTTTGCGATTTTTTTTTTATTTTTTCATCCTAAGAAGTTAAGTATAAGTATGACTATGTGCTGAGTCCTGTAAGTCCTTCTAGAGAATCACTAAACCTAGAGCTGGTCTGTCTTAGGGACACCTGACACAGAGAGGCATAGTCCCAGAAAGTTTAAGGTGGGAAGGAGACAAAGTCTAAGCAGTAGCACTTAGGATAGGTACTTAAAATAGTAAAGTTGCTGTTTTATGGGGAATAATAATATAATAATAGATGACAGCCACCATGTATATAACACTTTTGTGCCAAGCAATATTCCATCCACATTACAACATATATTTAACTCATTAAATCTTCACAGCCTATGAGATAGAACCATTAATAGCTACATTTCTACCAGATGAGGAAGCCTAAAGCACTGACAAATTAAACAATTTACCCAAGGTTACGCAGCTAGCAAATGGTAGAGCCACGATTTGAAATTAAGCAATCTGACTACAGATCTTATACTCTTAGCCACCACCTTATACCTTTAAAATTAAGTAGACAGCATGCCTAAAGTCAAGACTTACACCGCAATATGACTTACATACAATATTATCTTGAAATAAAACTCTTTCCTTGTTAAGGGAGAAGAGGAAAGGTGTTACGGACTTCAGTAAAATAATTCTAAAAATACATTTCCCTAAGATAAGAGACAACTGAACATTATGTATAGAATTCACAGAATTTCAGAAATGAAAATGACCTTAGCTCTAGTCTAGTCAACTAGTGGGCTGGATACTTCATTGACTGGATTTAGAAAAGTAACAAGGTTTGCACAAGGACATAGAGCCAGTTGGTGATGAAACATGGAAAAGTATGCTGTGGCCTTACTCCCAATCTAATGCCTTTCTACTATAAAAATCTGCTATATAGGCTTTGATGAGTTAGGGAAAGTAATGTTTATCTACAATAAAATGGCATATAAAATCCTCAAGGAATTCATACTATCACTAATTTACGGACATCATCAAGAAGGGACGGGAGAAGAGGGAAGACAAGGGAGAAGTAGGGAGGGAAGGGGAAGGAAGGGAAGGGATGGGAGGAAAGGAGAGAAAAAGAAAATTAAATAAAAGAAAAACAACAAATAAAGTTAATGAGTACACGTCAACACACATTATTTAAATTAAATTGGGGTGAGCAGCATTAGCAGTTTCTGTATTTCTAAAGCAAATTAACTATAGTTATAGAATTTTATTCATATCCCAAAACTGTACTTAAGTAATTTACTATAACTTCCTAATACTTTTTTTTAATGGGAACCAAAAAAAGTTGGTTTTTCAAAAAGAAAAATAAAATGGACAAACCATTAGCTAGGTTAACAAAAAAAAGAAGGGAGAAGACCCAAATAACAAAAATCAGAAATGAAAAGAGAGACATTACAACTGATACCACAGAAATATGAAGAATCATTAGAGACTACTATAAACAACTGTATGACAACAAATATGGAAATCTGGAAGACATGGATAAGTTTCTAGACACATATAAACTACCAAGACTGAACCAAGAAGAGATAGAAAACCTGAACAGGACAATAACCTTCAACAATATTAAAGTGGTAATCAGCAATCTTTTAACAAAGAAAAGTCCAGGTCCGGATGGCTTTATGGCTGAATTCTATCAAACTTTTAAAGAGGAGTTAGTAACAATTCTCCTCAAACTATTCCAGAAAACTGAAACAGAAGCTACTCTCACAAACTCATTCTATGAGGCCAACATAAGTCTAATACCAAAACCAGATAAAGAAACAACAAAAAAAGAAAAGTACAGGCCAATTTCCTTGAACTTAGATACAAAAATCTTCAACAAAATATTAGCAGTCAGAATATAGCAACACATTAAAAAAATCATACACCACGATCTAGTGGGATTCATACCACGAAAGCAAGGATGGTTCAACATATGAAAGTCAATAAATGTGATACATCACATCAACCAACTCAAGGACAAAGACCATATGATTATCTCAATAGATGCTGAAAAGCATTTGACAAAATTCAACAGCCCTTCATGATAAAGACGCTCAACAAATTAGGTACAGAAGAAAAGTATCTCAGCACAGTAAAAGCCATTTATGACAAGCCCACCACCAGTATCATTCTGAATGGGAAAAAAACTAAAGGCCTTTCCCTTAAGAATAGGAACAACACAAGGATGCCAACTCTCACCACTTCTATTTAACATAGTACTGGAGGTACTATTAGCAATCAGGCAAGAGAATGAAATGAAGAGAATCCAGATTGGAAAAGATGAAGTCAAACTTTCTCAATTTGCAGATGACATGATACTATATATAGGAAAACCTAAAGACTCTATAAGAAAACTCCTAGAGCTGGTTAATAACTTCAGTAATGTTGCAGGATACAAAATAAATGCCCCCAAATCAGCTGTATTTATATAATCAAATAATGAGCTAACAGAAAGAGAAATAGAGAAAGCCCATTAACAATTCTCACACAAAAAAATAAAATACCTGAGGATCAATTTAACCCAGGATGCGAAAGATCTCTACAATGAGAACTACAAACCACTTCTGAAAGAAATTACAGAAGACACAAAAAGATGGAAAGATATTCCATGCACTTGGACTGGAATACTTAACATTGTGAAAATGTCTATACTTCCTAATGCAATTTACAGATTCAATGAAATCCCCATCAAAATACCAATGACATTTTTCACAAAAATGGAAAAAACTATCTTACCTTTCACATGGAACAATAAAAGACCCTGAATAGTCAAAGCAATCCTGAACAACAAAATAAAGCCGGAGGCATAACACTACCTGATTTCAAATTATACTACAAAGCTATTGTAACATGGCTCACTCGGGAGAGTGCCATGGGTTCGGATCCTATATGGGGGTGGCCGGTGCGCTCACGGGCTTAGCGTGGTGCAGACAACACCAAGCCAAGGGTTACGATCCCCTTACTGGTAAAAAAAAAAAAAAAAAAGGCTATTGTAATCAAAATAGCATGGTACTGGTATAAAAATAGACATTCAGACCAGTGGAGCAGAATTGAGAACCCAGAAATCACCCCTCAGGCATCTGATACTGGACAAAGGCAACAACACTCTACATTGGGGAAAAGACTGCCTCTTCAACAAGTGGTGCTGGGAAAACTGGTTATTCATATGAGGAAGGATGAAACTAGGTATGCACCTCTCACTATACACTAAAATCAACTCAAAATGGGCTAAAGACTTAAGTATATGGCCTGAAACTGTAAAATTACTAAGGGAAAATATAGGTGAAATACTTCAGCAACTAGGTCTGGACACAGACTTTATGAACATGAGCCCCAAAGCACAAGCAACAAAAGAAAAAAAATAAACAAATGGGACTATATCAAACTGAAAAGTTTCTGCACAGCAAAGGAAACAATCAAGAGAGTGAAACAACAACCTAGAGTGGGAGAAAATTTTTGCTAACTATGCAACCTACAAGAGATTAATATCCGTAATATACAAGGAACTCAAGCAATTATACAGTAAAAAAATAAATAACCCAATTAAAAAATGGGCAAAGGAGCTGAATAAACATTTTTCAAAGGAAGCATACAAATGGCCAACAGGTACATGAAAAAATGCTCAACATCACTAGTCATCAGGGAATGCAAATTAAAACTACACTGAGATACCTCACTCCAGTTAGACTGGCTATAATAAAAAAGATGGCGCATAACAAATGCTGGTGAGGGTGTGGAAAAAAGGGAACGCTCCTACATTGTTGGTGGGACTGTAAATTAGTACAACCACTATGGAAAACGGTATGGAGGTTTCTCAAACAACTACAGATAGATCTTCCATATGATCCAGCAATTCCACTTCTGGGTATACACCCAGAAGAATGGAAATCATGTCAAAGGGATACGTGCACTCCCATGTTCATTGCAGCTCTGTTTACAATAGCCAAGACAATAGCCAAGACACCAACCTAAATGTCCATCAATGGATGACTGGATAAGGAAAACGTGGTATATATACATCATAGAATACTACTCTGCCATAAAAAAGAATGAAGTTTTCCCATTTGCAACAACATGGATGAGCCTGGAGAAAATTATGTTGAGTGAAATAAGCAAAGCACAGAGGGATAAATACCACACATACTCACTCATATGTGGGAGCTAAGAGAGAAAGAAGGAAGGAAAGAAAGACCACAGTGGTGCGTTGGACTTGCAGAGGGAGAGAACATTCTTTGGGTTACAAAGTGGAGTGTGTGCGAAAGGGGGAGGGGGAGGGAGGTTGGCGCTAACTGGGTGGGGGACACAGGGTACAAATGCTATTGGAGGGAATGGGTATGCTGCCAGCATGAATCTGGCCTTCACATCATGGGCCCGAGGGGTGACGATCAGCTTTGTATCTCGTGAATATTCATAACCAATAAAAAAAAAAAATTCCTACTACTCCTCTCTGGTAAAGTATTCCATAATTTTTTTTTTTTTTTTTTTAAATAACCAATCTATCACAGGTGGAGTTTGTACAAAAAAATCTGTTCTTACAATAAAGAACCTGCCCTCACCCTGCTTGGACTAGCTACATTTTTCTCTGCCAGGTCTACTTTGGTCAAAACAAATATTGTCCTTCTTCCATGAGGATCCATTTGACTGACCAAGTCTGTAACAATACTGCGTTCAGCATCCACAGATCCATCTGAAAAAAATTTTAAAATGACACTGTAGTAATTGCAGAGTGGATTTTAGAAACTCAGCACAAGCTATCCTCTTATTTCTACATTATAGCAAGAAACATTTTCCTAATACATTTATCTTATTTATGAAAACAAATATTAGCCAATAAAAATTTACATGATGTCTATAGTGAAATTTATCAAAATATTCCCAACTTCAATTCTATTTAATAATAAAATGAACAAGTAAGAAGAAAGGGCAAAAACCCATTTATCTTACCCATGTATGTTTATATGAGGATACTTTAAAATGTGTATGGAAAATAGAATTAAAAGATAACACAAATCTTTCCATGAACTTTTTGCAGTACTCTCGTATAACATGCATTATTTAGGGCAAAGTTTGGACTGCTAAAGAAGGAAGCATATCAATATAATTAAAATCTTTTGATATGATTTACCTTGAATACATAGTATGATAGCATTAGGATTCTGCATATAAGCTTTGCTGATACTGAATATAGTCTCTTTTGTGTCAGGAGCCATGCCTGATGTCACAGTCTTTAAAAAAAAAAGATTTTAAATGTCATTATAAATGTTTACCACAATAGGAATAAAAAAAATACATGTTTTGTTTGTATACACTTACATTAATCACCCCTGGTAAGTCAACGAGCACCATCCTCTGTAGTCCAGGGCCTTTTACATTTAAGGATATGGTCTACTCAGGAAGAAAAAAATGATATTTGGGGGGAGTTTGTTAAGAAATTTTTTGGTGATACATACTCTGAAAATTCTCTATTTTATTCATTCAGATCTGATACTCAGAAAAAAAGTTGTTCTTGGTTTGATCCAAAAAGTAATTATTCTAGAAAATTACTCATAAAATGATATGTTATGTGGAAAAATTTTTTAAAAATCTATGTACTTTGGAACAGCAACATAAACATCAATATCAACATCACTGTTTATTTGAAATCATAAACATTGGATTTCTATATAACATTGTTAAAATGAATTGCAACCCCTTACCTCAGGGCTAACAGTACAGCCTTCTTTTACACTTTTCCTCATTCGGAGTTCTATTTCATGTCTTAATGCTGCAAGCTATTAATGGAAAACAACAACAAAAACCCTAAAATAATCTTAGTTCACAAATATCCCATTTAATTGTCTTTTACAAACTTGTATGGATTATGAAGTTACACCTATGAACCTTAGATGAATTCTACTTACATCTTCCTCTTTGGTAAGATCAAACTCCCGAGAACTATCTTTAAACAAGGCCACATGGTGAGGACCTTCACTCAAAGTCACCTGAAATAGAAAAGTGAGATGTAATGATACACTTCAGGAGCATTCCCTGGAGCTGTCAACATGGCAGTTCTGAGACAACAATAATTCTGTGTATGTGTTGTTCATATGTATGTCACATGTGCTGTAATTTCCCAACAAGATAGCTCTTTACTTTTTATCTTCTATGACCTACAATGTTACTGCCTTTTTCTTTCCCCAGTGTTATACAGAGTACTAAGTACAAGATCATCACTCTAAAACCTGAAAAACTAAAAAAGAAAATCTTGTACTTAACTTGAAAGATGAATTTAGGTAAAGGAAAATTCATTTATTCAACATCTATTTATTGAGAATGAACTATGCATGAGGTGTTGTAGGTGGGGAAACAAAGAGTTGACTGTCCCTGTTTTAGGCCTTACATACTAGGGGAAATATACACAGACTTACTAGAGCAATGTGGCAAAACCTAGAGTGCCACAGAAGAGAATCGTACTGCTTAGAAGGTAGCTAAGTCAGGCTTCACCCAAGCAATGACATTTGGGAAAGAAATTTGATAACAACATACATAAGAGTACTTCAAAAAGTTTGTGGAGAGATTCGTATTGTCTTTTAATTCTATTTTTCCACAAACTTTTTGAAGTACCCTCACATTAACAGTCAGTGGTTTCATGAAAACTTCTAAACTTCACATTTCTTAACTTTTCAACTGCAACTTTTTAAGCTTCTCTATATTTATACTATTTTATTTTTAAGATACATTTCCCTCCACTGAGATTAGCTGAACAGGTAAAAACAAAAAACGGCTGTTTGAAAGCAACCACGGTAGCCTGGACTAAGAGTCCAGGATCCCGAAGAATTTTGGGGGGATTTTTCTGTAGTTATTTTCCATCTGAGCACTTGCTGATTTGTGTCACAGGGCAGAGGCCCAAGAGAGAAGCTCAAAACATGTAGCAGTTATTGGGTTGAGCAGACAAAAATCAAAATTCAGGGTTATCCAACAACCACAACTTAAGGTGCCAAGATCTCAGAGAGAAATGTCTGTAAAAAATGTCTGTAAAAATGTCTCCAAAAACTAAGCCCTACATTGTGTGCACAATTTCCCTTCAAGACATTCAAATATTAAGAAACCAAACAGAAAAAAGATGCTAGACAGGTTAAAATGCTAAGTCAAGATTTCGGCAATTTCACTGTTCTGGGGAGACAAAAACCTGGAGTTCCCAGAATCCACCAAGAAGAAGCCCTGGTTAATACTAGAGGACTAATGGTAAACTGTAAAGAAACTTATCTGTTTCAAGGAAACTTGCTCAAACTTTATCTGCCTGCCAGAACAAATTAATTCCTTCCTTTAATATCATCCACGGCTACAATTAGGGTGCTAGTAACAATGGAAAATGTAGGTTTACAATGTTTTTACAATGATTATTGAGGATGATATGAGGTGTAGTCTGAAATTCATTTATTTTTTTCCTAGGTTAGAAGTATCCCAAATTCCCATCAACAGCAAAACAGATATATGTGTGGTACATTCACACAATGCCAAGAACAATGAAAAAAGGACAGACCCAAAAAAGTGTACTCGGTATGAATCACAATAGACTGCCCAATACTCCTCTTTGTTGCAGTTATAAGCAGACGTCATTTCTTAAAGATTTCAGCATCAACCTCATTATTTCATTTTCTACCACTATTCATGCCATAATTCTTGGTGATTTCAATTTTCCAATGCTCCATTTACTCTATACCTACCCCACCAGTTGAACATGAAAGAAAAAAAATAACAGAACCATACAGACTTACTTTAAATTTATGTCCACACACCTAAATGGAAATTTCAGTCTAATTCAGCAATCCTAGTATGACTCAACTTCCCTCATCAATTCACTCCTGGATTCACCCCAATCTCTTAGAAAAGATTTCACTTTCTTCTCTTGCCTCAATCCCTTCTCTCTCTTAACAGCTGGTAATTTGGCTTCTTATTTCATTGAGGAAGTACAAGCAACCAGAAGGAAAATTCCACACATTCCACTTACTTGCCTCCACTGCTAAACTCAATGATTGATTCTCAGTCTTCACCTTCCTTGATCTACGAACAGCATTTGACCTCATTGATCACTTCTTCCTCCTTGATAGTTACTTTATCTGACTTCCAGCACACTGCTGCTCTAGTTGCCTTCCTATTGCACTGGCTGCACCTTCATATACACTTTTGTTGTTTCCTCTTCCCTCAACCTCTTCATGTTGGGAGTCACCAGGATGCAATCCTTGGTCCTAAGTCTTCTCTGTCACTCTACTCACTCCCTTAGAGAGCTAATCAGGAAAGATCATAGCTTTAAATACTATCTTCAAATATGTGATTATGACTCTTAAATTTATGTCTCTAGCCCAGATCTCTCTCTGAACTTGTATATCCAACTCCTTATTTGTTATCACCCCACAGCAAGTCCAAAACTGAACTCCTGATCTTCCCCAAACATGATCTATTCATAGACTTCCCTACGCAAACTATATCCTTTAATTTGTTCAGGTCAAAAACCTCAAAGCCATCCTTGATGACTGACACATGACACTCTCTCCTCCCTATCAGATCTGTCAAGAAATCCTATTGATTCTACTTTTGAAATAGATTCATAACCCAATCATTTCTTATCACTGTCACTGCTACTTCCCTGGTCCAGGTATTCCCTGGATACTCCAATTACCTCCCACCTGGTCTCCCTGGCTCTATCTATCTTGCCTATATGAAAGTATCTCAAAAAGTTTGTGGAAAAATAGAATTAAAAGATAATGCAAATCTTTCCATGAACCTTTTGAAGTACCCTTGTATCTGTTTTCAGCACAGCAGCCAGAGCCTTTTAAGAGGCAATGTTGTTACTCTGCTCAAAATCCTGCATTGGCTCCCCATTTTACTCAAAACAAAGTCTGTACAGAGTCCTACAAGGCCCTAATGATGTGCTTCTTCTTGCCCTCCATTATCCCTCTGACTTTGTGACTTACTACTCTTCACTCTGGTCTAGCCACACTGGTTCCTTTGCTGTTCCTAGAACATGACAGCCACCAAACACCCTCAGGGACTTGACACTAGAACACTCTTGTACTAGATATCCACAAGACCACTTCCCTCACTTTTCTGCAAATTTTGGTTCAAATACCACCTTATCAATGCAATCTACCAGCACCTTGGCACCCCCATCCCCCTTGCCTGGCTCCACTTTTTCTTTTTTGCACAGCACTTATCACCTTCTAACATACTGTATACTTTAATTATTTATTATGTTTATTATTTATTGTCTTTCTTCCTCTACTAGAACATATCCTCCATTATGGAAAGAATCAGTTTTTTGTTTACTGACACACTGCCTAGAACAGTGCTGGCATTATTAAGTGGTCAGTAAGTACACGTTTAATAAAAAAACTCTGTAGCCATATACTTTCTTCCAGTGACCATGGAAGAATTGTTAATGCTTCTAAATATGGACAACCTGTACACTGAATCCCAGCCTCCTTCACCTCAACGACTCTGCTCTTGCAATTGTTCCATCTCTTGCATTTTTTTCCTGTAGTAGATCATTACAATCAGCAAATATATGTCTTTAAGAATTTTCCCTTGACCCAACATATTTCAACTACTACTGCCCCATTTCTCTGTTCTTTTTTACAATAAAACTAGAAAATCATTTATATTCACTGACTCCACTTCCAATATTCTCATTCTCTTTCACAGCCTCTTATTTATTTTACTCAGAATAAAATCTAAGACCTTGTAACAGCTCAGTATAGTCTGGCCTCCCACTGCACCTCTGATATCCTTTCCCACTGCTCTCCCTCATTCAGTCAGCTCCTACCACACTGGCCTCCTGGGCTGTGCCTCCTACAGATTTGTATACTAGGGATGATTCCCAATACCATAGATTAATTATTTCATTAACTAAAAGTCTTCATTTCAACGCTATGAACAGGCCTCATCGAAGTGGTTACTTTCCTAAGGATCTTCATTCAAATAGCCTTCATTCACTAGCCTACCTTTCTTACCTTAACAGGAGAACGTGTCATCATCTCCCCAGATCCTCTTGGGAATATTCGTGCTTGAGCAATCATTTCCAACACACTAGTCTTCCCAGCACTCTGATCTCCAACCACTACAACCTTACCATAAAAACAAATAATACTTATTTATGTTTTTCTGATACCAAATTAAATTTAAATAGATTTGGAATGCTGCTCTGAATTTAGTCTTTTAAAATATCTACAGTTGGGCCAGCCCATGGCTCACTCAGGCGAGTGTGGTGCTGATAACACCAAGGCCACAGGTTCGGATCCCCATATAGGGATGGCTGGTTAGCTCACTTGGGAGAGCATGAGGCTGACAATATAAAGTCAAGGGTTAAGATCCCCTTACCGGTCATCTTTTAATTAATTAATTAAATAAATAGATAGATAAACAAACAAACAAACAAACAAATAAAATATCTACAGTTAATAAAACATTTAAAAAAAAAATCCATGAACAAAATGATGGTTGATACGTGTATGCACACTGAAAATATAAACAGTAAAACATTAATTGTATTCATTATTTATAGCCAAATATTTATTTAAAAAACGCAGCTAATTTAAACCACTGTTTCTAAAACCAGATTACTAACTTTCCACAAATCTTTTCCATAGCTTGTTTACTCTTTACAAACACATTTTCCATTCTATTAGGTTAAATTTCATTTATATGCCTAATTTAATCCTCCATTCAGGTATTTTAACATTACAAATATTATAAACATATAATGTCAAATGTCTGATTGCTTTCCTTCATAACATATAAATATAAGGTACTTATATTTACTTATACATATAATGGACCAAAATAGAGTAAAACAATATTCAGTGCTTAAGACATCACCCAGACCACATAACTAAGATTACATAGGCAAAAAATATATATGTCTGTGTATATATGTGTATATGTGTATGTGTAAATACATACACATAATTTTTGAGAAGCTAAAGTGCTTTTTCTGCTAATGGGCAAGTTCATTGTCTATTAATTTTTTACTTACCCGTGGTAGATGATCTTGTGTATTATAACTGGCATCATAATCAGAGAGAACATCAAGAACTTCAGAATACATGTCAATCAAAGATTTCTGTGAAATTTTAAAAAATAATATAAAACAGTGAAAACTTTAAAGGAAAAGAAAGGAATACCACAAAAGTGTCAATAGAAGAAAAAGCTAATAAATTCAAATTGTTTTTCCATAATCATGGCATTGTTTTTCCCCAATTACATAAACGCATCTTCACAGTAAAACCTAAAACAATACAGAATAAAATTCCACTTCTTATTCAGTTTATTTTATTTAGAGATATACTGATTTAATAGTTCATTAATTCAGGATTTTCTAACATTCTAAATGGTAACAGAGAGAAACTGTTTAATATTGATGCACTAATATTAAATGCCCAACAGAGGAAGACTATTAACACCAAAAAGGTCAAATAAGGAGTCAGGTGACCAACTAACAAGGACATTACTCTCTGCCAAGTTTGCAACATGTGTGTATGTGTGTGTGTGACAGAGAGAGAAGAGAAAGGACAGAGAGCACACTCAAGCGAGCACCCAAAGAAAGGATAACACTAGAGAAATGATCACCAAGAAGATTGTTAAACTGGTAAGAGTGGTTAAATATACTCTGACAACTGGGCAGGCTAAAATACGAGAGCACCTGGGCAAATATCCTTTGTTCTTTCTCCCTGTAAAACCGGGATTGAACATGGTGCCTTGTTCATAACAAGCTTCAAGTAAATATTTGATGAATGAATGAACAAATAAACAAATAAGTAGGCCTGGAAAAAGAGGGTACCATTGAGAATTTAATAACTAAGAATAAGTTTTAGTGCCAAGTTAAGAACAATACAAGGAGATTTCTTTTATCACTTAACACCTAGAAATAATTAAATGGCAAGCAACTGCCATCCCATTCACCCAAAAATAAACAAAAGATTTTTTATTACCATTGCATTTTATGAGAGAAAATACCATTTCAACATATGTATACACTTGGACATGGCTTTTCTCAACTGCCAAGTGCCACTTGTAAATAAAGTCATACTGTTTATCTGTTTTGTACAGTCATGATTTAGAGTCAGGGCTACTAATGGATGTTGGTTAAACAAGAATTATATATCTTTGGATACTGGCTACAGAATGTATGTGCCATGATTTAAATACAGTTTTGCTACACATAACTTCTGTTTACTTGTATGAAATCTAAGTTAAAAGAATTACTTCAACTTAATTTGGCACACATTACTTGGTTTGGTGAGAAATAATACGATTTCACTTATTAATAACGGTGGTTATCAATGTGCTGATGATAACAATGCCAGTATAAGGTTTTTCAAAAATTCTTGAAAACGCCTAAGAAACCTCACCTTATGAGAAAAATATTAATTTTTTTTATAATTGAAAAAAGGGGCCTAATCATTCACCGAAAATACAAGTAAGGCAATGATGATAAATCATATTTTAAACATCTACCAACTAACAATTCTGATTTTATAGATGCAGAAATTAAGCATAGAGACAAACTAGGTATTTCAGAAAAATAAACTGACTCACAAGAAATAACTCTTAAAATATAAAGATTTTATGGGTACAGTATAAAACAAATCTTTGAAGATTACAATTTGCTAAATGTGTTAATATAGGAAAAGACCATCCATCCCCCAAGGGCATTTATGTTAGAAAGAAACAGATGACAGAACATGACAGTTCCTTAAAAACTGGTATCAATGAACACACAATGTTAAATGGCAAAATTCTGAGAACAAATTAAGGCAAATTTAAAATACCTTAAGCTTTCTATGATGGATGCCTTTGTCATCTTTCTGCAACACTAACTTTCTCAATTCTTTATTCTCCTTTTCTAATCGTTCCAAGATTCTCTGATACTTTAACTGCAACAAAATAATACACATAATTACATACAAAAAAGATGAGTTAACAGATAATATTAATTGTCTAAATTAAAATCTTCCAGGGGGCTGGCTGGTTAGCTCAGTTGGTTAGAGTGTGGTGTTGATAACACCAAAGTTCAGGGTTTGATCCCTGTACCAGCCAGCTGCCAAAAATAAGTAAAAAAAAAAAATTAATTAATAATTAAAATCTTCCAAAATCCTGAAGTCTTATCTCCTACTGAAAATGAATTATTTCATTAAAAAAGCTTCTATGAAAATGATGAAAGAATAAACTATGAATATTACCTCATAAAAACAGTAAAGTTCATCATTTTCTATAATAATTTACTATTTTAATTAGAAAATGCTTTGCTACTTACATTGAAAAATTAAATTATTTAAAAATACTAAAAACGTAAGAATTTAAAGAAGCAAGTTCTTAAATACACTTTAAGAAGCAATATTTCCTATTACAGGGTAAGCATCCCTAATTTGAAAATCTGAAATCCAAAATGCTTCAAAATCCAAAACTTTTTGATCACCAACATGACTCTCAAAGGAAATGCTCATTGGAGCATTTCAGATTTTGGATTTTTGGATTAGGGATGCTCAACCAGTACATATTCTGCAACAACTCCAAAATCTGAAAAAAACAATATTTCGGATAAGGGATACTCAACCTGCATATCAAAATTTTAAGTCTTCATTACAGGGTCACTTGACAAAAATTCAAATTCTTCCTATTCCTCACATTGTTTTATGCTTTAATAGAGATAATATAAAATAGTAATAGTTAGTAGTATCTGAGCAAGCATTATGTGAAAAGCCTTTTATTATGTGTTTCACATGCATTGACTCCCTTAGCCTTCACAGGAACCACATAAGGCTGAAGATAAACTAAGATTAGGAACTTGAGGTTGGTAAGATTTGGTAGCCCGCCTAAGGTCACCCAGCTTGTAAGTGGTGGAGGAACAGGGTTTTTAATATAGGTTTGTCTGACTCAGAGGCTCAAATTCTTTCAAGTTTTGTTAAGCTTCCATGTCCTGAGATAAACAGATTTTAAGGAAGACTAATATGTTTAAACAGGTTATTTTGTTTAGCTGCTTGGTTACACATTTTTCTTCTCAATAAGTTTGATCCTTTCTAATTGTCTTTCCCAGCTGTTATTTCTTCTCTAAACATTAACAATCACCTTCCTATAATCAGCAGAATGTTTATGTCTAACTTAAAATATCATACCTTTTACAACGGAAAATATTTCTTAGAAAAATTTTTAGTTTGTTGTTATCTTTCAATAACAAAGTAAATAACAGGAAATCATGATTCTTTCCTCAGAGTGTGCAACTTAAACCAAATTAAAGAAAAACATATGTAGTTGAACTATATAGTATGAGACAAGTAGAACTACAGGCTATATTCTGCTATAAACATATTTTTACTTAACTTTTTCATTTATATCTCATAATACTCTGTGTGTGTGTGTGTGTGTGTGTGTGTGTGTGTGTGTGTGTGTGTGTGTATAAAATGAAACTGTGGTAGTATCTAAGAATTAGATCTTTGCTGTTTAATCTGACAGCCACTAGCCACATGCAGCTATTGAGCACTTGAAATGTAGCTAGTCTGAATCAAGATGTGGTGTAAGCATAAAATACCTCATTAATATTTTTTATATTGGACTGGCCAGTTAGCTCAGTTGGTGAGAGTGTGTTGTTATAACACCAAAGTCAAGCAAGGGTTTGGATCCTTGTACTGGCCAGCTGCCAAAACAAACAAATGAACAAAACTAGTATTTTTTATACTGATTACTATTTGGGATAGACTGGGTTAAATAAAATACACTATTAAAATTAATTCCACCTGTTTCTTTTTACCGTTTTTAATGTGAAAATTTTAAATTATACATGTGGCTGGCATATTTCTACTGGACATCACTGATGTAGATAATCCCTTGGTTTATTATATCATGAATTCTCATACACTGTTATGTCAATGCTCAGTGGCTGACAACTACAATTGCACAAGTGGGAGGACTGATAACAATGGATATATAAGGGTGGTAGGATTTCCACTGGCTCATTTCTTTGTCAATATGGAATCAATTTTGGGGTCCACATTTTCTGGGGATGAAAATATTCTTTGGTACAGGTGCTAGTATGTAGCCATTCTGCAGAGATGTGCTTTTGGGCTGTTCCCCAAAGCTCAAGAACAATAATTCTCCAACTTTAGGATGTATCAGAATTAGATTGAGGAGTTCTAAAAGATTGTTGGGTTCTACTTCTAGTGTTTCTGATTCAGTAGGAGCTATGGTTCAAATGTTTGTCCCCTACAAAACTCATGTTGAAACTTAATCCATCCTGTGGCAGTATTGAGAGATGGGTCTTTAAGGGGTGACTGGTAATCCATTCATGGATTAATGGGTTAATGGATTAATAGGTTAATGGGTTATCATGGGAGTAGACTGGTGGCTTTATAAGAAGAGGAACAGAGACCTGAGCTAGCAGGCTCAGCCCCCTTTGTCATGTGATACCCTGTGCTACCTCAAGACTCTGCAGAGAGTCCCCACCAGCAAGAAGGCCCTAACCAGATTTGCCCACTTGACCTTGGACTTCCCAGCCACCAAAGTATAAAAAATAAATTTCCTTTCTTTATAAATTACCCAGATTCAAGTATTCTGTTATAAGCAACAGAAAACGGACTAAGACAGCAGGTATAGGATGGGGCCAAGAATTTGCATTTCTAACAAGCTCCCAAAGAATACTGATGCTGCTGCTCCAGGGACCACACTTTGAGACCAATGATTGATTCTTAACCCCTTGTTGCAAAATGGAATCACCTAGCTGAGAAGCCTCAAAAAAATGTACATGTGGTACGAACCAGGGCACTAGTGATTCTAATATATAGTCAGGTATGATATTCAATGAATAGATATCAAGGAAACCTGTGACTCAAAATAAACTAGTTTAATTTCATTCCGATTGCCCCTTATTTTATTTTTTCCCTAAAAAGAGAGACCCAAGATAATAAGTCCTAAAGAGTTTAAAAATAACTTCTTAATTATTGTATATCACTGTTATCTATGGAGAATAATTGATGGTAGGACAATTTTGCACTATTACTCATTACACCACACAGACAGGTCTTTAATAGTGATTTTATTATCAACTATATAAGAAAATAGCTATTCAAAGTAGTAGCTTTTCACAAATATCGAGAAAAATATTATGTGATTGGTTTCAGGCTTCAGAGAAGTGAAGTAAAAGGTTCACAAGGGCTCATTATAACAATGTGGTAGACTCAGCTCTAATTTCTTTAAATGTTAGCTAAATTAATTAGCCTATCAATGTAAAAATGCAAGCATAAGTTTATAAAGACAAACGACTTTTGCCCTTTTTTCATAGTTTTTTTAAAAATTAGAAGTACAAGATTCACTCAAAATAGGCTTTTACACATGAGCGAACTCTATACTTATCTAATTCCTTCCTTATTTCTCAATTAGCCTTTACATCTATCGATAATAAAGTTCTATCCTTAAACCATTCCAAATTTTGCTTTGTTGAAAAATAAATGTACACATCACCAAATTCACATTAAAACATAAGAAAAAGTCCCTGATTTTTCTTACTCATCAGAATTACCTGAGTGTGCAGAAGTTCTTCTTGAAGTTGGTCAATTTTCTCTTTGTCTGACACCTAAATATTTTTTAAAAATTAATTTAGTTGAGTAGAATTAGGTTTATATAGAATGTACAGTAACTAAAATTTTTAAAAGTTATTAAGAGTTAAAACTAGTGGCTTTATATGCATATTTAATCAAAGCAACTTTAAATCAAGTGATCATTTAAGAAAGTAAAAATACTTGTCTGTATTCATCAATAAAAATAGCTCATCAAAATTTTATATTAAGAAGTATAAACTTTAAAAAGCAATCATTTTCCTGTTGCCATTCTAGTCATTCCTTAGGAAAGGCTTGTTAGAAAAATAAGAGATCAACATATATGGTTACCATATTCTTCAGAGACTGTTTGGTAGTAAAGTATAGGGACTTAGACACTTGGAGAAATAAAGCACTGATATCCCTCCAGAAACATGTTTTGGAAAATCAGATACATGTTACCATTAGCAGGTATTGAAAAAGCTTATTTGTCATCGTGTATCTTTAAAGAAAATATTATCCATTTTTGTACCGTAAGTAGGGAAGTGTATAATAAATGCAAAAAACAATATGCATGTTTGGAGCTTTAAGCAGAGCCAGATGCTTGTTTTTAAAATCAGTTGCAATACAAGTTCTGCTAACCATAATATACAGAATATAGAGAATGCATCTGTAGCAGTGAAGCCAAGTAAAGAAACTAAAAGTGATGCAAACATAAAACAAATAGAATAAAATCAACAGGTATTGTGTAAATTACTTTGAACTGCTATCAACGCTAAGAGTTCTAAGATAAAATATTAAAAAACAAAGAAAATTATTGTATAACATAGTTTTAAAGTAGTCACAATACAATTCTAAATACAAAATACAAAAAAATATAAATACAATAATCAATAAAATTATGTCAAATCCAAATAACTGCTTTGACTTCTTGGTGAGGTGTAAAAGTTGTTACTCTCAGCCTTTAAAAATAATTGTCTAATTTCTGAAAATCAAAATTTATAAATATGAATTTATTTCATCAGGAAAAAAATCAAGTTAAATTCATATTCTTTTTCATTTAAATCCTGTTCACCTTCATTCACTGGCTATTTAAGTGATCAAGACATCATGGCAGCAAATATAAATGAAAAAATTTTTTAATGATTTGCTTATTGAGACAGACAGTAATAAGTCGTGTCCATGCTATAAAAAGTTACTTTCAGATTTCAATTCCTATTTCTAAATATTTTTTCAAAATTTTCCCCCAATTTTTATTTAAATAATACAGATGACAATGCTTGCTGAAAAACATAGGAGCATTGTTTTTCTTAAAAGCCTATGCCTAAAAAAATCTTCAAAAATGATTTGGTAATTAGAAAAAAAGATAATACAAACTTTAATTGTTTTCCCATTCCTGTATAGCAAGCAGAGATTTGCCGATAAAAGCTTTTTAAATTTTGACTATGTGTGTTTGTATAGAATGGACAAGAATTACTAACTGCCTCCTACACTGTGAGGAGACAAGCAACTTGAAGAGGAGCCCACAACCCAAAGAACAAAATCTTAAAGGCCAATGAAAAGATAAATAATTCCATATTATGATCATATGGCATGCAATCATACTGTAATAGTGTGGTCATAAAAAATGTGTTATGCAGATTAAATTGCCAATTCATTTTCAAAGGTACTTTGATTTACTTTGTTCCATTAAATATTTATCCAACTGCAGCTAAATTAATGAAATACATAAACAATATTACTATAAACTGTTTTAGTTTTGAATGTAAATATTTACTGATTTCATGCATTATATCCTAAATTTCTATAAAATCCAATATTAGTAGACTTCTGGGACAACTAAGATGTACAATCACACGAAAAAGTTAGAATGTTTACTATAAGCCAAGGGCTATAAAAGGTTAATTTAGTTAGTAATTTTATAAAGTAAAAAGGTTTATAAAAAGTTAAAATGGTCCAAGGTTATTAAAATATTACAAATACAATCTTTATGCTAATTATTTAGTAACCATAGCTGTTAAGATTTTTATAAATTTGGATTTTTAGGAATATTTAAATTATCATTTGCCTTTCTGGCACAATTGTTAAGAATACCTCAAGCATAGTTTACCAACATACTTCCTATCTGTTTAGTTTAATGAAATGTCAAAATTAATCTTAATGTTATATTAAAAGACAGGTGGTGTTGGAGTCAAAAATCAGACCTAATATTTTCTAGAAAACAAGATGGAAACCTTTAGGTTTATAAAACAAGTAATAAAGACTGATGAGAAGATACTTTTATATATTTTCTTAAGAGAACAGCACAAGCTATTTTTAATCTGTCACTTATTGTACATCTTAACTAGCAATTTGGGTATATTTTATTTTGATGTGCTTTACTAGTAAAATTCATCATAAAAACAACAATAAGTTCAAGTTCTGTTGTTTAATATATTCAGTTTGCATTATGAAATTAATTTAAAACTCACCCTGACAGAAATGGGTATCAATGGTCTTGAAACCAGAACTTTTCTACAATTCCAGGGCTGTGAAACTGATGGAGAAAGAGCGGAATCCTCTGCAGAAAGAAGCTAAAGCTGAAAGAGGAAAAACCTTTACTAACTCCTTACAAAACCAAGCCTGATTATAAAATTTTAAGTATTTCTTCCTATTAAGCCATTGTGGCCATTCTGAAATACTGAAATACATATATAAAATGGTCGTAAAAATTTCTACGTATGTGCACAAATCCATAGGAGGCAAATTTACCAACGGAAGTTTTATTCTACTGTCTAATTAAGCACTCTTGCTTAGAAGAATCAGGAAAAGCCTGGTAGTTACTAGGATACTAAAAAATGCAGACCTACTTATATTTTTAAGAAGGCAAGGGAGAAAGAATGGTTAAAAAGCAACAAGAAGTACCTGTGTTTTGTGCCTCAAGTAAACCTCAAATGCCTGGAATGATAAAAACCTCATGAATTAGGATTTTGATCATTATGACAGTGAAGAGCTGAAAAATCATCTCTGTACTAACTATAGGGGGAAAGGAGGGGATGATACAGTAAGGAAATGGTCTTTCAGGATAGTAAAGGGAATGATTTCATTACAGAAGAATGTAAATTATTTTTAAAGTCCGTTTACTTTTACACAAGGTAATCACAAAGTGGGCAGGACCAGGCCTATTTGGTACTACAGTAAATGTACCTTAATATACAAACAGATGAAGTTACGGTCATGTCAGTCTATTTTACAAATAGGGAAAGGGAGGCATAAAGGTGTTAAATCAATAATCAAATAAATTTCAGAAATAGTAGCAATGTCTCTGAGCCAATTAAAGATTACTAAAGTAGGCCTAAAATGAACATTAATCTTTGGCAATGCAGAAAATGAATCGGTACTCATTACTAATATCTTCTCAATTGTCAGATTCAAAAGCACATCGATAATCTTAAATTGCATCTTAGAATCTTACAATGGCAGGTCTATGAGACTCATTTCAAATTATTATAGCATTATTGGAAAAACACTTAAGAAAAACTTGTAATTAGAACTATATTTATATTTCTAAGTAACATACCAGAACATACTAGCTACTCCCCCTTCTCTCTATAACAAAACTAAGGAATGGACAGCTCAGCCTGAGCATCCAATTTGTTAGAATATTTAAATGGTACACTCACAGCATACAGAACAAAAAATGTTAAAGTACCATTTAAAATAAGTCCCTCCCTGGATTAACACATCTACTTCAATTTAACCATGTAGGAAGACAGCTTATTATTTTCTTTTTCTACTTCTGTTATTTATTCACTGAAAACTAAACCATATACAGGACTTGATTCCACAGCCATGGAATTGAGAAAAGCCAGGAAGTAACACTGAAAAAATAAATGGAATTATGATAAATGCTCTCAAATATTAACCACCACCAAATGAGATAAGGTTAGCCAGCAGAATTATTGCACTGACATTATCTATAATATTAGTTGATTTAAATACCATAACCTACAGGAAGTTAATTATATGACAATCTTTTCTCCTAAATAAAGTTTGTATATCACTTTAAAGATTTTTTGATCTAATAGATGTAACATAACTAGCTGGTTTCAAGATCTCAGAGTATAATTTTAAAATCATTACATTTATTTTACTTTGATCTAAAATTCTCTTCAGAACATGAACCTTGGGATCTACCCTGTGGGATTACCTAACAGCCAAAACCATATTTTTAAAGATCTCTTCACTGCACTAACAACCAAATATTTGTATAAATTTATGCTTTTTATTGGAATCTGTTCTTTAGTGATAAGGATTATATCAAATTTCTAGTGTTCAATCCCTCAGTGGTCCAAGGTGAAAATTTTTTGCACTCACCTTATTGATTAATGTGGAAAATTTATGCAACATTTATCAAAGTGTATAAGAACTGCAAGCCTTTGCCCAAAAGTTAAGCCAAAATAGTTTTCTTCTATAAAAATATAAATATTGCCAGTTGATAAGTTTTAGCTAAAACAAATAAACTTCACTCTTTAAATTATTTACATTGGTCATCTACAGCTATCCTTTTCACTTTAGAAATAAAAACTTGGAGAACAAGTAAGAAGACAAGTTGGCTACAAATTTAGGGTGACCACAAAAACAGTGATTCATAATTTTATTCTAAATACAAATCCACAGACCCTCACCAATAATCTAATTTGCAGAAACTAATTTCCTATGCTTGAGCTTGATATTTTGGGCTTTATCTATACTACCCATTCCCAGAAAGTTACATATCTATATAATGTATCTTTTATATTTTTAGTTGGTCAAAAATAATTTCTCATAATTGGAGTCCACGAATGGATTAAGGTGACATGATCTCGGCAGAAATGGCTGATTAGTGTGAACATATCAGTAGCCCCCTTACACCATCCATCACCTTGCGCTTCTGTTGGGCATAGCTCGTGCTATATTGGCCAGCGGCTCTGCGTGCTTCCTCTTCATGCTCTTGAATTTGCTGTTGTAAGAGAATGAGCTCACCAAGCAGACCCTGCCATGAGTTTACAATGAGGAGAAGAGGAAAATTGGGGAGGAGAACAATGTTAAACCAAAGGGCACAAAAAAGGAACAGATGTAAGAAAGGGAGGGATGGATAGCTTAAAACCAAAATGGAAACCCATGTACCTTTAAAGCCATCATACAATCGGGCTCTGTACTGCATTTCCATTTTTCCCCTCAGTAAAATTAGATTCTCAGAAAAATAAAACAGTATAGTTTAAAAAGTGAAAAGGAAGATGCAATAATAAGTGCTGAATAAAACGAGCCAGATATACAATATTAACACAGTAAAACCTAGACTAACTGGAATGCTCAAGGAAGGTGGTACTGTAAATCATTAAAATTCCTGGTAACAGGAAAATCAAGAAAACAAATATTTCAACCCTTATTTTTGAATTGCCACTGTATTTTAGCGTATGTTCCTGACTTGAAACATATGGGGGAAAAACACCAGAACTGATTTTTTAACAGTGTTGATCTTACAGGCATAAATCTTCTAAGTCTCAACCATAATTCTCATAAGACTAATTGGAGGATCATAACAGCTTGTTTACCTATTAAATTATTCTTAACTAAATATTTTTCCTTGGTATCTAATATCTTCGGTTAAAGATTACAGTCCCTCAAAACCCTATTAATTTGAGTTTTCTAGCATCAAGTTAATTAAGGCTTTACATTAATTTATACATTCTATATGCCTTTGCACATAAGCTTATTTCACTAAAATTTAGGGTTATTTTTATTAACTAAAAATAAAGTTTTAGGTTCTATTTTTACTTTATATAACATCAAATAACTAGTTTGACTGAATTTTCACTTTTTATAAGCTGTTTTGACATTAAATAGAATAGCCTCTGAGAATATAGCCAAGCATATGTCAGTTACTACCCAAAAGCACTATAAAAGAACATAATGAAGATTCACAGACAATGCAGATATTATGAAAATTAAAAATGAAACAAAAACCAGTTTAGAGCTATGCATAAAATAATCCCCTTTTCTATCTCTAAAATTCATTTCATTTAATAATCATAAAATGTTAAACTGGTACAATTTTTATTACAACATATTCATATGTGGTATGATATTTAAAATACATGTCATTTTCTGTACAGTATTTGTAATTGCTGGCCTATAGATAATCGATCTCATGAAATGTGAAGGAAAAGACAACTAAGAATTGACAGTGTCACAAGCCTTTTATTTTCTCAATTAGAAATACTAAAATGTAAAGTTCCAGTGAATGAGGTAACTATTTAATTTGTATAAGAATAATGTTCTGGGAGAATAATGTGCTGAGCTTTAAAAGTCATAAAAATTTTTAAAAATTAGAAAAATTAATATGTATTAAATAATCTAAATTAGGAGTTTTAAATAGCTTGAGTTTTCTTAAATGAATACCAAAAACATTTTATTTTGCATAATTAAAAAGTCTCTAAAATAATACACTTATTATTTATTATTTCATACACATACTGGTTTACATAACATCCAAAATTTAATTAGTAGACTCATCCAGAGGCTTAATTACTTAATCCACCTTATATAGCCCAAAGACTTAAATAAACATACAAGTTTTCCAGAAAAGAATTAAATACAAACAGAAAAGTTAGTATTATAGTAAAACATTTTAAATTAAAGAAAAATTAACATACAATTTGGGAAATTTTAATTTTGTTTAATTCTTCTTTTTAATATACTAGGCTATGATCATTGCCAATATCAGACAATGAATGAAACTGGTTAATTTACTATTAATCAAAGGATGAACCTAATTGATTTTTTCCACAGGACAAGTGAAATTTCAACATTTGTTTCCAGACTCAGTAGTAGAAAATATATTTATAAAACCTGAAGTTATCTTTAAACACATGTTTTAAGTAAATCAGTTTTATGGTCACTGACAAATCTATCAAAAAAAGACAATGCCAACTAACTCACTATTCACTTCATTCCCATAATTTTTTGTGATTTTAAAAATATCACTGCTTTTCATCAAGTAGAAAGAAAAGTAATCTGACTTATTTTTATTCCTTTGGCCACTTATCATAATCACTTCTTCCAATCATCTAAGTGTTTAGATTTCTCAAAACCATTCCCTTTAAAGAAGGCTTCCTATATTGGTTTATACAGCAGTATACTTGCTGTATTTATATACTGCCAGTATTCTAATTTAAAAAATGCCAAAGCAGTGAGAAAATATTACATATTTCTTAACTCTGACGGTCTATCAGGTACACGATTCCTATGTATAGCTTGAACATCCCTCCCTAATTCATTACTTATATCTATATACAACTGTCTGGTAACAGAAAACACCCTCTTTCTAGTGACACCTCACTTTCCTTCCAAATTTGTTATTGAAACACTGCTATATGAAGACAGTTGAAATTAACGAGGTTGCCTTTCTCCAATTTTAGGCATGAAATCTCACCCTAAATATCAAGTGATGAGCTATACAGCTTCTAAGCTAAGGCCATGAGCAACAGGAAGGGGAAGAAATATGTACCTACAGTGCAAGATACACTCCTCAGATGTATGACATTTTTCTCAACAAATATTTTCCCTAACTTGGACATTTATCCCTCAAGAAATTACATGAATAATTATTTTTAAAATAGTATATATTATATATAAAATACAGTAATTGTTATGTTAACAACTGCAGTTGATATACTCTCTAAACATCTTCTGGTATTGTGAATTTGACACTGCAGTTTTCAGTCTTATATTTCATACACAATGTTCTCAATTTTTAAAAAAAATTATAACATCAGATCAAGAAAATCAGTAACAAGTCCAGAAACCGAAATATCAACTGAAAATGCCATGAGCCTAAAAGTTAATGAGTTTGGTAGAAAAGATTTTAAATAATCTTAAATGTCTCCCCACAAATTCATATGTTGAAACCTAATCCCCAGTGTAATACTATTGGAAGTGGGGCCTTTGAGAGGTGATTAGGTCATGAGGGCTCTGGGATCAGTACCCTTATAAAAGAGGCTCCAGAAAGCTGCCTAGCCTCTTGCGTCCTGTGTGGACAAGGGCCATCAGAAGACAACAAATCTGCCAGCATCTTGATCTTGGACTTCCCAGCCTTCAGAGCTGTGAGAAATAAATTTCTGTTGTTGATAAGCTACCCAGTTTATGGTATTTTTGTTATATCATCCTGAACAGACTAAGTAAGACAATTTTAAGTACCTCATACAAAGGTTAATACTGTTGGAGTGAGCAAGACTGAAGCCATGCTGGGACCTAAAACTGCCTGAGCTGCAGGGCCGAGCAGGGGGTTAAAAAGGACAGTTTTTTTCTCTCCATTCTCTCCTCCCATCCTCTGACTTTCTTATCTTGCTTGCTAAGTAGGAAAACAAGGCAAAGAAGCTAATTAGTACTTTGCAAAGCTAACAGTTCTTTCTTTGAGACTTGTAGAATTTTGAGAAATGATCAAGGCCAAAAGACTGGAAGCTGACCTTGGGTACCGCCAAGTATACCAGGGAAAATCAAAATCTTGTGGGGTCCTGAGAAAATAGCAAAGATGAGAACAGAAACCAGACGAGGCCTGGGCAAGACCTTGTACCTGACCCATAGACATGGACCCCTCATAACTCACATCTCCTTCTCTCCTGCTTTTCACCTCCCACATTCCATTCCCTCAATCCTTCCTTCGAAAACCCCTCAGTAAATCTAAATCATTGAGATGGGCTAGCCTACCATCTCCTTCAGCTGAATACATCTGCTTTTCAAACACCAACCATTTAACTTCTGAGTTTTTTTTCTTCTTAAGGAGGCGGGCGGCCAGATCTGAGTTTGGTAACACTTCAAAGAGTTCATAGAAAGATTCACATCATCATTTAATTTTATTTTTCCGTGAACTTTTTGAAGTAGCCTCATATGTGAGTACATTTATAATACTATTATTTCTAACAGTATTTACAAATTCTACAGCAAAATAAGGTCCATATCCTTTTCATTTTTATACCTAGCACCTAGAATAAGGTCTGAACACGAGATGTGTTACAGCCAGCACATACATGAGGGCTTGGCACATGTTTGTTGCTCAAATGAACCAAATCATTATCTACTTTTACTTAATAATAATTTAAAGTTTCTAGCATAAAATCCAAATTGGTTCCTAAAAATGTAAGTAAGCACATTAACCCCACAACCCATTTTCCCATTTTTCACAATCCCCAGAAATGACGCCACAGAAGAAAAGTGAGAAGAAATACTCTTGTTAACTCACACAATATCTTAAAGTGGAAGAAAATGATCATTTTCATAAAAATCCTCTTTCTTTTCCTCCTCTTAAAAGCCAACATTTATTTAGTTTTATCAGTGCCAGGTCTTAAGCTAAAGGACTTTATATAATCCTCACAACAACCCTATCAGGTAGGGGTTTCCCCTTCTACAGAAGAGGAAACCAAAAACTCAAGAGACACTAAAGTAACTTGCCCAAGACTACATAGTTTAGAAAGCAGGCAAGGCAGTATCTGAATCTAGGCATTGTGACTCCTAATTCTGCATCTGATACCATCCTGTAATACAGTCTCACTATTTTCAAAGTGCCTTTGACCCATTAGGTTCAATCTACATTTAAAAGAGGAAAAATGGTAATACTATAATACAATAGAAGGCACATTTAAATTGCCCTTTAGAGCAGGAGATGGCAAACTATGGTGGGCTGGCAGAGCAGTCTATAGAGACATTATTGCCTGCAAGCCTAAAATATTTACTATCTGGTCCTGTAAGGAAAAGTTTGCCAACTGCTGCTTTAGAAGTTTTGTAGTAATTTTGGTTGGTCCAGCAAAGGAACTTAATGAAAGTGAGGACTTCTTTCCCCTTCCATCTAAAAAATATTCCTAAGTACTAAATAACTTTTCAAAGTTTGAATAGTTCTGCCATCGGATTAGTTAAAAAGAACTATTTTTCCCTCTGAGTAATATGTAATTTTGTTGAAGATATTTATAGCCAACTGAAAAATGTTTATTATTGGTTATCTGAAGGATATAGGTCTTTCCACTTGGGATTATTTAACTTGCTCCATCCAGAAATACCACATCCCATTTTACTATTAGGACAACTTTTACAAATAATTTTAAGAGATGAACGAAACAGCTTGACTATTATCAATAGTTATCAATACTACTATTTCTACTAAATACCATTTTTCTAAATTGTTACCTAAAAACAGTGTTATATATATGTACATATTAAATAAAAATATTTACTGTTTCTTGAATAACATATATGGGCAGTGTGCTTACCACTCACTGTGAATTAAAGTAAGACTTTTGCCATTCCACTTTAGCTCATGCAGATACTCCCTACTTTTCTTCCTCTGATCCCTCAGCTTCCTATCTACTACACTCCAGTACACAAGTGGTTTGGCATCTAGTTAAGAATCTAACGAAGTATAGCTGCTAGCTGTCAGTTGCTCAGGAAATATACCACTTCCTGAACCTGTGGTACTTGATGGTGCTGGTTGTAAGAATTTAATTTCGCCGCAGTTAAATTATTTTTGCATAAGGAATCTCACAAATGTAAATCCTACTTAAGCAACACTGCTTTATTACAATTCAGAATACCAAGTACACAAACTACTTTTATAGCCAAGTTCTCAATAGCTGCCAAACATGAAGGCCAAGAAGAATTCACAAGTAATTAGAGCAAAAATCTTTGGTCCCTCCCTTGTTGGCATCAACCAAGTTTACTTACTGTTAATTAGCCTCTCTTCTGCCAAGTTAAATCAATCAACTAATTTTGCTAAGAGCTCAACACTATCCGAGGTGCTCTGAGAACAGAGATTTAGTGACAGAAATGGCCCGTTAAATACTAAGAACACAAGCCAAAGTAAACAGTGTTTCATGTGGTAAGTGTTTAAGCATTGAGAAGAGTATAATTAACAGAACTAAAATGGTTATGGAAGAGTTCATGAAGGTGACAATTGACCTGTGATTTAAATATTAGTGGAAATTTGTCAGGTAGAAGAATAAGGTAGGTAGAAAAGAAACAAGAGAGATATTTCAGATAAGAGGTACAACATAAACCGTAAAAGTAAAAATTAGAGTAACTAATGTGTGGAGAGGGAGAACATTAATGTATTATCATTTAATAATTATATTTAAAACAATAATACTACTTTTCATGATTTGGGTCTTTAAAAAGTCCTTCAAATATTTTCTGTACGTTATAACTGTACTTGTTACCTTCAGAATGTCCCTATCCTTTTTCTGTGAAATGCTTATGACCAATCAGAAACAAGATAAAACAAAAGCACAGATAATGTCTCATTTGGCAAATCAACTTTCACTAGAACACAACAATCTTGCAGAATCTAAAAAAGGAGATACACTAAGTGGTCTTGTCACCTATATATTTTATGACTGATATACAAAAATCTACTGATTTACAAATCAAATGAAATTAGGCTCACCACTCCAATTCCCAATTTGCCTTCAGGTAGTTCTGAAGGTCTCCAGATCGCGACAATATTACGCAGTTCACATCAAGGGCTTTATAATATTTTCTTCCAGTGGACACAAGTTTTAAAACTTTTGATTAACAAGAAGCACTTATTAAAAAGTGGTTTCACTGCATGTTAATCATACCTTAATAAAGTAGTTTAAGTTAGGTTAAAATAAAGTGGTTTTACTATTTTTCAAATGTTTTATTAATTGAAGATACATATAAAAGTTTTGATCAACATAACATAAATAACTAGTGTCCACAAACTGAAGGGATATAAATCCAGGCAAAATCAAAGAAACTTAATGTTTAAACTGTGCAGCATTATATGGAAATATATGCTTTCTGCAGACTTTCTGAAGACCTCTATTACAATTTTTTAGAACACCTAAATGCTTAATGACCTAGGCTGGAAACCACAGGTAATCAGTTCATCAGGTTGTTCATTCCATCTGACAAGTCAAACTATCTGACACCTGTGTTCCCCTCAACTCCTTGCCACTTTCACTTCAGTTGACGTTGAGTGGTCCTAACTGTTCCTCTACTTGCCAGCAGTTCTCCAGATGTGTTTTCCTATTAGAAAGGATAAACCTTTTTTTATTCTTTCTTTCTTTTTAGTTCTAGTTGTAAAAATGTTGATTCACATTTACCTTTACATTTCTAGAGAAAGTCTACCCAGAAACTTTGGTACAAACCTGATAACCATTAAACTATCCCCAAACTGCTTCAAACCCTAAATGCTACTGTAAATATAGGGCTCTCAGATTGAACCAAACAAAAAGGCAACAGCTAAACTCTGGATGCCATCCTACCTCCTCTGATTATTGCTCAAATTTTCAAATGATGTCTGAGTGATTTCAAAAAGGTTACTGCTAAGCTAAGATCTCCCTTTGCATGTTTACATTCAACCAGCAATTTCTAAAGAAGTCTCTTAAGATCAGTTTATCTACATCTTATCTGAGTGGTTCATTATTCTCAAACATCACAGGCAACAGTCAAGCCATGGAAACACAATGCTATATATTAACAGAATCTAAAATCATCAGTTGGGGCTGGAGATACTTTTTTTGCATAATAAGTTTTTATTCTGGGATTTGCTACAATTTGATTTAACCTATAATGAAAACGGTTTAATTACAGCTCTATATTCAGTATTTATAACAAATAGTTGGGAAAAAAAAAAAAAGTTGGTGAGTAACGGGCAAAAAAAAAAAAAAAAAGAATCACCATAAATTAAGAAAAAATTAAAAGAAAATAAAATTTAAAAAGAAAATAAAAATTAAAATAAAATTAAAATTAAAAAATGAAAAGTCTACAAGGGGCATTTATTGTCAGACAAGCAAAGGAGTAAATTATAACATAAAGCAATAAATTTACTGGCATTTCTACTGTATAAACGAAAATTTGTTAATATAATTAAATTCCAAGATACACTTTCTTGCTGTTTCTGTATTGCAGAACTCCTAGTCAATTACTGATTATTCGTTTATCACCTTAGCAGGGTTTTAAGGAAATCATCTGAGTCAAACCCTGAAGCAGGTTTTTTATTCACCAAAGTGATCCTGGACCATCTCAGAAAGAAAACAGATATGCAGACCTCCCCTAACGGATTTAGGCAAAAAGAAATCTTGTCATTCAAAGAACCAACTCCTCTACCACACCTGTAACTAAGGTTCCCTCTCCCCACTTAGATTAGCTTGTCTCTGCACATTAAGTTTAACTGCCTTAAGGACAAAGCTTTGGCTCAAAATAAGCTGCGTGTATTAGGCTAATTTCTATTTAATTTTTCCCCCAGTAGCATGAATAACCAAGAGTGTCCTTTGGTTAAAATAGTGTCAATTCAAATTGTATCAAAAAAGATTAAATTAAAAGGCAAAAACACATACTCATATTCTGAAATGTTTTCTCTGAAAGATAAAATAGGCAAAAGAAAAAAAATCTTTTGAAATATAATTAAAATTTGGAATATCTTGTAAAAAGTTCAAAGTTGAAGGACAGGGAAAGAGATAGAAACCTATATATAGAAATTATTTCTTCTTCCTGCTCCCCAAATAAACATAAAATTATTTCCTCTGATGTATTAAAAAACAATAACCTTCAGTATAAAAGCTACATATTCCATATTAAAGTTTTAAATGTTCATGGAATATTTTTTACATTACTCTGTTTATCTAAGTATTATTTTCTAAAAAAACTTCCAAAGAGTCAGTTATTTTACCAATTCCAAAAGACAGAAAAATGTGAAGACTAAGAAAATGTCAGGTAAACATATTATTATAAATACAGAGCAGTATGTTATTCTACAACAGCAATTCTTCTATAACTTTCACATGAATTTTGTCAATGCATATGTGTTGAAATTGACACATTCTAAATAACCCCATACACACTCAACTTAGTTGAATCTCAATATAAGAAAATTGATTTACTGCCTAATAACCCACTTTCTATTCCCTTTAATGTTTTTCCCTAAGTGAAACTGAGTCCCTAGATGATGTGTCATGAGAAAAAGCATTCTGTTGATAAACCTAGAAAACCCTACACATTTTGACTCCTCTTAGAGATCTTCAATGCACATAAATATAGTAAGATCTGAGAAGTCCTAGTGAAGCAAATAGAAATCTGCTTATTTTGTCTAAGCCAGCTTTGTCCACACATATTTAACAACAAAACCCTTTCTTGGGGACATCCTTGAAGCTAATATTTCACAGAATGTATTTGAAGGAAATGGGCTTCTCTAATTATATTTCCAGAATTGCCACATAACACCTTGCATTTTGCACTAAGAATAGTAATACTTAGATGCTTTTGCATTTGCTCCTCCAATGTTACCATTTTCAAATCTTCTAAAAAGGTAAAAACTTTTAAAATCTTTTAAGACTATGTGAAGAATTCTCTTTTATACATACCTTTCTATAATGCTTGTCACTTTCAGATCCATGATCTGTTGCTCTAAATGCTGTTTCTCCAAGTGAACCTTAAAGATAAATAAGAAATCCTTTAAATTCTCCAGTGATGTCAACAGACTAAGCTAAATACCAAATTATGTCTAATTAATTAAAAGGTACATGGATATTTATAGCAACTCGGGTTCAAAGTATCAAATTCTTATTTTTAGTGGTAATAATGTTTTATTCTTAAACATTAGTGGTAACCTATGTAGAAAATAAAAAATATGATAGCAGTTATAGCATGTTTACCCTATTTAAAAATATATAACTGAAAACTGCAATAAAAAAAATTAGACAATCTTTGTTGAGGATTATTTTACATGAGAGTACTTACAATTTGGCCATATACCTCTGCCATTACAGACCATATATAATAGGAAAACAAATTTAAAATGTCAACTATGACAGGGCAGATGAGACAAACTAACATTACTTTTCATTTCAATTATCAAAAACAATAAGATCTAGTTCAAGAAAATATTTTGGCTAAGCAAATTTTCTTTTAATAGCTTTAATCTTATAACATACATATATATTTAGGTAATTTATTTTTATCACAAAGTAATTATTTTATTATTTCCACCTAAAGGCTAATGAGTTTGCCTAATATAGTTCTGGGGTTTTAAAAATCAGCCTAAGCGGTATTATAAATTTGGCCTGCAATTTTATTTGCAACTAGTTTATTAGAAGCATTTAAAAGGCATGATAAGGTCAGCAAAAATGTCTGTTTACACACCTAACAAGAGAAGTAGGCCAGAAGCTCCTATGACTTCACTAACCAATTTGTGACCTGTGAAAAACCAGCAAAAGGGGAAATAGAAATGTAAAACTTAACAGGAAGGAATGAGTCAACAAAGATGTCTGAGATCTCAGGTTTACATCACGAAAGGGCAGTAACCGGGCAAATATGCCAGGATTAATCTTTATAAATTCTACTCATTATGGTCCATTATAATTAAATTTGTTTTAAAATCACCAAATTGGCTCTACCAATTATGAAAAGCAAATACAAAGGAAGTCTCATCTACTTGTCAAGAACTAGTGATATGTTTTTCCTTCACTAACTAAAGCCAAACATGTTTAAGCTCTTATCTATTTTCACTTTATTGAGCTTAAGCAAAGATTAAAGCCACTGTGCAACAAAACTCTATGTTTATCTTTTTTTAAAAAAAACCTGATTTTCATTTGTACTAAATGTTTTAATTTAAAAGATGGGTATACACAAACACTACTATGTATTTTTCCTCTGTGGTTCTTCAAATTTTAAATGAAATCAAACAGGTCCTTCCTTACCTGTGGTGAAAAAGTCCTTCAGTAGGCTGACGCTTTCAACAATCTTGTCAAAGTCTGGTGCTAACTTTGCAAAGTCTTCTGAATTAGGAAGGGCTTTTCTAATTTTTTCTGGGGAAGATCAAAACAAATAGTCTCAAAATAAGGATATGTGTCCGATATAAAAATATTAACTTGTTAATCTTCATGGCAACATTACAAAATGGTTATTATTATTAACTCCATTTACACATGGGAAACTGGAGCACATAGCAAGAAGGTGTGGGAGCCAGGGTCCAAGCCCAGGCAGTCTAGCTCCAGGATCCAAGCTCTTAGCCACTACACTGCGATACTAGCAAATATATCAAGTTGAAAAGCTCTTACGAATACTTGTATTAGAAAAAGGGCTTGAGGGCCGAGCCCATGGCGCACTCGGTAGAGTGCTGCACTGGGAGCGCGGCGACGCTCCCGCCACGGGTTCGGATCCTATATAGGAATGACCGGTGCACTCACTGGCTGAGTGCCGGTCACGAAAAAACGACAAAAAAAAAAAAAAAAAAAAAAAAAAGGGCTTGAAAAGTGTGCTTTTCCTGCAAATACCTTCATCAACATAGCACAGTTTTATCTTTAAAAAGTGCTGTAAATAAGTACATGTAGAGATTAATTCTACTTCTATATATACCTTAGGTAAGAAATTGGATAATGTCTTAAAAAAGGGACTGAGGAAAATAATTTCATCAAAAAGTTTTTTAAAAGATCACCATGAATTACTGGCAGTCATAGTTATCAAATATACTTTTTCTCATCTACCTATTTTAAAAAGGGGACAGTGGCTGACCAAGGGGAGAAATCACTCTAGACAAAAAGTAGAGGTAACCAAGGTATCCAATCAAAAGGCGCTAGATAAGTGCATCATGCTCGTATGTTCTGGGCAACATTACACAATGCTGAAAACTGATGTTTATAAAGACTACTTGGCAGCAAGGAAATGCTAACAAAATGTGTTAGGTAGCAAAGGACAAGGCAGATACCAAAGTGTATGTTCACTATGACTATAATTTTTTAAAGGAAAAACTAAAATATTAACCATATTCACATAATAAGCACAATTAAAAGAAAATGCTCCATAAGGTCAGTGGCAGCTATTTTAAAGTAATGGACTATTGGACACCCTTTTTTGTACAAAATTTTTCCTTTGATATTCTATTACTTTTATCATTAAAATACAATGTTGTATATTAGAGTTACAAGTTAAGAAAGTATCTCAATGCAACTATTTCTCTTTCCTAAAGAAATGGTCCAAAAAAGTATTTTCCTGGTGATGATACAAACCGAAATCGATATATTCATCAATTTCCCACACAATGTCAGGCACAATCCATTTATAGTCACTAAGGTCAGGTATCATATCTTTCCATTGATCAAAAGTCTAAAAGATAAGAAAGTATGTCAATCAGATGCTCTGAATGCCACATAAAACTGTAAATAAAAATTATTTTATTAAAACATTAATCTACGAAGAGTGATGATGCATTTAAAAAAAAAATTAAGTGGCCTCAGCTCTTCTAAAAACAAATTAGCTAGCAAGCATATAAGACATGTAAATACTTCTCTACTAAATATGAAAAATGTAGAAATTCAAAATGGAGTACTACTTCAAACAGGTTTCATGATTTGGCTTTAAACAACACTGTGGATTAGAAATAAAACAGACCAGGAGACAGGACACCTTGCCTCTGGTCCCAGAGCTGCCAAAAAGTGGCTATGGGAGCATGCCACCTAACTTTCTCATCTGTGTTACTAAATGGCAAAGCTCAAAACCAAACCCAGGTGTTTTCACTCCCAGCTCAGTGCTCCTTCTACTAGGCCATTTTTATCTCCTATACTTAAAACTAAGATTCAGAAGGCATTTTCCTATTAATGCCATTAAAACAATCTAGTAAACAGTAGAGACATACAATAAATGTTTAAACATTTAATTATACTCTACTACACTAAAGAAAAATGACATGCTATAAAAACTTAAAATAATCATGCTGGAATAACTGGAAAAACCATACGAAAGTTAAACTTACCTTTTTGGCTGTATAACCACCCCCAACAGCAGATCCTAGTATGAGATATCGAAGTTTTAAGAGTCTTGCAGCTAATCTCGCTGGCCAAAAATTCCTGCGGGGCTGGTAGCAATATTTAATTGGAGAAAGTTTCAATTTATGTAAAGGAAGGTTAGTTAGAGAAGAAAACTGCTGATAGGATGTCTTTAATTGGAGTCTTCTAAGCTTTAAGGTAGGATGATGTGAATGATAAATACTTCGTGAAACCAGATGCAGTTTTTGTAATGGTAAACTTCCTTTTATTCCAGAGTTATGTTTCACTAAGGATTGGCAGACCTCACTGAAAAAAAAAATGAGTATGGGAGAAAGATCAGACAGGTAACAACACAAAGGAAATGACAATAAAAAGAGCAATATACTAAAGGGAAAACGCACACACATACACGTGAACAACGTCAATATGTCATACAAAAGTTCACATTTATTAACCACTTCTTACGTGCTTGGCACTGCTGCAGCATGTGCTAGCTCATTTAGCCTTGCTAATAATCCTATGAAGAAAGTACTAGGATTATCCCATTTTACGGAAGGGGTAAAGGTGGCACAAAGACATAAACAATTTGCCCAAGTACACACTGACATAAGGAGTAAAGGCAGAATTTAAATCCATGCAGTGGGACTCCAGAATCTGCACTCTAATTTACTACATGTGGGCTATAATTCTGCTCCAAGGAATTAAAACTGGAAAGAGAAAAGATGGGAACTTATTTCAATAACAGCTATTCGGAGTGTGCACAGAGCAGGGGGACATCCAGCAGGGGAGGCAGAAGCTCCGAAGAGACCACATGCCCTGTGGTGCCAGTGCATGACCCAGCAGGCGGGCCTCACTGCTGCCACCTGGCTCCATCCCCAGCCCGGCCCAGTGCATGCAGAGCAGGGAGACGTCCAGCAGGGGAGGCAGAAGCTCCACAAAGGCCACACGCCCTGCGGTGCCAGCACGCAACCCAACAGGTAGGCCTCACCACCGCCAAAGCTCCACAGAGACCACACGCCCTGAGATGCCAGTGTGCAACCCAGCAAGTAGGCCTAACCACTGCCAACAGACTCCATCTGCGGCCCGGCCTAGTGTGCGCGGAGCAGGGAGACATCCAGCAGGGGAGGCAGAAGCTCCGCAGAGACCACATGCCCTGTGGTGCTGGCAAGTGACCCAGCAGCCCGGCTGAGTGCATGCTGATCAGAGAGGCAGCTCCATGGAGAGGGCCAGGACCCGAGACAACCACACACACAAGGCACTAGTGGCCAACTGAGCAGACACTGAGGTAGCCATACAAATTGGAAACCCGAGCTACATCCTAGCCAGACAATACTGTCAAACCAGTGGACTGTGAAACCCCCTGCCACAATGACTAAACATCAGAGGAAAGATACCAGAAATATGAAAAACCAAGAAAGTACACCACCAAAGAGTGATAACTCTCAAGCTCTAGATCCTATAGAACCAGAAGCCCTTGAAATGTCTGACAAGGAATTTTGAGTGATAATTCTAAGGAAACTGAATGAGATACAAGAAAATTCAGCTAGACAACATGATGCAATGAGGAAAAGTATACAGTATCTGAAAGAAAAAATGTACGAGGTAATCAATGCCCTGAAAAAGAAAGTAGCAGACCTTGCTGAACTGAAGAATTCATTCAACGAAATAAAAGACACAACAGAGAGTTTAACCAGCAGGCTTGCAGAAGCAGAAGAGAGAACTTCTGACCTTGAAGATGGGCTGTTTGAAATAACAGAGGCAGATCAAATAAAAAGAAAAAAGAATTAAAAGCATTGAAGAAAATCTAAGAGAGATATCAGACAACCTAAAGAGCTCAAATATCCGAGTCATGGGTATTCCAGAAGGGGAGGAAAAAGGAAACTGCATTGAAAACATATTCAACAAAATAGTAGCAGAAAACTTCCCAGTTATTGGAAAAGACACAGATCTTCAGATTCTGGATGCTCAAAGATCCCCAAACGTATTCAAACCAAAAAGGTCTTTTCCAAGACATGTTATAGTCAAACTGGCAAAACTCAAAGACAAAGAGAGAATCTTAAAAGCTGCAAGAGAGAAGTGTCAAATCACCTATAAGGGAGCCCCAATCAGACTTTTCATCACAAACCCGAAAAGCCAGAAAGGAATGGGATGATATATTCAAAATACTAAAAGACAGAGATTGCTACCCAAGAATACTCTACCACACAAGGCTGTCCATCCGAAATGAAGGGCAAATAGCATACTTCTCAGACAAATAAAAACTGCAGGAGTTCATCACCACATGACCACCCTTACAAGAAATTCTCAAGGGAGTATTCGGTTTGGTACCTGAAAAACAACTACTGCTGCCATAAAAACTCAAGAAAAATCAAAACCCACTAGTATAATAAAAATGGCATCCATGAAGAGAAAACAAACAAATAAAAAGCCTATCTACAACCCAAGGAACCAACTAATTATACAGAAAACAAATAGTAAATCAGAAAGAAAGGAACAAAAGACACCTAAGACATCCAAACAATAATCAGTAAAATGCTAAGATTAAATCAACACTTTTCAATAACAACTCTTAACATAAAAGGCTTAAATTCCCCAATCAAAAGACACAGACTGGCTGACTGGATTAAAAAGGAGGACCCAACTAGAGGCTGCATTCAAGAGACCCACCTCACCCATAAAGACTCACATAGACTAAGAGTGAAAAGATGGAAAAAGACATACCATGCAAACAGAAATGAAAAACAAGTAGGAGTAGCTATTTTTATATCTGATAAAATAGACTTTAAACTAAAAACCATAAAAAGAGATAATGAGGGACACTACATAATGATAAAAGGATTGATCCATCAAGAAGACATATCATAAATATATATGCACCCAATGTTGGAGCAGCCAGATTTATAAAACAAACTCTATTAGGCCTAAGGAAATAGACAGTAATACCATAATAGCAGGGGATCGGAACACCCCACTGTCAATATTGGACAGATCATCTAGGCAAAGAATCAGCAGAGAAACAAGATCTAAACAACATACTAGACCAATTGGACTTGGCAAATATCTACAGAACATTCCATCCAACAACCTCAGAAATATTCATTCTTCTCATCAACATATGGATCATTCTCCAGGATAGATCACATATTAGGTCACAAATCAAGTCTCAACAAATTCAAAAAAATTGGAATTATCCCATGTATTTTCTCAGACCACAATGGATTAAAATTAGAAATCAATAAATGAAATTCTGGAAACTATACAAACACGTGGAAATTAAACAGCATTCTACTTAATGACATATGGCTCCAAGAAGAATTCAAACAGGAAATCAAAAAATTTATTGAAACTAATGAAAATAATGATACATCATACCAAAACCTGTGGGATACTGCAAAAGCGGTACTAAGGGGGAAATTTATTGCATTAAATGCTTACTTCAGAAGAATGGAAAGATGGCAAGTGAACAACCTAACACTTCACCTTAAAGAACTAGAAAAACAAGAACAATCCAAACCCAAAGTTAGCAGACGGAAAGAAATCATTAATATCAGAGCAGAACTTAATGAAATTGAAACCCAAAAAACACTACAAAAGATCAACGAATCAAAAAGTTGGTTTTTTGAGAAGATAAATAAAATTGACAAACCAACAGAACAGCTAACTACAAAAAGAAGATAGAAGATCCAAATAACAAAAATTAGAAATGAAAAAGGTGATATTACAACTGATACATCTGAAATATGAGGAATCATTCGAGACTACTATAAACAACTATATGCCAACAAATTTGAAAAGCTGGAGAAAATGGATAAATTTCTGGACACCCACAAGCTACCAAAACTGATCCGAGAAGATGTACAAAATCTGAACAGATGAATAACAATAAAGGAGATTGAAGCTGTTATCAGAAGGCTCCCAACAGAACCAGATGGAGTCACAGCAGAATTTTACTGAACATTCAAAGAGGAATTGACACCAATTCTTCACAAACTATTCCAAAAGACTGAAACAGAGGCAAATCTCCCAAACTCATTCTATGAAGCAAACATCACCCTGATACCAAAACCAGGTAAAGATACAACTAAAAAAGAAAACTACAGGCCAATATCCTTGATGAACATAGATGCAAAGATCTTCAATAAAATACTAGCTAACAGAATACAGCAACACATACGTAAAATTATTCACCACGATCAAGTGGGATTCATCCCAGGGAGGCAAGGTTGGTTCAACATACACAAATCAATAAATGTGATACAGCATATTAATAAAATCAAACACAAGGACCATATGATCATCTCTACAGATGCTGAAAAGCATTTAATAAAATTCAACATTCATTCATGACAAAGACCCTCTCTATAAGTTAGGTATAGATGGAAAGTATCTCAACACAATTAAAGCCATATATGATAAACCCACTGCCAATATCATCCTGAATGGGGAAAACCTGAAAGCTTTTCCTTTAAGAACAGGAACTAGACAAGAATGTCCACTCTCAACACTCCTATTCAATATAGTGTTGGAAGTACTAGTGAGAGCAATCAGAGAAGAGAAGGAAATAAAGGGCATCCAGATTGGAAAAGATGAAGTCAAACTGTCCCTCTTTGCAGATGACATGATCCTATATATCGAACAGCCTAAAGCCTCTATAAAAAACCTTTTGGAGTTGATAAATGATTTCAGCAAAGTAGCAGGATACAAAATCAACACACAAAAATCAGTAGCATACTTTTCTCCAATAGTGAACATGCAGAAAGAGAAATCAAGAAAGCTTGCCCATTTACAACAGCCACCAAAAACATAAAATACTTCAGAATTGAATTAACCAAGGATGTGAAAAATCTCTATAATGAGAACTATGAACCACTGCTGAGAGAAATTAGAGAAGATACAAGAAGATGGAAAGATATCCTATGCTCTTGGATTGGAAGAATCAACATTGTGAAAATGTCCATACCACCCAAGGTGATATACAAATTCAATGCAATCCCTAGCAAAATTCCAATGACATTTTTCTCAGAAATGGAAAAAACTATCCAGACATTTATATGGAATAACAAATTACCATGCATACCCAAAGCAATTCTGAGCCAAAAAAATAATAATAATAATAAAAATAAAGCTGGAGGCATAACACTACCTGACTTTAAACTATACTACAAAGCTATAATAACCAAAACAGCATGGTACTGGCATAAAAACAGACACACTGATCGATGGAATAGAATAGAGAATCCAGAAATCAACCCACACACCTACAGCCATCTGGTCTTTGATTGTTAAGCCTATACACTGGGGAAGAGACTGACCCTTCGGCAAATGATGCTGGGATAACTGGATATCCATATGCAGGAGAATGAAACTAGACCCATACCTCTCACCATATACTAAAATCAACTCAAAATGGAGTAAAGAATTAAATATACACCGTGAAACAATAAAACTTCTTAAAGAAAACATAGGAGAAACACTTCAGGAAGTAGGACTGAACACAGACTTCATGAATACAACCCCAAAAGCACAGGCAACCAAAGGAAAAATAAACAAATGGGATTATATCAAACTAAAAAGCTTCTGCACAGCAAAAGAAACAATTAACAGAGTTAAAAGACAACCAAGAGTGGGAGAACATATTTGCAAAATATACATCTGACAAAGGATTAATATCCAGAATATACAAGGAACTGAAACAACTTTACAAGAAAAAAACTAGCAACCCAATTAAAAAACGGGCAAAAGAGCTAAACAGGCATTTCTCAAAGGAAGATAAACGAATGGCCAACAGACACATGAAAAAATGCTCAACATCACTCAGTATTCGGGAAATGCAAATCAAAACCACACTGAGATACCATCTCACCCCAGTTAGAATGGCTAATATCCAAAAGACTTTGAATGATAAATGCTGGTGAGGTTGCAGAGAAAAAGGAACTCTCATACATTGCTGGTGCAACTGCAAAATGATGCAGGCTGTATGGAGTTTCCTCAAACGATTGCAGATAGATCTACCATATGACCCAGCTATCCCATTGCTAGGAATATACCCAGAGGAATGGAAATCATCAAGTCGAAGGTATACCTGTTCTCCAATGTTCATTGCAGCACTCTTTACAATAGCTAAAAGTTGGAAACAGCCAAATGTCCATCATCAGATGAGCGGATATGGAAAATGTGGTATTTCTATACAACAGAATACTACTCTGCTATAAAAAAAGAATGAAATACTGCCATTTGCAACGACATGGATTACCTAAAAAGAATTATATTAAGTGAAACAAGTCAGGCACAGAAAGAGAAATATCACATGTTCTCACTTATTTGTGGGAGCTAAAAATAAATAAATACACACACACACAAAAATGCGGGGGGTGGGAGGGAAGAAGACATAAAAAAAAATAACAGCTATTCACCATAAGTAAAAGTCTGAAACAAAAATGCACGAACATTTTTGCTTTCAAGCACAAAATTCCAACAGCTTAGAACACCTATTCTTTGCCCCCTTATTTATGTCTCCCAATCCTGAGATAGTCCAGGGATGGAAATTAAGGTAATTAATCAATCTCACCTTAGGTACCTGGTTCTCCAGAAAAATGAAAGTGGCAAAAAAGCCTCCAAGAGAAGAGAATATAAATGTATACGTAAACTGTCTGAGATCTATCCTCTCCCTCCCACAGAGAAAAAAGTTACTAAGAACCATATGTCTGATCTTATTCAACACACATTCATAGTTGCTTACTATGCACCAGGCCTGATTTTATGTTGTTTAAAGATATTAATTCACTTAATTAGATAGTGCTAGAAACTTCTTAAGGAAAAAAAAAAAAAAATCAAGGAACACAGAAACAATGCTGTGAAGAAGGATGGTGGGGGATGGTGGGGGAAAAGGAGTATCTCTTAGTTTCTACTAAGTACCAGACACTTTGCTAGATGTTTTTACAAATATGCTACTGTTAACTCTCAGAAAAACCCAGTAAGATAAGTATCCTTATTTTACAAAATTGTTTTTATTAAAAACTATGTCTTGCCTATGGTAGAATGACTAGCAAATGGTAGGAGAGAGATTGAAAATAGGGTCAGCCTGACTGTAAAGCCCAAATTCTTTCCACAAGAGACAAGAGTGGGCAAGAGTGTGAGAAGCAGCAGATGCATAAATAGGTCTGGCCCCAGATAGGACGCTGCCACCTCCTCTGGAACCCTCAGGATGACACTGTGCCTTGCTGTGATTTAAGACTCTATAGGAACCCTCCAACTCAAGAAACCTGAGGAAAACAGGACTTAATAGTGGAAGAAAATACATATCCCAGGATTAGGCACATTGCTCATTTGTAATTCTACATTTAAGTGTTACTTCTGGTCATAAAAACACTTACCTTCTTTTTAAAAGTCTGTAAACTTTCTGTACTTTTTTTTTTTTTAAAGCTCTGCCTCCAACATAAATCATAATTTCTGCCATTCTTATAAAAAGTCCCTGTCTTCTTTTATTAAACAAGAGATTAAATTCAGCATAAATAAAAAGCAAAACCTTCATCTTAGCTTCAAAATTGCTGCACCACAGCAATCATACACACATGAAAATTAATAACACAACAAATGTCTCAATGTCAAAGGAACAGCAGAGACAGTTAAGTGGTATAAGAGTTCAGAAAAAAGTGAGTGATCCCAAGGAGTTGAGATGATCAGTGAAAACTTCACCAAAAAAAGTAAAACTTAAAAATCAAGCAGAAAATGGAGAGTCAAAAAAAGAGAACAGAAATCCCAGAAAAGGACACAGAAGTAAGACAATGAAAGGGCAAGAAACACAAATGAGCTGGTATAGAAGGTTCCAAGTGGGAGGTAAAACTGGAGAGATGATCTAAAGACTAACTATAGGGCCGAGCCCGTGGCACACTCGGTAGAGTGCGGCACTGGGAGTGCGGCAACACTCCCGCCGCGGGTTCGGATCCTATATAGGAATGACCGGTGCACTCACTGGCTGAGTGCCGGTCATGAAAAAAAATAAAAATAAAAATAAAGACTAACTATAGAGGCACTGAATACCAGGCCAAGTTTAAACCTTATTATGCAGGCAACAGGGAGCCACTGAAAGTTTCTGAATAGAGGAAGACTAAATGGTAATTAAAGAAGATATTATTGGCAATGTTAGGTAAAAGTAGACAAGAAGGGGAGCAAAAAGGTGACCTTATTTCATTTGCCCAGACATAGGAGAGAAGAGTCTAAAGTGAGGTGGCAGTAGTGAGAAAGGAAAGGGAAGGTGGATACAGAATGGCAGACTAGGCATAGGAGGAAGGAAAAAGAAGAGTCACTAATAACCTTGAGGCTTTACCACCTCCAGATATAAAGAAACTCAAGAGATGAATCAACTGCGGGAATAGCTGATGGTTCTGTAACATTCAGCTCAAACTTCTTTCAACTCTACCCCAACAGCCTTTTAAGTTAGATGAACTTTGGTTCTGATCACAGCTTCACTGCTTACTAGCTGTGCAATCAAGGGAAAATTATGAATTGCCTCAAATCACCTCATATTCTTAAACTGTTAAAAAGGGATAATAGCCAGATTAGAGAGTTACTGTCAATAATCACTAATTTAAGTATCTGATACTCTGAAACTTCTCGCTTCTCCTTACATATTAGTCTACTCCTTATATATCAGTCTCCTCCTCATCTATTTACTTACTTATTCACCTTAGATCCCGTTTCCTTATTTCATTATTTTCATTTTTTCGAAAATACTCTGGACTCCTTTGCCCTCTGACTTTTTGTTTCACTTGTGTAGCAAAATACAAATGCTAGATGAACCTTATCATTGCTTTTCTCACTGCCTGTACCCAGGGAAATGAAAAACTACTGGAGAAAACTACACCCAACTGGATGGATATCTCAACAGGGCTCTCAGAACTGCCTGACAACCCTCCTTTATTTCTTTTATCAATTCGTTCTTCCATTCTCTGCTAGCACTGGTTCAACATTCTCCACTTTCCAACCCTCCATATCTCTCCATACCTCCCCCAACTCTCAGGAGATGACATTGCCCTCTACTTCACAGAGAATATGGAAGCCATAAGTAGAAAATACGGTCGACTTCCTCATATGAAAACTGTTCACCTACTGCATCTGCCTCCATCATCTTCACCCCACATAAGATTACCGCCAAGTAACTCTTCTCCTGTTAAAGGTGAATGCCTGTCTGGAATCTTCTCTCTTCCTGCCCTTTCAGGAATCATAAGGCAAGACTCTAATCTTAAAGAAGAAGAATAAAAAGTAACTCATTTCCCTGTTCTAATTACTTTATTAAATCGAAACCCACCTGATTCCCATCACTTCAGTGAAACAGCTCTTACTGAGGACACCAAAGGCTTCCAATGGGCATTTTTTTCCAATTCTGATTTTACCTGACCTCTGAGCAATATCTGACAATGTTGATACCTCCTCATTGTTGGAACTTCTGTTCCCTTGGCAGTCTCTAGTTTTACCCACACCTCAATGGTTACTCCTTTTCAGTCTCCTTTTCCTCAACTGCCATTTAAATCTTGGAAAATCAATAATTAGACCTAACCTATTTCTCTTCTCCCTCTCCCTAGGCAACCTTATCTACATTCATTTCCTCAATTTCCACCTAAACACCCATGTTTCTCAAATTTATGTTTACTACAAACAGTTAAGCTCTAGACATTTGTGACCAAATGCCTACTCAACATCACCACTTAGATATCAAAAAAGTACCTCAAACTCAAGATGTCCAAAACCATGACCTCTCATCTCCCCTGCACCAAAGTCCTGACCCTCCTGCAGTATTTACTATCTCAGGAAATGGCAAAAGCAGCTATCCAGTTACATAAGCCACAGGTTTGGGGGGATTCATTTTTGATACCTCCCTCATCTCACCCATCATGATAGTGTTCTTCTGAATACAAATCTAACCACTGTCACTCACTTGCCTCAATCTCTTAAATCGTTCCCCCTGCATTTAGTATAAAATCCAAACTCCTGGTCTATAGAGCACAGCATAGTCTGTCCCTGCCTCTCTTCCACTTGCCTCCAAGCTCCACCCAGACTGCTTTCATCCAGTTCCTCAACTGTGCCACCTCATGGCCAATATAACTGCTGTTCCTGGACAAACTCTTCTACCTACTTAATCCTGCTACTGCTCACAATCCAGTTTCATCTCAAGCCTTCCTTACTCTCCCTATACTTTCATTATAATGCAAGTCCCCCTGTTAGAGTTCATGGCTTTCTGTACTTTTTCTTCATAATGCTTATAAAATTTGTCTTACATAATAGTGTAGTTATTGGATTAATATTTGTCTTTACCAGTAAACTTCAAATTTCATAAGGCCAAGGTCTTCTTTTCCTTAGCAACTTATTTCCAAGGTCTAGCCCAGTGCCTCATAAATGGTTGACATTCAATAAATTTGTTGAATAAACTTAAAATTTTGGAAGAAATAAACGAGAAAAAACAGGTGACAAAAACTTAGTAGTGGCCAGCACAGAATAAGTGCTCAATAAATGTTATTTCAATATTACTCTGCACTAACTTCCACTAGTGCATGAATGAATAAATAGCCCTTTAACCCTCAAAAAGTTATTTGCATCTTTTAGAACAGAGTTAATCCACATACATACCCAACTAGATGAAATGCAGGACTGAATTCATCCCTAAGATGTTTTTGCTTTTTATTATTTTTCCCCCTTTCTCACTTCTGAATCCCTAAAATTCCTATTTTCACAGTGGTATCAGCAATAACTCTGGGTTAGGGGCACAAACAGGGGTAGGGAGTATGGTAATCCAGTATTTCAGGTCAGTAACTACATGTAAAATGTCCCTCAATTAGCCCCCTGGGACAGATAATTGAATCAAACCAAACTCCTAGTATTTGGAAAGGCATCTTCAAGAATTACTTCTACAATGACTGGAGTAAGATGTCACATATCAATAATAACCTTGAATGTAAATAAATTAAATGCCCCAGTTAAAAGACACACACTGGCTGAATGGATAAAAGGAAGAAAAAAAAAAAAAAGACTCATTCATATGCTGCTTACAAGAAACACACCTCACCTACAAAGACACACACAGATAGAAAGTGAAGGGATGGAAAAAGATATTCCATGCAAATGGAAAACAAAAGCAAGCAGGAGCAGCTATACTTACATCAGATAAAATAGACTTTAAATCAAAACCTGTACTAAGAGATGAGGAAGAGCATGATATAAAGAAAAAGGGATCAATACAACAAGAGGATATAGCAATTAAAAATACATATGCACCCAACATCGGAGCACCCAAATGTATAAAGCAATATTATCAGATATAAAGGCAGAGATAGACAACAACGCAATTAATAGCAAGGGATTTTAACACCCAACTCTCAGCATTGGACTGATCAAAAAGACAGAAAATTAACAAGGAAACATAAGATTAAAAAGGCACCACAGACCAGACGGACCTAACAGACATTTGCAGAGCATTTCATCCAACATCTGCAGAATATACATTCTTTTTATCAGCACATGGAACATCCTCCAGGACTGACCATATGTTAGGCCACAAAACAATTCTGAACAAGTTCAACAAAATTGAAATCGTACCAAGTATTTTTTCTAATCATAGTGGAATAAAACTAGAAATAACAAGAGGAACTTCTAAAACCACACAAATATATGGATATTAAACATCATGTTCCTTTGACCAATGGGTCAAAGAAGAGATTAAGAAGGAAATTAAAACATTTTGTAAAACAAATGAAGACAGAAACACAACATACCAAAACCTATGGAACACAGCCAAGGCAGTATTAAGAGGAAAGTTTATATCAAAAAGACCTATATCATATCAAAAAAAAAAAAAAAAGATTTCAAAAATCAATCTAACAATGCACCTCAAAAAACTAGAAAAGCAAGAACAAAACCAAACCCAAAATATGCAAAAGAAAAGAAATAATAAAAATAAGAGCAGAAATAAATGAAATTGAGATTAAAAATATAATACAAACAAGCAATCAAATGAAAAGCTGGTTTTTTGAAAAGATAATCGACAAACTATTAGCTAAACAAACCAAGAAAAAAAGAGAAAAGACCCAAATAAATAAAATCAGAAATGCAAAAGGAGACATTACAACTTATACAACCAAAATACAAAGGATGATTAGAGACTATTATGAACAACACTATGCCAATAAATTTCAAAACCTAGAGGAAATGGATAAATTCCTAGATATATATGACGTGCTGAGACTGAACCAAGAAGAAATAGAAAACTGGAATAGACCAATAAGAAGTAATGAGATTGAATCAGTAATAAAGTGTCCCAACAAAAAAAAGGCCAGGAACAGATGGCTTTACTGTTGTACTCTACCACACATTTAAAGAGAAACTAATATCAATTCTTCTAAAACTATTTCAAAAAATTCAAGGGAACAGAATTCTTCCAAATTCATACTACAAGGCCAGCATTACCCCATACCAAAAGCAGGCAAGTACCCAACAACAGCAAAAAACCAAAACTACACAGGCCAGTATCCCTACTAAACACAGATGCAAAAATCCTCAGTAAAATACTAGAAAACCAAATCTAAAAGCACATCAGAAAGATTACACACCACGACCAAGTGGGATTTATCCCAGGGATGCAAGGATGGTTCTACATAACGCAAATCAATAAATGTGATACATCACATCGATAAAATAATAGGAAAAAAAATGATCATCTTGATAGATGCAGAAAAGCATGTGATGAAACTCAATAATGCTTCGTGATAAAAACTCTCAACAAATTAGGTATAGAAGGAAAGTATCTCAATACGATAAAGGCTATCTATGACAAACCCACAGCTAACATCATACTGAAAGGGGAAAGCTGAAAGCTTTCCCCCAAAGAACTGGAACACGACAAGGATGCCCAATCTTACCACTTTTATTCAACACAGTACTGGAAGTCCTACCCAGAGCAATTAGGCAAGAAAGAGAAATAAAGGGCATCCAAATTGGAAAGGGGGATGTCAAATTGTCCCTGTCTAGAGATGACATGATTTTACAGAAAGAAACCTAATGACTCTACCAAAAAACTACTAGACCAGATAAACAAATTCAGTAAAGTGGCAGGATACAAAATCAACATACAAAAATTAGTAGCATTTCTATACAACAATGAACTAGCAGAAAAGGAAATCAAGAAAGCAATCCCATTTACAATAGCAACAACAAGAAAAAATAAAATACCTAGGAATAAATTTAACCAGAGGTGAAAGAGCTCTACAATGAAAAGTATAACACAGGTTAAAGACACAAAAATGGAAAGGCATCCCATGTTCATGGATTAGAAGAATCAGTATTGTCAAAATGACTATACTACCCAAAGCAATCTACAGATTCAACGCAATCTGCGTGAAACTAACAATGACATACTTCACAGTAACAGGAAAAAATAAAAACCCAAAAATGTATATAAAACAACAAAAGACCCCAAATAGCCAAAGCAATCCTGAGCAAAAAGAACAAAGCAGGAGGCATCAGATTCAAATTATACTACAAAGCTATAGTAATCAAAACAGCATGACACTTGGCAGAAAAACATACACACTGAACAATGGAACAGAACAGAGAATGCAGAAATAAATCCACATACCTACAACCAACTGATTTTTGATATAGGAGCCAAAAACATACATTAGGGAGAGGATAGTCTCTTCAATAAATGGTGCTGGGAAAACTGGAGAACCATATGCAGAAGAATGAAACTCAACCTCTCTCTCTCACCATATACTAAAATTAACTCAAAATTGATTAAAGACTTAAATGTAGGACTTGAAACTATGAAACCTCTAGAAGAAAACATAGGGGAAACACTTCAGAACACTGGAAGTGGCAAAGGTTTTATAAGGCCTTAAAAGCACAAGCAATAAAAGCAAATATATATATATAAATAAATTAATTAATGGGATTGTATTACACTAAAAACCCTCTGCACAGCAAAGGAAACAACCAACAGAGCAAAGAGACAAGCTGCAGAATGGAAGATGTCTGCAAACTATGCATCTGACAAGGGATTAATATCCAAAACATAGAAGGAACTCAACCCAATAGTAAAAAAACAATCTGATTAAAAAAAAAAAAAAATGGGCAAGGGAGCTGAATAGACATTTCTCAAAAGAAGACATAAAAATGGCCAACAGATATATGAAAAAATGCTCAACATAACTAATCAGAGAAAAGCAAATCAAAACCACAATGAAATATCACCTCACCCCAGTTAGAATGGCTATTATCAAAAAGACAGAAAATAACAAATGCTGGTGAGGTGCAGAGGTGCGGAGAAAGGAGAACTCATACATTGTTGGTGGGAATGTAAATTAGTACAGCCATTATGAAAAACAGTATGGAGATTCTCAAATAACTACAGTTGGAACTACTTTTTGATCCAGCAACCCCACTACTGGGTATATATCTAAAACAAAGGAAATCAACAGGTCAAAGTGATACCTACACTCCCACATTTATCTCAGCTCTATTCACAATAGCCAAGAGTTGGAACCAATCTAAATGTCCACCAACAAATTACTGAATAAAGAAAATGTGATATATATACACAGTGGAATACTACTCAGCCATAAAAAGAATGAAAGTCTGCCGTTTGCAACAACACTGATGCTGTTGGCAAAAATTATAAGTAAAATAAGACAGGCACAGAAAAAGAAATACCACATGTTCTCACTCATATATGGAAGTGAAAAAAGTTGACCTCATACAACTAGAGAGTGGAGTAGAGGTTACTAGAGACTAGTAAGGGGCTGGGGCAAGGGGATTTGTGAAGAGGAGAATCAATCGATGCAAAATTGTAGAGAGGAAGAATAAGATCTAGTGTTCTACAGCAATATAAAGGGACTATAGTAAACAACAAATTACCACATAATTTCAAGTAGCTAATTGAGAAGATTTTGAATATTTCCAACACAAAGAGGTGACAAATGCTTCAAGTGATGGATACGCTAAATACCCTGATATGACCATTGCATCAAGTATAAATGTTGTGCAAGTCAAATACAACATTCTACCCCATAAATATACACAATTATCCTGGGTCAATTAAGTAAAGATAAATTTTTTTAAAAAAGAGAGTCAAAGAGTGGTTACCAGAGGCAGGGAAGGGGGAGGGGGGGGGTTGGTAAACAGGTACAAAGTTTCAAAATTACAGTTAGATAGGAAGAATAAGTTCTGGTGTCCTAGGGTAACTAAAGCCGATAATATTGTATTACATATTTCAAGATAGCCAGAAAAGAGGATCATGAATGTTATAACCACAAAGAAATGATAAATGTTTGGGTGATAGATATGTTAACTATTCTGATTAAATTATTATACAATGTATGCATGTATTGAAACAACAAAGTGTACCCCATAAAAATGTACAATTAAAAAATAAATTAATTATAAAAAATAAAAATACAGAAAGGAATTTGAACATTACCAAAAAACAAAAAACAAAAACAAACAAAAAAAAGAATTACTTCTACAGCTTCCAGTTCAAAAAAATGCTCATATAGGAGAGGACTATTTTTCACAACACGGTCCTCTTGAGATCCAGGTAAGAGAGTGAAAAGAGGATAAGAAACTGAGATTTACTGAAGCACCATCTAAGGAAAGACTGCCTGGGTCACCTTCTACCCCATACCAATTCAACTGAATGTTAACAGCAGCAATTGTTCTCAGGCTGAGCAATCTTACATGAAAGAGCTAATGGTTCCAAGTGTATGTGCGTGGGAAGGGAGAATGGCGGGGATAGAGGGAGCTCCCAACAATACTGGCATTTGTAACAAGCTCAGATCACCTGCCCACTCCCTAAAAAACCTAAACTGAGCTTGCTTGTTGATACATCATACAGCTAAAATACAGTCTGGTAAATCAGCCCTCTCATTCAGGGGTAACCTGCACAGACATCTACATCAATCAGTAGTCCTTCATGTTTAAATACGTTTAGATAATCCAGGGCTGGTCCTGTTGCTGAGTTGGTTAGAGCACAGTGCTGATAATGCTGAGGTCCAGGACTCAAAACCTGTACCAGCCAGCCTCCCCACACCCCTCCTCCCCCCCAAAATCATAAACTAAATATAATTAGAAAACCAGACTCCTGTAGAAAACCAACAACTCCTAGGACAAGGACAAAGATAAACAATAATATTATCATGGCTGGAAAAAGCAGAAATATAAAATCCAAATTAATATTCTCAGGAGGATTCCTAAAAAACATTGTAGACATAAATTAAAAGCATGCCATTATTCAGAAATAACAATTGAAGAACAATAAAAAGTTTATAGAATCAAACATGTCTTTAAGAATTTAATAAATGGTAAAAAGTAATTCATGAAAATTAAAGTTGCAATGGCTAATATAAAAAAATAGCAATACCAGAAAATGAGTTAATGAAATTCTTCAGAACATAGAACATAAAGAAAAAAGATGGAAAACATAAGAGAAATATTAAGTGATGCAGAGAAGTGGCATTCAAAGGGTGTGGGAGAATGGAGGTAGAATGCATTCAATGGGATACACAAAATGATCTACTGGGATTCAGGAAGGTTCCAAAGCTTCTAGATGCAGCATTTTTGTATTTTATCCTTTAAGATTATGTTATAATAGACTTACAATGTAAATAATTAATTAGTACAGAGGTACATGTATATAATTTAAAAATAAGTGTGCATATACACATATTGGGGTACATGCTTACAACTCTTTTTTAAAAAAACAAGTGAAAGGTATAGATCATATTTTGGAGATCACGAACATATAGGATCAATCTGAGAAGACCAATATTCTAATGGTGTCTAGAAAGAAAAAGAACAAGAAAAATGAAAGGAAGAAAATAAAGAAATGAGAAGAAAAATTTCCCAGAAGTGAAGAAAGATAGGAATCTTTTCAACAGAAAGGTGCAATGAGTGCCAAGCCATGGGAGAGGTGAAAAAAAAGACCCACACCTGGACAAAAAGCCTTGAAAAATTCAAGATAAAGGATAAAGCCAAGATCCTAAAAGCTTCTGTGAAGGGAAAAACAGGATACCTACAAACAGAGAAAAAAATCAGATTGTCATGCGAGTTCTCATTTAGAAGGAAATGTAGCAGTGCCTTCACAGTTCTTAAGGAAAAGAATTTTGAATATTGGCTTCTATATTAAGTCAAAACTAAAAATCAGAAGTGATGTAAAATAGGTCCCCCTCCCCAAGAAATCATCTACTCTGTTGCTTATCTACCATTTCTTTCAACCTATATAAAACATTTCCTAATATATAATTCTTTTTTTCAATGATCTCATACAAATATTTTACTGCACCCAAATAAACGTTAGTCATTGGTCTTCTCGCGTGTCCATGAGCATGTATTTATGTGTATATATGTATGCCAAAAATGTTTATGTTCCCATCTGTTAAAGAGTAGGAATTTATCTGTACTCTTTCATAACATGCAAAGGAACTACAGAAAAAGACAAATTCCAGAGCTTGGGGCTTCTGACTTTCCACATCTCTGCTTCTTCAGGTAGCTAAACTGTGTTGTAAACATGAGATATTTTTAAGGAGTGACTCTATGGAGTCCATAATAACTTTAGAAACAGTTTAGCCCAATAGCATCCAATTGAATAAACAAATAATACCAGTTATAAACCTGTTTTTAAATCAAATTTTTAAAGTTTTTCCTACACATCTCAATTGCTCCAACAGAGTATGCTATTTCCTGCAGTCTTTTTTAACTTAAAGAAAATTAGATATGTTTCCTCATTAACTATTGAGGGGAAGAAATACAAGGGTTGTAAATAACACTTCAATACCAGGGGCTGTGACTTTACTAAAAAAATAAAGTTCCATAAGATTAGAAATAACTATGCAATTATTCTAATTGGCTAACACCGTAACTGCTGTATGTCATTCAGTTCTGTATTTGGAGTCCAGTTAACCTTCACAAAACAAATGGATTCCATTCCTTATAGACACTGTAATTTATCTACACCATTTGAAAAGTTCTGAAAAATTCCGGACAGGTGTTTAGAGGTTGAGTTAATTTAGGAAAACCAAGTTTTTCCAGCCTTACTTGATGCATATTACTTCCTACCAGATGCCTGCAACAATGAGTTAAGCTTGAAGGTATCTAAGGATATTATAACAAAATTATGTATAAAGATAAAATCAAATCTAAACTCATAAAATACATATAGCAACCCACAGAAATTTAGAGATTACTCTGATTTTTCTACTTAGAATTAAACCAGGCCAGGGCGACAATGACAGTGTGATTAGAAAGGCGGTGACACATTCACCACTTATATCACAACGCAAGTCTCCCTCCTTAAACACCGAAAAAGGTTGCTATTAATAAGCAGTCATCTCTAATCACCATCTCTGACACCTTGTGAGCGTCACTGCTTTAGATCCGACTCCGATCAGCGGGAGAGCGCAGGGGCAGGGGCGGAGGTAGAGGCCCCTCCACACGGGAAGTATCTGCATGTGCAATGTACACACGGCGTGAAGGTGGAAGAAAAGAGAGTTAAGAGTTAAGAGAAACGATGAGAGGGCGATATATGAACAGAGCCAGACCGGGCTGCTAGCGGACAGAAAAAAAAAAAAAAAGAGTCAACCAAAGAAAGAGATAACAGCGAGGGCACAACGGTGTAAAAGGCAGAAACAAAAGGAAAACAGAGACGGGCCAAGATTGAGAGGCGTCCAGAATCTTCGAGTTGGACAGAGACAGGGACAAAGGCCAGTACTGACGCTGGTACCTTAGGAAAACCTTGTCAGGGATCCTGTCACTCTGGGGCCTCGAAAATATCCAGGAATTCCCCAGCAGCCTTCGGCCTGACCTGAGAATTGTCTGCACAATTTGGAAGTAAGGATGGAAAAACCCTGATGTCCAGAGGCCTCAGAAATAACGGAGCCAGGTCAGAGCCCGCACTTACCAGGCCACGGCGGCCCGACGTAGTCGCCACATTCCGCCGGCGAGGAGGTCACACAGGCGCTTAGACGGCCACGCGGGAGCCCCCGTGTCAGCCCCAGCCCGGCTTCTGCTCCAAGAATGACCCAGGAAGAGGCCCTCAACAGCAAGGGCACAGAGCAGCCACTGAGGTCTTCCCAATGGCGCATGGACTTCCGCAAGAGCCTGCCCGGCACCCTTACTCAGTCCGTCACGGAAACAACCACCCCGCCCTTCTTAAGCCGGCAGCACAAACGGTCCGTGAAGGAGTGGCGCATGCGCCCGGAGCCTCTGACCGGGACAAGTGTACTCCGCCTTCCCCTCCCATCCCGTCCTCAGTTTTCCGGGTTGGAGCTATGAATTCGAGTCTCCCAGGTTAACGACTGGGAGAGAGGAAGGATGGAGAGGTGTGCAGGGACCGGCGTGGTGAAGGGCATGAAATCCGGATTGATAAATGCTCTCTGGTGGCGTCCGATTTAATAAGATTTAGGTATTGAGGGAGCATGGAGGAGCCTACAGAATACAAGATGAATACAGTAACAGAGTAATAAACGAATGGTTGCCCGTTTCCTCCATTCTTTTGTTGGGTGTGTTTGGCTAAAAGCACTTTCATGTCCTTGGGCTGCAAAGGGAGGAGTCAGGGATAGCTTAAGTGCTTTAGAATCGCTGAATATCCGACCTGAAAGAGGCTCAGATCAATTACGCATGAGTTTGGAATACGCTTGTGTAGTTTAAAAAGGCGTCAAAAATGATTTTGTTCGTTCACTCTTTAACCGGCTTTCATGTGGCTTTTAATCCCACCAATTTGTTTAAATGATCTTTGTCAAGGTCTCCAATAGTACCTACCACACTGCCAGTGGTCACTGGACCTCTCAGCAGGTTTCAGCTTAGAATGCTGAGTGCTGAGCACTCTCCCTTATCTACTTCCTTGTCTTGGCTTTAGGAATATCACATTCTCCTTTTTCTCCCAGAGCTACTGCTCTCCCAAACTTCTAAATGTTGGAGAGTAGCACATCTCAGATCTCCTGGGCCCCTTCTTTTCTCTCCCTAAGTAACCTCAGTTCCGTGGCTTTAAATACCCTTTTCTGCTTCCAACTAGATAATTTTATGTTTTCTGAAGAAACTAGGGCCCATGAAAGGGATGTGGCCTGCGAAAGGTTATAAAGCCAATTAGTGGCATAGCAGGGACTAAAATCAAAGGGTTTTCTGCCCCCTGTTCCTTCAGGGGCACCCACACACAAAGCATAATGAAAATTCATGTTTCCTGAATTGTCAGAATCATAAGTCCAGATCCATCTACTCAACAATACCAATTATATAGACCCAGCCATCCATACTAAATTTACCCAAATGCAGAACTCTGAGGATTTTTTTTTTTTTTAATTGTGGTGACTGTTTCAATGGCAGGTCCAGATAGAAACTTGCTGTACTGACCTGTGCAAACTGTAGATCTTTCTAGGATTGTAGGGTTGTACAAAAATTTTTTTGTTAGTGTTAAAATAAGACAAAGCAAGTGACAAGCCCTTTCATATGTGAGTTATCTTTACATTTTACAATTTTCTTGCTTTGCAGTTCCACTTCTAAGCTTTTATCCTGCTGAATCATTCCCACATGTGCAAAGACGTATGCATGATGATGTTTATTTCTGCACTGTAGGAAACACTAAAACATTGGAATCAACATAAATGTTCATAGATAGGAGCTAGTTAAATAAATTATATTAATACTAGTCATGAAAGCCTGTGTGTTAGATCTCTATGTCCTGAAAAGGAAAAATCTCCAATACATAGTATCACATGGGGGAAAGGGCAGATTACTGTGTAATCAGACTGCCACCATTGGTGCAAATTCAGCTTGCAGACTTGTTTTGTTTGACTTATACAGTGTCGGCCTATCCAGTGTTTTAAAAGTAATATTGGATATTTTGCTAACATTCAAAAAACAGGAAATGTCACATTTTAAAAAAATTCTGGTTTCTCTTAAAATATCAGGCCTGACAACACTAAGCCTCAATTCTACATGCAAAAAATTTCTTGGATCCAGGACCCAAGTAATGGTTCTGTCTTTCAGAAATCGAACTCTCAAAACATTTACCTTGACATGCAAAGTGTCCCTTTTCAGCGTTACCCAATGAATCAGGAATCTTCAGAAAGGGAGATACTGAGAGACATTAACAGAAAGTGAAATATTTGGGTTTGTTTTCATAAGTTTTATATTTAAATTTTTACAATAAAAGTTTTCGCAAAGTTCTTCCTGGAGATCTCCAAGTTCCTTGATACTATACTGGTGCACGCTGCACTGTGTGTTTTCCTGGAGAAGGAAATAGCTAACTGAAGGAATAACCTGAAGTCATATTCATATTTGCACTATCATTATCAAACTCTCCCCAGCCCTCAGAAAAGCGTTTTACAATCCTCATCAACAAACATTTATAAATCACTTCCTATGAGCCCTGATCTGAGGATATAAAAAGAAAAAAGCAAAACACAGTCCCTGCTCTCAAATAACCATGGCCTGGTTATTTAGGCAGTCACATATGTAAAAAGATAAACATCAATGTGAGGTAGTACAAGCTGAGGACCAAGTAGGGAGTAGCAGCTCTGCCTACTACAGAGGCAGAACTATAGTGTCATCAAGTGGGCATAAGAAAGATAATTTGCAGAAACAGAAAAGGATGAATTTGAAAAGAAGGAGACTGAGGGTCAGGAAAACTAAAAAAGAAGCTACTGAGAAAGTCAAGTGTGAGGGTTCTAACGTACAGCAGTGGGGAGAGGTGAGAGATCATTTGAAAGAATATGTCTGAGTATTTAAAGCAATGGAAAACTAAATGCAGGAATTAAAGAAATCAAAGATGACTGGGGATTCAAGCCTTAGCCAATCATCAGTACTAGTGACAGTCACAGATATAGAGAAGCTGATTACAAGGGGGAGGGGGGATGATGATAATGCTGGCTTTGGATTGATGATTAATGCTGAGGTATGAATGAGTTATGCAGATAGAAAAATCCACAAGGCATTTAGAAATCAAGTCCTGGTTTTCCAGATGGAGGTGAGGCTTGCCATACAGATTTGAGAGTTGTTGTTATAAAGCTGTGGAACACATTAATCTTCATGAAACCATGCTCAAATTTAAAATTGTTTTTAAATAATTGAACCCACATTATAATTGGCCCTTGAACAACACAAGTTTGAACTCTGTGTGTCCACTTACATGTGTTTTTTTTTTAAAAAAAGAAATTCACAGACTGTGCATGCACCATAGCAGCAGCACCAAGAAACCAATTTGGGGCCACCATCTTTGCACTAAGCTTAGGCCAAGGCCTCTGTGGTTTTGCCATGATCCCATCATTGGCCACACCCTCCAGAGCCTTGTGTGCCTTCAAACCTGGCCCAGGTCTACAGCACCAGACTGTACCTGTACAGGGGGAGCTGCTGGACCACTGACTGGTGCTCTGGTTTTCAGGTTCCCAAAGGTTTATGGGTGAGGACTGCATGGAATTCCAAGTGCATGTTTTGTACATAAATTACATTGTGTTTACTGAGCTAAAACAAAAACAAAAGTTATATGTAGATTTTCAACTGTGTGAGGATCAGTGCCTCTAACTGCCTGTGTTGTTCAAGAGTAAACTATATTTTGTAATGTTTGTCTTAGTCTTTTTCTGTCACTTAGAACAAAATACTTGAAACTGGGTAATTTATAAAGCAAAGAAATTTATTTTATAGGTTTGGAGGTGAGGAAATCCAAAATATAGGCAGTGTATCTGATGAGGACTTTTTCCTGGTGGAAACTTTGCAGAGTCCCTACATGGTGCAGAGCATTACATGGTGAGAGGGCTGGAGCATGTTCACGTGCTCCTTCTCCTTATGTAGTCACCAGTTTACTCCCATGATAACCCATTAATCCATTAATCCATGAATGATTACCTCTTAAAGGTCCCACCTTTCAAATACCATAATTGGATTTCTCACCCTCTTAATACAATGGGATTACATATATGTGAGCTTTGGAGGGAACAAACTTTCAAACCTAATCCCCCAAATCTTATGTCCTTCTCACATACTGATACATTCATCCCATCTCCATAGCCCCAAAGTCTCAACTTGTTTCAGCACCAACTCAAAATTCCAAAGTTCGAAGTCTCACCTGTGACATCAGAACAACTTACCTACTTCCAAGACACAAGAATGGAACAAGCCAAAAGGGAGCAACAGAAAAGAAAAAAAAAGGAGTAACTGAGCCAAAGCAAGTCCAAAACCAATAAAGCAGACATTAAACCTTTAATCTGTAGAATAGTATCTTTTTATTCCATGTCTGGTATCTGGTACAAAGGTTGGGCCCCCATGGCTTTGGGCAGCCCCACCCCTATGACATTGGCAGGCTCATAGTCATGAGCTTTGCTTCAGCTCTCCCAGGTCAGTGTTGCATGCTGGTAGTGCTACAGTTCTAGGGCTTGGTGGTGGTCTTGTTCCCACAGCTTCACTAGTCATGGCCCTGGGTGGAGGGCTCTCACATCTCTGCTTGGCATTGCTCTAGTGAAGGCTCTCTGTGGTGATTCCACCCCTGTGAGAAGTCTCTCCCTAGGCCCCCAGGCTTTTCACACATCCTTTGAAATCTCAGTGGAAGCTGCCGTGCCTCCACAGCTCTTGCATTCCGTGTGCCTGCAGACTTAATACCATGTGGATACTGCCAAGGCTAATGGTTTGTTTTACCTGAAGTGGTGGGTCCAGCCACACCTGGGGTTATGTTAGGTACAGCTGGGGTAGCTGAGGAGCACCTAGAGATGGGTCTGGACAACAAGCATGTGGAGGATATCCCAGACCTGTTCCCAAAACTATTGTCTTCCTAGGTCTCTGCATCTATGACGGTAGGAGCAGTAGTGAAAATCTCTGAAATGCCTTTGGGATCTATTTCCCATTGTCTTGATGCACAGCTCCTGACTCCCTTTTACCAGTGCTAATCTCTTTAGCAACAGGTAGTTGCTCCCCAGCAACATTGGCACTCTCTCTCAAACATGACTTTTTAGTCCTTACATGGGAAGGCTGTCAATTTTTCAATTTTTTGCACTTTGCTTCTCTTTTACTTATAAATTCTATCTTCAAGTCATCTCTTTGTTCTCTCATTTCATAGTAAGCAGCTAAAAGTAGTCATACAGCAGCCTGAATGCTTTGCTGCTTAGAAATTTCTTCTGCCAAGTATTCTAATTCATTGCTCTTAAGTTCTATATACCATAAATCCCTTGGGTATGGACACAATCCAGCCAACTTCTTTGCCAGTCTATAACAAGGATGGCCTTACCCAGGCTTCCAGTACCTTGTTCCTTATTTCCATTTAAAACCTCATCAGAAGGGCCTTTACTGTCCACATTTCTATCAATGTTCTGGTCATGACTACTTAACTAATCTCTAACAAGTTCCAAACTTTCTTTAGTCTCTTTGTCTTCTTCTGAGCCCTCACCAGAATCTAGGCTTTTTTTTACCTTGGTCCTCCAAATTCTTCCAGCTTCTTTCTATTACCCAGTTCTAAAGCTACTTCCACATTTTCAAGTATTTGTTTTTGACAACAGCCCTATTCCCAGTACAAATTTTCTGTCTTAGTTTGTTTTCTACTGCTCATAACAAAATACCCGAAACTGGGTAATTTATAAAGCAAAGAAATTTATTTTTTATAATTTTGGAGGCCAGGAAGTCCAGGGTTTAGGGGATACATCTTGTGAGGACCTTTTTCCTGGTGGGGACTCTGTAGAGTCCCAAGGTCATAGGGCATTACATGGTCAGAGGGCTAGAGCATATCCATGTGCTCCTTCTTCTTGTAAAGCCACCAGTCCACTCTCCTGATAATCCATTAATCCATGAGTAGATTAATCCATTCGTAAGGGCATAGCCCTTTTGATCCAGTGCCCCCAAAAGGCCCCACCTTTCAAATAACATAGTTGGATTTCTCACCCTCTTAGTATATTTACTATGGGGATTAAGTTCCAACATGAGCTTCAGAGGGGACAAACATTCACACCATAACAATGTTTATATTTTTAAGACTAAATATATTACATGAAGTGCAATAGTACAAGAAAAAGAAATATAAGGTATAACATTTTCAGATGACATGATTATTTACATAGAAAACCCTAGGAAAACAATAAAAAATAAACCATCAGAAATAATTAGTGAATTAAGGAGAGTTTCAGAATACAAAGCCACCATTAAAAAATTTTTATTTTTATATACTTGCCAAAACACCTGTGTACACGTCAGGTCTTAATCCTTGGAACTCGTAAATGTTATCTTATTTGGAAAAAGATTCTTTGCAGCTGTGATCGGGTCAAGAATCTTGAGATTGCAGGATTGTCCTAGATTATCCAGGTGGACCTTAAATGCCATTTCATGTAGTCTTAGAAAAGAGAGATTTCACATATATTTTACATAGAAGACAGTGTGAAAACAGGCAGAGATATAGTAAGAGAATAAGTTTCTGTTGTTTTAAGCTGCCCAGTTTGCGGCCATTTGTTATAGTAGCCACTGGAAACTAACACAACCTACCTAAAAATTAAATGAAAAAAATTAAATTCACCCAATAGTATCAACAAACCATAATATAATTAGCCATAAATTTAACTAAAGGTGTGTAAAACCTCTATACAGAAAACTACAAAATATTGCTGAGAGAAATTGAAGAGGACTTAAATAAATGGAGAGATAGATACACTGTGTTCACAGACTAGAAGACTCAATATTGTTAAGATAACAATTTTCTCCAAACTAGCCTATATGTTAGTCCATTTCCAACATAATCCCAGAAGCCATTTATTATAGAAATTAACAAAATATTCTAAAATTCATATAGAAGTGCAAAGAGCCTAAAATGTCCAAAAGAAGGAAAAAAAAAAAAAAAAAAAAGGCAAAGCTGGAGCATTTATTAACTACCTGACCTCAAGACTGACTATAAAACAATTTTAATTGAGACAGTGTGGTATCGGCATAAAGACAAATTGAGAAATGGACCAGAATAGAGAGCTCAGGAATAGACCTCCATTTTTGCAGTCATTTGGTTTTTGACCAAAGAACCAAAGCAATTCTATAGAGAAAGAAATATTTTTAGTGATTGGTGCTGAACAACTAGATATTCATATGGAAAAAAGTACTATACACTTATTAGTCACAAAGTTTAGTCTAAATTTATACCATAAACAAAAAATAGTATACATACATAGAAATTGTATAAGCTGGGACAGCTCTAAATATAAAAATAAAAACTACAAATCTTATTGAAGAAAATGCAGGAGAATATCTTTGCAACCTGGGAGTAAGCAAATAATTCTTAAGTCACAGAAAATAATACCATAAAATGAATAAAATTGACTAATTAGACTTCATAATTCAAACTAAAATACTCCTGGATTTCATCAAACTAAAATACCAAGATATATAAGAAATTCTTACAACTCAGTTAAAAGATAAACAATCCTATTAAAAAAAAAATTCAGACATTGCACAAAGAACACAAAGTGCTCAATGTTATTAGTCACTGGGGAAATGCAAATTAAAACCACAATGATGTACCACTATATCACCACTAAAACTGCTAAAATTAAAAAGACTGAGAGTACCAATTTAGGTGAGAATGTGGAGCAATCAGAACTGTCAGGCCACTTACTGGTGAAAATGTAAAATAGTACAACCACTTTAAAAAAAATTTGGCAGTTTCTTGTAAAGTTAACCATACCTTCCCCTTTGCCTAGCAATTCCACTCTTAGGGACTTATCTAGGAGAAATAAAAACATATGTTCATGAAAAGGCTTGTACAAAAATGTTCATAGCAACTTTATTTGCAACAGTAACAAACTGGAGCTGAATCAAACGTTCATCAAGAAGAAAATGGATAAACAAAATTATACAATGAAATACTACTCAACAACAAACAGGAATGAATTACGGATATGTGCAACCAACCACGTGAATGAATCTAACAGACATCAAAAACTCAGAAGAAGTTGTACTATATGATTCCATTTATATGATATGTTCTAGAACAGGGAAAATGGGTGTGGAAAGTGGGGAGGAGCACTGGGGAACTTTCTAGGGAGATGGAAATGTTCTGTAACAGGATACGAATTTGAGTTGCTTCGGTATATCCATTTGTCAAAAGGTACAACTGAGATGTGTGCATTTCAAATTTCAGATCTGTAGGTACATCTTACATAATTAACCTATAAAAAATAATTGAGTGATGAGGGTGGGAAGTGGGTGGAGGTTAGATGAAACAAGAATGACTAGTTGGGCAATAGGTATATGAGAGTTCATTCTATTTTTGTTCACTTTGTATATGCTTGAAGGTTTTTTAATAAAATTTAATGTATCTTATATATCACTTGTAAAAAATACAGAGAAGTATATAGGAGAAAAAGAAAATGCATCTAACAAAAGGCAGTTTCAGTGTAAGGATGAGGAACAGAAGACAAAAAGGCAAGGCATTTCTGAAAGGCAATGCACAGAGAACCTGTGTACAGTGTAGAATTTATTCCAGCTTGTATTAGTTTTCTATTGCTGTTGCAACAAATTACCCCAAACTTAGGTGGCTTAAAACAGCACAAATTTGTTGTATCACAGTTCTGGAAGTCAGAAGTAAGAAATGGGACTTGCTGGACTAAAAGCAAGGTGTCTGCAGTACTGGTTCCTTTCTGAGGGCTCTAGGGAAGAGTCTGTTTTTTGTTGTGTGTGTCTATCCCCCCCACCCCCTGCAGTTTCTAGAGGCTGTCCATATTCCTTAGCTTGTGGCTCATTTGATCTTCAAAACCAACAATGACTGGTCACATCTTTCAAACATCTCTTCACTCTGACACCATCTCTTCTGCTTTTGTCTTTGACACAAAAGGAGTCTTGTGATTAGATTGTACCCACCCAGATAATCAAGGGAAATCTCTATTTGAAGGTTGACAGCAACCTAAATTCCCTTTTGCCATATTCCTAGGTTCTGGAGATTAAGATTTGGATTTCTTTGGGGGAGGTGCATTATTCTGTGTACTACAAAGCTCCAATTAAATTCTTTTGACTGATCTCTCTCTGATATGAGGAATATGTCAGTGTAGGGGGGAGGAGTGGTTAGGGAAGTATTAATTTATCCAGCCACACTTGGGAATAGCTATCATTTTAAAATTGTACCTCTAATCTTTGTCTTTCATATATCTTTTTTTAATGATTTTTAAAAATGATTTTTATACTTTTGTCTCTTTTTTTCTGCAATCTATTCCATGTCACAAATTTAATTTTCTGCAGTGGCACTTTTGCCTTTGCCTGCTAAGTAGCTTTAAAAGTTTACTCTTGAACTGTATTTAAGAATTTCCTTTTCTTTTCTTTATTGCTTTCTGAGCCTGTATCTTAGAGGTCAAGCTTCTTTCATTGTAGTAAAGATGCCAACTTACTGTCTAAATTTTTTCTTGTCCTTATAATAAATAAATTCATACTAAGTAATAAATTTAGGAAAAGGGTCTTCTTTTGGATCTTTCTATTATAATGATTATTGTTATTACTATGACCAGTGAATACTCGTTTAGTGTGCTAGGTACAATGCTACCCCTTTACATATGATATCTCCTGTTATTCTTTTGCACAATATTTTTTCACAGGTCTCATCTTCCCCACCTCCCCCCGTCCCTTGTTATTCTAGGCCAAAGGATTTACTCTGTTTCGTGGAGCAAAGTATGTATTGACAAATAACTATAATCTTTAATTCTGCTCCATAGGTCTTGTACTTAGTAGTCATTCCTCCATGATTCTGGCTAAAGATTTTTTGTCATTTTTATAAATTTTCATATTTTTTGAGTCTTCACAGGTATTTTAGTAATTAATTAGGAAAAAAATCTGCACTGAGAAAACTACTAGTCAAAAACCCTATTGACTGAGAACATGTGACTGCACTGTAAATATTCAAACTGAAGCTTTGCTTCAGTTGTACAAAAGTACAGAGGTGGGATACATTTTTGAAAATTAAATTTATGTTATTTTTCTAGACTTCTCTTTTTCTTCCCACATTGAAAAGATAGCCAGGTTCTGTAACTTCTTTACTTTGGGGATATTAGCAGAAGTGTGAAGAATGCAAAGGCTTTTCGATTCTTCTATGAAAGCTTAGGTCAGTGATAGGATATTGCTCAGAAGCCTGAAATTGGAAGAGAGGGCCTTGTAGAAGCAAAAGTTGTAGGGTAGAGATCCCTAGAGACCAGAAGAGGACAATGTTCTCCCTTAAGTTCCCCTCCCTAGGACCCATCTAATGGGACACAGCCTCTTAAAAGATTCCTGCCATCTTAGCAGAGCCAGAAACAGCAGATCCATTAGACTCGAAGGGATCATGAGCACTAGGAATTTGGGGGACTCCAGAGATTACCTGTGACAACTAATTATAAAGAACTAGTTTCTACACTAGTGGTTATTCATATCCATTACATCCATTTGGTGGAAATACCATGTGATGATGTGCTACTGTGCATCTCTTCCGAACTCTGCATTCAGTGACGTCCTGTTGGTAGCTTGAAATTAGTCATGGTGGCAGTATTTTCACCATAGAAATCAGCAAACACTACAAATCAGGGCTTGATTTTCATCCTGTTGATTGGTCTTAAGAAAGTGATGAAAAAAATGATAGTACTGCAGATTAAATTTAAAAGTGTGTTCTATGTATGGCTGTTACATTGTGAATAGCACAGAAAACTGAGAAAATATTTTTCCAGAGTCTGAAAACCATTATCTGATTCAGTAAATAAGCCTTGCACATCATCAAGAATTATTTAAGTTCTGACTGAATGAAATGTTTCTTTCTGGTTATGTATTGCTATCTGTATTTCCATTGACCATATAATTTTAGATTACTTTTTAGACTATGTCTGCCTGTTTCTAAAAGACTGTGAAACTTACTTTTATTTTACTTTCTGCATTAGTCAGGGTTCTCCAGAGAAACAGAACCAGTAAGATATATTTATATTCGTAATATATGTAGATTTGTGAGAGGGGATTTATTAGGGCAATTGGCTCACATGATTATGGAGGCTGAAAAGTCCCATGATAGGTCTTCTGCAAGCTGAGAACAGGGGAGCCTGTAGCAAGGCTCAACCCAAATCTGTAGGCTGTAGAACCAGGGAAAACGATGGTTACAACTCTCAGTTTGAGGCTTAGGCCTGAGAACTAGTGCTGCTCATGCAAGTACTGGAGTCCAAAGACTGGAGAACCTGGAGTTTTGGTGTTCAAGGGCAGGAGAAGATGGGTGTCCCAGCTCCACAACAGAGAGAGAGAGAGAACACCCACAAATTTTCCTTTCCTCTGCCTTTTTGTTCTATCTGGGTCCTAAATGGATTGGATGGTGTCTGCTAACATTTGGCGAGGGCAAATCGTCCTTACTTGGTTCACAAATTCGAATGCTAGTGTCTTCCAAAACACCCTCACATATATATCAAGAAACAATGCTTTATCAGCTATCTGGGTATTCCTTAAATCAGTCAAGTTGACACCTAAAATTAACCATCACACTCTCCTTAATGGGGAATAATGGGATTTTATTTTACTTTTCATAGTGGGAGAACCACAAAAATAACAGCAATTGAATTTTCCAGAAACCAACTAAACGAGGGCTGAGAGTTAAAATTCAGTTCATTTAAAGTAATGCAATATTTATTATGCACCTGATTTTGCAGTCTGAAATTCATACCTGCTCCATTAAAATATATACTTTATGTAGAAAGACTGAAAGATTGAAGTGTTTTCAGCTTTCAGGACTGTTCAATGGGAGTGTTAAGAAACCCCAGCTGCTTCAAGAGCTCTGGAAGAGAAAGTACAGCTTTCTATGTGTTAGGTTGCAACACAGAGATCTACTTGATAAAGGATGGATTTGGAAATGAGTCCTACTGCATCAGCAAAGAAGGCATGAGAAGGACTGTGTTCTAGCACTCACCCTCCAAGTACCCCAGGACAATGGAATCAGTGCTACCAGTTCCACCAGTGAGCAGTATAGGCAATATGATTCTCATTTTGTACTTTTATGAGTTCAGAGAAATATATTCATTTTCTCAAACTCACACAGTAGGTTGGTGGTACTGTTAGGTGTTCTGTGAGTTTTAGGTGGATCTTAAAGGTTAGGTGTGAGATTTAGATAAGCAAAGAAAAGGAGAAAAGGCACCTTAACAGAGAGAAAAGTAAGAATAAAGGTTTAAAGGAAGGAGAACCATTTGTCTGGTCTGTTTAGGGCTCAATAAGCAAATCATTTGCCTGGACACATAGTGAGAGAGTAGGTTCAGAACAGATCATACAGAGGTGTGAATGATGTCAAATTACATTTGTACATATTTTTTTTTGAAAAATGATTTATGGCAAATATTTCTTTTTTTTTTTTTTTTTTAGGAAAGCACCATGATCCAAATGGTGCTCTAAGGAGGTTAATCTGTTAGTGAATGTAGTGTTGGTTAAAGGTGGGAGACCAGTTAGGAGGATATTGTAATTATCCAAATATGTTTCAACTTGGATTACGATTATAGGGTCAAACATGACCCTAAGGTTTTGAGCTTAAGTGGATGAATTTTCATTTTCTAATGTTAAGACTGAAAGACATTCATATGCTTTCAAAATAAACTTTTTTCTATCTTCCTCTTCTTTTTCCTTTCCTTTTTAGAAGCATCCATTCTGTCATGATTGCTAGGACATACATCCTTCCTTCATTCCAGCAGTGTTCATGCCAATGGTGGAGGCACTAATGACATCATGGACCAGTTCTGTAATATGCTTTTATAAGTTGTTCTTCTCTGCCTAATCTCCAGGTCTGGTTCTTCAGCCCCTCCAGAGATTCTGTGAGCTGCCCACTGTTGCATAATACATTTCTCTCCTGCTCAATTTTCCCAGAGTTAGTTTCTGTTACTTGCAAATAAGAATCTTGATTCATTTTTCTTATTTGATGCCATAATCCAGATGTTAACTAGAATCATCCTGTCCCTGATGATTTATATAAGATTGATTCAAACCACATTCTATGGATTGTAGAAAGTCCAATTCTCTAAGATTTCTATACATTTCTATAAATTCCACAGTAAGCTTAGGTTCTTACAAATACATCTGATACAGATCTTTTGCTTCCTTTAAATTAGGATTTCTTAACCTTGGCATTATTTACAATTTAGGCTGGACAATTATTTACTGTGGGTGGCTGTCCTGTGCACTACAGAGTTACTGGCAGCACACCTGGCTTCTACCCACTCAGTGCCAGTAGCTGTCCTTCCTCCCTACCCTATCCCAGTCAAGATAATTGAAAGTGTCTATGAATATTGCCAAATGTTCCTGGGGGGCAAAATCACTCCCAGTTGGACACCACTATTCCAAATTAATTTAGTTTAGGAGTTGGCACCTATTTTCCCAGTTCACCAAGTCAACCTAGATGTGGAACTCCAACATTTTTCTTAATTTTCACCTAAATCAAATAAACCAAAAATGTCACAAAATGTATCTATACTGGTAGCAAATTTTATGGAAATTTTGGAGAAACAGAGATTTTCATCATGGATAAATCAACGTCAAATGTTAGATGCACATGTTTTTAAAAAGCCTCTCAGTCATGTCTGAAACTCAAGCTCTGGCCTCTGGCCATGTTCTTTGCCTCCCCTTTATTTCTCTGCCCTTATTTCTACTTGCTTCTCTATTCTCTACTCTTCCCTATCTCCAAATTCCCGTCCATTTTAAATTCGAAGTGCTTTGGTTATACCTTTTATTTCTCTTTGCCAACTCCCCTTCTCACCTTCTACTCCCAATTGGCTTATCAAGGCATTTTCCTAAACAAAAAATCCCCCTTCCCTGTAGTAATATAATTAAAGTTTAGTCTTGTTGCAATTCTCACTACAGCTCCTCCAATATAGCTGCAGTAGTAGTATTAACTCCTTCTACAGGGAGGAAACTGTTCCAATGATCTGTTGCTGTGTAACAAACTATCCCAAACTCAATGGTTTAAAACAACAAACATTTCATTATATCTCTCTTCCAATGGCATATCCATGGGGCTAGCTTGACCTTACAGTAGAGTTTCTCAGACTAGTTCACTTTTTACATAGTGGTTCAAGTCTCCTAGAGCAAGTGTTCTTAGTGACAGGAACTGGAAGCTGCTAGTCTCTTAAGGCCTGAGCCTTAAGTGTCACTTGTGCCATGTTCTATCAGTCAAAGTAATCTCAGAGTCTGCCATATTCAATGGACTGTGTGGTCCTCTTTATTTTACCACAGTCCACCCTCTGGCTACAGATGGTTGACATTACTCCCACAAGCAAATTACCCTTTTCTTCTCCCAGGACCCTCCAAAGTCTCATCCATTACAGCGTCAGACTCAGACTTGAGGTCTAGGTTTTTGATGGATTAGAGAACTAGAAAAAGAGCTAAGAGGGCTTGGTGTTCTGAAAGCCAAGGAAGAAGAGTTTAAGAAAGAGTGACCAAGAGGGTCAAAGATCAAGTAACACAGAGACTGCAAAGAAAGGAAGCTTTGGATGTGGCTAAGAGAAGGCTTGAGCCCCTCACCTTTCCTCCTTCAGTGTGGGTGGTGATGCTGGGAGGCAGAGACCTTGACTATTTCTTTTTATATATAATTTTCTTTTTCTGAGTATGTAAAATATGCTCCTTCTAGAAATTTAGAAAATACAGAAAATTTTAAAAAAGAAAAAATAATAATGCATAGACAATCATTGAAACTTTTGGTGAATTAATTTCTTTATTCTTTTTATAATTATGTATGCATATATGCATTACACATGTGTGTGTGTGCATGTGTATATAGATTCATTCCTTTTTCCTCCCATAATTCTCACCATTCAAACACCAGCAAGGCTTTTCCATGTGCAGCCAGGGTAAGGTTACAGCAAGAACGCAAAGAGAAAGGAATGAGACAGTTATCAGCACTTCAGTTTTCTAAATAGGCTTTTGCAATTCCTGGAAGATGTATTACCTAGAGAAAAAGGATTTTTGAGTCTCAAAGATTGACTTTTGTCTACAAAAACTAAATTTTATTTTACAGATAATAGATTTTGGAAGAATGAATAATATAAGAGCCAGTTTTCCTGCCTTGGGGCTTTGATAAAAATTCCACAGCTGAGGAAGAAGAGATTTGGGAAGTACCATTGGATTTGGTGCTGGGGGAGGTCTCAGAGATGCCCCCACACCTTGTGAAATGATAGAAGCCCCAGAGTGGTGGGGATGGGGACCTCAAGTGGGGAAGAACTGTATCCTGATTTCTCAGGAAAGCTGAGGAGGCAGTGACAGTCACAGAAAAGTCCCTTGTGCTAACCTGTTGCAGCTGCAGTGGAGAAGAAATAAGGCGGGGCAGGCCTAGCCAGAAAGCACATTCCAGATTACCCGTGGCTCAGGAGCCTGGAGAATGTGCCCTAGAGTTTCATTTGCCACCAAAATGGTGAAGGCCTGAGAGGAGGCTGAGATAAAACTCATCGTTGGAGCACAGATGTCTTTGGCTGGAAGCATAGTAGAGGCAATGTAAAGCTAGGGCTTACAGACCCCTCGAGTCTGTTGCACAGATTGGGTTACAAACCCTCCACACACGGATCTGTGAGCTAGGTAATAGAAAAAAAAGTTCTAGGAGATGTAAATACAGAAAAACGAATGGGTTTTATTCAGATCTAGGAGCAACTATCCTAGCGGCTTCTCTGAGAATTCTGAGAAGGCCTGTGGATCAGAGCTGTTAGTCTTTTACACTTAAGTCCACAGCCCTGGACACCTGGGTGCCCCCAGACAGCTTACATTAAGTAGTAACAAGGAACACCTGAGGATATTCACAGCAAATGCTCGGCAAGGTTCCGAACATCCGAGGGGTCCTGACATTCTCCTCTTCTTCCCAACAGGCAAATAGCCAGATCACAAGGACAAGTGAAGTCTCAGCTTATGCCAGTGAAGGACAGAGCATGGCCAAAGGCAATCCTCTCCTCACTCTGTGCTGTGATGACACCAAAATCTACCAAACACAGATGCCACTGTAATGAAAAAGAGGGAAAGGAAATCCTCAAATGATGGCTTAAATATAAAGTGACTGGGAATACCCTGGGGTGACTGAGCTACCTTATCATTGACTGGATTCATTTTCTGCCATTAGACAAAATGAGAAATTAAAATGAAAAATCAAACTTGAGATATTACAAAAGTCACATGTTCTGCACATTGTTATCTAAGAAATATGCGTCACTGTGTATGTAGGTGTATATACTTGTGTATTCATCTACGTTATTCCCCAAAGTTCTGATCACACTGTTTATAGAGTCTTACTAAACACTATAACATGAACATGTTAAGCATAACATTAAATATTCTTAGGTATGCCTTTATTGACTATATAATAGTTCATTATGTGCATATTCCCTTCCTTCTTTCCTTCTTTCCTTCCACAATTCTCTGATTGCTAAATACTTACTTTGTTTCTAATTTTCAAACTGTTATATGTAACTTTTAAAAATAATTTTAAATATTTTTCTGTAACTTGCATTATTTCCTGAAGAACTATTTCCAAAGGTGAAATTACTGGGTGAATGCATATTTTTAAGGCTTCCCATTCACACTGTCAAACTACCTTCCGGCCGGCCATCCCCTTTCCATTCCCACCAGCTGGTTCCCTCACACACATGTGCCGATTTCTTCAGGGATCACCCAGAAGGGTCACGTTCTGTGTATGTTAACAAACTGAAGTTTCAGGTCAGAGGCTCTGAGCATATCTAGACTCTTGTCTAGACCTTGAAACGTCAAAACTGACTAGAGCAATGAAGCTTGTCCTTTGCCACTAAATGTAGATTAAACGTTAAGACACTAGGAGGCAGAGTTGTCTCAATAAACCAAGAATTTTTTAGTTTTGTTTTTTTTAAACCTAAGCCAGTTTATACCACCAATATGAGATCTAAATCCTGACATTGCCGTCAAAGTATCTTCAATTATTTTAACAGGTTGATAAACAAAGGCAGTGCTGCTGTAAATTTAAAACAGATGTTCCCAGTTACCGTAACAAACACATTATATTCACACTGCTTTTTTTTTAAAAAAACTAACTTTTTATTTCAGAATAATTTTAGACTTACAGAAAAATTACAAAGAAAGTACAGAAAATTTCTGTCTTCCCCAAACACAGTTTCCCCTATTATTAACATCTTATATTAGTACAGTACATTAATTACAACTAATGAACCAGTATTGATACTTTAGTAGTAACTAAAGTCCATTACCTACTCATATGTTCTTCATTTTTACCTAATGTCCTTATTAAGTTCCAGGATTCCATCCAAGATACCATATTACATTTAACTGTAATGTCTCCTTAGGCTTCTCTAGACTGTGATATTTTCTCAGATTTTCCTTGTTTTTGCTGACCTTGACAGCTTTGAGGGGTATTGGTTAGGCATTTTATAGAATGTCCTTCAATTTGAGTCTGTCCGATGTTTTCCTCATGGTTAGACAGGGGTTGTGGGTATTGGTAAGGAAGACCACAAAAGGTAAAGTACCATTCTTATCACATCATGTCATCAGTATGACTTATCAATTTTGATGTTAACCTTGATCACTTAACTAAGCAGTGTGTGTCAGGTGGCTCCATTGTAATGTTACCTCCCCTCAATCCCCGACTAGACTCTTTGTCACTAGGAGCAACCTATTCTTAAGGAGAGGGAGTTATGTAGCTCTCCTTAAATGGGGCACTATGTACATAAACTATCTGGAACCCCTCTGTACAGGAGATTTATCTATTCTCCCCATTTATTTATTCAATCATTTGTTTATATCACTATGGACTCATGAATATTTATTTTATACTTTGCTTTTCAAACACATCTGGCTAAATTTTACACTCCTTTAATAATAGCTACCATTTATTGAGACCTTATCTATGGCAGTCACTGTGCTAAGCATTCTATATACATTATTTTATTTAGTATTAGCAACCATCGTGAGGGGATTTATCACCCTTTGGTCTCATATGAGGAGCCTGAAGCTTATAGAAATAAATAATTTCCCCTGGCCATACAAGTGGTAAGTGGTACAGACCCAGGATGCAAGCACTGGTCTGGGAGAATAGGATGTGCAAAGAGGTTTTGTTTAATTGTGTGGGGAAAGGTAAAGACTGTGGCGGTAGTAGGTCTCCAATCACGTTGTTTGTTCTTTCATTCTGTTTACTAACATCCTAATAGTTGCTCCTCCCTATTTGTCAACTAAAATTTTTAAAAATCCCAACAAAAATTCATTAGGGTCTTGCTGGTATAATATCATTTGTAATTAACATGTAATAAATTGGTCAGATGATGAATAATTAAGAAATGTATTTTTTCCTATTGAGAGAGAGTCTATAATTTCAAAAAGAGAGAGAATTAGGGAAACAATTATTTAGATGTATGTTCTATAGTTTATGAAGCATATTTTTATGTGCAATTTTAAAAATAAACTTTTTATTTTAGAATAGTTTTAGGTTTATAGGAAAATTACAAAGATATTAAGAGAGTTCTTGTATACCCCACATACAATTTCTCCCATTTTTAACATCTTACACTAGTATGGTATATTTATCACAAATAATAAACCAATATTGTTAGATTGTTATTAACCACAGTTCATAATTTATTCAGATTTCCTTAATTTTAACCTAATATTTTAAATCTCATCCAGGATCCTATCCAGAACATCACATTGCGTTTAGTTGTCACATCTCCTCATACTTTTCTTGCCTGTGATGGTTTCTCAAATTTTTCTTGTTTTTGATGACCTTGACAGTTTTGAGAAGTACTGGTCAGGTATGTTGTACAATGTCCCTTTCTTAGTATTCTCTAACTTTTTTTTATGATTAGACTGAAATTTTGGGTTTGGGAGAGGAAGACCACAAAGGGGAAATGCCATTCTCATCTCATTATGTTAATGATACATACTCTCAACATGACCTGCCACTGTTGGTGTTGACCTTGATCACCTTGCTGGAGTAGTAGGTCAAGTTTCTCCACGGCAAAGTTTCCCTTTTCCCTCCTTTCTCTGTACAAGGAAATCACTACAAGCTGCCAACACTTAACAAGTATGCAGTATCTACATAAATATTTGGATTCTTCTGCCTGGGATATTTGTCTTTTCTCCTTCATTTGTTTATTTATTCTATAATTTATTTATATTAGTGTGGACTCAAGAATATTTATTTTATACTCTGGGTTATAACCCAATACTACTTAAAAAAATTTTTTTTGCTCAAATTGTTCCAACTTTGACCATTGGGAGCTCTTTCAGTTGCTCTTGTACCCATTTGCCATATTTCCATTAATTTTTAAAAAAATCATTGTTTTATTTTCTGGCACTGAAAGAGGCTCTAGGCTTATCTTGAATATTTGCTTCTCCAGTCCTGGAGTCAGCTATTTTTTCAAGGAGACTTGGTTTCTCTCATTGAAGAACTGCATCAGAAGCAAAGATCTGCATCCTAGTTTTATGTACACATTTATGTACACTTTTAATTATTTTATTATTTTATTTTTTTGGTGGCTGGCTGGTACAGTGATCGAACCCTGGACCTTGGTGTTATCAGCCCCAACACTCTAACCAACTGGGCTAACCAGCCAGCTCCTAGGTACAGTTTTCATTCTTTTAACAGTCCTATAAAATTATTAGCCCTATTTTGTAGATGAGCAACCTTCACAGCCTTGCACACACTCTCTCAGCTCGTTGTAGAGCACAGCCTCAAGTCAGATTCGAGGTGACTACAAATCCATGCTCCTTTCAATAGGCACAGAAATAATGGCTAACATGGAAGAGGAGTGTCCATGATCGCCTGCAGCTGAATGAAAGATTTTGGGTTGGCATTTATTTTTGTCCCTTAGAGAAAGAAGCAGTTTTCTCCCAGAAATGATTGTTTGCCAAAGCTCTTTGGTAGTCAAAGGAAAGCGGTGGAGCTTCAGGTGGCCCTGTTTTACTGAGAGCATGACCATGGACCCAGGATCTTAGATGGGCAGCTCTACCCTGGCTCACAAGGTCAGAGGAAGGGAAGTCTATTTGGAAGACTCTACAGGCAGGCTTCAAACAGAACCAGGGCCAATTAGATTTGGTTGAGACAGGCGCTTGTGGAGGAAAGAAACTAAGAACACCACTGAAATAAAAACTTCTGAAAGAAAACATCCTGGTGGAAAAGAGAAGGCCTAATGCATAGTAGCTAAATTTTCAATTCTCCGGGCAGTTCAAGAAGTTCGATGGGTCCTTCATGAGGGTTCATTTCCTGCCACCAAGTGAGGCTCACAGACTTTTTATTTGGATAGTTTCTGTATAATTGGAGTAAACTGCAATACATTTCTTACTCCTCATCTTTGGGAGTAATATTAATTTGTAGCTCACATGCTCCATTGAAGAGATTGTGAAGATTCTAATGGGGGCAGTTGACAGACTTGGGCTCTAGTAGAGATTCAGTAGAACATAAAGATATTATGCTATAGCAAAACATATTTTAATACATTTAATTTTTCTGATCATAGCTTTAAAGCATGTTTATTGTGGAAAATTACAGAGACAAGTGAAAATGACAGAGACAAGTGAATAAAGCAAGGGATTCTCCCACTCAGAGATATTCACTTTTAGCATTTTGCTTATTTCTTCTCACTCTCTCTCTTTTTTTCTTTTTGCCTATTCATCAATGGATAATATTGGGCTCATGTTGCATATAAAAATTTTCATATCTTGGCATATCTTGTTTTTCACCTAATATTTGAATATCATTTTACATTATTAAACATTCCTGAAAAATTTGGTATTTAATGGCTGCATGATATTTTATCACACATATATACACAGTTTGAATAACACTGTGATAAATTTTTGTATAGACATATTTGAATATATTCAAGATGATTTTCTTTGGAACAATTTCTAGAAGAGGAATAAAGTGGTGATAATACACATACTTACCTCAAAGAGTTGATGACAGAAAAATAAGATTAGTTAACATACAACAGTGTTTGGTACATGGCAAACATTCATGTTTGGTATCATTATTCTAAATGTATGTATGATAGATGTCAATAAATAGTCTTCCGGAAAACTCATTTTCATTCTTAACATAAGCATGTCATCAAATATTTTAATAGCAATTGCAAATATTGTGAACCACCACATTAGAGTTTGGGAGCGACATCTGGGGTCAGAGATAGGGCCTGGGCCAAAAGGACAGAAGAAATTAGCAACAAGCCTTCCAAACAACTGTGTGAAAGGGGTGAGAAATATAGTGGAAAGGAATGTTGAGACAATTATTACCATTGGATCTAATGGAAATGTGACCAGAACTCATGCTGGGATCGTGCGTATATATATGTGTGTGTGATGTTGTGGGGATAGAGAAAAAAGGTTCAAGGCTCTCCTGATGCCTAACACCTTCCAAGGGCTGGGAGGCCCCAGCAGAGAAGTTTCTGGCCTGCGTACCCAGGCACAGTCACAGATTTCTGAGGGAAGAATACAGGCTTGGTGGATCACAGTTGCATTGAGTAACGAGGCTGCCCAGCTGCTGTCCAGACCCATGGAACATTCAGATCTGGGGAAGGGATAAGCTGGAGACCATCAGTTCTATCATAGGGGCTAAAAAGATCAAACCAAAGAAAAGCCTGGAGACCCAAAATTAAGGATAGGGAGTTTCGGTCAAGATGGCGGAGTAGAGAGTTTGTAGTGTCACTCTCTCCCACAAATCAACTAATTTGCAACTATTAAAAAGCAACAACAGGAGACCCAAGAGCCCTACCAGAAAAGGCAGGAGCCAAGCACCATGGGAACCCCTGCCTCTTAGAGGGGCCCGAGAGCCATTTGGCCCACACGACCTGAGTCAGCTGCACCAGAAAAGGCAGGCACCACAGAACCCCCAGCCCAGGCCAGTGCCTGCTGCCCAGAGAGGCTTGAGAGCTGCTGGGCCCACCGGCCCACCCACCCCATGTCAGCTATGCCAGAACTGGCAGGCGCTGTGGAACCCCCAGCCCAGGTCAGTCCCTGCTGCCCAGAGAAGCCCAAGAGCCGCTGGACCTACATGCCTTGAGTCAGCTGTGCCAGAACAGGCAGGTACTTCAGGTCCCCCAGCCCAGGCTAGTTCCAGCTGCCAAGAATTGGCAGTCCCTTCAGGATCCAGACCAGACATCAGGGTGGAACGAGCGAACCATGATATCCCATGCCACAATGACTAAACACCAAAGGAAAGATACCAGAAATATGAAAAATCAAGAAAGTATATCACCATCAAAGTAAAATAATAACTCTCGAAAGGAAGTCCTTGAAATGACTGACAAGGAATTTGGAGCAACAATCCTAAGGAAACTGAATGAGATACAAGAAAACTCAGTTAGATAACACAATAAAATGAGAAAAAATATACAGAATCTGAAAGAAGAAATGTACAAAGAAATCAATGCCCTGAAAAAGAATGTAGCAGAGCTTGTGGAGCTGAAGGATTCATTCACCAAAATAAAAAACACAACAGAGAGTCTAGCCAGCAGGCTAGAACAAGTAGAAGAGAGAATTTCTGACCTTGAAAACAGGCTGTTTGAATTAACACAGGCAGACCAGAAAAAAGAATCAAAAAAATTGAAGAAAATCTAAGAGAGACTACAGACAACCTTAAGCATTCAAATATCCAAATCATGGGTATTCCAGAAGGGGAGGAAAAAGGAAATGGCATTGAAAACATATTCAATGAAATAATAGCAGAAAACGTCCTACGTATAGGGAAAGTCACAGATCTCCAGATTCAGGAGGCCAAAAGAACCCCACACATATTCAACCCAAAAAGGTCCTCTCTAAGGCGTGTTATAATAAAACTGGCAAAACTCAAAGACAAAGAGAGAATCTTAAAAGCTGCAAGAGAGAAGCAGCAAGTCACCTATAAGGGAGCCCCAATCAGACTAACATCAGACTTTTCATCAGAAACCGTAAAAGCCAGAAAAGAATGGGATTATATATTCAAAATACTAAAGGACAAAAATTGCCAGTCAAGAATGTTTTATCCAGCAAGGCTATCCTTCCAAAATGAAGGACAAATAGTATATTTCTCAGACAAACAAAACTGCAGGAGTTCACTACCACACAACTATGAAATTTTCAAGGAAGTACTGGGTTTGATACCTGACAAACAACTGTTACTGTCATGAATACTTAAGAAAGAACAAAACCTACCAGAAAACAAAAATGCTAACAATAAAGATGAAAAATAGTTTATTAAACACCCCAAGAAACCAACAAATACAGAAGACAAACAGAAAATCAGAAAGAAAGGAACAAAAAATACTTAAGACATCTAAACAAAAATCAATAAAATGCTAGGAGTAAATCAACACCTTTCAATAATAGCTCTAAATATAAAGGGATTAAATTCCCCATTCAAAAGACACAGACTGATTGACTGGATTAAAAAGATGGACCCAACAATATTCTTCCTTCAAGAGACTCACCTCACCTGTAAAGACACACATAGACTAAGAGTGAAAGGATGGAAAAAGATATACCATGCAAGTAGAAATGAAAAGCAAGCTGGAGTAACTATTCTTAGATAAAATAGACTTCAAAGCAAAAACTATAAAAAGAGATAAAGAAGGCCACTATATGATGATAAAAGGATCTATCCATCAAGAAGACCTAACAATCATAAATATATACACACCAAATATTGTAGCAGCAAGATTTATAAAGCAAACACTATTACATCTAAAGAATGAGATAGACACTAACACCATAATAGTGGGGGACCTAAACATCCCACTCTCAACATTGGACAGATCATCTAGGCAGAAAAGCAATAGAGAAACACAAGATCTAAACAACACTTTAGACCAATAGAACTTGGCAGATATCTACACAACATTCCATCCACCAACCTCAGAATATTCATTCTTCTCATTGGCACATGGAACATTCTCCAGGATAGACAACATGTTAGGTCACAAAGCAAGTCTCAACAAATTTTTAAAAATTGGATTTATTCCATGTACTTTTTCAGATCACAATGGATTAAAATTAGAAATCAACAGGGCCGACCCTGTGGCTCACTCGGGAGAGTGCGGCGCTGGGAGCACAGCAGCGCTGGGAGCGCCGAGGCCGCAGGTTTGGATCCTATACAGGACTGGCCGGTGTGCTCACTGGCTGAGCACGGTGTGGGTGACACCAAGCCAAGGGTTACGCTCCCCTTACCGGTCACAAAAAAAAAAAAAAAAAAAGAAATCAACAACAAATGCAACTCTGGAAACTATACAAACACATGGAAATTAAACAACATTCTATTTAATGACATATGGGTCCAAGAAGAAATTAAGCAGGAAATCAAAACATTTCTTGAAACTAATGAAAATAATGACACATCATACCAAAACCTGTGGAATGCTGCAAAAGCAGTACTAAGGGGGAAATTTATTGCATTAAATGCTTACTTTAGAAGAATGGAAAGATGGCAAAAAAAACAACCTAACACTTCACCTTAAAGATCTAGAAAAACAAGAACAATCCAAACTAAAAGTTAGTAGACAGAAAGAAATAATTAAGATCAGAGCAGAACTAAATAAAGTAGAAACCCAAAAAATGATATGAAAAACAGTGAAACAAAAAGTTGGTTTTTTGAAAAGATAAATAAAATTGACAAACCTTTATCAAGGCTAACTAAGAAAAGAAGAGAGAAGATCCAAATAACAAAAATTAGAAATGAAAAACATGATATTACAACTGATACCTCAGAAATACAAAGAATCATTAGAGACTACTATAAACAACTATATGCCAACAAATTTGAAAATCTGGAGGAAATGGATAAATTTATGGACACATACAAACTACCAAAACTGAGCCAAGGTGGTATAGAAAATCTGAACAGACCAATAGCAATAAAAGAGATTGAAGCTGTTAGAAGGCTCCCAACAAAGAAGCATCCAGGACTGGACAGGTTCACTGCAGAGTTCTACCAAATCTTCAAAGAGGAACTGATACCGATTTTCTACAAACTATTGCAAAAGATTGAAACAGAGGCCATTCCCCTCATTCTATGAGGCAAACTTCACCCCGATACCAAAACCAAAGATACATCAAAAATAGAAACCTACAGGCCAATATCCTTGATGAACATAGATACAAAAATCCTCAATAAAATACTAGCTAACAGAATACAGCAACACATACACAAAATTATACACCATGATCAAGTGGGATTCATCCCAGGGATGCAAGATTGGTTCAACATATGTAAATCAATAAATCTGATACACCACATCAATAAAAGCGAAGACAAAAACTATATGATCATCTCTATAGAGGCCGAAAAAGCATTTGACAAAATTCATCATCCATTCATGATAAAGACTCTCTACAAGTTAGGTATAGATGGAAAGTATCTCAACACAATTAAAGTCATATATGATAAACCCACTGCCAATATCATCCTGAATGGGGAAAAACTAAGGACAAGAACTAGACAAGGATGCCCACTCTCACTACTCCTATACAACATAGTGTTGGACGTACTAGCCAGAGCAATCAGAGAAGAGAAGGAAATAAAGGGCATTCAGATTGGAAAAGATGAAGTCAAACTGTTCCTGTTTGCAGATGATATGATCCTATATATTGAACAACTCAAAGCCTCTACAAAAAAACTCTTAGAGTTGATAAATGATTTCTTCAAAGTTGCAGGATAAAAAATCAACACACACAAATCAGTAGTATTTCTATACTTCACCAGTGAACATGGAGAAAAAGAAATCAAGAAAGCTAGCCCATTTAAAATAGCCACCAAAAGAATGAAATACTTAGGAATAAAGTTAACTAAGGATGTGAAAAATCTTTATGAAGAGAACTACAAACCACTGTTGAGAGAATTAAAGAGGACACAAGAAGACGGAAAGATATCCCATGCTCTTGGATCAGAAGAATCAACATTATGAAAATGTCCATATTACCCAAAGGGATCTACAGATTCAATGCAATGTCCATCAAAATTCCAATGGCATTTTTCTCAGAAATGGAAAAAAAACTATCCTAACATTTATATGGAATAACAAAAGACCACACATAGCCAAAGCAATCTTGAGCAAAAAAAAAAAAAAGAAAGAAAAGAAAAGAAAAAAGAAAAAGCTGGAGGCATAACACTACCTGACTTTAAACTATATTACAAAGCTTTAATAACCCAAACAGCATGGTACTGGCATAAAAACAGACATACGGATCAATGGAATCAAATAGAGAACCCAGAAATCAACCCATACACCTACAGCCATCTGATCTTTGACAAAGGCACCAAGCCTACACACTGGGGAAGAGACTGACCCTTCAGCAAATGGTGCTGGGAAAACTGGATATTCATATGTAGGAGAATGAAACTAGACCCATACATCTCACCATATACTAAAATCAACTCAAAATGGATTAAATAATTAAATATACATCCTGAAACAATAATACTCCTTAAAGAAAACAGGGGAAACACTCCAGGAAGTAGGAGTGGGTACAGACTTCATGAATATGACCCCAAAAGCACAGGCAACTAAAGGAATAATAAACAAATGGGATTATATCAAACAAAAAGCTTCTTCACAGCAAAAGAAATAGTCAACAGAGTGAAAAGACAAGCAACAGAGTGGGAGAAAATATTTGCAAAATACACATCTGACAAAGCATTAATATCCAGAATATACAAGGAACTCAAACAACTTTACTGCAAAAAACCCCAAATAACCCAATTAAAAAATGGGCAAAAGGGCTGAACAGGCATTTCTCAAAGGAAGAAGTATGAATGGCCAACAGATACATGAAAAATGCTCAATATCACTCAGCATCCGGGAAATGCAAATCAAAACCACTCTGAGATACCATCTTGCTCCAATCAGGATGGCCAATATCCAAAAGACTGAGAGTGATAAATGCTGGAGACATTGCAGAGAAAATGGAACTTTCATACACTGTTGGTGGGACTGCAAAATGCAGCCTTTATGGAAAACGGTATGGAGAGTTCTCAAACGATTACAGATAGATCTACCATATGACCCAGCTATTCCACAGCTGGGAATATACTCAGAGGAATGGAAATCATCATGCTAAAGGGATATCTGCACTCCCATGTTTATTGCAGCTCTATTTACAATAGCCAAGAACTGGAACCAGCCCAAATGTCCATCATCAGATGAGTGGATATGGAAACTGTGGTATATATACATAATGGAATTCTATTCTGCTATAAAAAAGAATGAAATAGTACCATTCACAACAACATGCATGTACTTATGGAAAATTATATTAAGTGAAACAAGTCAGGCACAGAAAGTGAAATACCACATGTTCTCACTTATTTGTGGAAGCTAAAGATAAATAAATAAATAAACACACAAACAAATAAAGGGTGGGCGGGAAAAGACACAACAATCACAACAATTCCTTGAAGTGTTAAGACAAGTGAACAGATATGATGTGGGGGGTAACAGAAGGGGAGGGGGAAAGAGGAACGGGTAAAGGATCATGAAAATCAATAAAACATATACTGAGAAGTTAAAATAAAAAAATAAAAAATACCCCCCTCAAAACACAATTAAGGATAATTACTGAGGTATTAAGTTTCAATAAGTGAAACTGGAATTTAGAGCAGTATCACAAAGAGTGGGTTAAGAGAAAAAAGGCAAGTACATTATCTCCAGAGAACCACCGTCTAAAATGCATATGTCTTACCTAGGAAGAAAGACTTTCTCCTTCCAGTAACTGCACAGGTTTGTGAGTTGAGGACTCGGGCACTCCATTCTATATCTATCAATTTTACCTCTATGATGGTACTTCGAAAAGTTCATGGAAAGATTCATATTATCTTCTAATTCTATTTTTCTGTGAACTTTTTGAAGTACTCTTGTATTACCTCCCATGGTGACAGTCTCATGACCTGCCATTCATGGAGCTCTGAACTCTGTGCTGAGCAGGACTAAGCACTTTAGAATGTCACAAGAATAAGGGCGAATATTATACTGAGTAGTCAACTGAGTCTCAGAGCAGTGAAGTGACTTGTTCAAGATCATATAGTGGGAGAGCAAGACACAGGAAGTGAATGCACTTGCTACCTCCTATTCCAAAATACTTGACCACTTAGTAGGGTTTAGTATGTCAGCTCCTGGTTGCTAGATGCCAGCACAGCGTGCTGATAGGGAAGGAGCTCTCTGCAAGGGTACTAGAGGTGGGAGAGCAGGAAAGCTGGGAGAGCTCGTGGATAGAGTGGGACCACTGGATGGGAATCAGACCAGTTCATCTCTATAGCTATTTCTAATGCCAAAATTATCTGGCTTTCACTTTCTCTTATTTGAACAGCTGAAGTTGCCCCAAGTTAGACAGTGGGGCTCTGCCAGAGGTTGGCTGTGATTCTCCCTCTTTACAGTGCTGTCTGATGGCCTTTCAAAGGCCCCAGAAGCTCAGGACCTCAAGACTGCCCTTCTAGGCCTGCACTCTTTCATTAAACAACCTCTTCAAATGTTAAGAACTTCACAGAAGCCAGAGTACCCGATAATAACAGTAAATGTTTACCACACATTGACTCCGTGCTAAGTACTTTATAAGCATCCTCTCACCTAACTTCACATTGACTCTAAGAGATTTATTAGAGGTTAAGGAATTTGTTCTAGATCACATGCTAGTGGTGTCAAGGCAATAATTGGAGCCCAGGCTATCTGACATTAAGGCTCATATTCTTTTCTATTTTACTGACGGATAATTGAAATACAATAAACTGCATATATATAGAAAATGGACAATAGGTCCATTTGGAACCAGGCCTGCAGATGGCAACAACCAGTGTCCTTAGCAAGGCCCTACTAGGCAGGCAGGCTAGTGTGGCAAAGCCTCTGGGTTAGCCAGGCCTGCTCCGAATGCTCTTGTCCTGACCAGATGACACCCTTCAAAAAACCTCAGTAATCCAGGTATGTTTTTTTAGGAAGGTTAATAAAAATATTTTTAATTGTCTTTCCCCCACCATTTTATAATTTTTAGTGAAGAAAAATTGTCAAATATGGTTACCTTAAACTTCTACTACTAATTCTTCCTTTAGAAAACATTCTTACAATTTGTCTGACACGGGAGTAGGCATGTATATGTTATCTTATTTATCCTTACAATAATCCCATAGAATAGAATAGTAGTAATATCACATTTCACAGGTGAAAGACTGAAGCTTAGGGTATTCAGTAACTTGCTAAATTTTACATGCTTATGAGATGGTAGAGCCATAATATAAACTGCGTAAGGCTGGAATTGGTTTCAGTGCATCAAGGGCTGGAGAGTTGAGTGGCAGAGGGGAACAGGGCACAAATCCCAAGTTCAAGGACTCCTTTGTGTACATCCCCTCCTATACATCACACCACACACATACAGATATTTTCTGCTTTTTCAAAAACAGGATCATATAATACATAACATTTAGCTTAACTTTGTAGTTAATGTATCATGGACATCTTGCCATGATGATAAATCTACCTTATTCTTTTACTTAATCTATTTTTTTTTTTAAGTACTATAAGCACAACATAACCCATATTCACCAACATGTAAATCCACCCTCAGGATTCTGACTTGTTAGGTCTAGTTTGGGACCAGGGCATGTGGAGTCTAGAGAGGCTCCCAGGGAACTGACACACACTACAGTAAAGAATTACTGCTATTCTATGCTGCCTCCTATAGGGTGAATGCAATAGAAACAAACAGAGCCACCAACAAAGCATGTAACCAGCCAACAACCAAGTGCCCCGGTGCCAGAGAAAGACTGAGTGGAAGTGGGAAAAGACTGGATTCCATTGCCAGTAGAGGGAGACGTACAGTAATGCTCCTGTGGCAGACAGGAGGTGAAGTTTACAGGTAGCAACAGTTTGTGTTTTATAGGGTCATGTAAAGAAGGAAAGCACCAGGACAGTGACAGTCCCAAATGACTCTAGAGGAACAGAAACTGGATGGGAAGCTGGAAGACATTTTAAAGTTCCATTTGCACAGCAAGCACAATTTTATTTAGATTGTTTACTTGAGGTGCTTTGGCAGCATTTATAGAGGGCTTGGAAAGAGCTAAAAAACCTCAGAGACCCCCCTTTGTTGTCACAGTAATGGGGGAGGGTCTGAGTACTAGGAGGTGCATCAGCTCCATTTTACTTTCTTTTTTCCATTAGGAAGTAACATTTCCCATTGTCAATTTGCTTAGGGCATTAAAAGACATGTACAGTACACACATAAACACTCTGGACTTCATTAGACATTAATTTCAGTTACTTCTCCCTCCCAAAATACCATTGATTGATCCATTTGAAAGTCTCCTCCCTTCTGTGCAGCATCTTACTTGCTGATGAAATTGGTAACCAGTATAAACCATCCTAAAGTGGACTTTTGGAGGGATGGTAAACAGGAAGGCCCAGCCTTTCCCCTTTCTCCATCCCCAGCAGGGACTTACTCTTGATTCCCCGCAAGAGGCTCAGCCCAGGTCCCAGGCCACCCCAGGACCATGGCAGGGATACTGAATTCAGCCCAGCCCTACTCTCCACTGCTCAGCACCCGTTACACTCCCTGCCAGTCTGACCAGAGGCAGTGTCCTGATTCTCCTAATTGGGTTCCTGCCTCATTCCCAAGCCTGTGTCCCCTGTGGGAACAATTTAAATCAATACCTTGCAAATGAAATCCTCTTCCAAATATGCTGGAGAGATTGTTTCAAATATTTCTATCCTGATTCCTTTACAAACAGTGAGTAGCTATATGGTGCTGTGTGAAGTGCACTATATAAGACTTGAGTCTTCGGTTCAAGTCTCAGCTCTCACAGATTATGACCTTGAACAAATCATTACAAAGTCTTTCTGGAAACTTTTTCTTCACCTGAGAAATGATGAGGATAATTAAGTAATTTCTAAGGCTCAGTCTAGCAGTAAGAGTCTCTAATTCTTCATAGACACACCCTAACATGTATTGTTTTGTATATTCAAATTTTCAGGTTAAAAGTTCTCAAAATTAAGTACACTGGCATGAAGTTTCTTCCTGGAGACTTCCTTTTTCAGTTTCCGTTTTAAAAGAGTGTCTTTAATGACCTGGAATGGTCATAATAGTTGCCAACTAAGATGAGCTTCACAGAAGGGAGGTGATTTACTTCCAGAGAGGAGCTATTTATTTATTTATTTATTTCGAAATAACAGAAAGCAAGGAGGGCTCTTCTGAACATGCAACAATAGACACGTTCCACCCTAAGCCACCCTGAAGCCACCTTGAAGGTCAAAACCCAGTGCTGAGCAGGGATAGTTAAGAGAAATTCCTCTGAGAAGCAGAGACAGCCATTTACCTGCATTTTTCTTCTGTAATTAATGGAGAGGTCGTGCATCTTTGTATTAGACCCTTTCATCTAAATGCTTTATCCACGTTAATTAATTCAATTAAACTTCACACCAGCCTTGAGGCAGATAATTCCTCTTCAGGGCACTGCATCTTTGCTTGCTCTTGTATTGCCCACAGCCTATATATTAGTGCAGATTAGGATAATAAATAATAAAGTAAAACCTTGAGTTTAGGTAAAGTTTTGTAACTAAAGGTCTTAAGTACTTTACAGATACCAGATTTGGGTAATGAGGACTAAAGAGGAAGCTTGAGCCAGCTCATTGCCGATGATGACAAGGCAGAAGTATCAGACTTGTTTCAGGTTCCACTCTATGCTGAGGACACATGACCCTGAACAGTTCTTTGTGACCTCTTTATGACTCAGTTCCTACAGCTTTCAAATGGGGGCAGTGATATTACTCACCTCCCTACTTCACAGAGATGTTGCAAGGAATAATATTTGTAATACGCTGTGTGGTTCTTAGATGAAAGATAGAAATTAATATATGATGAAACATCATTCCCACTCATCTTCACACTATCTAGATGGGCTGGGCACGTGAAGTCGCAGCATCCCCCACAGTCCTGGCAGAGAAACCGGTACTGCCATTATTTCCATTTATCATCTGCTATAGACACCCAAAGAGGTTGAGAACTGCTCGGAGCAGCTGACATACTTCTGGGATAAATGAAAGAAAGCTGAGATACCAGATCAGCAAAAAGGTAGCTAATTATTTCTTATTTTGTTTCCTTTCTCACTCTTACTTGGGTTAGAGTATTTCAGAAGAAATGAGTGTAGAGAGAGAATCAGTGAATGACTGAAGCAACTTTTCTTCTTGGGTTTCCTCTCTATTCTCAGTTAGCAATATATGTGTATAATCTATAGCCCCCAGAATGATCTGTGTGCAAGCCGTCCTCTGTGCCTTTGCTGTCAGTTTCCTTTGTCAATATGCTTTCCCTATCCGTCTCCATTTATCTAGGCTAGCATTGGACTCCCTACATTCACGAAGTCTTCCTGTCCCAGCTCTCTACTTGAACCTCCTCTGTACACCTGTGTATTTAGCATGTGTTTTGGAATTTGTATCTTGGTGTTGGTTTTGCTTCCTACTAGACTTAACATTTCCAGGGCATACTTTATGAAATCTCTGTTCCTCATCTGTTACTGGTCTTGGCACACTGAAGTAAATGAAATAAATGTTAAATGAATGAATGAATTGAATCTTTCAGCAAAAATGTCAAGATTAGAATTTAGAGCATACCAAATCCGCATCTGTTATTCTCACCATGCCATATCACACCTTGTGAGGCACATGTAGTGGAGAATAGAAATATAGAACAGGCAAAATAAAGGAAAGGGAGACTGATTTAATGAATAACTTTTCAAACACTGTTCCAAAGGGAAATAGAAGATTTAAATTAGAGGACTCAAGGAAACTGTATGCATAGTTTTATATAGAAAGACTAAGTCACTTTAACACTTGCTTATGCAATGATTCCTATAATATAAGAGCACGGGCTGATCAGACAAAATACACATTTATGGAGCTCAGTTTGCCTTCAGTGTTATCATTACTGACTGCATTAAGCCCAGACTCAGGCCTGGCATTCAGGCCCTCCATGGATGTCCTTGATCTATATTTCCTACACCATCTCCCTCCCCTCTTCTTCTCTTTGGTGGACTTATTCTGAACAAGACTCTGTTTCTCTCTCCCGTGGTTTCCTTGCTTCGTGTGCTCTTTCCTGTGGCCTCCCTTCCTTTCTGGGCCCCAGCATCTCCACCTATTGAAGCCTTTTCTGTCTATTTTCAAGGCCTTTCTCAAATGCTTCCTCCCCAAAGAGGCTTTTCTGATCATATAAATGCAATATTCTTCCCAGAGCACTTTGGATGGTCCAAATAAACCTGTAGAAGTGGTGTTAGTATAGTAACTAGGATTGTGGATTGGGAGAGCTTCATTGTCTGGATCCAAATACTCGTTCTGTCACTTTTGAATTGTTTGAATATAAGCAAATTACTTATTATCTGCACCTGTATTTCCTTGTCTGCTAAATGGGGATGACCATAACAGTACCGTCGACAAGGGCCATTGTAAGGGCTGTGTGCAGTGGTGAGCGTGAAACGTTCAGAATAGTGCTTCTTATATGGAAGTGCTCAGCACCTGTTTTCTTTGCTTTCCCACAGAATCTAGCCCAGTTTCTGGATATGCTCATGTTCGTAGACCAGCAGTGCTCAACAAGGGCGAACATTGCCTATAAGTCATGCTGCTATAGATAAAACCTGGATGTTTGACCATTAGAACTCCCAAGGGACCTGTAGAAACTCTTTCAGGTTTGCAGAGTCCTCAGTTCTATTGCACCGTGTTGCTAAAAATGATTTTCCGTGGACGCTTGGTTTTTACAAAAGCTTTTAATGTTTTTAGGGACTTTTTTGTTTAAGTTGGGCTTAAATATTATTAACAGCATAACCTGCCTTTTTATGGGGTAAGTTTGCGTGTAGTTTCTCCTCTACCTCCTAATCTTAACACTCATCTTAACCCCACAAAAAATGCATGAGTGGCCAAGTGTATTCAGGAACCTTTCCAGGGCTGGCTAGTTAGTTAGCTCAGTTGGTTAGAGTTGGGTGTTGATAACACTAATATCAAGGGTTTAGATCCCCATACTGGCCAGCTGCAAAAAGAAAAAAAAAAAAAAAAAAAAAGGAACCCAGCCAGAAGGAAACAGTGCAAGTAATGCTGGTTATAGACAGGCAAACAAAATGCTCTTCTCTCCCCTGCCCATCAACTCTGGTATAGTTTTACCACTTCACATACGAACACCCCTCGACCCCCATCAGTTGAGATAAAGTTTGAAATCTTCTTGTTTTGTTTTTTTCTCTGCCAAATGTTTAAATGATTGCCTGCTAGGGCTGTAAAATGTTCACTTACTTCTTTTGAGGTATAATTTTTTTATTATGATATAATTCACATTTAATAAAATTCACCATATAAAGTATACAATTCAGTGAATTTAAGTATATTCACAAAGTTGTGAAGTCATCGCTAATCCCAGAACATTTTCGTCACCCCAGAAATAAATCCCATACTCCTCACATATGAGAGATTTGTCTTCCTCCTTGTGACAAAATGTTAATTTTATTTTTATTTATTTGATTAAATTGTGCTAATAATTTTTTGAAACCCAGAGAACTACATAAATACATTTTGTAATTAATATTGCAATGGGTTTGCTTAGGTTACTTTTAAAAATGTTTATCTTATATTTTACCATTTACTCAAGATTTTATGCATAGAAATGGCTGGATAGCTCACTTGGTTGGAGCACGGTGGTGGTAATACTGAGGTCAAGGATTCAGATCCCCACACTGGCCAGCTGCCAAAAACAACCAAACAAAAAAAGTAAAAAACAAAACAAAACAAAACAAAAATACTTTATACAAACACACATATTTTGGTCTTGATCTGAGGTTATTTGTGGCAGATTGGGGATATCAGTGCCAACAGCTGTACATAGCTTGAAAGAGAGTGAGTAGACACAGTGAAGGTAAAAATATCCTTTATTTAACACCTACTATTTCCCAGGCACTATTCCTCAAAAAACTTCTACTATTATTGTCTTTAGTTTACATTTGAGCAAATAGAGCCTTCTGGAGTTTATGTAACTCATTACAACCCAAGGTGGCAAAACTAAAACCTAGTAAAGTTCAAATTTGAACCCAGCCCTTCCCAATTCAGAGTACATGCTCTTAACCGTCATGCTCTCCCACCTGCTGTTATATTGGACATTTAGTTAGTAATGCCAGCAACACTTGATTAGAGCTGTGCAACCTGCTTTCACAAGTCTCTCATTCCGTTTTCTCAACAGTCCTTCCAAATGTTACCAGATAAGAAGAGACAGTTCTGTAGGATAAACGATAACACAGCAAGGCCAGTGCAGATTAGCAGCTGGAATCCAGGTTTTGTTCTAGAGCCGAGGTAGATGTGTCTTCCTCTACTCGACATTGGAACTTCTGACAGTTTTCTCAGATTTCTGTTTCAGCACTCATAATAATAAACCACCTTCTATTATACTTGTTTGCGTGTTTGAATTCCTACATCAGCCTGAGGGTAGCAAATATGACTTGATTTATTTATGCAGTTCCTATGCTCCAACAATGTTCACTGAATAAACATATGAATAAGCAAAAAAAGAGTCTTGCCATAGAGTGACTTGAATATTTTATTTCTAGAACTCCTTAAGAGTTAATCACCAATATTTTAGTGAAAGGAGACTACATAGAATAGTTTGATTATATCTTTATTCTTTTTCTATATGCTTTTCAACAAAGTAAATTTAATTCCACAAACACATTAAGTGGAATTTTTTTGCATACAAAGGAAATGTGCCAGTTATTAGAGGAGGGAAAGTGTGGAAGGTTTAGGGAGAAATTGGTTAATAGACACAAAGAATAAGTGCATTTTGTAACGATGAATATGCAACTATCCTGATCTGATCATCACATATTGTACACAAATACTGATAGTCAACTCTGCACCTCACAAATATGTATAATCAATTATGTTTCAATAAAAAAAGGAAATGTGACTACATACACCTTAATACCTTTGAAGGGGATTAGTTATAATTTGTACCTTCATGAACAAAATGAATGAGCCTGTATGGACTGGGGCTTTCATTAATCAAATAAAATCTACAGCTCTGTTAGCACTCCTCACCCCAATTCCTTAGCCCTTGTGAATAAAGCAGTGACCTGAGTGTTCTTGCACCCACTCCCTGCTCCTTGGTAGGGTCTTGCCAACTCTGTATTGTCCTGTTGGGTTTGCAGTCAGATGTCTGATGCTGGCAGGCATTGGGCAGGCAATGAGTTCTTTCCCTGTAAGTTGGGCACAAAAAGATCAGCATGGGAGCAGGCTCCTTTGAGACAGCTGCTCTGAGAGAATGCAGTAAGCAAAGAGCAGCCAGAAATTCCTCCTAGCAGAGAGTCACTCGTGGGAGGAGTTCAGTTTGCTAAGTATTGTCATTTGCTGAGAGAAGGTGTGTGCTCAAGGAGTTTTAACCTGGAGGATCATTAACTCTTTCAGTCAGCTGGGGAGCGGCGGTGGCTTGACCAGTTCGTCCTGGAAGTGTCTGCTCAGGAAGATCAGGCAGGAGAAGTGGAATCACTTTTCTATGGGGGACCACTTTCGGAAGGACCAGCACGCTTTGCTCAATGAAGGAGAAGAGAATGAGATGGTAAGATTCTAGCCACCTTCCCCTCTTCCCATTCTCATTCCTCAGCCTCCGACCCACACACTCACACACACTCACACACACTCACACTCACTCACACACACACACACACACTCTCACACACACTCATACTCACAACACTTCTCTGAAATTGGACTGGTATTACGTGAAAAAGGTAACGTCCAAGAAATCTCTGTCACATCAGTGTAACCTCGGACAGTAGAAACGTGCTAGAATGAAAATATTGTATGCCTTTTATCAAGAATGTTTTCTTTTTAAATAAAACAGAAAGGGAGAGGAACACAATGCCACGTTATGATTCGCTTTTGAGCCACACCAGGATAGCGAGTTCTGTTGGAAACTTCTATTAAGTCCAGCAAATCGCTCGCTTGAGGAGCAGTGTTTTCCCGATAGGAAGAGCAGCAGGTCGGTAGTGAAGCAGGAGCACAGCTGGGTCTTGACCTTCTCTTCTCACGTACCTTATTCCCTGAGCTTGTTGGACAGGGAAGACGTACAAAATATTAACAATGATCAGCCTGCACACGTTGCTGTTTTCTTCTAGAATTTTACTTGTAGCTCCCTAGTTATAGAGATTGGTTACAGAAAACTTTCTGTAGTTATTGTCTTCTTTATTTTAGATGTCTTCCCATCTTGGTAAGTGTAGGAAAATCAAAGGTGACTTTTACACTCTTGCTGAATTTAAATCTGTATTTCTCAATTACCATGTGATCAAAAGAGAGTTAGAAATGTTACTTCTGTTTAATAAGGTCTTTCTGCTAATTGTGTATGCACAGTCTTTTATGCCAGTAATGACGTAATTAAAATGTTAAATGGGATGCTCTCATTCTATAATAGCATTTTATCTTCCTGGAATTAATATGTAAATAACAAACCCAGAAGATATTTACTTACAATGTTTTCTTGGTTAATTGCTTTAGCCCTGACTATTAAATTCTTTGCTCCTAAACTGTTCTTTCAACTCTAATCTGCTTACCTGTTCCTATAGCAACAACATTTTTTAGACTTTCAAGACTAGATCCCTTCTGCTGTCAAAGCTAAAAAAAAATTATGAAGAAATAAAAGGCACCTGATTCAAGTGGCTTTCTTAACGATATCCTTACTTCTTCCAGATTTGACTGCCAAATGACAATTGCCTTCAGGCCCTATGCAAATGTCACTAGAAATGAATTTCTGGCTCTATGTTGGATATTATCCTTATTTCTCAGAAATGTTTTCTTTAAGGAGTGAATATTCCATTACTCTTGATATCAAGTTGAAAAGTTTACCCTCATCCAAAATACTCTTAGCCAGAAGACGGGGCTCCTTTTCCTGTGGTGTTTTTTTTTCTCCCTTTCCTCATGAAGAAACACATTAACTCTTTTTTGTACACTCATTTCTGCTCTTTGACAATTTGTTTTTCAAGCACTGGGAAGAATCATCCATTTTCTAGAAGATATCCGTAGTTCTAGGGAAACTACTACCTTTCCCCTAACCTATATATTCCGACAAAGCAATTTGAACAGTTCATTTTCATAACAGCACCACCAAATGCATCAGAATGTCAAACTAGATTTATATGCAGCGGAAAGCCCAGTTAGGAGAGGGCCTTTGATATGAAAAGGAACACTAAGTTTTCTGGCGACTAGTCATTTTGCCAGTAGTGTCAGCAGAGGTGCAGTAATTAGCACGCGCTCTTGAGAGGCCCCATCCAGTCCTGAGACTGTAAAGTTTGTGTATCCCCTTCCACCTGGAGAAACCTGGCCACCTGCTTGTGGCTGTGTCTGACACTGTGTCACCTCTCCATCCCTCACCAGAGCCGTAAACTTTAGAAATTATCAAGGTATCTTAAATGTATTCCACACATTTCTATAGTGACTTCTAGTTTACAAAGTATTTTCTTGGCCATTAGCTAATTTAGTTTTCACCTCACCCCTGTGAGGTAGGTGCTGTAATTTCCATTTTTAGGGACGAGGAAAACATGCACAGAGAATTTGCCTAAAGTTCCAGCAGCCAATAAGCCCAGGTGCTGGGGCACCACGTAGGTTAGTTTAAGTTGGTAGGTCTTTTGTCTATGGATCTGAATGTAGCCCACTGATTCCTCTTTCAGTTCTTCCCAAGGACATTGTACTCTTAACAGGAGAACACATTTCCCCTCTTAATAAAGCAAAGCTAAGGAGAACATCTGATCTTCTTTGATTCCCCAGGATCTGTTCTATTATACATGATTTGTATTTCCTGAATAAGTTTGTCTCCTCTGACTTCCACGTTACCCTTTTAGAAAGCCAAGATTGACTAGAAATGTGTCATACCGAACTGTTCATAGTTTCTTGCTGTATGATACACCCTGAGTTCGGACCTTTGTAAAAGTAATTCCTCTGATGATAGAAATGCCTTCAAATTTCAAGACAAAACGACATTCTAGAGTTTAGCCCTCATAACAAATAAAGAACAGGAATATTCCCAGGCCTAAAGATGTCTGAGATTATCTTCCAGTGTAGAATAAAAGAAAATGAAACTAAAGAGCAACTCTAGGTGACCTGAAAGTAATATCTTTAAGTGCAAAATGAGACAGGAGCCAAAGGAAGAAAGAATTTTTGGAAGGACAAGGAAGGAAAGGGGAGACAATAACCTTCAGAGAAGTTCTCCCAAATGATTGCCTCAGGAAGGCCTCAAAGAGGAGACTCCCAAAGAGCACTATGACCTGACCAGAGGCCTGGATCTCACCAGCCTTGGGCTAACCACTTGCCTGCTCTTGCTTCAGTTTTCATATCTGTAAAATAGGAGTGGTCCTTTTTACCTTACCTGTCTCACAGAGCTCTTATGAGAATCAGCTGAAATAATCTATGTGGAATTGTTTTGAGAAATATAAAATTCTGGAGACATAGGAGCTTCTGTTATCTAAACAAAGATAGGAGGAGTCAGGGCCTTAGTAACTAACCAATTGAATGAATAGTACCCCACAAAAATGAGGTCATCTCTCCTCGTTAAACAATGACAAGAGAAATATATAGTTTTGCTCACAAGCTATAGACACCATTTATAAATGGAGAGGAGCAGAGTTACCTTATGCCTACTTTGTAGTGCTTACTTTGGAAACACACCTACCTATCTTGGGACTCAGTTTCCCTATTTGTAAAACAAGAGTATCAGACTGGGAGGTTAAATCCTTTTGAATTCTTATGTTACGTATTTCTATTTTGAAAGAATTTAGAAACATTGAGTGCTTGTTTCTTTACACCATGACTGAACAAAGATATCATGATTTAATTGATTCAAACACTGCTTACTTATCATCTTTAGTTATATCCTAATGGAATCATAATTTTTCTGGGAAAGTGTTTTGTTTCAGTGACACTTGTCTTAAAAGTAATGTTCCCTGATTTTTTTTCTTTCCTAGCTTTTAGAAATAAGAAAAAAAATCACCTTGAATTTTTTTTTTCAGATTATTATAAAACTAACATATGTTTATTGTAAAAAAAATTGAAATGACAAATAAGGGTCTACAGAATGAAGTAAACACGTTTCATGAGTTTACCACCCAGATATGATCGATATTATCATGTTGGTGAATCTTCTTCCAGACGTATAAAAAATGAATACATAAAACTCACCATGTTCTAATTATTTTACTACATCTTAATATTTTCTGTGCTCTTGAGATTATTTATATTTGTTGTATTTGTCTCATGAAAATTCTGTGTGATGGGGAGAAAGTGTGCTTTACTTCCTAGCTCCTTATTCAGTGATATCATATTAGAAGCTTGAAATGAAGAATGTTGGCAGTATTTATGCCACAGAAATCTGTAAATACTCCAACAGTATTCCATTCTGCCCTGCCTGAAGGCTGGTTGTTAAATATTTACCAGCATGCCACATAAGGATATTGTATTTGGATATCATCCATTTCTTTGCACCATGTATCATGGCAAAACAAAATAAAATCAATCACAATTTACTCTTAAATATATATATACACACACATGCATACAAATATGTATTTTTAAACAAAAAATGAAGTCATCCCATCTATACCTTTTTTTAAAAGCTGGCTTTCATTACACCTAAAAATGTACTGTGAATATATATTCCTTTTGATACTTATAGCACCATATGACCTATTTCAATGTTAGGTTGTGTTTGGATGAATTGTGCTACATTAAGTAAATCTCCCACATTGCACACTTATGTTCTTTCTTTCTAATTTTTTTTTGGCTGTGATAGACAGCTTTGTATATGTATTTTTACATATTTGTCAGGTTATTTCCTTAGGATAAAGTTCCCAAAATAGCATTGCTGCATCAAAGGGGATGTGCATTTTAAACTTTGATTGATACATAATGGCAAATTATCCTCCAAAAGGTTGTGGTTGTACCAATTTATACTCCCACCAGCAATCTTTTTTGAGAATACTTGCTTTTTTCACCATCCCTGCCAACATTGAACATTATCAATCTTTTTAACTTTGGCTCATCTGTTATGCAAAAGTGATATTTTATGGCTGTATTATTTTTGCATTTCCTTGTTTTGAGGTTGAACACATTGTCATGTTTATTGTTATTCTTTTTTTTATTTGAATCCCTTAATTTTATCACTGATGTTGTACCAACTAGTAAACTGGGTAACTAAAATCTAGTGAATGTGAAAAAGCAAGAAAAACCCTTTTTGAACTTCCACGTAGTTTCTGAGAGCCAGCAAGAAGTTAGAGCTGCAGCGAGCTTGTCACGCGACAGCAGGGTGGTGTGTGGTCTCTGCCACATTGGAAGTCGTGTCATGCCTTCAGCATGAGCGAGGGACATTTGTCCTCACCAATTATTTGGCTCACTTAGATAGCTGATGTTCGTCTTTTCTTCTCTAACACCAGGGAGCAAAAGCACCTCCCCCACCTCAATAGCCACTTATTTATTATGCTCCATGAGCACCTCCGAGCTGGTTGCCAGTGTTAGCTAGTGAACCCACAGATCTCATAGTGGAGGAATTGTGTTCAGGCTGAGACATTTTGTCAGTTGAAATGTTCAGGAAGCTGGGCCACTGGCCAAGTCTAATGTCTTTGTTCTTGATTCATTGCTGCAGAACTCCCATGAAGTCAACTCATCTTTGGTATAACCTCTTGAGGAGTGAGATTTAATTGCTTCTTGAGGACAGGGACCCTGCTTGATTCACTTCTATGGCCTCCCCCTTCCCTTTCCCATTACCCCCAGAATTTAGCACAGTGCCTGGTACAAACACTCAGGGCATATTGGATAGCACAACTGCAAGCTCCATTAAATGTAATTTTGCATTCTGAGAAGAACAGGAAGGCAGCAGGGCTCACAAGGAGAAGCAGTCTGAGTAATTTGAAGAGCCAGCTGGAACAATTTGTTATTTATTTGGATTGGTCAATAATCCCATGAATTTATCAATTGACTCATTTTCCCCCAAGCACAAAAAAAGCTTATTTTTCAGAATTAGCTGTACTACATTATTTTCCTATGAGATACTTTATTCTATCCTTTCATCTATTCAGGTATGAACTCAACGAATATTTGAGAAACCTCTACTCTGTGCCAGGAGCTCTCTGTGCTAACCAAGGAAGATTTTGAGTGAATAGCAAATAGCTTCTGTTTTCAAGGAGCTCATGGCCCAGTGGACAGGATTGAGTACGTAATTTGCGGGGCCCCGCACAAAGTGAAAATGAGGTGTTTCTCGTTCAACAATTATTAAGAATTTCAGGATGGTGATAGCAGAACATTCAACTAAGTGTAGGGCTCTTCTGCGTGCAGGGTCCTGTGTGACTGCACAGGTTGCATGCCTTTGAAGATTTCCTTGCAAGTGGGGGATTCAGGGGTGCAAACCTGATAAAAGTATGATGCAATAGGTATCACTGTGTGAGTTATGCATACAGAGCTATGGGAACATGAAGGAAGGAACAATTCAGTTAAAGAAAACTTCAAGGGGAAAGAGGCATTTTCCCCAGAGAGGTGGGTAAAATTGTGAAGAACTTTGTAAAACATTCTAATGATTGTACATTTTGTCCTTTTCAATGATTCCTAAACATTAGCCCATGAAATAACTGTACTGGAATCCAGTGAGGGAGTATATAGAAAATATGCACAGATTCCTAGGTCCCACTCTAGACCTACTGAATTAGAATCTTTGATGGTGGAGTTGGACTTGGTCAGAACAATCCCAGGTGCCAGCCTGGATGACACAATGTGGAAGCAACTGGAAGATTTAAAACAGAGAACAATATGGCAGGATTTGCCTTTCCAAAGGATATTACATCATGAGGCAAGGAAGGTTGGTTGGAGGTAGAGACACCAGTGCGGAGTTGTTTGACATAGTCCAGGTGAGAGGATCTGGACTGAATCTGAGCCTTGTCAGAGAGGATGCCAAGGATAGATTTGAGAGGTATTTAGAAGTTAGAATTTAAAAAGATTTCATAATCCACAGATTGTGGGGTAAGAAAGAATGGTCAAACAGGATGAGTAGTTGTTAGGAATGTCTCTAAGGGTCCTAGCTTTTTCAGTGGGGGAAGATGACCCTGCCATCTAACCCTGTAGGGAAAGTAGGAACAAGTGGGGAGTGGGAATGGCAATGATAATAGCAAACACTTACGTGGTGATTGATCTGGGCCAAATCGTGGACCACAAACTTTTCACAAGTAATTTATTTAATCCTCTCAACGACCATGTGAGGAACTATTATTTGTTAGTAAATGGCAGCCTATGACTTAAGTCTTTGTCTTTTTCTTCTTCTTCTTTTTTTTTTTTTTGGCAGCTGGCTGGTATGGGGATCCAAACCCTTGACTTTGGTATTATAAGTATCACACTTTCCCAAGTTAGCCACCAGCCAGCCCCTTAGGTCCTTGCCTTAAACAGTGGCTTACTGCCTGTTGTTTTTGCTGAATTCTAGATGTGCTACTTTAGTTGCTAATGGTGGAAAAAACAGCAGTGTGTAATTGAAAGAGACAAGACATTAGGAGTACAACATTCAAGCAAATCATGGTCACCTCCCTTTGACTTTGTCTTACTTACAAGGTAGAAATAATAATATCTCACTGGTTTGAACCAGGGCTCAACACAGAGAATTTCTTAAGGTTCTTTCCAACACACACACACACACACACACACACACACACACACACACACACACACACACACACACACACACAAAAATAAAATAAAAATAAAAAAAATAAAAATAAAAATAAAAAGCTTTAAAACAGGCAGATCAAATCACTGTGAAACATCTTAAAACTTTAAGTAATATTTTTGATTTTTTTCAAAGCGCTCAGATTTTTTTTTAGTCAAGGAAAGGGAGATGTATCTGGAGACATTACATTAGGTAGAAACTGAACATTTATGGCAGTTGATGTGACAATTACTCATGAATAAAGAAATAAAGAGTAAATCTATTGGTCAACGATTAACCAATGCTCAACCTTATAGGATCCCCGGGCCCACAGAAGACAGAGAGTGCAGGGACTTAGCCTTCAAAGGAGTTGGTGATTTGGTGATGTCAACAGACGAGATTCATTCCTTAGTGCCAATTTTAAGACTTTATGAAGACTAGCCAGAGGAGGACCACCCACTTAAAGGACCCACAACTATTTCTGAGTGCCCATTACACTCAGCTGTCTGAAACCACAGTCTAGGTAGAACTGAAAGGCAGCACAGAACACTCTTCCTCACTGCACCTTCAGCCTATGGCTACTCTTATGTACAATGAGCACAGCTGTGCCCTAGTTGTCCCCCCTCAGAAAAAGAACAGAGGAGAGGGCTAAATGTCCTGCATGCTTCCCAGGTGAATACCATGTCCCCCAGGCCAGGACACTCTGGGATTTCAGTGGGTGCACACGCAGGATCCTGGCTGAGATTGTAATCACCTTAGCATTTCCAAAATCTATTAGTTACTCGGGGTAACCATGGCTGGAGGATTTTGAAACTCTGGTACTCAAGGCTCAGAATCAGTACACAGAAGATGATATTCTGAGGAACAATCAATATTTTGAGGCCAGTTCCAAAGCGACAGTGTCCAAGAATTAATTCTGGGTGGAGAGAGATCCAAGAATCTAAATATGAATGGTTACTTCTACCTGCTTTTTAATGAAAAAAGAAGGTTGATTTTTATGGTACATATTTACCTTGCTTTGTTCTACTTCAATTTGGAAACAACAAGTATAATAGAATCGGCTTGGAGGAGACACTCTTTGTGGATTTTTTTTTAGCCAATTTCAAGAGACATTTTTTCACTTTCCATTTTCTCTGAGTACCTAAATGTGGTCTGCTTGCTCTACCCAGACTATATTATACACCTTCTCAACCAGGAACATATCATCACCCTGATTGGTGGCCATCAGAGTGCTGTTCATCCACCAAAACCCATCACAAATTTGATTCCCTTCATTAAACCATCTGGAAATCTTTTGGTCACACTTAACATTTTCCTATCTGGACTAAGTTGAATTCCTATTATTGTAATTTTCACTAAGTTTTATATTACAGTCTTAAATTTATTCTTCTCCCTCAACAGATTATGAGTTATTATTGGGAGAGACCGTGTCTTATTTCTTGTCTATATCTCACATTACACATTGAATTTACTTCATACGTTTCTGATAAGGTGAATTGAAGATTTTTTTGCATATATTACAAGAGTTTCTTTCTTCTTTTCTGACTCCATTCAGTTGTTAATCCTAATTTTACGAAAGGAGGCACCAAGAAACTACATAATTTGCTCAGATCTAGCAGCAAAAACAGAACTTGAGCTCAGAACTTCAGAACTCCTATGGTCTTTATGCCTTTGATATAGCCTGATACTACTATTACTGCCAATCCTAGTACTGCTCCACTACCACATAGACCCAAGATAGTGCAGGCTAGTTTAGCAGTTGCTTTATAGCTGGGGTTCATTTTGAGCTGGTGAGAAACAAAACTTCCAGGTCTGTTATTATAAAAGTCATAGGTCTCTGCTTTTTGGGGCATAGAAGTGAATAGGAGTGCAGGTACTAAAATCAGATCACCTGGATACCCCTTCAGTTCTTAGCCATCTGTTCATGCCTGGATCACAGAAGTTGTCTGTCTTAATGCTTCTGCTCCTTCCCTTGGTGGTAGCCTCCTGGACTAGTTACTCAGTGCTAGACTTCTAGGTGAGGTAGAGAAAATTGTCTGCTGCCCTTGTCTAGACTTAGTCTTAGGCAGTCCCTTTGTGTCTGGGCTTCAAGGAATGGTGCTTTGTCAATATTGCTGTTCATCCTCATAGTGGCAACCAAGTTTGTGTTGTAGTTGGTTTTAGGTGGCATTTTCTTACCCCTCTCTAGCTTGATTTTAATGTAGAACCCTGGTTTCAGGATGGTAAATACGAGAGGGTTTTTGTTTCTATCCTTCCTCCAGCATCAATGGATTTTTGCTTGTATCCTGGGAGAGGGTTTCCTACGTAGAAGTAATTGACTCTTGTCAATTATAGCACCTGTCCCAGCAGCTTAATAGTAGGTGAGAAAAGTCCAGAGAAGTTAGAGGGAATTTGAGCCTGTCCCCTGGAGCCGTTAGTTACCTCCTTCACACCTGTGCTGCTAAGGGGAACTGTCTTCAATGTCCTCCTCTGCTCCCAGTCTTTCTTATGAGTACAAATTTATGCCAGTGGGGAAGGGTTTCTGAGTGAATGTGAACTCTTTTTGGATCTGAGACCTTCAGATATTACAAACTGATGCTGTAGCCTACACTTGGCCCTTATGAATTTGTGAAGATTTTACCTGATTTCTTCTTATCTGCTTGTATGGCATTCATCACGTTCTCTCACGATCTGCACAATGTGAAAACTTTGTATTACCCTGTCACTTTTTGGAGGGACGTGTTCTTCTTTGGAATTTGGTTTACTTGATTGACTTGAAACTAGGATATTTGATAGGTTCAAGAAAACTTATGACTTTGTGGGTTATCTGGTTTTGTTTTGTTTTTCTGATTGTTAGGATGGATGTGATGTTCTTTGCAGCAATCTGCATTAGAAACAAATGTCCTTGAGACCACTGAAAATCAGATAAAACATGGGTTAATCATTATCCTAACCAGCTGGGTACGAATATCAAAAGAGTACATGGAGGTTAGTTTGGCAAGACTGGTTTAGTGATGCTCACTCTTGGTGATTTCTGCATTCTTTTTCATGTGCCTCCTAGTCTTGAGACTGTATCTGCTAAAGATTTTCCCCAGGAATTTATGTTAAATCTATAAAGAATAACCTGCTTAAATGGCATGGCAACATATTTTATTTGTTGCCTAAACCAGGGAACACTTTATTTCTTAGACAGATGAAAGCATGGGTATAAGTTTTTGATTCAGGGTGTGAATTTTGTCCCTACAGTTCACTTATAGCTGGTGGCTGTATAAGTCACATAATTGACAGGTAATTATCTAATTCATACTTAAGATGATTCTTATTTTCAGTTATTTATCCCCATCCCTGATTCAGTGTCTGGCCTTTAGCAAACTTTTGTATCAGTTAGAACTTTTTTTGATTACAAAAGACTGAAAACAACTCAAATTGTGTTAGTTGAGTTGACAACTAAGTTGAGTTAACAAATTAATAAATCAAAGTTAATTTGTTGGCTCAATATTTGAAAAATTGAAGTACGATTTTAGTTTCAGGAACAGATTAATCCAGGGGCAAAAATGATGCCATTAGTACTGGATTTCTTCCTGTATGTTGGATATACCTTCTACCATGCTGGTTTTATTCTTAGACTTCACATGGATCCTCTGACGACTCTAGGATTACATATTCTCAGGTATCTGGTGGGGAAAAAAAATTGCCTTTCTTTCCATAGCCTCAGCAGAATACTCATTTCTTCTCACTGGCTGTGACTGGATCATTTTTGCTCTTCCAACTAATTAGTGTGACCAGGAAAATACCATGCTTGTAGCCATATATGCACTCCTGGAGTTGGGGTTAGAGTCAACTCTATATGAAGCACAACAGCTGAGAATAGTGAAGGATGTGGTTTGCCAGAAGAAAATTGTAGTATTGGGTAATGTTACCTTCAGTGAGAAAAATAGGGCTGGGTAGGCTAAACAAAAAATATACATGGATAAACAAGAAAACAAACAAGCAAAATTTCTAATCTGATAGTCAATTAGTAATTGATAAACTGAACTGAACAAATAATGTTTAGAGTGGTCAGATTCCCCAGGGTGATTTTCTTTGTCAGGCAGAATATAAAACAGAGCATTCCTGTTGGTATTTCAGTTACCTGTGAGGATGCAGAAAAGGGATTTTCAAAAAATATATTCTTTATTCTTCTGATTTTTAAAGTGAAACATGTTCAGTGATTAAAATTCATAAAATACAGAAAATTGCAATGTAAAAGAAGAATCACAATGATTATTATCATCCAAGGCAACTACCATTAGTATTTTGTTTGATAAACTTATCTTCCAGACATTTTTTGTTTGTGCCTCACCTTTTTTTTTCAACTAAACTTGAAATCACAGTGCATAATTTTATGTTGTTTCTATTCAATTGATATTATTACATATATATTTCCTTCTGTTATTAAAATACATAATACACATTATTTTAATGGTGATAAATAGTATTTAGTAATTGTGCTATTGTTATATATATAGATTGCTTTCTATTTACCACTAGTAGTAATATTGCAGGGAACATCTCTGTGTAGAAATCTTGTCTGTGTTTTGTATGCTAGAGGGATTTTTTTTTTAAAGACATAGTCCTTCTTAGTGGTCTAAAATCATACCTTTGGAAGTCTGCACATTTGTAAGGCCAGTTTGGCTTTCACTCCCTCTTTCAGAAGTAGAGATCTAGACTAAGTGGAACTAATGTTATCTTGGCTCAATTGCCATGAGGGGATGTGGTATTGACATTCAGGAATGCCGTGTTTGCTGTTTACGATACCAGGGAAGTCGGAAGGGGGACTGTGTGATAGGATGTTGTGAAGCTTATCTTCATTTAAATAATTTTCAGGGGCCAGCCCATGGCTCACTTGGGAGAGTGTGGTGCTGATAACACCAAGGCCACAGGTTCGGATCCCATATAGGGATGGCTGGTTAGCTCACTTGGGAGAGCATGATGCTGACAACACCAAGTCAAGTGTTAAGATCCCCTTACCGGTCATCTTTAAAAAAAAAAAAAAAGAATTTTCAAGCAAAAGACATCATGTTCATGTAAAAGATTAATTCTGACCACAGCAGAACGTGTTGCAGGGATGAACGGGGCTTTAGCAACAAACTGGGGGCCTTCAAATTTCATGTGTAGCTTTCTCCTGCTGTTCCTACTCTAAGAGGAATAAATAAAAACTAGAATTTTATTATCTGGTTTCAAAGTCTGTCCCCTATGGTCACAGCTGTAGTGTTTATTCTTTAATAAAGGCTTGATAGTGGGGGCTTTCAACCTTAAGGGGAAAAAAAACCCCAATCATCTTCCTTCAACTTTCACACAAGATCTCAGCGCAGGAAAAAATTTAAATTTTAGTTTAACAACATTGAAATAATTGCCTACAGGGTGTCCATGTAAAATGAATTGGCCAATGCAAAATAGCAAAAAAATATGCAAATATGAGAAATAATTGTAATAGTTAACACTTACTGACTACTTACTAGGTCCTATGCCCATTGCTAAGCATTTACATGTGATAAGTACATCATTTTAAATTCATAATAATCCTAGTAGGTAGATACTGTCATTACAGGTGCAAAGGCTAAATGTTTCTGTTGTTTCTTTATGGCAGGGGTCTGCAAAGTATGGCCAGTGGGTGAAATATGGCCCACCGACTTTTTTGTAAATAATAATTTGTTGGGAAACAGCCACCTGCATTTATGTACATATTGTCTATGCCTGCTGTTGCAGCAGAACTGAATAGTTTTAAGAGAGACTCTATGGCCCACAAAGCTGAAGATATTTTCTATCTGGTATTTTACAGAAAAAAATGTGTTGATCCCTGCTCTTTTCCTGTCTGGACTCATTCCTTTATTGTTATTATTATTTATAACCTTTCCTTTATTGCCATAGTAAATGAACTTGTTAGGATTGCCCAAATGTTTTCACCCACAAGTGCTGGTTTAGTAGACTCTGAAAGGACTTGACTGGGTGCTGTTTAAGGATTTGCACAGGCTATTGGTAAGTCAGTGAGGTCATTAGATATTTACAAGTTGCTATGGCCTTGTTTGGAAGCCTTTTTTTTTCTAGTATTAATTCTTCCATTAATCGTTCATTATGTGCAAGATATTTCTCCTTGCCGGCTCTCTGTTTTTCACATTTCCACATAGATTTAGATCTGTAGGGTCTATCTGATTCGGTTACTTACCTGTCATTTTGATGTTGCCTGGACCCTTACTTAACCAGCATAAACATTTGTGTCCAGACCTGTAAGAAGGTTCACCTGCTGAATATACTACAGCCATTTATAACCAAGAGCCAATGGAACCCTAGACTCCCACAAACATGGAATTTCAGATATAGAAAATCACTCAGAGATAACCTATTCCAACTCATTCATTTGTTTTTGTTTTTGTTTTTTCGGTAAAGACACTTGGAGATTCACATGCAATGGTAAGAAATCATGCAGGGAGATCCCATGTTCCCTTTACTCAATCTCCCCATGGTAACATCTTGCAAAACTATAGTTTGATATCAAAATCAGGATAGTGACATTGATATAATCAAGATACAGAACATTTCCATCATCACAAGGATTCTTCATTTTGCCTTTTTATAGTCACATCTACTTCCTTCCCACCTGTACCCATTTCTTGAGCCCTGGAAACCTCTAATCTACTCTTTATTTCTATAATTTTGTCATTTCATGAATGCTATCTAAATGTAATCATACAGTATGTAACCTTTAAAATTGGCATTTTTTTACACAACATAATTCTCTGAAGATTGATCCAGGTTGTTGTTTGTAACAATAGTTTGTTCCTTTTTATTGCTGAGTAGTATTCCACGGTGCCATTGTTTAATTACCTATTCCCCCACTGAAGGACATCTGGGTTGTTTACAGCTGTGGTTTGCAGATATTTTCTCCAAGTTGGTGGTCTTTTTTTTCCTCCAGTAAACAGGATTTTTCACAGAAGAAAAGTTTTTAATTTTGATGAAGTCAAATTTATCAATTTTTCCATTTATGAATAGTGATTTTGATGTTTTTTGAATATAAGATGCTTTTGAGTCTAAGAATGCTTTGCCTAGCCCTAGGTCCTGAGATTTTTGCCATTTTTTTCCTTAAAATTTTATGTTTTATATTTGTGTGTGATCTATTATGAGTTAATTTTTGTGTAAGGTGTGAGATTTAGGTTGAGGTTCACTTTTTCTTCCCTCTATGAATATTCATTCAAATGTTTGATACATTTGTTGAAATGGCTATTTTTCTCCATCGAATTGCTTTTGCACGTGTGTCAAAAACCAATTGGACGTATCTGTGTAGGTCTAATTCTCAGTTTTCTATTCTATTCCATTGATATATTTGCCAGTGCTATACAGTCTTGATCATGGTAGCTATACAATAATCCTTGAAATCAGGTGAACTGATTGCACCCACTTCATTCTTATATTTTAGAATTGTTTTAGCTGTTATAGTTCATTGACTTTTCCATATAAATTTTAGAATTATCTTGTTTATATCTACAAAAAATCTTAATGGGATTTTGGTAGGTATTACATTAAATCTATATATCAATTTGTAGAGAATTAAAATCTTTACTATGTTGAGTTTCCAAACCATGAACATGGTATATCTGTCCATTTATTTAGATCTTTGATTTTTTATCAGCATTTTGTAGTTTTCAGCATATAAGTCCTGTATGTGTTTTATTAGATTCACACCTAAATATTTTTTTGAATGATTGTAAATATTTCTGCATTTTATCCTGTGATCCTACTGAATTTACTTATTAATTCTAAGAGTTTTTATTTTGTAGATTTCTTGGAATTTCCTATATAGAAATCACATGACATACAAACAAGGGCAGTTTTATTTCTGTATTCCCTTTATTTTCCTTTCTTTTACAGCTTCAAATTCCAGTACAATGTTAAATAAGAGTAGTGAGAGTGGACATCCTTGTCTTGTTCCTGATCTTATGGGGAAAACGTTTAGTCATTCCACATTAACATATGTTAGTTGTAGGTTTTCAAAGATGCTTCTTATCAACTTGAAAAAGTTTTCTTTTATTGCTATTTTTCTGAGGGTTTTTATCACAAATGTGTATGAAATTTTGTCAAATGTTTTTTTCTGTATTAATTGGTATGATTGTGTGATTACTTTTCTTTAGTCTGTTAACATGATGGTCTGTTAAATCAACATTTTTTTTTTTAATGTTGGAGCAGCCTTACCTCTCTGGAGTAAACCCCACTGAATCATGATACATTTATGCCATTTACATTTAACATAATTATTAATATGTTAGGGCTTATGTTCGCCATTTTATTTTTTGTTTTCTGTTTGTTCTCTCTGTTTTCTTTCTACTGTCTTCCTGTGGGTTGAACAATTTTTAGATTTCCATTTATGTATAATGGTTTTGAGTGTATCTGTTTGTATTTCTTTTCTAATCATTGCTGTATCTGGTGTTATCTCTTCATGAGATTGAGTAAAATTTAGAAAACTTAATAACCTTTTTACCTTTTACCCTTCCTCTTTATGATATAATTGTCTTAAATATTCTGCATACATTAGAACCACATGACACACTATTATAATTTTTTCTTCAAACATCAAACATAATATAGAAAACACAAGAGGAGAAGGAAGGCCTATTGCTATTTATCCTTAATTTCGCTTAACATGTTCTCTCTTCTTGATGTTCCAAGGTTTCTTTTTTTATTGTTTTATTTTGTTTTCATATAGAGAATTTCTTTCAGCTACTCTTTTAGGGTTGGTGTGCTAGGAACAAATTCTCTTAGTTTTCCTTTACCTGAAAATGTCTTTATTTCCCTTTCATTTATGAAGGATATTTTCACTGGTTATGGGATTCTTCATCAACAGTTTTTTCTCCCCAGCACTTGAAATGTGTTGTGCCACTTCCCTCTGGCTATCATGGTTTTCAATGAGAAATCAATGGTAATTCAAACCTTTTCTCTTAGAGATAGGTGTTGTTACTCTCTGGCTGCTTTTAAGATTTTTTTTTTTTTTTTTAGTTTTTCATGGTTGACTATTTGACTATTATGCTTCTTTCTGTATATTTCTTTGGGTTTCTTCTGTTTGGTGTTTGCTCAACTTCTCAAATTTGTAGAATATGTTTTTTTGCCAAATTTTGGAAGTTTTCAGCCATTATTTCTTTGACTTCTTTTTTTTCAGTCATTCTCTCTTTCACCTCTCCTTTCAGGGTTCCAATGGCAAATATTTAGATCTCTTATTATAGTCCCACAGGTCCCTAAAGCTCTATTAAAATTTTTTAAGGTGATTTTCTCTCTTTGTAGTTTAGAGAAAAAATATTTATCAATTTTTATTCTTCTATATTTTATTTCACTGATTCTTTTTTCTGTCCCTTTATTCTACTATTGAGGCCATTTGCTTACTATTTCATTTCAGGTATTGTGTTATTCAGTTTTAAAATTTCCATTTGGTTCTACTTTATATCTTCTATTTCTTTTCTGAAATAGTCTATTTTTTAAGTTTGCTTTAAGTGCGCATGTACTGTTATAACATTTTTATGATGGCTGCTTTAAAATCCTTATCAAGTAATTCTAACATCTCTGTTATCTTGGTGTTGGCATCTATTTATTGTCTTTTTTCTTTCCGTTTGAGACCTTCCTGGTTCTTGATACATGATTTTTTTTGTTTGTTTGTTTTGTTTTGTTTTTTAATTAAAACCTGAAACTTTTGGGTATTATGTTATGAGACTCTGGATCTTATTTAAAACTCATGTCACAGTCGGCTCCTGTTGATAACACTATAGTAGAGGAAGAGTAGGGCAACGCCTCATTTTTTTTTTTTTTCCTGAATGTTCTTTTATTTTTTATTATTATTATTATTTTTTAATTTTATTTTGTCACTATACATTGTGGCTGATTATTGCTCCCCATCACCAAAACCTCCCTCCCTTCTCCCTCCCCCCCTCCCCCCCAACAATGTCCTTTCTGTTTGCTTGTCATATCAACTTCAAGTAATTGTGGTTGTTATATCTTCTTCCCCTCCCCCCCGGTTTTGTGTGTGTGTGTGTGTGTGTGTGTGTGTGTGTGTGTGTGAATTTGTATATTAATTTTTAGCTCCCACCAATCAGTGAGAACATGTGGTATTTCTCTTTCTGTGCCTGACTTGTTTCACTTAATATAATTCTCTCAAGGTCCATCCATGTTGTTGCAAATGGCAGTATTTCATTCGTTTTTATAGCTGAGTAGTATTCCATTGTGTAGATGTACCACATTTTCCGTATCCACTCATCTGATGATATACATTTGGGCTGGTTCCAACTCTTGGCTATTGTAAAGAGTGCTGCAATGAACATCGGGGAACAGGTATACCTTCGACTTGATGATTTCCATTCCTCCAGGGCAACGCCTCATTACTGCCAGTTGGTGGTGGAAATCCAGGCTGCCACTCAATGTTCATTGACATTTGAAGATGGGAAGTGGTTTCTCATTATTGCTGGGTAGGGTGGGAGGTTTGGGGGGTGGGTAGGAGTTCAAGCTCTCCATTAGGTCTCCACTGACACCTCTCTGGCTTTAAGAATCAGGAGTGCCTCACTACTGCTCCCTAGATGGCTTCCAGTGCTCCATTGGTGGTCAGGGGTGAGAAAAGTCCTGACTGTCCTCTAGGCTTTCTCTGATAATTTCCTAGCACGGAGGTGGAAGGGAGCCTTGTTATTGCTGGTGGGGATTGGGGCCCAGGCTCCACATGATCTCCCCTGTCACTACAGGGAAAGGGGTGGGTGCTCATTACCATCTGGCAGGAATAAAAGTACTGACTATCTACTAGATCTTCTCTGACACCACCCCTGAAGGGGACTGAAACATCTCGTTACAGTCTGGTGAGGATGGAAGTTTAGGCTTTCCACTTGATCTTGGCTGGTGTAGGTGGGATTGGGCTACACTTTTTTTCTGTGGTTTGGCTAGAGTGGAGCAGTTATTGTCTTGAAGTTTTCTGTCTTGCTAGGTTGACCCTTTTCTGGTCTTTTGGCTAGAGAGTGTAGGCTTTCATTGCGGTGTTTTCTTTCTCTTTCACTCTTTCTTTTATTCTTTTCTTTCTTTTTTCCTTTCTTCCTTCCTTCCTTCCATTCATTCTTTCTTTCTATCTTTTTTGTCTTCTCCCATTTCTGGATTGCCAGTTTCTGCTTCAAGCCTAGGATGTATGAGGCAGAAAGGAAACCCAGGGAATTTACCACAGTGTCATTCATTCCTTGATTTCTGATGTCCCTAGACAGTCAGCATTCTCTCCACCATTCAGAGTCTTCTTATATTTGTTTTCTATATAATGTCCAGGGATTTTAGTTAAAAGTATTGGGAGGAATGGGAAAAAGTACATCTACTCCATGTTTCCAGAAGTGAATGTCTTTTTTTTTAATTTATAAATATTTTTTACGTTATTTTAAAACATGTTTTATCTTTTATAAATTTTTGGAAGCACAGAAAAGTATTAGGAAATGAATATACATTAGTCACAGTTCTATTATTCTTAAGTTTTACTATATTTTCTTCAAGCTTTTTTTCTCCTATGCATTTTCTTCTACATTATTGGACTCAAACTATAAATGCCTTTGACACACTATAAATATTTTTTCATGCCATTGTAATTTATTATAAACAATAATTCAATGATTGAATAATATCCCATTTTGTAGAGGTGTCAGAATTTACTTAACCATTCCTCTAGTGTTGGACAGTTAAGTTCTTCCTAGTGTATGTGCATCTTACCCTGTGTATAAAAAATTTGTAAAATTGTATCTTTTCATTTCAGATTATTTTCTTAAGATAGGTTCCTAGAAATAATAATTGCATTGCTTCATCCAAAATTATGAACATTTTTACAGCCTTGATATATTTGCTGAACTGCTTTCCAGAAAGTTTGTGCCACTTTATGAAGGATAATATCAACTTTTCATAAGAATACCCTCGTAATTGCCCTCTGGTCAGCTTTCAGCACTTGCCAAAGATCCTGGCCAATTTATTATTTATTTTTTAATTTTCTTTGTTTTATTATTACACAATGTAAACATTTTTTCTGACCCTTTACCAATTTCTCCCTAACCCTCCCTTCGGTCTCCCCCTTTCCCACCTCTAGTGGCCTCAGTTCTGTTCTCTCCTTTTGAAAGTTCAAGGAATTATTGTGATTGTTGTATCTTTCTTTCTTTCTTTCTTTTTCTTTTTCTTTCTTTTTTCCCCCCAGATCCCACTTATTAATGAGGACATGCAGTATTTCTCTTTCTGTATCTGGCTTATTTCACTTAACATTAATTTTCTCCAAATTCATCCATGCTACTGCAAATGGCAGAATTTCATTCTTTTTGTGGCTGAGTAGTATTCTATTGTGTATATATACCACATTTTCCTTATCCAGTCATCTGTTGATAGACACTTAGGTTGGTTTCAGCCCTTAGCTATTATAAATAGAGCTGTGATAAACATGGAAGTGCAGGTAGTTCTTTGACAAGATGACTTCCATTCCATTGGGTATGACTTCCATTCCCAGTGTGATTGCTGGGTCATATGCCAGTCCTACCGTAGTTGTTTGAGGAACCTCCATACTGTTTCCATAACGGCTGCACTAATTTACAGTCCCATCATTAGTGTAGGAGAGTTCCCCTTTCTCTGCATCCTTGCTAGCAATTGTTTTTCTCTGTCTTTTTGATCCTGGACAGTCTAACTGGTGTGAGATGATATCTCAATGTGGTTTTGATTTGCATTTCCCTGATGCTTAGTGATGTTGAGCATTTTTTCTTGTGTCTATTGGCCTTTTGTATATTTTCCTTTGAGAAATGCCTATTCAGCTCCTTTGCCCATTTTTTAATCAGGTTAGCTGTTTTTTAATGTTAAGTTGTTTGAGTTTCTAGTATATTGTGGATGGTAATCCCTTGTCAGATGCATAGTTTGTGAATATCTTCTCCCATTGTGTAGGTTGTCTTCTCACTCTGTTAACTGTTTCTTTTGCTGTGCAGAAACTTTTTAGTTTGATATAATTTCATTTGTTTATCTTTTCTTTTGTTGCCTGTGCTTTTAGAGTTGTATTCATAAAGTCTATGCCCCGTCCTATTTCCAGGAATGTTTCCCCTATATTTTCTTTTAGTAGATTTATAGTTTCTGGTCTTATATATAAGTCTTTAATCCATTTTGAGTTGATTTGGGTATATGGCAAGAGGTACAGGTCTAGCTTCACTCTTATACACATGGATGTCCAGTTTTCCCAGCACCACTTATTGAAGAGGCTGTCCTTTTCCCAATATATGCTCCTGCTGTTCTTGTCCAATATCAGTTGACTGTAAGTATGTGAATTGATTTCTGGATTCTCTATTTTGTTCCATTTATTTGAGTATCTGTTTTTATGCCAGTACAATGCTGTTTTTGTTGCTATAGTTTTATAGTATAATTCGAAGTCAGGTAGTGTTATGCCTCTGGCTTTATTTATTTATGTTTTTGCTAGGATTGATTTGGCTACTCAGTGTTTCTTCTTGGTCCATATGAGTGTTAAGATTGTTTTTTCTGTTTCTGTGAAGAATGTCATTGGCATTTTGATGGGGATTTCATTGAATCTGTATACTGCTTTGAGTGGTATGGACATTTTCATGATGTTAATTTCTTCCAATCCAAGAGCATGAAATGTCTTTCTATCTTTTTTTGTCCTCTTTAATTTCTTTCAGCAGTGATTTGTAGTTCTCATTATAAAAATCTTTCACCTCCTTGTTTAAATTGAATCACAGGCTTTTTATTTCTTTGGCGACTATTGTAAATGGGTTTGCTTTCTTTATTTTTTTTTCTGCTAGTTCATTTTTATAATATAAAAGTGCTACTGAGTTTTGCATGTTGATTTTGTATTCTGCAACTTTACTGAAATGGTTCATCAGCTCTAAGAGGTTTTTGGTAGAGTCTAGGTTTACTGTTGTGGTCTGAAAAGATATTAGAAATTGTTTCAATTTTTTAATATTTGTGACCTCACATGTGGTCTATCCTAGAGAATGTTCAATGTGCTGATGAGAAGGATGTATATTCTGTCGTTGTTGGATGAAATGTTAAGTAGATATCTGCTAAGTCCAATTGTTCTACCATGTATTTAAGTCCTGTGTTTCTCCATTGATTTGTTGTCTAGATGATCTATCCAGTGCTGAGAGAGGAGTGTTCAGGTTCCCTAACATTATTGTATTGTGATCTATCTCTTTCTTTACATCTATTAGTATTTGCTTTATGTATCTGGGTGCTCTGGGCTAGGGTGCCTATATATTTATGATTGCTGGATAGACCTCTTTATCTTTATATAGTGGCCCTCTTTGTCTCTCTTTATGGTTTTTGGTTTAAAGTCTGTTTTATCCTTTTTAAGAATAGGTATTTCTGCTCACTTTTAGTTTCCATTTGCATGGTATGTCTTTTTAAATCCCTCCACTATTAGTCTGTGTGTCTTTACAGGTGAGGTGAGTCTCCTGAAGACAGCATTTAGTTAGGTCTAGCTTTTTAATCAGTCAGTCGGTCTGTGTAGTTTGAGTGGGAACTTAATCCTTTTACATTTAGGGTTGTCATTGAAAGGCACTGTTTTATTCCTGACATTTTATTGATTTTTGTATGAATGTTTTAAGTATCTTTTGTTCTTTTCTTCCCCTTTTATTGTTTGACTTTGATGTTTGTTGTTTTTTTGAGCTGGTAAGATTTAGTTTTTTTCTCTTTCTTATTTACATTTTTGTTATACCACTGAGTTTTGTTCTTTCTTATGTATTCGTGGTAGTAATTATTTTTTCTTGGATTCCGTATACAGGACTCACTTAAGGATTTCTCTTAGGGCTGGTTGTGTGATGGTGAACTCCCACAGTTTTTGTTTGTCTGGGAAATACACTATTTCTCCCTCATTTCTGGATAGCCTTGCTGGGTATAGTATTCTTGGCTGGCAGTTTTTTTCTTTTAGTATATTTAATATATCATCTCATTTTCTTCTTGCCTGTAGAGTTTCTGTTTAGAAGTCTGTTGTTAGTCAGATAGGGGCTCCCTTATAGGTGACTTGACACTTTTCTCTTGTTGCTTTTAGGATTCTCTTCTTTGTCTTTAAGCTTTGCCAGTTTGACTATAATGTGTCCCAGAGAGGATCTTTTTGAGTTGAATCTGTTTGGAGATCTTTGAGCCTCCTGGATCTGAAGATCCATGTCTCTTCCTATACCTGCGAAGTTTTCCATTTTTATTTTGTTGAATAATTTTCCATACCATTTCCTTTCCCCTCCCTATCTGGAACACCCATGATCCTAAAGTTTGTCTGCATAAGGTGGTCTGGTAGCTCCCTTAGATTTTCTTCATTTTTTAAAATGCTTTTTTTTTAGTTTGTCCACTTGGGCAATTTCAACAATTCTATCTTTGAAGTCCTAAATTCTTTCTTCTCCTTGTTTTAGCCTAATACTTAGGCTCTTGTTTTCTGTTTTTTTTATTTTATTTCATCGAATGAATCTTTCAGTTCTATGAGTTCTGCTACATTTTTTAAAAGATATTCATCTCTGTAAATTTCCTTCATATCCTGGATTTTTTTTTCTCATTTCATTATGTTATCTAACTGAGTCTTCTCATATCTCATTGAGTTTACTTAATATCTTTGCTTGGAATTCCTTCCAATCACTTCAAGTGTTTTGTGCTCTATAGAGTCTGTGTTTGAGGATTACTGTTTTCTTTTGTTGGTGTCATATTTTCTTGGATTTTCCTATTTCTAGTATCTTCACATTGATGTCTGGTCATCTGGTAGAATAGTTGCTTCTTTTATTACTCTGGACTGGGCTGAGAAGAGAGACTTCCTCTTCTTTTTCTCCTGTGTCAATGCAGTCAAGTGGCTGGCAGGCCACCTGCATGGTGACTATAGCTGCTACCATGGTAGAAAGCCACTTTTGTGGCTGCTATGTCAGGACACATGCACAGAAGTAGTGTTTTTGGCATGCTCTTGCCTTGTGCTGAGTGGTGGGAGCTGCCTGTGACTCCTGCCTAGGACGTCATGCATGTTCCTGCCTTCTGCCACTTGGCGGGAGCTGCCCACAGCCCCTGCCTAGGACTCTGTGAGTGCTTCTGCCTTCTTCTGGTGGTGGAGGCTATCCCAATTTGGCCAGTTTAGTAGGTAAAAGTGACATCTTGTTTTTAGTTTTCAGCTTATTCAAAATCATTCAAAGTTTGATGTAATTCAATTTGTGAGGGCCTATTATCTATAAATTAGCATAACAGAATGCTAAAATGTCATGGTGAATACAAAGATGAAAAAGAATTGTTCTTCTCACCAAGAAACTTCAACTATAGGGACAGTATTGGCTAATAAGTATTGAATACTTGCCAAGTGTCAGGCATTATGTAAGCACTTCATAGAAGACATATTATCCGATTCTCATAGCTACCATTTGACAGAAGAATCATTGGGAGAAATGTCCAAATGGCAGGTTCTCCTTCACTGTATCAATCAGCAGTTCCAAAATGCCATTAAGAATTAGCTGGAAATTCTGTGGTCCTCTGACTCTATCTTCAGAAATTTGGGGTGGTGGCCTAGAAATATGCATTTTTAACAAGTGCCCATGTAATTCTGATGCATGTGGTTGGTAGTCCCATCTTTAGGCACATTGGTAGAGATATTTACTTATGGCTTGGAAATATGGGCTATATGGTCATTGAGCAAGGAAACATTTTCTCATAATGAGCAGAGAACTCATTACCTGGCTGTGGGTCATACTGTTTCAACAGTTTCCAGTGCCTAGTTTGGTGGGAGATTTCAACTCTCTACACTCCTGTTCTGCTTTTTTATTTAGCAATAAAGAGGTTTCCCCCTAAGAGAAACAGTGAGTTCTGTGAAGGTAAATACTTGGCAGTCACAATCAGTAAGGGGTGGCACACAATTAACACCATTGGACCACATTTATTCATCCCTGTAATCCCTCTTGACATATTCCCCAGTAAAGACTTTCCTGTCATCCATTCTTTCTCAGCCTCGCACAATAGTGAAAACATATCAGGTGAACAAATGCAATGAGTCTCTGCAGCTCAGATGCTGTGGAGACATAAAGTAAATAAAACTCTGTTTCTGCCTCAAGGAGCTAATACTCTTATGGGAGAAGCATACATTTTACTCAACTAACTAAAACACAAATTTCTATACAGAAGATAACGTGATCTAGGTACAATACTGTCTACATATCCTTCCTCCCTCCCTCCCTCCCTCCCTCCTGCCCGCCCTCCCTCCCTCCCCCTCCCTCCCTCCCACCCTCCCTCCTTCCTTCTTTCCTTCCTTCCTTCCTCCCTTCCTTCCTTCCTTCCCTCCCTCCCTCCTTCCCTCCCTCCCTCCCTCCCTCCCTCTCTCCCTCCCTCCATCCTTCCTTCTTTCCTTACTCCCTTCTTCCCTTTCTCATTTATGTGCAAGTTCCTGTGCTAGGTATTAGCTATATGAAGATGAGTACTATGACTCAATATTTGGTGGAGCATAGAGTTTAGTGGGCTAGTGCTATGACAGCAGTGTACACAAGCAGTATACACAAGAGGAAGCTACAGCCAGCTCCTGGGTGACTTCAGCAAAAAAGTACCAATTGAAAAGAATTTTGATGAATAAATAAGAGATTACCAGGAAGCCCAGATAAGGTAAAAGGCATTCTAAGTTAAGGAGACACAATGTACAAAGGTACTGAGATGTAAAAGAACAAAGCACATTCCATTCGGAGATCTGAATGTAGCTTGGCAAAGCTCATGTGCAGCATGTATGAATGTTGGAGGGGGACAGGGAGAACAGAGTTGAGGCTGAAGAGACTCATTCTGAAGAAACTTAAGGGTTTTAAGTATGTGCTCAACCATCCTGATTTGCCTGGACTTTCTGAGCATTAGCATTGAGAGCCCCACATCATGGGAAACCCAAGTCCTGGACAAACTGGGACAGTTGGTCACTCTAGTAGGGAATTGAAATCAGATGTCTGTTTTGGGAAGGCCACTCTGTAGCAGTGTGGACAACCTCGGACAGAGTTGGAGCTAGACACAGTGGCTCTTGTGATTCCTGTGAGAGTACATGTTGAACTAATGAGGCAGCAGTATCAGGGTTGGGAAAAGGAAACCAATTTGAGAAGTATCTAGAAGACAATCAATAGATCTCAGACTAATTAGATGTTCAGGGAATGAGGACGAGAATATTAAAGTGAATTTCTAAATATCTGAGTCATGTAACTGAATGTGTAATGGTGGTGGTAGTGATTCAGAGACACAGTAGGATGCAGGTAATGAGTTTGATTTTGAACTTGTGATTAATTCTGATTGAGGAAGTGTCATAAAGAAACTTTCATGTGAGTAGTACTTTAAAGATAGCCAGGAATTTTTTTTTCCTGGGAGAGGAAGCAATGCAGTTTGGAATAGGCATGTGAAAAACAAAAACAAAAGCAAAAAGAAAAAATAAAAATAACTCACTTGAATAAAGGTGTAGAGATGGGAAAACACACAGCATCTCTGGGAATGATGAGTAGTTATAAGACATATCCATTTCAGGTGCATCTTTGCCAAATTTGACTCTCATTAGACTGAGAAAAATGAGGAAGGGAAAGGTACTGTGTTGCTGTAAATGCAGAATAAGGCCTGACTACTTGACTGGTGTGTTACGGATAGCCCTGGGGTGCTCACAGAAATGTTGAGGTATTGATCCCCTACAGCTTCAAACAGCCTTATCAATTTCCCTGATCTGTACTGTGCAAATATTATCATTTTTCTATGGTTGCCATTACATGAAAAAGATTTCAAAGGACTCTGCTAAGGAAATCCATTCTGTGTTTAATTTAGAACCAAACTTAAATTGGCATAAAATTATATTTAATTTTTTGTTAGAATATAAAATAACAAAATAAAAATTAAGTTCCTCCTAGGCAAAAACTGGCTACTTTTTACCATTCCCCTGTGGTATAAATGTAATTATTCCTAAACAAACCAAAAACATGAAAATGAAAGCATCTGGTCACTTGTTTGTGTTCTTTGTGTAAGTGTAACAACTGAAATCAGTGGGGGAGTAGTTATTAGCATATGAACACTTACAGAACTCAATAATCATTATCATGAAACAGGGAAAGAGTTTGATTAATAGAACTAGCAACAGTTCAGTGATAATCATATGAGAGTGTCTAATATTTCCTCCTTTCTTTTATTGTGGAATATATATTATCATATATTATTTATGTATGTATTATTTATGTATCATATACTATTTATATATTTATTATTGTATATTATTTATGTAACAATATTATACAGTATACCTATATAAATGCACAAAATGTTTATGTACAGCTTAATGAGTAATTGTAAGGTGAACATTCAAAATAATCATCAACTAGGTTAAAAAATAGAATAATGCAGGTGTAGTAGACATTGGCAAATCTTTGGTGACATTTGAATATGGTTTGGGTACTAGATGAGATAAAAAATCATTGACCTGGAAAAATGGATGCCATTAAATAAAAAGGCAGATTGTAAAATAACATTTATAGTATGGTTTTATTTTTGTAAGGGAAATAACATATATGCACTAAGTTGTTATTTGTGGTGCTCTCTGGGTTGTGGGAATACAAAGTTAGTATTTATTTTTATTTTATGATCTTTAAAATGCGCATGTTTTGCTTCTGTAATAATAAAAGTATTTAAAAAATGCTAAGTTAATGTTGTAACTCTCTGGCCCAGTTTTTAAAGTCCTGAATTACCTTTTATCAGCTGGGTCAGGCATGACAGGATGTTTGAAAAAGGTAGACATTCTGGTCTCTCTTATGCTCCACTATTCTCCCAAACAATTTTCCATTCTTACCGAGTAACTCATTTCCCTTCCACCTGTACTAATTTTACCACTTGCCACTTCTGTCCATTTGCTTGAAATTCCCTAGCAGATCTGAGGGCTCTTTTTCTGTCAGTCATAACAAGAATCATGTACTATGGCTTGATCCTAAGAATTTCAAGAAATCTTACTGAAGGCTGTGCTCAAATCCAAATACAGTTATAGAAATGAATCAAGTACTCTTGACACACTGGGTAACTCTGATGCTCAGTTGATTAATATGGCAGAATGGCCAGTGAGTTATGCAATGGCATGCCAGCTCCCATTCCTGGGTCCAAGCATGGGGCATCCTGCATGTGAGACGCTTCTTCTCCTGGGGGCTGTTGGATAATTCTCAAGCAGGTGGTCTGCATAACATGTTAGCATTAATCTGCACAAATGGTGTAACAGAAACCATCCTTTATTTTTCCTTAAAGGAACGTTGAAGCTTGCGTGAGGACCACGTGGGCAGCTTTGAAGTGAAGGCAGGCATCTCCATGGAAGAGATTTATGACTTTAGATGTGCGCCTGTGGGAGGTTGCAAATCGTCACATAGGTGATAGTCAGACGTTTGCTATTACTATAAGAACTACAGGTATCAAAATGTAGAGGGGTTTCAAGAGATCATATAATTCAACCCTCTCTGTTACAAATGGGCCCAGACAGGGGAAAAGGATTGTTTAATAGGGCCAGAGTTCAGAATAGAACTCAGGCTTTCACATATCCAAGCCAATGCTTTTTTTCCCTACACCAGTGGTTGCACACCTGTAAGCCATAACTCAGTAAGTCATAGAGTTTTTGCTGTGTCCAAGCACTCACGTGCCCAACAAGCATTGATATGGTCTCCATAAGCAAAAGTAGATCTCAATCATTCGAGAGTGCGTGACTTTTTTTTTTGGAAATGTCATACAAATATGCAAAAAATACATACAGCTAATTTAATGATAAATCAAATAAAAAATATAGTCATTGTCTAAGTCAGAAAGTAGAACACTGTTAACTAGCATTCCAGAGGTTCTCCTGGGCTCCTCTTTAATTACAACCCATCTCTGTTGCTCTCCCCCAACCCAGAGACAACCTCTCATGTGACTTTTGTAATTATTATTTCCCTGCCTTTTAAAGAAACACGTTTTTTCTATTTATTCATCTCATAACAATATTTTTTAAGTTTTTATGATTGAAACCACATTGATTATATTCTTTTGTGTTTTTCTGCTCTGTTTGTTATATTCTTGAGATATATCCATATTATTGCATAAAATTAAGTTTATTCATTTTCATTGTGGCAGAATATATTATTGTAAGCCTATACTTGAAAAAATCAGATTCATTGTTGATGAACTTTTGGATTGTTTCCAGTTTTGAGTTTTTCTGGTTTGTGTATTCTGGTACCCACATGTACATGTTTCTGTAGAGAACATACCTAGAGTGGAATTGCTGGGTCATGCAGTATGCATATCTTCAACCTTACTATATAATGCCAAATTACTTTCAACAGTGATTTTAATAATTTGTCTCTCACAAGCAATATTAAGAAAGGGCTTCTCATACTGAAAAGCATAGGAACCACTGTTCTATAGCATGCTTTCCATTACTTCTTTTATAAACTTCCTTTATATGAAAAAGATTTCAGGCCATCTCAGTAAGCAATTTTGGTAACCGTGGTTTTCAAAATGATTTTATCTACACAGGTTCTTTTAGGCACAAACTTTTGATGGAAGCCCAATATCTGAGGCAGATGGAAGATAAGGTGTTCTGGTTGAAAGGGAAGTGCTTATGTGCGTTCGTGTGTGGTAAGGAGAAGGGAGCTTGGAGTCCTACCTTCTGGGCTCTAGCCCAATCTCTGGCACATACTGTAATTATTTGTAGGGTTGTCTGAAAAGGGAACAGCCTTCCCCAGGAAGTGCAGTTTTCTTCCTTGGAGATGTAAGAGCCAGGAAAACATTTGTTACAGATGTTGTGGAAGGAATGCAGGATCAGATCATCTCTTGAGCCATCCCTCTCAGAGTTCAAGGCAGGCTTTTCATTTTCTAAAATCCTATGGTAAGTGGCATATAATGATACTTGAGGATACAGACAAATATGGGGGAATAATATTTATCATCAAGATACATTTTCCTTTGGCCAAATAGCAGAAACATGACTTTGGAAGGAGATCAGTTCTTTTTCAATGCTTTCTCTCTATGTGTCCTTGTTTGACAATTCTCTTAAGATCTCAGCTTTCTTCTCTGAAAAATGATGAATCTGATTGGATGTTTGCTAAGCATTCATCAGATGCTAACAGAATATGATTGTAATTTTTAGCCTCTCCGTTAATCAGTCTATATATTTCTAGTAATCTTCCTTAGACTGTAATCCCTACAATGTAATCTCGTCATTCATTCACTCAAACAATGTTTGTGGGCCTACTATGTGGCAGGCATACAGCAATCAACAAGACAGACTGAAGCACTTCTGCTCTTGTGAAACTTACATTCTAGTAACAGATCATAAAAAATAAACAAGTAAGAAAAATATCAGATAGAGATAAGGGCTCACAGAGATTTAAAATAGGATGACATGCTAGAGAGTGACTGCGTAGCTACTTTTTAGACTGTGTGGTCAGGGAAGCTGAGATCTGAACAATACCAAGAGGCCAAACACGTCTGGGTGTCACTGAGGGTTAATCAATTGCCTTAACTCTAATTTCTCTCTTAATAATAACAGCTTATATTTGAATAAGACTTTCACAGCTGTTAGCACATTTCATTCTCATAACAGTCCAGGTCTTGAACTGAAGTATTTTGTCTTTATATGTGTTGTCTTTTCTCCTGCTCTACCCTGTGTTGGCTCTCTATACTGTGCAGTGAATATGCTGCCTAGACAAGGTGGAGGTCCGGTCTGTGCTCTTATTGTTTTGCACTACTCAGATGCTGAGCAACTTTTATTCACAGCATTTCTGACACCAAATTTATAGGGCTTTTTTGGTTTTTGTTTTTTTCTTCTGACACCAACAAATTCTTTAACTCTGTGGACACAAAATGGGTGTCCTATAATTTAATTCAATTGTGACATTCACTACCCAGAGTTAATGTCAGATTGCACAGATTTGAAGACTCAGTCCCACAAGACTGTCCCTACTTCAGATGCTGGTTACAAGTATCGGGTGCCCTGGTTATCCACACTTCTATCTTACCTGGGTACAAAGTTGGGGTGTTCTCATACACTCAGCCCTTTCTCGATAATTTGCTAGAATAGCTTACAAAACTGGATAACACTTTACTTGCTGTTACTGGTTTATTATAAAAGATACATATAAACAGCCATGTGAAGAGTTATGTAGGGCAAAGTGTGGAAGTGTCCTGAGCACAGGAGCTTCTGTCCCCATGGAGTTGGGGTACGCTATTCTCTTGGCACATGGATTTATTTGTTAGCTGTGAAGCCCTCTGAATCCTGTAGTTTAGGGGTTTGCAGAGGTTCCATTACATAGGTACGACTGATTCCATCATTGGCCATTGGTGATTGAACTCAATCTCTAGCCCCTCTTCCTTCCCCAAAGGTCAGGGGAGTGGAGTTGAAAGTTTCAACCCTCCAAACACATGGCTGTTTCCTCTGGCCACCAGCCCCCATCCTGAAGCTATCTAGTAGGCTACCAAGAATTACCTCATTAGCATAAACTCAGGTATGGTTGGCAGAGACTCAATATAAATAACAAAATACACTCCTATCATTCAAGAAATTCCAAGGGTTTTAGTTGCTCTGTGCCAGGAATAGGGACAAAGACCAAGTATATACTTCTTATTATAACAAAGACATCACCAGCAAGAAAAGTTTTAATTTCAGCATAACATGAAAGCCTGGAAAATACCTCTTACCCAAGATTGCCAGACCAAGAGATTAGGATGGGGCCTGCAGAAAACACGTGTCTGACTGTTGGGTGGAGTCCGTCTTGCCTATTTCCTCTCATTCTGTAGTTTGAACCTTGTGAAAACCTGTTTAAGAGGAACCTAAGAACTTGTCTGGGCAGCACATCCATTAGCTAAAATGTGAACAATCAGCAAGTGTTCAGGCATTGTCCCTTATGACACCTGCCAGAGGAAGATATAAGAAAAGCTGAGGAGGAGGAAGTGTCTTCATGACAGGTGGGTGGGAAGAGTTTTAATTGCTGGGTGGGAAGAGTTTCAATTCCTTCCTTATTCTGACCCACAGCTGATATTTCCCTCCTTACCAGATTGTGAGAATCAAAGCAGCATATTAAAGAAACACGTTTAGGGTGACTAAAACATAATAAGAAGTTATTATTCACATGAACTGTGTGTTTCATGAACTTCAGCCCAAGTTCAGATGGACAATTAACACAGGGCAGGGTATTACCACCTTGCTTACCTCTGACAGATGGGACGGATTGCTTTTCTGTCAGCCAGCCGGTATGACAAGGAAGAGTTTTCATAGCACAGACTGACAGCATCCTGGGCTGAGAAAAGGGAATACTGATTAGTCCAGGGAATTGTAATCAGACTGCTGTCTGACTGAAATGGCTATAAGCAATGGCTTCTACCCCCTGATTTTCCCAGGAACACTAACTTTAGGGCAGCCATGAAGAGGTCTACCTGCTGCTTATGAAAGTGCAGTTTTTAAGGGTTCAGCAGTCTTTCCTTTGGCCAACTGCTAGCTGCAGTAGTGTATACATCTTAGGATCCCAAATTCCCACCCTAAGGTTCATTGTTAACCATATGTGACTGGGTTAATTGTAACACTATGGTATGCTGATCTCCTGTAATATTTTAAACTGACATTTCACCCTTAAATATATTCCATGTTTCTAGACTCTGCATCTTTGCTCAAAGCTAGTTCCTCTACTTGGAGTGCCCTTTTTCCTACCTTCCTTTCCCAACTATTGAAATTCTACCAATTTTCTCCAGGTCAATTTCAAGTAACAATTCTCCTGGAAAGCTTTTCCTAATTATCATCTCAGTAGGATCTCTTCATTTGAAACTAATTTTTTCCCTTGTGCTTTTCATATGGATCTTAATATTTTCTGTCCTGAATTATAGTTATTTTTTAATTCATCATCTCTCCTGTCAGCCCCTTGAGGGTGGAAAATTTATCTCTAGCAGACATACCCTACCCATGGCCTTAGACATAGTAGGCAATTTGAATTGAACTGAGCAAAGATACTTTGAAAACTTTATGCTGGTGATGCAGCACAGAAACATTTTTATGATTATATCCTTGGTCTGGGGTCTGACACCTGTGTTGTTCTACTGTTTCCCATAATAGTCATATGAGGTAAAGATGTGGCAAGAGAAACTGGAAAGGAAATTGGGTTAAGTGACATTCCAAAGTAGGGAATGGAATTAGGTTAGGTGACATTCCAACTATCTTCCATGAGGCAGAGAATGGTGGTCATACCTCCTGGCTCCTAAGGATCCCTCAAGACCCACCATGTCACTGATTGGTAGATGTAGACATTGTTAGTAGAAAATAGGACTCAGCTGTCAAGTTGTCACTGAGGAAATATTTACTGAGTGTCCACTGTATGCAGATAATGTATGTGGTGCTGGGTAAACAGTATTGGAAGAAATAAACTTAAATGGATTCTAATCTGATACAATTTAAGGTCTAGTTGTGGGGGGCAGAAAGGAGAAAACCACTAGAAAAGCAAGCAAAAAGTAAAAATTGCAAATTGAGAAAATGCTACAAAAGTGTGTTTTAAAGGGTATATAAGATCAGGGGCTTAATTACATAGAGTGGTTGGCTCAGACCTCTCTGAGAGGTGAACAAGGTGAGAAGTAGCCAGCCATGGGAAGGCATGAGGCAAGAAAGGACTTGGTGAGCTCAAGGAAATGGAAAGAGCCCTCGGGGCTGATGCAGAGTGAGATGAAGGGAGAGTAGCCCAAGGTGAGGCCAGAGAGGGAGGCAGGTGTAGACAGTGGGCAATTTGCTTCCTCTCTCAGCACCTCAATTTCTTGATCTGCAAAATGAGTTGTTGGACTGCACTATGACCTTAGAGGTCATTTGGCATTAAGTGTGAATCCTTTTTCTCCATCGATTTCAATATCACAATTTTCTAGTTCTCTGGGTGCTGAGGATGCAATCCTAGGCACGAGGACCTAGAGACCTTCTTAGGTTTGGTGGGGCAAACTAAAATGCCAACAGCAGGACCTATCAACCTTGCACTACTTTGGGCCAGATAATTTTTTGTTGTGGAGGTTGGGAAGGTGCTGTTCCCGGCATTGTAGATGTTTAGCAGCATTCCTGGCCTCTACTCACAAGATGTCAGAAGCAACTCTCATCCTGTTGTGAGTGGCCCAAAATACCTCCAGACATTGCCAAATGTCCTGAAGAGACAAAATCCCCTGTGGTTGAGAACCACTGCCTACAGGGCAAGGCTGTAACTTCAAGGAGCAGGCCCATTATGAGTTTAGATGGAACCTGACACATGGCCTCAGTGTTGGGGAAAAAAGAAAACATGGCAGGGGCATGGCAAATGGGAAAGAGCACCCGCTCCTTTAGAGGGGGACATCTCTCACTAGGGCTGGCTGGCTCTTTCTTCCTTTTTTCCCCTAAGACTTCAGGTACTCATAGTGAGATTGTCCACAGTCCTTGGTTCATGAGACACTCATGTTATTTGCCCATGCTGAGTTGCGTTAACTTAGCTAGCTATCTAATTAGATTTTTATAATAGTATGATGAACCCACCACCACGAACAAGAGCTAGGAGCATGACAATAACCTGCATTTCTCAGTGTGGCCTGTCATTGCCTCACCTCGTCCCAGTAAAGGCAGCTACTGTCTTGCATCATCATCATTCCACTGCTTTCTTTTTTATACAGTTTTCTAAGTGTATCCTAAAAATATGTTTTAAATTTTAGTTGTTTTTAACTTTATAAAAAAGGTTATTATGCTGTTGTAATCCTTGGCACTGACTTTTTCACTTATATAAGAGCCCTCTGTATTGCTGGGTGTTAGCGGAGTTGATGAGTGTGAAGTGGCGTAGAGAATCCTATTGTGTAGACATATGACAGTACATCACGCACTCTAAGTGGAAGGTGTTTGGGTTATTTCCTGGGTTATTTTGTACATGTCTGTTGATATTCTCCAGCTAACTCTTACAGTGCAAGAACGTGGGGGAACACTGTCAGAATTTCAGATATATTTAAAGAAAAAGTAGAAATCATAATTTTTATGTGAAAATAACCAGAAGACCAATTTAAAGTTTTAAGAAATCCATACCAAGTCAACAAGAAACCTACCTGCAGGCCATTCATTTTCAGCCTGTGGTTTAAGATTTCTGGACTCAGTCACTGAGGTTGAGAATTTCTCATTTGAACCTGGAAGTGAAGGTAACTTAGAAGAAGCTTGGAAACGTCTCCTTTAGTGCTAAGGAGTGGCAAACAGAAATGACGCAGACAGAAATTTTAATAGGTTTTTGGGGTTGGGGTAAGTAGTTAGGTCGATTGCATTTATTTGACATAATTTGTTGTAGTGCATGGGAATTATAGCAAAACATTCTCTTCACACCCAAAATTTGGAAATAGGGGAAAAGAGATTAACTTCAGGGAGATAAACTTTTCAAAGTTGAATCTTTTAAAACTTTAAAATATTTAATGAAGGCTATAGAGAAATGCAATTTTGTGTCAAGAGACTGAATGGCTCCCAGGCCAACAAGGTTTAACTGTAATTTAATTGAATGAATTAATGTGTCTAAAGAAGGTGTGTGTCAATTGTGTCAGTTGGGGTGGGAGACGGTCAGTGGAGATTCCAGAGCCCATTTTAAGCACTATGCTTGCGTATCTATGTTGGCAGGACAATCACTACTGTGAAAATGGTGCTGTTGGGGAGAGAATGAACTCAATACCAATCCGTGCATTTATCTGGTTGATGTGACAGTTGCATGTATCTCTCTCTCATTAAACCCCAGTTTCTAAGATCTGCTTGACTGAAGTCTTCCCTATGAGAGACAGTTCTGTTGGCCGTTTCTGGGGCTAGAAGGCTGAGAGCCACTTTCAGGACTTGGTGGGCCCCAGGTGATGACATCACCTTGTGAAGCTTCTTTGGAGACAACCACTGTCCTGCTCCAGTTGTCACCCTCCCTGTGCTCATATTGTCACACTTCTACATTTACCAAGTGCTTACTTTGTATCAGGCCCTAAGCTAAAGTACCTAGGGTACAAACTCTGAAAGATCGGCCTTGATTCAACCTCATGGATCCTCTAGGGCAGGGCATTATCTAAGCTCTGGGAACCCCCCTTAATGTCTATGGAGAAGTTTGTATGTGTTCCTGTCTGTTTTTCTGTGGAGAGGGTCCATAGATGCTGAGAGGGTTCTGTTAGCTAAGGTTGTTTAAATCATTACTTTGAGGATCACATTTTGGCTTCTTGCACATCAGAGGTCTTGAATGCCCAGGGACAGAGGGAGAGGAAGAATGTGTGGGTAGGAGAAGGATAAAGAAAGGAACAGTGTGCTAGTCTGTAATGCACATTACCTGCCATGAGTTTAATTATTTGTTTAATATTCTTTGGACATTTTCCCCATATTCTTCTTTTGGCTGATTGATCCCTATTTGTGGAAGGTAAGAGTGGGTGAACTGCAGGGTAGCAGGAACGGTCCCTCAAGCATATTCAGGGACACAGAAGGCACTCCATAAATGTAGGAAGTAAGTTGCTATGTGGTAATAAGCGCCATGCTAAGTTTTGCAATTTTAAACCCAATATCCATCAATAGTCCCCACAATGCAATTCACTGCAAGTCAGTACAATTCAGCTCACTTCAGCAAGCAATAATTGAACACTCCTTGTCCACATTACTTTATTCTTGCTACAGAAAATTTGGCAATGTATTACGGATCACGGGACACTACATGGTGGTGTAGTTTCCACGGTACTGAGAGCAGGGAGGCTGTTAGAATAACTCTTGGGTATAGCTAGGGGGGTACTCGCTTGGCTTACTTGGGATGCTTCTGGTCTACTCTTGTTATTCCAGTGTTATTATTAATAGCACTTCATTCAGATGACAATTTATATGGTTATCCCTTTATATAACCCTTTGATTGTTCTAAATTTGTTTAATTTTATCTGCTTTTGTGTTTCTCTTCCCCACTAAACTAATGAGCTCCTTGAGGATAAGACATTGTCTAATTGATTTCTGGTCTAGCACATGCCTGCTATTTGGTGGGCACTTAGTAAACATTTGTTAAATTAAACTAAAATTAAAGAAAAAATGAAGAGCCTTATAGTAGAAATGGCAAGCCCACATTATCTTCCGTGTACAGGAAAGATCTAGATTGGAGGCCCAGTTTTGAGTTACTTATGAGCTTTGTGCCTTGGGAAACTCATTTAATCTTTTTCAACTCAATGAGAAAATATGTGTAAAGTGCTTAGTGAAGGGCTTTTAAGTGCCCAATAAGGGTTAGCTGCTAGCATTGTTACCAATAATAGTTAGTTGCTAATAATAACTCTTATCACATATAATATCTTCATGAATTTCCATTCTCTTAAGTGGAGAATGAAGATAATAATTTTTGCTTACTTTATGTTGATTATGAGCAGGAAAACACTTTGGAAATTACAGAGGGCTTTCATTGCATAGCCCATAAAAGAGTGCAGGTAACAGTAAGGTTTGTGCTGTATAACAGTAAGTAACCTAGGCGTATTACTTGGGGGCTCAACTGACTGGCAATGTAAGGAAACTTTTCAATATAACATTTTAGAAGGATGGTAAAATGACTGGTGTGGAGGGCAGAAGTTGATCTATGCCAAAGTGTGGAAGCATAGAAAAGCACATGGGAAAAAATGGTGGATGGACTAGGACAGGCAGAGAAATAAGGATTGGGACGCTGCTCAGTGAAGGATTCACAGAGTGTTGCTGCCAGTGTGATGAAGGGACAAATCTATTCTAGGCTTGGCATCTGGAAAGCAATAGCTTGAGCTTGGGGCAGAAGAGTCTTTATGTCAGGATAGACATTCTACTTTGCAAAGTCAGTCAAGAGCTTGTATGCTGAGTTAATGAGAACATTTTATAAAAGTTATGCCAAATGTTGACAGTACCTAAGGAAGACATTCAACACACGTATGTGCTTTTGCAAATAATAATAATAATAATAATAATAATAATAATAATAATAATAATAATAATAATAAAAAAGAAGAAGAAGAAGAAGAAACCTAATAATTACACATGAAAGCAGCTTTCAGCCAAGGATGACAGAACCTTTTCTGATAATGTAATCCTAGCAAGAGCAGAACTGTTGATGCTAGGAATTCTTGGATGTAACTGCCAATGAACAAGCGAATAGGATTTCAGGTCTGTGTTGGGCAATGGGGCCAAGTAGCAGCAGCAGCAGCAGTAGTAAATTCTTACATAGCACTTATACATATTAACTCATTTAAACCTCATAGCAGACCTGTAAGGTGGGTACTATTACTATTCCCACTTTATGGATGACAACTGAAGTATAAAGAGGTTAAATAACTTACTGAAGGTCACATACCTAGGAAATGTTAGAGCTAGTCTCTGAACCCAAAGTGTCTTCATCTAGAGAATGTGCTTTTAATCAAGGCTCTCAACTATCTCTCAATTCTAGCCATTATAACCAGTATAAAATGTACCTATCGCTTTGTGGGATATAGTTGTAGGACTGAGGGCATAGACTTCAGGGATGGTATTCTATTCTGTCCCAGGTTTTTCTTAGAAGGAAGAAGTTTGTCTAGATTATGTGAGTGTCAGAGGTGAAACTCTTACCTTGTTCAAACGTCTGATAGTGTCCCCTTATGGCATATGACAGGTGCTCCACAGCGTGAGTTGAAATAAACCAAATAGTCTCTATGGTTTTTCCCCTGGATATAAAATTCTTTTTGTTAGTAACAAGAGAGGAGTGTGGGAACTCATAGCTCTATCCCAAACTTCCAAAGGCAAATTGGCATTTACTTGTTAATCCTTTTGTGTTCAAACACTTTCACCAAATCTTAACTCTGAACTCAAGGCCTAGTTCTAGTCCTTCCTGCCCATGACTGCTGGTCCCAGTGAAGGGGATCATGTGGACTGTTACCAGCTAGCTTTCCTTCCACATGGCTAGTGGTCATGTTTGTTAGGGTCATGGATCAAACTCAAGACTTGGTGGCTGACAGACCTGGGTTTGAATCTCAGAACTTCCTAGCTGTGTGGCCCTGGACAGTTCATTCCATTCAGCCATTGGGAGCTCAGTCCCATTGTTTATGAAGTGAGAGTAATAGTATCTCATTTCAGGGATAACATAAGGATAGGGACAATTGGGAGACTTAAACAAGACAACATATCTAAACACTGAGCATAGTGCTTGGCACAGGGTAGCTGGATGCTCAAATTGTAGAAACTGATTTTCCCAGTTAGATTGCTGTTTCCTGGAGGTTTGGGATCATGTCTTACACCTTTCTTGTTGGTCAGGAATCCTTCTCCAATCCCTTCATTTTTCACCCTGTTCTCCCCTCACTCTCTGCCCCCAGTCCCATCACTAAAAGCAGTATTTGTTCATTTATTGTTTATTGTGCTTAACCAACATTTGGGGTCCTCTTGGTTCTGTCCCAGGAGATATTTGGCTATCGGACTCAAGGCTGCCGGCAAACCCTCTGCATTGTGGGATCCGTCTTTTCACTTGGAATCCTCTCTTTGGTGTTTTACTGGAGACCAGCTTGGCACGTTTGGGCACATTGTGTTCCATGCTCCTTGCAAGAAGCAGATGTCGTGTTGCTGAGAACAACAGTAAGTGTGCACCTGGTTTTGTAGTTGGTGGCCCTTTTCCTGGACCTTGTGTTATGGGATGGCCAGGGGAGATGTGCACAAGGCAGGTGGCCTATGGGGGCTCCAGTCTTGGGTCCCATCACAGCTTTGCATCTATCAAGAATTCAATAATTTGTATGATGGGATTTGATTAAGAAGACCTATGTCACAGGGTATTCCTTTTAGAATTGTGAGTTTTGTGAATGTTAGAACAAGGAATAACCACGTTAATAGCTGAGAATAACAGGTAGCGTGAAGTGAAGTTAGGCTACAGGCTACAAAATTCACACCAATGCTTCCCCCAAATTCTGATGTATCCTTGCCTATTTCTCCCACTAGAGTGACTCTGGAGGAAAGGAGGGGGACCTGGGGAGGATCCCTTTGAAGAGCATGCTGTCTTCCCTTGCTGATTTGAGAGAGCCACAGTTACTGATGGGAGTGTGTTGCCTTCCACAAATATGCTAGGGTAAAAAATGCAGTTATCTTGTCCCTGAGGTCATTGTCTCTCTTTGCTAATACAAGGCCCTGGCCTTAAGTGAGTTTTTCTACATTTGTTCTTGTAGCAGTTCCTCATAGCACTCACAGCACTCAGTCAATGTGTGTCATTCTTGCAGGATTGTTAGCTCCACTAGAGATGTGACCATTTCTGACTTAATTGCTGCAGCCCCAGTTCCAGTATGGGGTAGGGATTCCATTAATATGTGCTGGTTGACCTGCTGAAATGCATATTCCTACTGAAGAGAGTGAAAGGAACATCTCATGGTGGACTCCCTTCCGGCTGAATTTTACTGATGGTTTCTGACAATCCATCAGCCCAAATGACACGGGATGACAGCCACATTTTAGATAAATCGACCTGTTTGGGGAGTTTAGCTTCTTTTCATATATAGCAATCTCCCTAGATAAACACTCTATTTAATATAATAAGAGGGGAGGATAGCAGAAAGCCTTTTACCCAGCCAAAAAAAAAAAAAAAAAGAAATCTACTTTTCAATCTGAAATCTAGCAGAGCTGGGCTAAACTTCAGTGAAATTGGGAACTGGATGAAGCTTGTCTTTGTTTACTTGTTCCATTGAGTCAGCTCCCCCCTTGGTTCTGGATCCTGCTCCCTTGGAGAACTGCCTGCTCTGTATCCCTGTTGAGCTGACATGTGAATCATGATACAGGTGATAGCCGAGTTGCCTCCTCCCAAGTTCAACTATAATTTAGAGATTTTTGGAGAATGAACTTCAAGACTTTAAGAAAGCGAGAGAATAACAGCAAGTCCTATTGATGATGCTGGGCTGGAGCTGTACTCGGTTGATGCCTCAAATGATACTTCATGAAGGCCACAGATGTGCATGCGCACAAGAGAAGAGTGCCCAGCACTCACCAAGGAAGACTTCCTCATCTGATGGGTGGGGAAATAGGGCTGGGGAGGTGATACAGTTTACCTGAGCTCATATGTGAGTGAGGGACCTAACCAGGATGAAGTTCCCTGTGTTCTGGCTCCTGGTCCAGGGGTGTTCCCATTGAACTGCAATTAGACCAGTGGTTCTCAAACATCAGCTGACGTCAGAATAATCTAGGGGGCCTATTAACACAGATTGCTGGGCCCCATCATCAGAGTTTCCAATTCACTAAATTGGGATTGGAGCCCAAGAATTTGCATTTTTAACAGGTTCTCAGATGATTCTAAAGCCTCTAGTAAGGGATCACACTTTGAGAAAAACTGCAATAAATAGTCATCACTCACATTTATGAGCTCACTTTTTCACTTGGTCCTTGGGAGAGGAATAAAGGCCTGGATCCTTGCTTTATGGCTCAGCCAATATATAGTTCTATAGCATCAAGAGGCATGATCCAGATTTAGCAAAGTGTTGTACATGGTCCTCCCATACTCAACCTGAGTGACTTGCTGGAACAGGGGTAGAGAGAAGTTTGTTTTCTGGGGCTCAGAGTGGAGACATAAGACTTTATGGAAAACTCCATCTTTGGCATCATTTCATAGATCAATCCCTCTATGTGAAGTTAAGGACTTACAACATTCTTATTTTCTAGCATGAAAGCAATTTAATTCTACCCTGGTGGTACCTGTACTTCCACCTGCCCTCAACTAGTTCTCAGAGGGCAATGCTTTTGCTGCAGCAGAAACAAAACCTCAGAAACAGAAAAGCTTTCTTCCTTTCTGAGAACATCACCAGACTCTTCAGTTGTGAGGATGTCTATGTGGCTGAGCTGTGCTTGCTGAGATTGCTGGCAGAGTTGAGGAACAGGCAGGAACAAGAGGAAATAGGCAAGGAAATGGAAAGGAAAGGGAGGAAAAGAAAAGAAATGGAGAGGGAAACAGGCAAAAGGAAAATGAAGAGGGAGAAAAGAGAAAGAAAAAGCTACTAAAAGTAAAAAATTTAAAAAGTGTCAACAGACAGGGAGATGGTACATTTTGGGATTTGGTATTACCACCCAGCTGCTGCAGGAAGTGCCCTGGGCTCTTCCAAGCTGGGGTGGTGGGGGACCAAGGGCCTTGGCCATGCTCCCCCAACATGAGTAACCAGCCCAGTGATGCCCACTGAGCCTCCACAGGAAGAACCCTGGGCTTTCCCAATCCAGGGTGGTGGGGGGCTAAGGGCCTTGGCCACGCCCCTCCCACACCTGCAGCCAGCCCAGTGATGCCCACTGAGCTGCTGCAGGAAGCTCCCTGGGCTCTCCTGAGCTGGGGCAGTGTAGGGCCTCAGGCCTTGGTCACACCACCCCCAACATGAGCAACCAGCCTAGTGATGACCACCAAGCCACTGCAGGAAGTGCCCTGGGCTCTCCCAAGCCAGGGCAATGGGGGACAAAGGGCCTCAGCCATTCCCCTCCCATACCTGCAGCCAGCCCAGTGACGACCACTGAGCTGCCAGAGGAAGTGCCCCAGGATCTCCTGAGCCAGGGTGGTGGGGGGCTGAGGGCCTTGGTCACACCCCCCAACATGAGTAAACAGCCCAGCAACAACCACAGAGCCACCACAGTAAGTGCCCCAGGCTCTTCCAAGCCAGGGTAGTGGGGGACCTTGGGCCTTGGCCACACCCCCCGCACACCTGCAGCCAGCCCAGTGACAACAACTGAGCGGCAGCAAGAAGGGCCCTGGGTGCCTGAGCTGGGAAGGTGGGAGGCAAGGGCATTTGCCACAACCCCTTGACATCTGCACCCAGCCTGGCAATGACCAAGTCACCGCTGGAAGACCCCCACTCTCCCCTGTGGTATTGTGGGGGGTGCCACAGGCCTCAATCCCATCCCTCCTCCTTTCTCCTTCTTCCATCACATTTCCTTCCCCTTTCCCCTCTCCCCTTCTTTCCCATCTGCTCTGCAATAATGCAACAACATCATAGAATGTAAAAAAATAATGTTAGTAATAAAAAGGTTTTGGCTTCTAATGCTAGGACCTTAGATTTGTTACCTAACTTTTCAGGATTTTGATTTCTCCACTCGTAAAATGGGGGTAGTAAAGTATTTGTTCTTTCTTGGGCTGGTGTGAGAATAAGTGAGATTATGGGATCTTCAAAAAGTTCATGGCAAGATTATATTGTCTTTTAATTCCATTTTCTACAAACTTTTTGAAGTACCTTCATATGTAAAAGCCATTTGCAAACTGTAAAATATATTATTGAGAACACTTTTGAGTGTGTGTGTGTGTTGCTCAAGAAGCTCCAAGAGTTCCCTACACAAAAGAGCTTGTTGTGCACGAGGCACACCTGTGTCAAATGGCCATGCTTATCTGAATGTGTGCCCTTCCCATCTTACTCAGGAGGCTTGGCATCCCTATCAGGACAGCAGACATGGGGGAAGGTGTCCTGTGATGGGGAATCCTCAGTGCTCATCCCTGCTCAGCCAGGTGATCTCTCCCAGCTGCATGTGGTCAGCTTTGCGGTTGGACATCTACTGCAAAGACTCAAAGAAACATTGGGCCTCCCAGAGCTGCATGGCGTCATCTTGCCTCTTTTTTTGCATCTTTGGAAGTCTGTTAAGCTCCTTCCACATTTCACTGCCCTTCCACAACTAATCAGAGCAGTCTACACCAGCTTCAATCTTGCCTTTTTCAGCTTGATTTCAATTTTAATTTTTAATTACCTGCTCTTGTGTGTCATTTTAGATGGATTTGCTGTGCCAGAGACTCTCGAAATAAATGAGGTTCTAAATTAGACTACGTAATTAGACAAGAACTCAATTATTTCAAACATTCATACTATCTGAGACTTAGATAAAAATAAGCTTCGGGCACTGATAGTTTAAAAGTCTGCTGCTAAGTTATGTGTATTAGAACGACACCTTAAAATTTTTGGTTTGAATTATATTACAATAGCTGGACAGTAGCGACTTCCCGTTAAGGAGGACTGGATGACTCCTACTTAGTAATGTGTTGTATATCAGTTCTTCATGTTATTAAAATATCAGTACTTGGTATTTATCATCAGTCTCATATTGGGAAGATTACAGATCATTATCACAGATACTGATTAGGTAGTCATTTTCTTAAAATTAAAAAAAATGCCATGATGAACTGACTGAAAGTCTTCAGTACAGTTTATTTTCAGTTCCCCTTCGCTTATTAAGCCACTCTAAGAGTGAGATTTCTCCAAAAGATAACAGTAATTACATTTTTATTTTATAATTTTAAAAGGGGCATTTTACTCATTATTCATCTACTTCTGAATTTTAACCAATGTCTGTGGCAATGCCACATTTCTATACAAATGACATAATTTACATTCATTGGTGTTTTGAATTCAGATGCTCCTGATGATTCCCTAGTTTCCATCTTTATTATAATTACAGACACACTTTTTCCTTCACTGTTATTGTATGTCACTTGTTAAAGACCCATGCTGTGCAGAGGAGAACTTCATGATGATTTGTTATGAGGCTCGACTCAAGGCCCTTTATTTTTATGTCTAGCATTTTCTCTTTGGTTTCAATTAAAGATGTCAGGGATAGGGGTTTAGTTCAAAACTTAAAAAGTCCGCAGATCAGCCATGCAATGGTAGACCTAAAGTCTGCCACCAGGATCCTCACCAGCCAGCGGCACTTGTGTTTACTGGGTCTCTCGCCTCCTCTCTTCCCCGCTCCCTCCCTCACAGCCCAGGCTCCCCACACCAACAACGTTTTCTACAGGAAACAGTCACTTCGCTTTGTCCATACTTTTACCCATAAAGTTTCTTCTGATATTCCTTCTCCCCTCCATTTATTATTCAGTCACTTATTCATTTATTCAGTAACTTTTTCCTAAAAGGAGTAGATAGAATGTTTTATTAACTGTAGCTATTTTTTATTTTTGAAATTTTTAATTGGCATAATAATTATTCATATTTATGGGGTACAATGTGATGTTTGATACATGTATACATTGTGTAATGATCAAGTCAAGGTAATCAATATAACCATCACCTCAAACATTTATCATTTCTTCATGGTAGGAACATTTGAAATCCTCTTTCCTAGCTCCTTTGAGACGTACAATATCGTATTATTAGCTATGGTCACATTGGAAAACTTATTCTTCCTTTCTAATTGTAATTTCGTGTCTGTTGAACAACCTTTCCCCATCTCTTCCTTTGCTTTACTCTCCCCAGACTCGAGTAACCACTGTTCTACTCACTACTTCTACGGGATCAACTTTTTTAGATTCCGTATATGAGTGACAACATGCACTATTTGTCTCTCTGTGCCTGGCTTATTTTACTTAACAGAATGTTCTTCAGGCTCATCCATGTTGTCACAAATGACAGGATTTGGGTTTTTTTTTTTTTTTTATGTCTGAATAGTATTCCATTGTATATACATACCACATTTTCTTTATCCCTCCATACATTGTTGCACGCTTAGGTTGATTCTACATCCTGGCTATTGTGAATGGTGCTGCCATAAACAGGGGAGTGCAGATATCTCTTTGACATGCCGATTTCATTTCTTTTGGATATATACCCAGTAGTGGGATTGCTGGATTGTATGGTGCTTCTATCTTCAATTTTTTGGGGAACCTCTATACTGTTTTCCAGAATGATTATACTAATCTACATTCCCGCCAAACAGTATGTAAGGGCTCCTTTTCACCATATCCTAGCCAACACTTGTTATCTTTTATCTTTTTGATACTGGCCATTCTAAAAAGGTATGAGGTGATGTCTCATTGTGGTTTTGATTTGCATTTCCATGATAATTAGTGGTGAGCATTTTCTCATGTACCTGTTGGCTATTTGTATGTCTTCTTTTGAGAAATGTCTATTAAAGTCCTTTGCCCATTTTTTAATCAGTTTATTTGTTTTTTTGCTGTATTGTTGTCATTCAGTAAGTATTTACCAAGCAACAATATGTATCAGATATTACTATAGGGACTGGGAATATAGCTATAAACAAAAGATGGAATTCCCTGTTTTCACCGTGACATTCTAGTGAAGAGTCAACACATACGTATCCTCTCTGTCTCGTAAATGTAGATAGCAAGTGTTCTATCTCCACTTATTAAAACCTCCTCATTCCTCAACTGAATATCACCTTCTCTGTTGTCTTTGTGGATTCATTATCTGTCCCAATTCTGAAGAGAGTTAATTCCCTGTCCTGCATTCTCTTTTAGTTCTGTGTTTTTATTTCTGATTGCTGTAGTGCTTTTTGCAGTCTGCCTTGTATTCAAATGCAATTCACTTTACAGTTTACAAAACAACATGCTATCGATTATTTCATTTAATTCTCATAACAACCCTGGAAAATGGGCATTATCATCTCCATTTTATAGATGAGTGTACAGAGAGAAAAAGTGACTTTACAACCTAGTAAATGTCAGAGCCAGGATCTCCCTCCCTCTGTCCCTCCTTCCTTCATAACTTTGATGAGCACAGGTTGTATACCAGCCACAGTGCTAGCTCACAGGCAGGTGTCTGTGGGGTATGTTGGGGGTGCGGGGGGCTGGAGGAGGATATAATGATTAAAGAAACCAGGGCTCATGGAGTTCATCAGATCATTACACAAATAAATGTAAAAATCCAACTATTAAAAGTGCTACTTAGAAAAGGTTCATAGTTATGGCCAGATGATATAATAGAGATCTGACTAAATCAAGAAAGTCAGGAAAGGCCTCCCTGAGCTCCAAAGGAGAAGAGTTAAGAGGTGATGGTGACTGGTAGAATGGACAGAAGGAGAGTGGTCCAGGTGGAAGGAGTTGTGTGGGCATAGGACTTGAATCCAAGTCTCCTGACTCTCTAAGTCCTCAGTTTTTTCCTCATTATGCTACATTCATTTTTATAGCTTTCTCCTCTATTAGATTATTAGCTTTTTGAAGACAGTGATCATGGCTTCCTTTTCCTCCCCCAGAGTACCTAGCACACAGTCACAGCAGGTGTAACAATATTTATTTAATGTAATTAAATAAGTTGAATTGAATTGAATCTGTAATAAATGGTCACGTGGTTCCTACCAACTCTTTATCACAAGGATACGAAAGTGAAATGCCATGGTTGAGAAGGTAAGAGAATGTAACATCATGTTTCTTTCAGGTACACGTTCCCTCTTCTGAATCTCATCTCCACTCCTCATTTCAACCTGGGATTTCATCAGACATCCAGCCAGAGACCCCTGAGATTCTGTGAGCTGGCCTCAGAGAAATGATTCTGTGTGAAGACAAATAGTTTTGAGGCCATTATCCTTTATAACACAGGGTCATTTACACTGTGATTGAATCGTTTGCAAAGTATTTACATACGTATTGTCTCATGTGGTCCTTACCAGTAGAGAGTCTTTTCCCCCCATTTTACAGATGGAGGCACAGTGAAGCTAAATGAAATGCTCAGGGTCTCATAGCTGTAAGCACTAGAAGTAAAACTTCTGCTGAGAGTTGGAACTAAAGGTATTGTACTCTCTGTCCAGTGACCAGACTCTACAGAGAAAGTATTGTGAAGTGGTTTAAGAGTAAACTCTGGAGACTGAGTGCCTGGATTTGATTTCCAGTGCTGCTCTTGGCCTACCTTGGGCAATGTATTTGTCTGCTAGGGCTGTCCTAATAGAATACCACAGACTGGGTGGCTTAAACAACAGAAATTTTTTGTTTCACAGATCTGGAAGCTGGAAGTCCAAGATCTAGGTGCCAGCAGGGTTGGTTCTGGCAAGGCCTCTCTCCTTGGCTTGCAGACGGCCACCTCTCACCGTGTCCTCACAGGACCTTTCCTCTGTGCTCTTGCACTCCTGGTGTCTCTTCTTCATCTTATATGAACATCAGTCCTATTGGATTAGTGCACCACCCTTATGACCTCACTTAACCTCAATTACCTCTTTAAAGGCCTTATCTCCAAATATATTGGAGGTTATGGCTTCAATGTATGAATTTTGTGGGGACACAATTCAGTCTGTAACAGGCAAGTTACTTAACCTGTCTCTGCCTTCATTTCCTCTTCTAAGTGGGGCTTATAGTAGTACCTACTGCTTGTAAGGACTAAATGAGGTGATTTGTGTAAAGTGCTGAGATGGAAACTATACATGGCATGTAGGCATTCCGTGGGCGCTGGTTAATTCTTTTACTACATGCTGCATCTCCAGATGTTTCAGACAATGAACCAGCTAATCCATTGCTCCCTCTCCCTTCAGAAAACAACTACAAAAACAAACAAGCCAAAAAAACCAATTTCTCCAACAATGTATGCTAAGTTGTTCTGGATTTTCTTTTTTTGCATACAAACATAAACATAGCCTTTGTTTTGTCATATAATTTCATTGCTTTGCCCTTGCCCCCTTTGTTGGTCAACATGTCCCAGGAGTACTGAATATTTAGTGTGAGATTTCTCTAAAGCTTAAAATTTTCTCTATACATCTTATAAGTAAATCCTACATTCTAGCCAATGTCAACTTTTCCAGCTAAGCAACATTGAGAATATGAGGTCAGGGTGTTAAAAAGAACAATGGGTCTGGCCAAGAGGAAGAAAGAGAAAGAAAATAAAAATGATACATATAAAAAGAATAGTATTTTGCCAAAGTTATGGGTCTGTAAAGGTAGTGCAGTATTTTAGAAAAGCCTGAAAAGTTTAAATTATTATTACTTTATCCATAATTCTCTAAGTACTTCACATTAACTAGAATTCAAACTCCTAGCAATGCAATGTATCCATCTCCAAGTGAAAAGTGCTCATTTTCTTTCTCTTTGGAACTTCACAATGGGGTCTTTCAAAGGCAAACTCAGAAGTACATTTTTGTGTGTGTGCATTTTTCTGTGAACTCTTACAGAAGAGAAGTCACAGCATTGGCCTGAACTTGAAGTGACCATTACACTGCTTTTAAATTTCAAGGAATGAAGTGCTTATAGCAAAAGGTTTGAGTAAGATAAGCAAGATAATTCATTTTGTTCAAATATAAAAGTTAGTTTGACATTTCCAGGTCCAGAAAGTACAAGGCCACAGGAAATTTAAAAATGTCCAAGTTTCTTTCTCTATTTTTCTGTTCAGGTCAAACATAGGTCCTCAGTGTTCATTGAAACTTTCAAATGCACTCTTGAATTATTTTAAAACCTACCCTTTTAGACTTCAAGGGCTGATCTCGTTAATTCTTTTCATAAAGAGGAGGTAAAGCCTGCTCAATGAGACTTGAAGTGTAAAAAGTCCAGATTTCCCAGGCAAACAGTTTGGATTATTTGCATTACAAGCCAATTATTTAAAATGGTAGCTCATTTGGTGCATTTAAGTATTTTACAGATCATTAACTGCTTGGAAGAGAACTGGGAAACAAACTAAAGTAGGAGAAGCCATTTCCAGGTAAAGATGCTGCTTCTCCAGAAAGAAAAAATAGAGGGAGTCTCAGAGATTCTAAATTTTCCTTAAAGGGAAAATAAGCTTCTGTTTACAGAAAGATCTCAGGAACAACACGCTGTGGAAAACATGGCACAGAGCCATATGCCAGCTAGCACTTGTTACATCACTGCTGTAAGCCAGACCTGGACCAGGTACACTATGTGTTATTTCATTTGACCCTTCAAACACCTGTGAAATGTGGTATTATTATCCCCATTTGTCAAAAAACGAAAATTGGGTTCAGAGAGTTGCAAGACAGTTTGGAACTGAGATGTGAACTCAGGTCTCAAGCCTGTACTCACCATATTGGACATCACCAATCGGAAACTGAAGGAAGTTAACGCTATTGCCTGAAGTGACCAGTCCACATTGTCGTACTTTCCCTCCATTTCTTTGCTTTTTTTTCCATCTTAAAATATTGGGTAATTTGACAGAGTCCTCAACAGGGTAGTAGACAAGAGAGAAATCAGTGTCACTACCCTGCTCTAAAGAAAAAATAGTCATCTAACTGTCATATCTTGCCTGTAGAATTCTACTTTGTGTTATACAGTTATGAGTTATTGGGCTTGGGGGTAAAAGAAGCTTAAAGACAAATATATCCAAGCACCTTCAATTCAGTGATGCTACAGGCTATACTAGATGTAGGCATATAGGTGGATTTCCATTTTTAAAACTCAGGACCGAGGTCCGCAGTTGGTGCATTGGATTAACACTGGCCTTTGACAAGCTGAGAGTTTCAAAGGTCCACTTCCCTTTTCTATTTTTAGGAATGACAGTCTGGAGGTCTGTTTGCAGTCACATAGGGCTGGAGGGTGACAGCTTGATTTTGAGAATCAGATTCTTTGCTGCCAAGAGAGCAGCAATGGTGAGAAACTGGATGTTATTGGCTGGTTACATGGTGCAGAATTCAAATTGATTTTTACACGCAAGCCACAGACACCGTAGGATAACTTGTTGAAATAAAGAGGAAGGAACTTCTTTTTTGGAAGTCCCAGTTCAGGCTGAATATAAAAATGGTAGTTCAATCAAATTTTACTTTTTAGCAAAATATAGACTAGAGCAGAGGGTAAGAGGGGACTCTGGAGGGGGCAAGTGAAAAGTGTGGGCTGTTAAATCCCTGCTCTGATAGTTACCAACTGTATCTTTGTTTCCTCACCTATGAAATGGGAGGTTAATTAACAGTAACTGCCTTGGAGGGTTTTTGAGCATTAAATGAAGTAATACATATGTAGCACTATGTACCTAGAACATAGTAAATGCTAAATAAATGTTAACTATTTTATTGTTGTTATTATTAGAAACTCATAGCTCTTATGATAACAAAGCCCCTTTGATTAGGTCAAAAGCAAAGCTATATAACACTGAACTATGTCAAAGTGTGTTCTAGAGAGTTGGTTGTCTATACTCTACCCTACCTAGCACATGTCCACTACTTCAGTGGCTCAGTCACTAGAAATTTAGCCATTTTCCTTCTTTCTTAGGCTCTGAAGGTAACTCCATACAAATTTGATTTGATTTTAGTCATCTTTTATCGCTCTGTAGGGTATAGCCAATTTTGCTGTTTTTTGTTTTGTCTTATTTATTTATTATTTTTTAATTGACACATTGATTTTATATATTTATGGTGTACAGAGTTATATTTTAATACATGTATACAATGTGTGATGATCAAATCAGGGTAATTGGCATATTCATCACTGCAAAAATTTGTCATTTCTTTGTGATAAGAGCATTTGAGCTCCTCTCTTCTAGCCATTTGAGAACATACATTAAGTTATTATTAATTATAGATGCCTAGCACAACTGTAGACCACTACAACTTATTTTTCCTATCTAGCTGTAATAGCGTATCCATTAACCAACCTCTCCCCACTCTGCCTCTCTCCTCCCCTTCCCAGCCTCTAGTAATCACAATTCTATTTTCTACTTCTATAAGCTCAACTTTTTTTAGATCTATCATGTGGGTGAGAACATGCAGTATTTATCTCTCTGCAGTTATTTCACTTAACATATTGTCTTTCAGGTTCATTCATCTTGCTGCAAATGATGTTTTTTTTCATGGCTGAGTAGTAATCCTTTGTGTATACATACCACATTTTCTTTATCTGTTTATCCGTCAGTGGATACCTAGGTTGATTCCATATCTTGGGTATTGTGAAGATGCCACAATAAATATGAGGGTGCAGATATCTCTTTGGTATACTAATTTCCTTTCCTTTGAATAAATACCCAGCAGTGGGGTTGCTAGACCATATGGTAGTTCTATTTTTAATTTTTTGAGGAACCTCCATGCTGTTTTCCATAATGGCTGTACCAATTTACATTCCCACCCACAGTGTATAAGAGTTTCCATTTTCTACACAACCTCTCCAGCATTTGTCATTTTTCATCTTTTTGGTAATAGCCATTCTAACTAGGATGAGATGGTATGTCATTGTGATTTTTGATTTGAATTTCCCTGATGATTAATGATGTTGAACATTTTTTAGTGTTCTGTTGGCCATTTTTATGCCTTCTTTTGAAAAATATCTATTCAGGGCATTTACCCATCTTTTAATTGGATTATTTGTTTTTTTGCTGTTGAGTTGTTTAAGTTCCTTGTATATTCTCTATATTAATACCTTCCTGGATGGATAATTTGCAAATATTTTCTCCCATTCTGCTAGTTACCTCTTTGCTCTGCTGATTGTTTTCTTTGATGTGCAGAAGCTTTTTAGTTTGATATAATCCCATCTGTCTATCTTTGCTTTTGTTGCCTATGCTTTAGAAGTCCTCACCATAAAATTTTTGCACAGACTCATGTCTTGGAGTATTTCCTCTATGTTTTCTTCTAGTGGTTTTATTATAGTTTCAGTTCCTTCATTTAAGTCTTTAATCCATTTTTAGTTGATTTTTGTATATGATGAGAGATAGTGGTCTAGTTTCTTTTTCTGCATATGGATATCCAGCTTTCCCAGGACAATTTATTGAAGAGGCCATCCTTTCCCCAATGTATATTTGTGGCACCTTTTCACTGGTTTTTAAAATTAATTTATTAACTTTAAAATTTTTAGTAAGGTTGTTTCCTCCTCCCCTCTCTTCCCCTTTTATCCCCTCCCCTGTTTTTTCACTTTGCTCCCCCTCATCTCTCTATTGTGCTCCCCCCCACCTTCAGTCTCTATTATCTCTATCTCTATATCTTACTCTCTCTCAAAATCTGTGTTTGGCCTGGCTGGAACACAGACGTGCATCAGACACTGTTCCTACCCACAGTCCAAGAGGAGTGATAAAGTGGGTTGCAAAGGGTAGAATGTGGTAGGAATCTTAAGTAACACTTGTATTAAAAACACATTTTATAAAACAGAATGTTTTATCTTACATTTATATATGTGCAGACATCAAATTGTTCCCAGGCTTGACTTCCTTTGTCATTCTTCTTTGCTCCTGAGGTTTATCAGACATTCAAGTGGGTTTTCTGTTCAGCATTTACACATTCGGATAATAAATAACTACTGTTATTATCACAGTAGTCTCTAAGGGACCATTGTGGAATCTGTTATCTATCCAGTGCTGCTCCCTCTAGTTTTATTCTGTGCACAAGTCATCAGTGAACTGCAAAGGGAAGCAATTTCAATTAGGGTCATGCAATAAGGTAACTTCTTCAATCCTACCCATTGTTGACGTCTTGACAGTTACTTTTGGGCTTGTTCAGTCCATGCATTCAGTCTTTTTCATCCATTTATCAGACTCTGAGACCTGTTTTGAGACCTTCCCACACAAATGGGGAGATGAGGAACAATACAACATCACCCTACCTTCAAGATAGCCAAGAAGAACTAAGAGAATACTGGTAGAACATGATTAGGAGCACAAGATAGGAACAGTTAAAATCTTTTGGAGTTAGCATAGTGACACGGTTTTTGTTTTGTTTTGTTTTGTTTTTTTGTGTTTTTTCATGGTGGGAAAGTATCAAAGGGGCTTTTCTGGAAGCAGTGGAATTTGAGTGAAGCCTCAAATTAAGTTAAATTAAATTAAAATTAAATTAAGATGGGTATGGTTCAATTGACTTGGTTTCCTCACCTTCAGAGATCCACAGATACCTTTGGAATGTTTCTTTTTGTTTTTTTCCCTGTGAAATTTTGCAACTGGCTGTAGCCCCAGAGACTGGAACTAGCTCTTATCTGAGAATATCCTTCTGGACTCTCCAGCTTTGTTATATGTGTCAGTGCCTCATATTCATATCCAGATTCCTTCATAAATGATGACAAGCCTGTCCTCTCAAGGTTCTATATGTACCATCTTTCAAAGGCATATAATTCTGCCTAGAATGTTCACTAACCCCATGAACTTGAAGAATTACATTAAGATGATATTTTTTCAGATTGGATTTTAGCTTAATGACCTCTTAATTTCACGGGAGTTTTGGTGTCTATTTCTTCAGGATGAATTCCAAACTTACTCTTGGAAAAAGGTAACGTGGATCTACCTGTCAGCATCAAACAGCACATTTAGTCTCACCCCCGACCACCCTCTCATTACAGATGAGGATTATATCATAAATAGAGCCATAAGAAAGCCAGACCTAAAGGTAAGTGAATTTATGGCTACTTCTGATGCCAGAGAAACTTACTTGTTTGCTCCTTCAAATATGTCTACATTTAGGTCCTCCATTGTGCCAGTCTTCAACTGACAGTGTAGAATGTCAAGAACATGAATTTTGGAGCCAGACAGAGCTCAGTTCAAATCTCAGCTTCATCCTTCTAAAAAGTACAGCCTTGGATCAATTACTTAACTCTATTGAGCCTTAGTTTTCTTATCTATAAAATTAATTGATGAAATTAAGCAAATTAAGGAATAAAAAAATCAATATAGTGCCAGAGACATTGTAGATGCTCAATATATATTAGCTCTTAATAGGATCATGACCTGTATTATAATCTGTGTAAGAGGGGTAACCTCACAGTAAAGGTAATCACCCAGGAATATCCCAAGGAGTTTGCTTGTGTCTGCAAAATGATCTTACTTTGAACTCTTTATTCAAATGAATTTTGGTTACTCCCTCTTCACCATATTAAATTAGTCCTGCTTGGATTATGACTAATTAACATTCATATTAAAAACATATTTTATAAGACAGAATGTTTTCTTTCATCTATATATGTGTAGACAGCTGTTTAAATAATTTTTATGAACTCAAGGTCATTTTAAAAAAAATAATAAAAGTCAATTGATAAGCAGTTTCTCTATTGTCAGTTGTTTTCACCCAGCTGTCTAAACTGCCAAAATAAACAAAAACAAAAGAGGTCAAGCACCTCCAACTAACAGATTGCATAATCTGCTAGGCGGCCATTCACCTGAAGTAGGCTTCCCAGACCAGCCTTATACAGATGGCCTCAGAGTTTTATTGCCTTGAAATTCTAGCATCTTTAATTGCATCAAAGAAATTGGTGGACAGACAAATGAAGAAATGCTCAAATAAACAAGGAGAACGTGAGGAAGGAGCAAAAGTTTGGGAATGGAAAGTTCGATAGGCAGACTTGGTACCTTAATTTACCAGTTTATAACATAGGGAATTTGGCTGTTACTGCTTCTCTGAGTCTTGAGTTTATTACTTATAAAATGAGAGTAAATAACCCATTCTCTGCCTGTTTCTCAGGGCTCTTGTGAACCTAAAATGAAAAGATGAATATTAAAGTGATTTGTGAATTGCAGTGAACTATATTCATAATAAGGGCCTAAACTAAGTCAGAGGAGACATCATGGGCTCTGCCATGATGGCACTGACAGCAATAACAATAGTAAGAACAATATCAAGATGACAAACATTTAGGGCCATTTATGAAGAGTTTGGAGACTGCAGCAAAGAACTATGTCAGGTTTGCAAATGCAGGCTAAGAGGAAACTCTAAGGACCATCTTGTAGGATTGCATGCAAAACTGAAACCCAGTGCTTAACCTGTTAAATAGGATGTCTTATAACATGTTCCAACAAGAAATGAAGAGCAGGAATCTTGATGAGAGGAAATCTTCCTGATTCCTGAGCAGAAAGCTGAAATTCACCCTATAGCAGATACATGATTTCCTAGTTACTGTTTTCTGGTCTGAAGTTTCAGTGAAATGGGTAAATAAACTCTACCCTTTGCAAATATTACTTATCATCCTCTTACCAGCTTCCAGAGGCTGCAGGGGTGATGAGGGAAACAGATCAAGACAGAGATGTTCCCTGTAGGGGGAATCTCAAAGATGCTTAAAAGATCTAGGATGGAGTCATCCTTCACACTCTGTGAAAATGGACTCAGAAATTGTCAGCAGATAATGGAATTTTCCATTTTCTGGCCTGAGATAAAATTTATCAGTAACCTCTTTTTTCCTCATTATTGTTGCCTTCATTTGTGGATGCATCGTGTCTATTATGTTTTATGAATTCTCAGTCTCAGTTTGTGGTTGCACAGCCTCTTTATACAGGTTCTCTGGGAAGGGGCCTCACATTCCACCATAGTTTGTCCTTTAAAATTTTTCTAACACAGATTTTCTAATTTATGAAATTAATAAAGTAGGAAACCCTCACTTTGCATAAAGTGAATCTTGAAGTTAAGGAATTTTTAGATTTTCTTCCATATTACAACCTTTGAAAGACTAAATTTTGGAACCAAATAGTCTGGAGTTCAAATTCCAGCCTTTCAAATTACTTAATCAAAATGAACTTCAGGTGCAAAGTGAGGATGAAAGTAATATCTGCCATGACACAAGATGATGAAAAAGACTAAAGATAATGTGTGAAAAGCCCTAAAATGTTCAATAAGTAGTAGTTGTGATTACACTTCTGCTCTATTTGCAAAATTGCAGGGAATACTGGAAAGGAAAGTAAGTTGTGAGGCAAGAAACTTGAGGTTCCAATGTGGGCCATGATGGCTTACATGCCCCCAAGGCTGGTCACTTCTAAAGACTATTTTCTCTCTCTAATTTCAGCTTATGAAGGAAGAATCACTCCCAGTGACAATTCACTCCAATTTCATACTGAAAAATCAATTGGAAATAAAACATATTTTTACATGAGTTATTTTGCAACCAACCTCATTGAAAAAAAATACATTCTGTAAAATTAAAAAAAAATAGCATTTAACACTCTTAGTAACAATTGAATATGAATGTGCGTGTGTGTGCGTGTGCCCATGTGCACACACACACACATACTTATTGAGTAATGTTAAGATTCATTTGAAGTAACTTAGGTGTTGGAGCTTAGGGATTTAAACTGTATTTCTAGTTGAATGTGATTTTACAAAACATTCTTTATTTAATAAAAAGGCACTGAGCACTTATGTACCAACTACATGGTTAGAATTTATCTTATGGATATACTGACTAAAATATTCATAGGTGTAGAATATATATAGAGAAGCTGAAGTTGAATTTAGACATAATCTAGCCAATTGCTTCAATTTATTCTTGGGGAGAATGAGGTGCAGGTAAATTTAGTTGAAGTTCTCAGGGACACAGGTAGCAGAGAGCTATAAAAGGACAGCTTGGACACTGTTCCTAAACTTTAGCTGTGCATTAGAATTACCTGGGAAAATTTAAAAATATTTATGCCCAGGATACACTGCAGACAAATTAAATCAGAATCTCTTGGGATTGGGATCCAGGCTGTCCAGATGATTTCAATGAGTAACCTGAGGTTATAACCGTTGCAGTCTCACTGTTTCCCTTTGTGCTTAGTTCAGTCACCAGCTCATGGAAATTGATTCACATACAAAGTTGCTTACAGAAAGTGGAAGCAAGAAGTCACAATTGTCATCAGTAGTAACCCTTTCTTTTCACTGCCAACACCCTCAGACTTTCACTTTCTGGAGCACATTTTCTTGCAATAACCTCTTCACTTTAGTATTAGTTGTCAGCCTAATCTTTTTCAGTTTCTCTTCCATAGGTTACTCCACAAGTCCGTTGCCTATGAGATAAAGTACCAAATAGCATTTACAGCTGCTCATAATCAAGTCTTAGCTTTTCTTTCCAGCTTCATTCTCCATTCTCAGTCAAACAGGCCCACCTGCTTGTCACCTCCCCTCAACTAACTTGTGCACAACCTCTTTGAGATGCCCTCTTCCCTTCTCATCTCAGCAAAATTCTTCCAACCCTTCACCACTGCAGCTCAGATGTCATTTCCTCCACAATGCCTTCTGTCACCTGCCCTCTCTATATTCATACAGTATTTCAAGACTATATTTTTTACTTTATTATATTTTTGTTTCTTTGACATGTATTTATTTGACTGTATTGTATAGTTTATTTTTTGGAATAGATTTTCTTTCCTTCTTAGGTTAGGAAGTGGTGCAATGCAGAGATTGAGTTTTATTCCTGTATTTATCCATATAGTAGGCCCATGATACATGTTGGTTGAATGATGAATTTTAATAAAAAATGTTATTTGTGTAGTAGGAAACAATAGGGTAACTTAAGAAAGGATAAAATCTTAAATAAGCGTTTTAGTGTTCTATCTTTGCATCTTCCACAAATACTTCTGTATCCACTGAGTTGCTGTGTATTCACCGATCCTAAAACTAAAGACTTCCTTAGTACTTTTCTTTTGCAGGTGAGATGCATAAAAGTGCAGAAAATAAGATATGTTTGGGACAACTTGGAAGGACGGTTCCAGAAAATTGGGTAAGTTGTTTTAGCAAGTACATCCAAAGAAGAAAAATTTTATCTCAAAAATATTGTTGCTAAATAAATCTTTCTCATTATTATTATTCATTATTATTATTGCAGCTCTTTGGAAGACTGGCTCAGTTCTGCCAAGATACATCTAAAATTTGGATCAGGTCTAACAAGAGAAGAACAAGAAATTAGGTATCATGTATATTGTTTTCTATACTAGTTCAAAAAGACTATTGTCAGTTAGCCAAATAGCTCAGTAAATAGTTAATTGATTAATATCAGAAAATGTTGTAATGCCCTAGTTAGCATTATTAAATTAAATGCTTTCACATAAATTATCTAATTTCATGGTCAGAGCAACGGGTGGGAGGTGGGGTGTAGAACAGACATAACCACCATCCCAATACAACAGATGAGAAATCTGCAGCTCAGAGAGGTTTAATAGTCTGAAAAAGGTCACACACATGAAAAGTGCTGTATGAACAGTGGAGTCCCACACTTCTGACAGTAGTTTAGTGCTCTTTGTAATCTACAGGATGCTTCTTAATACTATATTACTGTAATAATAAGGTTGAGTCTGTTTTGATTGTAATCAAGAAATGGATGTTACACCGTGATAACACACTTAAAAAACAATTATGGAGTATCAGAAGAATGTCATACAAGATGTGTAGCTCCACAATTCCGAAGGAGGTACTAGGAAGAGGAGCAAGGTTTAGAGAGGGCACTGGAATGTCAAGAGTTTGTGTGGCTTTGAGCAAATATCTTCTCTCGGGGCCTTAGTTTCCCAATCATAAAAAGGGAGAGGACTGTATAAAGGCCTTGTTGGTCCTAAGTTTCCATGATTCTTATACTTCTCCTGTCCCATTTCTAGTACTTTGAAGAGACCTAGACCTTTGCAGCATTAGCATAACCTGGGAGCCTAGAAGACCACACCTTGCTCCTACTGAATCAGGATCTTCATTTTAACATTATCTGCATGAACATTAAAGTTTGAAAAGCTCTGCTCTAATATATTTGGCCCAGCTATTTATGATCTGAGCATCTACGTAGAAGGCACAGGGAGAGTAGTTAGTGTTCTCAGTAGCAAAATAACTCATAATGTGCCATTCCTCTGCACAATCAAAGAAACACATCTCTCAGTCTTCAATTAAAGAGCTGTATAATTCTGTGTACAGAGCTATTTTGGGGAGCCCAGGATATTTCCACTCATGTTAAAACAATTTCTACAGCTTCCCAGAACTTCTGAGTAGGGGTAGAAAGTAAGTACAGTATTTTCTTATCAGCAAAATTATTCTCTCTTAATGGCCTCTCCACCCCACAGCCATGGAACCAGAGTTGGGGAGAGACAGAGTTGGGGACATGCTAATCCTGAAACTATTTGAATGAGACAATGGATAATATTAAATACCCAGATTATCATTCAGGAAAATTGTAGACCTTGGGGAGAGTCCAGTTCAATAGAAGCAATATGATCACATTTATTGTTTTTGCACCTAGGACCTTCCCCGTCCCCAGTTATTTTGAGAAGGATGGGGATATTGTATAACAAGGGAGACTTATACTGATCCCACAAGTGAGAAAGTAAATATGGAATAGACCTTTTTCTGAATGGGTGAGAAATGGGTTTCATGTTTTTATTAGCAAATGAGTGATCTGTGATCTCTCCCTATAGGAGATTAATATGCGGGCCTAATACTATCAATGTTGAAATCACACCAATTTGGAAACTGCTCGTCAAAGAGGTAATTTCTCCAGTATTTTTTCTTGGTGTTGAATAAAAAAATAAAAAAATTTTGATCCAGTCAAACAATCAGAAGTGCTACTCGTTACTAAACAACTGTAACTTGAAAGGTATCTTAAAAGCATGCCAAGCGTGTTCTCTTCACATATCTCAAATATTCTTTTTCTTCAAGTCGCTCTTTTGAATGTTGCCTGATACAATATAGGGTGTGACACTCATGTGTCTACTTGTAATTTGATGACTGGATGAACATAGTATTATTTTCTTTCTTTCTTTTTTAATACTATGCTGCTTAGCCTGTTTCAACTTTGTGAAATTAAAATAATTTTTTTTTATCCTTTTCTTAGGCAACATATACAATTTCCTCAGCATCCAAAATTGTTTGAAGGAAAAACAACTATTTTCAGCCTTATTAGTTCTACTGATCTCAATGTATGTGTGGGAGGAAAAAAAGGACTTGGCCATCATTTACTATGCTGATTTTTCCTCTTGGACTCTATCACTGAGCTTACTTTTCATGTTACAGTGATTAAGACCAAGCCATAGCAGTTTAGCTGCACTCTGGGCCTTTTCCTGTGTTCCACCTCCACTTCTCTTTGCCTTAAAAAAAAAAAAAAAAAAGCTCACTAAACTCAAGGCACATTCTCAATATTTCCAACAAGCTTTCAAGCATAAAAGAAAGCAAAACAAACTGGTAGGAAAAGTTTCTGTGTGCTTCATCCCTAACCAGGGGCAAGGATTAACATTCGTGTCTTAGATGGAAACCAACTAGAGGGAATTTGAGGAAGGGATTATAAAGCAGGATTATAACTGTTGGAGTCAACATCTGCTCTCTCCCAACAGTGTTCTAGATGCTCCATTACAGCTGACCACGTTCAGCTCAGCTCTCTACTTATGAGAAAATGGTAGGCTTCAACTCATCCATTAATCCAAAGTTCTTTAATGACTTCAAATATGGCAGCTATATGTCACAGAGAACAATAGAGCAATATTTGAAACCTGATCTAATACTTCACCTTTCTGAAGACCAGTAAATGTAAAAGGAGATGATAACATCTATTCTTTGTCCAACTATTGTGATGATCAACATGATGATCCATGAGACACTGCTTTGTAAATTGTAAAGTGTAGCAGTGATTAAAAATAAGTGCTCTGAAATCAGACAGCTCTGTGACTCAATTTCTTCATCTTTGGAGATAAATAATAACTTCTGGTTAATAAGCTAATTATAGGAATTAAATGAGCAAATTCAGGTAAAGATGCTTAGTGCAGTGTCTGGCACATGGCAATTGCTGAATAAATATAACATTAAGAAAAATAAGAATATTGTGTGGGATGATTAATATCATGGAAATGATTATGAAAACAAACAAGTCAATGAATAGCTAAGTGTGAAGCCTAAGTATCTTGTCTTTCTGTTTTTATGTCTGCCCACAGGTTCTAAATCCATTTTACGTATTTCAGCTCTTCAGTGTCTGTCTGTGGTTTAGTGAAGACTATATGGAGTATGCTTTTGCCATCATAATCATGTCCATCATGTCCATAGCTTTGACAGTATATGACCTCAGAGAGGTGAGTTTTTTCCACTAATTCTATGGTCTCAGAAAGGGAGCAGTAGTGACTTACTGAAATTTCATTAGACAGGAGAATGAGGAAATAGTCATTGTCCACTCCATATTAAGTGAGAGCAAGTTTGTAAACATCTAGCACAAGAGCCAATGCTCAGCAAGTTCGCTCTCTCTCTTCCCTCACATTCCAATCCCTAACCTTTCAAGTTATTCCCCCCCCCCCTTTTTTTTTAGCTTACTCAAGGCTGATTAGCCACAAGAACATGCAAATTTGTATGAATTGTGAATAAGCAAAAAAATAAATGCAAAGAACACCGATGGGCCTTGAAGAGGGTGGAAGAGGGATGGAAGGTGGAGGACTCTCTGCTTAGTATGAATTCCTGTGCCCTTTATGTTTGGTTGATACTCATTTGTCAAGGCCCCAATTCAACTCTTGGCTTTCTTTGTGCCTACACTAGGGGATCTGGGTGCTGTTGGAAAAAAATCACGTGGAACAGATTAGTTGATCACACTATAAATTCATGAATGCCAGCCTCATCTGGGCAAGCTTTCTATGTATCTCCAATGAAGGTTCTCTCCCATTCTCTTAAAGTTAAGATTTCAAATCATCTCTCTCTTAGGGTTTCTGAGATGCCCAACTTCCCATATTTCACTTTTCCTATAATTTAGCAGATGATCTCAGCACTTATTTCACAAAGAAGATGGAAACCATAAGATAGGAAGTTTTTGCTCAACTCCCTGCTCTCCAGCTGCCAAATGACCCATCTCTCCAGCCCCCTCCTGTCCTGTCCTCTCATCACAGTGGAAGAAGTGCTGTCTGCCTGTGCTTGAGACACCATCCTCTCCCACCTCCTTGGGGTGCTTATGCAGTCCCTACATGACTCCTTCTCTCTCCCTCTCCCCAAGAGTTTAACGTTCTCAACTTCTCCCAACTTAAAAACAAAACTCAAACCAATGGAACAATCCCTTCTCTTGACCATGTTTCTATCTTTGGCTAGTACTCGATCTCTCTCCTCCCTTCTCTAGCAAAACTTCTTGAGTCTTTATTCCCACTCTCATTACTTACTGTCTCCCTCTCTCTGTTCACTCATGCGGACCTGGCTTCCTCTCTTATGACTCCATTTAAACAACTCTAGTTGTTTAAGGTCACTGCTGTAATCCTAAAACCCATAGACAGTTTTAAAAACTTTTTAAAAATGTTGTTAATTTGCTAGTTTTTTCTTAATAGAAGGAGCAATATATGGGTATGATAAAAATAAATTTCATAGAAAAAGAATAGGGTGACTGAAAATTAAGGATCCCTCCCACTGGGGGAACTTTCCAGTGTTCAGATTCCCTTTCAAGAAGCATCTACTGGGACCAGATGTCATGTGTACTTTTAGCAATATTAAATGCGTATGCATTAATTTGTTTTACAGAATGGAAGTACACTATGTACACCATTCTCCACTTGAATTTCATGAACATATCTTGAATATCTTTCCATATCTGCACAAATATATTTTCTCTAGAGGTACCATAATTTTTTAATCAATATATTGATAGATATTTAGGTTGTTTCTAGACTTTTGCTAGTAAAACAATGCTGCAATGAGCATCCTTGCACATGTTTTCATGCATCTACAAAAGTATGTGTGTGTGTGTATATATATATATACACACACACATTACATGCATTTAAATTACAAGTATATGTAATTTATATTACATATAAGTATGTATATACCAAGTACATTTATGCTTATATATATCCATGTTGATATGGGGATATAACATTTTCGTAATTGGAATTACTTAGTTATAAGCCAGGTGCATTATTTTAGTAATGTTGTAAAAATGTCTCTTAAAAAAGTAGTACCAATGTATACTCCTTTGAACAGTAGATGAGTGTTTGTTTCCCTTGTCTTTGCCAATACAGTGAAAATAGAATTCCTTAACTTTAATGTCATGTTTTCCATTATAAGTTGAGCATTCCTCATGTTTTAAGCTATTTGTATTTCTTTTACTGTGAACTACTTGTGTCCTTTATTTATTTTTATTGGGTTGTTGGTGTCTTGCTTGTTGATGTTATGGTCCCTCTGCAGTACACTTCCCCCTGCCCAGTACAGACTTCACTAAACCTCTCACTGTTTGACACAGTTGACTGATCCATTCTTTCGGAAGCGCTCTTTCCCTTCGATGGAGAATGACAATACACTCTCCATCCTCTCCAGTTGCTCTTTTCCATTCTTTTTTTTTTTAATGGGTGGCTCAGAATCAAAACAATGTGAAAATGCATGCGGTGTAAAGTTTCTCTCTTCTTCTCTCTCACCTTCCACTTGGCCAACTACTTTTATTAGTTACTCATGCATTTTTCTAAAAAGATTTTTAGGCAAATGAAGCGACTACAAATTCATATATCTTCTTTTTCTTTTTTTCTATGCAATTGGTAGCATAATTACATTTTTTTTCTATCTAGCTGTTTTAAAAACTATTATTAATATGTCTTGGGGCAGTTTTCATGTACATACATAGGAGATTCTTCATTATTTTTACAGTTGCATATGCTAGTGACTTCTAAGGGCACACGCTAATAACATTCAGATTTATACATATATATCTCAAGTCCAAATATCTCTTTTGAGTTCTAGACTCATAGATTCAACAACTTATTTGATATCCCCAGTCTAGTATCCAAAAATTACCTTAAATTCAACACATTCAACACAGAACTCAAGGACTCTTCTCCCAGATCTGCACTTTCAGGCTTATCTGATTTGGTAACAGACACCTCTGACGTTCAGTAACACAAGCCAGAAATCTGGTTGTCATCCTTGAAACTTTCTTTTCTCTTCCTCTCAAATTATGCAGCAAGTCCTATTGATTTTCCCTCCCAAATATCTCTTGGCATCATTCACTTTTTCCCATCCTATCACTATCGTGGTCCGAGTTACCATCATCTCCGGCCTGGCGATCATCTCCCATCTGGTCTCTGGCCCTTTGTTCTTGCCTTTCTCCAACACATTCTCCATGCAGTGGGCTGAGCCATCGTTTCAAAATACATACTCTCACCACCAAATTCTTAAAAGTATTTTCATCGATCTTACAATAAACTTCTAAATCTCATCATGGCCTTTAAGAGTCTACCTCAGAAGTTCTCAAACATTTTACTCTTCAGAACCTTTTACACTCTTAAAAATCATTTAGGACCGCAAAGAGTTTTTATTTTTGTGGGTAATATCTATTGATAGTTACTATATTATAAATTAAAACAGAATCATAAAATATTTATTAATTTATTTGAAAATAATAATAACCTCATTACATGTTAATGTAAAATATATATTTGTAGACAATAACTTTATTTCTGAAATGAAAATAATGTAGTGGGAAGAATAGCATTATTTTATATTTTTGCAAATCTCTTTGAATGTTTGGCTTAAGAGAAGACAACCAAATTCTTATAACTGCTTCTACATTCAATCTGTTGAGATATTACACAGCATTCAGCCTGTGGAAAACTGCACCGTATACTTGTGAGAGAATGAGATTTAAGAAGGCAATTAATGAAAATAGTTTTACTTTCTCAGCCCCTGTGAGAAGTTCTGGAAAACCCGCGGAATCCTTGGACCACTCTCTGAGGACCACTGGTCTACCTTGTAATTGCTGCTCCTTCTTATTTCTCCAGCCTTCATAAACCCAGCCTCTCCCTTGCTTTTTGCCCTCCTGCCACTCTAGTCTTTTTGTTTCCTGAAATATATTATTTTTTCCTAGCCTCAGAGCATTTGAACATGTCACCTGGAATTGTCTTTTCTTTTCATCTCTATGACTTGCTCTTACACCCCAACTAAATAACTCCTGCTCAGGTCTTGGATTCAATGTCACTTCTTCATAGAAGATTTCTCTTGATTCCCTTTGCTATATAAGCTCCAAAAACACCTTATTTTTTCCTTCTTATTACTGATTGTAATTATGCATTTACACACATGATTATTTGATTAAGATGTATTTCTCTCAGTAGGTTGTAAATTCCTTGATGGTAAGAACTATATTTCTTTTGTTTACCATTCTAACCCCGCTTTAGCATAATCCTAGGCATATTAAGGGTTGCTCAATAAATGTTTGTTGAGTGAATGCACAAACGAATAAAAGAATGAGTTAATGGCAGAACATCCTACCTTTGACCTTACCTTATTCTATCAATCGTTCTTAGTACATATTGATCAGATATGTAAATAATTTTAAGCTAAGCGATTTAGGAAGTGTCTTAAATGCCCAAATCAGGATATAAGAATGAACACACAAATTATTGAGACTTAACCTCCAGAACTAGGAAGGAGGTCTTTTAGACATAGTTTCTCAATAAATGTGAAATCAAATTTAATTTATTATGTATTTCCTTTGTCTCTTCTTACTGGTTCACTCTCACTGTCCCATGTGTTTTGTATATTACAACAAATACTATGAGGAAACAGGAGTAACCACCAAACTTCTTGCAAAGTTATAGATTAGAAACTGATGTGGGACAGCCAAAGCTGAAATAATACTCGGTTCTTCAAGCTATTAGGTATAAACACATATCTTGAATGATACATGCTCTTGACTCTGTCTTACCTACTTAAAGAACTAAACACATAATTGTGGTTTTCAAAAACTCCTTTGAGTGGAAAAAGTGTGCTGGGAAATTCCTTTCAGCTAAAGAACACATACTTCTTATTACTTATAAGTTGGATGCTTTTTCAGTTGAGTAACAGGCTACTCAGTTCTTTATTTCTAGCCAGTACATTTAGTGACAAGAGGACAGTGCTCCATATTTAATGAAGTCTAGCACCTTACTGAATAACAGCTGGGACCCATGCACAAATAGATAAGCCTTTTCTATCTTCTCTTCTTTTTCAGCAATCTGTAAAACTCCACCGTCTAGTTGAGTCACATAATAGCATCATGGTTTCTGTATGTAGGAGAAAAGGTAAGTTCCATTATTTTAGATTTATGTGTTGTCTATATGGAATCAGAAAATGATCTGAATTTGTATGAGGATACTTCAAAAAGTCTATGGAAAGATTCATGTTATTTTTAATTCTATTTTTCCATGAATTTTTGAAGTACCCTCATATTTCTGATTGCTACCGTCCTCACACATCTGTTCTTGTGCATTTGCTTAAAGGGGTGAAGAACTTGAGATTTCTTCACCTTAAAAAATACTACTTTATTGAGGTAGAATTAATCTATGATAAACTGGACATATTTGTAGAATACAATTTGATAAGTTTTAACGTGTGTATGCACTCATGAAGCCATCACCATCATCAAGATAATGACTGTCTATTACACCCAAAAGTTGCCTTGTGCTTGATTTTAATCCTTCCCTCCACCCATCCCTTATCTCAGGCAATCACTTATTTGCTTTCTGTCACTATAAATTTCCATGTTTAGTATTTTATATAAATGGTATTGTACTGTATGCATTTTTTTGGTCTCATAATATATTTTGGATTAATTTGGGGGGAGGATCAAAGTTCATAATTATTTCAAGATTCATCTACTTTGTTAAATGTATTAATAGTTCATTTCTTTTTATTCCTGAGAGTATCCCATTGTATGGATAACTAGTATGTTCATCCCTTCACCTGTTGATGGATAGCTGGGTTCTAGTTTTTGGCTATTACAAATAATGCTGCCATGAACATTTGGGTACAGGTCTCTGCATGAACATACACTTTCCTGTCTTGTGGAAAAATACCTGGCTGTGGAATGGCCAGCTCATATGATAGATAGTTGCTTAACATTTTAAGAAACTGCAAAACCATTTTTAGAAGTGGTTATGCCATTTTACAGTCCCACCAGCAGAGTATGAGAGTTCCAGTTGCTCCATATTCTTGGTAACACTTGGCATGGTCAATTTCTTTCATTTTAGCCACTTCAATGTCTCATTTTAATTTGCATTTCTCTAATGACTAATGGCATTGAACATCTCTTCAAGTGCTTATTTGCCATTTGTATATCATTTTCAGTGAAGTTCAAATCTTCGTTCAAATCTTTTGTTTGCTATATTGTTTTCTTAGTAAATTTGAGAGTTCTTTCTATATTCTGGAAACAAGTCCTTTATTAGACATTTGATTTGTAAATATTTTCTCTTAGTTTATGTTTTTATTTAAGTCTATCTTTTTATTCTCATCACACCATTTTTCAAAGGACAGATTTTTTTACTTTGGTTAATGTTTAGTTTATCAATTTTTTCTTTTGTGGATCATGCTTTTCATATCATATCTGAGACATCATTGTCTAATCTGAGATCATCAGATAGGTCAAAGTGGCATACTTAGGCTAGCACTGAAACCTGTGTGTACTCTGGCAAAACAGAGTATTCTGGTTCACCAGATAGTCCCAGTTGTATCCATTGTTTTTCTAAAATGCCTCTTTCAAATAATGCCTTGAATCAGCTAATATCATAAAGAAACAATTACATTTGTTAATCAAGATTTTCTACATTGTCTTCTACAGTTTTATAGTTTTCGTTTTTATATTTAGTTTTATATTGTATTTTAAATTTTCTTTTTAAGTTTTTGGGGTTTTTTTTTGCTTGTTTTGAATTGAAGTTCATCTTTTGCAAATAGATATCGAAATGTTCCAATACCACTTTTTGAAAAGGTTATCCTTTCTTCACGAATTGTCTTTACATTTTATCAAAATCAGTCATCTATATATAGGTGAATCTATTTCTGTACTCCCCGTCGTATTCTATTGATCTACTTGTCTGTCTTTATATCAGTGCCATGCAGTGTAGCTTTATAATAAGTCTTGAAATAGGATAATGCTAGTCCTCCAGGTTTGTTCTTTTTTTATTTTGATGATATTGGGCCCTTTGCACTTCCATATAACTTTCAGAATCAACTTGTCAATTTCTTTTAAAAAATGCTGGGATTTTGATCATAGAACAATTTGTGGAAAATTGACATATTAACAAATTTGGATCTTTTCCCCTATGGATATAATACATCTCTCCATCTATTTAGGTCTTCTTTTTTTTCTTCCAGCAGTGTTTTGCAGTTTTCAGTTTATGGGTTTAACACATTCTTTCTCAGGTTTATTCTTCAGTATTTCATATTTTTGGTGCTATTGTAAATGATATTTTTTAATGTAAACATTCAAGTATTCATTTATTAGTAGTTCCCTCATGTGCATGTGCTGATCTGTAGTCTGCCACATACCAAAGGGGAGCCTCTGCAGACCTTTGCAGCTCTCACCCTGGGCAGTTATTGCTCTAGGAGTCTGCTCTGTGAACTCAAGCTTCCACAGTCTCCACAGATTCTCTTCTTTGAGTTCTGAACTCAGGGAGTCCTCTGGAATTTCTCTGGGTTTTCCCTCCCTGCACAGTGGCTGGGAAACTCTCTAAAGAAGTAAGCTGGGCAAATATAGAGCACCTTCACTTGTTGCCTGTCTCTTTTATTGCTTGATGTTCAGGGTCTAAAAACCATCGTTTCATACATCTTGTACGATTTTTGGTTGTTTCAAGTGGAAAGGTAAATCTGGTCCTTTTTATTCCATCTTGGTTGGAAGTGAATTTTCACCTTTTAAAAATATCTTGGTCATTTTCTCGTCCTAAGTTTATGATAAAACACATTGAACATTTATAAATACAGTAGTGGAGAGAATGCTTTTTACTGCTATCATGCCATTTTCATATATGGAGTGGGACTTTTTTTTAAAGAGAAAAATCCCTCCTTAACTATTTTGCATTTCCATCCATTAGAGTTTTTAGTCCTATTTTTGCTCAAATCGTCTTGTTTTTGGCCATTGAGAACGTCTTTAGATTAGGTCCTGAGTTCTTTTCAGATGACTCCAATAGTCATTGAAAGTTTTATTAAACTCATTGGGACAATTCCTGCTCTAAACTTGGACATATCAATTTTTCCAGAGTCCTTAGACATGATACTTAGAGACTTCAATCAAAGTGCTATAATAGGGCCGAGCCCATGGCGCACTCAGGAGAGTGCAGCCCTGGGAGCACGGCACGCTCCCGCCGCGGGTTCGGATCCTATATAGGAAAGGCCGGTGCACTCACCAGCTGAGTGCCGGTCACGAAAAAGACAAAAAAAAAAAAGTTCTATAATAAAAAGTATTGTGCATAAGTCTTTTCATATTTTTGCCAGTTTGTCTTTGTTATAGACTTTGTGGAGTAAAATTGCTAGGTTAAGGAACAAATGCTTACAAACTTTTACTAGATAAATAGTGTCCAATTTCTTTCCATAGAGATTGCACCAGTTTGCATTTGCACCAGAAATGTGTGAGTGCCTGTTTTCTCGCAGCCTTGCCAATAGAGTATGTTGGCAAACTTTTAGATTCTTCTAATGAAATAGGTGAGCGGTGTTTGCTTGTGTATTTTCTCTTACTGTTTTTAGGAAATGATTTAAAACTTACAGAAAAGTTGCAAAAATAGTTCAGATAACTTTTTTCCAGAACTATTTGAGAATACATTGCTGACATGAGGCTCCAAGACTACAGCATATTTCAATGTGTATTTCTTAAAGACAAGGACATTGTCCTACATAAACAGCAGCAAAACCCGGAAGTTAATATTGACACATTACTACCAACTAATGGTCAGACCTCATTCATGTTTTGCCAGTTGTCTCAATAATGTTCCTTGTGGAAAAGGAATCCGGGATCACACAATGCTGTTGTTTGCCATGTCTCTTTAATTTTCTTCAATCATTTCCTGACTTCCATGACCTTGACTCTTCTGACTCTGTTTATTTTGTAGAATGTCCCTCAATTTGGCTTTCTCTGATGTTTCCTAATATTTCAATTCAGGTTATGCATTTTTGGCTGGAATATCTCAGACATGATGCTGTGTTCTCACTGCTTCCTCTCAGATGATACATAATTTAAATTTGTCCTATTACTGGTGATGTTAACTTGAATTACTTAATTAAATGGTGTCTGCTAGGTTTCTCCATTGTAAATTTACTTTTTCCCTTTGCAATTAATAATTACTTTGTTGAGAGATACTTTGAGAGTGTAAATCATCTTCATCAAATTTTCACCCACCAGTTTTATTATCTATTGATGTTTCTTGGCTAAATTAATTATTACTTCAATAGTTCCCAAATGATAATATTCTATTTTTATCTTTCCCTCTACATTCGTTAATTGAAGTTTTGCTGTAAGGGAAAGCTATCTTTTTCCCTCATTTATTTATTCATTTACTTATGTTATTATGGACTCATGAATTCCTACTTTGTTCGATGGTTATCGTTCTTTTTTTTTTTTTTTTCTGTCATTTAATTGTGACCGGCCGCACCGTGCTCAGCCAGTGAGAGCACTGGCCATCCTTATATAGGATCCGAACCCGCGGTGGGAGCACTGCTGCGCTCCCAGCACCGCACTCTCCCAAGTGCGCCACGGGCTTGGCCCTATCGTTATTTACTTTGATGCTTATATTGTTACCGATTTAGGCAGCCAGGGCCCTTTAAGTTGGCTGTGATATCTTTTTGATGTGTCTCCGTCATTCTTTGAGCATTTGCCTATGTAATGGCACAACAAGATGTTCTAGCTTATATCACACTTTTCTTGGCCCAGCCTTGTAATTAGCCATTTTTCTAAAGAACTCTGGTTCTTTTTGCAGGGGCAGAGGGAATGGAACTTAGACACCCAAATTTGGGCACTGGATATGCTCATTATTTCGGGGGTTCCACTGATTCTAGACCCTTTCAGAGGACAGAATTAGAGTATATATGTATAAACGAACATGTTAAATTTGTATATGTTCTTATATCTGTACACATTTACATCTATATTATTTCTCTATCTCTTTACTACCCTTATATCTCCAATTATAAATCAGTACCACAGGATTCACTCTAGTTTTATGTCTTTCTATATTTGTAAGCTGCTTTCTTCAGTGAGAAACTTGGCCCTTTCAATATATCTACTTTTGCATCAGTTCTGCTTGGATGGAACCTATCTTCCATCACTGCTGATGCTTCCACTGCCCCCATCCCCTCCCATATAGACACCTTTTCACCCTGCTTGGACCCCAACCTCCCACAGCAGGCCACTGCCACTGTGGGGGCCCTTCTCTCCCTGCTCAGGCTCTGACACCCTGTACCAGGCCATGTAAACACATTTCTATCCTATTTAGGCTCCAAAACCCCACAGCAGTCTGCCACTCACCCACCCACCCACCCCCCTACATGGATACCTGTCTTGCTCAGCTCCATAACGGCTCTGGGACTGAATAAGGAAGGAAAGAAAGAAAGGCAGTCAGGCAATCAGGAAAGAAGGAAGAAATTAATTTTCTTTTGTCTTATTATGAGTAAGAATATACAGCTATTACGGGGCACAGGTCTGGCTGCCTTCCCACTTTCAAAAGCAAACTAGTCAAAAGTCAAATGTTGGTGAAAAAGGAAGTCAGCTTTTATTCAGGAATACCAGTCGACCTGAGGAGAGATGTTAGGCTCACCCATCTCTCTGGTAAACCTGAAGGAGAACGGCCAGACTAATGACATCTCAAAGACTCCGATTTATTGAGGGGTGTTTAAAGAAGCAGTTGAGATAATGGAGCGTGGGAAATGAAAAGCAGGAGGGAGGGAGAGAGAGGTGAGCTGTGGGAGCTCCGTGCAAGGAGTCAGGTGGAAGGTCTCTCCAAGACTTTGGTTTCTGTTCCCATCTTTGCTATCTCAGGGTCTGGATAGTATATGCTTCCTGGCAAGTCTGCAGCTCTAGGTGGGCTGGAAAATAACTTTACATTCATCTAAAAAATGTCATCTTGCCCCTAACCAAGGTTCAAAATATCAAATAGCCATGGGAAAAGAGGGAACTCAGAGAAATGAATGCCAAGAAAAAAACTGTGTCCTTTTAAAATTTGCCTACAGTCCATGTGGTTTTAGGTACCAACATGGCTTCAGTCCTGCTCACTCCAAGACAGCTTTTCAAATGTTTAGCACGGCACTTGAATTCGTGTGTGTGTATGTGTGTGAACTATTAATATGCAGCAATTTTACTGTACAGTTATTTGCGATACATTTCTTTTTAAGGAACTCTTTATATATTAGGAATATTGATCTTTTGTCTGTAATGTAAGTTTCAAATATGTTTTCTGTTTGTCATCAGTTCTTTTTTTTTTCTTATTTATTTTTGTGCCACACAAAGTTTTCTATTTTACGTTGTTTATTTTACACAGTTTAATGTAAATGTAATCTTTTTTTGTTCCAGATTTTAAATCAATAATGAGGAAATTCTCCTTTTTTTTGTAAATGCCCTGGTTGCTTTTTCATTGATTTCCAACTTAGATAGAGGTTGGACTGTGTTTTTGTGGAAAAATAACCTGACTCAACTCTGTCTTCCCACTCTGTCAGCTGGAATTCAAGAGCTGGAATCACGCTTCCTGGTGCCTGGAGATTTATTAATTTTGATGGGGAACAAAGTGCAAATGCCATGTGATGCCATTTTGATTGATGGCAGCTGTGTGGTAGACGAAGGCATGCTGACAGGTATGCTCCTATCTCCACAGCCTACAGCCTCTGTGGGTTGTCCCAGGCTCCTCCTCTACCTGAATGACAATGGCTTGCTTCAAAGTAGGGAGCTGCTGTGGGACCTTTCTGTTTACACAAATCTTACTTAGTCTTGCTGTGAATGGATCCGGCCATTCAAATTAAAGATGCTTTCTATGTGCTGTTTGATATAATCATAACTTTTTGGGTGTTTAGCATTTCCTTATTGAGTGAAGGATTATTGCAACCCTTTCATTTTACCTTAAGATTGCAGAGATCATTTGATCCTTCAGAATTGTCTGTGACTTTTATTTAGTATTTTCATGTAAACTATGTCTTCAGATAAACTTGGAGGGTTTGAAAACCATCAATGACATCCTGAAACCCACAGGATAGACCAAGCTCTTTCTGGCTTGGCTTGAAACTCTTAAAAAGTTCAAGGTGCAGCCTTTGGCAGATCTGCTATCTCCAAAATACATACCGGGTAACTATATTTCATTTTTAAATAGCATGCTGGAGCTGAGAGGGACCTTAGAAGCCATCTCACTTCACAGATGTGGCAACTGAAGTCCAGAGAGGAGAAGGGACTTGCTCAAGGTTACATTGCTGTCATCTGTCACTTGCAAAGCATAATGATGAGATGTTGTGCAATCATTTTTGTGAGATAAAGAAGACTCATAAAGTCTTTTTCAGAGATGAAGCAGGGGGCTATGAGTACGCATGGACACATTGCGGTTCAGATTGAAGTTCAAATCAAATCCGTTTCTCCCAGGCAAATCAGAAAGGCATGAAATGGAGACAAAATGCTCATCTTCATCCTATACGAACTTACAAAAAAAATGTGCAGCAAGTCACGGCAGGTCACGGCAGGCAGGTCATGGCAGGTCATGGCAAGTCAGGTTTCTTTCCCTCAAGAATCCATATATTCACAAAAATCCCTTAATACTGGGATTTTGCAACACCAACTACCACTTTCCTAAGGAAAGTAGCCCTAGTATCCTGGACTGTTCACTCTGACTTTGTACTGTCCATTCTGCAGTAGAAAGACCAGTGGAGGCTTTGCAATCTCGTTCCTCAGAACAGGCCATAGGTACTTTCACAACTTCATTCATTGCCTGTATTAGCACTTCGACCTGCTGCAAGATGCCCCTCTTGCTGCACTGGCAAAAGTCACCTACGTTTCAATTGCCAAATCCAATGGCTTCTTTAAATTCCTCTTCTTATTGACCTCTCTGCTGTATTTGACTATTCTGGCCAGCTCTCCTTCTGAATACTCCCTTCTCCCAACTTTCTAAGACAACGCCTCGCTCCAAATTCTTCTACCCCTGACCAGCATGTTCGGTTTTTTTTCTGCTGCTCCTCTTCCTCCATCTCCTTGACTGTTGGTCTGCTCAGGGCTATGTCCTTGTCCTTTCCTCTTCTTACCCTACACTTGGTCCCTAAGTAATCTTGCCTTTTTTTGTGGCTTTAACTATTGTGTATCAGCTGATACGCTCTGGCTAAATATCTAGTCAAGGCCTCTCATCTGGGCTCCAGATCCAAATAAATATCTATCTGCCTATAAGGCTTCTTGACATTGTCATTCTACAAGGCAGCTCTGACTCATGGTTACCAAACGATGATTCTTTCTTCCTGCAAGCCCTGTGTTGCTGAATAATGTCACTTTCTTCTCATCCCCCCAAGTCGGGAACCAGGAAGCCATTTTAAATTCCTCTGTCCCTGTGACCTGCCACTACAAAAATTTCCTCAAGTGTTGTAGCTTCTTACTTCCTTGTTTCTTGAATCCAGCACTTCATTTCTATTCCTACTGCCAGCTGCTATAGATCAGACCTCATCCCCTTCAGCTGGGACTCTTGTGATCATTTCCCAACTGGATGTCCAGCCTCCAACCTTACCATACTTCAATTTATTCCCTGTACTGTGGACAGAATGCTCTCTCTTAGATAAAAATGTGGGAGTACTCTCCTGATTAAAGAGTTAAACCCCCCGCATCCCTCTTCCATCACCAGTGCCTATAGAAAAGTGTTTAAAGACTTAAACTGTTGCACTCAGGGCTCTCCATGCTTTGGCTCCTACATAGTGCTTTCTCTTGTCCCTTTAATCCCCACACCCCATGTGCTAGATCAGACAGCTTGCTATTCCCTAAGTGGTTATTTTTAGCCTATTTTAGCCTCCATGTCTGGTTTGCAATATTCATAATATTTATAATACAGCATTATACTTATTTGCTTACATTCTATCTCGCTCTCTAAGCTATAGACCCCTTAAAAACAAGAACTATGTTTAATCTTGTATCCCCAATAACTAGGGTTGTTTCAATACATGGTAGTCTCAGCAAAGTCTTTTGTATGGTGAGTGAGCACAGGCATGGTTTAAATGAATGAAGGCATCCCACCTCACAAAATAAGATGTTTATTTTCTATAGGAGAAAGTATTCCAGTCACTAAAACTCCACTACCCAAGCTGGATAGCTCTGTGCCCTGGAAAACACAGAGAGAAGCGGATTACAAACGGCACGTCCTCTTCTGTGGGACGGAGGTTATCCAGGCCAAGGCGGCTTGTTCTGGGGCCGTGAGAGCAGTGGTTCTGCAGACGGGTGCGCATCCTCTCCTTTGTGTTGTTATTTTTAGTGAAATATTTCCGCTCAGTTTGTGTAGTGCCTTAAATTTATTAGGTAAAGAAAAGTCTTTAGATAACAAACCAAATATATGTAAATCTATATATTTTAAATGCCATTTGAACTATATAGCACATGCCATTCAGTAAAGATAATGATACTCATAACAATTATTACTAGTTATGGGCTTTGCAGTTTATAAACTATTTCTACATATTAAACCAGCAGAATAAAGATGCCTACTGTTACAGGAATAGACTGAGGCCACACAATTCATGTGAACTTTTAAAAATGACACAGCCAGTAACTGACAGAGCTGGACTTAGAACTTGGGTCTTCTAACCCCACATTCTGAGTTTTTACTAGGCAGGTCTAGAAACTGAAAACTTAACGCTGAAAAGGATTAGAAAAGTGACTCTATCGGTATTTACCAGGCTATTTAATCTTAATTCAAGTGATATGTGTGAATGTATGCCCATGTGGGCACATGTACTCATGAGTCATTTCCTTATAATAAAATTATATTTTGAAAAGCTGTGCTCTGTCCCCAGTATGGTGGTTTCTTATCTCTCAGATGCATTAAAATTGGGAATGACGGAAGGAAAGCCAGAGAGAGTTCTAGGCTCTGAAATAAGAAAGATATTTTTTATCTTAGCATTTAACATATTTTCTCAATTATCCTTTAATTTCCTTTGGGTTTAACACTGTTTAAATATCTTTTGAGAAAAACAAAGGTAAATTTGGGGTTTAGAAGAGCACTAGCAGTAGGATTTGTCACTCTGAGAGCGTGGGATATATGTTCACTGTTTCAGGATTCAGCACTGCAAAGGGGGACCTTGTGAGATCCATTCTCTATCCCAAGCCAATGAATTTTAAGCTCTACAGGGATGCCATCAGGTTTCTACTGTGCCTTGTGGGGACAGCCACCACTGGGATGATCTATACTCTGTGTGTCTATGTGCTCAGTGGGGTAAGCTGCCTTTGTTCTTTTATAACATGCACGCATACACTCATCTGTATATATTTTATACTCCACATGTTGACCTTAATCTAGCGCATGGTTTAAAGACCTGGGAAACAAAGCCAAACACTGAAACCTGCTTATAGATGCCCAGTTCCCCAATATAAGCAATTGATCACTGAATTCCCTAGTAACAATAAGATCTCATAGGACAGTGGGATAAAGCAATTTGTTTATTGAGATACCATGCCTCTATTCTTGCACACTTTTACACACATCATTTTTTTTTTTTCATTTTCAATCTGAAAATATATTTATTTTAGAAATTTTTAAAAAATCAGATACCCAGTGTTGGTGAGGTCATGGAAAACTGGTACATTGTTCTCTGCTGCAAGCAGTAGGAATTGTAACGAGCCTTTTCATTGCACTTTGGCAAAAGATACTGAGAGCCATAAACATGGTCAGACCCTTTAACACACTGATTTCATTTTTAGAAATTTGACCTAAAAAAGTAAACAAAAAAGAAGAAAAAAGACATATGCACAGAGCTATTCATTACCGATTTATCTGGAATAGCTAAAGAATGACTGTCTTCCAGGAACCTCCCGAGGAGATGGTAAAGAAAGCCCTTGATGTCATCACAATTGCAGTTCCCCCTGCTCTGCCTGCAGCTCTGACCACGGGCATTATCTATGCCCAGAGGAGGCTGAAGAAGAAAGGCATCTTCTGCATTAGCCCCCAGAGGATCAACGTGTGTGGACAATTAAACCTTGTCTGCTTTGACAAGGTATGTGTGTTTCATCCTCACTTTATTGCCATTTTTTATCATCACTGTGGTCACGTATAGGTGCTTTTACTCTCTTGGGAGGCAGGAAATGTAGGATATGGGAATCTGACTACATTCCATCTCTGGTTGGGTGTGTCATCTGAGAAAGGTACATCTCTTGAGATCTCAGATTCTGGGATTTAGAGAAGGGAAAATTGGTACTAAATAGATGAATCTTTTAGGGTCCTTTCAGCTGCAATATTCTATGAGAAGCAATGAATTAAAATAGCATCCTGTTCCTGCACAGTCAAAACCCTCATACAAAGAACAAAATTTAAGCTCTTTACTATGGTTATTGCTATATTGCTAATGCTAGTAATATTACCTGATTGTATAGTCAGTGCTCAATAAATATTTATCAAGTTAATGAATGAATTTAAAAGGAAGACTATATTAAACTGTGTCTTACCATGAGAATTGATTACAATAAAGCCCCATATCAAACCCTTACTGTATTTTTTCCAGCTGTAGTTTATTGCTTAAAATTACCCTTAATCATATGCCAGTTATTTCCAGCCGGCCTCTGATCTTGCCTTCTCATGAATGTATGTTTTTTCAGTCTGTGCACATGTATGCTGGGGTGGAGGTAAGAGTTGTGAGAGGATAAGATGACAGTGAAGGGCATGTGGGCAGGTGAGCATAGGCAAAGGCATGGAGAGCAGGACATTAGTAACAGGAGAAGATGTCTGGACCTCGAATGTCTGGCTAATACATTTTTATATATACTTTAAGCAGCAGGGAGCCATTATAGGCTTTGTTTTTGTTGTTGCCACCTTTTTAAAATTTATTTTTATATTGTGGTATAGTATAGATAACATAAAATTTACTGTTTTAACCATTTTTAAGTGTACAGTTCACTGGCATTCAGAACGTTCTCACTGTTCTGCAACTATCACCAACATCAATCTTTAGAACTTTTTCTCTCTTCCCAAATTGAAACTCTGTACCCATTATACAATATGTTGAAGGTTGTGATAGAGAATTAATGGGATCAGAACTGTATTTTATAATTACTGGAGTATCAGAAAGATCTACCAAGAATAGCAGGTTAACATAGATCTTGCCACCACATTATTTCAACATTATTTTGTGATTTAACTAGCACCATGAGGAAAGACGTTCTATTTATGAGATTATGTCCCTGGACTTGGAAAAAGAAACAGGGGTGGGAGAGATGTGAATCTGAATAAAGAATGAGTAATAATTGTAATTATTATTATTGGCTCTTACTGTATGCTAGATATTATGTTAAGCACTTTATACTATCTCATTTAATGTTCACAACAACTGTGTGAGACTATGACCATGTTACAGACGAAGGTTCTGATGTTTAGAGGTATTAAGCAATTTGCCCAGGTTACACAGCAGGCATTTGAACCCAGTCTGAGCTCTTAACCATAATCCCACATGGAGAGAAATACCAAAAACACCCTTTTACCAAAGGTATCAAATGGCAAACCATTTCTTTAGAGTCTTTCCACAAACAGTGCCCTGTAGGTAAACATTTTACTCCATTACTTATTTCTGATGACATATTTCTGCTTCTACTATAGAAACTGGGTTTCACCCATTTCGTAGCTCTTATAGGCTTACCAAGGACTTTCTCATCCATTCAATCTACCCTTAATACTCAAAACAATGTTCTGAAGTGTTTAAGGGAGATGCCATTTTCTTCTTCTTACCACGGAGGACACTAATGTTCAAAGAGATTAAGTGCCACTTTGTCATACAACTAGTCTGAACTCATCACAGCTTCTGCCCAGGACTCCAGAGATCCACCTTATTGTGACCCTCTTTGAAGTGCTGATCTTGATAGTATGATTGTGATGTATATTTTACTACTAAAACATACCATACTTGTCTTCACTATGGGGTCTTCACTACGGGGCCACCAGGTCTTCAGTGTATGCCGAGTGTTTGTTTCTGTTTAGACAGGCACCTTAACGAAAGATGGCTTGGATCTCTGGGGACTCGTGCCCTGTGATAAGAATGGGTGAGTACCTTGAACTCAATGCATTGTAGTTTTGCTTTTTTCCAGAATTCCAAGTTTTCTCTTGAAACTACTAATGGAGACATTTGGGTTCTGGCTTTGGTGAACATTGATTACTAAAGAATCTTCATTTAATTTCTCCTCTTGAATGCTTCCAAGTCTCACTAAAACATGCGTACTTTCCCCACCCCATCCCTAGCTCCATGCCACTCACAAACCCAGGAGATGAAGGGGAAGTTTTGACACTGCATTCAAATTCTTGCTAAAATATAATTTGCTTTCAGCATATTCATCAGGGGCTTGATATAGGCCCAGTATAAATAATTTGGAAAGCACCAAGGCACTGTCCTTCAAGGAGGTGGCATTCCTTGTACACCGCACTGAGTGTTGTACCTGAATACTCATTTTCCTTGGTATTCTGATTCTGGGAACTCCACCTTCTGGCTGCCAGAAACTCCTCTTTTCTGCAAGAAAAGGCTCCCTTTTGGCAGTTTTTGGCGTGGTGTGGTACAGATTTGCCTGTCCCGTGGCCCTCTTGTGGTCATGTCTGAGTTTGCTTCTCTGCCTGCTTTTTCTCCTCACTCTGACCTTTAGTGTGAACAGAACACAAAACATGATGCATTTGACATCTATGTTTTGTTTGAAAATGAAAGCATATCTCTCTAATGCTTGCAATCTAAATCACAAAGCATTTTATACATAAAAGGTACATTGTGGTTCTTTTGTGTTATGCAGACGATGTACAAATTATCCATAAAATATTTTTAATTACACATGGTTAATATACAGTGACATTAAAATACTATTTATAAGCAAGTCTATTTCCTGGGTTAAAAAATAATCCTGATGTATCTAACCACTTTAGTCTACAGAAGAAGCCTCTTACAAATCTTAAACTTTGTAAAGTTCATTTTTTTTATAAGATATACTTGTATATACAAGAGTACCTCAAAAAGTTCATGGAAACGTTTGTATTATCTTTTAATTCTATGTTTCCACAAACATTTTGAAGTACTCTCATATACCTTGTCTCCTTGTTCATTAATGTTTTTCTGTTTCAGCTTCTACAAAAAATGTTTGCATTTATTCAAACATGTGGACATCTTGAGAGCAATCTTTTTAAAATTTATATTTGTGTTTCTGATGTTATAGTACTGTACCAGGCACATATAATAGGTGCACAGTGAATGTTTGTTCATCTAAAATGATCTAAATATGTTCTGTCTTTTGAATGTTTTACTTATTGAATTGACATATTATTTATAAAACTTTGTAAACTATTTCTAAAAATGACTCATTACAGGCTATTAAATATCTTCTTAGTAGAGGTGAGCTCATTTCTGATAATTCCTGTCTGTTCCAAAAAGAGCCTGACTAATACGCCAGATACTTTAAGAACCATGAAAGGTTAACAGGGCTTGATAAATCATAACAGAAAGCTCTGTGCATGTGTTGTGATTAACTAGAGTATGGCCCAATCCTCTCGAACTCAGAGTTACATACTCAGAATTACAGACTGATGATAGTGTAAGTGTCATAAAAATGAGTTTTTTCTCATCTGTGTTTTTCTTTTCTGTGTGAGCTTAAGCTTCTGTGTTAACCTTACTGCTGGTGATCTCTTCCTTTCAGATGTTTACTAAAATACCATGGGGCATGTTGTAAACCACTAATAATAACTCTTTTGACACATAATAATGGACATAACCAACAGGATCAATAATAAACCAAGAGGTTTTTAAATTCTTAGTGTGACAAAAGGACGCTTGAATGAAAAAGCCAGGAAGAAATATGGCTGAATTATGAGTTAACAGTCTGGTATGGATGCTTTCAAAAACAAAAGGCCAGAGCAACCTAAGGCTGTATTTAAAGAAATGTAGTGTCCATAGCATGAGAAATAAGTCTGATCCCGGAGATCACTTTTTAAGACAAACTATGAGAAAAGCTTTTCCAAGAAAGAGTAACTAGGCAGGTGAGAGATCTGATAAAACTGTGTATTGGAGGAACAGCTAGCGGCTCCTCTGTAACCCCAGTAGAAGGTAGGATAAAGGGGAGTATGGCCGAGCTGATCCACAGATCTGCATGAAGTGGACACATGGAGGAGGGAGAGCAAGTAGATTCTGACTGGCTCCAAGAAGCAGATATCGCCTCTATGTAGGAAGAACCTTCTGCCATTCAAAGGTCCTCCAAACAGGATGGGCTGCTTGGTAAACCAACTACTATGCTACACAATTAAGAAGGGGCTGACCAACGAGGTTGTAGAGGACATTCCTCTGGTGGGGCTGAGACTGAACTCAATGACTTCCACTCTGGATTAGTGAAAGAATCCTGCATATGACATTTGAGTTGCATTTCAATAGATTTTAGATGAGGCCACTTTCTATAAGAAACTTTGGGGATAATGGCTGCAATATGGACACTAGATACCAGGGTAGAAGAGGGAGATGTCCTTTTCAAAAATGTTCTGGTGTTCATTTCTTCACCATTATGGTCTTGCAGCTTTCCAGTAACAAACTCACTCATTCATTCACTCATACATTTGTTGACCATCTACTGTGGGAGAAAGATATGGAAGACACAACCCTTCCCTGAAGGATTATTTGAGGGAGATACACATATACACAAATAACTATAGTATGAGCTAGTCTGTTCTGTCTCACAGTGTTGGAAAAGGAGTGGTCTCGTAGTTGAGGTGAGAGGGGGGGAGCTTAGACTTAAGGGTGATATTTCTAGTTCTTTTCATATCTCTCAAATTAAATCTGTCAGAGAAGGGATGAGGAAAAGAGAGAAAAAGGGGCTTGAAGAAACTCAGAGACCTTTCTCGTAATCATTGAACTTACCTAAGGATGATGGCTGAATGAAGCACTGTTAATGTGGAGGGATGGGAGATTGGGTATGTAATGCAACAAAGCATATTAAATTATTATTTCAAAAGATGTTCACCTCCAAGATGCCCCATTTTGGCATGAGCAGATAGGGCTGACATTCTTTCCCTCTTCTTTAGCTTCCAGGAAGTCCACAGCTTTGCCTCAGGCAAGGCTTTGCCATGGGGTCCGCTGTGTGCGGCCATGGCCAGCTGCCATTCTCTGATACTTCTTGATGGGACCATCCAAGGAGATCCTCTGGACCTCAAAATGTTTGAAGCCACCACCTGGGTAAGCCTCTTCTCTGCAGAGAATCTAAGAAGCTTCTTTAAGGCCAGAGCAACACAGGCCTTATAACAGCTATTTAATACTTATAAAATGTGTACGGAGTAGATATAGCAGTGAGGGGTGAACTAATCTGCACCTGTTTTCCTTATCTGTACAATGAAACTAATAATAGTGTATCTGCACCATAAGATTATTATGAGGATTAAATAAGATGATACATTAAAAATAATCCTTGATACCATGCCTGCCACATAGTACAGATTCAATAGTATTAATATAATTATAATTATTATATAATTATTTCTTAACTCTTTGTACTGTTCTATGAGCATTGTATAGTTTCAAGGTTTTCTAGAGCGTGGGGATTAGGAAACACTATTGTCTCCAGTGCTTAGGGTAATGCGTAGACTCATCGTGATCAAGATTTTTATTCCTATTAGTTTAGTTTTGATTTTATTTCTAAAACTGGAAACAACAAAAGGAAAACTGGACTGGCCAGTTAGCTCAGTTAATTACAGTGAGGTGTTGATAACACCAAGGGCCAGGTTTCAATCCCTATTTGGGCCAGTTGCCATTAAAAAAAAAAAGAAAAAAAAGGGAAACTAATAAAGAAGTTTTGCTGAGACTTTGAGCTAGATTTAAGAGCAAATGAGGTAGTTCAGGAATCTGGCTTTTCCGAGGCTAGTTTCGGCTCTGCTCTGACTGCTCGTCCCTGTGACACCATCGCTCATGTTGGGACCCTGATTTCCATGACCATAATGAGAGGATTGAGTTAGACCCCGAGTGTTCATATAAAATGAAAAAAGACAAAAAATCTGGAATCTTTTCTTAAAAGGAAACCTTATTCTAAAGCATCCTTTAACATCTAAATAGCTGGAGTTGCTCCAGTTGAAATAGAAGGTATGGAGTAAAGATGGAGATTAAGGGACACAAATCCCTGGCTGCTGAGCCACAAACCTACCCCCTCTCCCTGTAGCTGCAGGCAGCTCCAGGTCCCTGTGACACACTGTGAGAATCACTGAAAGAGACAATCTTTAGGGCCCCTGCCGACTAGAATAGGGTTGCAAGTTCACAGCTGTCTAATGTAACTTTGCCAATCCTCCATCCTTTCTGGGTTAGTGTTTCCTTATCTTTAAGTAGGGATTACAATTTCCTCCCTGAGATTTTTTTAGCCATTCTATGAAATGACTACAAAGCACTTTGATATCTTTGGGTGAAAGTTTCCTTTGACTATAATTTAGGATCATTATTATAGAAATTACTGAACATTAACCATGTCATCACAGTCCCAGCCCCGCCCCACCCTGAGGACCGTCAATCCAAATTAGACAGACAGGGAAGAGCAGGAGCAGCAGCGAACTCCAGGAAAAGGAAGACAGTGGGTGCTTTCTTCACACAAAGTACGTCTGGCCATTCATGCTCACTGTTTTCAGTTTAAGCTCTTCAGAAATGGAGAACAAGCCTTTCTACAGCACAGTCCAACAGAGAAAGCAGTACAAATTGCGTGAATAATTCAGAAGGGTCTGCCCTTCAAGTTTTGCAGCATTTCCAGCGCATTATTTTTTTCTGTGGCAACATAGGTCTGGTTCACCTCCATCCAGCTGAGGGAGGAGACACAGAGGATACATTGAGGTGGTCTGAGGATTTTCTCAAGGGGAGGGTTTTAGCGCAGCATCAGTGTACAAACAATAATAAACCTCTACAATGAAACATCCCATTTGTGGAATAGGAAATGGCTATTTCTGAGGACAATTTCCACATCAAGGGAGTGCCAGCACAGGCCGTGGTAGTTACGCCCTGCAAGACGGCCAGCCAGGTAAGCCTTGTCTGCCATTCACCCCACAACACCCAAACTCGAAGGGAAACTTCTCTCTATCCCCCAGTTTTTGAAAGGTCACAGAGGTGTCTTCTCTGAATTCCAGATGTGAAAATTGGAGAGATCTTTCCCCCTTACTTGCTAAAATAACAATTGAGGAAGGAGTAATTAATTCCCAGTAGCTAGAAGCTATGTCGGTATGTCCCTCTCCATTCCCCATGCCTCAACCAGGTCCCAGTGGAAGGAATTGCAATCCTGCATCAGTTCCCATTCTCATCAGCGCTGCAGAGGATGACAGTCATTGTCCAAGAGATGGGGGGTGACCGACTGGCATTCATGAAAGGTGCACCTGAGAGGGTGGCCAGCTTTTGCCAACCTGAGACAGGTTAGTGAATAGACTTGAATCACAACTGGCAAATCTATTTCCAGTCGTTGTAGCACTTGACCTATGAATCCAATTGCCTACTGGTCATCAGCAAATGGATGGTTCATTGACATTCTAAATTCAATACCAAAATCAAGCTTTTCTTTCTCACTTCCTGTATTTCCCAATTTCCCATCTTGGTGAGTGGCACCGCCATCCCCCCACCCACCCAATTTAGAAGTCATCCCTGATTCCTCCCTCCCCCTCAGTGCCTCTTTCTCATCAGTTGCTAATCTATTGTCCTGTCACTGAATCTGCTCAGGCTTTTATCACCCCTGACTTCAATAGCTGCTGAATTCCCCTCTGCCTGCAGCCTTCCCTACTCTGGTTCACCCTCCATACTGGGACTAGATTGGTTTTTCCATCAGAACTATGTTGTCACTTTTTTGCTTTTATTCTTTTGGTTGCTTCCCATAGGCACCAGTATAATCTCACATTTTTTAGGATCTGATATAATGCCTTCATGATCTGAACCCATAAACCTTTCCTGATATGCCTTACCACTCCTCTCCTCACATCCGGTGCCTCCCCTGAGCTGAACTAACTACTCAAGGTTTGCTGTCTCTTGCCTGCCTGCCAATGCACAAGATGCTCCCTCAGCCTCAGAGCCCTTTCCTTCCACCTAACTACTGCTTCCTAGTCTGGGATACGCACCATCAAATGCTTCATAGCATGTGGCAATTGCCTGGACCATAGTTATGATCTCATTTGATTGTATTGTTAGTCTGCTGGATGTTCCTCAAATGGACAGAAGTCCTTAGAGCAGAGCTTGCAGTGTAATCTCTGCATAGCCAATGCCTGGCACATAGTATACCCTCAATCAATGTTTCTTGGTTAAACTGGAGAAAAAAGAATTCTACACTTGCCTATCCTTTTTCCTTTTTCTTAGATGCTTTCTTCTCCTTTCAGCTTCACTGGATCCCAGGAGGTCTACACTGACACTGTAGATTCAGAATTCTCTCTGACTTGTTTGTGTACCTTTTTAGAGGTGTGTTTTCTTGGGCAAGAGTTGGATGTTTGTAGAGTTTTCCTGCCAGTACCAGCTAAACAAATATTGCACACTAATCCTATGTTATTTTCTGAACAGTACCAACTAGTTTTGTTAGTGAACTTCAGATTTACACAACGCAGGGCTTCCGGGTCATTGCACTGGCCTACAAGAAGCTGGAAACTGAGCACCACACCACTGCCTTGACCAGGTAATGGGGAGGATATTGATAACGCAGAACGATTTGGTGAAAAGATGCACCAGACTGGGATGGGACTTAAAGATTTTGGGTGGTAGACACAGAAACACAGCTTGCTGAATTTGTGTGCATGAAATGTCTCTTAACATTGGTAAACAGAAACTATCCCTGCCCCACCTAAGTATCCCTGCCCCACCTAAATCACAAAGCTGATGTGAACAGTGACTGGGAGAATATATGAGAAATAGCTGCATAAACGTAAAATTTGATGTGATTTTACAGCTTTGTGAAACAGACATATGAATATAACCAGTGTTTCAGAGTTTGAAATTGTGGCCATACCCCCTTTTGTTTTCTATTGTTGTACTTGGTGGATTGTTGGCAATTTTGAAGCATACCATATGCCTGAACAAATTTCTTGATAAGAAATACACAGCTTAATGAAACAAGTAAGTATAGCTTGGACTTATATAATCTAAGTAACATTGGCAAAAAAATAAGAAAATTCCTGAAGAGTCATACTAGAGAAAGTTTTGATAAGCATAGATTAAAATAAGGATGCTCAACAGCTAAAATGAACTGCAGTCTTTATGAGTTCAACTTTATTTATTGTGGTTTTCTTTCATTTTCCACTATTTTTAGGCTATCATATTTTTTTCGCCTTCAAGGCCATTTCTAATACTCTACACCAGCCACTACTGGTTACACTGCTGTGGAGATAATCAAGGCTCATTTTGTTATTTAGAATTTTAAATTTCGAAGGTCTAACATATGAGAGTCCTTCAAAAAGTTGGTGGAAAAATAGAATTAAAAGATAATGTGAATCTTTCCATGAACTTTTTGAAGATCCCCTTGTATTTGTTTTCAACCTTATTAGACTCTACACTCTCTTGTTGTCACTATGTTTTGCAACAACTCTTCCTTTAATATACTAACATAAAATTCATATATAATGTTGTCTGCACATCTTCTTTGTAAAAATATAGTGGCTTTATATATAGTAAAAACAAAAACAAAAAACATAATATATCACGAAAAGTAATAATTCAATACGTACTAAAGCTGACTCCACTAAAACAAAATGAAGTAATATGTTGCTTGTGCCTGTGTATAGAATCAATGTGGTTGTAACAGATATAAATGCAGATTGATACAGGTGTGTTACATATTGTTGTCTCAAATACTTCAAACTGTCTTGCTGTCAGTGAGTTGACTCTGTGAAATGGTTAACAACTCTTGGTAAAACTCTGAAGAAAACAGTACAGTCTCCTTTCAATTTATATAATAGATATATTTCTGCAAAATTCAATAGAATATTAAAAGTGTGCAAAAATACTTTGTGTTTATATGTAAAACAGAGCTAGAGGAAATATAATAAACAATTTTATAATTGTTTAATATAATATAGTAATGTTATATATACCATAATAATACACTATACTATATCGTATAATAATAGAATATAAACAGTATAAGCCTAAATGGACTCAGAAAGGTACAATATTTTTAGTGTCCATAAATGTCCAATAAGATATTCAAAAGGTATGTAGGATGCAGCATAATTCTTCACTGTGCATTGATCATTGCAGAAAATCTTACATAGGAACCAAATTTTCAAAATGTCCTCTAGAGGCAGTACTGCCCCTGCTGATAATGACTGATGTGACCCAACTCTCACTTTGTGAATGAGCAAAGCACGGTCCAGAGGGGGAAGTGGCTCATCTAAAGTCACTGAGTGTTGGATTCCTGGGCTTACAGATCCACTCTACCTGGGGCCAGCTTAATGTGACCCCTGAAACTTTGGCTATTACAACTCTGGATAATTGTTGTAATTTGATGAACTCAGTTCAAGGTCACTCAAGTCAGAGAGCTAAAAGTGTACTTTGAGATTGGATGCCACATTTTGAAGAAGAGGACACTTGGGTCCAGGGAACGGATGTGTCAGAATTGGGAATGGAACTTAATTTCCTGTTGCAGCAATATAGAAATATTCTGGCTACTATGCTACTGCTTCTGATTATCATAATAAGATATTTGCATATTTACAAGTTGCAAACTCATGGTTTTGGCACTTGCACATGTAACAAAGCACTCACTGTGGAGGCTAATGAGCAATAGGGAACAGTGAGGGTTGTGGCAAACAAGAAAGTACATGTCCTGGCCGAAGATACTGAAATCTTCAAAACTGAACTTTTCAAAATCCGGTAAGGTTTAAATACAAATTCACTAATAGGATCTGATCTGAGCTCTTTAACTTGTCTATCCTGTCTTAAGGCCACATCACCACTACATACACTCATTGCTAATTTAATTTATTATCCTTTGCTAATTCCTGACTAGGACAGAACATTCTTTCTGGGTTTTGTTTTGTTTTGTTTTTGTTTTTTGTTTTGATACTCAGGGTACCACCAGCACTGATATCATAATTTCTTTGAGGGTTATTGGCCCACTTTATGCATATTTCATCCTTTAAAAGTCACATGGACTTTAAGAACATGAAGTATAATCACAGGGATGACAATGCTCCCTTTGTGTTACACTAATTATTCTAAATTATTTTTGGATGCTTCTGGAAAAGGTATAATCTCTGAGTAGGACGCAGGAAAAGATAACATTCTATTTCAAGTTGCAGAGCTTCAGACCCCTGAAGGGATTACTTCTTTCTGTTTATTGGCTTAGACTGAATACTCACGAAAGGAAGAATCAGGTAGTGTTAGAGGTAACAGAGACCTTGGAGATCTAAAGCTGAGTTAGATTACCAGACAAGGAAAGTGAGTTACTCCTGGCTGCACAGCAATGTGGTGGCAGGGCTGAGATGAGAACTCCAGTCTTCTGATTACTGTGCATTGATCCCTACGAAGGCAGCAAACCAGAAGAACTAGAAATACCAGTGCCAAGGTGGGCCACAGACTATGTAAGAAGTTTGACCCTGCAGCCATTTTCTTGGCCTAATCTACCTTGTGGTTGGTTCATGTCATTACTCTGAAAATATCTAAAACCAGAGGCCTGAGTATGATGGCCACTAGAAAGTTTAGAGGACCTTAGTCAGGCATCAGTTAAGTTATCCTTCAAAAACCAGCTCAAATATCACCTCCTCCAGGAAGGCTAATCTAATCACGCCACCCAGAAATGACTGCACCCTTCTCTTTGAATCTGTGGGACTCTGATCTGTACACCTGTCCTGGTACTTTTCCCAGCTTTTCATCTAACTGAGGTGGTCAAGTCTAATCTTTTCCACCAGGCTGAATGTGAAATGTCTGGAGTCAGAGCCTACTATAGTCTCTGCTTCCCCCACCTCCACCCCCTTTTGCTTCAGTCCTTTTCTTTGCACTTATTAGGTGCTTAGTAAATGTCCATTGGCCTGACAGACTGACTCGGTGAGAACCCACTAGCAGCAGAATTTCTGAAAAAGGAAATGAATTTTCCTAGGGTGCCTGGCAAAACATGGTCACAAGAAGCTTGTCACCTAGGCAGACATTTGTTGAGTGCTGACTGTGTGTCAGGCACCATGTGGGCATTGTTGAACATGGCAAATTAAATCAAGTGGGCTTGCCCTCAAGGGGCTGAGACAGAGAGACAGATCAGAAAGCCAATGATAATAAATAGACAAATAAAATATGAGCTAAACTGAGTTAGAATTTATATGCCGAGGGAGGAGTTATTTCTATATGGGGAAGTCTTTATGGGGGAGGTAGCATGAGAATTAGGCCTCAAAATATGGGAAGGATTTCAATGGCAGATCATGGGGAACTTATAACCTTCCCCATGAAATCAGGGAGACTGTCTTACAGCAGTCTGGAAAAAATGTGTAGAGACGGTTAAGTACAGAGTGTATCTGTGGTAAGTGGTCCAACTGGCTGGAGGTTAGGGCAGGTATAGAATTTAGTGACAGATGAAGCTGGAAAGATAGTTTGGAACTGGATCATGGAGAGATTTAAATGGCAGGTTCAGAGGATTAGGAAAAGCTATCCTTCTGAGCCTGCTCTGGGGTGAGTAGTTCAAGCTGTGCCCACCTTTTGCTGCCCTGGTGGAGGTATTAGCAGTTTCCCGGGATCATCATAAGGGTCTAGCTCATGACCGTGGCTGATGTGAAACCAGCATTGAGATGCACATGGCAAGCAAGGGAAGGGAACATTAGTGGGTGCTGCTTTCATCTGTACCTCAGCCAGAATTGGGCAGTGCTAGTGCCTTGTTCTTGTGTCTGCAACTGAGATAAGTGAATCATGGAAGAGCCTCTGAATCTCCCACCCCAGATAAACTCCCCTGTCCTTGGTCCTGTAGAATGTTCCTGAAAATGTTCTTGTGGTGGATAGGAGCGTTGGAGGCCTCACTTACTTGTAGAAACATCCACACTTTATGAAGAAGAGCCGTGCTCCCAGCCGAGAGAGAGAGGGGGGGAAGAGCCTGGCCTAATAGAAGGGCTCATGGTTTTGAGATTATGACCTCATACCTCCTGGGGCTAAAATGATACTGATTCTAGCCTTGGTTTCTGGAAAAACTGGCATTTTATATTATTTTCCAAGTGCCTGACTTATTTTTCATGTTTTGTACCAGAACTAGAACTCCTCTCTGTTGCTAGTAGGCGAGGTAACAAAAATCAGACTAGCCACAGCAGATGGAAGAGATGCATGCAGCCATTTAGCTCATTCTCCCAAAAGTTAAAGCAAAGCTTTTGCTTAGTAAGTACTCTCTTCCTCTTGATTCAGCAAGAGTAAATGTCTCCACATCCTTTCTGTCCCCTCCTGTCTTCATTCTGATCATTCCTGGCACATTGTCAGTGTTTAAGGAATGGTGCTTGGATGAGTGAGTGGGGCCATTCTGACAGGGAGGTTTGCCTTTGTGTTTACTTCCTGTAAGAAAGCTTAATGTGCTCTTTCTGCTCAATCATATATACATGTTTCCAGGGAGAAGGTGGAATCAGACCTGATATTTCTGGGATTGCTAATCTTGGAGAATCAATTGAAGGAAGAGACGAGACCTGTCCTGGAAGAGCTCATCTCCGCCCGGATAAGGACAGTAATGATCACAGGTACAGAAGAAAGTGTACAGTGAAAACAGCAAGAATTTGATGTGGAAATAGACAGGGATTCACTCAGGTAACAAATATTGTTGACTACTTACTATGGGCCAGACACCATTCTAGATGCTGCCAATGGGCAACAAAAAAAGGCAAAGTTACCACTCTCACCAAGCTTCCATTCCAGCGGGATGAGAGAAAAATCAGTCAGTCAATCAAACAGTGTCATAAGTGTTTTGAGGTACACAGAATAGGGTGATGTGGTGAACTGTGTCAGACCATCTGCTTTAGATGAGGTGGTGAGAGAGGCCTCTCTGAGGGGTGACATCTGAAATAGGACCCAGATGACAAGAAGATGAGAGCCATACAAAGATGTTGGTGGTGGTTGTCAAATGCTAGGAGAAAGATGCATAGTCAATGTGGTCTATAAACTCCACTGAAGCCCATCAATAACAAAACCTATGATTCTGGAGATAAAAAATGCTGTCCTCTCTACTCCTACTCCCAAACCCCAAGTCACCCAAACAAGGAAGCAGTGGGAAGGATCTCTCAAGGGAAATGTGTGAAATTTCTGAATGAATACTTCTCAGCTAATACTGTAATTCTTAAGTGGGAAGGAATCCAGAGGTGAGTAAATGATTTCCTCATGAATTCATATTTTTGAGTGTCTGTTGCCTTCTCTTTCTCTGCTCTCATAGTTAGGTGCATTTAACTTTATTATTTTTGTCACAATATTTCCCCACCAGAGCACTCACTCCCCACCCCCACTTCCTTAGAACCCAGTACTACAGTTGAGAATAAGTTCAGAGCCCACCACTCTCAAGAACGTGGCTGCAGTTTGGTTTGCTACTGCTTTGGCTAACAAGGTTTTACCTGTACCAAGTGGACCATAAAGAATGCCTCCTTAGGGGCCGAGCCCGTGGTGCACTCGGGAGAGTGCGGCGCTGGGAGCCCAGCGACGCTTCCGCCGCGGGTTCGGATCCTATATGGGAATGGCCAGTGCACTCACTGGCTGAGTGCCGGTCACGAAAAAGACAAAAAAAAAAAAAAAAAAAAAAAGAATGGCTCCTTAGGAGGCTTTATACACATCTCTTCATAATACTCAGGTGGGTGAGAGGAAGCTCCACAGATTCCTTCATTTCCTGGATTTGGTTGTCCAACCCTCCAATATCAGCATAATTTTCCTGGGGGACCTTGTTCACCTTCATCACCATGACCAGGAGATCCCTTTCATCCATCAGCACCCCTATTACAGCATGAACTTTGTGGTTGAGCAGGACCAAACAGCCTGGTTCCAGCAGATCATTGTCTACAAATGAAGGAATGCCGACGTAGTGTTCTGAGCCCATAGCTGTAGACATGATGGTGAAATTGTCATCAATGATCTCTTCCAAGGTTTCTGACAATATTGGAGTCCTCCTCAGATCATCCACCTTTGCTCTTTCCTCCTTTTGCTTTCCTTTTTATGGTTTCATTTGTTCCTGATTTCTAATGAATTTTTCCTCCATGAGAAGATAGTCTTTAATTCTTTCTAACTTCAATAATTTTAACCGGCACTGAGTCTGAGGTGTCACCAGTGGCAGTTTGCTGGCAGCATCCAGTCCCTTTGTTTTCTTCTTTTTCCCCATTCTAGTTGGTACAGGAGGTTCATATGTATTTTTCTTGTCGTTGTCATCCTTCTTGCCATCTCCAGGACTCTGATCACCACTCTGACTTTGACCCATCTTGCCTCTGCTGCTCGAGCTGCCTCCTTCAGCACTTTAAACACGCTGTTCTACTGTCTTCTTGCCTCTGTGGTTTTTGATGAGAAATTTGTGATAATTTGAATCATTGTTTCCTTATATATGGAATGCTTTTTTTTTTTCTCTAACTGCTTTTTTCTTTATCTCTCATTTTTAGCAGTTTGATTACTATATGTCTGGGTGTATTATTACTGGGTTTATCTTGTTTGGCGTTCATTGAGATTCTTGAATATGTAAATTTAAGTCTTTTGCCTTATTTGAGAAATTATCTGCTATTATATTTCCAAAATTTTTTTCTGTTCTCATATTTTTCTCCTCTCAATCTTGGACTCTGATGACATGAATGAGTCCTTTTGATATCCTTGAGTCTCTATTCATTGTTTAAAAAATTTCCTCTCTGTTCTTTAGATTGTATAATTTCTGTTGATCTGTTTTCAAGTTCACTGACTCTCTGTCCTGCCATCTCCATTCCACTACTGAGTGAATCCAGTGAATTTTTTCTTTGTTTGTTTCAGATAGTATATATTTTCAATTCTAAAGTATCCATTTGGGTTTTGTTTTTTTATTGTTTGTATTTCTTTGCTGAAAATTTCTATCTTTCCATTTATTTCAAGAATATTAGCATTTACAACATAAAGGAGGCTTATAATAGCTGCCTTAAAACCATTATCTGATAATTTCAACATCTGAGTCACCTGAGAGCTGGCGTCTGTTGGGTTTTTTTTGTTTTGTTTTGGTTTGGTTTGGTTGTTTTGAGATTTTGCAAGATTTTCTTGGCTTTTTATATGCTGAGTATCCCGAATATTTTGAATATTATATTGTGAGACTTTGGATCCTGTGAAAATCCTCTGAATAATGTTGGTTTTTTACTTTTATTTATTTATTTTTTAAGTAAGCAGTTAACTACAATTTCTGTCTTGCCTGTTGTAGGTAGTCGTTCCAATATTAACTTAGACATTAAATCTTTTGCTATGATCTTTGGTTCTGCCCCACTCAGGGGTGACTTTGGAAAATGGGAGGTGATTTATATCATAGTTCAATTCTTGAAGCTGCTGTTAAACTTGTATGAGTCTGCTCCACACACAGCTCTGGGTTGAGCACGAGACTTACATAGTTTACACACTGACCTAGTCCCCTTGTCTAGCTCTCTCCTTTCCAGGATTCCTCCCATACTCTCTAGACTACAGGGACTCCTTTTCCTGGCTCTTCTGACCAAAAAGATTGCATTCCTCTTGAACTATTAGCTGCTTGAACAGCTCTGGGACTGGGTCGCATACTTAGTTCAAACACGTGAAAGAGAAAAAGCCAAGAAACTCACTCCCTTGTAGGTTGCTTCTCCACGTTTGACTCCCTTCCACAGGCTGCCTGTTTTTGTTCACTTTTCAACGTTTTGGGGTATTTTTGTTGTTGTTGTTTGTTTGTTTTGTTTAGCATTTTCATTTGCAATTAGTGGGAGAGGTAGATTGCGGAGGCCTCACTCTATCTCGACTGGAAGTGGAACCATCAGATACTATATTACGCCAGGAAGGTTCTTATAAACTTTTCGAAGCAGTTAACAAGTGACAGAAATAGATTTAAAATTTGCTTTTTAAATTTTTTCTTCCCGCTCTCTGGCAAAAATACATGAGGTAACCTGGTGAAAATCAGCAAGAACTAGAGAAGGGATCATGAAATCACAGAGGTTAGGGCTGAAAAAGACCTTACAGATCATTTATCTTAGGGCTGAACGCCTTACCCTGGTTTCCTAGACTCTGCATGAGTTGGTTCTATCTCTTCAACCTCATCTTGGGACACACTTCCTTTCTTCTAGGTGACAATCTTCAGACTGCAATAACAGTGGCCAGAAAATCTGGGATGGTTCCTGAAAGCCAGAAAGTCATTCTCATTGAGGCAAATGAAACCACTGGGTCCTCATCAGCATCTATATCTTGGAAATTAGTAGAAGAGAAGAAACAGATTGCATATGGGAATCAGGTATACCTGGAAACACTCTTTCTGCCATATTATCAATCTTGTCTCACAGTTGGTGACTGAGCAGCTTTGACCTAGAGTCAACACACTTCTCCAAGCGTCTAACATATCTGCAGGTCTGCAGTTCAATGAACTCAATTTTATCAGTTTTCCATATAGTTTCTACTGAGTATAATGCTTTCCTGGGTTCTGGAAATAATTCATTCTTTAAACTTAAAAATAATGTAGGCTCTGTGTAAGAATAATACGATAAGTGGAGCTGTGAATCTAATTTTCCATTTTTCTTCGCTAGTCAGTCACCCCACTGGGTTCAAAGGGGTTTTAGTCCCTGGAAGGGACATCACTTTGTGCATTGGAGAATCAGACTACCTCTCAGGATGAGGGGAAAAAAACTTCTTTTTTCTTTTTTTTTTATGTATCTTAAGACTTGCCACTATTTTATCTCCATTGTGTCCTTGTGCAACAATATTAATTCTGTGAGAAAAAAAAAAGTAAGTTCTCACTTCAGGGAGAGATTTGTTAAGCAGCAGTGCTTTTGTGTTTTACACTTGAAATGTGTGAAATGTGCTATTCTCTGGGACTCACCAAGATTAGATCAGGATGAGAACAGGACATGAGTAGGTGTTATTCTTCTATCCACTAGTGGCTGTGATGGCAAAGATTGATCCAGCGAAGAGAAAGTGACTCTCTGAGGAATTAGAGCTGGAGTGTAACTTTTAAAGAGAGACCCTGGTCTGTCCTTGATACCTTCTCTCAGATATGTTTGTGGTCCTAACCATTCTGTCAAGTAGAAGAGTCTAAAATAACTGTGTTGATTTGCAGGACAATTACATTAACATCAGGGAAGAAGTCTCTGATAATGGTGGAGAAGGAAGTTACCATTTTGCCCTAAGTGGAAAATCTTTTCACGTTATAACTCAACATTTCAGCAGCCTACTGCCAAAGGTAAGTTCTAAGAGGGTAACAATCTCCCTGTGAAGGTGCTGATGCTGTCACTTACAGAGCATGGTCTTAAATAATTTTAAACCCCTAAGTGGAAAAAGATATACCTAGTTAGTTCTTTTGTGTTATAAGAGAGGCAGATATTTTTGCAGAGATTACTGTTGTCTCATGTCCTACTAAATTTGAAGTAATAAACTTGATTAGTCATTTTTCTATTATCTATAAAATTGAAGTATCAGTGTTTTCTCAAATCATTAGTGTTGATTTGGGGTACCTGTCACTATATTACCATGATTAGGGGATCTCACCATACAGTGGAAATCCTGTGATTACACAGAAAGGCAGGCCAAGAATAAGGAACTCCATTAAGAGTTTGAGGACCTCTGTACTGAAGAGGGTCAAACTTAAAGCTTTTCTAATGAAGAACAAACCAATAGTAGGGGCAGGTAAGATATATGTATGAGTGTGTGTGTGTGTGTTTATGTGTGTGTGTGTGTGGTGTGTGTGTGTGTGTGTGTGTGTGTGTGTATATACACATATTTGAATAAACTAGAAAAAGATGTGTCCAAGGTAACAAATAGAAATTATTTGTATTCAGTTGCTTATCATCTTAGGTACTATTTAAGAAAAACAGAATAAAATTCTTTGAGTGAACACTAAGCTGTTTGATACCAAGAAGAGCAGGGAATACACGGATCTAACACAGAAGAATTTAGACTTTGTAGAAGGAAGCTTGGGTGGATAGAGCTGATATATATTTTTATACCCCCAAACCATCAATGTTCCATAACTCAAGTGAGATTTGGGATATCTGTTGGGTTTTATAATTGGTCAAGTCCAGATGATATGGGTAAGTCAAAAAGTCCACAAATAAACATTATTTCACCATTAGGCTGTTTTTCTGCTAGTTTTGAACAATTTTCTGAAAAGTGGCTGCTTCTCCTGGGATCCTGACCTTTTGCTATGTTGTGATTTCCCACACTGTACTGGTTCGTGGCTCCATTAAGCTCAGGATTTTTCAGGACCACATTCTCCATGAGAGCTGAGCTAAATTTCTGTGGGTTGTTATTTCCATAAAATATTTTTATTAAATACTCATCTTAACTAATTTTTGGTCACTTATCTGATTACCAAGTCTCAAAGTATGTGCTAAAATCCAAAAGAGGTCTCCTTGGAAACAGATTTTTTTCTCATCCATGGATATCATCACCCAGTCAATGTTCTTCTGAGTGTTATCAATTATTTCATGTATGACCAGATGATCTGTACAAAATTTCCTTTTGGCTTCCTTACAGATACTGATTAATGGGACCATCTTTGCAAGAATGTCTCCTGGGCAGAAATCCAGTCTGGTGGAAGAATTTCAGAAACTGGAGTAGGTTCTTTGCTAATTCAGGTGGAGGGAGCTACAAGGAGGCAAGGGCACAGAGAATCACTCGATTTGGCTAGGCAATGGTTCTCACCCTGGCTGCACATGATGATCACCTAGGGAGCTTTGAAAAAAGTAGCAATGCAGGACCCCACTGACCAGAGACTCTGATTCAATGGCTCATATGGGGCTTGGAAATCAGTATTTTTTCAGAGCTCCTCACAAAAGTAAATTTTGCTTCCAAAGTTGAGAACAACTTGACTGGAACATAAAGGGCATGAAAAGGTATGGTGAGAAATAAGACTGGAAAGATATTTGTAATTTGAGCTCAGCTCCCAAAGGTACAATGAGAATTTAGATTTTATTTTTATAAGCTGTCATCACAGTTGTGATGTAGGGAGGTTTACATGACAGGAGATTCATAAATCCTATAAAATATTTTTATGCCAAAGCATCCTTTTCATTCTAAATTAGAAAAATACTTCTCTTTTAATACAAATGGTCTCCATTCCTGGAAAGGATGGGCAGTGTAAAGTTCCCATCATTTGGGACCCTTTATTTTATGTTAATGGAACCCCACGGAGTACCAGAGTCTTTCTCTACTTTTGATGCTGGGCCACATCCACATGACTCTTACTCCTTCTCACTCCTACTCCATCCTCCTACACACTTGATTAAGTCATCAGGAAAGTTTCTCAATTCAGAAACCCTGTCTTCTCAACATGGTTGAAAACCTAGACAGTCAATGAGTTACCTCCATAACACAGTGTGGAAGAAAAGTATAACATATTCTGTGAATGCTGTCAGAGTACTCATGTGTTAAAAAGCCAACTATCTATAATCTTTATCAACTATTCAATATAGCAGTATTTTCCCAGCCTCAAAAAGCCATCCTGAAGCATAGATTTATTTTCTTTCTTCAACTCTGGGCCTGGCACTGCATTTTTGAGTTGAATGACTACTGACAGAGTGGGTTTTCTTTCATGTAAGTACTAACAGCACCAAAAGATAATAGCTGTTTATTATTTTAGACTTTATAAGGCACTTTCCCACACAGAACCTCATTTAATACTCAAAACACTTTGTAGGGGAGATGGTCAACATGGTAAGATGACCAGGTCAAAATCTAAATCTTCTGGTTTCAAATCCTGTGCCCTCTTCACTGTGTCATGATGTCTTATCATATAATCACGAACATCCCTGTTTTACATCTGAGAAAGCTGTATCCTAAGCAGTGAGGTGTGGTGTGCACAGGAAACACCTGGAGTCAGGAATGGTGTGCTGCATTCCCCTGTCCATTGTATCAACTGCTGAGTCACACATTAGTCAATCCAGACTCTTAGGGAAACTCCCTTAGAATAAATAATAAATTTGACCCTTAAGTCATGACAGTCACTTTGTCTTTTTGATTAGAGAAATTAGGTGGAAAGATACCTCTGATCTCCTCTGTGATTGACATGGTTCCCTTTTAGTTACTTTGTAGGCATGTGTGGTGATGGAGCCAATGACTGTGGGGTAAGTAAGTAACTGCCAGTGTGGGGGCCATAATCTCACACTCAGGTATGCTTGTCTGCAGCCTCTAGAGATAGTACTTCCTGGGATATACACCATCTCCATTTCTCTTGATTGGTAAACTGGTACTGAGGGTTTGGAAGGATTTTGACCAAATCCACACAATGACTCCGTGGTCAGCTTAGGCTAAATGGAGTAGAATTTGGTTCTTGAGTTCCCACTTCTTTGGCTATGTGTCCCAGTGCCATCTCTTTTTTCTGTAGCAGGCAGAAAAAAGTCTGGTCATCTCTGGGCTAGTGTTTGGGCCCACAAGTTGCCCTATGGCCAGCTTAACTGGTCTTTTCTTATGAGGCCTCAGTAGAAACGTATGTAAGTCTTCGTGGGAAGTAATCTCAATCTTTGCTTTCAGGCTTTGAAAATGGCTCATGTGGGCATCTCTTTATCAGAGCAGGAGGCATCTGTGGCCTCACCTTTCACTTCCAAAACTCCAAACATTGAGTGCGTACCTCGCCTCATCAAGTAAGTAGGGCCTTCTCCCACTGTTGCATTTTCTTTCTCAAATTTTAAATGAAGTTCACTTTCCTGGGAAAGACCAAGAAAACTTTTTGTCCCTGGGTGGGGAGATGCTTTGTACAGGAATGCAAACATTCTACTGCCAAATGGACTTACCAGGAATCAAAAATAACATAGGGAAAGCAGTAGCATTTCCAGTGAAAGTCACTGCTTATTTTTGGATAATATTATTATAATATTATTTTTATAATATTTATATAATATTATCTGTTATTGGAATCTGGAAGTTGCTACTGCTTTGAAAGTGTCGATCATCCTCTTAGTTTTAAAATGTATCTTTTTAGGTGTTTTATACCAGGGGATTGAGAGAAACCTACTTGCCTTCCTTCCCTCTTACCTCTTTATGCTTCTTTGGAGTACCCTTTCCACCTTAATTTTTAAAAATCTTTATTGATTTTTGCTGCTCCCACTAAAATTTCTCTTGGTGCTTTCTTTTTTTTTACCCCCAGAAAATTTCTGCATTTTGTTTGAATGATATAGTTAGCATTGTGTTTGCTCTTAGTTATTATAACTAGCACGTGTTTATAGTTTACAAAGTGCTTTAATGCCTATTATACTTCAAAACAGCCTGGAAATGTAGGAATGGTTATTATTTCTTTTACAAATAAGGAAGTTGAGGCTCAGAGAACTTAATTGATGTGCCCAAGCTCACACAGATTTGGAGATTATGTTAGAATTGATTTTGTTTAAATGTGTTTTATCCACAAATCTCATACTCTTTCCACCGCATTAAAACAATAACTTGGCTCCCAATTTTTAAATTTATTTATGCATCTGACAAATATTTATTGACTATGCACTTAGTACAAGGAACTAAGGGAGGTAAATGAGGACAATATACCCGATTTTGATAGGTTCTGTCAAGGAGATAAAAAGGGTGATGTAAAAGGTGGTGAGATGCCTGTAGAGGTGAAGTTGGCTGCTTCAGGTGGGGTGGAATGGGAAAAACCTCTCTAAGGAGGTGAGGAATAAGGAGAAACTACTTTCAGGGAAGACTAAATGGCAGCAGCAAAACCTTGATACAGGAAAAAACTTAATTTGAGGATCTGGTTTTGGAACCCCAGGAAATCATTATGATCACAAGTACATTTAAACCCTGTTTTCTTCCCAAATGAAATAGATGAAAGTGGCATCTCGTAAGTAATACGTTTTATGCTTTAAATGTGTACTGTTTACTCAAGTCAATAAAAATAACACAATGAACATGCTCAACATTTCTGTTTAAATTTGATATATGACTAATTTGAGTGTGTGTATTGTTTTTAGTCCAGTTTTAGAAAAACTTGGGACTGCCAAAATGAAATCTGAATCAAATGTCTGCCAAACTCCTGAAGTACCTGTATGAAAATAGCCCCCAAACTTGCAATCTTATTTAAATCCCTTAGTTCACAAACGAAAAAACTGAGACAAGGAAATTGACTTTCCCAGTCACGTGAGTGAGTAGGTATGTGATCTGGCACTAGCTTCCAACTCCCCTGACTCTGAGTTCAGGAGCTGAAATAATGCCCACGGAAAAGACAAGATTAACCATAAATCTGGCCTCCACTGCCAGATCAAAGCCTGGGGACCCTGGACTAGAACTGGTCTTTCCTGCAAAACCAGCCATTCAGCATACTGACAGCCAGCTCCCACAGGCTCAAGGCTGCACAGTCTGTCAGACAAACAATCCTATAATCAGACTTTTGATTTTTCTCCTGAGGTCAGCTGAACAGCACTGCAAAATTGACCTGATTCTTTTTATTACTTTCATTTCATTCCTTTTCCTTTTCTTTCTTACACAGGGAAGGACGTGCAGCTCTTGTTACCTCATTTTGCATGTTTAAGTACATGGCTCTGTACAGCATGATTCAGTATGTTGGTGTTCTGCTGCTCTACTGGGTATGACTTGGGACCTAGCCTCTCTGTTAGTGAAAACTAAAGTGGCAATGCACTCTCAATTTGCAGCGCCTCTCAAAGAAAGAGTGCAGACAGGATGTCTGAGCATCAGCAGCTCCTCTAAATATCCTTAAGGTTTTTGTTTTTTTTTTAAGTAAATCAGAAATAGACAAGTGTACATGGGAAAAGTGGTTGGTGTCAATTCTCTGACTTTCACACATAGATACCATTCATCTAATGGTAGCTGAGGATCAGAATTGAATACAACACTTTCTGTCTCACTGTTGCTTTCACCTGCTTGGACCAGGTCTCCATCTTCCCAATTCCAGTGTGGCTCTACCTCAGCATACTACTTAGTAAAGAGATGATTCTCTGCATTTATTTACCCAGAAAACAAGCCTGGATATTTGCCAGTTTCAGTGTTGTAAATACTCCCATCTTAGCTGGTTTCAAGCTGTCTACCTGATGTTATTCGATGTGGAGCAGGGAAGAGATGTACTCTATTATATAGTACTTGTACCATATAAATACAAGAGTTGTGAATAACCTCAAGAGCATAGATAACAGTAAAATGTAGGAAAATAATTAAGAAGTGCTGAGCTTTGAGTATTTTTTAACTTTATTTTTAACATGATTTATATAATGGCACTTTATATAATTTAAGTTTTTATATAGGCTGTATTTAACAACCAGCTTAAAATATTCCTGAAAATTTAGACTTTGACTGTCATGCGTTAGTACAAGACAGCATATCACGGGTTCCCTAAATACAGGGATTCGAAAATTGGCATATCATACCACAAAAGTACATAGGTCTCAAGATGGCTTTTGTTAAAGGGTATAAAAGGAGAAAAGACATGCCTGTTTTTTTGTGAACTCAACATGTGACCTTATTCTATTAACTAACAGCAAGAAAAGGCATTTTATTTGTGCGGAAGACATATAGATTCATCTCTGAGCCTTGACCTTTTTTCTCCAGGGTTGAAGGTTTTAATTCTATTGTTTTCAGATTACCTATATCTTTTCACAGTCACTAATGAGTGGGCTAGAGAATATTATTAATTAATAATATTTAATAGTGTTAAACATTATTATAATATAATAACAATATTTAATGAGAATAACATTTAATGAGATTTGGCCCTATTTTGAAGTTCCAATAACTCATTATGCACAAAAATAGTATTGAACGTGGAACATCATTATCTATTTTCCACTAAGGGATGGAGAACAAGGAACCAAGTTACTTGAAATCAGTAAGACCTGAACATTTTTTCCTCAAGAGTATTATTAGTATTATTATTAGTATTATTAGGACCTTCTAACATTTCCTCTAACAACACCTAAGAATGCAGATAGTGGGTTCAGCTATTCTCATTTTCATAAGTCAAAATTAGGCTTTAAATTTTTGTCACTTGTTACTATTGGGGATGCATTCTTTTATTGTACCAGACCACACCCCAAATTTTCGGCTAATGAGTAAAAAAGAGAGCAGAGATGAAGCTAGCTGAGAGAGATGCTCCCCTCAACAAAGGGTCATACTGATGCACAAAGAACCCTGCCCAGAAAGCACACAGTGGTGGCCGCACTGGTTAGAGAGGGTTTCATAGTCTTGGTTCCGAGAACTTCCAACACCACCACCACGCACCAACCCAAATAGGCCCTTGACCACACCATCTCCTTGGTAATTTACTTTAAAAATTCCATGTTTCAGTGAGAAAAAAAATACGATTGATGTCAGACTTCATCCAGGTCTTAACTTTTTTGATCTGCTTTTCTTTTTATTTTCAGGAGACAAACAGCCTTTCAAACTACCAGTTTCTGTTCCAGGATCTGGCCATTACAACTCTCATTGGTGTAACAAGTAAGACATTTTTAAAACTTTCTTCCTCTAGGTACTCCCACTCAGCTGGCTTCCCTCTGGCCCAGAAATGTTTGTCTCCCATGAGGGACAGGAACAGCAACAGTGATGTGCGACTTATTCCCAAAGATGGACAGAGACAGAGAGAGAATAGAACCCTCATTTTTGAGAACTGAAAGAAAATGTAAGCAAAGAAAAAGCTGACTGGTTATTTTACTGTTTTCTGCAAAATATAGAACTTCCATAAATGGTCACTAAACATTTAAAATGAAAAAAAGCACCTTGAAAATCAGGAACACTAAGTTCAGTGTGCTTTTAGGTATAGTTATAGTTGAAAGGTGCCCAATTTGTAGAAGCCACATGCCTTTTATGCTTCCCATCTCCAAATCTTAGCCTCTTGGGATTTAGACTGGAGTTTAAAGGTAATCTTGCCATTATATCACCACTCTCTCCCCCTCCCTTCTCACAATATAAAAATTATTTCCCCAATTTCCCTGCAACGAAACATTTTTCAAATGTATGCCTTTATTTTTTTAGAGTTGTTTTAGGTTCACAGAAAAATTGAGATGAAGGCACAGAGATACCTCATGTACACATGGACAAACTCCCATGTTATCAACACCCCCACCAGAGTGGTACGTTAGTTACAACTGATGACCCCCACGCTGACACAGTATTCTCACCCACGGTTCATAGTTTACGTTAGGGTACACTCTTGGTCTTGTACATTCTGAGGGTTTGGACATATGTATAATGACATGCATCCACCATTATAGTATCATACAAAGTATTTTCACTGCCCTAAAAACCCTCTGTGCTCTGCCTATCCATCACCCCTGGTTTCCCCAAATCCCCTAGCAACCACTGTGATCTGTCTACTTTCTCCATAGTTTTACCTTTTCTAGAGTGTTATATAGTTGGAATCATGTAGTATGTAGCCTTTTCAGATTGGCTTCTTTCAAAAAGCTGCTGTAAATATCCATGTGCAGGTTTTAATGTGGACATAAGCTTTAAGTTCCATTGAGTAAATACCAAAGGTCATGAAACCTGGATCATATGGTAAGAGTATGTTTAATTTTGTAAGAAACTGCTACACTGTCTTCAAAAGTGGCTGTACCATTTTTGCATTCCCACCACCAACAAATGAGAGTTCCTATTGCTCCACACCCACTCCAGCATCTGTTGTTGTCAGTGTTCTAGATTTTGGCCACTCTAATAGGTGTATAGTCATTTCACTTGTGCTTTTAAATCTATCTCCTAACTTCTCAAGGATTTTGTTCCTGTAATAGTCTCTTTCTCTATTGTAATCAACTTTTCTCTGGTATACTGGATCATTCCCATCAGCATATAAATGTATTCTCATATCTTCTTTCTATAAAAACTTTTCCTTGACCCCAAATTCACCATTAGCTACTGACCCCTTTATTCTTAAACTTCCCAAACAGTTGTGTATACCTACTTTCTCCACTTCCCATCTCTAATTCTATACCATTCCATTTCCATCAGCCAGATCCTAATATCCAAGGGCATGAATGTGAATTCTGAGCTTTTGCTGCTGTTCAGTGGGAGGCAGTGGTACGCTCGCAAATGTTTAACAACTGGCTCAACAAAAATGTTTGAGTATACATATGCATGTGAGTTTATTATAAACTTTACTGAAAGAAACAGTGTATAGTGAATAATTTGAAAATAATAATAAAATACACAATACTGTTTATTACAGATTCCATTTAGCCAATTGATTTTCACAAAAGCTAAGAAAGTTGATCACTAGAAGTAGGGAGTAGAATGATGGTTACCAGAGGCTGGAAAGGGTGTGGGGCGGCGGTGGGGGCAGTGAGAGGTTGGGTACCAAATAAAAAGTACAGCTAGATAGGAGGAATAATATCTAGTATTCTTATAGCACTGTTGGGTAACTATAATTAACAACAATTTATTGTATAGTTTTAATTAGAAAAGAGGATTTTGAATGTTCCCCCCCACACACAAAAATGAAAAATGTTTGAGGTAACGGAATAAAAAAAACAGTGGTTTCCAGGGTTTCCGGGGAGGAGAAAGGAAAAGAAAGAGGAATGAAAGGGTGGAGCACAGAGGATTTTTAGGGCAGCAAAATTATTTTGTATGATGCTGTGATGGTGAATACATGATGTTATGCATTTGGCCAAACCCACAGAACCGTACAATATGAAGAGGAAACTCTAATGTAAAATTAAGTTAATCATAATATATCGATATTGGTTCATAATTGTAACAAATGTACCACACTAGTGTAATATGTTAATAATAGGAGAAACTGTGTACGTGTGTGGGGGAAGGGTATGGGACTGTCTATACTTTCTGCTCGATTTCTCTGTAAACCTAAAACTGCTATGAAAATAAAGTCTATAACTTAGAAAAGAATTTTTAAAAAGAGAAAAATGTGTAGTGATTAATTTGCAAATAATAATAAAATACACAATACTTTCTATTGCAAATTCCATTTAGCCAATTGATTCTCACAGAATGTTTTCATTGAGTTTTGCCAAACTCTTGTCTCTGTAATCAACCTATGGTTGCAGTTGATGACTGGATTAGTGCCAACTTGAATGCTGGTGGATATTTTCCTTCAGCTGAATGAGTAACACAAACGCAAAACAACAAAGACTTATGTCAAAACTTCTATCATTCACCTGTGATGTGAGCAGCTTATTTGCTGAATCAGATAGTAGTTCCTGAATGTTGGAAGAATATTTCCTCAGTTTAAAAAAAATTCATAATGTAATGGCTACAGATGTGACACACTTTTAAGTGTAATCTTCATCATTAATCTTAAGGATATAGATAATACTAAAATACAGTAAAACAATTAGGAAGTTACCAGGTTCGAGTATTCATTCTCTCTGTTTTTAATATACTTATTTAATTGCAAGTTTATATAATTTGCTTTCAATAATGGCTGTGTTTAATAACTGGCTTGCAAATGTAGTAGCAATTGGCCCCTAAGAGCCAGCTTCAGACACTGCTGTCTGGGAGGGTGCACATTACCAACATGGTACAAAGGTGCAAGTCTTTCATTGCCTTTTCTGCATGCCTCACGGTCTCGCTTTCACACTGTTTCCTCTTACATCATCTCATCATAATTTTAACAAGTATTATGCCAATTTATTATAAAAACATATTCAGAAGCGCAAAAGAACATGCACAAGTGGAGCAACTGTGATGTGCACTTCAGCTGCCTCCTCCCTGCCACTGCTCCTGTCCACTTTTGCCAATGACTCCTTGCTGTCAACAGCAGTGACCACTTCTCCCTCCTGCTTGTACTTGACTCTCTCAACAGCACTCTCCTTCCTCAAAAGGTGTCCGCTCTTGGCTTTTGTGATACCACACACCTGGATTCTCTACCACTTCAGGGAGACAGTATCTCCATCTCTTTTGCTGGCCCCACTCCTTTACTAGTCCTCTAACTTTTAGAATGTTCCAAACTTGTCCTTGGATTCTCTTCTCTTTTCGATCTACACCATCTCCCTAAATGATCTCAACCATGATTTTAATGTCATCTTTCTGCTGATGAATCCCAAAGTTATATCTTTATCCTTGGTGTCTATCCAGAGCTCTGGAAATGTAGCAACTCAGCATTTAACTTTGGATACTTAATAGGACTCAAAGATAACATGATCTGATATTCAATATAATCACTGTGTACTTACCGAGTTCCTAGTTTGTGTACCTACTGCTCTAAGCACGTGGAATACATCAGTAAAAACAAAACAATTTTTTTTTTCTTCATGGAGCTTACATTTTATTGGAATAGCCACTATCTTCTTAGTTGTTCAAGTCAAAGACCTAGAGTCATCCTTAATTTTTCTTTTTTTCATCCTTTGTATCTTTTGTATTTTTTCACCTATATAAGAAATTCCTGCTGGCTCTCTCTCCCAAACATATGCTGAATCTCTTCTCTCCATCTTCACTGTAGCCACAGTCACTAATCAGTGTCACCTCTCTTGTGGATTACTGCAGCAACTTCATAACGAATCTTCTTGTTTCCACTGGTGTTGCCCTCTCACCCTCATTTACCTTTCACACAGTAGTAAGAGTATCACTTTTAAAATTGCAAATTTTATTGTGTCATTCTCTTGCTTAAAATGCTGAATGGCTTTCCATTTTCACTAAATTCAAGTTTTACATTATTGGGATCCTGCCTACTTCAACCTCATCTCTAACCACATCACCTCTCACTTGTGCCTTACTGGTCTTTCTGTTTCTTGAGCATTGTCAAGCTGTGCTCACCTCAGTACCTGTGCATTTGCTACTCCCTTTGCCTAAAAGAGTCTCCCCTTAGACCTTCATATGGCTTTGACTTCCTCTTGATACTATCTCAGATCAAATGTCAGCACCTCAGAAAGATTACTTAAATAGTGACCAAGCCAATTATTCTCTATCACACAACTCTGCTTTTTGTCACAGTACTTTCCACAACTTGAAATTATATTTATCTTTGCCTTTATTAGTTTTTGCATGCCTCCTGTCATCCAGTGCATGTCCTTCATGAAAACAGCACCTTGTCTGTCTTGATCACTGCTGAATTCCCAATATTTCTAACAGTGCCTGACATATCAAAGGAGCTCATTTAAATATTTATTACATTTATTGAAAGAGTACCCTTGGGCAGTTCCTACTGTTAACAGAGCTCTCTTTTACACTAAGCCAAACCTATCTCTATGTCACTTTCACCCATACCAGTCCTGCCATTTGAGGTGACACATAATACTCTGATTTTTCTCCCTGGAATAATCCTTCAGATATCAGAAAATAGCTCTCATTTATTTTGTAATTGTTCTCTTCTCCATAACTAGCATCGCCAGGTTTTTCTCTATTTTTTGTTAAATGACTCAGTTCCTTTTCATTTAACATATATTAAACATATGCGTTAATAACATACACTAACTGTGAAAAGATGATGCAAAACATTTCAAGATAAAACAGAAACAGAACATTTTTATTCTACTATTCAGAATTAACTAATTAAAGTATTTTGATGTATTTCCTTCCAGTCTTTTTTTATATATGAATTGAGAAATTAGAATTATGTTCTCTAATAGTTGTGCATCCTGTTTTTTACATTTAATATTATAACTACTTTTTGATGTCATTAAAATTTTTAATTATTTTTTTATTGTGGTAAAAATATACATCACATAAAATTTACCAGTTTTAAACCATTTTTAATGTAGAAGTGGGCATTAATCACATTCGTAATGTTGTGCAGCCATCACCACTATCAATTTCCATAACTATTTTTTTTTATCAGTTCAAACAGATATTCTACCCATTCCCATTCCCTCCAATCCATGGTAAACTCTAATCTACTTTTTGTGTCTATGAACTTGCCTTTTTAACAATTTTAATATAAGTAAAGTCACACAATTTGTCCCTTTGTGTCTGGCTTCTTTTACTTAGCATAATGTTTTCAAGGTTCAACCATGTTGTAGCATGTATCAGAACTTCATTCCCTTTTAATGGCTGAGTTAGATTCCATTATATATATATGTATATATATAAATGGAATATTATATATAATAATATTAATGAATATTAAATGGAATATTACTATATGTGGAATATATATGTGCATATATATATAAAATTTTGTTTACCTATTTATCTGTTGGGCTTGGTTTGATTCCACCTATTGGCTATTGTGAATAATGCTGCAGTGAACATTTGCATAAAGTATCTGTGTCCCTATTTTCAGTTTTTTGGGGTATAGAGTGGAATTTATGGGTCATGTAGTAATCATATATTTAACTTTTTGAGAAGCCATCAAACTATTTTCCCAGTGATTGCACCATTTTACGTTCTCAGCAGCAATATATGAGGGCTTCAGTTTCTTCACAGCCTCAGCAACACTTGTTACTTAATTTTTAAAAAGTTATTTTAGCCATTCTCATAGGTATGGAGTATTATCTTATTGTGGTTTTGATTTGCATTTCCCTAATGACTAATAACATTGATCATATTTTCTTGTGCACATTGGCCATTTGCATGTCTTCTTTGAAAAAATATTTATTCAAGTCCTTTGCCCATTTCTCAATTGGATTTTTGGGGTTTGGCTGTTGAATTCTAGAAGTTCTTCATATATTGTGGATATTAAACCCTTATTATACATATGATTGCAAATATTTTTCCCATTCTGTAAGTTGTCCTTTCGATTTTTAAATAATGTATTTGAAGTAAAAAATAATTTTTAATTTTGATGAAGTACAATTTATCTATTTTTTGTTGTTGTTACTCATGTTTTTGGTGTCATATCTAAGAATCCATTGCCAAATCCAAGCTCATGAATATTTACCCCTATCTTTCCTTCTAAGAATTTTGTGTGTTTAGCTTTTATATTTATATCATTGATCAATTTCCGTGTTAATTTTTATGGATGATGTGAGATAGGGGTTCAACTTCATTCTTTTGCATGCAAAAATCCAGTTGTCCCAGCATCATTTGTTGAAGAGACTATTGTCTCCCCCATCAAATGGTCTTGATACCCATGTTAAAGATCAATTGGTCATAGATGTACGGGTCTACTTCTGGACCCTCAATTCTTTTCCATTTGTCTATATGTCTTTCTTTATGCTAGTATCAGACTGTTTTGATTACTGTTTTTGTGGTAAATTTGAATTTGGGAAATGAGAGTCCTCCAGTGTTCTTCTTTTTCAATATTGTTTTGATTCTTCAGGGCCCCTTACAATCCCATATGAATTTGAGGACTGGCCTTTCCATTTCTGCCAAACAAAAAACAAAAAATACCCCCCAAAGCTACTTGAATATTAATAAGGATTGCATTAAATTTGTAGATAACTTTGGATAGTATTGTCATCTTAACAATATTAAGTCTCCCAATCCATGAATGTAAGAGGTCTTTCCAGGTTTTTGTGCCTTTTAAAATTTATTTCGGCAAAGCTTTGTAGTTTTCAGAGTACAAGTCTTTCCTTTTCTTGGTTAAATTTATTCCTATTTATTTCATTGTTTTTTTGGATGCTATTGAAAATGAAATTGCTTTTTAAATTGTCTTTTTGAATGTTCATTGCTATTTTGTAGAAACACAACTAGCTTTTTGTGTTGATCTTGTAACCTAAAACATTGCAGAATTTGTTTATTAACTCTCTAGTAGCTTTCTTCTGGATTCTTTGATATTTTTAAAAATAGGATCTTGTCATCTGAATACAGATAGTTTTACTTCTTTCCAATTTGGATGACTTTTTTTTTCCTTTGGCAGCTGGCTGGTATGGAGCCAACTTGGATAAATTTTATTTTTTCTTGTCTAATTTATATGGGTAGATCTTTCAGTATACTGTTAAATAGCAGTGTTAAAAGTGGGTATCTTTGTCTTGTTCCTAATCTTAAGGGAAAAGCTTTCAGTCTTTCACCCTTTAGTAAGACATTAGCTGTGGGTTTTTCATTACATGATATATAATCATGAGGATTACACACAACATCCTAAATTTATAACAGTCAAGTTTGAATTAATACCTTAACTTCAATAGCATGCAGAACTCTGCTTTTTTCCAGCTCTGTCTCTCCATATTAGTTGTTGATGTCACAAATTACACCTTTATCCTTTGTGTGCCAAATAACATAAATATGTAATTATTTTTATGCATTTGTCTTTTAAATCATGTCGAAATAACAGGTGGAATTACAAACCAAAAATACAATAACAACAGCTTTTGTATTTGCTGATATAGTTACCTTTCCTGGAGATTGTTATTTATTCATAACTGTTCGAGTTACTGCCTAGTGTCCTTTCATTTGAACCTGAGCTCTTAGCATTTCTTTTAGGTTAGGTTTAGTGATAGCAAACTCTTTCAGCTTTTGTTTATCTGAGACTGTCTTACTTTTCCCCTCATTTTTGAAGGACAGTTTTGCCAGATATTGAATTCTTGCTCCGCAGATTTTTTTTTTCTTTCACCACTTTAAATATGTCATCTCATTGACTTCTGATTTCCTTCTGGTTTCTAATGAAAAATTGGCTGTTAATCTCACTGCAGATCTCATATAGATGATGACTCACTTCTCTCATTGCTTTCAAGATTCTCTCTTTGGCTTTTTACAGTTTAATTATAATGTCTTGGTGTGGATCTCTTTGGGTTTAATCTATTGTAATTATTTGAGCTACCTGTATGTTCAGATTCATGTCTTTTATCTCATTTAGGAAGTTTTCTGCCATTATTTCTTCAACTATTCCTTTTGCCTCATTTTTTCTCTTCTCCACTTCTGAGACTCCCACAACACATATGTTGGTCTGCTTGATTGTGTTTCACAGGTTCCTTAGGCTCTGTTCATGTATCTTCATTTGTTTGTCTTTCTGTTCTTCTGATTGGATAATGTCAATTGTCCTGTCTTCAAGCTCACTGATTCTTCTGCTTGCTCAAATTTGCTGTTGAACACATCTAATACATTTCTTACTTAATTTATTGTACTTTTCAGCTCCAGAATTAATTTTGGCTCCTTTTTATAACTTCTATATATTTATGGACATTTTCATTTCATTCAAAGATTGTTTTCCTGATTTCCTTTAGTTATATTTTTCCCCCCTATGGTTTCCTTTAGTTCTTTGCCTCATAAATTTAATATATGTGTTTCCTCAGGGATGATTTCTGCCAATTAATTTTGTTCCATTAAATATTATAATGCGGTTACTCTGAAAATTAGATTTTCCTTCTTCCTTAAGGTTTGATACTTTTTATTTTGCTCTTTGTTGAAGGCCTTAGTTGTCCATTGTTTAGTGAATTTTCCAAACTATTCTTGCCGAGACTGTATTAGTTGTCATGTGTGTTCACTGAAGTTTCTCTTTTTGTACCTTTTATTCAGCTAATCTTTTGACAGAGATTTTCTTGAACTCCAGGAGTTAAAATACGAATTAATAACAACAAAAAAGCCTCTCCCAATCTTTGCAGATTGGTTCTGTACTTATTTAACACTTAGCCAGGCTTACACTGAGTATAGAGATCACTCAGAACTGAAAGCTTATTGTCTTCTCTGGTCTCTCCCAGGCATGCATCTTACCCTGGGCATGTACATGGCATTCTATATTCCCCATATACACAGGTGTTTTTGAATGCACTGATTTCTCAAAGATAATATTCTTAACTTCTCATCCAAGTCTTTAGGTGTTTACTTTATACCTCAACTATAATCTTTTGTAGCAGGCAACTGTGTGTTGTTTGTTAGCCTTACAGTGTTTTCAAGCAATGTATGTTGCTTTTCTGGCCAGAATGAGTTCTGTGTTAGGTGAAACAGAGATAAGTATTCACGTCAGTCCTTCAGGTAGCTCCCAGACAGGTTAGAACAGGCATACATAATAATCGGCAAATAAAGTCTGCTCTACTTCCTCTGTAACCAGAGACCAGAGTCCTGAACTGGGAACTTGGGCTACCATTTACAAGATAGCCACCAACTCTCAAGTTCAACATTTCATCGGTGGGGGCCCACATGGGTTCAACATGTGTACTGAGAAGTGTTATTTCTGTTCAGGGCCCATCTGTCCTGGCCACAGCATGATGTTCATCTGCAATAATTGCAGGGTATTTAGATTCTACAAACCCAAATGTCATAGAAACTTTAAAACCTTTAAACTTTGAAATGTAATCCTTGCAATGTCAGGTGGACTAAAGCATTCTGGAAAGCAGCTGGTAAAGAGCTTACAATGTATAACTCATTTGAATTCGAAAAACGTAGAAATGAACATGTCAAATACCAGCAAGAGCTATGGAATAAAACTATTGTTGCAATGAAGAGAGTCAAAGAGATCAAACAGAAACACCAACGTAAATTTATAATGAACAAATTGAAGAAAAATAAAGAGCTATAGAAAGTTCAGGACATCAAAGAAGTCAAGCAAAACATTCATCTTATCCAGGCCCGTGTTGCAGGCAAAGGAAAGCAGCTGGAAGAAAAAATGGTACAGCAATTACAAGAGGATGTGTACGTGGAAGATGTTTCTTTAAAATCTTTCTGTCTGTAACCATTTCTATTTGTATGTTTGAAAATCTCCTTTGGAGACAGAACTTCTAAATTATTGATTTATTTTTTGCATAAAGTTACTCAAATGAAAGGCAATTAAATATACATCCTTCTTGCATTGTTTTCTGAAATGCGTCAGATATTATGGATGTTAGACTGCATCTCAGTGTTAAATCATTACAATAGATGTGGTTATATAAATCATAAGAATTGTGCTTGTAAATACAGAAGTGCTTTGTGGACATAAAATGGTCATGCCATCTAGATAACGACACTAGGCGGCATTTATGTCATAACTAATGACAACAATTCATGGCTAGTGACATAAAAAATAAAATTTTCTTTGAATAAAATATTCCTTTTATTAATGTTATGTAGAAGGGAGATAAAAAAAAGAACTAACAATTGATTTGTATGTCAACTTCAAATGATGTCTTTTATTTTGATTTCAGTATTTCTTGTTTTGGTTTATTAACATATAAGAAAAGTGTAATGGCCTTGTATAATGAAGTCTAATTATGCTGGACTGTTTTGACTTGGTTTAACTGTTTTTTTTTTTTTTTTTTTAATTTTACTTATTTAGTCAATATACAATGTGGTTGATTATTGTGGCCCATTACCGAAACCTCCCTCCCACCTTCCTCTCCCCCCTCCCTCCCAACAACCTCATATCTGTTCAATTGTCGTTATCAACTTCAAGGAATTGTAATTGTTGTGTCTTCTTCCCCCTCCCCCCAGGTTGTCTGTGTATTTATTTATCTATTTTTATCTCCCACCAATAAGTGAGAACATGTGGTATTTCTCTTTCGGTGCCTGACTCGTTTCACTTAATATAATTCTCTCTAGGTCCATCCATATCGTTGCAAATGGCAATATTTCATACTTTTTTATAGCAGAGTAGTATTTCATTGTGTAGATATACCACATTTTCCATATTCACTCATCTGATGATGGACATTTGGGCTGTTTCCAACTCTTAGCTATTGTAAAAAATGCTGCAGTGAACATTGGGGAACAGGTATACCTTCGACTTGATAATTTCCATTCCTCTGGGTATATTCCCAGCAGTGGGATAGCTGGGTCATATGGTAGATCTATCTGCAATCGTTTGAGGATCCTCCATACCATTTTCCATAGAGACTGCATAATTTTGCAGTCCCACCAACAATGTATGAGAGTTCCTTTTTCTCCGCAACCTCACCAGCATTTATCATTCACAGTCTTTTGGATATTAGCCATCCTAACTGGGGTGAGATGGTATCTCAGTGTAGTTTTGATTTGCATTTCCCGAATGCTGAGTGATGTTGAGCATTTTTCCATGTGTCTGTTGGCCATACGTATATCTTCCTTTGAGAAATGCCTATTTAGCTCTTTTGCCCATTTTTTAATTGGGTTGCTTGTTTTTTCTTGTAAAGTTGTTTGAGTTCCTTGTATATTCTGGATATTAATCCTTTGTCAGATGTATATTTTGCAAATATTTTCTCCCACTCTGTTGGTTGTCTTTTAACTCTGTTAATTGTTTCTTTTGCTGTGCAGAAGCTTTTTAGTTTGATATAATCCCATTTGTTTATTTTTCCTTTGGTTGCCTGTGCTTTTGGGGTTGTATTCATGAAGTCTGTGTCCAGTCCTATTTCCTGAAGTGTTTCTCCTATGTTTTCTTTAAGAAGTTTTATTGTTTCAGGGTGTATATTTAAATCCTTAATCCATTTTGAGTTGATTTTCGTATATGGTGAGAGGTATGGGTCTAGTTTCATTCTCCTGCATATGGATATCCAGTTATCCCAGCACCATTTGCTGAAGAGGCAGTCCCTTCCCCAGTGAATAGGCTTGGTGCCTTTGTCAAAGATCAGATGGCTGTAGGTGTGTGGGTTGATTTCTGGATTCTCTATTCTATTCCATTGATCCTTGTGTCTGTTTTTAATGCCAGTACCATGCTGTTTTGGTTATTATGGCTTTGTAGTATAGTTTAAAGTCAAGTAGTGTTATGCCTCAAGCTTTATTTTTTTGCTCAGCATTGCTTTGGCCATGTGTGGTCTTTTGTTATAAGACCATATAAATGGCTGGATAGTTTTTTCCATTTCTGAGAAAATATCATTGGAATTTTAATGGGGATTGCATTGAATGTGTTTATCATTTTGGGTAGTATGGACATTTTCACAATGTTGATTCTTCCAATCCAAGAGCATGGGGTATCTTTCCATCTTCTTCTGTCCCCTTTAATATCTCTCAGTAGTGGTTTGTAGTTCTCATTATAGAGATTTTTCACATCCTTGGTTAACTCAATTCCTAAGTATTTTATATTTTTGGTGGCTATTGTAAATGGGCAAGCTTTCTTGATTTCTCTTTCTGCATGTTCACTATTGGAAAATAGAAATGCTACTGATTTTTGTGTGTTGATTTTGTATCCTGCTACTTTGCTGAAATCATTTATCAACTCCAAAAGTTTTTTTATAGAGGCTTTAGACTGTTCGATATATAGGATCATGTCATCTGCGAAGATGGACAGTTTGACTTCATCTTTTCCAATCTGGATGCCCTTTATTCCCTTCTCTTCTCTGATTGCTCTCGCTAGTACTTCCAACACTATGTTGAATAGGAGTGGTGAGAGTGGGCATCCTTGTCTAGTTCCTGTTCTTAAAGGAAAAGCTTTCAGCTTTTCCCCATTCAAGGTGATATTGGCAATGGGTTTATCATATATGGCTTTAATTATGTTGAGATACTTTCCATCTATACCTAACTTATAGAGAGTCTTTATCATGGATGAGTGTTGAATTTTATCAAATGCTTTTTCAGCATCTATAGAGATGGTCATATGGTCCTTGTGTTTGATTTTATTAATATGGTGTATCACATTTATTGATTTGCATATGTTGAAAGAACCTTGCATCCTTGAGATGAATCCCACTTGCTCATGGTGTATAATTTCATGTATGTGTTGCTGTATTCTGTTTGCTAGTATTTTATTGAGGATTTTTGCATCTATATTCATCAAGGATATCAGCCTGTAGATTTCTTTTTTAGTTGTATCTTTACCTGGTTTTGGTATCAGGGGGATGTTTGCTTCATAGAATGAGTTTGGGAGAATTGCCTCTGTTTCAATCTCTTGGAATAGTTTGTAGAAAACTGGTGTCAATTCCTCTTTGAATGTTTGGTAAAATTCTGCTGCAAATCCATCTGGTCCTGGGCTTTTCTTTGTTGAGAGTCTTCTGATAAGAGCTTCAGTCTCCTTTATTGTTATTGGTCTGTTCAGATTTTCTACATCTTCTTGGCTCAGTTTTGGTAGCTTGTGTGTGTCCAGAAATTTATCCATTTCCTCCAGATTTTCAAATTTGTTGGCATATACTTGTTTATAGTAGTCTTGAATGATTCCTTGTATTTCAGATGTATCAGTTGTAATATCACCTTTTTCATTTCTAATTTTTGTTATTTGGATCTTCTCTCTTCTTTTTTTAGTTAGCCATTCTATTGGTTTGTCAATTTTATTTATCTTTTCAAAAAACCAACTTTTTGATTTGTTGATCTTTTGTATTGTTTTTGAGTTTCGATTTCATTAAGTTCTGCTCTGATCTTAATGATTTCTTTCCATCTGTTAACTTTGGGTTTGGATTGTTCTTGTTTTTCTAGTTCTTTAAGGTGAAGTGTTAGGTTGTTCACTTGCCATCTTTCCATTCTTCTGAAGTAAGCATTTAATGTGATAAATTTCCCACTTTGTACTGCTATTGCAGTATCCCACAGGTTTTGGTATGATGTATCATTATTTTCTTTAGTTTCAATAAATTTTTTGATTTCCTGTTTGATTTCTTCTTGGACTCATATGTCATTAAGTAGAATGCTGTTTAATTTTCACGTGTTTGTATAGTTTCCAGAATTTCATTTGTTATTGATTTCTAATTTTAATCCATTGTGGTCTGAGAAAATACATGGGATAATTGCAATTTTTTTGAATTTGTTGAGACTTGATTTGTGACCTAATATGTGATCTATCCTGGAGAATGATCCATGTGCTGATGAGAAGAATGAATATTCCGAGGTTTTTGGATGGAATGTTCTGTAGATATTTTCCAAGTCCAATTGATCTAGTATGTTGTTTAGATCTTGTGTTTCTCTGCTGATTCTTTGCCTAGACAATCTGTCCAATATTGACAGTGGGGTGTTCAGGTCCCCTGCTATTATGGCATTAGTGTCTATTTCCTTCTTTAGGTCTAATAGAGTTTGTTTTATAAATCTGGCTGCTCTGACATTGGGTGCATATATATTTATGATTGTTATGTCTTCTTGATGGATCAATCCTTTTATCATTATGTAGTGTCCCTCATTATCTCTTTTTATGGTTTTTAGTTTAAAGTCTATTTTATCAGTTATAAGAATAGCTACTCCAGCTCATTTTTCATTTCTGTTTGCATGGTAAATCTTTTTCCATCCTTTCACTCTTAGTCTATGTGAGTCTTTATGGGTGAGGTGGGTCTCCTGAAGGCAGCATATAGTTGGGTCTTCCTTTTTAATCCAGTCAGCCAGTCTGTGTCTTTTGATTGGGGAATTTAAGCCTTTTACATTAAGAGTTGTTATTGAAAAGTGTTGATTTTATCCTAGCATTTTATTAATTATTGTTTGGATGTCTTAGGTGTCTTTTCTTCCTTTCTTTCTGATTTACTGTTTGTTTGCGTATTTGTTGGTTTCCTGGGTTGTAGATAGCCTTTTTATTTGTTTGTTTTCTCTTCATGAATGCCATTTTTATTATACTACTGGGTTTTTTGTTTTTTTGTTTTTGTTTTTTTTGAGTTTTTATGGCAGTGGTAGTTATTTTTCAGGTACCAAACCCAGTACTCCCTTGAGAATTTCTTGTAAGGGTGGTCGTGTGGTGGTGAACTCCCACAGTTTTTGTTTGTCTGAGAAATATACTATTTGCCATTCATTTCAGAAGGATAGCCTTGTGGGGTAGAGTATTATTGGCTGGTAATCTCTGTCTTTTAGTATTTTGAATATATCATCCCATTCCTTTCTGGCTTTTAGGGTTTGTGATGAAAAGTCTGATGTTAGTCTGACTGGGGCTCCCTTATAGGTGATGTGATGCTTCTCTCTTGCAGCTTTTAAGATTCTCTTTGTCTTTGAGTTTTGCCAGTTTGACTATAACATGTCTTGGAGAAGATCTTTTTGGGTTGAATATGTTTGGGATCTTTGGGCTTCCTGAATCTGAAGATCTGTGTCTTTTCCTATACCTGGGAAGTTTTCTGTCACTATTTTGTTGAATATGTTTTCAATGCAGTCCCCTTTTTCCTCCCTTTCTGGAATACCCATGAATCAGATATTTGAGTGCTTAAGGTTGTCTGATATCTGTTAGATTTTCTTAAATGTTTTAAATTCTTTTTTCTTTTTTTTGTCTGCCAGTGTTATTTCAAACAGCCCATCTTCAAGGTCAGAAGTTCTCTCTTCTGCTTCTGCAAGCCTGCTGGTTAAACTATCTGTTGTGTTTTTTATTTTGTTGAATGAATTCTTCAGCTCAGCAAGCTCTGCTACATTCTCTTTCAGGGCATTGATTTCTTTGTATATTTCTTCTTTCAGGTCCTGTATACTTTTCCTCGCTTCATCGTGTTGTCTAGCTGAGTTTTCTTGTATCTCATTTAGTTTCCTTAGAATTATCACTCAAAATTCCTTGTCAGATATTTCAAGGGCTTCTTGTTCTATAGGATCTAGAACTTGAGAGTTATTACCCTTTGATGGTGTACTTTCTTGATTTTTCATATTTCTGGTATCTTTCCTTTCATGTTTAGTCATTGTGGCAGGGGATTTCATGGTCCACTGGTTTGACACTATTGTCTGGCTAGGATGCTGCTGGGGCTGCCAATTTGGTATGGCTGCCTCAGTATCTGCTCGGTTGCCCACTAGTGCCTCAGGTGTGTGGTTACCTCGGGTCTTGGGCCTCTCTGAGGAGGCGCCTCTCTGGTCAGCATGCAGTCAGCTGGGCTGGGGATGGAGTCCGGCGGTGGCAGCAAGGCCTACCTGCTGGGTTGCATGCTGGCACTGCAGGGAGCGTAGTCTCCACGGATCTTTGGCTTCTCCAGCTGGGAGCTTCTCTGATCGGCATGCACTCGGCTGGCCTCGGTGGTTTAACTGTTCTGATAACTTCTGTGGATATTGGGAATGAGAGCTGAATAATCCTTGCCTGAAACAGCACTATACAGTTTCCTCTTTGGAGCATACTCAGTTCTAACTTGTGACTTCTGGTAGAATAAGCCTTATTGTTATAGACTAGCAATGATCTAGAAGCAAAGGAATCCTGAGGTTTTTAAAAATTTGTTCTGTGTTTTTCTTTTAAAAAGCTCCTAATTGTTTATGCAAAATAGAATTTGCACACAAAATAAAATCATTTTAAGGTAAAAAAATAAAACAAAAAAAGATTGCTGCTGAACTGATGAGGGTGTGAGCAAGTGCAACTAAAAATGCACAAAACTTTTCTGTCATTTTATTTAATTTTTTAATGTTTCTATTTTTTATTGCTTATGAATATTCATGAGAAACAAAGCTGATGTCACCCCTCATACTCAGGACGTGAAGGCCAGATCCATACTGACAGCATGCCCATTAGCACAAATTGCAGTTGAATCTTATGTCCCCCACCCAATTATCCCCAACCTCCCTCTCCCTACCCCTTTCCCCCCGACTCCACTTTGTATCCCAAGGTGTGTTCTCTCCCTCTGCAAGTCCAACGCACCAATGTGGTCTTTCTTTCCTTCCTTCTTTCTCTCTTAGCTCCTGCTTATGAGTGAGTACATGTGGTATTTATCCTTCTGTGCTTTGCTTATTTCACTCAACATAAGTTTCTCCAAGCTCATCCATGTTGTTGCAAATGGGAGAATTTCATTCTTTTTTATGGCAGAGTAGTATTCTACGGTGTATACATACCAGTTTCCTTATCCAGTCATCCGTCAATGGACATGTAGGTTGGTTCCATATCTTGGCTATTGTGAACAGAGCTGTGATGAACATGGGAGTGCAGGTATCCCTTCAGCATGATGATTTCCATTCCTCTGAGTAAATACCCAGAAGTGGGATTGCTGGATCGTATGGAAGATCTATCTGTAGTTGTTTGAGAAACCTCCAAACTGTTTTTCATAGTGGTTGTACTAATTAACAATCCCACCAACAGTGTAGGGACATTCCCTTCTCTCTATACCCTCACCAGCATTGGTTATTCACCGTCTTTTGGATTATAGACCAGTCTAACTTGGGTGAGATGGTATCTCAGTGTGGTTTTAATTTGCATTTCCCTGATGGCCAGTTATGTTGAGCATTTTTGCATGTACCTGTTGGCCATTTGTATGTCTTCCTTTGAAAAATGTCTATTCAGCTCCTTTGCCCATTTTTTAATTGGGTTATTTGTTTTTTACTGTGTAACTGCTTGAGTTCCTTGTATATTATGGATATTAATCCCTTGTCGGATGCATAGTTAGAAAAAATTTTCTCCCACTCTGTAGGTTGTCATTTCACTCTGTTGATTGTTTCCTTTGCTGTGCAGAGATTTTTAGTTTGATATAGTCCCATTTGTTTATTTTTTCTTTTGCTGCTTGTGCTTTCAGACTCATGTTCATAAAGTCTGTGCCCAGACCTAGTTCCTGAAGCCTTTCACCTACATTTTCCCTTGGTAATTTTACAGTTTCAGATCTTATACCTAAGCCTTTAATCCATTTTGAGTTGATTTTAGTATATGGTGAGAGGTGCATATCTAGTTTCATTCTTCTGCATATGGATATCCAATTTTGCCAGCACCACTTGTTAAAGAGGCAGTCTTTTCCCTAATGTAGATTTTTGTTGCCTTTGTTAAAATATCAGATGGCTGTAAGCCTGAGGAGTGATTTCTGGCTTCTTAATTCTTCTCCACTGGTCTTACTGTCTATTTTTATCCCACTACATGCTGTTTTGGTTACTATAGCTATGAAGTATAATTTGAAGTCAGGTAGTGTTATGTCTCCAGCTTTATTTTTTTGCTTTGGCTATTCGGGGTCTTTTGTTGTTCCATATGAAAGTTAAGATTGTTTTTTCCATATCTGTGAAGAATGCCATTGGTATTTTGATGGGGATTGCATTAAATCTGTAGATCACTTTGGATAATATGGGCATTTTCACAATGTTAATTCTTCCAATCCAAGAGCATGGAATATCATTCCATCTTTTTGTGTCTTCTTTAATTTCTTTCAGTAGTGGTTTGTAGTTCCCATTGTAGAGATCCTTCACCTCCTTGGTTAAATTGATCCCTAGCTATTTTATTTTCTTCCTGACAATTGCAAATGGGCTTACTTTCTTTATTTCTCTGTTCGTTCATTATTTGAATATATAAATGCATCTGATTTGGGGGCATTTATTTTGGATCGTGCAATGTTACTGAAGTTATTAACCAGCTTTAGGAGTTCTTTGATAGAGTTTTTAGGTTTTTCTCTATATAGTGTCATGTCATCTGCAAATAGAGACAGGTTGACTTCATCTTTTCCAATCTGGATTCCCTTTATTTCTTTCTCTTGCCTGATTGCTCTGGCTAGTACCTCCAGTACTATGTTAAATAGAAGTGGTGAGAGTGGGCATCCTTGTGTTCCTGTTCTTAAGGGAAAAGCATTCAGTTTTTTAAAGTCACATTTTTCTTGACTTGGTGTTCTCTTAGTTGCTGTAAATGTTTGTTTTCAGAGTTCTGACAAAGTTGGCTCTGCCAATTTCTACTTGTTTTTGATGTTTCTGTGGGAGATGGGAGCATGGAGCCACCTACTCTACCATTTTGCTAATGTCAATCTTCATTTGTCATTAAATATGTTAAAGCATTACTTTTAATGACTGCATATTGTTCTATTATATAGATGTACCATAATTTTATTTTAAGTGTTGCCATGATGAACATCTTTCTACATCTCTGATTATTTTTTACCTTAGGATAAATTTTTGGAAATGGACCAACGATGTCAAAAGTTTTGAACATTTTTTCTTCATATTTATTGCCAAATATCCCTGCATAAGACTTACATCAATTTAGATTCCCACAAGCAGTGTACAAGAGGGTACATTTTATCACTCCCTTATCTAAAATTTAACAGTCTTTGCCTATTTGATAGGGGTAAAAAGGCATTTAGTGGTTGTTATATGTCTGCTCTTTTAAGAATTCCTCATGTGACTTGAATTTGAATCCCTTAATTGCTTTGGTCCCTCAGTTTGTGCTGTACTCCAATTTGTTCATATCCTCAGATGTGTGGGCCAAAGAAGTTACCTGTTCTCATAAATATAAAACTTGAACTTAATTTGTAGTGAATCTGAATGGTGCCTACCCCAAGCTGGTGCCTTTCAGACCTGCAGGACGGCTGATCTCCCCACCTCTGCTGCTCTCTGTGATCCTCAACATTCTTCTCAGCCTGGCCATGCATATTGTGGGCTTCATCCTGGTTCAGAGGCAGCCTTGGTATTCCATGGAGATGCACAGGTATGATCATAGTATCAATTCCAGCCTCTCACATTCTAATTTTTATCAAACATCATCTGGCCACTATGATGGGAGGCAAATAGGTCTCTATTCTTTCAAAGACTTTGGCTTCCTTAAGTCCTTAAGGCAAATTTCTGGTGATTATTTCTTCTCTGTAACACAGTTTGATGTATCATTCATTGGCACTTATTTTTGCCTGCGCTGTATGATGATGATCTGTGACTATCTCTTATATCTAGGGTGACCATGCATTATAGTTTGCCTGGGCAACCCAATTTAAGCAACCCAGTCTAAGTGAAGTGATATCTCAGTAAAATTATTAAAGTCTTTGCCTTTCATTTTCAAAACTGTCCCTGTTGGATGATAAATTACATGGTCACCCTACTTATAAATTATCAGAGATCTTAAGCCACTCAAGGGAAGAATCATGATTTATCTCTTCCCCATATAGCCTTAATACATGTGATGGGTGCATAATCTGTTGAACAAATAACTGATTGAATCTATCTGTCTGACTATCTAGTCTATCTACCTGTCTTCTACCTATCATCTGTTAATGCATCCAAAACATAGGTCTATCTGTGTTTGTTCCTTTCTCATTTTTTAGTGTATTCTTCACTAAAGTATAGACAATGATAGAAGCACTAAATGCCTGCTCTGGACACGGTTTGATACGGAGTCTTGGGGAGGCAAATGCTCAATAAAGGCCTGTCATCTTACCTCATTAGCTCCTTTCATTTCCTTATTAGTGCCTGCACAGCGCAAAATGAAAGCATCTCAAAGTTAATCACTTCTCCAACTGTTCCAGAAAAAATGGGAAGTAATGGTGCCTTCACAAGTTTTGAGAATACTACTGTATGGTTCTTGGGAACAATCAACTGTATCATTGTGGCTCTTATATTCTCTAAAGGAAAGCCATTCAGGCAACCCACCTACACAAATTGTAAGTAGAATTGTACTGGGTCATAGGTGAGAAGTTACCAGAGAGGAGAATAGACATGCCCAGGTCACTCAGGGAGCAGCTGCAGGGTTGCCCCTGACCAAGGGTCTCCTGACATTCACTCCAGAGTTCCGTAAAATACATTGTACAGCCTCAGCCTTGTGGTCCTTTGCTCCTTCTTTCAAAGCTGCATTACATACTAGGCCTTCTTTCTCCACCTCTTTCCTTCACCAAAAGTTTGGCTCTTGATGTCTTTTCTTGGGATAACCCCAAAGTGGGAAAACCAATTTATTTCTCAATTTGTCAGTATTTGTCAGAATTTATCTTGCAACAGGTGGGGAGAAGGGTCACAGCACTTGGTTGCAACCTGTCTCCTGCCATGCAGACAATGGTCAAAACGGCATTGTGTGGCAGCAGGCTGGGAGTGGGTCCAGCCTGGAGAAATATGACTATAGAGGATTGTAGAAGCTCTTGGCCAAAGTACCTCCCACCTCCTTACATTCTGGGGTGGGGAGGTTCTTGGAGGAGAAGTGGATGACCTGTTTAATCTCTGGGACATTTATTTGTATACCATTACTACCTCTCTAATTGGGAAAATTCAGAAGCACAAGTTGAAAACTCAATATCTCATAAAAATCTGTTCAGAGAAAATCATTTTGCCTTTTCCTTCTTGAAATGAGGAAGCAGTCGAATGCTGACCTCTACATGATTGCAATTTAAAAATTTATTTACAGCTGTCCTTTTTTCCAGAAAAAGATCTGAGGCAGATGATTTGCATTAAGGAGACTCAGATACTTGGATGTCTACAAGGCATTTATTGAAAACATATTATGTTAATGTTACCCTAGTATGTATTTACCACTTTTATTAATTGAAACTCATAACATGCACATGAAAATTACCACTTGCCTCAAGGACATGAATAGAAATTGTAGAGGTGAGACCCATTGCATAGAAATGAGTACTTTTCTGGGCCGGCCCGTGGCTCACTCGGGAGAGTGTGGTGCTGAGAACACCAAGGCCCCGGGTTCGGATCCCATATATGGATGGCCGGTTCGCTCACTGGCTGAGCGTGGTGCTCACAACACCAAGTCAAGGGTTAAGAAATGAGTACTTTCCATGTATTATGCTGTGTTTGGAAGTAGAAATCAAGTAATTTAATCAGTGTTAATCTAGAATATGTCTGTCAATCGATATGACACTTTATACTCTGATTTCTCAAAATGATAGCTGTGTTCTTATTTCCTCAGATATATTTGTCCTTGTGCTGATCATACAGCTGGGTGTGTGTCTATTCATTCTATTTGCTGATATTCCAGAATTATATAGGCGTTTGGATGTAAGTCTTATATCTGGGATATGATGATGTTTTACAGCCTTGTAACACCCTGACTTCAAGAAGCAGGTCACAATTGCAATTGATGTGAATTCTTGACACCAATTATTTTGGGATGGCAGAGTTAAAAAGAATGATGAATTTGTTTACATATATTTTAAAAGCTAGTCAGGAAATAAAATTACTTCTAGTCTTGATTTCCTGAGTACTTTCTTCAGAAAGTACTAAATATTTTTCTTTTGAGATTCCTCACAAGACTGGAAAATCTATATACATTTTCTCTTTCAAATATGAGAGAATTTCCTCCTAAATTCTTCTGTTTTGAAGCTGTTTAAAACAATTTTGCACATAATACTTTTTGGGTTAATTCTCAAATCTTCATTTATATTTTTAATCTCTTTAAAATCATGTTTTTCTGTATGTTTATACTTAATGTCTGCAAAACTTCTAAGAGCCATGCTTTACCTCATGCACTCTTTTACATTTTGTAGTATTGAGACAACTTTGAAACCCTACACAATACCAAAATTTTACATATTCAAGCAAGGGAAAAACATATATTTTGATTTCTCTGACCCATCCTACTTTTGAATTAAAATGTAATCATTATAAAATGTCCCTCAGACCAATAAATAAAATATAGAAGAGATGATTAAGGGTACTGAGCTTTTTTTGCTTAGTGCTTTGTATATCTGCTTGCCTCTCCATCTCAAAGATGAATTTCATGAGGGCCAAGATCAATTTTACTCATTTTTATACTCCCAGTGCCTCACACAGTGGATGGCACAAATAGCAAAGGAATGACTGACTGATTATTGTATATCAGGTTATAGACAAGCACTTATAGTGTCCAGTGCATTACAAACCAGCAATACCTTCACAAACCCACAGTGACATGTAACACTAATATCTACATTCATATATTTTATTTTTATAATTCTATCAATGTGGTTAGCAGTGTAATTATCATTGTTGTTTAGTGTCTTCATGAATTAGATTAAGTACTCAGGGAGATAATAGTCTGTGCCCACTAGTCTTCTAAGTGAGTTAAACTTAATCCTGCAGAAGTTAAGGTTAAGACATGTTATTAGGTGATTTTGTCATTGTGTGAACATCATACAGAGTACTCTCAGAAACCTAGTGGGTATAGCCTACTACACACCTAGGCTATATGGTATAGCCTATGGCTCCTAGGCTACAAATCTGTATAGCATGTTACTGTACTGAATACTGTAGGCAATTGTAACACAATGGGAATAGTTTGTGGGTCTAAACATATCTAAACTTAGAAAACATACAGTAACACTGTCCTGTATGCAGTTGGTTCATTGTTGAATGTTACATTGTTCTGCAGTTCACAACTATATACAAAGACTCTTACATCCATGTATATATATAATGTGCACATACACATACAAGATGTATATTACATGCATATTTCATAGAAGTATGTTCATTACATACAAGAGTTACAACCTATGAAAACATGTGCTGTAAACACGTGAACATTGCTCCAGCATATATTTGTCTTAAGAGTAACTGTGCTTCATCATCTCCCACCAGCTTCTCTGCACTCCTGTCCTGTGGAGGGTCTACATCGTCATCATGCTCAGCTCCAATTTCATCGTGTCCCTTGTTGTAGAGGTCAGTGCCCTCAGGCTGCTGATCACTGTGGGTGGGTAGGTGGGTGGAGGGGTAGTTCATTAGGAGTCTGAAAATGAAATAGCTTCAGCTGACCAGGGCTCCTTGGGTGCTCTCTTCCTCCACAACACGGGCAATGGTGCTTTCCTCTGATGAGTTCCAAACAAGCCACTGTAAAGCGGGGCTGGGGACAACAGAATTATGATCTCTAAGGTCCTATTCACTTCTCAAATTCCCAGATGGAGACCTAACATGGTTTACTTTTTAAAATTGAGATATGTTTCACACATCATAAAATATACCCTTTTAAAGTCCACAGTTCAGTGGTTTGTAGTATACTTGCTGAATTGTGCAACCATCAGCACTACCTAATTTCAGAACATTTTCATCACCCCAAAGAAATCTGGTACCTATTGGCAGTTGCTCCTCATTCCCCCGTCCCCTGCCTCCTACCCCCCTGGCAACCCCTACTCGTCTTTCTGTTTCTGTGGATTTGCCTATTCTGAACATTTCATATAAATGGAGTCATACGATATGTGGCCTTTTGTGCCTTGCTGCTTTCACTTAACTTGTGTCATTTTCACTTTACAGATGAGAACTGAAATTCATAGTGAGCTTTTTCAGCCGTAATTCTCCAGTTCCCATTTGCTCTGTTTCCTCAGTGAAATGAACTGTGCTCCTCCTTTCTTTCTCTATGTGCTTCACTCTCTCCTTCCTCAGTGCTGAGACACAATCTCCATTCTTCAAAGCCCACTGTTGGGCAGGGGGTGCTCCTGAAAAGGTGTCCCTGAGGAAAGAGAGATTAGATGCAGGCTTCTGTCTATTTCTATTCCTGCTCCAAGTTACAAAACTGGAATTGTCCCAGTGCATGAGGCATTCACAGCAGGCCATGAGCACTTCCAGCCTGACTTCCCTGCAATGTTATAGGGAAGAGCAGTAGAACAGGAGCCCAGTGAACCTTCCTTACTACACACAGTAAAGCTGCACAGGAGCTGGTGGAATAGTAGGGCATAGAATTAGGATACTGGAGCATCTCTCTCTATGCTAAACCAGAGCTTCTCAAACTTGAGTGGGCATCAGAATCACCTGGAAGGCTTGTTAAACACAGATGGCTGAGCCCTACTCCTAGCATGTCTGATTGGTGGTAGGTCTGAGTAGGTGGAAGAGTTTGCATTCCTAACTGGTTTCCAGGTGATTCTCATGTGGCTAGTTCAAGGACCACACTTTGAGAAGCACTATGCTAAGCCATGTGGACTTCAAAGTGACCACATTAATAAAAGAGCATCACCACGAGTGTCCTCAGACTAAATTGCAGAAAGATAGTTCTTGCTCTTTGGAGGATAATCTTATGTATCTTGCCTCTGCCTATAACCTAAGTATTTCCTCTGTCTAGTACATCTTTCCCCCATGTCTGTGTATTGAAATGCTGTTCCATCCTCTATGGCCAAGCTGTGGTACTATCCTCTTCATGAATCTTTCCTGGTGCCTGGATCAGTTAGGCAAATAACAAAACTCAAGAGTGGCTTAAACAATAAAAATATTTATTGACTCAACAAGAAGATTGGATGTGGATGGCTTCAGGACTGGTATTGTGACTCAATAGTCCACATTAGGGATCCACATTCTTCCTCCTTTTTATCCTACTGTCTTTAGATGTGGCCTTTCATGTTTGTGCTTGTCACTTATGGTGCCCAAATAGCTTCCACATAGCTGGATGTTTTATCTACTTTCGGTGCAGGCATAAAATGGAAGAAGAGACACCAGCAAGCTTTTTCCCCCTTGAATTTGAACTTTTTATCAGGAAAGACAGTTTTTCCTGCAGCCCATCAGCAAACTTTCTTTGATGCCTTACTGGTCAGAGCTATGTCTCATTGTCATCCTAAGTAAGAAGGGATTCGGGGAAAGAGAATCCATGAAATAGATTGGCTTAGACCATGTACTTATGTTTTCCTTTTAGGTGGGCAGGAAATACTTGGGAGGGAATGAGCTGTAGAGTAATCAAGTATCAAAGTCTTCCATGATCCCCTAGCAGGAAACCCTTCTTCTGTCAGTATACCTGCAGTTAAGAGCACAAGGTCAGGGGTAATTGTGGGGCTAGGGACATAGATAGCTATGCTAATTGTATGGCTACGCAATTCATAACTAAAGCCAAAACATTTCATTATTTTAGTTATACTAAGTTTCCATTTGTGCTGTCAGGGCTAGGGCTCAGACCCTTCAAACACATTGTACAGACTGGATCACAAACCCCTCACATGCCTGGCTGGGTCATCAGACCCCTCACATGCAGGTCCACGCTAGGTAATTGGGAAAGATCCCGGGAGCCGCTGGCAGACGACATGAGCTCAGTCCTCAGCTTCCTCAGCAGTAGCAACAGCAACTTACAGGTCCAGCAGTGGCAGCGGTGGCCTCTTGGATGGTCCTGGGGCATTGGCAGAAACAACTTGCAGCAGCAGTAGCTGTGGTGGCCTCCCGGTGGCCCCCTGGGGTGCATCTCAGGGGTGGGGGGCACCGTGGATCAGAGCCACTTGTCCTTTATACTTCAGTCCATAACTCGGACACCTGGGTGCCCATGCACATCTACATCAGACAATAGCCAAGGAACACCTGGGTGCACGTGCATATTTATGTAAAATGCTCGGCAAGATTGCGAACATCTGAGGGGCCCTGACCATTTTCCTATGTTTTCCCTACAGTAATATACCTGGGTTTGAATCCTGGCTCCACAACTTTTTTGCTGTCTGACTTTGGGCAAGTTACTCTACTTCTCTGTGTCTCTGTTTCATCATCTGTAAGATGGTGATAATAATGATACCTTACCTCATTAGGTTATTGAAGTATGAATTGTGAACAGTAAAAATCATATAGTTGGTGTTTAATAAATATGAGCTATTATTATTATATTATCTTTTGTGGCACTTACCATTTCTTACTTCATATCTATCAATCAGTCAGTCATTCCTTTATTCATTCATTCTTTCCATGAGCATTTGTTGACCACCTGCCATATCCGAGGGCACCATGCCAGGGTAACAAGGATGACAGAGGGGCAGAGCTCACAATCTACAGGAAAAAAGGACAAGGACTTCAGTTATTTCTGCATACATTTCTTCTCTTACCTTCTATTCAACTATGCTGGCAAGAACTCAGTAGCTATAGCACCTAAAACCCTGCTTTATGCTAGTAGGAGCTGGGTAAAGATTTATTCAATTATTAAATGTAAGAAGTGACCCTGCTCATCCCAGCAGATGGAGAGGGTAATTTGATGCTCATGAAAGACAGAGTTTCTCCTTTGTTTCTCATGTTGAGTGAGAAATAGAGATGTACACATGGATGTGTAGTGTAGGCTTTCAGCAGCTTCTAAATTGAAAAGTAACATTGAAGGGTACCAACTCCTGCTCCCAGGCCCCTCTACTGTGGTCTCCAGTTGCTCAGAGTTACCCCTTTCCCTGCTGTCAGTGGATGCTCAGGGACAAATCGAAGCCATTGCAGTCTTCGGTGAAGGAAGTTGCAATAGAGAATTATAAAAGATGTTCTGCCTCATGAGGTAAGCCTAGCAGGGTAGAGAAAGACTCCAGACTCCTGGAATGGGCTGTGCCAACTCCCTACTTCCTGGCCAGCCTGTGACATAGATGGTCCAAAGAGTTTTTTGGGGACAGGCATGAAGGATGGCTAGTCTCCTTTTGCACAGTTCTGAGTACTGTCTGGTCTGCTGAGCTCTAACTCTAACCGTAACCTTATCCTAACCCTAACCTTAGAGAAGCCCAGAAAAGGATCTGAATGTGAGACCTTATCCTTAAGTGATCAATCTAACCTCCAGCTGAGAGACATGGGGGCTAATGTGGATAGCTTTAATCACCCCCACCTTTCTTTTTATTACTTATGTGTATGTATGTATGTATGCATGAATGCATGTATGTATTTATATAGGTAAGTATGCATGAATAATTCAAGTAGCCAGTCAGAAGAACTCATGTGATGAAGTATTTTTTTTTTTTGTTTTGTTTTGTTTTAAGAAATGTAATCTCATTAAGGATTTCCTTTTATTTCTAGTTCGGCGTTTAATTTACAGTGTAGAAAGACAGGATAGATCACCTTTCAGTGCTTCAGTTTCCTCTTCTGGAGTAGCAAGGTGATACTGGTCATCGTACTACTGAGAAAAGCTCAAAGCAAGGTGCAGAGCACTAAAGTTTGTGTGTGTGCATGTGTGTGTGTGTTTTATTTCATTTATTTTAAGGCCTGCTAAGGTTTTCTGGAGGTAAGTTAGGTTTTAAAACCTTTAATTGATACCAGTGCTCCTGCCTTATCCCAGTTCTCAGGAGAACTACTGTTCTCTTGTTAATTAAGGAGAATGAAAAATCCTTGCTGTGGGAAAGTAGAATAACAGGTTTGGCTGGGTGAGCCCTGAGGTTTGCAAGAAGCTGATGAGAGGGCTCTGTGGGCCTTTAACAGTCTGCCAGGTGATTAATTTTCAGGGGATTGATTCAGACCAGCTCCTTTTCATGGGCAGTGGGACTCAAATAGCAAAGATGGGTGAATTTGAGGAAAACTACTATCTCCTACAGAATTAACTCTTTCAGTTTGGCAAAGAAAAACCTGAAGGGCACCAAAATCCGTTCTAATCCTGTGGGACAGCTTGGTTCCTCATATTTTGCTCTTTGTTTCTTTCATGATAACTTCTAAGAGCCAACTGTTGTGACTAAATATGATAAAAATGGAAAATTCATATGATAACCTCTTATGCACCCTGTAAGTTATAACTGGTCTTTACTCGAGTCTCAGTCTAACTCATGAAATAAAATGGCAGTCCAAAATGTTTCCAAAGAGACATATCTTTTATAATCTTAAAAATGCATTTCAGTGGAGGTGAAAGTTAGAGGCTTGTGTGAACAGGGCCACAGTACATGGCCACTTGTTAAATGAATAGTTCAGAACTGTGGGTAGACTGAGAGAGCTAGGCCTGCTCTGCATTGTAAGGGGAGTTATTTAATCCTTACAACAAAGATAAGGAAGGGACTGTTATTTCCAATCACTGAGACTCAGATAGGGTAATTAATTTGCCCATAGTAGGTGTCAGAGCTGGGACTTGAATCCAGATCCGTCCAACTCCAGGACTGTGGCCTATCTTCCAGTTTCACTGACCTGTGTTCATGACTGTGCAGTGATGTACCAGGATGTACTGAGGACACACACGTGTGGCACATCTTCCTGTAGGGTCAATTATATTTGTTGTTAAGTAATTTTAAATGTCATTTTATATTAAATCAACTATGAATGTGATATAAAGTGGAATATAGAATTTGAATGATTTTAAGTTTAATTTAGATGTAAGATTCAAAAGAAATTTCATCTTTGACGCAGGCCACTTCAAGCTATAGTCCCAGATTCCTGAAACTATATACCTCTTTCTTTTCCCAGAGAATAAGTAGAAAAGTTTGAGAAGTCGAGACCTATCTCATGAAATCACCTTAGATTTATCCAGGGCTCAAGTTCCTTGTCAAGTTGTATCTAACCAGACATTGCAGTAGTGCCATATTATGGTCTGTGGAGGGCTGTAGCCTCAGAACACTTGACCTCTGATTGTAAAAATTAACTCTTTTATTTTGCAGGAGGCCATTATTGAAAACCGAGCCCTGTGGATGATAATCAAAAGGCGTTTTGGCTATCAATCAAAAAGCCAGTATCGGATATGGCAGAGGGACTTGGCAAATGACCCTAGTTGGCCCCCGCTAAACCAAACTTCCTACTCTGACATGCAGGAGTGTGGTAGTGGGGTGTCTTACAGCAATCCAGTGTTTGAGAGCAATGAGGAACAACTTTGAAGGATATGTAATATCCAAGTTGATATCACAGAGAAATGACGACCAAAGGAACCAGTTTCATTGATTTGAAAGAAATGAGACTCTTACACTGTCAGCTGGAGTTTGGGGAATATCTATCAAATCATGGGAACAAATTAAAGTCTGTTTGAAAAATACTTTCTACAGTGAAGAACACTGCCCCAGAAGAGTGCTTCCCTCTTGGCTTCTGAAAGTACTGGAGGTGTTCAGTGAACCAAGAATGGGCCAAGGAGGAGAATGTGTAATCTTTCTTCTTAGGATAATATTTTCTTATTTTTTTTTAATGAGTTGAAGGGAAGTAGTACTGGGTATACTCACAGAGTTGTAACATGTTAATGATCATTTTTTAATTCTTACTTCATTGATGGAAAAACTAATGCATGGGAACCATCGCACCAAATTGTCACTGTCTGGTTTCCTTTCCTTTGTAGTACTTTTCAGATATGAGGCTTTTCCTTCTACTTCTGGCCTTCTCCTACATATTATTAAGGATAAGCTCAGCCTACACTGCAATAACAAACAACCCCCATATTTCAGTGTCTTAACACACAAGAGGTTCTTTCTTGGTCCAGGTGACTCTCTGTAACAGCTGTCCTCAGACAGTTGACTGCTTCAATTTGGTGGCCCCACCCATTTGACACAAGGACTGCATGTTTACTGTGACAGGGGAAGGAAGAGACTGGAGATCACATGAGTGCTCTTCACTGCCTCACTCCAAAGGTGGCCCACACCTCTTCCCCACTCACGTATCATTGGCCAGGGACTTGGCCAAGGAGCTGGGAAGTACAGTTTACTTTATTTAGGGCTACTTCATGGGCATATGACCTGTGACTACACAGGGCCCCGGATTTGGTTTAATGCTCTGCTATTTTCATCTTGAAATTCTTAATTTTTGAACAAGAGTACCCACATTTACATTTTGTACCACGCCCCACAAATGATGAATGTCGTCTGGGTTGTAATCTTGGGAAAAAAAGGAAAGTAGCATATCAAAGAGCACCAGAGGGCTGGCTGGTTAGCTCACTTGCTCAGTTGGTTAGAGTGTGGTGTTATAAGACCAAGGTCAAGAGTTCTGATCCCCATAGTGGCCAGCTGCCCCCCCCCCAAAAAAAAAACCCACAAAAAACCCACTCACTAGTACCGTCCACTAAACTCTACTTCTCCTGACCCTATGAACTTCTCCTCCAGGAATTTTCACTCTTCTGCTCTATTATTTTTGAGCTACATTAGTCTTGTGCTAGAGCATGATATGTCATCACTGATGTAAGTCCTCACAAAATTGATACATTTCTTGAAGTTTGAGGCTTCAGTTTCCAGAAAACTAAAATTTCTCTTCTTTTATCACTATTAAAATTTGGTTATATTGGATTCATTCAGCATAGAAAACACTCAGGTTTCCGTTAGCTCAACAGACCACACTGAATTTGAAGAAAACATCCACACACAATATTTTCAACCAAAAGCAAAATTATCTTTATGAACATCAAATTCTAAGTGAATCTTCTGAGCAGAGGCTGAGCATTTTGGCCTGGGCTAGCATTGCTACTTATCAATAGCATCTGCAAACACTTTCTTCCTTGACTGAGCCCTTGGGCACGGTTGGTAACTCTGTGACTGCAGCTGATTTTGAGAACCTGGTGTTTCCTATCCAAAAGGGTCCTTCGTTGATTCTGGTTTTAAAGTAGGGCATGAAGATATTTCAGTGTGCCAAGGCTACAGGAGCATTTTCTTCCTTGGTACAGAAGAAATGTTTCCTTTTGCAAAGTCAGCTTCAGTAGTGATATGACAGCTCAGAATGTCTCTTTCTAAAACTGATGGTTTTTCTCATTTTCCAAAAGTGGAGAGTTATGGGCAGAGGCAAGCTGGAGATGGTTTACAACCTAGTCTTGAGCAAGAACAGCAACGGCATGCACAAGTCATACTGAAACAGCCCCTTGACAAGCGCTTTCACCTCCACTAACTCATTCCAATTGCATAATTCTCCAGTGATCCCTACCCTACAGGTAGGAAAGTTGAGATTCGGGGTGACAAGAGTAGACCCAGGCCTCAAGATTTTCTGAGCAAACCTTATATTGCTTCCAAATACCTCTTAACTTCAAAGCTCCAGTAGGGTAGGGTGTTCAGTATGATCTCACAGTCAAGCAAAGAATAGGTTTCTTATTTGCCAGGTGGGAGGAGGCAGCCCTTTGCTAATACCAGGGCCTCTGTTCAAATGAATGGCAGGCATCCTGCCAGGCCTGGGTAGAGGTGTGTTTAAAAAAATGAACAAACAAAAAACCAAAAAACGATTGTCCGTTTGTCCTTCTGAGACTCTTAGTTGCTCTTGGCTTGGTCCTAAGTGCTTCCATCCGCAGCAATTTACAAACAGCTGGCAGGGAACAGGGATAGAGGACTCTGGTTATCCAGCAGCCAAGCAACCCTAAAATCTTTGCAAAAAGGGACTCATTTTGAAGAATGTATTCTTGGGACTAACTACATCTTAGAAGCAGTAAGTGAAGGAGCCAAGAGTGCTTAGTCTGGAAAAAGGAGAGTCAGGGGACTGTGAGAGAGCTATACTCAAATGCTTGAAGGGTTAACCAAAGAAAGAAGGATCTGACTTGTGCCAGGTGGCATGAGAAGGTAGAATCAAGACGAATGGAAAAAGATTGAGGTGGGAACACCCTTCAGACCACCACCCTAACAGCCAGCACTGATGGAAGTGGAAACTGGTGACCAGAGGTGTGCACTCTGTGACACTGGAGGTGCAAGTGGCTATTCAAAGACCAATTAGAGAAGGTAGTCAAGTGAGTATCAGGTGAAACTCAATTACCTGCAAGACCCCTTTCACTCTTGATGTTCCCAGTGTCTGTCTCATGCTGTGATGTGAACCATTTCCTACTGCTGCTCAGAGGGAATATCAGACTGACGCTTGTGGGAAAGGTGGGCTGGGAGAGGGCCCCAGCCCAGTGAGATCCTACAGAACGGACATGCAGACTTGATTGCTCTGCCCCTTGGAATGGGGCTCCTGGTAGGGATAAGAGCCCACAAAAGACGGGCAGAGTGAGGGATTGTGAATTCCAAATTGACAGCTGGAGGAATACTTCTGATGAGAGTATTTTCTTAGAGAGAAGTATTTGAAAATTTTAAGTGAAAGCATGGAGAGTGCCCCAAACTCAAGGGCAGAGCTCCCTGCTACCAATACACTTTCCTGACCAGGACTTGGAGGAAAAAGGAGCACAGTCACATGGTCAGATCATTTCAGAGGGTCCCTGTATGTTCACCACAAGGCATCCAGCTTACCCGCAGAGAAGATCCCTGACTGTGGGTCTCCTCACTTGGTATGTAATGACCTGAGAACGGAAGTATGTCTGTGCCATCTGTGTCGTTATGTGCTCACAGGAGTGTGCATGCCCACACTTGCTCATGTGATGACTGGAAAAAAACTGATTATTTATTCAGAGCCTTATATTTACTTTATACTATAATAAACTATTCTGTATAAAAGAGGCAAGTAAAATCTATTATTTTGTTGTTCTAAAATTAATCTCTTTCTCTCTTTGCAGTGGAGTTTTTCACTCTAGCTAATAAAACGCTGTAGTCTACTCCAATAACATTGAATCAAAGCAACATCCCTAGAAAGTTCCAGACATTTCCTAATACCACAGATGTTATTATTCCCTGCTTTATACAGAGGGCATTGCAGTTTACAAAATACTTTTATTCTTGTTCTCTCATTTAAGCCTCATGATCTTAGGAGGAAAGCAGGGCAAGGATAACCATCCTTCTTCTTTGGATGAAGGACACAAAGCTAGTGCACAGAGGAGCTGGATTTGGACGCACGTCCTTTGTCAGCAAATTCCCTGTTGTGTCACTCTCCCATGTGGGTTTCTCATAAATGAAATTTTGCAGCACTGAAAAACGAGATGGTACCAAGGCAACTATCCAGTGCAATAGCCATCATGAGTATACTTTTTTCCAGAAAGAGTTTTTAGTTTCTAATAGTTCTTTTTAACCTGACCATCCATCACAGAAAAGGTCAATTCCCACAGCTGAGAGAATAAAATCATAAAACCAGAGCCCGATGAGCCTGTTTCATGGGATCAGACAAAGCTTTAGCTTCTGACTTCAGCCTCCTGAAATGGAAACCTGTATCTCTGCTTGAACTTTGTACAGCTCCTGCTTTTTACAGCTTTTCAGGGTCATATAGATTCTCTCTTGGCTTTGAACTATGCTCACTTGTCTATGTATAAAAAATTTGAGAACTGCAGCTACAAAATATTCTGTCTGCTCCTTGGTTTCCATTAGACTTATTAAAACAACTTACTAAATTTTATCAATAAAACTATTTTCTTCAAAATTGAACAGACATGCAAATAACAATGTCAACAAAACACAACTCTCCTGGAGTTGCTGAGAGAGCCTTTGGCATGCTTGTTCCTTCCTCAGGAAGCTGCACTGGCCATCTTCTCTGCCTTGAATGCCATGCTCCTACCTACTCCCCATCCCCATGGCTCATTCCTTCTACTTCAGATTCCAGCTCACTTGTCGCTTCTTCCAGGAAGCCTTCCCTGACTGTTAAAGGAAATTCCAGGTCCCACTGGCTGAATCTGGGCTCTTGGTGTCTCAAACTGAGAATTGGACAAGACATGCCAGAGGTGAAAAGCAAAGAGCAGTTTTATTTAGCAAAGCGAGAGCACGCCCTGGAGAGGATGGAGCAGGTTCAAGTGAGAGAGTGGCTCAAGAACCTGACAATTACATTCCTGGGGTTTTAATTCCTCTCAGCTGCATTCCTGTCATTTGGTCATTAGTTGAGCCCCGAGTGTAGTCTTTGTCTTATTGGCTAATTTTATTGGTACCCTCCTCACTGTTAGGGGGCTCATTGGTCCAACCAAATGATGTCTTAGCTGGTAAGAGGCTCTCTGTCTGGAATTGTCTTTGTCTCCTGTGGCTGCTTCTGTGCATCTGTGTGCCTGCTCAGGGAACCGGTCTGTCCCATTTGCAAATAACCCGGTTTCCTTCTCCCTCTCTTGTCTCTATCTAAGTTCCTACCTAATTTCCCCAAGAGTCAAGATCCCCATAAATCTTTTTGGGTTGTAAAGGGGCAATGGTCCATCTTCTATAGCTGCTTCTTTGCTGAAAAGGGGCATTGGCCCTGCCTATTGGGGAACACAAAACTCTTGCTCTACCTGATCTAGGTGGGAGAGCAGGATTAGGGGCAAATGATTGTGGTCAGTTCCAGGCATGTTAGTGGTTGAGCTGGTGTCTTTATCTGGCCTAGGCAGTGTGCAGTGAGGAGTCGATATCTTTTTGCTATCACCATCTTGATATGAAACTGTTGTAGCCTGGAAGAGACCAGCTTCACTAACAGATTAAGACAGGACTAAATCTAATAAAAGGTGTACTATCACTTTCTTTTGAAACATAATTTTCTCTCTCCATGTTTCCCAATTTTACCAAAGATATTTATGACAAGACTAATTTATTTGTAAAATAAGTTCAGTTTTTGTAAAATAAGTTTAGTTATTTGCATGAAGTGCAACAAGAATAATGGTTTATCATGTAAATTCTTTTTGAGTTGGCTTTGCTGGGATTTTTATAAGGAATCCCAGATTAGACCTTCAAAAGCCTCTTGGGTCTTAGGAAGCCAAGCCAAGGATTTGACTTACTTTCTGATTACCTATATGAGTTGGGTGAATTCTTCTCTTCTGGAGGTGCCCAAAATATCAAGGTTCTGGCCTGTCAGAAAGTCACATTCTTTACTTACCTCAAGGCCAGGAACCTTGTAGTCATGTAGACAAGGTATCAGGCCAGTCTTTCCAAGGGGCTTTTTATTGGCTCCATAAAAAGGTAAACTTCAATTCCTTAAGGCAGTCCAGTCATATTTGAAAAAGACATTCCAGTCAAAGCCTTGGTAAAATAACCAGTGTCTCCAATTGTGTCCTGTTACAAGAACTAATTCTTATTGAACTTATGCAAATAACTTTATTGCCATAAAATAAAAACTCATAAATAGTTTCAAAATCCTGGAGGGATCAAGTAGAGAGCAAATTAAATGTTCCAATTTTTGCTCATAAATGTATACTTTAGCAATCTGTTATACCTTAAAATATTTTCTTAAATCTGGAAAACAAAACATTAAAAGAACTATCAATGTTTCAAAATAAAGAAATTGTAAAAATTCTTAATTTTTTTTATCAGTTCATTCAGTTTTATGTAATTAACTTTTGCTTCTTGACCTTGGTTAGCAATTTCATAAACCCATCAGTTTCTTTATAGAATTTTGGAAATTAAGTCCAATGGTATGAACTCAAAATTGTCAGGAACCTGTACCTGTCAGTTTTTTCCATGAAATTTTTGAAGACATAACATTTTAAAATTATAACTGAACTAAGTTTATGACTGGTAGCATTTATATCAAGTCACAGATTTCTAAGAACCTTACATCATTTTCGAACACATATTAATGTATCTATGTAACATATTTATATAAAAACGGTTAAACACCATTTCACGTTGAGACAATGTTTCCCATTTAATTTAACTTATCAGACAAGTCCAGTTAGTTTTGATATCTCTCTTTTATAGATCCTTTGAGAAGTTCCAGGGCCCTTGCAACATCTCAAATTCAGTTTAAATCAAAAAGACTTAATTTTTAGAATTTGGTTTTGGGAAGTTTGTCAAACAACAAAGGTTTAAAACACATAATCAAATAGGATCATAAATCATTATAAAATAAAACCAAAGTGACAAAGGATTTCAAAGGCAGAGAGCACAAGAAATTGTCTTGAAAAAATATGGAATAAATTTCCTAGGCCAGTTACCTAAAAGAGAAAAAAAACCTCTTATAATTTTTTAAGAGCAATTAAGTGTTTTCAGGAAATCTGGTTGTTCCAACGTAGGAGAGCAAACTCTAACCTTGCATCAGAGTACTTTTGATATTAATGTTCAATTTTTAGAAAAACTTATACATAATTTCCTTTTAATGTTGGCCAATTTTTCTAATTTCTTCCATAAATTTACCCTTTACAAACCATTATCGTGACTTAGACTTTCTGTTTTTGTCCTATACTTCTTACTTCCTACATAGCCAGTCATTTTACTCTAGGACAATAAAACACTGTACTAGATGCTTTTTTTACATAAAAATTATTTTTTTCTTAACCCTTTAAACCACAATTACATCTATATGTCCATCGTTTTTTCATATCTCCTCCTTTCCTGTATACTGTTTTTTCCCCAATGTTAAATTGGCCTCATTTGCCTAAGAATTGTATAGAGAATGATCTTTCTGTTTTTGGCTGTGATCATAACTTTAACCTTAAAAGATTCTAGCAAAGACAAGTGTAAACCTCTTTGATTAGCAAACCCAGGCAAAGATGTATGTTGATAATTTTAAGAACTTTTTAAAAATACGTTCAGGAACCTTAGGATCTAGTAAATTGGGAGTCCATTTGTCAGAACAGATGTTATAATTGCCTAGTCTGATCTCCAGCCATTTCTACTGAACAGATATTTATGGTTTTCCAGCCAAAAACTTGGTGTATTAAGTAGTTCCCAAAGGTCTCTAGCGAAGGTTAAAGTTATGAGGCAGCAATCTTGGGTCTCCATGAATTATAGAATGTATCTCCTATTTGTTTACTTTTTGTAGTTGATTCAAAAGGTAAACACAAATCTTTTGTTATCTGTTATAATGTTACATGAAAATCTTATTTAAAAGAAGGAAACAAAATTTTACTTTTTGTACCAGTGTACTGTTAATATTATAGCTAATTTTAATAAAAACTTATAAACAAATCTATTTAGTTTCAATTAGTTTTGACCACACAAGATTATTACAAATGTTTACAAGCTCTTATAAACCCTTTACCTTTAAATCAGACAAATTTTGCTTTTAACAAAAACCATATTACATTTTCATGCTTTTTATAACCTTTACCAAAAATATATATATATTTTTTAATATTTTGTGAAAAAAAATAAGTTCTTATACCTAGCAGTTTGAATTATGTATATTAACTATAATTCACTCTCATTAATCCTAATTTCCAGTGAAAAGCCTAGGAAGCAATCAATTTTGGACTGTTTTATATCAATATTTGTAGATAAAAACCATTTCTAATTTTTGAAGATATGTGTTTTTAATTTTAACAGGTCCAAATATATTTATTTTTTTTGGTATAAAAACAAAACATCAAAATATATAAACATAAACTTATATAATAACTAATGTTTCGGTATTTTATCAATATAACATGACTTTAAGATTTTAAATTACTGAGAAGAATTTTTGAAACTATGATGATCTCATTTATAAGCACTTAATCCATTCACATTCATCTAATTTATTTATATCAGGCTACGCTTTTATCAATCAATATTAACTAAGGCCTTTGAGATATTGGATGTAGGTTCCCTTTTATTAGCCTTGTGGGTCCCAAGTACCCATGTGGCATTCAAGGCCATGTGGAATCCAGACAGGTCATGAGTAGCCCAAGGCAGAGGGCAGCATTCACAAAGATAATTTCTAAAGGATATTATCTCTCCCAGCATGGCCAGGACCCAGAGCTGAGATAAGGTACTGGGTTTTGTCCTCCAGGTGATAAGCCTGTGTTCTGTGAACACATTAGGTCCTTTGGCCTCACCATGGTCATCTGTTTAGTTCTCAGAATTCAGAGGCTTAAAACCAAAGACACGCTAACAGCAAGACATGTGCAAGGCTTTGGGGGAAGCCCAGCAGCCAGTTCTCTTACAGCTTTTTAGTTCTCAAACAAATTAACCAAGTATCAAACATACCACAAAATGTGTTGACCAAAAGACAAATCTAGGCAAAAAGGTTTAAATCAAATTCTGAAAACACATCTATTTTATCAACAATTAAAAATAAAAACTAAAGTTTCATGAACTTGAAAAGTATTTACGCTTATCCACTCAATGAGCATGCATTATTTATAAGCCATTTTGGTACCATGTAGACAATACAAACACATGTACAGACATGAACATGTAGACATAACATACGGCTTATATACATATATATACAGACAAAAAAAAATAGAAACAAGTAAGGATCTTACTGATTTTGTTTAAAATGTTAATAATGAGACAGACAAAATAGAAAACTCACTAGTTTAAAAAGACAGTTGGATTTAAATTGTGTTTTTAAATGTCAAAGCTTATCTGTAAGGCCACATCCTGTTTTAGAGAAAGCAAGGTAATAATTTACATTGCAAAGTACAAAGAATGCACGCCTTTTCAAGGAATATGTGTGTCAGAGGAGAGACAGAAACTTTTTTTAAAGAAATGGATGCCAAGATCAAATAAAATCATACAAATCTACCATAGGATTTTATGAGGAAATATATAGATGAGCCTAGAAGAAAATTTAGAATTCTGTTCAAAATAACCAGTTAGATGCCAGAAAATTGTATTTGAGACCATCTAACTAGACAGATTGCTTTTCATCTAGTTTTTGTTCCTCAGCTGGGTTACTGAGCTAATGGGTGAGCCAATGAACAAATAGAGCCAAAGCCATTTGACTTTGGGGGCTTCAGGAGGAAGGCAGCAGACCCAAAAAGGATGTCCGGTTAGCACACCATGGCTGCGTTTCTCATGAGACCTCAGAGTCTTTGGCAAAAGAGAAGCACATAGAGTTAAGAAAAAGAAAATATACTCAAACAAAACCAGAGTTGCAAAGAAACTGTCTCAGGACATAGAGCCAGTTAGTAGGCAAAGACAAAGGAAAAATAAATACTATTTCTTGGAGAAAGAGAATCAGGCAATATAAATATTTATATCAAATGTCCACCAGAGCTGCTATACCACAGACTAGTTACACAAATCTTTTTTATTCTATTAATCAAAATTTTGGGAAAGGAGATAAATATTCAATGATTTTTTCATCTGCTCAGCGGGATTCCATACAGAGGGAGAGGCCAGGAGTCTGACAGGTAAGAAAAGTTTAATTTTGCCAACTTTTAAGTTCTGGTCTCTCTTGGCTATGGTTTGCAGAAGAGCAAGACAGTTTGGGTAGTCACTTTAAATAGGAAAAAAAGGAGAGTGAAAGCGACTGAAGCATTGTCTTGTCAGAATTTAGGCTGGAGACTCCAGAAGAGACTGACCAGCAGCAGAGACATGGGAGCAAAATAGTCCCAGTGGCCACCTGCCTCTTGCAGCTAGAGTCTTCTCTGGTGCCCAAAGCTTTCCAATTGCCTTTAGCAACTGCTGCTTCCCAGAAAGGGAGGATGGCTGATGGGAACAAAGCAGGGTACAGAGTGCCACTTCTTGTGTGGGAAGGGCTAAGGAGGGGGCTGAATTGTCAGGGCAGGAGGTGGAGGGGTCAGAGATGGTAGGCAGTAAACAATATTGAGGGGATCTATTTCCCCCAGAGAGACAGGTGGATGTTGAAGCAGGGGGTCATCAGTTAGATCTGGGACTTGCTGTGGCTTTTTGGGATTGGTCTTTGAAATTTTGTTGCATAATGAGGGGTCCTGATGCAGAGCCATGAAGGCCTGGACGTACGGAACCTCTGACCCCTTCCCTTGCCTCCAGAAAAACAGATCTAGTTGATAGATCATGTTGTAATTGGTGCTCCCATTTACAGGCCACAGCTCTTGGTCCCCAAGTTTATATTGTCCCCAAGGCCACATTACAAAAGAACATCGAGCCTGTTTTCATTCGAGAGGAGAATCCAGGAGAATTGATTGAGTACTTCCCATGATCCTCTGCAAGGAAGAAAAAGGAAGGGAATGTCTGGGCCAAAATCCTCTCTAGAGCATCCTTCGGAGTCGGGTATTTTGCCCCTGAGGAGGATCTGTCGGTGTTCCAACCGTGTTCCCCCTTACTCCTTATTTATTATACCCTCTTTGGCATCCCTGAAGTAGGGTCCTCTGTGATGCCGGACGTCTCAGGCCCTATGATCGGCCCTGGAGCCTTTCCTTTGCTTTCCCCTTAGACGGGTTGGGCTCTGTACAGTGAATTAGTTCAAACCAACATGAGAGTGCGTATATTGAGGAATACAGACTAACTAATGACAGGCCCTGAATTGAAGGTGGGGAGCAAGATCTGTCTCTTCAAATAGGAAGAGGGGAATGTAATGAATATCCCACTGATAATAATGTTATTCCACAAGTATGACAGCCCAGACTGTGGGGACGTGTTGAAATCAAAAAGTATCCCAAGAGGTGGTCTATACATTGAGTAACAAGAATGCTAGAGCAACGAAAAATTAGATTGAGTAAGGGATAAGTTTGAACATTGCATGGAGTCGTGGATTTCCTACACGTGAAAATGTAAATCCTTAGACAGGCCGGACAAATGTCAATTGGTTGCCAAAAAGATAGGAAAGAAGAGAAGGGGAAATAGCTAAATGGGAGGGACAGAGGGAGTCGTTCAGTTAATTGTAGGGGAGGAAGAAACTCTGAGACATTGGACAAGTGAGGAGTCTGTTCTAAAAGAACGGCGAGAACACTGAGCCCAGTAACAGGAATGCTCCAAAGGCGAGAGGAAGCACCTAACACAGCTGAGCAGGGCAGTTTCCCTAGGAGTGAAGGAAGGGGCATACGGCGTAACATGACAGAAGAAATACCCTCCGCAGCCCAAAGGACACGGGGCTCTTACCTCAACGTTGACTCTGTGTCAAACAAAACAGGGGAGGAGGAGGCAGGGGAGAAGGAGGTGGTCAGACCCGCCCATTCCGCCCGCCATCGCCAAGCCGAACCGAACCGAGCCAAGCCGAGCCCAGCCGAACACAGCCGAGCCGAGCCGAGCCGAACATAGCCGAGCCTAGCCGAGCCCAGCCGAGCCGAGCCCAGCCGAGCCCAGCCGAGCCCAGCCGAGCCAAACAGAGCCGAACACAGCCGAGCCCAACCGAGCCGAGCCCAACCGAGCCGAGCCGAGCCGAGCCGAGCCGAGCCGAGCCGAGCCGAGCCGAGCCGAGCCGAGCCGAGCCGAGCCAAGCCGAGCGGAGCCAAGCCAAGCCGAGCCGAGTGTGACCCCGTCCACCTCGGCTTAGAGAGCGGTCACAGGCGCGGGGGACCGGGAGGCAGAAGGAGAATGGGGACTATGGAGGCGGCTGCGCTCACACAAACCTAACTGGTCTTTGGATTTGTCTTGAGCCCAGAAAGTCCTAGAACATTCGTTCGAAGATCCGGTTATCCTCACACGGGAGACTTGTTGTTATCATAGTTTTATTTTATTTTATTTTTTAAATTTTTATTAAATCAAAATTGATTATACATATTTGGGGGTTCAACATTGAGATATGTTGATTGAATCAATATTACTAGCATATATATGTTACAAATCGTATTTATTCTTTATGCCCCTTGTCCAATTTTTCCCCTCCTTCCTCCCCCTCTCCCTCCTCCTCCCCCTCTAATTACTCTGGATTTCTTCTCTCCTGAAAGAATAATGGTTACTCTGTTGATTAGTTGCCTAGATGATCTGTCCAGTGCTGGGAGGTGTGTTCAGATCCCCCAATGTTATCATAGAGCACATGCTTCTGTCACTCTGGAATGAACTTTGTGGAGAGAGACATCTTCTTTTCTTTGGTCTCTGCTGGTGACTCTCCTTGTGTCAATGCACTTCAGTGACTGGCAGGACATCTGCATGGTGGTTGTGGCATCTGGCTGCTTTCTCAGCAGCCATGGTTATGGTGGTGGCTGTGGTGGGCCACCCACATGGAGGTGATGTTTTTGGCATGCTCCTTGGCACTGGTGGTGTGACTGGTTGTGGGGAGTGTCTGGTGCCCACTCTAAACCTCAGGTCCCCGGATGGGCCCCAAGGTGCTGGTGCGGTGTGCCAGGTTGTGGGAGGGGGGTCTGGTCCCCAACTCCATACCTCACGTCCCTGGGAAGGCCTCAGGGTGCTGGTGTGGTGTGCCTGGTTCTGGGAGGGGGGTCTGATCCCTGGCTCCATACCTTAGTTCCCCAGGTGGGCCCCAAGGCACTGGCGTGGTGTGCCTGGTTGTGGGAGAGGGGTCCAGTCCCCTTATCCATGCCTCGGGTCCCTGGATGGGCCCTGAGGCGCTGGTGTGGTGTGCCTGAGTATGGGAGGGGTTCTGGTCCAGTTCTCCATGCCTCAGGTTTCCGGGTGGGCCCCAAGGCACTGGCACAGTGTGCCTGGTTGTGGCGGGGAGTCCAGTCCCCTTCTCCATGCCTCAGGTCCCTGGACAGGCCCCGAGGACATGGGAGACTTTTAACAGCAGATGCCCTAATGGTTTTTAACTGTCCACCCATGCACACAATGATGGCCAAACACATGAGAAAATGGAAGCAGAAACAGAAGCAAAAAGTGGGAGCCACATAAAACATTCTAAAAGAGGCATCGCTAGAGACGTGGACGTGTTTTGTTTACACCAATGTGTGCCTGCCGGTTCCATGACTTTTGCTTGCACCTAACCTGGAGTATCCTAGTTTCTGGAGTTGTATCCAGGTTATCCTGCCATGGGAGACTTTTTTAAAGTGGAAGGTGCCTTACTAGCTTTTATATGCCTGATCCATGCCCACTCAGGCATGACTTTGGTGGCTCTCCGAAAGAAGAAAGAAAGGAGAGAGGAAGCTAAGAAATGTCTCTTGCCCTCTCAGGTCTTGGGCTTCCATGGATGAGAAGGAGACAGTTTTCAATCCTGTATAAGAGTAGCCCATACCAAGAACTGTCAATCCCTTCTAGATCTTACTGTACTTTTGCCAACAGACTTGAAAGAGAAAGAATCAGCAGTGAGGAAAAACATTTATTTTTTTTCGTTTCCCAGCCAAAGCACCAAGTTGTTAAAGGAAATTCCAGGTCCCACTGGCTGAATCCAGGTTCTTGGTGTCTCAAACAAAGAACTGGACGAGTGGCACCAGAGGTAAAAAGCAAAGAGCAGTTTTACTTAGCAAAGCGAGAGTACACTCTGGAGAGGATGGAGCAGGCTCAAGTGGCTCAAGACCCCCTACAGTTAAATCTCCAGAGGTTTTAAGTCCTCTCAGCTGGATTTGTGTCATTTGGTCATTGGTTGAGCCCTGAGTGTAGTCTCTGTCTTACTGGCTAATTTTATTGGCACCTTAGCTGGTAGGGGTCTCCCTGTCTGGAATTGTCTTTGTCTTCTGTGGCTGCTTCTGTGCATGTAAATGCCTGCCCAGGGAACTGGTTTGTCCCATTTGCAAATAACCAGATTTCCCCCCCCCCCCACCGTCTTGTCTCTATCTAACTTCCTGTCTCATGACTACTTTTTCAAATATTGTCCTCACCCCACTAGCTTGGTTTGTTTTCTATCTAATACCTGTGTGACGCTTCAGGTGACTGAAGTTAAAGGAGTCCTTACTTGTTCAATATTACATACTTAGGAAATGGGTGAGCTGAGTCTAAAATCCAAGTCTACTGACTTCCAAATCAAGGTTCTTTATGTTCTTCACATCTAACCAGATTCTGCTAATCCAATCAGCTAATCTGAGAAAAGGAATGCAGAATGTTGCAGAGCATTGTCATGACTGAATGAAAAGCACTCAAGTAATCATCGAGACTCTCCAGTACTATTTTCTTGTTGTTTCCTCCTGACTTTCTCCTTAGTGTTTCAACTCCATGAAAAATATGATGAGTCACTGACCTGGGATAAGGGCTGCATATGTATTGACTGTGGACACTGTTGAGTTTGAAGTTGTGGCTAAGGGTGGTTATACTACAGAAATCTTACATATGGTGTGTGTGTTACACACTGCACAACCTTAGGGGGCACCACTCATATTGTATTGCAAACCCAAAGTGGTGGCTTTGTGCCGTATCAAAGAGGCTTTTTGTGTAAGTGAGGGCTTTTACTTTTGTGACCACAAACATAGGTATGCAATAGGGTCCCACCTGTCCCTCCTCCAATCAGTTCCTAAGTCCCTGGTCCCCTTCCTGGCAGTATCTCTCATGCAGAACCTACTCTCCTCCAGACCCTTGGTTACCACCTGCCTGATTACAAGAGCCTCTTAACTGGTCTTGCTGACTGAGGTCTCTCTTCTATCTTTCCTTTTCAAGGGCTCTGAATTCTATTGCCCAACTCTGAGGATGTCATGACCAAGGTCAGAAACCCATAATAGTCTAAATTATCTACCAAATAAAGTACACATTGCTCAGTAAGGAATTCAGGGCCCTTTGCACTGGCTGGCCTCATCTCAGACCTTTCCCCTTCTTGCACTCCACGGCAGCAGACTGTACTTCCTATGATCCCCAGCATACAGTGCTCACTTGCCCACCCCAATGCCTTTGCTCATGTGCTCTCTTTGGGGGCATCAATAATTCTTACTCTTCTCTTCACACATCCAAATCCCACATATTTACCACTATCCAATTAGAATGCCCTCCTGATCTGTCAAGCCAGAAGGAAGCTCTCTTCTATCCGCACAACCATCACATGCTACAAATCCATCCGTGGTGTGGCATGCAGCATTTTTTACCTTGGATTATTTTCCTGTAGTGTCTCAACTTCTTCCACCTCCCACTGAACCCCACTTGAACTAGAGAGTACAATCTCTGAGGGTAGGGATCAAGCCCAAGTCACCTCATCTTCCTGCTCTGCACCTAGCACATGGTTAGGAACTCAGCAAGCAGCTGTGGCATAACCAAATTCAAAATATACAATCACTGGGATAGTTTGTTGATTTATTTCTACTCCTTTGTCTGTGAACATCTGTTTTCCATTCAGTACAAAGAAGCCTAACTCAAACAATAGTGCTATGAGTTAAAACACCAGAAGCACAAAGTATAGTGATTTCAATGTTGTGCTTAAGTTTGGCTGTTCATTTATATAGTGAGGGTGTGAGAATGTGTTGTGGAATCAGATGAGTTAAGTATATACTACAAAGACTATCTCAGGCTAGCTGGTTAGCTCAGTTGGTTAGCACACCATCTTGTAACATCAAGGTCAAGGGTTTGGATCCCTGTACTGGCCAGCTGTCAAAAAAAAAAAATTCTTAATATGTAGAAGACATTATAGGCTCATTTGCATGAGAGGGAAGTTGAAGCAAACAAGCATGTCTAAAAATCAAACACTGCATATAAGGGAACAGGAGCAAAGTTTAAGTACAACATGATGTGTATTTTTCAATCTGTTCTGTGATTTCACCATACCTTTAGGAATTTTTGCAAGGGCCCAAGGAAGAGAAAGCTATGACAAAAAGAGAGAGATAGAGATAGAGAAAGATAGAGGTAGAGTTACAGGGAGATAGAGATAGAGAGATAGAGGGGGAGAGAGAGAGAGAGAGGGAGGGAGATTCTCACGCTGTGATCTGTGGTTTGTGCGTCAGAGTGTGATAAAGGCTGGTTGGAGGAAATCCACTTCTGGCCTTTGTCACCTGGCAGTAATGTAAATGTGGGAAGATGCATGTTGCTAGAGACTGATGGTATCACACACAGACACATAGGTGACATAGAGTCTGAGCATGTTCTAAGTGACCAAGGGAGATGAAGAATGGCCGGGGGTGACAGAGTGGCCATGCACATCACAGAGGTCTGGGGTCCCCTACAAGCTCTCAGGGTCAAGCAAGACCCACAGAGGCCTAACCATGGAAGCAGCAGAGATTGTCTCAAGGTGGTGGCCTATGGCCCATGCAGCCAGCACAGGCTGTGGGAGAGGAGGCTTTGCTGTAAGCAGGAACACACACAGGGATTTCTATGAATCTTCTCAGTGATGCAGGGAGGAACGTCAGAGCAGTGGGGTTTCTGTGGTCGTGTTTTTGCCTATTATGCCAAGTTTACGTGGCCAGGGAAACATAGGATATGAAGATAAGACAGAAACTTCCCCACTCCGTGAGTGCCCATTTGGTGAACATCCACACAGGAACACTCCTCTGAGAAAGCACCACAGAGCCCCAAGGCATTCCCGGTCTGCTCAGGAACTGAGCAAAGCACAATGAATGTCTAAGCTGGCTAGATGCTCTTCCCTGAAAGCTGAGCCAGTTTCTCATGACCCAGCCCAAGGTCAGCCTTGAGACATCAGTAAAGGATTGAAAAGCCTCAAGAATTCAGCCACAATGTGTGACTAATTAAAAACTGGTTTAATCTGGGGACAATTTTGTAGATTTGGATCCTCCCTAGGCAGATCCTGGAATCCAGTTTGGTCTGGATGCCAAGAGTCATGTTTGGGGAAGTCCCAACCTTTGTACCTTCCCACATCTCACTCTAGCACAGCAGCCAGGGAGGGTCACAGATGTCCTGGGCACAGTGGGTGCCGCAGGGCAGCAGGAGTCTGGGCCTGCATCGGGAGCCTGTGTGAGGGCTGAACTGGGCTTGGGTGCACAGGAGCAGCCATGCTGGCTGAAGTTATGGACTGCAACCAGTACCCCATGTCTGACCACATCATTAGTGGTCACACAGTGCTCAAGCAGATAAACCTATTTTTCCTATTTAGCTATAACTTTTTACTCAATAACCAACCTCCTACTCTCCCCTCTTCCCTCCTATACTTTCCAGCTTCAAGTGACCACTATTGTACTCTCTACTTCCATGAGCTCAACTTTTTCAACTTTGACATATGAGTGAGAACATGCAGTTTTTGTCTTTCTGTGCCAGGCTTACTTCACTTAACTTAGTGTCCTCCAGGCTCATCCATGTTGCCATAAATAACAGGATTTCATTCTTTTTTATGGCTGAATAGTATTCCATTGCGTGTATATACCATATTTTCTCTATCCATTCATCACTGATGGACATTTAATGTTGATTCCGTATCTTGGCCATTGTGAACAGTGCTGCAATAAACACTAGAGTTCAGATACTTCTTGAATTGTACCGATTTCCTTTCCTTCAGACATATACTTGTAGAGGGTTAGAAATCTTGATTCCTATTTGATTATTAGAAGGGGTTTTTAGGTAATGCATGCATGGGACAAAAGTCCTCAGATAAGAGTCAAGAGCCTACAGCTAGGGAGACAAGAGCCCACCAATCAATTCTAATCAAGTATATGTTGATTCTCAGTTGATTTTTAGTATAGAGTTTTTAGGTAATGCATGTATGGGGCAAAAGTCCTCAGATAGGAGGCAAGAGTCTACAGTTAGGGGGGCAAGAGCCCACCGAATCAATTCTAATCACTGTTTAGTTAGGGTATTATATACACTGATTGTTAATATAATGGATTCATGGGAAGATTTTGTGAAAAGGAAACTCACACAGGTTTAAAGCCTTTGACATGAACAAGAGAACTGAAACAGAACAAGGATTGTTCTGTGGGCAATGACCTTTAATACAACAAAGCTTAAATGCTGGGAAAACAAGTGAGTTAAGATTTCCAAGGACGTTTTGCTAGATTAGTTAGTACATGGGGGTTTTCCACATTTTACTTTAAGCTGTTTCTGTGAGTTTCTCAAGAAGTCAGGCACTTTCATGATTGTCTTGTTTCTTTTGCATGTCACCTAGCTTAGATTTATGATTCTTTTAATGGTATATTGCTTAAACTATCTTGAACCATGCATGCGTGGATGAAGATTGTTACACAGCCAATTTCTGTATGTTCTTACTATTATTGATTAACCATCTGTTCTTTTCCTGTAATTTCCTTGTCTTTTCAATACAAATTAAAGCGAATACCAACTCAGGACTGCTATCAAGTTCCTCCTTCTAACATAGGAGTTGCTGAGGTACAGTCTCTTTGGGCTCTCATCGCATTCATGTTCCTTTGAGTAATCTTTTTGCGTCTGTCTCCGTTACACATGAGAGGTGTAACATATACTGAGTAGTGGGATTGCTGGATCATATGGTAGTTGTATTATTAGTTTTTTGAGGAAACTCTACATTGTTTTCCTAATATCTGTCCACATTTATGATCCCACCAACAATGTAGAAGAGTTCCCCTTTCTCCATCCTCACCAGCACTTGGAATTTTTTGTCTTTTTGATAATAGCCATTTTAACAGGTGTGAGGTGGATATCTCTTTGTGGTTTTGATTTGCATTTCTTGATGATTAGTGATGTTGAGCATTTTTTTATATACTGGTTGTCCATTTGCACGTCTTGAGAAATGTCTGTTCATCTCATATGCCCATTTTTTAATTGGATCGTTTGGTTTTTTACTGTTAAGTTGTTCGAGTTGCATATTCTGAATATTAATCCTTTGTTGGATGAATAATTTACAAATGTTATGTCTCATTCTACAGTTTGTCTCTTCACTTTTTTTTTCCCGTGCAGAGATTTTTAGTTTGATATAATAATCCCATTTGTCTATATTTGCTTTTGTTGCCTGTGCTTTAGAGGTCTTATCTGTAAAATATTTTCCCTGACCAATGTTCCTGAAGCATTTCCCCTATGTTTTCTTACATTATCTTTGTAGTTTTGGGTCTTACACTTAAGTTTTTAATCCATTTTGGGTTGATTTAAAAAATACCTTGTATTCTACCAGCTGGTTGAAGATTTATGCAAAATCTACACTTCTTAAGATAGTCATACTAATCTACCCTTCAGATAAGGGAGAGAAAGAATAACTGATCCTCAGGTTTGAATATTTTTAAGGGAATCCTCATCTCTCCAAACAGGTTAGATCGTCTGCAATTGATTAATAAGAAATCAATTTGTCTTGGGACATTGAGAGGTTTTTATTCTCCTTAAGATAGATCTGGGGACCCATCTCCTTCTGGAATGCCTATGTTCACTCCCCGTCTTTGTAAGCACCCCACCTCATCCCAGCTGTTTTCTCCCTGCTGAAGTCTTTTAAACTGACAAATGCAATTGAACTCCTGTTGTTTCAGTAGCAACAATACCAGTTTCAGAAATGCCATTGCCCTTCTGTCCAGCACCCTTCACTGGTCTAAATAACTGTCAGCATTTTTAGTAGTGGTGAGGGGACCAGAGATGGAAGTTTAATGCTCATCAAGGTATGGACCTGATAACACTGACGCACCTTTCGGAGCACTAGTCAGACTCAGGTTGGTGACTTATCTGACAAATACAATTAACACGTGACAATCATTCTCACTGGCACTGTTCTCGTCAGATAAGCCATGCAACTGGCAGTCGGTGTAGATTTGGTCTTGTGACCAGTCATCTGGAAACCCTTCCAGAATATTAAATTACACAGTCATTCTGTTCCTCTGCAAGTAAATACACAGGGGATTGGGGCAATGTGGCATAAGCTTTGGCAAGCTTAAAGTCTTTGGCAAGAGTCAATACATTTCCAGTGGCATAAAATGAGTTTCAGAATTCTCCTGGAATGGTCCTAATGCCTTAAGCAGAAGGAGTGGTTGAACAAAACTCAGCATGGTTGCATGGAAATTTTTTAATTAGGGAGAGAAAAAACTGGAGGCATTGAAGTGAGGAAACAGAGGAAAAGCCAGGTGAGAGAACTGAAAGATGAAAACTGTATATATAGCCAGTAGCTTTCCTCCCCACAGAAAGAATGGGTTGGTGGCAACTTCACAGAAGCAGGGGTACAAATATCAGGAACGCTGAGTTCTTTTCTGGGGTTGGGTTCTTCAGAAACAGACACTGAGACATGGATCTATGTGTAAATATTTTATTAAGGAAGTGTTTCTAGGAGAAAGTGGCAAGAGAGTGGAAGACAATACAAGTAAGAATGTGATTTTGGGGCAAAGTCTTAACCTCACCCTGATTTTACCAGGAAGCTTAGAACATAAACTTCACTTCAGTTTGTCCCAACTCTTGGCAAGGGAGCAGGGCTCCAGACTTCTGCCTTCATTGGTCATTGGCTCAGGGCTGCTTCGGGAGGGTGGAAGTGGGGAGTAAACTTCCAGGTCTCCACTGAGACAGGCAAAGTAGCTCACGGGCAGTCCTCTGATGAGAGTCATAGGCACAGGTCATTAGAAGAAAAGCACACAAATGTCTGTGAGGGCATCACAGACACCAACAGGGATCAGAGCAGACCACAGACAATATCTAGCACAGTTCTATTTTGTACTCTGCCTCTGATGAAACCAAAAGAAAAGGAGAGTCCCCAGGCAGGAAAAGAGTGATTTATTCATTCACACAATATTTTTTGAGCACCTACCATATGTGCCTCTTCCTGTGCTAAGTGTTTGGATTTGAAGATGAATGGCTGTTTTCCTTAAGTGTGATAAGAACCATTATTGACGTGCATATCAAATGCTATAGGAATACTTCCCAAAGCAAAGTAGGTGGACCTGAGGCCAGTGAGGTCCACCAAAACTGGGATATATAAAGCATTTGGAAAACAGAATTGACTCCATAGAAGAGTAAATCAATTAATGTTTATTGGATGACTGAAGGGGCAGTGTTTTAAAAATCTAAATCTAAGCAATTAAATAAAAAGAATAATTACATCAATGATCCACATCAAATTAACAGTACCTGCAATATATAAAACCTCATTTTACATTACAAAGCAAGCAGAGTGTAGGATTTTTAAAAAAATTTTTATTAATATTATTTTTTTTACATTCTACGATGTTGTAGAGCATTTGGGAGGGAGATGGAGATGGGAAAGAGGAAGGAAATGGGATGGAAGAAGGAGGAAGGGGGAGGGATGGGATTGAGGCCTGTGACACCCCCGACATTCCCATAGGGGAGACCCGTGGGCTTCCAGTGGTGGCTTGGTTATTGCCAGGCTGGATGCAGAAGACAAGGGGGTGTGGCAGTAGCCCTCGCCCCCCACCACTCCAGCTCAGGTACCCAGGGCCTTTCTTCCTGAGGCTTGCTGGTTGTCACTGGGCAGGTTGCTCCTGCAGGGGGGGGGACGAGACCCTCAGCCCCCTACTGCCCCGGCTTGGGTGACCCCAGGGTACCTCTGCAGTGGCTTGGTGGTCACCACTGGGCTGGTTAGAGCATAGGATTTAATCCAAGTTCTGGTACTTGCCATGTGGGGCTTGGGAGAGCTAGCTCAGCTACCTAAGCTTGTGTCTCTGCTCCTATGGAGGACATCTGGAGGGGCAGCCATGCCTAGAATAGGAGCAGAAATGAGAGCCCTGGAGAAAATCTATCAGCAGAAGAGGAGCAGCCTTTTCCTCATCAATCAAGAGTCAGCTATGAGTGGGTAAGGTGCAATATTTCTTTTCTCTTAGCTTTACATGCTCTAATCAGAAGTCCCTGGGCTTCCTTGCTTTTTATTAGAAGTTGCAGATATTCCAACAATCAATCACTTTCAAGCATCATAATTTCCTTTTTTTTTTTTTTTTTTCAAGATGACTGGTATCTTAACCCTTGACTTGGTGTTGTCAGCGCCACACTCTCCCAAGTGAGCCACGGGCCAGCCCTCAAACGTAACTTCTGCCAAAAGATTCTGAACCATCCAGTTTCTATAGGAGGAAGACTCCTCATAGGATCCAGCTAAGCAATGAATGGTACATATGTAACAGAATAAGGCTAGGCCTATAAACCAGAGCCCATTTTCCCTGCAGAGGACACTTTGTTACTTTTCCACTCCACAGCCATGAGACCCCACAAGGCAAATTACTACCTCATGGCCCGCCCTGATAAAATAGACTAAGATAGGAGGGGAACAGATATTCACTGAATTGCAAAACCCCTCCCAAGGCTTGTTTACTGTAATTGTAAAAATTAAGTTACAGAATAACCTTAAGACCCCTTTAGGAATTCCCGCTTACACACAAAGCTTCAAGGTGACTGCTACAATGACTCACCTGGGATGATGATGATGAATGCAGCCACCATCTTGGACCTACTGGGCAGGTGCAAGGACCAAAGCCTTAACTGAGCATCCGCCCATGACGCAACCAGGAAGAACAGAATGGACCACCTCCAGTGATGCTGGCCTGTACCCCTTAACTCCTTTCCCTGTAGAAGACCCTGAACAGCTCCCTTAAGAGAGCTAGCTTTACTGTTGTTATCCCCCTTATGCATAAGTCTACCTCTTCTTTTAATAAAATGTTACTTGCTTTACTGCTGGGTACATTGTTCATTTTTATGGCTTTGGAATCCAAGATCCTAATTTGGTAACACGTATTGGTACACAAATACATCAGTGGTACATGCATATATCAGTAACAAACAAAACCTGAACCTGGCAATGGGAGATGATCTGGTCAAAGCCCTTTCGTGATATGGGTCACAAGAGCAGCTGAAGGAAAAGTGGAGTGAAAGGATGAGGCACAAACGCAAGGCAGCTTGCCGGAGAAGTTCCGATTTATTTAGCGAGTACATCTGTTTTATAGGGTTAGAAGAGAGTTGATAGATTTACAGGAGACATGGGGTGTTTGGGGATTGGATGGATTATGTTGCTAAGGGGCCAGGAGCAGGGAGCCTGCGCTGATTGGCGTGCGATTCACACCGGTGGGAAGGTATTGTGGCGCCGGCGGGAAGGAAAAAGGCGGAAGAGAAGGGTAGCCAGGGCCATGATGGGGTGTGGCCAAAAAAGAGTTCTCATATGACCTAATATTCCTCCCTTTTTGTTAGAATAGGGGCGACATCCTTTTTCCTCTCTGGCTACTTCCTGCTGGTAGGGGGCATCATTTAGGAAGCGGTTGGAGTGTCAGGGAGGAATATGGTCAGGAGACCCCATAATATGGTGGAATATAAAAGAACCTCCTGGGGAGTGAAATGGATGAAAGTTCCCTGCAGCCATAAGTCGATAATCTGTTGAGTCCACTCCTGATATGTAAAAACCGGGTGTAGTAGCCAGGCGTCGGAGGAAAGGGCATCTAGGAAGGCAATCCATCGCGTCCTGTATGTTTCATCATCATGTGGTGAGGAGTTTCCGAGAAGAGGCGGAGGGTTCATCAGTAGCTAGGAGTTGGTAGTTTCTAAGTAAAAGCTTGTTAAAAGTCTGGTTAGAAATTTTGCCCACTTGGGTTTGTAAAAATTTGAGTATACAAGGTAAAAAAAGGCATACCAGAAGGATTACAGAGAGGGGGCTGAGGATGGGCCAAACCCAGGTTAGGAGAGGGTTGGACATTAGAGAGGAGAATGGGCTGGAGTCAGGTGGGGCATGCAGGCTGGTAGCTAATTCAGTGAGTTTAATGATGTTATTTTCTACCACACCCGATTCGTTAATATAATAACAACATTCTTCCCTTAGGAAGAGGCAGGTGCCACCTTTTACTGCTGTGAGCAGATCAAGGGCTCTCCTGTTCTGGAGGGTCACTTGGGCCAAAGAAGTTATTTGTTTTTGTAGGGAGGTTAGAGATTCTGCTGTGGATGTGAGGGCCCTTTCTAACCTGGATTTAATATCTTTGACAGCCCACAGAGAGTGGCCCAGGGCTCCTCCCAAGAGGCCGGCACTGGCAACGGGAATGGTTAAAGACATACCAACCAAGATAGGGAGGAAAGCCGCTCTTTTCTATCGGTCTGGGTGATTAAGAAGGTGAAACATTCTGAGCTGGTGTATAGGGTGAGCTAGGGAACAACAGTTACGAGAAGGCAAGGAGAAGTTATGTTGGGGAGGAAAGTGGTGATAAGAGTTCCATTGCACCAAAAAAAAAGGTTCCAGGCGATGCATGAGTGGTATTTGTGAGGTTCAAACTGTATTGGCAAAAGGTGTCATTGAAAGATTTGGAAATAGTGGGGCCACAAAGGCATGTTCTAGGGAGGAGGGTGTGGTTGCCGTCCTCAGGCTCCCACAAAGGAACATTGAGTAGGGGTGAAGAGGGCAGTGGGGCCTGGGAAGGGTTTGGATGAAGGAGTGAGTCAGTGTTGTTGACTGGGACAGCGGCAAGCAAGGGGCGAGCCAAGGAGGCGCACAAAAAGCAATTTCTGGGGGAAATGGATGGAACAGTCTCGTTTAAAAAGGACAGGGTATTGGAGATGATCTGTAGCCACGTATATATAGGGGAGCCCGGGGCATGAAGGGAAGGGGCATTTTCTAAAGAGGATATGAGGTTCTGTTCATGATGTTTTATGTCTGTAGAGACAAGAGATATAGGGTCGTGAAGAGGAACATACTCACGGGATATTTCAAAAGTTCCGCAGGGGTGTGAAGCATAGCCATTACAGTAAACAGAAGCAAGGACCCTGGTAGCCCATCGGCTCTCCCATGGATCCTGGATGGTTAAAGAACACTGTTGTTTGCCATCACACTGAAAAAGTCTCCTACCAGTAGGCTGTCCCATATACCTGAACCCTCAGTGGATCTTACATGACCAATACGGACAGCCGCCATAGGTGTCAGGCCACCAGTGGCAGTAATCGCGGGTCTGATCAAAGAGGAAGCAAAGGTAAGGGCAGTTGGCTTGTTTAACTAACTTGGAATTGGAAAGAGTGATAGTGACAGCCTCAGAGCAACCTTTGATGGAGCTAGTCCGCAGTAGCGGCCAAATGGGTGACTTTGGTTTTTTTTTTGTGTGTATAACTCTCTCACCTTAAATTTCCATATGTAAGACAGAGAAGAAGAGGAACTTTGAGGAAGTATAAAGAGAAAGAGAAGGAGGATATTAAAAATGTTAAGAATACTAAAAGGGAGCATCCTTGTGGTTGATGAGAGGAAGGGCAGGAATGCGGGAAAATCGCAATTTCAGGGGATTAGATGGGTCCGGAGTACAAGAATAAGAGGGAGAAGGAGTAGATGGAGAGAGGCCTCGGGACTCTCCTGAGATATCCTGGATGCCGGTGGGGACGAGGTTCCGGGTGTCCAGTTTTAATCTAGAAATGTGAATCCAGGGAGTGAAATGGTTACCAGGTAAAGAGAGTTTGGCGGCTGTAGGGGTGCAAAGAATAACTGGGTAGGGGCCCTCCCACTTGGGCGTGAGAGGTCCTTTTTCTTCCGGGGAGTTGTAATATACTAGTTGTCCAGGGTGGAGAGGCAAGAAGTTTTGAGAGGAAGCAGGGTCAGGAAGAAGCCAATCTTGAAATTTCCAAAGTTCAGAGCGGAGATGAAAAAGGAGAGGTAAATTGAGGTCTGGCAGTATTGGACCCTGTGAGGGAGTGAGCCCTGGAAGTAAGAGGGGATGCCCGTACATTATTTCAAAAGGAGACAACGGAGAGGGTTTTTTTTGGAAGAGCCCTTATCCTGAGTAAGGCCAATGGGAGTAGCTGAACCCAGTCCAGGTGTAGTTCTAAGGATAATTTTGTTAAAATATTTTTAAGAGTTCTGTTGGATCTCTCTACCTTTCTGGAAGCCTGGGGACAATAGGGACAGTGTAAGTGCCACTGAAAAGAGAGAGCTTGGGAAACTTTCTGGGTAATCTGAGAGATAAACTCAGGACCATTGTCTGACTGTAATGAAGTGGGCATTCCAAACCTAGGGATAATCTGAGAGAGAAGGATGGACGCCACTGTAATAGCCCTTTTATTAGATGTGGGGAAGGCCTCTACCCACCCAGAGAAGGTATCTACGAACACTAGGAGATATCTGGTGCGTCGTACAGGCGGCATGTTAGTGACATCCACCTGCCAATCAGCTGCAGGTGTGTGACCTCTGGCCTGGTGGGAGGAGAAAGGTTTAGGTTTTAAAGGAGTGTTGGGGTTAGAGCGCTGGCAGACTTTACAAGTAAGAGAAATTTCCTGTCGGAGGGCTTTATCTAAAGGGGTGAGCGTAAAGAAAGTTTGTAAAAAGATTGTTAAAGTTTGGGGGCTAGTGTGGAAGAGAGCATGTAGAAGCTGGAACAGGGCCGTATTGTCCGCGGGGGTATGTCAGTGAGGGCGGCTAAAAGGTGAGCAGGTTTATGTTCGGGATTCATGGCCGCTGTTCGTGCAGCCGCGTCGGCCCTAGAATTGCCCTGTGTGATAGGGGAGTTGTCTTTCTGATGAGACTTGCAGTGAACTACCCCTAGCCGGACGGGCAGATGAGAGGCCTCTATAAGTTTGGTGATAAGGGATGAATTAGTGATTGAGTTTCCTTTTGTGGTGAGTAGGCCCCATTCCCTCCACACAGCAGCATGGGACAACAGGATGTGGAGAACATATTTGGAGTCAGTGTAAAGCATGAGGGATTTACCTTGTGCTAAAATATAGGCTCTTGTAACTGCTATAAGCTCAGCTTGTTGGTTGGTAGTGCCTGGGGGTAGGGGTTTGGCTTCTATGATTTCGGTGAGAGAGGTTATGGCATATCCTGCATAATGGGCAGAGTCCTGTCTGAAAGAACCACCGTCCATAAACCAAATGTAATCGGGATGAGAGAGAGGTCCTCCTGAAATAGAGGAGTGACAGGGCAGGAAATTTTCTAGGGCCTCCAGGCAATCATGGGAAGGGGTGCCTATACCTGAAGGACAAGGTATGGGAAGTAAAGTGGCAGGATTTAAGGGGGGGGACGGAAGAAAGGTGATGTCAGGGTTTTTGAGGAAGGATGTGAGAAGGGACAAAACCCTGGACGGAGGGAGGGATTGAAGTCCCTTGTATGTCAGGAGATCCTTTAAGGGGTGGGGCAAAGGATAGTTAATGGTGCCCCGAAAGTTAATTTGTATGCCTCTTTTTGTAAGAGCTGTCCGGCGGCTAGGGCCCTATGCAGGGTGCCCATCCACGGATGGTGGGATCTAACTGCTTAGAAAGGTAGGCTATGGGAGCAAAGGTGGGTCCATAATTTTGTCCCAACACCCTGAGTGCCTGTCCGCCCTTTTCATGGACGAACAAGAAAAGGGAGTTAGAGACATCAGGGAGATGAAGTGCCGGTGCCTGTACAAGGGTCTGTCGCAATTTTAAAAATGGATGGCGGGGGGAGGAGAGTAGGGGTTCATCAGGGGGACCCTTAGTTAGGTTATACAGAGGTCTGGCCAGGAGGGAATAATTTGGGACCCAGGCTCTGAAGTATCCCCAAAATGACAATATTTCAGCCTTTGGGGAATGGGAAGGTCCATGAGAAGTTGTTTTCTGTTCTTTATGTGGGGAGACCCGATATCCTTTATTAGCTAAGTGGTTTAATAGGTGAGCGGCATCTGTTTGAGATTGCTCCCACGAGGGGCTGCACAAGAGAAGGTCATCCAAATACTGAAGAAGCATGGAATCAGGGTGGTTGGCATAAAAATCAGTGAGATCCTGGGCTAAGACCTGGCCAAAGATGTGAGGACTGTCCCGAAATCCCTGTGGGAGAACAGTCCAGGTAAATTGTCGGGAGTGTCGGGTGTGAGGATCAGTACAAGTGAAAGCAAAAATATCTTGAGAGCTTGGCACTAGAGGTATAGAGAAGAAAGCATCCTTTAAATCCAAAGCTGAAAAATGGGTTGTGGTGGCTGGGATGTCAGAAAGGAGGGTATATGGTTAGGGATGACTGAGGAGTTAATGAGGCGCAAATCCTGCACCAAGCGAAAGGTCCCATTGGTTTTTTTACAGCTAGTATAGGGGTGTTGAAAAGCGACTGAGTGGGCCGGAGATGGCCCTTTTTTTTGTAAATCCTAATGATGGGGCAAAGGCCAAGAAGGGCTGTGGTGGTCAGGGGATACTGGGTCTGGCATATAAACTTAGTGGGGTCCTTAAGCTTAATGTGTATTGGAGAACACTTTGCAGTGGAGGGGCTTGACGTGTCCCAGACAACTGTGTTGACAGGCTCAGTTAATGTTGGAAAAGGAGGCCGTGAATCCAAGTCGTCGGCCAGGAGTGCTATAAAAAACTGTGTGGTAGGCGAGGCATGGGAAGTGATGCTGATTGTAACCTTGAGAAGGGAGAGAATATCTCTTCCCAGTAGAGGGATGCGACATAGGGGCATGACAAGGAAGGAGTGTGAGAAGGGTGTGGAAACATCTTGCATTGTGCATGTTAATAGGGGGGTTTTACGAGGGAAAATCTGTTTACCTCCTACCCCAACAACAGGAGAGGTGAAAGGTGTAGTTGGGCCCCAGAACTCCCTCAGGACCAAAAAAGTGGCTCCGGTGTCTAAGAGGAAGGAAATGGGGCACCCATCCACCACAAGCCACACCCTGGGTTCCTGTGTCATGATGGTCATGGTCAGGAACAGAGACCCAAGGCCCCATCAATCTTCTCCTGCTAGTCCCAACAGGTCAGGCTTAGGTTGTGGTGTGATTGGCCCCTCTGCCCTTCGGGTGGCAGGGCAATCAGATCCCCAATGGCCCTTTTTGTGGCATTTGGGACAGGGAGTGGTTGGAGGCCAAGGAGAGGGACAGGCTTTTGCCCAATGTCCCTCTTTTCCACATTTAAAGTAGGTTCCAGGGGGCGGCTTATGGGTTTGTGGGTGCCTGGGTTGCGGCTGTCCTCGGATTATTTGTGCAAGCATCTGAAAATTTGCCTGATCAGCTCTCTGCTTGTGGCATTCCTTTTCCTCCTATTATGAAAAAGCTTAAAAGCCACCGTAAGAATTTTAGTCTGAGGAGTAGTGGGCCCCTGCTCTAGCTTTTTAAATTTAGCCCTAATGTCGGGGTAGCTCTGGGCTAGGAAATAGGTCATTAAAACATGACAACCATCTGGGGTTTCTGGGTCTAGATTGGTATACTGTTGAAGGGCCTTGGTTAACCTGTCTAAAAATTCGGAAGGGGTTTCTTCGTTTTTTTGTATTACTTCCTGCACCTTTTGGAAATTTACAACTTTTCAAGCAGCCCATTTGAGGCTGGCTACAAGGCAGGAAGCAAAAACATCACGAGAATTTATGCCAATAGGGGTGTTATAATCTCATTGGGGATCCTGTTCTGGAACTGCATTGGGACCTGTAGGGTGGTTAGGATTAGTCCTGTGTGTTTTGCCTGCATGGGCTCGGGCCAATTCCCATACACGCCTTTGCTCCTCAGGAAGGAGAGTGTTAGCTATCAACATGTATATGTCATGGTGTGTGAGACTGTAAGCCTGCAGGATCCACTGAAACTCCCAAACATAGGTGGTGGGGTCAGTGGTAAAGGAGCCCAGTTTCTTCTCTAATTGTGTGAGATCAGAGATGGAAAATGGTACATGAACTCTAATTACCCGTTCTGGGCCAGCCACCCCTCGAAGCGGTGCAATAGTGGGAGGGACTGGAGGGAGCCCCTGTGATCTAGTCCATGGAGGACTAAAAGGTTTTGCTGGAGGAGGGGAAACGGGGAGCAGCTGTGGAATTGGAGTGGAAGGGGAAACTGAAATGGAAGATGGCAGAGAGGAAACTGAGGCAGAGGGGGAAGTGGGAGCAGAGGGAGGCAGGCAGTATGCGGATGGTTCATCCGCAGGATCGAAAGTAGGAGGGTCAAGAAGGGGTGGAGACTTACAGGCCAGGAGGACTTGGGAGGGAGAGCATGAAGAACAAAGATGGGGATTTTGTCTGAGGAGGAGAAAGGCCTTGACATAGGGGATCTCCTTCCACTTTTTGAGGCACTGGCAATAGTTAAAAAGGTCACGAAGGAGGTCTGGGTCTAGGGATCCCTCAAAAGGCCAATGGTTTTGGTTGTCCAGGGGTTACTGGGGCCAATCTTGAGTGCAAAATCTGATCAAGAGCTTTGGCTTAATATCTGGTGTAAGGGAGAGTACAGTAAGGTTTCTGAGTAAGCATTTGAGGGGCGAGGTTTCCGGAAGGGATGAGGAGGCTACCATCCTGAAGTGGACAGAGATAGGGAAATCAAGAGGAAGAGAAAAAGAGAAAATGAGGAAATGAATCCCCAGGCCAGAAGTGGGTCAGCAAAATCCAGGAGGCATCCCCTGAGGAGTTTGTGAGCCATGGAGGTTCTATAGGAACCAGATTAGGAGGAGAGTGAGGGTCATCACCCACACTTCAATCTCCCAGGAGGCACAGTGCTGGAGGCCATGAGGAACCTAGTACTAGGACTTTTGGAATCCGTTTTAGCGTCCAGAGAGAGAGAGAGAGAGAGAAGCAGAAAGGTGCCTCCACCCTGAACCCTCACGCTCAAAGGCTCCTGGAGAGAAGGGAGTGGATAGCCGGAGGGTCCACCACGACCATAAAGGTCTTAATGGGGTGTAACTCTACATCTCTTAAGGGCATCAGAGTCTTGTTGGTCGATAACTGCTCTGCTGTAGCCCAGAAGAGGGTGGCAGCCCTATTAGGGAGACTTACCCAAGGGTGGAAGCGGTGGTGAGTGCAAAGAGCCAGCGCCCAAAAAGGTGGATGAGGGCAAGCCACCTTGGTTGAGACGGAGAGAGGGCCCACAGTGGACAATCCCGCCTCTGGGGTTTTGGCACCAATGAAAGGATGAGGCACAAACTCAAGGCAGCTCGTCGGAGAAGTTCCGATTTATTTAGCGAGTATATCTGTTTTATAGGATTAGAAGAGAGTTGATAGGTTTACAGGGGACACGGTGCATTTGGGGATTGGATGGATTATGTTGCTAAGGGGCCAGGAGCAGGGAGCCTGTGCTGACTGGCACACGATTCACCTGGCGGGAAGGTGTTGTGGCGCCGGCAGGAAGGAAAAAGGCGGAAGAGAAGGGTAGCCAGTGCCATGATGGGGTGCGGCCGAAAAATGGTTCCCATACGACCTAATATGGAGAATAACATAAGACTTGGATTTAGGAACATAGCTCCAGTAAACTGAACTCAGGGACTATGCCTCATTTATCTCTGGATTCTCATTTCAGGACCTAATAGTGCTTTGCATATGGCAGTTTTTCACAAGTGTGGGCAGAATTGAACTGTGAAGAGCTGAAGAGGTTGTTGAGCTACTAAAACTTTTAGGCTTGCTTTGTGCCAACCATATGAAATCTAATTCCCTAGCTAGACAGTTCAGACTTCCATCACTGGCTCAAATTTAGTTGTCTAGTTGTCTTGGAAAGTTTTTTCTTCCAAGGCTCTTCTTCAAATACAGCAAATAGAGTGCATGTTGTAAGTTGAAATATTTTTATATGATAAGTGCAAATTTTAGTTCATACTTAAAATATATGCCTGAATTTGACTATCTTTAAAATTGAAATTTATTTTTCTTTAAAATTTTGTTTATTTTAAAACTAAAGAATGGGTCCAGAGTACAAAATGTTACATCAGTGGAGCAATTTAACCGTTGCCCAAATTTTACTTTTTGCAAGTGTTTTGATTTTATTAAAATTAATTTATTAGATCTCCAATGTTACTATTAATTACAGCGTATACATTTTTCCTCCTTTTGTAAAAATACCATAGTATAATTAAAAAGTATTAATGGCCTCCTTTTGTATGTACAGTAATATTTATTTTATTTTTCATGGTAAGGTTTTTTTTACTGGCATAATTGTATACACAATAAAAAATCATTATATAAAAGTTCATTTTACTATCTGTTTATTTTGTGGCCACTGTTATTTATTTCATTACACAATTGGAAACATTTGTCATATAGACAAGGGGTTGCAAACAGTGATTTTCTCTGGGAGCCAGATAAGCTAAATCTATACTGTTGCCTCGCTACCTCAATCCTATGACTTTGCCCTTTGCGCACCCAGTCTTAGGCATGCTAGCTTCCTCTTCGGCCCCCAACTCAAGGGTTTTGACACATTACAGACCCTTTACTTGGAACCCTCTTTGCCCAGGTAGCCACATGCCTTTAGCTGTTTATTTCTTTGCTCATATGTCCCCTCTCCCTCCCATCTCCCTCACTCCTGACGCCCACCAGCATTTCATATTGACCTTCCTAACCTAATTTCATTCCATGGCAATTTCACTACCTTCCAGCTGTGGATTTTACTCATTTACCTGTTTTGTCAGTCAGTCTCTCCCTTCTGAAATATCCGTTTTCTTCAGGCAGTGGCTTTCATCTGCTTTCATCACTGCTGTCCTTCCAACACCTTGAGCAGTGCCTGATAGAAAGTAGGTGCTCCACTGATATTTGCTCACCAAATTAATGAAAAATTGCAAAATGAAGGGGTTGGACAAGAGAAAGGGTAAGAAAAATATGATGTAAGTAAAATTTTATATACATGTACACATGTGCATTATTGTTGGGAGGGGAAAATCTACACTTTTTATCCGATTCTCAAAGTTCTTTGTGATCCCAAACAGGTGAATAAGCAAGTGGACTAGACACCACTGTTAGTGCTTTGAGTCTGTCTCTCCATTCTGGCCCTTTCTCTGGCCAGCCCCTCTGGCCCATTCTGTTATTTTCCCTATATCAGAGCCATGTTCTTGTCATTTTCTTACTAGGGTCTGAACTCACTAAGGGCAGGAGTGTCATTTGGTTTATTTCTTTCCCCCATCCAATCCTGACACTGTTCTGAGAGCTCAGAAGCTGTTTACTAAATGAATAATAGGACAGAACAAAGTTGAGGAGAAGTAAGGGAAGGTGCCTTTTTACAGTTTGGCCTTTTTTTTTTTTGGTCCCCAGAAAAGATATAATTTCACCTCTGTTCATCTGTTTGCCACATTTCACCAAATTCCCAATTTGCTGATCTCCAAAATAAAAATTTGAAGCAGAGAGTGGGAAAGCAACAATGATATTTTCACCTTGAACTGTCCGGTTATGTGTTTCCTAAAGGGAGCTCCCTCTGTTCTATACCAATGCGTAGAGAATGTGTGGGTTGTTTTGGTCCAGTGGTGGTTAGGGGTGGAAGAGGCAAAGGTGGTTTGGCTCTGCCTATGAACAGATTGAACACAATTAAAGAGAGGGTATTTGATTCCATATTTCAGATAGAGGATTAGTCATGCATCAAAATTTAAGTATCTTCTGTTGGGGCCATGGGAAAAATATTTCCTTTTCACCCCTAAAGTTTCACTTAAAAAAAAATCAGTTGTCAAGATTTAATTAACATGAAGAAAAGGTGTAATAAATTTTATTTAAATGTGCCTTGGAGGAGCAAGGCATGAGAAAAGCACAAGAGAGTGATTTTCCCAGTAATCCAATGAATAAAGTAGTTTATATACCAGATTCAACAGGGAGAGAGAAGGTGAGAGAGGCACAGGTTCAGGAACGGGCCTGAGAACAGGATTCTCTGGAGTTCTGGGGGAGGTGGTATCACAGGTGAAAGAAGGAAGGCAGAAGTTAAAAAGATAAGCAGAGTATTCCTTTTATGTCGATGAAAATAACTCAGGTAATTTAGCAGCTGCCCTCGGAAAGAAAAGGTGGTCACTGAAGGTGGGGCCTCAGAAGCCTGGCTGTTTGCATGTTTTTCTTTGCAGATGTAAATGCTTTCCACAATAAACAGGCTTCTAGGTAATCTTGTTTTCCATTTTCTCTGAATTAGAAATATTGAAATATGTTGAAGAAGTATATTTTGGGCTGAAATATTTTGCTTTCACACATTTCCTAATCTTTGTGGTTCTGGCAAAAAGCTCATAAGGTCACTCAGACATCAAAGGCTCCTCCAGACCCAATCACCTGATACAGAACCTCTCAGTTTACTATAGAGCCTCCTTATCTCTGCAGTTATGCAAGCCTTCTTCACTTCTGCCTCGCATAGAAGTCACCTCTGCATGGTTTTTCTTCCCTAGACTCTGAGTCCCTGAGATTGTTGACCTAAGGAAGAAACTGAGGCAAAAATATGTAAAACAATGAGTTTATTTGGGTCAAAATTTAGGACTGCAGCTTGAGAGACAGACTCAGGCTGCCCTGAAGATGTGTTCTGGAAAACAAAAGAGAAGTCAGTAGTATTTAAAGGGAAAAAAGGAGAATCTTAAAGGGGCAGTTCTAAACTTGTTTGCCAACAATTTACACTGGTTCACTAAAATAGCATATGCTACTGATTGGCTAGGTATTGTTCTTTGCATCATAAAGTCCATGAAAGCTAAAACAAAGAAAGAATGACAGGTACATTGTACAACTTGTGATAAACATTTTGGATAATTTATAACCACACGTGGCCGCAACTGGTCTGGGAATTGGTGCTAAAACATACCTCTTGGCAATTATCCCAGACATGGGTGACAAGGGTTGTACTGAACATCCACACTCACGCCTCTCTGAGCCTGATAAATTCAGCAGACCTTGTATAACTCAGATGGCTCTGAGTTACTTTCCATTTTCGAGATTCAGACTGACTTATCTTTTTCCCCTCCCTGGGATTATAGGGTCTGGATGGGAGTGATTTCTAGGTGGCTAAACCCATTTCCTCTTTATCCTTGCATAGATGGTTACCACATTCTGGTCAACTTTGCAGGTAGTTGTGGTCATCTGAGTTCCAGCCAATCTTCTAGCATAAGTACAGTAAACTTCTCCCAAGACTAGTACACTGCAACTTCCATTTACTACCTTTCATGCATCTTCCCCTTCATGTAATCATAGCAGCCTTGGGAGCCATATGCTGAGGATGGTGGAGCCACAGATGGAAGGAGCCTGTATCTAGTAATCATGAAACAGAGTAAGGCTAGGCCTGTGAACCAAACTGACTTCATTTTCCCTGAAGAGGACACTTTGTTACTTTTCCACTCCTCAGTCATGAGACCCCTCAGGGCAAATGATTACCCCATGGGCTGCCCTGACAAAATAGACTGAGATAAGGGAGGAAACAGATATTTACTGAGTTGCAAAACCCCTCCCCAAGGCTTGTTTACTATAATTGTAAAAGTTACAGATTAACCTTAAGAGCCCCCTTGGAATTCCCAGCTGTGCACAAAACATCAAGATGACTACTACAATGACCCTCCTGGGATGGCAACGATGAACAGCACTGCCATTTTGGACCTACTGAGCATGTGCCCATAACACAACCAGGAAGAACAGAATGGATCACCTCCAGTGATGCTGGCCTGCCACCCCTTATCTCCTTTCCCTATAAAAGACAGCTCCCCTCAGGGGGCTAGCTTTACTGTTGCTACCCCCCTTATGCATAAGTCTATCTCCTCTTTTAATAAAGCATTGCTTGCTTTTACTGTTGGGTACATTGTTTATTTCTATGACTTTGGAATCCTAGAGCCTAATTTAATCACTGGCAAAAATTGGGAAGCTTTGGGCACCAGAAAAGACTCTAGCTGCAAGAGGCAACTGGCCACTGAGACTAATTTCCTCCCTTGTCTCTGCTGCTAGTAGATCTCTCTCCTGGAGTCCCTGGCCTAAATTCTGACAAGGCAATGCTTTATTCTCTTTACCTTTCTGAGATTTTCTGAGCCCTGTTCTGTTTGGTTGGATTGTATCCACATCTGTATAGGTGCATCTTGGAGGGCTCCCGACTACACTTTGTTTCTGATTTTCCGAGTGTAGAGGATTCATAAAGCAAATGTACTTCACAGGGCCTGGTTTTCCAAAGCCTTGCAGCTTCAAATATTGACCTATAACTTCTTGATCTGGAGAATAAATGCAGGAAGAAAACCCCAATTTGGGGTTAATTTCCCAAGAAAGGAATGCCTCTCGCATGAGGGTTCCAGGGAAGTTAACCTCTTTGGGGCTTCTCACTGCTCAGAAGAGATGGGCTTTGAGTAATCCTTTGCAGCTCCTTCACCCAGGGGAAGTGGGGTGACAAATCCATAGGGGGCAAAGCAACAAATGGTGCCCCATGTAAGGAAGTGCTCTGTGGGTCAGAGACTGACCTGCCAAGCACTGGAGAGGAAAATGATGTCCAATTCATCCCAGCAAGGGAGTCCCTAGTAAGGGAGATGCATCCCGGTAACGGAATCACAGGTGGTTTTCAATTAGCAATTGCACACCTGCAGCAGGTCAAAGTTAGGTCTTTTCAACCCCGGAGGTATTTTTTCCTTCTCTTTACTTTTAAAATATGGATAATTCATTAACAAAAGGGGAGACTGAACATACATTACAACTCCAATGTCTCCTTAAAGTAGCAGGCTGTAAGTAACTGAATGGCAGCTTGTAAAACTGTTAGTGGATTTTTTTTTGACTGGTAAGGAGATGGCAACCAATGGCATGGTGCTGTCTACATCACGCTCAGCCAGTGAGCACACCAGCCATCCCTATATAGGATCCGAACCCGTGGCCTTGGCACTACCAGTGCTGCACTCTCCCAAGTGAGCCATGGGGCCAGCCCCTGTTAGTGAATATTAAACAAGTATGTCCTTGATACCTCAAGGAAGGGAGCCCTTAACAGAAATTTGGGAACAAATTGGTCACTGGTTAATTATGCAATGGGTCTCATTCAGGCTTCCAACCTAACAACTAGGAACCTAAGTCAAGTCACTCTGAGACCTATCCAAGACCTTAACAAAAAACTAAGACATGTTTATGTCACCAAAAAAGGATAAAACTTAATCTTTGCCAGTGACTGAGAAAACTGTAAATTGGACAATCTAAAGTAAAAGAAGTTAATATTTCTCTACAGTGTTGGGATTGTTTGAGCATGCTTTTCTTTCTTATCTGCACAATGCTTCTCTCCTCTCTTAAAAGTGGTTCTTTTCTTAACTGCATGTGCTACTCTTTTTCTCTGAAGACTCTGGAGTTTTATGAAGAAAAGCAGCCATGGCACCAACCAGACCCGTTTTGGGTCTACTGCTCTTCTCCTAAAAACTTCAAGAGTCAAATGGTTTCATCTCTGATTGGTGGCTCAGCTCTTGAGCTCAGTAACTCATTTTAGAAACAAAAGCTAACCTAAAATCTACCTGTTTAACTAGATGGTCTCAAATTTTCTGGCATCCATTTGGTTATCTTAGACTTCTAAATTCTCTTCTAGTCTCATCTATGTATTTCTTCATAAAATTCTACGGTAGAATTCTATGCTATTTTCTTAAAGGAAGAGAGTCTTCTCTGCATCTTCTTGAAAAGACTTGTATACTTTACTTTACAATGTAAATTTGTTATCTTGCTTTCTTTAAGGCAAGGTGAGGCCTCACCAGTAAGTCTTTTTGAAATAACACAATCTAAACCTGACTGTCCTTTTCAATAATGAGCATTGTTTTTTTACATCTTGAACAAAACCTATAAGATTCTTGTTTGTTCTTGTTGTTTATGTCTGCATATATGAGTGTGTAAGCTGTATGTTATGTCTATATGTTCATGTCTGTGTAATTATGAATTCATATTGCAAGGTACCAAATTGGCTTATAATTAATGCGTGCTCATTAAATAAATAAGTATAGTTTTCAAGTTCATGTGACTTCAATCTTCTGAAGTTTTGATAAATATATTTTCAAAATTTGATTCAAACCTTTTACCTAAATTTGTCTCTAGGTCAATATGTCTCCTTTTTATCTCAGCTCTGCCTCCTGGCCGTGCTGGGAGAAACAATATCTTTTATGTATATACCACCCTCTGTCTTAAGCTCCACATGGCTCCAAATGCGACATGGAAACCCAGGACCTGAAATGGATAGTGAAAATAAACCGATGCCAAATATTGCATAGGCCCTAGTTAGCATTAACCAATAAGAGTATAGATCTAATACACCAAGTTTTTGGTTGGGAAACCATAAATATGTATTTGGTAAATATAGCTAAAACTCAAACTGGGCTTTGTATAATTTGCTCTGGTAAATGGATGCTTATTTACTAACCTGAATGTCCAAAAATGTTTTTATCAGCACACATCATTGCCTGGGTTTACTAATCAAACAGGATTACTAGAGGTCTTTACACTTGATTGCTCTTAATACAAAATTGTAAAAGTTTTTCTTTGTCCCTTAGATAACTGGTTTAAAAAACTTATTTCATGATAATTTCTTCTGCTCTCTGCTTTTCAAACCCTCTGTCACTTTGGTTTTACTTTTTGTAATAATTTGTGATTTTATTCAGCTAAGTGTTTTAAACCTTTTGTTACTTACAAAGCTTTTCAAAACTGTAAGCCCAACCTTTTTAATTTAAAATAACTTTGAGGAATTCCAAGGGCCTTGGAGTTTCTCAAAGGACATATAAAAGACGTATCAAAACTAATTGGCTTATTTAATAAATTAGACTAAATGGGAAAGCCTTGTCAGTACTGAAGATGTTATGGATATGTGCTCCAAAATCTAGTAAGTTTCTTAAATATCTGTGTCTTGATATAAATGCTACCAGTCATAACCTTGTTTTAATTATAATTTAAAAATGTTATGTCTTCAAATATTTCATGAAAAAACTCTGATAGGTACGGTTTCCTGACAAACGTTGAGTTCATAGCTTTAAACTAAAGTTCCAAAATTCTAATGAAGAAACTGATGGGCTTGTGAAATTGTTCACAAGGTCAAAACAACAAAAGTTAATTGGTAAATTAATTAAAAAGAATTATGGATTTTTACAATTTGCTTATTTAAAAAAACTGCTGGTTCTCCTAATGTTTCCCAAATGTAAGAAACTCTCTCTCTTTCTCTCTCTCTCTTAAGCTGTCTATAACTAACTACAATTTGTTAAAATGTCATTTAAAACAGAGATAAAAGCATTTGTTTTCTCCCTATTTGATCCCCCCCAAATTTAATAACTTTAAGTATCCTTATGATTATTATGGAAATATGGCTATTTGTATAAGTTCAATGAAAATTAACTCTCTCTCTCTTTATAACAGGGTATAATTTAAAACTTTGGATATAAGATAGCATGTCTCACTTTTAAGTTGCTGATCCCTCTTTCATGTTGCTGTAATTTGAAGGCCTAACTGCTGCTTCATCCTGCTGTTCAACCCCCCCCCCCCCCATGTGGGTCAGAAACAGCATTCCCAGCAGCATGGGACTTATACAAAGAAAAGTAAGACCTTTTCAATCAATATATTGATCATCAATGCTTTTATGAGGAATGCCTTGATCATAAAGGGGTAAATAACGTCTTCTCTACAAAAGCAATCTCTAAATTTTCCTGGTCTTCAAGAGGGTGTTTGTAATCTGGATGAGACATCCTGTTCTTAAACAAAAGACTTGTAATTGATCAAAAATTTTACAAAAGACTGGATGCTCTGAAAGCAGTAATGTACTAGACAGTTTAACAAACTCTCTGGACTCAGAATCAACTATTACATGGAGCAGAATCCCTTTCTGGAGTTTCAGCAATTGGTAATTACACCCAATTCACAACACCTGGAGTGATGCTGCTGCAGCCACCCTGAGATAATGACATCATCAGTCCTCACCTGAAGTAAATTAAAAGGACCTGCCATGCTAAATGATACCAACTTTGCTTTAAATGCTTTTGTCTTAACTGTACCAATCTGATCTATAGCTTTTGCTTTTGCTTTTAAATAAATAAAATGGGGGGAGATGTAGAGGATTTTTAAAGCAAATGTACTTCACAGGGCCTGGTTTTCCAAAGCCTTGCAGTTTCAAATATTGACCTTGCAAAGGACAAGAAATTTTCCTCAGGCTTTAAAGTCTCTGGTGTAAGATTAAGAATTGTAACACAGCAAGGTTGCTGGATCAAAGACAGACTAGTTACTGATTGATATGTAAAGTTACTGGGAAGCTGCTGGAGGGAGAAGGAATGTTTGCTACATCAAGCTTTTGTTGGTGAGTCACTTAATTGTCTAAGGGAATGTCATCTGACTTATTTTTACTGAATGTTACCAGCTTCTCTTGTTAAACTTGTTAAATGGTACTTAGCAAAAACCCCACCTATGTCTCTTTCTGTAACTTCCTGGTCTGGAGAATAAATGCAGGAAGAAAACCCCAATTTGGGGTTAATTTCCCAAGAAAGGAATGCCTCTTGCTTGAGGGTTCCAGAGAAGTTAACCTCTTTGGGGCTTCTCACTGCTCAGAAGAGATGGGCTTTGAGTAATCCTTTGCAGCTCCTTCACCCAGGGGAAGTGGGGAGAGAAATCTGTGGGGGGCAAAGCAACATCCGAGCCCTCTTCTGTTTGGTTGGATTGTATCCACTTCTGTATTGGTGCACCCTGGAGGGGTCCTGTCTATGCTTTGTTTTTCTGATTTAAATCTAGCTGATAGTTTTCTTTTTTATGTTGAAAACAGTGGGGAGAACTGCTTTTATCATTTACTGTTAATGGAATAGGTTGGCCCCGCCCATTAGGACTAGGCTAAACTGGAACCCACTGCTCCTCTTTTCTCTTTGTTTGTTTTCTTGGTTAGACCTTTAGTTGAGTACTGGTAATCTGAATAAATCTTCCAATCCTTTCATCAACTTTTGGACTTTCAGGTCATTTGTTTAAGGTGAGAGGGCAAGCCGAACCTGACCTGTCAGTAACAATCACTGCTTGGAGGACACCCCCCTCCAGTGCTCCATCAATGGCCTCCCACCACTGCAAGCTTAGACTCACACTTGTACTATGTTATACTCCCCCAAATTGTTATTGTTTGTTGCTATAGTGCTGTAATGAGCAGGACTGAGCCATGCTGGGACCTAAAATCGCACGGGCTCTCAAAAAGGACAGTTTCTTTCTTGGCATACATTTCTCTGAGTTCCCTCTTTTCCCATGGTTATTTGATATTTTGAACCTTGGCTATGGTGCAAGAAGACATTATTTACATAAATGTAAAATTTGTTTTCCAGCCAGCCTGAAGCTGCAAACTTGAAAACGTGCATGTACTATCCAGACCCTAAGATATCAAGGACAGGAGCAGAAACCAAATGGAGCTTTTGTGAGACTTAGCACCTGGCCCCTGGCCCCTTCGCATCCCTCTCTTTCCTGCTTTTCATTTCCCATATTCCACTCCCTTGGCTCCCTCCTTAAAAACCCCTCAGTAAATCTTTTTTAGATGTCTTTGGCCTGGCCATTCTCCCTCAGGTTTACCAGAGAGATGGGTTAGCCTAACATCTCTCCTCAGGTCATCAGTGTTCATGAATAAAAACTGACCTCCATTCTCACCAACATTTGACTTTTGAGTGGTTTGTTTTTAAAAGGGGGCAGGCAGCTGAACTTGTGCCCAGTATCAATAGCAGTCTGTCAATCTTAACTAAACTGTTTTGCTTGTATAGGTATTCAACAATGTTTGTGAAATAGAATGCTGCAGTAAGGCTCCAGTGTCCAGCACAGAGAATAGCAAGAGAGCTCTAAAATCTAGATAAGACATTCAAATCTGGGCTAATTTCCCCTTTAGGTCATGAGGAAGTAGAGACTGAGAATGTCATCCCTGCCAAGTAGGGAGGTGAGGCATGGTTCTAACCACTCCACCATGCCCATTATGTCATTAATTAAGAAGCCCTGCAGACTAGGCTTGAAGACACACCCTTTCCCCTTAGTCTGTGTAATCTCCATGCTTGTCACCTCTGGCATTTAGAGCAGAGTTCTGGAGAAAAAACAGCAGGAGTGGAGGTAACAGTTCCTGGTGGAAATAAACTGAACTGGAGACAAATCTGGCTTTGGGTCCTTGATCTGCCATTATTTCACTTTGCGGCTTTGGGCAAATCTTTTTTCATCCGTGTTTCTTTTTTGTTTTCTGGAAATTGTGTCCTGGGTCAGGGGTTGTGGATGGAGATGAGATACTCTCAGTCATCTGCTTCCTCTGTCTTCCTTCTGGATTAAAAGGTACGTCAGAAAGTTATGACTTGGCTCTTGGGGAATCATCAGTTTTTTAGGCCTCCATGTGAGGTGGACATTAACTACCTTTTCCTTTTGTGTCTCCTTCTCCAGCTCTTCCTTCCCCTCTTGTCTTGGGAAGCTCCTGACTTATGCCATGTGGAGTAAGGAGCCTGTTTTGGGGGTTCATCAGGATGCACTGTATTCTGCTTCCAGTCACAGATAATTGGGAATATGGCCCCATCAGATGAAAAGATTTGGAGAGTCCCAACTTAATTTATGACCTCTTGATCTCTATGGCTAGAAATGCCATATGGCAACCTGGAGGAAGCCACTCCCACCAAGGCCGAGGCTACTTCTCCCACAAGGGACTCCATCCCCTCACCTCCCCAGCCCACACAAACACACAAACACATGCACGCACACGCGCGCGCACACACACACACACACACACACAGAAACACTATAGGTGACAATCCCATCCATGGGCTTTCAAGGGGCTGGCTAAACCACTGAGGTGTGATTGGATCTCCAGATGGTTTATTGGCATCTGACATCAGAACCTTTAAGCTTTAACTTCTTTTTGCAGACCTTCTAGGAGGAAGAGTTTAAAGCAGATATGATTATTTTCTGCTGGTGGCTAGAACAAGTGCTCAGTACTTATAGACTCTTGAAATTATCTCATACAAATGTTGACCTGATGAGTTAATTCTACATGTGGTGAATAGGCCTACAGTCAATGTGCATACCTCTGCACCTGGAAGTTCATTCTCTCCAGAGCAATTGTGATAACTTGTGACTATTAGAAGACTTTATGTTGAACTGAGTGTATTTTACTTGTACAGGGCAAAAGAGTGCTTATTCATCAGTGGGAAGGAGCTGGTTTCTCAGATCTTGGCTAGTGGAGAGAGAGAAAGTCCATCTGCCACACATGAAGGAAAATAAATAACCAAATAAAAGGCCACTTGTTGTGGGTCAAATGTGTCCCTCCAAATTTCATGTATTGGAAACTTGACCTTCATTGTAACAGTGTTAAGAGGGTAGGAAATCCAATTATGGTAATTGAAAGGTGGGGCTTTTGAAAGGTGATTAGATTGTCAGGACTGCGCCCTGGTGAGTGGATTAATCCATTCATGGAGTAATGGACATGGTTCTGATGGCTTTAAAAGGAGAGCAAGTTAGATTAGGTCTCTTGCTCAGCCATTCTCACCATGTGACACCCTGGTTGCCAAAGATTTTCCACCTAGAAGAAGGCCTCCACCAGATGTCCTCCCTGGACCATGGACTTCCCAGCCTCCAAAACTGTAAGAAGTAAATTCTACTTCTTTATAAGTAACCCAGTTTCAGTTATTGTTATAAGCAACAGAAAACAAATTAATACACAACCAGAAGGATGGACCAACTAGCTTGCCATGGTCTATAAACTCTTCATGGCTAGACACACGTTGGTTTATACCTCCATCCTCATCAGTGCTCATCCCTCCCCATCTTTCCCTCTATTTTTAAGTTTTACCTTAATTTATATTAGTACCCTAAAAGGTCTATACTTTCTCACTTCTCCTGACCCTTTTCACACATTCTGATCCCTGCTCTAGAATGTGCTCACCACTTGACACTATCCCCTTTTTCTTCCACCCAGTTAATTTCTGCTCATATTTGAGATGTCAGAATAGACGTCATTTCCTTCAGGAAGCTGTTCTTATCCCATTAACTCTGAGTTTGGTATCCTTCCTACTTAAGAGTCTGTTTACTTGTCCATCTCCCTTAAGCAAGTGTAAACTCCCTCAGGGTGGTGACTCATCTTTTCACCATTGTATCCAAGGGCCTAGAACAATGTTGGGAATATTCATTGCTCAATGCATAATTGCTGAGGAAAAATTGAACAGAATTGCTAGAGTGTTATGTATTATATCTTTGGGCTATAAGTAACAGAAAATCTAAAAAAACATTGGCTTTATAAGAACATTTAATTATATGTTAAACATGGTGTCTGGAGCTAGGTAGGCTTAGTTCTGTGGCTCAGTGATATAATAAGCACCTAAGCTCGTTTATTCTTTTCTCCACCATCATCAATTAGTGTGGTGATTTTCACCCTCCTCATGATCTAAAGCCTTGCTCCAAGCATTGTGTCCTCATATACCATTTTCAAAGGAAGGACAGAAGAAAGGGATAGAAAAAAGTTCTTCTCTTTCTTTCATCCACAGGATAATCTTTCCTGTAAGACCCCTTCCCCCAGCTGTCTTTTCTTTATATTTCATTTTTTAGAACTGGGTTATGTGCCCACTTGTTGACAAATCATGACTCATCCTTGGTACATATAGCTGAAGTCATGCTGCCCAAACAAAGCCAGTGTTCTTTCAGCAAGAAATATGAGTGACTGGATGATGGGTAAGAAGTGAATGATGACTGCTACTCGTGTCTTTAATTATGTTTTACTAAAATCCAGAATGCCTTTCTCCAAATCTGACCTTTACCTTAATTGGTACTACTTCAAATGCAGCATCACCATATAGTATTTAGTGTTCTTTAGTATTGGTGCCTCGGCAGCCTCTCCGGCATGGAAAGCTGTAGTTGTCCGTTTATTTGGCCACTTTCTCCCAGGCCAGATAGCACTTTGATCTCTTCTGCATATCAAGGTGGACACTTGTACCTGCTCAAGGCAACCAGTGACTACTTCAGTAGAAAGACTCAAGTATCATCCTCTAATAGTTTCACTCCTAGGAGATTTTCTTCCATGGCCAGAGTGGCAAGGGTTTCGATCAGTGGACTGGATGTAATAAAAGCCCATAAGATGAAAGAAATTTTTATTATGAACACATTTTTTATCATGAACCCCTGAATAGATCACAGTTTACATATTTTTTTGATTAAAATATTAAATTCAGTGGTGTGTATTAGTCCGTTTTGTGTTGCTGTAACAGAATACATGAAACTGGGTGATTTATAAAGAAAAACATTTATTGCTTACAGTTTCTGAGGCTGGGAAGTCCGAAGTCCATCTGGTGGTGGCAACAGTGACCCAGGGGTCTCACATTACAAGATGGTGGAAGCAGAGAGAGCACAAGAGAGAACGACAGACTCTCCTCTTCTTTTAAAGCCCTCAGAACCATGCCCCCGACCACCATTTTTAATCCATTCACTATGGCATGGTTCTACAATCCAATCACTTCTTCAAGGCCCCACCTTTCAATTACAGTGATAGGATTTCCCATCCTCTTAACAGTCACAGTGGGGGCTAAGTTTCCAATACATAAAACTTGGAGGACACAATTCAAGCTTCAGGGAGTTTTGGGGGGACACAAGTCAATCCACTACATGGTGATTACACAAGTAGTGAAATTTGGCAATAACCTTGACACTCAGCCTTTCTAGCTCCTCCTGCTGCCATACACTTGACTTATTTGAAAACTTTCCGTAAACTGTAAAGGAAAAATGAAAGGAATCAAATTATTATAGCTCACTTTTTAAAAGCCTCTTTCTTCTTGATTAGTATTATTATTATGATGATGTTACTGAGTATGGCTGATGCTATAGTTGGCCTTTTACAAATATCATCTTAAATCCTCATGTCAACTCTATAATTATTGTTGACATTTTACATACTAGAAGCCTAAAATTCAGATGTTAAGTGATACATTCAGGGTCATCAGTAGAGTGGTTAGAACTCAGATTTTTCTGATTCCGAAATGATTCCTACATTCCCTGTCATGAGCCAATCTCCCTTTCTTCAATTCTCATTGCCACCCCAATATGCTCATTACTTTTCCAAAGTCCACAGGGTGTTTATACATCTCTCACTGGTGAATCATTCTGTCTTAGGTTTTTAGCAAACTGGCTGTATTAGTCTGTTTTTGTGTTGCTTTAACAGTATACCTGACACTGGGTAATTTATAAAGAAAAGAGGTTTATTCAGCTTATGATTCTGGGACAGCTGCATGTGGAATGGGCCTCTGGCTGCTTCTACTCATGGTGGAAGGTGATAGGGCAGCCAGCAGGTACAAGGAGATCACACGGCAAGATTGGAAGTGAGGGGGTGGGGGGAGAGAAAGAGAGAGAAGGTGCCAGAGTCCTTTAAACAAACAGCTCTTACAGAAACTAATACAGCAAGAACTTCCCCACCTCCTTCCCCCCTTTCCCCCTCCCCCCATTAATCTATTCATAAAGGGTACATCCCCCCACTACCCAAATAGTTCCCAATACTACCACAATGGGGATCAGATTTCAACATGAGCTTTGGGGAGACAACATATCTAAATCAGTGGCCATTCCCATTCATTGGCTGAGACATTTACGGACAACGTATGAAATTAATTATCTTGTTACCAAACAGAGAGGGGCTTTTCATCCATGGCCAAAATGATTAAGAAGTCTTTCACCCCAAAGTTTGTAGTGTTAAAGATTAGCATTTATTTGGATGGCCATTCAAAGGAGCTGTGGTATCTAAAGGAGCTTTTTCAGACCCTGGATTCCCCAATAACTTACAATTTTAAGCATTTATATAGTCAGTCATGAGTGGGGGTCCCAGGAGACATACAGGAAGCTAATTGGTATGGCCATGAGGTCAGTGTAATATTTCTGACATCCTGGCTGAAGTCCTCCTGGTGTCCTTTAGTCAGGAGGTATACAAACTTTGAAGTGGACTTGTTTTTTCATCTGGAAGACATCTCAAGATTGGTGTTGCAGATATTATCCTAAACCATAAAACATTCATCTAAGGAACAAATATCCTGACTTCCGATCAAGTCTTAGCCTAAGGAAGTTCGTGTTTAGTCAACTCTACTCATTATTAACTGAATTTCTTAATCCTAGGAATCCAGCTTGTCCTACTTGGTCAAGCAGATAATTTTTAGCTATTCCCCTTCGCTCCCAGCCAAGGCCTGCTCTGACTGGGGTCAGGGCAATAGCATAGGAGAGATCACAGTCTGTCCCCTGGTCTCAATCTTTCCAGTCCAACAACTTTTCTTTTTCTCCATCATTCCTCAAGTGTGGAGGCACTCACACCTAGCTCAGTTTAAAAAAAAAAAAAAAAAAAAAAAACAAGCAGGTAGTTTAACAGGCCAATCCTGTGGCTGAGGAGAGGATTTCTTCTCTTTCCTTTGTTTGTCTAATAGGCAAGGTGTGCGCTAAGAGATTTTAAAAGCACCTGAGAAGGGCAATGACAAGTAGTGATTGTTCTGGAGCCCAGGTGGTTCTGACATTTCCCCAGGGAATGAGCCGGGCTGACCCTAACAGGTCTGGTTTAGATGACGGAGAACAGCAAGAAGGACCACTGGGCTTTGCTCAATCAGGGAGAGGAGAATGAACTGGTGAGTCTTCCCTTCTTTTTACTAGTTTTGTCAAAGCCTCCAAGGCTGTGTGCAAGGACGATTGTTTTCAGCTAAATTAGGAAAACACATTGTGGCACTGATGGTGCTGGCGTTAGGATCTGAAAAGGTTTAAGTCTGGTAAGGTTCCTTGAGAGCCAGAAGACACAATTTTACTCTGGGGAAACCTGCCAGGCTGAGAAAGTTGTGTCCTCTGGATGGAAGAGTTCTTGCCATCTTCATACACAATCAACTGTGTGGGGTTTTCTCAGGCATTTTGCAGAGTAATCGAGGTACATTCCTGCATGGTGTTTTCTGAGGGGTCATCTCCGTCCCGCCTTCTTATCTTGGTTGCTATGTAATTGAACACACTCTGGTAAAAAGGAAACTCTTTTCTTATTCTTATGCTTTTGGTATATCTTCATAATCTGGACTCAGGGTACTTTGGTCTGAAGTCATGCTTTCTACAAGAGCAAAGCGAGGTTTTAGGCACCAAGTATTGAAGAAGGGGTAGAGTATAGCTTGGGATTTTAGCACATATTAAAAAAAAAAAATTCTCACTTCTCCAATTCTTTATTCCTACTGCCCTTTTCACCAAATGTATATAAATCTTGAAAACTAATCATTAAAAACTTAAACTCTTATAGTGTCTATGTGGTAATGAGGAATTTACATTTCTGATTTTGTTTACCCTGTTTTAAACCAATGAGGAAACCAATCCTGTTTTACAGAAAATAAATGAGATGGGGGAGTTTAATAACTTGCCTAACGTCATTAGTCTGCAAGGGAAAGGCTGCAAATCCTTCCTTCTTCATATCTCATGCTGTTCATGCTACCAGTGTCTCAAGTTCAGTAATAAGAAAAGAAGACAGAGATGGGGGAAGGGACAGAGTGAGGGCGAACTGGGGGCCTAAGGACATGGTTCATACATCAGGAGGGTGTCAGTTTCCTCTCTGGCCTCCCTGGTTCCTATGAGATCTGTGGGAAATCCACACTCACTCTCTTCACCTACCTCTGTTCATTAATCTAAGGAAAATAAGTGATTTCATCTACACCTGTGCTGGCCATGTGTGGGTTTGAGTACTAGAAAAGTAGCTGGTTAAAACTGAAAGGTGATTTACGGGTAAAATGCAGATGAGAATTTGAAGAATTTAGTAAAAGAAATGTACAATATCTCAGTTTTTAAAGTGGTTATGCATTGAAATGACGATGTTATAGGCAGGTCGGGTTAAATAGTCTATTATGAAAATTAATTTTACCTGCTTCTTTTTTACTTCGATTTGGCTGCTAGGAAATTTAAAATGACAGACATGGCTCACATTGTTGGCTTGCATTATTGTACTACGTTGAGCTCGACGATGGTACAGTGCTTTAAAATCGTCAGACTGATGGGATTCAACAATTTAAAATCTATTCCCCCGTGTTCACCGCTGAACAACTCTGTGCCAGTTCTGTTTTTTCAACGTGTAGATGAGTGTGCATGAAAGTGTTATGTAGCTCTTCATTCTTCTCTAAGTTAATGTTGTATTTGTAAAGCTTATAGCCCAGTATTTTAATTCTCTCAATCACAGAGGGGCATGGATATCAAAAGATTAAATAATGGGCTATGTGCCATAGTTTCCTCTTTTTTTTATTTTTTGTGGGTGATCAAGCACTTCTAGAGCCCTCCACCAAAAATCTCTCTCTCGCTCTGCTTACCTCATGCTGTCTGGGCATTCTGGGGAAGGCGAGGTAGCTGTAGATTTCTCTGTCGCAAATCTTACTCTGAGACAGAGAGCACAGATACAAATTCTATTCCTGCTGATCAGGTGAGTTAGGTAGGTGCGGTGGGAATTGGGGTGACCTAAGTGCACAAGCTTAAGAGGAAGTTGTGACTTAGTTCCAGGCAATTGCTGTCCTGAAAGTAAACAGACCCAGTGTTGTCAGATCCTGAGCATTTTAAAGGGAAGCCAGAAATCTAGATTTTTATGTTAAACAGGCTGATTATAAATTTAGCAAACAAATTTGTTTTTTAAAACAATCAGTGAGTTGGGCATGGTATAGTACCAGGTATGGTTTAGTCCCAGCCTTGGGCCTGCCCGTCTGTGATTTTTTTATAGCTTCTCTCCACTTGCTCTTCTTTTCCTATTGCTTCCCTTGGCCCAATCTGACTCCTACTTGCATTCATCATGTCAAGTGAACAATCAGTTGTGATTGTGTGAGAGGACTTGAGGTAAAAACTAGACACTATTGGGACAAATAATAAATTCCTTCAATTGAATACCCATGAAGAATCTAAGTGGATGGGGAAGGCCTGTCCAGTTGCTCAAGTGCAGTCTTGGGGCACTTTGCTGAGCTCAGTGCAAATACAAAGCATTGCCTTGGTCTCCACAGTTGAACTGTATGGTTGTCTGTCTCCTGTTCTCAGGCCCTAATGCCTCTGGAGGTGGAGCAGCCAGTGCCTCCCATGCTGGTGCAGGTGCCTGACAAAGAGTACCTCACTTCACCTCCCAACAGCCTGTGCAATAGACATCCTCCCTTTGTAGGCCTTTATCGGCCCTCCTAATGTACTTGTGCCCATTTCCCACACTGTCCCACTGCTGCCAGCTCTGATTGACTCCTTTTCTTTCACCTGTCTTTTTACTAACAATTTGCCCTGCCCAGGTGTTTCCATCAGCCCCTCCATTTGCAGTCAGCTTTTTTTTTTTTTTTTTAATCTCCTCTTGAGAAGACCCACAACTTCACTAACAGTCCACAGGACACTTTACAACACAGACCCTAAATGAGCCTGGAGCCTTAAAGCTTGATAGCTCAATGTCTAATGGAATAGGATTTCGGCTTCAGGCTGACCTGTTTTGAATTCTGGTTTTGTTAGGCAAGTTATCTCACCTCTCTGAGTCACTTGTAAAATGGGGACAATAGTAGCTATCATTTGAGATTGTGGTGAGGATTGAATAAGAGACCATAGCTTTTCTCACTATGAATTAGGTTTGGGAAATTCTAGGTGGAACAGGCAGGACACGGCAAGGCTGCTCAGAGTCTCAAATATATTAGTTCTTTATGAATCTCAAAGGGGGCATTACAGTGTGTTATATTGCCCCCACTCATGGATCCATGGACTCCTTCATGCGTGCACGTGTGTGTGTGTGTGTGTGTGTGTGTGTGTGTGTGTGTGTGTGTGTAGGCATGCACAGATTCCCTCCTGATTGCTGTTCCATGGAACCTCCATAGGAAAGGTTGGGGTGTTCTCAATGAATGCTAGGTATTGTTTTGTCATTATTATCCTTCTGGGAGGAAATAAATCACTATATTTCTTCTTGGCCAGACACAGCTGGGGGCACACTATGTGCGTATCAGCCTCTGTCTCAGACTTTACTTGCCACATCGACTTCTGATGATGATCTTGATTCTGCCCCTACCAGAGCCACAAGTGCTGCTTTATTCATATCAGGTGCAAAGCATAACCATTGCATCTGTGCTCCCCTTCTGTACAGACACCCACCGGCTAAATGTCAAAATTACAAATGGAAGCAGCTCTAAGAGGCAAAATGGCTGGTTGGTGTGTAGGACACAGAATTGATAGGAGAGCATCTCACTTCATTAATTTTCTTCTGCCAAACAGCTGAGGAGACCTGGACCCTGACACAGCATATCTGGGCTCCAATCCAGACTCCTCTGCTAACCTTTTTGGACCTTGCTAATCACCTAAGAACGATATCACTTACCTTCCTGACTCACAAGTCTTGTGAGAGTCACATAAAAGATTTGGAAAGTGCTGTAAAAAATAAGGGGTTCATTTACATGCAAGGAGTCTGGAGATATGTGCAATTTAAAAATGCAGGAATACATCTATTAGGAGAATTTGATTTGAGCATATTTCCCTTTAATAAAACTTGATTGTTTGAGGTCTATCTTTATAAAAACAAATAATACATGAAAAGTTAGTAAGAAAAATCAGGAATTTCGAACACCTACACTATTTACACAATGTCATTTACTCCTCAATCTCCTTTAAAGCACCCCCCCCCAAAAAAACTAACACACACACTCAAAGGGTTAAAATTAAAAAGTGAAAATTGAAATTGAAAAGCCAGTCCTATTGGCTCTTTCCTGCCTATGATCAACATTTATATTGACAGCCTGGGTGAAGGCAAGCTTATCAATCTTCCACTGACATTTAGTTATGAGAAAGAGATAACAGTATAGGTGACAGAATCAAAATTCAAAAATTTCTCCAGGCTGGATTGTAGGAGGAGAATTGGCAAGATGCTGGATTGTAGAAGGAGAATTGACAAGCCTCACTATTGATTTTTGTTTTAGGTTATTATTAAAATGCAGGGTGAGGGCACCAGTGACTTGGGCTTTGTGGCTATGCATGAAAAATCAATTGAAGTGCTTTATTTGATTATAGCTGAATTTTAGTTGTCACTGTGATGTAGCTTGCTGCTTTGCCTCCCACGGATTTGTCACCCCTTTCCCCCTGGGTGACAAGCTGCCAAAAATTACACAAAGCTCATCTCTTCTGAGCAGTGAGAAGCCCCCAAAAGGGGTTAATCTCCCCAGACCTTCAAGATAGAGGAATTCCTTCCATTTGGAAAATTAACCATGAACTGGGGTTCTCTTTCCGCATTTATTCTCCAGACCAGGAAGTTACAAGAAGAGAACATGGGTGGGGTTTTTGCTAAGTACAGCTTAACAAGTTTAACAATAGAAGCTGGTAACATTCAGTAAGGTGACATTCTATAATGCAATTTGCAACAAAAGCTTGATTTTAGCAAACATTTTCTTCTTATAGCAATTTCCCAGTATCTTTACATACCAATCAGTAACCTGTCTTTGAGCCAGCAACCTTGCTGTGTTACAATTCTTTATCTTACAACAGAGACTATATAGCCTGGGGAAATTTTCCTGTCTTTTGCAAGGTCAATATTTGAAACTGCAAGGCTTTGGAAAACCAGGCCCTGTGAAGTACATTTGCTTTATGCATACTTCACATGATCCAGTAAGCAGGGACAATATTATCCTAACTTTAAAGAGAAGAAACCTAAAGCATTGGCAGAGGCAGAGATGAGAGAGCAGGTTATTAACAGTATGCTCCCATCTGACATGTAAAGGAGCACCATTTGGCATGTCCAGATAAAGACAGCAAAGGGTGGATTGTTAATAATGAATGGAAACTTGGTTCTGTGATTATTGCTTTAAAAAAAAAATACACACACACACACACACACAAACACACACACACACACACACACACATCATGATAAATTCTAGCCTTGCAAAAGGACACAGAGATATAATGTCCTTGGCCATGATTCAAGTGAATAAAAGTTTGAGGGCTACACAGAAAAGCTAACTTCTCTAAGTCTATGGGAACATTTTTGTCTATGGAAAGCCTAACACATTACAGCAAACATACAAAAAACTGACATTTCAGTGAGATTTATTTATGTCATGTCTCGATTGAGTAAATAAATTTGTAACTTTGTGCCATAAGAATCTTGGTTTGAGTAAGTGAAAGTGTTATGAACTGTAACCTAAAATACCCTTCCCAAAGGATTTGAATGACACACTACTGTGCCTGACCATGGTAGGGGTACTCGACAAGTATTTTAAATGGTTGTAGATGGCTAACAGGTAAACAGTGAATAGAAGGATTTATGAAACTAAAAAACCTGTTCCCAAGTCCAGTTTTTTTGTTTGTTTGTTTGTTTTTTAATAAAGATGACTGTAAGGGGATCTTAACCCTTGACTTGGTTTTGTCAGCACCACGTTCTCCCAAGTGAGCCACATGCTGGCCCTCCAAGTCCAGTTTTGCATAGTGTTACTGATTCGGATACAATGAATATTCAGGAACAAAGGCAGAAAGACACCTCAGGAGATGGTTCCACAAGACTAAGAGGCTCCCACCAAAAGCGCATTTGGGGAAGAAATCATGTTTGCATAAAGCTACACCTTGTGATTCTCTTTTTTTGATGGAATTTGGCCAATCTTAGTTCTATCCGATGGCAAGTATAAGAGCTAACTATAAAGAAAATAAACAAAGAAAGATCATTTTTAAAATGCCTTTTATGTGCTAGGACTTCATGTATGTTCTCATTTAGTTCCTATGAGTTAGCCACTCAGATATCCAGTTTACAACTGAGGAAATTAAGGCCTAGTTAAGTACCATATACAAGGTCATATTATGTAAGCATCAGAGGTGGGATGCTTTATTACCTTACTCTGTTATGTTGTTCGTCTCCTGGATGAGTGAAGAATGTTTGTACTGGGGTGTGTGTGTGGGGGGGGTGTGCATATTCATGTATGTAGTTACAATATCAAGCTAATCTTTGAATCAGTCTGGTGTTTATGCTGAAATGCTTCTCTCCAGTATCACATACTACAAAGATGAGCAGTGTTCTTTTTTCCTTTCTGACAACTTGTGCTTTTTGGGAAAAGCAAAAACCCCATTAAAGCCATTGGATCAATCACTTTTAGAAATACAATCAGAATGTTGGCAAATAACTTTCAGTTCTGTGTATTGCCTGTGGTCAAATCATTTCACAACGAGTCCCACAGGATTAGCCACTTTTAATCTACTGAAATTTTGTTGAATTGTTTATTACCTAGAGTAATATTAACTCAGCACATTTTGAGTGCTCAAAATGTTTCAGGAACTATGCTAAATGCTTTGCATGCATTATCTCATTTGTTTCTCACAATAATCCTAAAATAATTATTGTTATTATTCCCATGTATGGAGGAGAAAACGGAGGCACCAGAAGAAGTAAAGTGGTTTGCCCAAAGTCACATCTAGTTTAAGTGGTAGTGGTATGATTTGAACTTGGTTTTCTCATGCCATGTCCCCAGCTTTTTTTTTTTCATGTCCAAACGACTTCCATTGCATTTTACAACCAGCCATGTTTTTCACGTGAGAAATCTAAGGTTCAGCAAGTATAAATCATAGCTCTGGTAAGCAATAGAGCAAGAAACAGAGGTGAGAGCTTCTAGAAGGCAATGCAGTAGGTACAGAGGCTCTGGTTTCAGACCTAGAGAGGCAGCCTGGCTGTAAGTTGTGACTTCAGGCAATAATTGCTGTCAAAAAGCATATGCATACTTCATTGTTACTCCCAATTCAGGTTTCCTCCTCTGTATGCTGGGCCTAGGAAAAGACCATTAAAGCTGTGGTACCTCTCCTGTTATCTGAAATACAGAATTCTAGTTGGAAACAATAAAGTAAAGAACTCCACTGCTTAGAGAAAAAACAGTTCAAGTCTATGTGAAGATGGGCACAGCCTCAATGCTATTCAGCTCAACTAACGGGTGCAGGTCTGGGTTACTGGCCTCATGGAACACAGCCTGTTTCCATTACCAGCCGTGACCCAGGATACTGCAACTCAAAAATGAAATAGCCACCTCTCTCCTCCTTTGACTGAACCTATTAACAAACCACCTGCTGACCCACTGAGCTTTTCACTCAACACCCTATACCTCTTGTTTAATCTTCACAACTGCTCTTCCAGGTCTGTGCTATTAATATTCCCCTAAATATCAGGATGGAAACTGAGACTTAGAGAAGTTAAATTCTGAGGTCACATAGATAATAGGTGGCAAAACTCACTTTACTACAAGGAACCACATATAATACGTTTGAGATTCTGATCCTCTCATCCTATTCACAATCTTTCCATTTACAACACCTCTGGATTCTATTTATCTTCCTCTTATGATACAAATATTGCTCCTGGCTCCCTCCTCTACACTACATTTCTTAGTGGATTTTATAGGGGGGTGTACGAATATTTAGGAGAAATCCAAGTGACTCTGACTGCATCAGAAGAATAATAACTTAGAAAAATCAAATTATACTTGAGATTAATTGGCCAAAGTGAAAACATGTAGTCTGATTAATCATACAAACACTGGCAAGCCAATTTAGAGTATTTGATTAAAAGAATGCCAGGTAAAGCACTGTTTTTCTTTCCTTTTATTTTTTGCTTTACTTTTTCCTGATATATAGAAATACAGTGGTGCCAATAATGGGCAAATCTTTAAGTGTGTGGTTCAGTAACCTATCATCAACTGGTGTTGCTCATTTTTGAACTACTTATATATATAATTGTATATTGCTTCAAGGTACTGTTTTACTCACTATGATGTCTGTGAAATTCATTCACGTTGATGTGTGCCTCAGAGGTTCATTCCTTTTTTCTATTGCTTTGTAGTGTTCCATCGCATGAAAAAACAAAATTTATCATCTTTCTCCTGTTGATGGACCCTTATTTAGATTGTTTCAAGTTTGGGACTCTTATGAATAAAGTTCATCTGGGTATTCTTGTACAAATCTTTTGGAGGACATACACCTATACATTCATTTCTCCTGTGTGAAAATCTAAGACAAGAGTAACTAGCTCATAGAGTAGTCATTTCTTCAGCAACACTGCTTTTCAAAATGTTTATACCAATTCACACTTCCATCAACAGCCTACGAGAGTTCTGATTGCTCCTCTTCTTTACCAACACTTGATGTGGTATTCAGTCTTTAGTTTCAGCTACCTGTGGTTATAACATTGTATCAGTGCATCATTGTGTAACTTCAGAGAGTCCTCAGATATGGCTGTATAAGTCTTCCAACTTTGCTCCTTTGTAGGATTGTCTTGGCCATTCTATGCTGGAACAAATCACTGCAGTTTTATTTTGCATTTCCTTAATGACTTACGATATCGAGTAGCTTCTTGAATGTTATAGTCCATTTGGAAATCCTCTTTTGTAAAGTGCCTGTTCAAGGCTTTTGCCCATTTTTTATTGCATATTTACTTATTTTTAATTGATTTGTAGTAGGTTTTTATATATTCAAAATATGAGTCCTTTTTCATATATATAGATAAATATATATATCTAATATCTTCACCAGAATCTTTTAATAAACAGCTTTTAAGCTTAAATATTTAAGAAATATTTGCCTACTTGAAGTTCATGAAAAATTTCTCTTATGTTTTCTTTCAGATAATTTATTGTTTCAGTTTTCACAGTTATATATATGTGCCATCTCAAATGAATTTTTGTATATGGTATAAATCAGAGGAAAAACTCATTTTTTCCAGCACTATTTATTTTGCTCCAGCACTATTTATAGAGCAAAGCATCCTTTCCCCTCTTGATTGCAGTGGTTTCTTTCTTGTAAGTGAAATGATCATATGTTTGAGTCTCATAGTGGGCTCTATTTTGTTTTGTTGTTCTGTCTATTCTCGTGTATAACTCATTGTCTTAGTGACTGTGGCTTTGTGGTAAGTCTTCACTTCCGGTGGTGTAAGTCCTCTACATTCTTTTTGAAAGTTGTTTTGACTATCCTAGGTCCTTTGCATTTCCACACCAATTTTAGAAGCAGCTTGTCAATTATGACAAAAAATGTCTGATGAGATTTTAAATAAGATTGCTAATGGCTAACCCCAAACTTAATATCTCTCCATTTATTTAGGTATATGCTTTCTCTTGGCAATGATTATACAGTTTTCAGTATAGAGGTCTTACACAACTGTGTTAGAATTGTTACAAGGTAATTAACTTTTTTTCATGATGGTTCTATAAATGGTATTTAATTAATTTTCAAACTGTTTCCTACTAGTAAATACAAATATAATGGTTTTTCTATATTGACCTAGTATCCAACAACCTTAATAAATTATCTTATTAACTCTTATATTTCATTTGTACTTTCTTTTGGATTTTTTGAGATATGTGTGTAACCACATTGTCTATACATAGAGTTTTGCTTCTTGTTTTCCAATTGCTACAAACTTCATTTTTTTCTCTTGCCTCATTGCACTGGTTAAGACTTCCATTACTGTATTGGTGAATAATAGTGGTGACTGTTGACAATCTTGTTTTGCTTGTGACCTCAGAAGAAATACATTCAGTATTTCATCATTGAGCATTATATTAGGTGAAGGATGTTCCCACCTATTCCCAGTTTGCTGTGATTTGTTTTTTAACCACAGATAGTATTGGTATTGAACTTTATCAGTCTTTTTCTCTCTCTGTTGACAGGACTTTCTGATTTTCCTTCTGAATATTAACATGGCAAAATACATTAATTGATTTTCAAATCACTGCATTCCTAAGACAAATACCATTTGGTAATAATGTATTACTTTTAATATATTGCTGATTTAGTTAGATAATATATTTTAGGATTGTCTTATCTATGTTCATGAAAGATCTTAGTGTATAATTTTCCTTTTTTGCAACATACTTACCAGATTTTGCTATCTGGGTATGCTGGACTCACAAAATAAGTTGGGAAAATTTGCACCTCCTCTGTTTATAAAAAGGTGTTACAACAATGATATGATTTCACCTTAAATATCTGAAAGCATTCATAAGTCATCTGGGCTTGATGATTTCTTTGCAGAGGGTTTTTAATTACACATTAATTCTACTTAATAACCATAAGAATATTCAGATTTATTTATGAATTTATCAATTTTATTAATCTTTTCAGAGTACCAATTTGGCTTTGTGTTGTATGTCTGCTTTATATATTATTCATTTCTGCACTCATCTTTATAATTTCCTTCCTTACACTTTTTTGAGTTTAATTTGCTGCTCTTTTTATAGCTTCTTGAGTCAGAAGCTTACTTTATTGATTTTAAACTTTTTTCTTTTTTAACATATGCACCTCAAGCTATAATTTCCGTCTAAGCATTGCCTTAACTTCATCCCACACATTTTGATTCCTCAATTTTCATTTTCATTCAGTTAAAAATATTTCCTAATGTCCATTGTAATTTCTTATTTGACTTACATGTGTTTAGAAATATGTTGCTTAATTTCCAAAATATCTGGAGATTTTTATGTTATCATTCTGTAATTAATTTCTAGTTTAATTATAATGCCATCATACTTTATGTCTGAGAATACGATCAATTTAGGTAAATTTTTTGCATATTCTTGAAAAGAATTTGACTCCTGCAGTTGTTGGCTGTAATTTTTTGTATTTGTCAATTAGGTCATTTAGCTAATGGAGTTGTTCAAACGTTTTATATTCTTACTGGATTTTTTTGTCTGCTTGTTTTATCAGTGAAAGAGTAGTGTTAAAATCTGCAATGATGAGAGTAGATTTAAATTCTATCAATTTTGCTTTATAAATTTTGAAACTATGATTTTAGGGGCACAAAAATTTAAAATTATGTCTTCCTGTTGAATTGAACTTTTAGCTTATAAAATGTCCTTTTTCTCATAATATTTCTTTCCTCAAATATTTATAAAGAAATAGATTTTGTCTGATATTGCTATAGCTGTATTAGCTTCCTTTTGTTAGTGTTTACACGGTATATTTCATCCTTCTTTCCCCTTTTAATATATCAACTTCTTTATATTTAATGTGTATATCTTATAAACATCATATAGTGGGTCTTTTATTATTCAGACTAACAAACTTTGCTTTCAATCATAGCATCAAGGCCATTTAAATTTAATGTAATTACTGATGTAGTTGGGTTAAATTTCATAATGTTATTTATTTTCCATCTATTCTATTTGGTTTTTGTTTGTTTGTTTCTTTGTTCTTTTCTTATTTAACATTATATTCAGAGGGTCCTAGGTTTCTACATTGACATCTTTTCAAAAATTTTTTTCTCCTTTTTTGTTATTTTTAAAGTTTTTAAAAATTGAAACAATTGATTAAACATATTTATGGGGTACACAGTTGACTATCAGTACTTGTGTATGATATATGATAGGCAAATCAGGATAATTAGCTTATTCATCATTACAATACATAATCATTCTTTGTGCCCATTAACAAATTTCTCATTGACCCCCTTCCCCTCTCCATTTCCTTTTTCCACTTCTAGTAACCCCAGTTCTGTTCTCTCCCATTTTGTTTTTAATAGCTCTATCATAGCCCATTATTTTGATGGCTCACAACTTACTGAACCATTAGCTTTCACTTGGTTCTCCCAATAATTTTGCTATTACACATAATGCTGCTTGGAACATCTTACATACATCACTTTCTCTGTTATATATTATTTCATTAGAATATATTTCCAAGTGATGAATTACTAATTCAAAGGGTAGAAACATGTGTATAATTATTGGTACAATTTGTCACCTTACTTTTTTTTAGGGCATTATTCCAGTTCACAAGGTTATTAGCAGTATGTAGCTATAGTGATTTCATTGTAGTCTTGCTAGCATTTTGAGTTCCTTCTTTAATAAAAAAAAATTTGTAGAAGAGAACTGAAGGGGTACCAGCATTATGTTTGCCAATGACATTGCTGCGTGTAAATATACAGAAAAAGAAAACTTCATTTATGAATGAACTCATTGCTGCTACAAGCTGGACTAAAATTCTGAATTACTCTGCTTCTATTCTGCACACATATGGGGTTGCCAATGACCGCTCTTAAATAATTCTTAGTAAAAGAATGTACAGTGGATTTATGATACAATATGTGAACTGGCACATACATTTTATTTGGGTCTAACACAACTACAATTCACAAATAAAGCCAAAATAAGTTAATAGAATCAGAGGGAACAGAAGAAGAAAGGAGATCCAACTGAAAATATGTGTAAGAGCAGGGTGAAAGTATGTTTCTAGGTTACATTTAAACCTTCTTATGAATAACCTCAGAATAAATTAGCTGCATCACTAAACTTAATAAACAATTTTCCAGGTGGGTGATAGCGCTGAGGCTCAGTGAAAAGGAGCTCTTAAAATCGTAAGTTCTTTCCAGAGCACGTCTCGTTTGAGCATAACTCGCCCGCAAGGCACATATTTCCAACTGTTTTGTTGAGGAGTAACTTGGGATTTCCTAGAGGTGACATGATTTACCTAAGATCACACAGCTGACAATGAGCAGAGCAGGGCCTGAAACTTAGTCTTCGGTTTCTTAAGCCTTTCACCTTTCCACTATGTTTAAGGATGACTTTCAACAACTTTTATTAAAATCTTGATCGACCACAGAGTTATTAGAAAAAGTTAATGAAAAAGACCATATTGAAGATGAAAACTTTTCTAAAGAATTAAGCCAGGAAATTTGTTATAGCATGATCTAAACTGGCATAAAATTCAGGAGATTTCAACATGAAAAGTACTATAGAAATTCAGTAGGAACCTATTTTCTTGACGTTACAGGTCTGTGATCTGGACACAGGAGTTGAGAGTCAAGAAACAAACAATCAAACAAAACAACAACAGAACCTAAACTGATAGTATAGTAAAGATTTATAATTGGCATCCCTCAGGGTCTTCAAAATACACTAAAAATGTAGTTGTTAAAATTTAACAGTGTTGTAAAATTTCATTGTAGAGTTAGGAAACTAGAAATTGGCTTTAAATATAGAAATCTATCTTGAGAACTATTTTTCCCCCTAAAATCATATCTCAAGTTTTTATTCAGTTTATGACAAATGTTAACTAACCTACTAAAAGTACAAATATTTTAGCATGTTATTCTCAGAGTAAATAAATAGAAGCTGCCTTTTGGAAGCCTTTTATGTCCACAGATAATCCCTTAATTTATATCACCACACTGTTTTAGAAAACAGTATATTTATACATACTTTCAATCATTCTCAATGATGTTATTTATAAAACAAAGCTGAATGTGGATAAAGGTGGATATATGAGTGTAGATTATATCTATAATAATTTTATTGTTTTCCACCAATAAATTCATATTAACAAAATTTTAAATACCTTATATCTAAAGAAAATAAATCTGGTTCAAAACATGAAGTAGTTTATAAAAATCTGAGGTGAGTCTTATGAATATAAAGAAGCAAATAAGAGCTCCCTTCCTTGCTCCTCCTGTCCACTGTTTTAGTTCCAAATGCCAGAGTAGTAAAAGGAGTTTTTTATTACATCAGCTCACAGCTGCAAGCTGTCAACCTGATACAACCAGTTAAAACCAGATTTCTCCCAACCAACATCCATGCATCTAAAGTTTGTGTTTCTTGAAACAAAATATGTTTATGTAAAAAAAAGAAAAACAGAGTGATCTTTTATTTACTCTTTAGGAGGTATTTGGTTACCGTACCCAGAATCTACGGAGAGCCCTCTGCCTTGTGGCATCCGGGCTGACCTGTGGGGTCCTTCTGCTGGTGTTCAACTGGAGGCCCCAGTGGAGGGTGTGGGCCAACTGCGTCCCATGCCCCTTGCAAGAAGCAGACACTATTTTGCTGAGGACAACAGTACGTGCCCTTCTGTTACCTATTTCAAATGCCATGATCAAGTTGTCTATATTGCTTCGGTAACACACGAATGACTGGACAGCATTCCAGAAGGTAGATCTTCCTCTATTTGAAGAGTTTCCCTAGACAAAAATAGGAGATGGCAAACTATCTCTGCAATCTGCTTGCTGTCTCTCATTTTGACCCAGGAATGAAGTGCCCTTCTACCATGTCAGGTAATCAGCAGTGCTCTTAGCCTTTACATGAACAGCAGCTGTCAATGTTACAACTTTTAGAGACCGTAACACAGGAATGATCATTCAGGTTTTAAAAAATATGTATGTGGGAGGATATTGGACATTTTAAACATCTAGATGTCATTTAAAAATAGCTAGAAACTGTTTTCTGGACATAAAACTTTCTGCAAAGTATATCATTCTCTTTGTTCTCTAGCATAGTGGTTCTCAAATTTTAGTGCAAATCAGAATCGTTTGACGGGCTCATTGAGCCATATACTGTTGGTTCCACTTTCAGAGTTTCTGATTCAGTAGGTCTGGGGTGGGGCTGAGAGTTTGCATTTCCAGTAAGTTCCAAGATAATGCTGATGCTCTTGTTTAAGACAAATTTTGTCCCAGACTTTGGGAACTATTGACCTAGCAGTTGATAGGTACTTGTTTGAGCATCTTATTGAATAACACTTGAGAATTCCATGGGCTGGATTGTTTTTTCTAGGATGAATTTCAAAGATATATGAGGAAGAAGGTGCTTTGCCTCTACTTATCCACACTGAGGTTCCCTATAAGCAAGAACCCGGAAGAACCCCTGGTGGCTGACCACCACTCTGTCATAAACCAAGCTGTAATAAAGCCAGAATTAAAAGTAAGTGATTTTAAGAGTACAGTGTTATAGCATGTTTACAGAGAAAGAATACATGTTTATTGGATGAAAGTTCTGAATATCACACTCTTGGGCTGGGAATGACAGCTCTTTATCAAGGAAAGTGAGACCCACATAGGGACCTGCATTGACCAATTCTCCCCTCCTTTGATTGGCTTTATCTTGTGAATGACACCTGTTCTACCACCTTTGTAATTGTAGCTGCGATGCATCCAAGTGCAGAAAATCAGGTATGTTTGGAACAATTTGGAGATGCAGTTTCAAAAAGTTGGGTAAGTATGACTTTTTCTCATCATTACACCAAGATGTAGGGGAGGAATACTGATTTATCGAGTTCCGTGGACTGAAGTATCGTTTCTGTCCTGACCCCATCCTAGGTTGCTGGAAGACAGCAACTCCTGCCATGACATCCATCGTACATTTGGATTGGGTCTGACCAATGAAGAGCAAGAGCTCAGGTAGGATTTACAGAACTCCCTGAGAGTAAACTCTGCCAGCAGAATATAAAATATGAAATGCGTTGTCATCAGTGCATAGTGGCATAATGCCCCATCAATTTGATATAATCCTAGTTCATTTATTGGGATCAGATCAGAGAGGTATTCTAAATTGTTCTCCTCATAGGAAAACTTATTAAAAAGAAGACTAAAAGAGCAATGCAATCAAATAAAATTTGATCTTTTCTCTCAGGTTTGTAGGATGGCCTTCTCTATGTTATCTTTTTTATTCTTTCCTCAAAAAATCTTGAGTCATTCCATAAACATCAGCTTCTTAATCCTACAAATTCTCTGAGAGAAAAATAAGATTATGATTGCATTTTACTTATGAGTATGAATAAAGAGCCCTGGAAGTGAGGATTATATTTGTTTACTTAGTTGTGTTATTCACCACTGTATCTGCAGCACAAAGAGCAATGCCTGATTCATGATAGGAGCTCGATAGATATTTGTAGAATAAATGAATGCATCCATTTATTTACCAACTAAATGTCTCTCACTTGCCAGGCACTTCACAAAGAACTAGGGATTTAAAGATTAACACTTAATCATTGTCCCAGAGACATTCACTGACTAGTGAGAAATAGTGACAAAAATAGTGGCACAGTTGTGAGACTGGCACCTATAGATGCACGTAGACTAACTCACAGTGATATAGAGTCTCTACTTCCTTCAACTATTATTTGAAATGGTGAATTCTGGTGAGTTCAAAAGGAAACCATCACAAGCCATCCCCAGAATTTAAATAATCACCTTCATTTCTCACAGGAATATTTTCGGGGACATTACTTGTCTAACCTTCTTCGTATTCAGCCAGAAACACCAATTCTCAAACTAAGGAGCAATGTAGTACTTAAAATATAGGTTTTTGGGCTCCACCTCCATCATTCCAATAATTACTCAGGAGCATGGGGTACTTAGCAGAGAGGGAACTCTGCATTTTTAGCAAGCAGCTCCTATAATTCTTACACCAGGTAAGAATTCACACTTGGTTTAAGGCTTGATTTAGGGCATGTAAGAAATCCAGTTGGTAGACATAGATATACTCTGCCTGGAAACCATTTCCACAGGAAAGATTTCCCATCAGTGTAAATATCTCATTTTTGCCCCTATTTATCAAGTGCCAACCTTTAATAAACATCATATATAATTAAATTTAATCTGGTCCACGCAATAAAGAACTTGACAATCTAATAAGCAAGACAAAGAGTATAGTTTCCCATGTATGAAGAATAGAGGAGATAATCATCTTCTAAACATAGGCATATTTTATTTTATAGGTATGTCTGTTTAGAAGGTGAAAAGAGAGTGAGTAGAATGTGGGGCAATTTTTCTCCTCATTTTTTAGGGTAAGAATAAGGTATTTTTTAAAAAATTAAATATGTTTGATTGATTGAGTGGTATCAATTTCCTAAATTTCACTCATCATGAACTGATCTCAAATTTCCATCTTAGTACCTGCCCCAGACAGGCCCATAGTTGCTTAAGGTGGTTCTTTGTTTGTTTTGTTTTGGTAGCTGGCTGGTGTGGGGATCCAATCCCTTGACCTTGGTGTTACAACACTGCACTCTGACTGAGCCAACCAGCCAGCCGAGGTGGTACTTTTATCTCATGAAAGTGGGGCTCTATGGAGAAAACAATCCTAGCTGACCCCCATCTAGCCAAGTAGTCTTCCTACAGGACAATTTTTAAATTGAGCATCTCTTTACCTTCTTTTCACTCAGGCCACCCTCCTCCTGCACCCTGTGTTTAGGCTTCTGAAAATAGAGGCAACTTTCTTGCAGCAGATACGGTGTCTCCCCTGCCTCCCCCACCCAAACCTGGGGTTAACCCCAGACCCACCTTGCTGGTGACCTAGCTGTCTGGAAGAAAAAAAGCTTTGGTGGGTAGAGTTTGCTGGTGTCTACGATGGGAATCCTCCAACCATGGCCAATTCAAGCTACTCATGTGATATCAATGAATGGGAAGTTGGGAAGAGATGCTCACAGTCAGCCCAGTATGCTGCAGAGCCAAACTTAATTCCCAACATTTGTCACATCATTGAGAAAAAAGGCATACCTATCAGTACCAGAGGAAAGGAATCTAAGTGACAGGCAGCAAAAGAGGGTGGGTTTGCCATTGGCCTGCTGCAAGCTCGCAGAAGCTGTTCCATGAGAAGCCAGACACTAGAAGAGAGAGAAAGCTGCAAAAAGGAAGCAGGAAGGAGAGGGAGGTTGGGGCTGCTGTGAGACCCTACTCTCTTTTGGGTAGAGCAAAAAAGTCGGAAAGGAAATCACGCTTATTTACATACCATGACCTTTATCCCCTTTGAAAGTTCCACTCCTAGAAAGTAGCCCAATCACACCTATTCAGCCATCAGATCAGCTCTTCTGGAAGGAACAAGGAAGGGCTGTTTGGAGGAGAAGAGAGGGGCTTCACTTGGCAGCATTCAATTAGAAGTTAGTGAATTACTTAAAAATATGACAGATATATTTATGTACTTGATTTTTAAAAAAAGTGTAATGTATATGGTATTTAATAAAAATTAAACAAACTAAGATCAACACTCTTTTTAAAATAAATACAGAATTTTCAGACCCACAGTTTAAGGGGTCTGGGCCCATTAAAAATATAAAATCACTTAATTAATTCCAATGCTTATTTCAGAGCAAAGCCCCGTGGAGGCACCAGTAAGCCTAAGTCCTGAATCTCTCTGGTGAGGCCCTGTCTTAGTCCATTTCTGTTGCTTGTAACAAAACACACAAAGCTGGGTGATTTATAAAGAAAACAAAATTTATTGCTTACAGTTTCAAAGCCTCAAAAGTCCAAAGTCCAAGGAACACATCTGGTGAGGGGACTGTCCTGGTGGTGACTACAGCAATTCAGGCTATCACATGGTAAATATAGTGGAACAGAGAGAGCGGAGAGAGCAAAAGAGAGACAGACTCTCTGCTCTGTTCTTTTAAAGCCCTCAGAACCACGCCCCTGACCACCATTATTGATCCATTCACTACTGCATGGTCCTACAATCCAATCACCTCTTCGAGGCTACACCTTTCAATTACCATAATAGGATTTCCCACCCTCTTAATAGTCACAGTGTGGGCCAAGTTTCTCATACATAAAACTCGGGGGACACAATTCAAGTGTCAGTGAGTTTTGGGGGAACATAATTCAATCCACTACAGGCCCTGTCCTGTATTTCTCTGTACCCCACCTCCACTCCCAATACCCTCCTGCGCCTTTCCCTTCCAGAGCTTGGGAACTCTCAGGCTTCTTCCCCCAAAAAACTGACTAGAAGCACCTCATTAGCTCACACAGAAGCTAATGAAATTCTGTAAGAGCCCAACTCTTCCTGAGGGTATCTGGAAACACAAGATTTAGACAATGAAAGAAATGGACAGGTCACAGATGAAGATTAATGTGAAAAACTAGCATGACTTTTATGTCATTTGTAAAATGGAGCTACTTTGTATAAATGCTCTGTTAAAGTACATAATCAGGTTCAAGCATTGCTAAAATAGAGATTTCCACCCAGAAAGCAATTTCTCAAGACATACCAATCTTGTTATTATTATTATTTTATGGGAGGGCTCTAAGACTAATCTACTTGTTATGCTATACAACCATATCCAAATTCCAGAAGTTGGATGCCATATTTTATGTGAATATCTTTAGATCACACTCCCTTTACAAAGCAGGAGTGTCAGGAAGGTGAGGGATTGGCTAGCAGAACCACCTGGGAACTTTCTCAAGCTCTACATGTCTGCTCCCTAAAAATTCCAAAGTCCCTAGAAGTGGGTCATGCCAGAATCTCCTGGCTTGACATTGACTGTTGGGAAAACTATAGGTATTTCTCCCTGCCAGAGACTCTATTGGAGGCTTATTGAATGGAAGCAATGAGCAAAAAGCAGGGAGGTCCTGTGTAGTTTGAAAAAGCTCGCCAGGAATTCTGAGATGCTCCTCCTTCCGTCCTCCTTGAGGACTCCCACTCTAGTCTTCACCACCTCTTAGAGCCAAAAGTCCCTACCATACTGGTGATAAATTGATAAATAAATGTGTGAATGAACAAATAAGCACATTTAAAAGGGCCTTAAAAAGTAGTTCTAGTCATTTACTTTGGCTTTTCAGAAATATGTTGTAGAGCTGGGGCTCCTGTCAGAATCCTGTTGACATAGTCAATTGCAGAGCTACTTATTCTGTTCATGATGCCAATTGCAAAGTTACTGGACCACTCCAGTTGTCGGGCTCTTTTACCTGCCAGTAATCCTGCACCAACTGGGCCAATTGTTGAGCTAGGGCTGGGTCTGGAGCTCACAGACTCCTCAAACCCGTTGTTGAGACTGGGTCACAAACTCTAAACACACCAGGCTGGGTCACCAGACCTTCCACATGCAGGTCTATGAGCTAGGTAATCAGCAAACAGGTCCTTGGAAGCCATAAGTTGGTTGGAAATGCATGGCCGCATGCGTTGCTGTGGTGGCTGCACAAGGCAGTAAAACTCCAGCGAAGGTGGTGGCGCTGCACAGGCGCACTAACTCCACCCACACACAAGCTATTCACAGCAAATGCTAGGCAAGATTCTGAACATCTGAGAAGCCCTGACCATTTTCCTATATTTTCTCAACAATCCACCCCTGCAGGGTCCCCCGCCATACAATCTACACATTCAGAATCTTCCACAATATTCCCTTAGTGAGGATAAATTACCCTTTCATTCACACATTACACATTCCATCCCAGTTCCAAAAGTCTTTAGCTTGTTGCAGCACCAACTCAAAAGTCCAAAGTCCAAAGTCTCATCTGAGACCAAAGGCAAAACTCCTTTCAGCCGTGAACCTGTAAAGAGTCAAAAACGAGTTTATCTACTTCCAAGATACAGTAGGACAGACATTGGGTACACATTCCCATTCCAGAAGGGAGGAATAGAAAGGAAAAACAGTCCCCAGACAAATCCAAAACCCAAACAGGGCAAACGTTAAGCACACTGGGGCATCTGGATCCCCAAAGCATTGGGCAACCTTGCTCCTACAACTCCACCAAGTGCAGGTCATTGAGCAGCCTGGTGCCTATGGCTTTTCCAAGCTGGCACTACACATTGCCGACAGCCCCACAGTTCTGGGCTCCTGGTGGCAGTCCTGCCATCCTGTCTCCACTAGACATTTCCTCAGCGGGGGTTCTCTGTGGGGGCTCTGACTCCACTTTTCTGCTCCACAGTGCTCCATAGATGACCTCCACAGCAGCCCCACCCCTGCAGCAGGTCTCTGCCTGAATCCCCCAGCTTTTTTCATATGTCTTCCCAAATCTAGGTAGAGGCTGCCATGCCTCCACTGCTCTCACATACTGCTGGCCTGCAAACTTAACACAACGTGAACTCCACCAAGGTTTTCGGCTTTTTTTCTTTGGAGGTGCTGAAGCAGGATTACTCTAGCCAGGGTGGCTGGGATGCAGAGAGCAGTTTGCCAAGGGCAATGACACCTTAGGTCTGTCCTCTGGGACAACTCAGACCTTCTAGGGTGGGAGGGGCACTCTCCTAAACTCAAACACCCTCAGGGCATGTAATGGGTGGGGCACCCTTCCAGACTTCTCAAATGCCTTTAGGTCATTTTCCCCATCATCCTGGTTTTTAGCATCTGGCTGCCTCACACCAAGCTAATGTCTTTAGCAAACAGTTTATCTGCTTCACCCTTGCATTTTTTTCCTGCTCTCTGCTTCTCTACTGTATGGCCAGGCTGCAAATTTTCCAAATCTTTACACTCTGCTTCCCTTTTACATTCTGGCTTTCGAAATACTTCAGTCAGCTCAGCTTACACCAGCTATTCACTCAGTCTCAGGCAGGTTTCTGCAGCATTCACTCACACAGTTCAAACCACTGCATTTGCCCAGTCCATCAAGGAGTGGCTGCCCTGCCCCTGTGCATATCTGCGGCTCTCCTATAACTGCTGCCAACAAGACAGGCACGTAGTAATGGAGACTAACTTTTCCACCTTTTCACCAGGTGAAAACATAATTGAAATTCTGCAGGGGCACCCGTCCTTGGGTCTGCCCATCTGCATGTGGCACTCTTTTCTGGTGTTTATATGGCACCCATCCGGCAATCGGGTTTAAGTGGCACCCTTCATGCCTTTTGCCTTCAGACAAAAGCAACATGCATTTACGATATTGTCTCTAAAGCACATTACTCCATCCACCCCTAGATCTCATAGTTGCAGTAGCAAGGGGTTCTCCCTCTTTCTGCTGCTTTACTGTCTCATTTTCTCCTGCACAACAGGTCATGCCTGGAGATGCATGGTTTTGCCCAACTCACCACTGGGTTGGTCATCTTCCCTGGTGTGAGAGACAGGAGTGGCCGGTCACTGCACGTCATCCTCCAGGACATTTATCTGTGCTTCCAACAACTCTGCTTTCTGCCACAAATCTCGATCAGTTCACAGCATAGTGATCAGCAGCCAGGCTCCAGTCAGCAGAAAAATGGCCACTGGGTGCCACATGCTCAAGGATAGCCACATTTCCTCCCCCACCCCAAAGTGCCTGGTCTGTGCTGCCTTGCAATACAGTTAGCAGCAACCAGATCCCGGTCAACAGGAAGATGGCCATAGAGCAGAGCATATTCACAAGTAGCCACATTTCCTCCATATTCCAAGGGCTTTAGGCTCCTGTACCTGCTCAGAATCCTGTCATAGAATATGCCAATTATAGAGATACAGCTAATGTCAGAATCCTGCTGACCATGCCAGTTGTAGAGCTGGGGCTCTTGTCAGAATCCTGTTGACATAGCCAATTGCAGAGCTACTTATCCTGTTTGTGATGCCAATTTTAAAGCTACTCAACCACACCAGTTTTCGAGCTCTTTTACCTGCTGGTAATCCTGCATTGACTGGACTAATTGTCAAGCTAGGGCTGGGTCTAGAGCTCACAGACTCCTCAAGCCCATTGTTGAGACTGGGTCATAAACTCTAAACATGCCAGGCTGGGTTACTAGACCCTCCACACACAGGTCTATGAGCTAGCTAACTGGCAAACAGGTCCTTGGAAGTTGTAGGTTGGAAAGGCATGGCCACATGTGTGGCGGCAGCTGCCCAAGGCAGTAAAACTCCAGCCATGGTGGTGGTGCTGTGCAGGCACACTAACTCCACCAAACAGGAGCACTGAAAAGCATCAGGTGCTTGGCTTGCATTCTAAATGGGCTTTTCACACCTTGTGCTGCCTTAGTTGTGTAAACTGGGTTTTCAGCCTTGTCAGGGGAGAGTATTCTAGACTTGGATCACAAATGTTGCTTTGCCTCACATGGATTCATCACCTCTCTTCCCGTGGGTGATGGAGCTACAAAAAGGATTTCTCAAAGCCTACCTATTTCTTCTGAGCAGTGAGAGATGCTGAAGGGGGTTAATTTCCTGGAACCTCAAGGGAAAGGCATTCCTTCCTTTGGGAAATTAACCATAAACTGGGGTTCTTGCCCCGCATTTATTCTCCAGACCAAGAAGTTACAGAAAAAGAACATAGGTGGTGTTACATCTAAGTATAGGTGAACATCAGTGAAATAAGCAAAGTGACATTCCATAATGCAATTTGCAAACAGTTAACTCAATCCACCAACAAAAACTTGTTCTTAGCAAACATTGTCCTTCCCCACAGCAACCTCCCTAGTATTTCACATATCAATCAAGTAACTTGTCTGTCCTTGAGCCAGCAACCTGTGTCCTTGTGCCACAACTCTCTATCCACATCAGAGACCCTAGCCTGAGGAAAGTTTCTTGTCTTTTGCAAGGTTAACATTTCTATATGTAATTTTGAAAGGTTAGGCTAAGCCTGAGACCACAGGGCCTCGGAAAATAGGCCCTGTGAAATACATTTGCTCCATAAATGCTGGTATACTCCACAACAAAGATCCTCATTAACTAATTCCTAAATATTAGCTAATATCAGGAAAAGAATCCTGAGTACCAGAATGGCTTGAATTATGAGCTCTTCCCAGTGTGAGGGTTACGGACTTGTGAAGTTAAACAGCTATTTGCTCTCTGCTTCCCAACATTCGTGAACCTCAATGTCTTCATGGCATGGAGTCAAAATACCTTGCTTTGAGTCCTCTCTGTCCCCTGTAAGCAATAATTGTACTTGGGAAAGTGTGGCTTAGAAGTCAGATGATCTTGGGCTCAGCTCTCTGTTATAGCTTAGTGAGATCAAAGCTCCCTCGTGCAGAATGTCTTGCTGAGGCCGAGTTGTGAAGAGGAGCCAGAGAGTCCATGGTATGAAGCCTAGCTCTGCCATTTTCTAGCTCTGAGAACCTGGGAAATTTAGTTTATCTGAACTTCAGTTTTTTTGTTTTGTTTTGTTTTTTTTACAATATGTGATAATGTGAAATCTCATAGGATTAATGTGATGATAAAAGGAGCTAATGGTGTAAAAGGCTAAGTGCAGTTTCTGACCCTATCATCTCTGCTAAAAAATTATATTGTCATTAAAATTAGATGTGTATACCCTTGTATAAACACCTACACTGAATGGTTCTTCCCACTGGCAAAACAGGGATATTAGCTTTTACCTTTGGACTATGGTGAGGATCAAATGACTCTTTTGTAAGAACTCTGTAAAATATACAAATACAAGGGCTTCTTATTGTAATGTACATATGTATTACATCTTGTATATAGTGTACACATTTATAAGACATTAGCCATGAAACCATACAAGGGGACTTCAAAAAGTTTGTGGAAAAATGGAATTAAAATATAAAAATTAAAAAAATATAAACTTTATTTCTCATCATAAACGAAGCTCAAGCTCAGACACTTTTGTAAGTGATGATACCAGCCATATAGTGAATCCTTGAAGAACTGAGGGTCCTAGGAATTTAACCATATCAATGCAGTTTTTTTTTTTTTTAACATTTTAACTGAAGAAAAATGAGTGTCCTTTAAAGGCTTTTTAAGATTAGGTAACAAAAAGAAGTCGGAGGGAGCCAAATCAGGATTGTAGGTAAATGCCTAATGATTTCCCATCGAAACTCTTGCAAAATTGTCCTTGTTTGATGGCAGGAATGAGCAGGAACATTGTTGTGGTGGAGAAGACTCCCTGTTGAAGTTTTTCCAGGCATTTTTCTGTTGAGCTTTGGCTAAGTTCCTCCAAACGCTCTCATAATAAGCAGATGTTATCATTCCTTGGCCCTGTAGAAAGTCAGCAAGTAAAATCCCTTGAATATCCCAAAAAACTATTGCCACGAACTTTGCTCTTGACCAGTCCACATGTGCTCCAAGTGGACCACTTCTACTTCTTGGTAGCCACTGTTTCAATTGTGTGTTGTCTTCAGGATCACACTGGTAAAACTGTGTTTCATTTTCTGTTAAAAAATGCTTCAGGGTCTTGATCCCACTTGTTTAAAATTTCCATTTGACTACACTGTGTAACGTTGAACGTACTAATTATCCTGATTTGAGCATCACATAATGCACAGAAGTATCAATATTAAACACTGTACCCCACAGATATGTATAATCAATTATGTTTCAATAATAAATAAATAAATAAAATTTCCATGGAAAGCTCTGCTCTTGTCTGCAGCTGATCTGGGTGCAACAGTTTTGGCACCCGTTGAGCAGAAATTTTGCTCAACTGAAATTGTTCAGTCAGAATTGTATAAATTGAGCCAACCGAGATGTCTGGTGTTGGCTATTGTTTCTGCTGTTAATCATTAGTCCTCTTCAAGTAGGGCACAAACCAGTTAAATTTTTTCCTCACAAATTGATGTGGGTGGTCTGCCACTGTGGGCTTCATCATCAACGTCAACTTTTCTTAAACGCGTTAGCCATTTGTAAATGGCTGATTTCTTCGAGGCCTTGTCTCCATACACTTTTCATAAAGCACCCATGACTTCTCCATTTTTCCACCCAAGCTTCACCACGGATGTTTATTCTTGCTTTAATTTTAGCAAAATTCATGTTGCTCTGATGGGGGCTCCTTTCAAATTGATGACTTATTCTTCTTAGTGCCTTAATCTTGATCTCGTTCAGACTTGTAACAAATTAGTATGATTTTATTTTTGTTCCAAAAAATTTTGAAATACATGCATAGTTTCTTTCATAATATGCATTTTCCATGAACTTTTTGAAAACTCCTCACATATCTTCTTCCAGTTTATTTGCTCATTCATTCATGTATTTATTCAATTCATATGCTAAAGGCCTGCCCTAGGTGCTGGAGATACCAAGGTAAGGTAGACATGATCTCTAACGCAATCTAGAATTCCTGGAAAGCCACATCTATGTCTTTTTAGCCACTCTTAGAATATAATCAAATTATTTTGAAAATAACTCAAAATGCCTTTCCAACTTCATTTGACTTCTTGAGTTGTACTATACTTGATATTTGTTAATCAGAAAAACAATTTTGTCCATCATGTACTGACTTTTATTTTAAAAATATATTAGTAGTTTAGAATTATGTTTCAAAAGTACTTGTACATTATTTTTTTAATTAAAGCCACAAAATCTCTGAAGAAGAGAAGTGACTTAGCTTAGTTCGGCATGTACTGACTTATCACTGAGTTGTAGATATGACACTAATGGACGATCAATCTCCTACAGAAGATTAGTGTGTGGGCCCAATGCCATTGAAGTTGAAATCCAACCCATATGGAAGCTGCTTGTTACACAGGTAACTAACTGTTTTGTTTTGTTTTGTTTTTCTGAAAAAAAAATATCTGTCACTTAATTCTTACTTCCTAGCACTCAGGGGAATAGTAAGCAATACATGAATATTTTGATGTGAATGAAATCTGTGTTTCATGCAACTTCTTTTTGTTACTATACTCTTGAATTTAGTCTATACTTTTTCCTGTCTATTGAGGTTTTCTTTACTTTTTTTCCTTTAATTTATACATATATATACATGTATATATTTCCCTCCAGGACGTCTAACTAATTCTTTGAATAACCACTAATTTTAAGTTCAAATTCACGTTAAAGGTCTTTCCAGTGTGAGAAACATATTCCTGTTTTATATTCTCCTGTTTTTATTGTTTCTTAAGTTTTTGATGGTGGCTGTGGTGGTGGTGATGATGATGGGGTATCTTAGTCATCTTGAGCTGCTATAACAAAAGATCACAGATGCGGTAGCTTAAACAACAAACATTTATTTCTCAAAGTTTTGGAGGCCAGGATGTCCCAAGATCAAGGTCCCTGCATATTGGGTTCCAGGTGAGGGCCTGCTTCCTGGTTTGCTGACCACCACCTTCTCACTGTATCTTCACATGGTGACAAGAGAGCTCTGGTCTTTCCTCTTCTTATAAGGACACTAATCTCATTACAGGGACCCCATCCTCGGGACCTCATCTAAAGCTAATTACCTCCCAAATGCCCCACCTCCAAATACCATCACATTGGGAGTTAGGCCTTCAATATATGAATGGGGGGGGGGATACAATATTAAATTCATACCATGGGGCAATGTTATTATTTCTATTATTTCTGAGGATTTGAAACAAAATTATTTTGGTCTTTCTCAAATTTCTTTATGATTTTCATTTTCTTGAGAGCGATTCTCCCTTAGTGGTTTTTTTTGGTTTGTTTGCTTTTTGTTTTTTAGAACAATATTTTTCTTGTGTGCTTTGAAGTTACTGTTGTTTTTCTGTAAGCTCACCTTAAGTGGGATAATTTTTTCCCCTCCATTTTTCCTTTCTCCTGGTGCTTCCTGTCTGTTTTTGATGGCTCTGTGCTTGCTGCCAGCTGGTTCCTATGGGGTCCTGGGTTTGGAACCAGGCCTATATTGGAGGTTTGGTGCTTGTTCCTTAGAGATTTGTCAGGTGCAGGCCCTGAGCCAGCGTGGGGCTCGGTCCAGTTCACAGTTGTACTGTAGACTCTGTTCTCTCCCATTCCACTCTTGACTGGTGAACCCTCACTGGTTGTGACTTTTCTCAGCCTCTACTCTGGGACCGGAATCCCACCGCCACCCCTGTTTTTATCCATAAGCCTAGTTCCTATCCCCTGCCATTTCTTTCTGTCTCTAGTTTCCCAGAATTGAGCTCCTACCTGCTGCTGTCGGTCCTTGCCTGGAATCCACTAGGCTGATGGTATTAGTCCCCACTCAGTGCTGCATTTTCTAGGGTATCTCTCACCCATAATGATGGTCATTTTGTTTCTGAGCATAGCTGTATCTTTAAAAAAAACTAATATATTTTATGTGTATATCACTATTTATATTTTAATATTAATATTCTGAGCATGGCTGTATCTTTAAAAATTTTTTTAATATTAAAATAATTCATCTACCATTGTTTTCTATCTGGGGCAGGAAACAGGCTCCTTTTTCAGCTTTATTTTTTAGAGCAATTTTAGGTTCACAGCAAAATACAGCAGAAGGTACAGAGATTTCCTACAAACCCACTTCCCCTACATATCTATAGACTCCTCAACTATCAAAAACTAGCAGGCTTGGGCCGAGCCCATGGCGCACTTGGGAGAGTGCGGCGCTGGGAGCGCAGCAACGCTCCTGCCGCGGGTTCGGATCCTATATAGGACTGGCTGGTGCACTCACTGGCTGAGTGCCGGTCACGAAAAAGACAAAAAAAAAAAAAAAAAAAAAAAAACCTAGCAGGCTTTTTAACTTCTTACTTATGTACATTTTCAAATTGGCAAAGATTCTCACGGGTGTCAACTTTATTTATTTTGAAAGGAGTACTAGTATTTTCTAGCACCCATTTACTAGGCTTTTAGTAGGAAAACAGTAACTAAAACTACTTCTTCACATTTGCATTCAAAGGAATATTGAATAAGGGAGCAAAATTAATTATGATGGTGTTATTTCTTCTACAAGATGTATTTAACCAAACTTCTACTAGATTTATGTAAACTCAAAATCATATTAGCCTTAGTGCATAATCCACAATTAGAACATTTTATAGCAGGCAAACAAAAGAGTTGTAATTTATAAGAAAAGCACTTGGGGTGAAAATAATAAGAAAAATTAAGGAATAAAATCTTTTTGAATATATAAAATATATCCAAAGGTTTAAGAAACCCTTAAGATACAGCCTATTAACTTATTAATCAGATATCAGTTCATTTTTAGGACTGAAGTAGAATTTAATATATTAGGTAATTATAGAGAGTAGAGGTTTTAGCCAATATTTTATCTCATTCATAATGACCATAAGGGGCACTTTTTCAAGAAAAGGATCTTTGCTTTGCTCTGATGGGTTCTTTAATTCACACTGTGCGTTCATATCATGTGACCTTTACCTTCTCAGACTTGCTCTCCTTGCTATAATTATTACTAGTAGAGCCATCAGGAGCAAAATAGGAAAAATTGAAGGAATAAAGAAAGTTGAAGGTATTATCAAGAGATCAAAATCATACCTGCCTGCAGAACAAAGTCACAGACTTTGGGGCTGGTTATATCTTCTGCCCATGAGTTGTTCTGTAGCCTTGGTAAGGTGTTTCTCTTCAGGGTCCCTTCTTGTTCCAGGGAAGGGCCATTAGACTGACTCTCAGTGGATCTTGCTAAGACCTGTGACATAAAGAATATGTTATTTTTAAGTGAACTGAATAAAAGTAAGATCTTTCATTTTCATTGCACAGTTTGACTAAATCTGCAGCATGTGATTATGTGAAAAATGAACCTGCAATAAAACTGTTCAAAATTGAAGTTTGTTTTTAAAAAAGACTGAATTGTTTTTCTCCTCCACATGGGTAAATTGGTTTAAGAAAGTAAACTGTTGGATTTTGTTATTGGTAAAATATATTTGAAAATTCAAAATAGGTAAGAATTATCAATTTACCATCAAGCCTCTGGGTGCTTAAAATAATTCTGCTTCCACTGTATCACGTTCTGTGTGCTTGGTATTATCTCTACCCAAATTTATGGAGTTCACTTTTTTTTTTTTTTTTTTTTAAAGATGACTGGTAAGGGAATCTTAACCCTTGACTTGGTGTTAGCACCACGCTTTCCCAAGTGAGCTAACCGGCCATCCCTATATGGGATCCGAACCCATGGCCTTGGTATTATCAGCACCACACTCTCCCAAGTGAGCCACAGGCCAGCCCTAAATTTATGGAGTTCTAAGTGAATTGTTAAATGTTAAAGATTATTGCATGTTGTAAAAAATGGAAAAAAGTTCTATAAATAAATAATATTATCTCAACTGCTACTAAGGTCCATGCAAGTGATCCAAATGATATTTTTGTACCTGCAGGTTTTAAATCCATTCTATGTGTTCCAAGCCTTCACCCTCACCTTGTGGCTGTCTCAAGGTTATATAGAATACTCTGTAGCCATCATTATTTTGTCCATCATCTCCATTGTCTTAAGTGTGTATGATTTGCGAAAGGTAAGAGCTGAAATCACAATTGGATTCTATTTAGCTTTTGTTAAAGAAGCAAAGTCTATGGCATTTCCACAGAGTAAGGAGTTGCTTTGTCAAACATAAGTCATAACCAGGCAGAAAACAAGGGCTTACCACATGTGGAATCTCAGGTGAAGGGTTTAAAAATTGCCAAGTAGATTTAACAGTCTTTGTGAACTGGTTATCAACTAAAGGCTTCATCGAATTCTGTGTTTAGGAGTCTGAGGCTGTGTGTGAGTATAGTGGGAAAGAATGCTGTAGTGGATTAGTAATGTCAGCCATAGTTTTAGGGAAATAAACCTCATAGATGGAGTGCTAGAATCTCAGCTATGCATATTAATCAAAACATCATGCCCCTAAGAATGTTTCCACATATTTCTTCTGACTTAAATACTATATTTGTTCTATACATTTCTCATCTAAATGTTTATGACTAATTTTAGCATCTCTTAAAATTCCTTCATAATGTCTATTTCTTCATTTGGAATTCGAATATACCTTTCTTTGGAGGAAACTCAAAGAAATACAGAAATTCCTGTGCAGGAGTTAGGGGAATGGTTGTAGAAAAAAATTAGGTTTAATTCTACACCCTATCGGGCAATGTTTCAGACAAAAAAAAAAAACCAAAAAACTACTTGAGATTCTTGAGCTTCTGACCAATTAAATCAAAATGTTCAGGGTAATAACAAATATCTTCATTTTCCAATAATTTGATAACAGGTGATTGTTACGCATTCTGAAGGCTTAAGAACTATTGTTATGTATTGTTATATCCACTGAAGGATAAATTCAAACACCAAGATCACAAATAATTGTATTTATTTATTTACTTATGTCATCATCATCAGCTGGATGTAGTTTTTCACTCTTTTTATTCTAGTAGGTGCACATTTATATATAAGTTTATATGAAGATTTGTGTATTTATTAATTTTTAAAATTAAAATAGGATCTTACTATGTACGTTAATCTGGAACTTTTCTTTTTCACTTTAGCATATATATAATGGCAACTCAGCAAGTAAATAAATAATACTAAATCATGTCTAAAAATAATGGTATGATAGTCCATGGTATATCATAATTTATTCAACCATTTCTGTTATTTATGGAAAATAAGGTTATTTCCTCCTAAGTTTTGCCACCACAAATAATGTTGAGTTAAACATAACGACAGTATAGGCCTGTTCTTACATAGTAGTGTTTGCATTTTTCTTTAGCATGGCAACTAAAAGGTAGGTTGCTGAATCAAATGATATGTATATTTTGAATTTTAATAGGTGCTGCTATATTATTTTACCTAATTGAAATAATTTCTTCTATCAGCAACATACAAGAGTATCCATTTTCTCAGATCCTCCAGCATTTGATGTTATATTTTGATATTTAAAATTTTTCAGTCTGTCTTTAAAAATTGTCTCATTGATATTTTAATTAATATTTCCTTGATTATTAGTGAGAGTAAACACATTTCTCTTTGTCTAATAGAGGTTTGCATTTTTGAATATTAATGACCTCTTTATATCTGTCATATATGCAAAAAGTTTTATTTTGTATTCTATCTTTTTTCTTTTCACCTTGCCATTTGCCATACATTAAAAAATATGTAGTCAAATATCTTTCTCTTTTCCTTTTTGGTTTCTGGGTTTCCTGTTTTGCTTATGAAGGTACCTTCTTCTAAAGTTAGGTAGTCCCTGTTATTTCTCTTTGTAATTTGCTTAATATTTATCTTAAAATCTTTAATGGAATTTAAACGTTCAGATTCTGCATCTTTACAGAATCCCTAAATTCTTTTGTTCAAAACAGTGACTAATATGGGACTTCAGACTTAACTGCAGTATTGCAAAAGATTTCTTTAAAAAGAAGAAAAGGAATTAAAAGACAAACACTAATCCCGTTAGCAGCTAGTATTTGTTAATAAAAGCTTACCTGATCCAACCTGTGAGGCATCTAGTAACACTACACACAATGGACCAGTTTCCAAAAACTATTTCTTTGTAGTTTAAATCAAAAGTCTTCAACAATCAATATCTGTTTAGTACTTTACAGTTTACAATAGGCCCCACACACGTAATGTATGTGTTTGCATGGGGCTTAGCAAATTGTAAACTGAAACACATGATTGTTGTATCTTCCTACCACCTCAGAGGGAGGGACAGAGGCAAGCAGGGAGGTGAAGTGACTTGCTCCCACTCACCTGGTAACAGCTGCCGCAGACCTTAGCCTCAGGTTACCAGATTCCACATCAAGTACTACACACTGTCCCATTGAGCAGGATCTGAAAGTGACACATGAATTTCCTTGCAATAGTGGGATTCGGAAAAGGGGGCTTGGCAGGAATAAAAGAAGCAGCATCTACTGCCACCTCCAAATAATTCTATTGAGCTACATTAAAGTTTGTCATTTCACTGAATTAAGGAGCTAGCTAAACAAATACAAGCTTTTAAAAATTGTAAGAGGGGGGGTGTTTGCAAGAGTGGTATAAGCTATTCTCCTGAATTTACTCTAGCTCCAAATCATGCCGCACAGAGAGAGCTTACTTACCTAAGCCAAGAAACAAACACTCCTGCTGCCATCCTTTTCTAACAACTTTGGGGCAGTAATAAGGCAAAGCTTAGCACTCCCCTGTATTTACACTGAACTGTATTTGCATACCCCATTGTGAGCTGCAGGGGCAGCTGCTGTAAATAGCACTGAGAGTATCTGGCCCACAGTGCTTTGCCTTCAGTCATGATTGAACAGGGCTCCAGGCACCTGAGTTAATGCCCTCATCATTCATCTCTGGAGGAAATCCAGGCACAGCAAACCACAAGGACACATAGCGGCAGATGCCAAATAATAATAATATGCAATTTAGTCTCAGAAACTGATCCTGGTCTCACTGAACAGTGACTGGAGAGACCAGAGGGGACCTAATGAAAATCAGGCAATAAGCTTTGTAGTCACAGCAAGCAGTGCAGCCTTTGCCTTCTCCTAGCTGGCTAGTTGTCATAGAAACCTGTGTTTGTAGAGTCTCTAAGTACATTAACTCAAAGAGGATGCTTGATTATCCTACCCCGGTGTTGTTGGGAGAAGTAGAATAATTCAGCTCTATTAAATACCTACTTGTCAAGAGCCTACTAAGCAATAGACTCTGGGAATATACAGATGAATAAGTGACAAGACAACAGATGGCTGTAATGGAATGTGATCAGTGCACTCACACAGGTGGAAACACAGAGAGCAGAACAGTGAAATTCTTCCTGGGCATGATGGGGACTTATAGAGTAGATGTGACATTTGAGCAGGGCTTTATGTGAAGGACTAGAAAGAGTTTGCTAGTGGGGTGAGCATTCTAGGGAATAGCTTAGGCGAAGACATGGAACATGGCAGGTTACACAAAACACTAAGTCTGCTAAACAAATCCAGCTTTATAGCCTAATGAGTTTTGAGAATTATAGTCAAGTATTATTGACTCATACTTCACCACTTCCAAATGTGTTGATTATTATCCACTTAAGCTAGGCTGAAATTATCATGGCATTGACTAAAAGAGTTTCTTAAGCAGGAAAATAACTTAAATTTAGAAGAAAGGGTGTTTATCTTCTTAAAGGAAAAAATAAAGTTGTTTTGAAGCACTACAAGGACATATTCATCAACAGAAGAGGCTTTAGAGTCAGATGAAGCTGGGTTTGTCAATCTTAGTACTTAGTGAGTAAATGATTGTGGGCCAGTTACTTTTAACATTTTCAGTCCTGGCTTTTTGGGTTTTGTTTTCTATATGTAGGTTGAAGACAACATTTTCTTCATAGAATTATTTTGAGGATTAAAACAAAATCAAACAATGTATTCCAATTGCCTACAAAAGTACCTGGTACATAGTAGCTGCTTAATGTTTTAAATAGTTTTTAAAAAATAATAATTTGATTCATTTGTATACTTTGTAGTATTTCTTCTATGAAGACTTGCAGGTTTTGGATAAATCTCTGACATGCAAAGTAAATCACTATCATACCATTTTAGTGCTGGAAAGGGAACTTAAAAATGATCAAATTCAATGTCATCTGTTTGCAGAGGACACCACTAACTTGTAACATGAAATTTCTTAAGGACAGTACATGGCTGGTTAGTGGATAAGCCTGACCTACAAGTCAGGACTCCTGACTGATTCCAGAGTTTTTCCAATAGAACTACAGCTGACTTTCTCACTCTTATCTGTCATTAAAACGCATGCCCCAACAGTCAAGCCTCAGGAAGTCACTTTAGGGAAATGAGTATGTACCCAACAGTCATATCACTTCTTCCACTCAATTGGTCCAAATCATTGAAGTTAAGCTTTTAATTCAAAACTGAAGTAAATAATAAATTTTTCCTTATAAATATTAACATGGAATTCACTACTTCTCTCAAGGGAAAAGTTACCTTAGCCTGCTGACATTTGTAACATTAAAAATCATCAACAGAACAGACCAAAATAATATAACATCTAAAAGAAAAAAGTTTTATATTTGAAATAGGTTAAGCTGGATTTAAGTACTGTTGACAGTATTCAACCCCTCTTCTACGTAGAGACATCCAAGTAACTGGCATCGTACAGAAGGACTCAGTGCCTTCCAGGGCTGCTCAGCTCTGCCCCGGCTGGCCCAGCGTCAAGCTCTCTCCAGCTTATGGCACCCCAACAGTCAGTACGGGGAACTGTGTGGACAAAATCCCCTCTCACCTCTGCTTTCCTGTCTCCTGCATCATCCTAGGAGGTGTTGTCTCCACTTCTCTGGGCTCCTTGCCTTTCCTCCACTTTTCAGAGTCATATCTCAGTAAATTCCATCTCAAGCAAGTCTTTCCAGGTGATGCACTCTCACAACTATTTTTCCAGCAACAACTTTCTTATGAATATTAACAGTATTGAGTACTCTACAAAGGGCTTTATAAAAATTCACTAACTTAAAACAACCCTATAGGTTGTCTAAATGTAGGTACTGTTATCATCTCCCCTTTCAGATGAGCAAAAAGGAGTTAAACAGGCTAAATAAATCATAAGTGGTAGTGCCAGGATTCAAAACTGAGCATCATGACTCCAGTCTGCAGGCTTGTCCGATATGAAAATCCAGAGTTTGTAGAAGAGGGGATGGTTGGTCCACATGCAGGCAAATCACAAGTTAAATATTTACAGGCTGTTACAGGTGGAAAGCCACTTACAGATCAGATTTAGCATTGTTGTTTTACAGACAGAGAAACAGAGTCATAGAGAGGGAAGTAATCTGTTCATGGTCTCATCATTCTTCCTCATTCTAATTGTGCATCCTCAGGAAAGTGAAGCCTTGGTTCCTTGCCTTAGGTCCTCGAGGCCGTGGCTGTGCATTCTTTTTCCTGGGAGTAAAATAGCACTAAACTAATGGGCATATTTGCTGCTACAAGTGGGGGTCAGGTGGAGTAGGGATTGCAACAGGGAAGCTGAAGCATCAAAAAGAGATGTTGAGTTCGTTTGGTTGTGACAGCAGGCTTGGCTATAATGTACTATCATGGTTTTCAGGATATGAGCTATCTAATATTTAAACATTCACTTTTAATTGGTAGCAATCAGTTAAGCTGCACAACCTTGTGGAAGATCACAACAAAGTCCGGGTCACAATCATGGTAAAAGACAAAGGTAGGTGACGCGTTCTGCCATCTTCAGTGTCCTAGTATTTCAGTGGAATCTGTCTCAATTATGGTTTGATTATTAGTTACAGGAAAAAAGTCTTTTCTGATTGAACCCAGGACTGGGGGGGAGCAAGGTGAAGAAAATCAGGCCTCTAAGAGATAAAATTTTAGGAGGCAAGACCTTGATTCTACATCTGCTGGGCCCAGAGAGCGAGCGCCTCTTACACTCTGAACCCTCGGCACCTCGCCCACCTTGCCGGGTCCCGGCTCTGACTGAACCTTCCTACCCCGTGTCTGTGATACTTCAATTTCCCTCTGCCCTCCACATCTGCTCACGCTTTTGAGTATTGCTGGGTAAGCCTTCTTTAAGGCTCTTATTTCCCCAACTAACTATCCCAAACAGACCATGCATCATACATTTCAAACTGTCATCTGAAACCTAGGTCTGGATAGAGCTTTTAGAATGGCTGGACACTTGGTACTTGCTCTGAGCTAGCCTCAGGTGGGGTGACCACGGCTCTCTGCAATGAGTGAGCAGCTGCACTCCAGGGCAGCAGAAACTATTTGGATGATTTACATAAGGCCCCAACCCAAGGAGGTACAGTGTGCCAGAGGGTCAGGAACCCAGCCAAAGAGAGCAAACAGCAGCCAGGGGGCACTTCTCCATTGCCCAATGCCCTGAGTATTTGCTGTGGGGCAAAGCACTGCATCAGATAATAGGATCAAGATGGGATCTTGTTGCTGACCTAATCCTTTGCTGTATCCCAGGAACCAGTTCACTAATCCTGATTCTCATGTAATTTTCAAATGAGTGGAAAGGAGCTTGAGCAGTTGAACAGGTAGGGTAGCTCTTGACCAAGAAGTTGATAAGGATTCTCAGTCACCCTTATTCTTGAGTAAAAAATCAGCTAGTTATGGAAACTTTGCTGTTGTGTAGGTTTGCAGGAGCTGGAATCCTGTCTGTTGGTTCCTGGAGACATCCTTATTCTTCCAGGAAAATTTTTATTGCCATGTGATGCTGTCCTGATTGATGGAAGCTGTGTGGTGAATGAAGGCATGCTCACAGGTAGGCAGTTGTCACGAAGCTTCCTCTTCCTGTCCAATCTAGGCCAAGTGTTTGCAAATCAGATCAACAAATATTTACTTACCTTATACCAGGCTGCATGCTAAGATACTGAGAGAAGAGAGGGAAGAGGGAAACACATCCAGCCTTTTCATTCAAATTTGTTTGTTTCATTTCAAACAAAACATATGCAAATAGGAAACACTTAATAATACAAGAAATAAGCCACAATTAATATGAAACTAGAACAAATGTCTCATACCACACGTGACTAATTGCCCAATGGGTGAGGTGAATAGGGTGCTTTGGGTTCACAGGAGGGAAAGAGCACAATACAGCTTGAAATACAATCTTTTCATAAATATGGGAATGGTTTATACACATCTTGAAACACAATCTAAAAAACCAACAACTCCCACAATTGGAAGGATGTGGAGATTTTATCCAGCCCTGCACTCTATAGATGGAAAACTATTGAGACCCAGGTTTCACTGGAAAGTGGTTAAGTTGAACCTTAGGGCAAAGAAAGTATAATAGTCCTCCTTTGGATCTGTATTTCTTATTGATCTTACTGAGCAGAAAACCAGTCTTTTAGTTACAGTGTGAATGGTCCTAGCTCTCATTTGTACTTTGTAAAGTCTACTTGAATTTGTGTAATTAGTAAGGCACTATTTAAAAAATATTCTTTAGGCAACCCCCCCCCCCAAAACCCACGAAACCACAGCATATTGTCATGAGAGAAAAAGAGACTATGCAGCAACACAAGAATAAAGGCTATTTGTCTTTAGTACTTAGAAATTGTTGAATTTTTTTGTTTCCAAATGGTTTAAAGGTGGTAGGAAAAGCACATGCAAAACTTTTTAACATCACCTAAATGTAATGGGAGTTCATTATCTATTTCTAAATTATTCAACACAAGTAGATTTCATATTTAAAATGGGTCTGCTTAGTTTCAAATTGAGACAAGAAAATGTAGTAAACATAAATATATTTGGTATAATTACAAAATACTACTTCAATGTGCTGAAATCTAACTGCCTTATAATGATAGTGATGAAGATTTGCATACGGATCATATCTTTTATCCAGAATCTTGCCATAGTACCCAACATGCAAACCTCAAGCCCCCCAAAAACTGTTCTTCTCACTCAAATGCTGCAACTGTCCCATCTCCCAGCAGCCTGCTAATGAAGAAGGGCTTCTCCCATTGGCCGCAGGGTGCACGATGGAGGGAAAACAGGGATAGGAAAGGCAGAAAGGCTTACTGTCCTAGCTCTGCCCTTTCTCTTCTCTCTGACTGGAGCGTATGGTACTTGCCTTGATTCTCAAGAACACTCAGAGTTCCAGATAAGTAGAAATGGGAAACAATTTCTATCTTTCAAAAAATGTGCAAAATTGACTTAAAACGACCTTCAGTGGTAAGTGGCTTTTCCTTGTTATCTGTTTCTGGAAAAATAAAGTCATCAGCATTAATATTTGTGCAACCTAAGTACTGATAAAAGCCAATTTTAGAAATAGACACATAAACCAGAAATACATATATTTCTTTATTATTAATTTCTTCAAAAGATGTTCCTAACATGTTCTAACTACTTTATCGCTGAACCTACACAGATCCTCCCACTTGTGTACACATTCGAAAAGGAGCCTGATTGAACAATTGGAAGATTAGGGTTAGATTCCTGAAACTGCAATTGTATTCCCACAAATATGTACACAAATATGATTCAGGCATTTTTTTTCCATATGCAAAATAATCCTTTGCATATATAGAAGACTTTATTTATGTAAAAATAAAAAATAGCAAATTCTCCTAGCATCTCTATAGCAACTTAAATTTTATAAATAACTTTTACATCTCACTTCATCATGGCATAAAACAAATTAGAATAGGAGCTGTTATAATACTAATTTATAAATGAGGAAACTGAGGTAAAAAGAAACCAGGGCTGCTCATCTAGCGAGCAAAAGAATCAGAATTGGAGGGGAATTTGCTCCCAGACATAAGGGGCCATCGGAGTGAGGACGATGATTCTCAGGTGGGTAAAGCAGTTTCCTGCATTTTCCTGCCTCGTCACCTTTTTCTCTCTACTTGGCATCCCACCCACAGCACCTGCCCCTTGGTAGGATCTTCCTCCTCTTCAACTCCTCAGCCTCATCCTATTGCCACAAACTCAGCTATGCAAGAAGCTTGTGTTTATTTTAAAAGTACATTTCATTTTTATTTGGGCTCCAAATGTTGCCATCCTTGAAAGCAACCCGTGTGATAGCTGGTATAAGTCAAATAGTTGCCCCTATCAATCACCAGGGCCTCCCCACCCTTGTGTGGCTACCCCCAAGTTGTGCAAGACATTGGGGAAGGGGGAGGGGAGGAAGAAGAGCCGCCCTAACCCGGACCACCAGCCCCCGGATCTGGTCTCGGGCAGCTCTCCTCTCTGTTGCTCCCACTCCACTCTGGGCTTGGGAAGCCATCCGAGGCCCGTCTACCTGGAAAGGGAGGCAGACCCAGGTGCCGTTTTCTCTCTGTTTCCATGACCTTACTGCATGTTCCCATGCCCTACTGTGGTGCAGACCCCTTCTCTCAGGGACATGCAACATCTAAATCTCCTTTGGATTTTCTTCCAACTCCCAGTCCAGGAACTTTTATTTAGCTAGAAAGGCAGTAAAAGGAAGGCATGGTGAACAGAAAAGGTTTATTCTTACTCTAAAGTACTCCTTAAAGTTCATGATCAAACTTATAAATGATTTTAAAACTCAAAAGCCAGTTACCAATTCCTTGTCCTTTTCTGCCTCCTTTCATGAGGCATTGATCCCCTTCAACATCTAGCTCCTCCCAAAGGGGAGGAGTCTAGAGGCAAAAGAGAATACCATGGTGGGGGCGATTTATTAATATTTTGAAATCTTCTCTTGGCACAACAACTTTTATTAGTTCTATGTATTAGGCACTGTACTAACCTTTTACATGTTATCTTATTCAGCCCTCAGCTCTCAAGGTGAGTGAATCTGAGGCCTGGATCTGAGGATAAGTAGTTTGCTTAAGGTCACACAGCTTAAAAGTGGTGCAGCTGGAATTTGGATTTATTTGTTTATTCACTCGTTCCACAGAGGTTTATTGGCCCCTGCTATGGAGCGGGCGCTCTATTGGGGATATAGCAGTGAACAGGCAGAGAAGATTTCTTGCCCTCATGGAGCTGACAGTCAAGTGGAGGAGACCAAAAACATGAAAGTATATAAATGACATAAATTTCCAATAGTTATAAGTTCTATGAAAAAAATAGAAAATTAAATCCCAGCATTCTGGCCCTAGAGCCCATGCCTGTAACTGAGATTCTCCTCCTCAGTCCTCCTTCCCTTATGGGTAACCATGGGTAAGAGGGGTGGCATTCACTCTGCCACAGTCCCCTTCTTCTCCCTCTACTCATTAATTACCGATTTATTTGAAGCTTATGTGTGGGAAGCATGCAGTGACCTGAGTTGGACATGTAGCAATAATGAGTTATTTCATAATGACATCAGACAAAATTATAATCAGTCGATACGTCAGATCTTTTCCTCTCTTCCTGTTTTCCTTTCTTCTCTCTCTTATCTCTCTTCTTTCTTTCACTTATTCATTTATTTATTCTTATATTCAGTAAAATTTCAGAAGTGCCTACTATGTGCCAGGCACTGTGTCGTGTGCTGGAGTTACTAAGATAAATGAGAAATTGTCCCTGCTTGGAAATCATGTACAGTCTAGTGGTCCCAGAAATGTAAATAAACAAGGACATGACATTTCAAACACTGTCACCATTTAGAGATATCTGGCTCCCTTGGGGCAGGGAGAAAAATCTCCATTTGACAGCAGCAGGGATCTCCAGGTCCCAAGAGCCAACTGTACAGTTGATAGTGAGTGGTGAGAGTACTTCCTTCTAAAAGCCCCTCCAACCTCCTTAGACCCCCAATCTTTTGTTGGTGAATCTGTCCTTTCTTGGGCTCCCAAGAAAGGCTGAGACATGAGACTTCTTATTAATATATGAATAGTATAAGAGATTTGAAAACTATCTCTGTGTAAAATCATCTGATTTGAGTGTTATGTCTGGAACGTATCTCCAAATGACTTCCATCTCTGATCGATCAATACCTGTCTACTTCCAATTTCATTAGTTGTGTGTGCAGAAAATGGTTTACTAATTTAGCCTAAGAATACATTGTGGATTCATGTTCTGTGATCCAAAGGCAGAAAAACATTTGAAATTATTTGTGAGTATCTGTCTTTTACGAAGGCTGATTTCAAAACCATGTGGTACAATGATTTGGAAATTCCTCCAAAGGTTCTATTACTTTTAGGAAGCCATTTAAAATGAAATTGATAAACCCACACAATAGATGAATATCATAGTTGTTTTAAAAATAAATAAATATATAGGAATGATGTTTGGCTAAATGAATTTCTTGAATAATATCCAAGACTGCTAATAAAAATTATATAGCTTCTTGCACCTTAGAATGTAAAAAATGCACTATGGTAGTAAACTAGTTTTGAAAACCAATTATAGAAAAACCTGGGTAATTGTTTTTATTTAATTCATCCATGCATTCAATAAAAATATGTATTTTGAGCCTATTATATACTTACAGGGAACATGAGGAGTATAAAAAGTTATACGTATTAAAGTCCTTGCCCTTGGTTATTACCTAGAAAGAGATGAGACCTAAAAATGTATAACTATAATCAATATAATACTATTTCCAAATTAGAAAGATGACATGTTATCTTGCTAACTGATCATTTAGCAAAAGACTGATGGAATTTTAAATTTATTCTAGTGCTCTTTAAATCTGGATTTAAATATTACTAATATTTTAATTCTGTCTCTGAAATTTATCCTTTTTGAATTCTGAGTTAATTTCTTTGTACCATAAAAATCATGTCTTATATCCATTAGGGAAAGGGAGAGGATTGGTACCAGCAAAGAATGGGAGTCAGTAAAAAGAAATGCAGTGGCCTGGTTTAGATGGAGCTCATGTAGGAGAATAACAGTCAAGGATGGTTGAATTGTGGTGGACTTTGAGAAGATAGCAGGAGAGTTTGGGCTTTATTTAGTAGTGGCAATGGAAATGCATAAGGATTTCTGAGCAAAGGAATGGGATGATAAATGGGGGGCTTTGATGGGATTCATCTGGAAATGGCGTGGGATGACTACTGTTTTCTAGACTGGCTCCCTTTGCTTGATGAGAGCAGGAATTCTGTCTCTTTTGTTTATCATTGTATTCCCAGCATTGAACACAATTCCTGGCACAGAACAAGCACTTAAAAATGTTTATTAAATGAATGATCGAATGAGTGGACACATAGGTAAATGAGTGAATGAAGGCAAATGGTAATAACGATCCATGTGTTTGATAGTCCTTCATTGCCTAGAATAGCGCTGGCCTTAATGAACACTTGGGAGGATGATTGACAACTCAGATAAAATAGGCTGCTTTTAAAGTATGACAACAAACTATACAGGCCAGGTATGGGAAAGACAGGCAGATCTTAAATAAATATTTGAAATAGAATCAAGTCTGTCATTGCTTGTACCACCAACATTCCTAAGAACAGTCATCTGACTTATGGGGTGGCATTAAGACCAAATTAGTTATGGCTTGTACAAGTTCTTAAAACTGGCAAGCCCCAATTCTAAATAACTACCTAAGTTTACATAGAATCAACAAAATACCATCTGTTTTAGGAGAAAGTATACCTGTTACAAAGACACCACTGCCCCAAACAGAGAACACCATGCCTTGGAAATTCCACAGCTTGGAGGATTATCGGAAACATGTCCTTTTCTGCGGAACAGAAGTTATCCAGGTCAAGCCCTCTGGGCAGGGGCCTGTCAAAGCAGTTGTTTTGCAAACAGGTTAGTGGATTCCACTTCTAAATTTAGTCCATGCTTGGAGGTGGGGACAGTTGGATTAGGGAATTTTTGTTTAGGATTATGGAGTTTGCCACATTCTGGCAATTCAGGCACACCCTTTCCAAGTCAGATCCTCATTATTCTAAATTGCCACCATTTTAACTAAGTGGTTCAAGATAAAACCCTTGTATGTAATTAAGGGTGTACATGGATAAAGTAAATTTCCTCAAAGCAAAGCTGTGCTCTTGTGTTTGCTGTGTCCATGGATTGCTTCGCTTTTCCCTCTTCATTCCCTCTGAGTGATTATCAAGAAAATGATTTCAAGCACTATGACTATGAGGACTTTTTTCTTTCCAAAGAGTTGCATGCTGGGCTGTGTTTCAAGCTCCCTGCTGGATCCCTCCACGTTGGTATCCGCTAGACATTTCAATGTCAGCACATGTAGAAGTGCACTCACCTCTGTGCTGCCTCTCTCTATTAACAGCATCACCATCCGGCCAGCCTTGTATCATCTTCAACTCCTCACTTTCTCCTAGGCCAAATGGGGGATCAAGTCCTTTTGAGGGATTCTACAAACACCTCCCAAGTCCTGGCCCCTCTCCTTCATCCCGTGGTTGGTGTTTTATGCAGGTTTTCCTTATTTCATGTCTAAGTGACAACAGCAGAAATAGTGTGTTGACTGCTCCCTTTCACCTTTTGCTCCAGTCTTTCTCTTACCTCTTACCTGTCCCTCAAAATGTCACCCAAGTCACATTTCTAAAGCATAGTTTGGAGCAGTCCATATGCACCATGCTCAAAATCTTTTTGTGACTAGGTGTATTAGTCCCACTCTTTCACATGATATTACACAACCAGGGTCTTCCATGATCTGGCCCAGCTCTCTGTACTCACCCCTGACCTGTGTTCTGTCACTCCACATATTAGCAAAGGAAAAACACACCTTGCACTTTGGTACCACTATGCTTTAGTTTCGTCTATGATTCAATGATTCTAGCTGATTTTTTAAAATTAAAAATATCAAGTTTTGTTTAACGTTTAAACTAGTTAGTGGGAACTAGATCATCCCTCAGACTGCTGCCTAAATAAAATCTAATGGTTAAAGATCAGAGAAACTACTTGAGTACCCATAAAATGCTTAGGCAGTACTTAGAGGAAACTATTTTTTTCTCCAATGGAAGTAAAGCTGTGTTTGAGGAGACCATGTGTGCCACAAGCTGTGTAGATGTGCACATTTTATACTTACAATACTGACTCAGATCTAGAATATATAGTAGCCAATTATTTTAGCCAATAATTTAGATATAATGAGTATCTACTATATGCTAGGCACTGAGGCTAAAAAATATAAAAATTGTGAAATACACCTTCCCCTTAAAGGATATGGTCTGGTGCAGGAAACAGATGGATTTACACCTAACTAAAACATGCAGTGGCAATAGATGCCATATGACCAAGGGATTCCAAAGAGTGAGAGAAATTACTTTGGGTATAAAATATGGTAGCAGAATTCTGGAAACATTTGTTTGATGAAGTGACATTTTAACTCAAGCTTGATGGGATGGGGAGGATTTAGCCAATCGCGTAATTGCTGGAAAGACGTGTTAATTTGTGTCTACAAAACACAAAGGTCTTCTGGGACCAGTGAGCAGTTAAAAGATCAGTGCAGCAAAGTAGGAGTAGATCAGATTGAAGATGACCTCTAATGCCATGCCTAGAAATGTTAACTTTATTCTAAAAACCTGTGGGCTCTGGAGGTTTACAGATATGAGAATGACGTGACTGGAGGCCTATGCATTCACGTTTCTAAGAAATTACTAGCTTTGTGCTTTACTTTTCTCTTAATTTTCAGTTATTTTTCAACATTTATGTGTACTGTAAATTCTTCTTCTCTCAGCATCTCATTTTCTCTGGTCACCACATTCTCCAACTCCGTAGTCCTCTTTTTCTCCCGTGGGTGAATGGGGAACTGCACTGGGTGAGCCACTGAAGCACTGACTCCCACAGCAAGAGACATCTCACAGAGCTAAGTGAATGCTGCTGATAGCTCCTGTCAACGTGTAACCACAACAGACGCAAACACACTGCTAGGTCAGAGCAATGCTGGTTTCATTCGATATTCAAATGATGCTCTTAACCAACGCTTATTTCAGTCCAAATCAATTTTGGTTTGGGAAGAAACTGTATTAAAGTGTCTTGCTCCACCTGTGGTTATCTTCATGCAGGTTTCAATACAGCCAAAGGGGACTTGGTGAGATCCATCCTCTACCCCCGGCCTCTGAACTTCAAACTGTACAGTGATGCCTTCAAGTTCATGGTGTTCCTGGCCTGCCTTGGTGTTGTGGGTTTTTTCTATGGTCTAGGAGTGTACATGTACCATGGAGTAAGTACTGGGGGTGAGGCTTCTCAATAGTATAGCTTTCTCAAAGAGTTTGATCTCATTCAAGAGGGTTAGATAAGGTTCCTTCTTGATCTCATCATTCTGTGAATCAGTGCTGTCCAAGAAAACTTTCTTAAGTGGTAGAAATATTCTGTATCTACACTGTCCAATATGAAACGTGGCTAATGTGACTGAGGAAATGAATTTTCACTTTTATTTTAATTAATTTAAGTTTAATAGCCACACGTGGTTAGTGGCAACCTGATCATACTGCATAGTGCAGTTATGAAAAGTTGCAATGTTCATTGGCTGTTTTTACCACTTGGATAGTGTATTAGTCTGTTTTGTGTTGCTATAACAGAATACTTGAGACTGTGTAATTTATAAAGAACAGAGGTTTATTTGGCTTACGATTCTGGTATAGCTGCATATGGCGTGGGCCTCAGGCTGCTTCCACTCATGGCAGAAAGCGGCAGGCAGCCGGCAAGTACAAGCAGATCACAGGGCAAAAGGAGGCAAGGGTGGGGGGCAGGTGCCAGGGTCTTTTTAACAACCAACTCTCATGGGAACTAATAGAGCAAGAACTCACTACCCCCACCCCTCAGGGAGAGGATTAATCCATTCATGAGGGACCCACCCCCATGACTCAAACAGCTCCCAACACTGCCACATTGGGGATCAGATTTCCACATGAGTTTTGGTGGGGACAACACATCCAAACTCTATCATTCCACCTCTGGCCCCAAAAAACTCATGTCACTCTCACATACAAAATATACTCATTCCATCTCAACAGTCCCAAAAGTCTTAGCTTGTTCCAGAGCCAACTTAAAAGTCCAAAGTCCAGAGTCTCATCTGAGGCCAAAGGCAAAACTCCTTCCAGCTGTGAACCTGTAAAGATCAAAAACAAATTTATCTACTGCCAAGATACAGTGGTGGATAAGACATTGGGTACACATTCCCATTCCAAAATGGGAATAGGCTGGAAGAAAGGAGAAGCAGGCCCCAAACAAATCTGAAACCCAGCAGGGCAGACATTAAATCTTAAAGCTTCAAAATAATCTTCTTTGACTCCAAATCCTGCATCCTGGGCACAAAGGGGCACCTGGGCCCCCAAAGCCTTGGGCAGCCCATCCCCTCAGTTCTGCTTGGGAGCAGCTCATTGGGCTGTACTAGTACCTGTAGCTTTTCCAGGCCAGTGCTGCACATTGCTAGTGGCCCTATAGTTCTGGGGTCCTGGCAGCAGCTCTGCTGCTTTGTCTCTGCTAGACATTTCCCCAGTGGGGGCTCTGACCACACATTTCTGCTCTGCATTGCTCTAGTAGATGGCCTCTGTGGCAGCTCCACTGCTGCAGCAGGTCTCTGCCTGGGCCCCCAGGCTTTTCCGTACATCCTCTGAAATCCGGGTGGAAGTTGCCACACATATGAAGGAGGGGTGACTGCGAGTGTGGCATTTGCCACAGCCAAGCCCAAATAGTCTAGACAAATACATGTTTCTCATCCTGATAGGATGGGGAGGATTTAGTTAATCAGACCAGAGAGCAGGAAGGGCATGCTAATTTGAGTGAGCAAAACACAGAGAAAGAAATGAGCACTGGTCTTCTGGAATTAACAAGCAATTAAGAGATAATTCTACCAAGGGCAGTAGTAGATCATATTGAAGGGGATCTTGAATACCATGCTTAGTCTGAACTTTTTCCTGAATATTTTAATGTGTCATTGGTAATATCTAATACATTTTGCAATCAGTGGGTTGCTCATGTGTTCTGGTTGGGGTAGGAAATGACATTAAATATTTACTTATACAAAGCTGGTACCACGTGGGATTCCCACTTTCCTTTAAAGTACAGGGTATTGGGTTTCATTTGGATGCCTCTCTTTATAGCTGTGGTGGCCAGGGATGGAAAGGTTGTCACTAATGAGACCTCTGAGGTCCTTTTTGGTCCTGAGAGTCTGATTCTTTATATAATCTCTATACAAGACAGGCTGGGATCAAATAGTGTGGGCTGGTAGGGAAGAAAAGGTAATTGCAAAAAAGAGATCCAAGCAAAGGTGTGAAATTAGGTTTGGGTGGTCTAATTACAATATCCAAACTGGTGGCATCACTGTGGGGCAGGAGGCAAATATTAGTGGGCAAGGAGATAGTCACAAGAATTTCTAGGCAATGTTTTTGTTAAAACTTAATTTCCCAATAGTCATTTAAATCTGAAATATAAACTTCCAGGTCAAGGGAGGGAGGAGAACGGAGCTTGGGAAGAGCTATGCAGAATGTCAAGGCCACTAAGGCCAGAATTTGAGAAAGTGTGCCAGGAGCACTGAGCAGAAAAGCAAGAAAAAAGCCCATGGAAGCCCTGGCAGTGATTAGGAATGAAGGTTTCCTGGGCAGGACTCAAAATATAATACACAAGAGGCAACAAGAATAATCCCAGGCCCCACCGTGAGTCTGAACCTGCGGCCCTGTTGGCTGCTTCTACCTGCTCCGGTTTAGGATTAGACAAGGTTGAGTCCTCAGGGTCAAAACTCTTCTTGTCTGTGGTTGTGAAAAGCAGGGAAAGCTTTTAAACTGAGATTGGATAAAAGATGTGCCCAGCAGCCATTGTAACTAAACTTGAATCTGTGTTTCCAATATTCAAAGGAGGACTTTATGGTTGAAATGATTGTTAATTTTACAAAAATCATAGGCGAGGTTGTAGAGTGTAGAACTGTTAATATCTAGAGAATGCAGAAAATAAAACAAGCAACTCTGTAATTTGATCTTGGCCCTGAACTTAGCTGTGTGAGCCTCCTCTGCAAACCTGCCAGGGATCCTGACTTATCAAGAATTAACTTGGTAATACTCATATAACACGTGGGTGATGTGGTTTGCACACTGGAGCCAGACAGAGCACGGTTCAGATCTTCATCATTTAGCCAGCATGTAGCCTTGGGAAATTTTTAAGCCTTGGTTTTCTCAGCTGTTAAATGGAGAAAATAATAGCATCGTAAGGTTTTTCTTAGGAGTAAGCATGTATCTAGCCTAACACGGTGCCTGCCCCAGTTAGTATCCAATGAGAACTAGCTAATTGTATTGTTGGCTTCCCTATAGCTAAAAATAGATGCTGAGATCTTGGCAGAATCTTGGTTCTAGTTTTTATCAGGTCACCATTTATTCAATCTGTGTACTGAGCACCTCTTCCGTGCCAGATTTCGTACTAAGTTCTGTATGTAGAGATGAATAAGATGGATTCAAAGATGAATGAGCCACCGCTGCTGCATCCAGGGAGTTTGTGGGCTAGTGGGGGAGAGGGATTTATAAACCAAAGGTCAGGCTGCTGAATGAAATGTTATAACCTAAGACGAGTTCCAGGACCCTGAGAGTTCCGAGGGTGCCTGGAAGTATGAGAAGCCAAGAGGATGCACACTCGGGTGGAAGAAATGCCAGGTGGTGAGAACAGAGTAGCGAAGGGGCAGCGTGGACCTGGGGCGTGGGGATCGAAGTTCTCCCATGCTAGGCAGTGGGGTACAATGCTTTCCTTCCTTAGGCAGAGCCAGGAGAACTCTCAGCCTCACCAAGAGAGTTGAGGTCTCTAGGCTCCTACAGTGCTGTGACAGGAAGGTAAGGGGAAGGTGTCAGCCTGCTCTCCTGGGCTAACCTATACGTATGTCTCTCCCCTTCCCAGGCCTTCCTGAGAGATACCACGACCATGGCCCTGCTCCTCCTCACCGTGCCTCTCCCTCCTGTGCTTCCAGCTGCCCTGACCATAGGCATCGTATATGCCCAGAAGAGGCTGAAGAAAAAGAAAATCTTCTGTATCTCACCTCAAAGAATCAATATGTGTGGGCAAATAAACCTCGTGTGCTTTGACAAAGTATGATCCCAACTTTCCAGGTTGGAGGTTAATGATTTCAAGGCACAGCAGAGCTGGCAAGGGGCTCAGAGAATATCTGGTCCAGCACTCCCATTTTACAGATGGGGACACTGAGGCCAGAGGAGGGCACACAGTGAGCTAGTGTGAGATCACATTCGAGAAGGCTGTTTCTCTGACTCCTAAGGTAGTGGTGTAGCTACCACATCATACATTTTTTTTCCCTGTGAAATTTAACATTTTTTGTGCCTGTTTTGTGTTTTAAAACAATCTCTTACTATAATAACTTCTATAATGACTGGCTTTTCAAGCAAAAAGTGTGATAAACATTTATGTTCCCTCAATGCTTTGTCTAGAGCTTAAATGAACACATTCCTTCTCCTCCTCTGCTTCTTTTTAAGGAAAGGGAGGGAGTGGACAATGACCTATGTTGATATGCTCCTGCCATGCTTTTCCCCTTGGCTCCCCCAGGGATCAAGGTTCCAGGCTAGGGAAGGTTGTCTCTGTGCTTAGGGACCTCGAAAAGTGGCAGGGAGGAAGCATGTGCCAGAAGGGAGGACTGCTGCCACCAGGCAGGTCCTGAGACCCCCTTCTATGGCTCTCCTATGGGGGACCTGGAGGAACTTCTGCACCAGCCGCCTGCTATTCAGATCCTGCCCTCAGCTTGGACCAGCCAATTTAACTGCTGTAATGCAATGGACTTGGCTTGGCTCATGTCTTCAGTTCATTTGCATTTGAATAATTGGTCAAGGCTTTTGCCATTTTTTAGTTAGCTCACCTTGGCAGAGAGCCAGTGCTGTGCACAGAACTGGTAGTCCCATTAATGAGAACTTCCTAGCTCTCAAGGAGTTCCTGGTCCATCTGAAGAAGCAGGGAAATGGGATTGTAAACAGCAATCATGCGGTGAAATGCATGCTTGATAGAGATATGAGCAGAGCATCGGGCACAGTCACCTGGCACGGGTGGGAGGGCACCTTTGAGCCGTAGCTTTGGTTGTTAGACAGGAAGGACCCCTGGCCCAGAGGCAGCAGTTCAGAAGCACAGGAGTGGGAGAGGCCTGCAGCATGTGGGAGCAGGGGACAGTGGGATGTGGCTGCAATGTGGGCTGCTTGGGAGGGACAGAGGCTGGAGTGGGGGTCCCAATTGTTAAGGGCCTGATTTGCCCAGCTAAGGAGTGGGGCTTCATCTTGAAGGAGAATTGGAGCCCTTATCAGTTTTTACAGACTAGTGACATTTTTATAGGTGTTTTATTTGTTCCATCTGGAGAACTGGCGAGAAGGGATGGAAGGGAGATAGGACTGAGGAAGGAGGTCACCTGGGGACGAGTGAGGAGATGGCTCCCTGTCCTAGGCAATGAGGGCGAGAATGAGGGTGGCAGACAACCTGGAGAGACACCATGAGTGGACTTGACCATCTCTGGTCTTCAGTCAGACTGGCACTTGTCTCAGATTATTTCAGCACTTTTTCTCTTCTTTTGTTTGGCAAAGAAAGTTTGCAAATGTCACCAGTTAGGAACCAGTAGTGTTAACTTAACCATGGCTTTATTTTAGATTCTTTGAAGTTTTCTGACAGGGATTCCTATTACTTATCCAGCAGCCTCACTAATGTCTAGAATACAGGAGGGAGATTCACAAACTGTATTCACCATATATTCATGTTTCTAAAACTAGTTTTTTTCTAGAGGCTGTTCACTTTACTTCTTGTGTGAAACTTTTCCCTTGGCATGCTTGTGAGCTCATCTTCTAGAGTGCCTGAGAGACTGTTCCCAGGCATCCTTGGCCAAACTGCCTATGCCATACAGTCAAAGGGCACAAAGAACTCTTGAATGGGACTTAGCAAAATGAGAGCTCTGACCCCGAATTTGACACTAAATTTCTGTGTGACTTTTCAAGATAAGGAAGTTGAACTATAATCATCTCCAGGTTTCCTTCCAGCTTTTACATTATAAAACTCCATCAACATGATGATGAAATAAAGCACTCCACAATTAACCATATTTCCACCTAGTGTTATTTCAGTGTAGAAGGAGTCTGTCACCCACCAGGCTTCTGAGTACATTTGTTCTCATATATATTTTTATTTTATGTTGGTTTGTCTTAAGTTCTCTAAGTCAAGTTCTTTCTTTTTATTCAATTCAGCCCGGGCCTGGGCTTGTATTTATGCTAAGATGTTTTCATTTTCTATCTTATTCCCTTTAGAACCTCAATTCTCATTTGATTTTCTTTCTATTTATGGTTAGTTTTATTGTATAAGGATCCTTTTCACATACAGAAATAACATGGTCCCATTTCTGTTTCACTGCAGTATGATCTCTGTTTTCATGTTCAAAATATTGATGTTTAAAAACATAATCTAGTCATCAGGAAAATATTTCAGTTTGACTTAAGTTGCTAACTCTTTTTGAAATGGAATAACTGAAAGGGATTTGGAAACTAAACAGAAGCTGGGGCTCTTCTAAAATGCAGGAGGGAAATGAAGCAAATAGCTTTTTTTTTTTTTTTAAAAGTTGTTGTTCTTCCAGGAATAACTCACACAAACATGTTAGCTCTCGGTGAAGTCCAAGTGAATTAACAAAACAAAGATTCCTTAATTCTTTAATCCAGAAACCCAGAATGAACTTTTTCTTTCCTCATGCCTTGAAGAATTCACTTAACATTTCTAGTTTATGGGAAGACTCTCGAAGGGCTGGATTCTGGTCTGCCTTTCCAACCACGAGCCACTGTGACCTTACACTGCTCATTTCACTTCTGACCTGAAATTTTCTCTGCCCTGTTTACTCAGCAGTAAAAATGAAAGCATTGTAAGCACTTCACTGTAAAGGATTAAGCTAATGTGATGTGCTGTAATGATAGATGTCATTTGATAGAAAACTAGAAAATTCAGTGTCTATACAGATGAACCGAAGAAAACAGTGTCAGAGACCTGGGTGTCAGTGTTCAAACAGGATTTTCTGCAGTGTCTGGTAATGCTCTGATCTGTCTTGGCTGTGCTGAAACAGCTGTAGCCAACTCTACTTATTCTGGGTGTTCAGCAGGCCTAATGCTGTTAGCTTACTGTATCAAGACACCAGGATCTGCAATTAATGAATGACTGTGAGGCAATGAGGAAATTAAAAGTGCTGTGATAGTACTCAGTTCCAGTTTGCTTTCTCTGTTGTATTATCTGACAGATTCTCTCCCATAATACAGCAAATCAAATCTCCCAACCATTTTCCTTTTGATCTAACAATAAAACCTGTTTATGAGCATTAATTAATATTTATTATTAGCACTTAGTTTCTCCATATAGTCTCAAAGCTCTTTATCAACATTTTACTATCAATCTGGACAGTCACCACATCAGCCCTAGTTTTAGAAAGTTACTGTGAACCAGATGGCAAACTGTGACCTAAACAGTTTTGAAAAGGAAAAAAATTATGAGTTCTGCTTTGGATAGACAGCAGGTGCCAACTAAAAAGCCAAACTCGAGCTGGTTCTTGTTGGATTTCTATTTACCGAACTGCTCCCATTTAACACCGGCTACAGTCACAATAAACAAACAAAACACTTGCATTTTGTTGTAGTTTGTAACTAGAATCACCTCCTTAACATTTTCTTTTGGGGATCATGTGTCACTTGCTGAATCTTTCTTTTAGGTACCCTTCTCTGATTTAAAATTCGATGCTAACAAACAAGGAATTTAAACAATTGTACCCACTGTAATTTCTTGGAAACTTGGGTTATGTTTAAGTCACAATATAATGAAAAGTTTTAAATTTTATGCTAATACTAATTCTAATTTTTATTCAGACTGGCACTCTTACGGAAGATGGGCTGGACCTCTGGGGGACTGTCCCTACTGCTGACAACTGGTAGGCTCCTTAAGTGAAGATGTGACGTGTGATTGGTAGGGTTACCTTGGTTATATTCAAATCCATCTGAAATGGCTCCCAATTATTCTAACTTGTGTAATTAAACTAGTGCTAAGTTCAGAATCAGACAGGAAAAGTAGATCTTCACATGATGTATTGAATGAGTTGGAAAATTAAGGAACTGAATGAATAAAACAGAGGAGCAAAGAGTGAGGTCAAGATCATGCTCAATTAAAAACGCAAAGCCTTCCTGGGTGGCTAGTGTGGGCAGGTGTGGTAGGGGATCCAGAAAAGAAGGGTTCTGTCTCCTCCCTTGTGCAGTTCACAGTATAGTGGGATGAATAAGTGCAAATGCCCCCACCTTTGATGTACAACACAGGCTGTGGAATTTGCTATTAAGACCAAAAGGTCAGAATAAAGAAGAAGCAGCAATCAAGATTGCTTAATCCTGATTTTTCTAATAACATGGTAGGTAAAGGTAGAAATTAATTTAGAAATTTGGTAGATCAAGGAAAGCCACCTGAATAAGATGTCAATTGAGACAGGTTTTGAAGGGTGTGTAGCTAGAAAATACAGATGTGGGCTGAAAGCTGGCACTAGGCAGAGAAGAGGACTATCACATAGCTGCCTACTCCAGAGCAGCGCTGTAGGGGGAGCGAGCGCCCCTCCCTGGACAGTGCCTCCGAGCTTCTAGCCCCTTCCCTGTGGGGCTAAGGCCTGCCTTCTCAGTCTGAGTGGTGATGGCCTCTGCTCATAAGCTCTGGGCACCCCATTTTGGCTGCAAGCAGTGGCTGAGGGATGCTGTCAGTCAGAAGAGTCATGCAGGGGCTCCCCAGGACAGTGATGGGGCCAGGTGCAGCACAGGCACAAGGTAACGCAGACAGGCAGTGTGATACTGCAGAAGATGCCCTGGGTTGGTGTCAAAGAACTACCTGACCTCTAACCCAACTCATATGTCTCTGCTCCTGGGGGCTCAGACATCCCAGCCAGGCTTTTGTCTGGACGGTCAGGGTCTCTATTCGCCAGAACAGAGAAGGGGGAAAGGACGTCTGTCATTTCTACCCCCCATCTCCTTCCCTTGTCCCTAGCATGCTGAGGCTTCTTGGGGAGAAGTAACAATTAGATACAATTACTATTCAGCTATAAGGTAGCAGGAAAGGAAGGCAAACCATACCAGTCTGTACTGTCGAAGAGGAAAACAGGCTTTAGAGGTGAGATGTTCAGGCTGGGAGTTTCAAGAAATGGGGTAAACTCCTAAGGGCTGAGTAGTAAGAAGTGCTTCAGAGCCCATTTGTGCTTTTATGTTCCTGGGAACACCAGGCAGGCTTCTTTCCCTCCCTGCTACCTCGTTAGCCTAGAGACTTCTTGCTAGGGTGTGTGACTTTCTAGAGCCAGCTCTACAGAGTTTGCAGGTGCAGCTCTGAGATGCCTGCTCGTGTGCCTTCATGTGGGCTGGCTGCAAGTAACAAGACAAAAGTCCCTGCCATTATACCTGAAATTATATCATTGACCAGTGGTAAATTTTGTTCAGAAGGAAATTTATATACAACTCAAATAATATAAAGATTATTCTGTAGGCAGAATACTCTAGTTAAAAAAATAAAGAAACCCAGTAAGTAGGGACTCAAGGACAGGGAAGCCCCGGGACAAGTATAGAAATAGTGGGCAGTTTAATTGGGTTGTAGAAACTAGGGCGTAAAGGACATTAGTAGGAAGTTAATGTAGAACTGGAACAGAAAGAGCCTTGAATATCAGGCTAAGGAGTCTGGACTCTATTATGTAGGACATGGAGAGCCACTGAAGGTTTTTGAGCATAGGGGTTAGGTGACTGGACTCTACATTAGTAAGATTTAAGGGGCAGAGTATGCAAAATGATTTTATTGAGGACAAACTTATTAATTATCTTGTCTGCTAGTTTCCAGGAAGTTCACAGCTTTGCCTCAGAAAAGGCTTTGCCATGGGGCCCACTGTGCGCAGCCATGGCCAGCTGCCACTCTCTGATCCTTCTCGATGGAACCATCCAGGGAGACCCTTTGGATGTCAAAATGTTTGAGGGCACTGCCTGGGTAAGGTGATGATTTGTTTAATCATATGAGAAGAACTTGAAGAAATTCTTATTGGGAGTACTGAAGCTTTTCTCACTTTGGTTGAAGCTCAGAGAAGATTCATAATTATGTATGAATGAAGGTCTGATCCTACCCGAATTTCCCAGCCTCTGCTCCAAAGAACTCTGTTAATGAGTGCAACAGGCAATAAGGCTCCATGATCAAATAAATTTGGGAACTCCTACTTAAACAAAGTTAAATTGATTTCTTGACTGCAGGATTTCTTTAATATACTATGATGAATTGTGAATATTCAAGAGGAAATATGATATGCAGCATTTTATCAAACCTATTTGGCCCCCAAAACCTCGACAGGCCATAACATGGTACAAATGTTCTCTAAAACACCTTCAGAGAAACAGTAGTCTAAAGCAGTGCCATATATGGCTACTGAACACTTGAAATGTGGTATGGAAATGTGATAGTGAACAGACTGAATAGAGACTACATTTTTAATTTTATTTAATTTTTTGTTAACTTAAATTTAAGTAGCCACTAGTAGCTGGTAGCTACTGTGTTATATAGCATAAGTCTAGGCATTAAATTGAAGGATCCTCTTTCCAATTGTTTTAATATTCTGAGCTGAGTATGAATAACAATTGAAGGGTATAAATCCATCCTGGAGGCTGCCATGATATGGTGGGAAGACCTCTGCACTCCACCACTCTCCAGCCATGTGGTCATGAATCCAGAACCAAGAGTCTGTTACCTCATGTGTACATTTGGTAAAATAATACCTCATTCATGGACTGGGGACTAGGGAGAGCATTGAGACGATGAGCTTAAAGGAACTTTAAGCACCATGATGTGCCAAACAAGTAGGGGGTATTAATTAATTATTAATTAGTTAATTAATTACAGTCTGATGCCCTCCATAAAACATTCTAAAGCTACTTACAATGATACATAGAATACAGGACAGCATTTAAACATAGTTGTAAAAGAATGGAGACAGATGATTGCAGGGGCATGAAATATACCTCACAAAGAGGCTAATGTAAAGATGTATAATAGGAAAACTTAAGCTCTATAGAAGCCAAGTCAATAAAAGGGGAAACATAGGAAAAATGAAAATTTCTGATATCAGTAGGTTAAAATGAGACCGTTTGCTGTGGAAAAGTTTTTGACACAAAGACAAAACAGTAACCAGTTCCTTAGACCTTAAAGAAGAGGAATCAGTGTACTTGTTAGAAAGAAATGTATCTACCAGCATCACTGGAATTGACACAGTGATGAGTTGCACAGGGTCATTGTTACCATATGTGACTTTGATCCTGGTCCTAGTAGTGTCTGTCCCCTTCTCCATCAGAGGAGGATCGATCTCCCTGTACAAATGACATACACGTTGGAGTCTTGTTTGGGAATATAAATCTTTAGTATTAGCTCCGCAGAATTGTCCATACTCGCCCCAAACAAAGCTTTAAAATGCACGATAATTTATTGAGTTTAAAGCTGGGTCAGAGGAAGTCTTGAGTTAAACATCATTTGGTATTTAGGAACCTTCCTCTAAACATAAGGTGGGGGCAAAATGTCCTTACAGACTCTTAGAAATTTTAGTGTTAGAGGGAATGTCAAAATATTTTTCAGAAAAAGTTGAGATGTGGAGAAATGAAGTGATGTCCCCAAGGGTAAACAAGTAAGTGACAGAGTGGAGACCAGATGCTATCCCCTATATTCTGATATGTACTCTACTACTTATATATATTACTGTATTTCCTATATTTAATATTTCTTACTATTGGTTTCTCAATGGTATTAACTTCTATTATTGTAACATCCAAAGAATACAAACCATTTTCAAATGTGCTTTCTAATTTGCTAGGAGCTCACTTGCTAACTATCTAGCTAACTAAAATAGGCTAGCAGCAGAGATATAGCATAAAGCAGTGCGATGTTCGTCTCAGGACTCAAGCCTAACTCACCTGAGGGCTATTGTGCTCAGCAGTATTAGAGAGGAGATCTCCATTTAATCCGTCTTCCAATTACTAGAAATAAGTATTTAGGAAGAGCTATTGACCTATAACTAGCACTTCTTCAATCAATCACAACTTAAAGTGTATTCACAATATTTCTGGCTTTTTGACATTTTACAATAAGGTCCTTAATTTAAATCAACACAACAGAAATTTGACAATGACAGTTTTAAGATAATTGGCCTGGAAGAGAAAATATGTGAAAAGGGCTTTGAAAAGATTAAAGCATTATGCAAATAAGAGATATTTCTTTCATATTTTTCTCTCCAAGTAATCTTATGAATGTTTTCATCTTAAAACAGAAAATTGAAGATTGCAATTTAGAATCCTGCAAATTTGGAATGTCAGATTCAAACATAGTAATAAAACCGGGACCAAAAGCCAGTCAGGTATGATATGCTTCTTTAAATCATACAGCTCTTTTCCCTTAAAACTGGTGAAACTTCCCTGACTTTTGCATATTTTTTATATTCCTATTACTTAGCCTTATCCTAACAGTTTCCACAGCAGGTTTGGTCATTTCTTCATTTCTGAATCCATCCATTAATTTATTCAACAAATACTCACTGAACATCTGTGTATGCTAGAGCTTTGCACTGGGTGCTAGGGGATAAAGAGATTTCAGAACCGGATATGCTGGGCTCTGTGTTGGAGGAGCACACAGACTGGCAGAAAAATCAGTATAGGTGAAAGTAAGTGCAATACAATGTGCCAAGCGCTGTAATAAAGGCTGAAGAAAGAGCCGTGGAAGTCCAGAGGAGGTAGTAAATAGTGCTTCTGGCAGACAGAAACACCACAAAGGAAGTGACGTGTGTGAACTTGGCCTAGGAGGTGAGTAGGTTTTCTCCAGACAGTTAAAGGAAGAGCCTTGCAAACCGCACAGCTTGTTGGGGGAGTTACCATAGAAGTAGCCAGAAAAAAATCACTGTTGTGGCAAATATACTGCTTTGTGATGTCGGTGAGCTCACTGCAGAGTAAACCCTTTTTGTTGGTGTGTCTCTGCTTTCTAAGCTTCCTTTTTTTGATGCCTCACAGAGTCCCGTTGAAGCCATCACTGTCTTGTGCCAGTTTCCCTTTTCCTCAAGCCTGCAGAGGATGTCTGTGATCGCTCAGCTGGCTGGGGAGGGTCACTTCCATGTCTACATGAAGGGTGCCCCGGAGATGGTGGCCAGTTTCTGCAGATTGGAAACAGGTACTGAGACTTCTCTTTAAAGAAGTAAAATATTTTAAAAGACCAAACTCATAAGACAAGCAAACACATAAAGTTCCACACTCAATGAGCATGGAGCTGGTTGTTTTCTGGGTGGGTGGAAAATGGGCCCAGTAGATCTTATGAGGTGGGGATGATAATGTCAAGGCAGAGAGTAAATATCTGGCCACGGTCCAGCCAGAAACGTATAGCCACAATGGAGCATCAGGGAAGGGGGTGGGAAGCAAACACTGGGAGCCAGAACGGGGAGCTGCACAGAAGTCAGACCACCAGGGAGGTGAGGATGAGGAGCTTTCAGAGGGAAGCAAAGGCAGAGGGCTGGACACTAGACCAGTTCTGCAGACAGGGGTGCTCTGTCAACCCCAGGGGGCTGCCTCCACTTACAGGGGCTTAGACAGATCAATAGAACGAGAATGTAGAAAAGATAAATCTTTTAGAGAAAATAAGTGATTTGAGTAAATTAGATGGTATTAGAGCAAAGTAATTGATCATTTTCACAGCAATTTCATCTTTCTGGGCCAGATTTTGAGTTAATTTGTATTGTTTCTTAGTCTGACAAACATATGTACTCTCCAAGTGGATGCCAGATTTATAAGAATATTGTTGCATTCAGATGAGTTCATTTGGAGAAAATTGGCCTTTTTTCCCACTTATTTTCATCTACATTCTCCTTATGATTGCTGATAGCCAACAACTTGTGCACAGAATTCTAGATGTGGCAAATGATTGTTTCAACTTTTCCATTTGAAGTCCTTTTTTTTTTTAACCTTAGAAATGACCCCCTCTTTTTCCTGAGTTTGACCTTTCTCACAGCTCTCATTAACTCTGTCCTTCACAGACTGCAGCCTATCCTTTCTTTGTTTCACCCACACAGACACGGGTGAGCATCTTCTTGATATTTAACTTGTATCTATTGACCCCGCTCTATCAGTAAAGGGTTGGGCCTGTCATTTGTCACTTCTTATCCTTCTGGCAGTGCTGTCAATACTTCCGATTGTCCTAAACTCGGATCTGAAATATGCTAATGCCATCTTCAGTGTTGTTTTCTCCCCTTGTATTTAAAACATGGAGACCTAGGAAGTACCTTGAAATTATGTCCCCACTTCCAGAATATTTTAGAATTACAGAAAGTGTGAGATGAATGGGGATGTAGAGATCTGCAACCTTCTCATTCTATGGATGAGAAATGGAGGTGCGGAAGAGAGACTTAACGTGACCAAGGCCAGAGACCCAGTTGGTAGTGGAGTGGAGACTAGAATGTAGTAGTTTTGCTCCTGAAGCCACTGTACCTCCCACTGTGTGGTACTTCCTTCTGATACCTTTATAAGCATGTTATAAACCATAAAATTTTATAAATACATATAGTTATGATTACTATGACAAAACATACATGTGCTGTCATTGTGTCACATATCATCTAAAGCAAGGGTTGGCAAACTTTTGTCTGTAAGGAGCCAGATAATACATAGTGTGAGCTTTGCCAACCACATGGTATCTGTCTCAACCACTCAGCACTGCCACTGTAGCCTCAAAGCAGCCATAGCCAATAAACAAACAATTGTCTGTGTTCCAATAAAACCTTACAAGGGTACTACAAGAAGTTTGTGGAAAAGTAGAATTAAAAGATAATACAAATCTTTCCATGAACTTTTTGAAGTATACTTGTATTTACAAAAATAAGCAGTGGGCCAGATTTGGCCTGTGCATCATAGTTTTTGATCCCTGATCTAGAAGATCAGCTGTTTCTCTCATTTCATTGAAGTAGACATAGTTCTGATGTCTGTCCTTACTAAATCCAGTCAGTCTATTTGACACTCAGTTTTTCTTAGTCAGCTGGGGCTACTCTGACAAAATACCGTACACTGTGTGGCTTAAACAGCAATAATTTATTTCTCACAGTTCTGGAGGCTAGGAAGTACAAAATCAAGGTGCTGGCCAATTTAGTTCCTGGTGAGGGCCCATTGTGGTTTGCAGATGGTTGCCTTCTTGCTTTATCTTCATATAGTAGAGAGAGAGAGCATCTCTCATATGTCTTCTTAGGGCATCGATCCCATTCCTCATGGCTCCACCCTGATGACCCAATTACCTCCCAAAGGCCCCACCTCCAAATACCCTCACATTGAGAACTAGGATTCAACAAACATTCAGTCCGTAACACAGTTGATAACCAGCACATTCTTGGCATTTATTTCCATGAGAGTAATAAGAACACACAGATGAAGTTTGTGGACTGTGGCTGAAAGTGTACATTTTCTGTTAAGCACACTTACGGAGTGAAAGTTATAGTGAAACTTTTTATCTTTTGGAACAAGATATAGTGACTGCATCCTGGAGTCTTGCTTAGGAGCTGGGTAGTCTTCAACATGACTTTATACTTACTTCTACCCTCTCTCCTGACAGTGCCAACAAATTTCCCACAGGAGCTGAGGAATTACACAATGCAAGGATTCCGTGTCATTGCCCTTGCCCATAAAGCTTTGAAGATGGGGAAGGTTTCAGAAGTGCAGCATTTAGCCAGGTAAGGAACTTGGAAATTTACACTAGGACAGGCTCTGTGTGCATGGAGTGAAGGAGGCCTGGACAGACGGGCAGCTCAAATCACAAGGAAGGCTCTTGGAGATGGAGAATCAATCTCTTACAGTCTCCTAATTCATAAATAGACAATTGCAGAGGAGACTGGGGAGGACTTGCTCAGGTCACAATGCTTGCTGGTGGCAGAACAAGGATGCAGTTGAGATCTTCTGATTCCCAGGTGCTAGGGTGTTATCTCTGCCCTATACTGCCTCAGGCCCACCTTAATCTCAGCTCTCATCCCACCAAAATCAAACAACCTTACTTCAACCTCAGAGCATTATGTGACTGACTTACTTGAGTGTTGCACATATACAGAGGTCAAAGGAAGGAGACAGTTGGCACTTTAGGAGATTTTTAGAATCCTTCAAACTTGGCTTCTTTCAAGGATCAGTACTTTACCTCCCTCACATCTGGAGAGGTAATGAGTGCAAATTGAACCCCTTCCTTCTAAGAAATAAAATTCAGTATGTTTAATCGCATTAAGAGGACAAATTGTCCTCATTAGAGGATAATATATAAATTTATTTTTTCTTCAATGTTCCCAGTTTTTAAAGGTTGTTTTTAAATGACCTATAGCAAAGAGAAATACTGTGGAAAACTGACTAGAAGATAACCTATGTATTACTTATGTTTGATTTGCATTGCTGATAAAGAAATATGCATTTATATATACAATTTGCCCATTCATATAAGATACTGATATTCTTGGCATAATAATTTGCAACCTAAGTCCATCAACTTTAAGATAATCAGTAATTATTGCTCCTTCCTCACTCTGTGCCTATTTTCCCATTTATAAATTATAGGATTGGATGATTGGGTGAAAGGGTAGGGCTTAGATTTTTCTTAGAATCAAATTATATTTAGCAGTTTTCCAATTACTTAGGAAAATCAAAAACTTCTAAAAAATGGAGTTCTTTAGGGGAAGTAGAAGAGTTTCTTGAGATGACTTAGGGAAAAAATATTACCTCAAACGGAAAAAACACAAGAAATACTTCAACAAGATCAACCCCTTTCTTGGTTTAGCAAATTTCTATTGAAATTTACTATGTGTCAGATGCTTAAGGAACTGAAGAATCATTCAGAAGTGAATAAAATAAAACACTTGCTCTCACAAATCCTATGTCCTATTTGGAGGAAATAGATAATAAAATAAATCTATAAAATATTGTCTCACTAGGGTTCTGTAATGACCTGAAGAAAAAGAAGACAAAGCAAGTTAAGAGCATTTTTTAAAAAGTCAGAGAGTGCCATTTTGATCGGGGATGATCAGGGAAGTCTTCGGAAGAGCAACATATGAATAGAGATCTGAGTAAAGTAAGAGAGCAGGGCATGCAGGTACCCAGAGCAAGAGCGTTGCAGGGAATGGGAATAGTGGGTGAGAAGGCCCTGACACTGGTGTTGCTGGGAATTCTGTAGAGGAGCAACAGGCCAAAGCGCCTGAAGCAGTGAATGAGAGCAAGAGTAGGAAAACAGAAACAAAAACCAATTGCCTGTCTTTGCTTTTGTTGCTTGTGCTTTTGGTGACATACCCAATAAGTAACTGCCAAGACCGATGTCAAAAAGATTTTCCCTTATGTTTTCCTCTGGGGGTTTGACAGTTTCAGATCTTATGTTTATGTCTTTAATCTATTTTGAGTTGATCTTTTTATCTGGTATAAGATAAGGGTCCAACTTCATTCTTTTGCGTGTAGATATTAAACCAAAAAGCTTTTACACTGCAAACAAAATAATCAATTGTAGATATTAAACCAAAAAGCTTTTACACTGCAAACAAAATAATCAATAGAGTGAAACAACAGCCTATGGGATGGGAGAAGTTATTTGCAAACCACATATCTGATAAGGAAGTGACATCCAAACTGTATAAAGAACATAACTTAGTAGCAAAAAAAAAAAACTGAGCAAAGCCTGAGTAGACAGTTCTCCAAAGATGATATACACATGGCCAACAGGTATGTAAAAAGGTGCTCAACTTCACTAATCATCAGGGAACTGCAAATCAAAACCACAATGAGATCACCTCATGCCTAATAGGATGGCTGTTTAAAAAAACAAAAACAAAAGATAACAAGTGTTGGTAAGGATGTAGAGAAGTTGGAACCCTTGTACACTGTTGGTGGGAATGTAAAATGGTGCAATTGTTATGAAAAATAATACGGAGGTTCTTCAAAAAGTTAAAAATAGAATAACCAGGTGATCTAGTAATCCCAAAATCCCACTTCTGTGTACATATCCAGTAGAACTGAAATCAGGATGTTGAAGAGGTATCTGCACTCCCATGTTCAGTGAAGCATTATTCACAATAGTCAAGATATGGAAACAAACTAAATGTCCATTAATGGGTGAATAAAGAAAATGTAGTATTACATACAATGGATTATTATTCAGCCTTTCAAAAGAAGGAAATCCTGCTGTGTACTCTTTCACCTGCCTGTAATCCTGCTGACGGGGCCAACTGTGGAGCTAGGGCTGGGTCTGGAGCTCAAGCGTGTTGTCCAGACTGGGTCACACACCCTTCACACGCTAGGCTGGGTCAGCAGACCCCTCACACGCAGGTCTATGAGCTAGATAACCAGCAGACAGGTCCTTGGAAGCCGTAGGTTGGAGAGCATGGCTGCGTGGTGGACGCTCAAGGTCGGCGCCAGCCAAGTTGCGGCACTGCACAGGTGCACTAACTCCACCCACACACAGCTTACTTATAAAGAACGCATGCACCAACCCCAACCTGACCTAAGGTGAGGGGGCCTGATTAAATTATTCTATTTTCCCAACATCTGCCATATGAGACAACATAGGTGAACCTGGAGGACATCATGCTAAGTGAAATAAGCCAGTCACAGAAGGACAAATACTGCATGATCCCACTTATAGGAGGTATCTAAAATAGTCAAACTCACAGAGAGTAGAATGGCAGTTACCATGGGCTAGGGGGATGGGGAAATGAGAAGTTGCCTAATGGGCATAAAATTTCAGTTTTGCAAGACGAATAAGTTCTAGATATCTTCTGCGCAGCATGTTGCTGATGGTCAACACCACTGCACCATACAATGGAAATCTTAGGAGCCCAGATCTCAAGTGTTCTTGCCACAAACAAAACAAAACAAAACTTTTGGAGGTGATGGATATGTTTATTATCTTGATTATAGTGATGGTTTCACAGGTATATGCATGTTGTTCAAACCCATGAATTCGTATATGTTTCATGTGCAATTTTTTGTATAAGAATTACACTTCAATAAAGCTGCTAAAAATAAAATCAAATGCTTTATGATACTAACAAAAAACTTGAAATAAGTTGGTGAGAATATTTTTGATTCTTTTCTTTCTAGTTAATGAGAAAATATTAATCTAATTTATAATAGAAAGTAATAAAGTTAAATGATGGGAAGAGTCTTTAAGCTCAAAAAAGAAAGCTCTTGGAAATTAAAAAATACGTAAGATTAACATAATTTTTAAAAAAGAACAGAAGAGTTGGAAGATAAGCACATTGTTTTTAAAAACTGGAGTTAAAAACTGAAAAAAGCAGCTAAAGATTTAGAAGTGGTTGCCTCTGGGAAGGAGAGGGGTGAGGTGGTGTGGAGACATGGACTACTGGTTTTCATTATAAGCTCTTAGGTTCTTTCTGATTTTTTAAAAATGTGTGCATGTATTACATTAATAAAACTTAGAAGGAAAATGTAAAAAGAATAAATCCAACTGTTGACACTATATGGATACACTCTAATATTGATTTTCTCCTAAATCCAAAGAGAGAAAGTGGAGTCAGAGTTAACATTTCTGGGACTTCTCATAATGGAGAATCGCTTGAAAAAGGAAACTAAGCCAGTCTTGAAGGAACTGAATGAGGCCCTCATCAGGACCGTGATGATTACAGGTGTGTGTTTCCAGAGGTCCAGACAAGTTGATTATACCCCAGGCATAAGAAAAAGACATGTGCGCTGAGCGTATTCATGTAGCTGAAGCAGAAGAAAAATGTTCTGCTGCTGAATTTGTTACCCTGTGTTCCAGGTACCTCTGTTGCTCCCGCAACAGGACCTGGAACTTTGGAGACAGGGACCGTGTCTCATTTTCTTTGTCTCAGACCCAGTCCTCCTACCCAGGAACTGCACAGTGCTAACAGGCTCACAGCAAATGTTTAAACACAGGAACAGGTGTGCTGGCATCAAGAATCCTCATGGGACCTCTGTGTAAAGAATGTGAGACTGGTTGATGGTCCTCCAGGGCAGTAGGATTGGGCATGGGGTGTGATCATCAAACCCAAACATAGCCTCGCCCTAAGTGTTTTTTTTCTCTGCTTAAGTCGAATCCAGATCCCAAGGATGCTTTTATGCTGTCAGACTGGGATCATATAATGTTCACCACTAACAGCTGTCTGTCCACTGAGGATTAGTCATGAGTGCTTAAACATTTCTTTATACATTCACACATGTTTTGGAAATACCCAATGGACAGGAAAGGATGCTGAATATCATGGGAAGGAGATGCGAACATAGTGTTTGCCCACTAGGGGAAGTCTTGGGCAGAGTGGAAGATGAACGGGTATAAAATAAGGCTGAAAGCAATAAACGTCCTCCAAAAGCCCCAAGCAAAGTGGAGGAGAAAGATCTCAACTCTGGTTGCTGAGAGGAAGTTCATACATAAAGCAAGGAAAATTTCTTTGTCTTCTAGGTGACAACCTTCAAACTGCTATTACTGTGGCAAGGAATTCTGAAATGATTCCTCAAGGCAGCCAAGTAATCATTGTCGAAGCCAATGAACCAGAAGAGTTTGTTCCTGCCTCTGTGACCTGGCAGCCAGTAGAGAACCAAGAGACGGGACATGGGAAGAATGTGAGCAAATGTTAGAAGGTGCCTCTGTGGGCCTGGCCAATGGAATACAGCCCTGGCACACACAGCTGCCTCTCGGCTCTAGGAGGCATCCCTTTAATAATCCTCACATCTGTCGAGAGCTGACAGTTTGCAAAGCATTTCCACTAGTGCTTCTCGGCCTTGGCTGCACATTACAACCACCTGGGGGAAGTTTTAAACTTCCTAATGCAGGCTACACCAATTAAATCAGAATCCATAGGGTAAGAGCCAGTATCAGCCCCTCTTCTGGGTGATTCGAATGTGCAGTTGTGGTGGAGAAGTACTGATTTACACCTGCATTTCTCATTTAATCTTCACAATAACCCTATGCAGTTAGACAGACTATTTTACAAATGAGAAAACTGAGGCTCAGAGCGGTAAGCTTGCCCGAGACAAACTGGTGAGTTGCAGAGCAGGAAACCAGACTCAGGCCTGTTTGATTCCACACAAATCCATGGGTATGTAGATTGTACTATACCTGTGACATGAAGTGGACAGGTGTTGAGTTTCTCTAGATTGTGAACTTTCTGTGCACTTGCTATAAAACAGCTCTTTCATATGATGAGAATGCAGCCTGACATTCCTTCACTAAGAATAGTACCTATGCTTTTGTGAGGATTCAAAGGGATGGCCCTCCAGGCGCTGAATTACAAAACTGCTCCCTTCCTCCAGGCTGACCAGCTTTCAGATTGTTAGTTGTAGAGTGGGCCTTTGCACAGTCAAGAGCCTTCCAGCAGTACACAAACTGCACAACTGTACAGAGTGGCCCTGCCCCTGCCTTAGGAAGAGGTGGGTTAACTTGGCTCAAACTCCAGTCACATGGATAGTGAAAGATGACAGCACTCTATGCTTTCAGCGAATTCTGGTGAGCATTTCCTTGTGAATTCACTTGTTTCTGCATCAATGTGTGTTGCCTGGATTTCACTGCACGATGGTGCTCAGGTTCTTTACTAATTTTAACAGTCCACTCACGTTACTCATTTATGAGTTTAATACTCTTACTGAAGTTTTACTCATTACCTAGAGAAGTCACATCACCGTCTCAGGCCTTTATCCTCCTCTCTGGTTCCTTCCACCATTCTTCCTCTCCTCATCTTCCTTTTCCAAGCTGAAGGAATTTCTGTCCTTGTCTCATGTGGAATGCCCAAGAGTATGTCTTTTGTTGGCTGTTTTGCAGTTGGAAGGTCAAAGAGGAGGGGTGTCTCACCTAGCCTCCCAATTCAGCATAGCAAAAAGTTTTGTTCCAAATACAATGCTTTCCCTGAGATAAAGTTCTCTAATAAATAAAATTTTCTCACCTCCTATACCATTTGAATTTAGAATCCTACACAAATGTAAGGCCCTCTGAGAAATGTTGCATAAAAAAATGTTATCAGCAATTAACATGATGCATGCATAGGCATTCACTAGATGCTGTCCCCTTAGGGGGCCCACCAGAGGGGTATATGGACAGCTGAAAGATAGGAGGAAAGGGGTTTTGGAAAAGGAGTAGTGCTGGTACAATGGAATGTAGGGCACAGAAGAGGGTCTAGGCACCATGAGAAAAGGGGTAACTTATGGGGGCAGGATTACAACAGAGGTCAGTTGCTAAAAGGAGTTAGACACTGAAGAAAGAATCTGCCTACTTCACAGTGGAGAAATTGGGGCATGATTTCTGAAACAAGTGAATGGTAAGAGGTTTTAGGAAATGTAAGTTTTCTTGAGAAGAAGGAAGAGGGAAGACTTTTGCTGTTCTTCCCTGTAATCACTAATTGGTACCCTGGAATGATTTCTTCAGTAGACTGACATCATATGTATTACATCTCCCAGGACAGAACCATGTTGTTAAAGTATCATATGTTCATATGATTTTGGGGAGACATTTTCAGTGTCTTCTTTCTGTGGGTCAAAGTCCCTTGGGCCGATTACACATTATGAATCTGCTGACCCTCACACTGTTATGCAACATGAATAAACTTCTTTCCATAAAACATAGGAAAGCAGAGACATTCCTTAAGATCCTTGTAGAAATAATGTTCTTCTGATTTTAGGAAACCAACATTAACACTGGAAACAGTTCAGTGCCTGATGGGGAAGGAGGGAGCTGTTACCATTTTGCAATGACTGGGAAATCATACCAAGTGATATATCAGCATTTCAACAGCTTGCTTCCAAAAGTAAGTACTGGACAAATGAAGTGTTTGGTTTTGCTTTCCAAATTAGTGAGGCAAAAAGGGGGAAAAGAGTAATGAAAGTGATGATCACTGATGTTCTCTCAGAGTTAGAGAATAAATACCACCAAAGGGGCACTGCTCCTGCAGAAGTTGCCTGGCTCTGCCTACACCTACCAGGTCCCACGTGTACACATGGCCTCCCCTTCTGAGTTTGAGTGCTGGTGTATCCTCTCATCCCTGAGGTCAGTCCAATCTTAGCCTCACTCCTTCATCCCACACCCCATTCCAAACCTGGGAGAATGTCCAGATAGTTTCAAACATGCTGCTTGTTTTGTGGGACAGCTTCTCTCTGAAAGCCACCAATTCATGTCAGGCTGAGCCCTGGTCTCCTTCCTGTCTGGATTCTTAAATTATAGCAGGAGGAAACAAAGGCTCCATGGTTTATTTTCCAAATAGTTTGCTATCTTGTCCTCTGGGTGTCCTATTTTAAAATAGTACTGTGCAGGGTTGTGCTGTTGACGTGGAGGAGATACATGGAGCCCAAACTGAGGGAAGCGATCATCTGTTAGCAGTGTCTTAAAAATTCTGTTGTCTTACCAGTCAAGGACGATAGAATCTAGACCCGAAAAGCTCCTAGAAGTCTCTTAGTTCAGTTTTTCATTGTAGATGTGGGAAGGCTGAGACCCAGAGATGTTAAGTCACTTGCCTAAGGTTTGCACAGCTAATTGGGGCACACCTGGGTATAGAATCTTGTTGCTCACCTACTGGTCTATTGCTCTTTCCTCTGCCTATGCTGCAAGTGGAGAATGATGTTTAGTAAAAAGAACTGCATTTCCTTAAGCATTTTTATTCTGTATGCTCTGCTGCTTCTTAGTTATTAATCAGAGATCACCCCATCTTGGAAAAATGGTCTGGAAAAAAGTAATCGAGTTCTGATGGAGGACTTAAAGTGAAAGTTCAACATTAAGCATTAAATCCCTTTGTTCCCTTCCCTGACATTTGGTCTAATGACATACCACCCAATGCTGTATTAAATCAATGCCCTGGAGTGATTTTTCAAGGCTGTTCTTTGGTTTTAAAAGTGTTCTTTCTCATCTTATTGCAATAGTTGTTTTTCTCTTTAGATTCTAGTGAATGGAACCATTTTTGCAAGAATGTCTCCTCAGCAGAAATCAAGCCTTATTGAAGAATTTCAGAAATTAAAGTAGGTGTTATTGCATGAAAGGAGAGTGTATTTGTTATCTGTTGAATTACCTAAAACCTTAGTGGCTTAGAACAACACCATCTGTTATTTTACATCTCTGTGGGTCAGGAATCCAGGTGTGGCTTACCTGAGTCATTTGGCTCAGGGTCTCTCACGAGGATGTAATTAGGTGTCAGCCAAGACTGCAATCTTCTCAGTTCTTGATTGGGAACAGATTTGCCACAAACCTCAGTCACGTGTTGTTGGATGGATTCAGTTCCTCATGGGCCATTGGAGTAAGAATCTTGGTTTTTTACTGGCTTGTGAACAGAAGGCACCCTCAGTTCTTTGAGACATGGGCCATTTCATAAAGAAGATCACAATGTGGTAGTTGGCTTCCATAAAAGTGAGCAAACAAGAATAACCAGAGAGGGACAGCAAGATGAATATCATTGTTTTTTATATTCTAATCTCAGAAGTGACATCACATCACTTCTGCTGTTTTCTCTTCATTAGACGCAAGTCACAGGGTCCAGCCCACATCCAAGGGAGCGGATCACACAGCAGAATGAGTAATAGGAGATGGGGATCATTTAGAAGCTGCCCACCCCAGAAAGCATTCATTCTGTGGCCCACAAAGCATATCTTAGAGGAAGATCCCCTGCTTGGATGTAAAGAAAAGAAATATTGGTGGTGGTAGGGGATATATAGCTCAGAAGCAGAAAAATGGAGAAGCATGTGAGTCATCACCTAGAACTAGTTCAGCTTGTTACATTAAAAGATACATGAATAATTTTTAGTTCCCTTAGCAAGAGATAGGATGGCATTTTCACTGTATCTAGCGCTGGCAGGGATTAGATATAGAGGCCAAAGTCAAGAAAAAGTCCTTCTTTATCTCCTCTAAAAATACAGATGAGCAGTCACATCCAAGTAAAATGGTTCTTCTTAAGACCAGATCTACCTATTATTTGCTGGTGATGTTATGGTTTCTGGGCTGCAGATTCTAGAAAGTAGAAAGGAATAGAGAGTAGTGAAACTTTAGATAATTGCTGATAAGTAGTAGGTGAAATCAGGAGACTGCATTTTACTGTTATTTATTTGTTACCCAAGCATTCACAGAAAAGTCTCAAAAACTGCCTGACTCCCATAATGTCTTGAGGCTGAGTAAGTAACCAGTGTCTAAAATGACTATTTCCTCACATGGTCATTGTATGATATTGGCTGAAGAAAGTAATTTTACCTTTTTCAAATGCCTGAGAAATTTTACCAACTTAACTGCTTAATTTTGAAAAGCTGTATTTTCCTTAAAAAAAAATCAATTCAGTAAGACACATGCTGTCTCAGAATGAGCTGTCTTCTCAATTTCCTGATCTTCCTCTTCATGCCTTTATCATTATCAATCTGCATAAGATTGTCTGAATTCTCTCTCTGAATTCAGGAAACACTAAGAAGTTATAAGACGTTGTAAGATATCCAGTGTAACGTAAAGACCAGATATGCACTTTAAGAAAGGAAGCTATTTTCAATACTTGTGGGTAGTCATGACACATATATGTAAAGATTTATAGGGTGATTTTCATTTATATTAGCCTAATTTTAGGTTGAACTATATAAATCTCTACATTTGACCATTTTTGACTTTCAAAAATGATCATTTCTTATGTATCAACTAATAAAGAGGAAATTCTAAGAGAAATGTACTTTTTCCCCTTATTGATTTTACAATTTTAATTATTTTTGGAAAAATACCTCCGAGTCTTTAATAGTATTGCCATTAATCAATACCTATAATGTATTATTTACTTATAACAGAAAGCAGACTGTCTTGCATCAGTAATTTCTTTAGCTTGACAGAGCTTTCATTTTTGCTCTTCTATGTGTATTGTGTTTGCATATCAAAGTGGTATGGATGGGGAGCAGATTATCTCATTTTCACTCTGAGTTGCATCAAGAATATGAGTATATGTCTCTAGTTATATCTGTTAAACTGTTTCCCAAATGCTTCTCATCCTGGTGTCTGAACTTGCAACAGTGGTCAGCAACCAAAACCTAGCTGGATCAGCTTATGATCTCTGCGTTAAGCATGTGAGAAGTGCTATAATCACGACTGCACATTCTTAAGCTTGGCCTTGGTGGATATAATCAAAAAGAACTTCTTTTGAAATGTGTGATCACTGGTTTTGCTGACGTCCTTGGCAGTTTCACTACCATTTCAATGTGATTGATTGAAACAATTTAAATAATGTGATGGCCTTTTCCCTCTGGGAATAGGTCTCTCCAAATTATTTTCCTTCAGCCTGACTCCTCGTGTGTTCAGGGGACACGGACACACATATTGCATGTGAGTTAGTTATGGTGGAAATTGTTCAGGTGAGGTGGTAAGCTATTCATTTGCCTTATCCTTCCCCTGCAGTTATTTCGTGGGCATGTGTGGAGATGGAGCTAATGACTGTGGGGTGAGTAGAAATGACTTCTGCTAGCGCGGGCAGCTCGCTAACATCCCTCTGGAGGACCCCATGGTCCCTGGGGTCTTTCTCTCCATCCTCCTGTCAGCAACCACTTGATCACTTTGTGGTTTATGTCCACCTCCACCTGAGTGTGGGTCAGAAGTGGAGAGGGGGAAAGTGAAATGACTCACATCAGCTGTTTTCTGGAAGCTCCTAGAATAATAAAGACTGGGGAAGATGACTCAGATTCCCACATTTTAGATCCAGAAGGGACTTTACAAGACTAGCTGTTTTAAATCTTTGATGTTATCAATAAAGAAATGAAGACTGAGGGAGATGAATTTATGTTTTTTGACTGAGGTCACACAACTGTGTGAAGGAAAAGTTCTAAACTGAATGACACCTAAATTGTATTTATTCATGCCAAATTTCTACCTTGGGTTTAGTTTTTTAAAATTGGTGTTACCTAAAAACTCACACTCAGTGAAATCCTAGACCAAACAATTTGGTTATTACATACTATACCAAAACCTAAATTAAGTGATTCTCAGCAGATTACTTCTCATACACAATAGAAGGGAAGTACATATTTTATATTCTGAGCTTTAAAGATTTTATGATTAAAACAATACCTTGTGGATTATGTACATAAGGACATATTTTAGTAGCTAATTTGTGGGACAAGGAATGAGGGAATTTGCTTTGTATTTATAAAGCTTATTAGATATATAAGATGTGGGTATTTGTTTTACTTTCCTCTTAAATATTTTCTCCAAAGTTCTGTGAAAAACTGTGTTCATAATTGGAGATTTATTAAGACTTTTCTGCCTTATGCTTCATGAGAAGAAAGGTAGTTGTTAGTCTGTTCTTTAAAATCTAGAATAGTATCCATTCCCATTGATTATATGGAGTTTAGAATAAAACTAAGAAGTCAAATGCTTTTTTAAAATGACATGGTTTCTGCCTTCTAAAGAGTTCATTGTTTGATGGGGGAAAGAATCATGCATAAAACTAACCCTAGCATAAAGTTGATGGCCCTAAATTATGTAATGAGATACAAAATGCTAAGGAGAAAAGAGGAGGAATAAAATGTTTAAAAACGTATTGAACATGAATCTAGTATGAACCGGCTGTGATACTGGGTACTCTGTAGTTCTACAGAACTATAGAACTGCAACTACAGAACTACGAAGTCTTATTTTATGCCCACACAATTCCTGTAGGATTAGGGATTTGCCGGCCTGCCTACTGACCAGACTGCTCTGGGCACTCTCTGGATAGTTTCCAGTCTTGATGAGAAACTAATTAACTCTTATTTCAGTGGGACAGCACATATGCTGGAACGAGGCTGTGATGAGTGTGAACTGCTCTCTGTCTGTAGTGAAGATGTTATATGTCCCACCCACATTCTATCCCAGCAGGAGCTGGTTGGCTGGATCAGGCAGACTAGAGAATGGTAGGGATTAGATCTCTTTCCCCTTTCTTCTTTTCCTTTCTTTTTTTCATGAAGAGGGCCTGCTAAGTGTAAGAACTGAGATGCTGAAGGTCCCCAACCAATGTCCAGCCAAATTTTTTCATCTTTTTAATAGACTTTTTGAACAAGTGTTTCCATTTCCTTATCACATCAACACTCCCCACAGCCAATATACATGCACATGCGTGCACACACACACACACATGCACACACACACACTGCTCTTGCTCTTCTCCCTCTGGATCATTATTTAGTTGGTGCCTCTTTAGTTGGTGACTTTGTGGATCAGGAGAGGGTGGGTAATCTGGGTGGAGGGACAGTATAAACAGAGGACCAGGGATTTAGCTTGACAGAGCTTTCATTTTTGCTCTTCTATGTGTATTGTGTTTGCATATCAAAGTGGTATGGATGGGGAGCAGATTATCTCATTTATACTATATTATAAATATACAGTATTATAACTATAATATGAATAGTAGCCTTTTGGTGTTGACATAGTTAGATCCTGGCCTGAGGAGTCATGGGTGTAACATGGATTCATCATTCCAGGCTCTGAAAATGGCACATGCTGGCATCTCACTATCAGAGCAGGAGGCATCCGTGGCTTCCCCTTTCACCTCAAAAACAGCCAACATTGAGTGTGTGCCACATCTCATCAGGTGAGTCACATCCCTCCCGCAACCCCCGCTTCCCCACAGGACCCACAAGCTCACTGTTTGGCTCTGGCGATAGACTCTTCTATAACTTAAAGTGATAAATGCTACAACAGAGGAATGGGTGAGCATGGGTGAGGTGCTATTGGAGTACCAATTAAGGCGTCATTAATACTGCTTGAGAATGCTGGTAAAAGCCACACAAAAGTGACTTTCACTGCGCCTTAAAAGGTAGGTGGGTGTGTCCTGTAGACAGTTGAAAGCTTGACTTGATTTTTAAAAACTAATTGCATTTCTTACTTCTCTTCTCCTTTATTTTGTATGTTGGGTGCCTCCTGAAATATTTCTCTAAGGAGTTTGGGATGGGTAAGGAAGCAGAAAGTGAACACTCCATTAGGCAGCTTCCTCAAATGCTATCATATGCCTCCAAAATGAAAATTAGTGAATATACAAAATGTTTCCATAAAAGATATTACAATTGATTGTCATTGGTTAGGGAAGGGGAAGAAGGTAAGAGCTGTTTATTTTCTCCATATGCTTCTCTCATCTTCACTCCACTCCCATTTCTGATCTTATCTTTATTTACATCGTAAATGTGGTTAAGAATAAAACATTGGGTTTTATATTTTATTCATAAATATTGTTCCCTTGTTATTTCCTGTAGCACATGGGGATAACTTCTGGGCATCTTCATGGCCAGTGGTCTGAAAGACATCGAATTTTGTGGTTTATACAAAAAAGACAGTCATGAAGTTCTTCAGCACGTCCCTTGGGACATCAGAATTACAGGCTACTGGCTGGATACACAGATCTAATAGTGCCAGGACTGAAATTCCATGCCCCTGGCTGGCTGCAAGACAGCTTGACACATCTCTGTGAACACTGGGGGTCTGCACCTGTGCTCTTCCACATCCTCAATCATCATCACCTCCCCTGCCTCCAGAGCAGCTCCTCTTCCCAACTCCTATGCTCCCTGCTTCCAAGGATGATTTGGTTCTTTGAGTCAATTTTCAAGGTTCAGAACCTCAGGGTACTTTTTACTCTTTCCTCTTCTTCATCCATAATGAAAAAGGAATTGTTTTACTGATTTGTCTTTGCGGAGTCTGCCTAAGCCCTTTGCTTACTATCTCTATTGCCTTAACCTTGGTTCATGTCATGGTGACTACACAATGATGGTGCTCAGATCCCTCACCTTATTTCATGCTTTCCATCATCAATGTTGTTTTTGGAACTATGGTGGATAAAGAATGAGACAGAGCCTTGCCCTGGAGGACTTACATTCCAGTAAAATGTGTGTGTGTGTGTGTGTGTGTGTGTGTGTGTGTGTGTGTGTACATATCACAATACAGAGAATCTTATGCTTGATGCATGAGAGGTGCTTAATAAATTTGGTTTAAATAATGTCCAAACAATACAGTAAATGTTCCAGCAGTTGTGTGTGAGAACTCAAGAGAGGAGGTAAGGTTTCAGCAAGGCGGTTGTAACTTGGAGGTGCATAGGACTCATGTAAACAGGAAGGAGGTGGGATGGGATTCCAGGTGGCGGAAATGGGAGAGCCACTTTTGGAAACAGGATTGTCATTGGAGAGTGCAGGAGCCAGTTAGTCCAAATGGGTTGGGAGACTTCTCAGGTGGGGGTTGTGACAGTTAAGCTGGAGATCCAGGTTCGGAGGGCTTGCATAGGGAGTTTGACCTCCTGGATAGTTGTGCAAAGTGCCTACTCGACCTATCCAAAATGCAGTGGCATCTGAACTTCAGATGTTCTTCCTCATGCATGTAGCCCAATGCATTTATGAATGCAGTGTACTGTTTTAGAATACAAGTCATGATGGAAAATTTCTCTATTGGCAGATGGCTTAGTATGACCTGAGAGTAGAAACTCTATTTTTATATTTCATAGATTCATAAAAATTAGATATGGTTCAGCTCTGTTAGGTTCATTTTACCCTTACCTATCCTAGATGCATACTTATTCCTGAGAAAGCACTCCAGAGGGGCAATGAGGTACTGTTTTACATACATAAGTCCTGATCCACAGGTTTTCATTATTGTCCTTTGAATCATGATTTACTTATTGTTGTAGTTCAAGTCCTTTAGGGCAAGGATGGTGTCTTATTCATTTCTGTATCAAACACTGTGCCTAGCACTAAGCTGAGTATATCAGCATTTTTAAGTTCAATGAATTCTTGTGGAATGCATAAACAAATGCATGAGCTTCTTAAAATTCAAAATCATTAGAAATAGCACTAATTTTTGAGGCCCATGCAAATATCCTTTATGCTTTACTTAGAATAATTTTTTGTGCTTTCCTTTGAATCTGGATGTCTCAATTTTCCTGGAACTATACACAACTGCCGAAAAAGGGTGAAACTACAATATTTATGTAAGACTTGGGAAAATAATCCAGGCTTCTCAAGCTTGCCCCTCTCAGCTTGTCTTCTGCTCCATCCTCCATGCTGAAAACAAATGGTGGCTCCTCACAGCCAGTTGGGAAACATCCACCCAGAGCATCCTGGCCCATCTCCCTTCCTAACCCTCTCATCTTGCCTGAGGCAAAGCCATTAGTAGTCTGGCTTTTAGATTTTACTTTTCATGTCCCTGTTCTGTTGACAAAGTCTTGAGCAGAGCAGGTGTTCACGTAGCTGGGGACTAGAAACAAAGTGTATGTGGTTACCTCCTAATTGGATTTGGTTCTGCCTCAACAAGAGGTGGCTGCAGGAGGGGTGGTTTGCCAAGTTCTTCCCCGCCCCCATCCCTTCACATGCTTCTACCTCACATTGCCTTCTTTCAACCTTTTACAACCCACCATCCAGCAAAGCTTCAATTAAAGGAATCACAGCTCAAATGGAATTTTTTAAATATAGGAGGAATTTCTATTTGTTAAGCTGCAGTTTTTACGGTAGTCTTGATCTCTTGATCTCCATGCCAGCTCAGATTATTACCGTGGATTCTTCCTAGAATATTGAAGCCAACAAGGCCCATTTCATCTCCAATATTAGAGTTAAACCCACACTTCCTAAATGCAAGAGCACCCATCCTTTAGCTTTATATGTCTAAGGGCCTCTAAAACACACACAGTACAATTTCTAGGAAGCACACGTTGTTAAGATGGAATGAGTCACAGTCGAGTCAATGCTTGACATTTTGCACCTTATCATAATGTTGTATTGTGTTTATAATAAGCATGGTAACATTCTTACTTCATTGAAAGCCCGTTGAAATTAAGGACTGTGCCTCATTCATTTTGTATGCTCCATGACTCAGCATAATGCTCATACCTCTTAAGCCTTAAATAAAAGTGAGGCAATAAATCAAGGAGTGGGGTAATGGTAGAAGGAGAGAATGAATGAATGAATGAGTAGTTCAATAAATAACTGAATGATTAGCATCAACAGGCTATTAAAAATAATACATAGCCAGTTATTTTTCTTTTTTGTTAAACAGAGAAGGCCGAGCTGCTCTGGTTTCATCCTTTGGGGTATTTAAATACCTGACCATGTATGCCATTATCCAGTTTATTGGTACATCACTGCTATATTGGGTATGAACCGAAATCATTTCTTCCCAGTTCTAATTGCATTTATATCCCTGGTTTATTCTTGGGGTGTGGCTTGTAAACAGGATTTAATGTTTTATAAATAAATGACATTTCTCAAAATAGGTATCTGCAAATTTAGGAACCTGGTACAACTGTGCATGAAACATGGAGCTAGAAATAAGTAGATATGGATCAGTTTTCTAGGACGTTGTTTTTCTCTGAATAATCTGAGACTTTTGACCTCTCCAACCCCTGTTTCATCACTTGGAGTATGATGAGACATTCAGAGCAGCCTAAATATAACTCAGCAGGAAATGGATCAGTCTGCAACTGTGGAATATTTTCAGCAAAAGACTAAGAAGAGATAAAAAGGAAGAGAAGTTGTTGAATTTGACTTTGAAGGACTAGAATGCTAAAAACCTCCCATATTGTAGCTTTTACTTCTCTGAATGTATACAGAATTTATACAGTTAGACATATCATTAGTAAAGTTTAGCAATTCTTTAAAACTTAAAAAACTGAAATTAAATGGTAATAATAACCATTTAAGAATTAATGAGCTGTAAGAAGGTATAGATTGAAAGTAATTTTCATTAGTTCAATCATATCTTGCTGTACAGTAAAATGATCCAACAGACTCATGGAACACCTCAGGAAGGGAATTATTTTATTGCTTTTCTGGGAGATTTGAGAGGTGAATGAGGGGACCCGAGACTACAGCATCTGGTGGGCTGTTGCTTACAAGGATCACACACAGAAGGTCAAAGGGTAGCCAGGTGGGGAGAAATAAGAACTGGACTGGGAGTCAGGAAACCTGGATTCAGCTCTGCCTCCATTCAAAGGACAAATTAGGTCTTGTCCTTGACCAATACCTGCCTCTGGGAATTTGGGCTGGCTGATTTTGAAAGTCCTTCATAGTTCTATGAAAGCTGTTCCTAGAATGAAAACTAAAACTACTGTTGGAAATTTCTCCCTGCTCCATCTCATCCTGTATAATTTTATCACTTTGAGGGGAAAAGAAAGGAAAAAAGCTTGAGGCAAAAAGGCAAATAAGACAAAGAAAGAATTGGAGGTTGAGAGGGACACTGAAGAACTGATTGCCATCTTTCACATATGTGAAAGCAGAACTTTAGTTCCAAAGTCTCCAAGGATGGAGTTAGAACCATAGTCACCTCTGATGGTCTAGACCTAAATAAAATCATCCCCCAAAGGCCTTAACCCAGTACTTCTAGGCCTTGGGTTCACCCTCTAAGAGGCCACAAAAGTTTTCATAAATCTGGTCTGTAATGTGCTCAGAACGGGTCTATAGTTTAGTGCTCAGCCAATAGATATGAAGCAGATAAACAGGCCTGACTGCAAAAGATGCTGCACAGCAAGTTCTTGGAGAGTAGTGATTTGACTTTTATATTTAAATACTTCATCTCCATAAATGTGAACTTAAAAGAAATTCTATGTTTACACAAACCTTAAAAAGGCAGGTGCACCTGACTGAAGTCTGCAATGGGCTTACTTAGGGTAGGGGCCCTTGTTCAGTTTGTGAAAGTTAATGAACTCCAAGAAAATTATGCTGTGAACTCAATCCATGGATACGGATGAAGGATAAAGCCAGTTAAATAAATTGAGGCCTTGACTTCAAATTTTAAGTTTAAAGTTCCCAAGGGAACGTTCAGGCTTTATCGTTTTATGTTGAGAATTCAACTGCCCAGGCTAAGAGTACAGATGCCAGAATTAATGTGGCCAGTGGGAAGGTAGTTCCCAACTAACTGACTCTCATTGCTAAAATAGAATCAAGTTTAACACTGGGAAAATAGTGATCTGGTCTCATACTACCCAGAGAGATGCTAATGATTTTAGGAAAGTTATTTTCCTCCTGAAGAGGGGAGAAAAATGAGTAACCTCCTAATAACTTAAAAAGGCGTGTTGGGGTGGCTGGCCAGTTGGTTCAGTTGGTTGGAGCATGGTGCTGATAATACCAAGGTCTAGAGTTTAATCCCTGTAGCAGCCAGCTCCAAAAAAAAAAAAAAAAAAAAAAGGAATGGTAAAAATGCTACAATGGCAGAAGGAGCATTTATGTTTACTTTTCTTTCTTTTTCAGCAACTACAACTCTTTGGGAATTACCAGTATCTCATGCAAGATGTAGCCATTACTTTGATGGTCTGTTTAACAAGTAAGTTCTTTAGCAAAGTTAACTGTATTCTTTGTATTTACCTATGAAATTTTACAAATACCCACACAGACAAAAACTGCCGAGAATGAGGCACCCTAATTACCAAAACCTCTTTACCTATTAATTTTTTGAAAGTGATGTTGGGGGTGAGTTGAGCTTTGAAGTCCTCAGACTTAGCATTAAAATCTCCAGATAGCAAATAGGCCTTAGCCTTAAAGAATTGTCAATGTATTCTGAGTTCTTTGTAGGTTTATGTCTTGTACATAGAAAAATGAATAAGACATCTAGAAAGGGAATTTTTGAAAACCCAACCATCACTTTCCATTATTCATTTGTGCTTCACATTGACATGAAACCAGGTTTTTGCTAGTTATTCAACGTGTGAGAACAAATGCTAGCATTTTATTCTAGTGGAATTCTCTCCAAAGCAAGGTGTGGCTTATAGCAACTATTGCTCCTTTCCTTCCTTTGAGATGACACTGATAAATTATTTCCTATCAGGAAACTCAGGGCTTGATGCTAACTCTTAATAAGCAAGAAAGGTGAATGCCTCAACAGACAGCAGAGAAAAAGGATGGCATTGTCATCTCTTTTTCCTTGTTCAACAATGGGAGAGTTATAAAAATAACACACAAAACATCAGGTGATGCAGGATATTAATAACCTTGAGAATTTCATGTAGCATCTTAAAACATGAAGCTGATATTGAAGTCATTTATCATATCATCCCAGTGACAAAATTTATCAGTATCAGAGATGTAAGTAATATCAATTTTTACTCTTATGGTTGAAATGTCTATTCATAGCTCATTAAAATATTTTTCTACCTGTTATTAATATTCACATGACTGAATAATTTTGTATCAATGAAACTGCTTCTACAATGTTAGATATTTTCAAGCAATTTGCATGACTTACTTGTGAAAGATGCTAGAAAGAAAAAGGAACAGTAGGAGTTTCTAAGAACTAAGCTAGCAGGCAGTAGCATGGCCATGCCCATTTTCCCCCACTCCCAATCTCTGCGACCTTTGGCAAATAATTTATGAATTAAATAATTTCTTCTTATGAGATGTCCTCATAGGATTGTGAGAATCAGATAAAATCATGCTTGTGAAGTGTGCATCACAGTGCAGGGCACGCTCAGCACTCACTACCAGGTGGACAATATCACAATGCCCCTCTCCTCTTTTTCTTCTTTGGAGAAGATAGACCAACTCAGTGAGCATTGGAAGAGAATCACCATGTGTGCAGGTGAACTGGTGTCATTAGAAATCCTAAAACATGGGTGGTAGTTCTAGTCTTGCTTCAGAATTGCTATAGACCTTGAACAAGTTATTCTGAGCTTTTACACCCTTAATTCCATGATTTTAGTGATGGATTTGACTAAATGGGATGGGGCTACTTTACTCCTCCCCACAGCAGTAGCCTGTTGACCCTCATGCCAGTAGGTCACCCTGTGAAACTCAGCCTGTCACCTCAGAGTGGGCTCAGTGGAAGTGTTGGAACGACACAGGGCAGAACCATTATTACCACTAGGAGAAAAAGGCCTGAGTGTGATGGAACAGGAGAATAATGTTCTGTCAGAATGAGAGCACTTTATCCAATCATGATTCAACAAATATGTAGCTGGTTCAGTAAATGGGCTGAACTCAGAGGAGACTGGTGAAGGTGAGAGTAGAGGCAGGAAGCAGCTATTTTTGTTTGTTTTTAACCCTCTGCCTTCAGGCACTCTATTATTTTCCAGTCCCTGCAAGCTCAATCATCTCATAGGCAGATCATTTCCTGGTCAATTCCAGGTAGTAAAATGATTTCATCTTTAGATATGAAAAGTCCAGGAATTATTAATTAACATTCCACATCTTCATCCAGATAAAAAATATCCTTCAGCTAGATCAAGCCTGACCTATGACTTGGAGCAAGTAGTGGGAGAGAAGGCCGTGGCCTCTTCTTTCTACCTGTGCTTTGGGAATGAAAGCAACAAGAGCAAAGGTCTTTTTAATTAAGTTGGGGTATTGTAGTTCTCAAATACCATCCAACATGGGAGGCATCTAAATTTAGGCAATTTGCATGGGGCTCATTGGTGAGTTCTTAGGTTCTTCAGAGATTGCCTGTGGATTGGTCTGGACTAGATCACTCCCTGACATGGGTGGTGCTCTCCCCCTCTGATCCCTCAGGATTCCTTTCTGCAGCTGCCTCCTTGTGGTACCCACAAAGTCATCTTCTACTGCTGGGCCCTCTAGTCCCAGCAGGCTGCCTCACTGTGCAGATTCCTTCCGGGATAGCTCTAGCCTGGCTAATTTCCACAGCTTCTGCTTGACCTACCAGAAAGTAGGTGTGAAGCTTGCTCTTACTGCTGTTCCCTCTCCCTTCCCTCTGTTGTGATAATAGAGGAGGAGTGAGCAAGGCCAGGATCCTCTCTCAAAAACACTGGCAGTCTCTTCTGGACTGGTTCTTATGACTTCTCCTTATTTGTGTTGTGACTATGCTAAGAAGAAAACCACAGTTCATGCTGCTGCTCACAATTCCATTTAAAGAATTTCTTAGTAATCTCTATAGCTTTCTCTTATATAGTGTGTATAAAGGTGATGGATGGGGGGCAATGTTTACAGTTGAAAGACTAATATGGATCTTACTTTTACTAAGGTACTATGGCAATATGGTGATCATCTCTCTTTACACTAAATTGGCACTTTCATTCATTGTCCTCTAACATGAGACTCAGCAAAATTCTCCAGACACCAGGAGAGGCCACATTCAACGTGCTTGTACACAGTATTTCTTTCTTTCTTCTTTATATAGAATCAATATTGATTATACATATTTTGGGGGTTCAATGTTGACATAGGTTGATCAAATCAATAACCAAGTGTTTATTTCTTACTGTGTGTTAGGCACATAGGTACTTGGGGGATAAAAAGGCTGATTGCCCAAGTTTAGAGTTTAGTGGGGGATTCACCTACATGAACTAATGAGATGCAAGTTGAAAGTAGTGAGTGGCAGAAAATAGCAGATGCTTCGAGAGTTCCGAAAAAGGAGAAATTGCTTCTGATAATCTGGAGTTAGGGAGGAGGTAACAGTGGAGAAGGGAAAAAGATAGTAGGGATGGCTTCACGGAAAAAGTAGCATTTGAGTCAAAATAGGAAGGATGAATAGATTTCAAATATCTTTTGCTAAAAGAACATTTCCAGTAGAAGGAAGCAGCATGAGAAAGAGAGCTGATAAATATGGTGTAGAGGTTTTCAATTTGACCACACTGTGGGGTATGTGAAAAGACACAGTAGGAGACAAAATTTGAAAAGGTGAATTGGGTCAGATTACAGAGAGTCTTGACTGCCAGGCTGAGAACTGCGGACATTCATCACCAGCCCTTAGAAGTCACTGACAATTGGACAATCAGTGTAAAATTACTCTCATTGAGGCTTCTTACATTTCTGAGTTCCCAGGTTAAGGTTCTTGGCCTTAACCCTGGGTTAGTATGGGAAAAAGAGAACATAATTACATATTTAATTTATTTATTCACACCTTGCCTTGTTCCCACAAGGTATCAAGACATTACACGAAGGCAGCTAATAAGACAAGATATAACACATTAAAGAGAAAATCAAGGAGAAAAATAAGATGAAGTCAGAGGGGATGTCTATTAGGAAAATGCGTGTCCTGAAGTCCACTTCGACCCTGATCTATGTAGCAGCCATCCTGAAGTGAATTTGTTCTAGCTACATCTCTGTCCCCTTCAACAAGATCCACTCAAACTAGAATGGCAGTTTGAGTGGATGAGGGGGGTGTTTTAAGACTATAATTCTCAAATAAATTTAAGAACAGAAACTCTGAAGCACATGGGTCTAAGAAGGACTAGAACACTAATGGGACTAAAATGGATGGTGCTTTCTTTATTTCCCAGCTGCCAGCTTGTTTTCCTCTTTCTATTCCTACTATTTTCATCTGACTTCTACTCATTCACCTTGCAAATGACCCCAAAAGTGACACTAGGACTGAGTCTGCATAGCTTTTCTGCTTGTCTTCCCATGAGTTCAACCTTTCATTGTCTCATTAGCAAATCTTTTGGAGAGAAAACTTACTGACCTAACTTGGGTAAGATGCCCATCTTTCGGCCAATCATTTCTGATAATGGAGGTGGGGTCACGTAATTCAGCTCTATTTCAGCCAACCACTCCAGCATATGGGAGGAGGCAGTATCCAGAGAAAAAGACATGGGAAACAATTCACCCAATGTACAAACACATTTCTTACATAAAGTCCATCAGGTTCCAATGACTCCTAACCTTTTCTGGGTTTTGATCTCCTTAGAGAATCTGATGGAAGATATAAATATTTTTACCTTAGAAATCTCATGAGGTACACCCAAGATTTTGCATGTAGTTTAGGTAGGTTTATGAGCCTCCTGAAATTTCACTTACATGACTTGCAATGTTCATAATATACTTGTAAAGTAAACCAACTCCTTAGAATGAGCACAACTAATGATATCCAAATGATGCCAAACAATTATACATTATACTTTGAAAACAGAATTTGAAACTATGAAATACTCTCAGGCAAGCAGCAGACCCTGTGCTAGGTTTAGTAAGGGACAAAATGGAATGAGACAGTGCTTCTTATCTCAGGGAGCTCACAGTCTGCTGAGTCCATATGTAAACAGCTAGATTCTATGCAGAACATCCTGCGCTATAGCAGCAATGTGAGTAATGTGCTGTGGGAACTCAGATCAGGGAATGATTAATTCTGAATAGAATATAAGACTTCGCAAGTTCATATTCCTAGGCATGCAATCTGATAGCATGTATCATACTCATTTTAAGAAAAACTGAACAACTCAGAGAAGTCTTCTGGCTGCTCATAAACAGTACTATTATTCAAGCTTGTATTTCAGGGCTTCTCATTTTAATCTTTTTAATTTGTGAGATCCGTCATACTGCAATATGCTATAGAGCAGAAAACGTGGATCTTCACAACCAGACAGTCTCGAGTTTACATCACCACTCCGTTACTCACTAACTGTGGGTCTTTAAGCAAGAGACTCTACTTCTCTGAAACTCAGTTTCTTCAACTGTAAAATTTACCTGCTTTGCCTTGCTTTGTAAGGAAATAAAGATAATGTTTATAAAACACATAGCACAGCCTCTGGAACCTAACAGGTGTCCTAAAATAGTAGTCATTATTTTGATTTACATTTGTACATAGTCAGGCATACAGATTCCCTGTCAAAGGTATGAGGAAAAGGCCAAAAAGTATATGGAAAAAGTCAAAACATTCTGTGTAAGAATCCTGTATCAATCAGCTATTGCCATAATAATGCTGCATAACAACCCATCCCCAAAACTCAGTGGCTTACACCACCTAGCAGGTATTCTGCCCTTCATAGGTCCATAGGTTGACTCTCACTCAGCTGACCTAGGTTGGCTCAGCTGAGCCACTCTGCTTTAGAATGTACATCCATTGATCTTGGTCCGGGCCATGGGTTTGATTCAGGTCTCTGCTTCATGTTCTTCATTCTGGGGCCAGGAGGAATGGAAAGAGTAGGTATATTCTCATTTCAGGTCACAAAGAACAGAGCCACAAAGCAATCCCTGCCAGGCAAGCATGCTTGAAACTTCTGTTAACATCTCTTTGGCCAGAGAATGTCACACAGTGAAGCCAAAAATGAAGGGGTGGTAAAATACATCCACCACTATGAGGCCAGTAATTCAACCTGCCATAGTTTCTGTGTGAAAGAAAGGTCAGAAACTACAATGAACATGTGTGAGAGAGAAGACTAAAGAGGTAGAAGCCAGATGCACAGAGCTGTGATTACACCTTTCTCCTCTACCCACAACCTCTTTATGAATTCTATGATCACATTCTACCTTGGATACTGGAGTGCACAGAGAACTGCAACCTCTGCCTTCTGTGACCTTCGAGCACAATCTCTTTGCAACTGTCTTCAGCACTGACCGAGGTCCACATTGTGCCCTTCTTTGTGTATCCAAGCAATGACTTCTGACACCAACTATCAGAAGTTAAGCCAAACTTCACAGGTTAAGGGCACAGCCTCCACAGACTGCCCTCACTTCGGACACCAGCCACAAGTTTGGGGATCCCCATGCCACCTGCACTTCTGACTAGCTGCCTATAAATTTGGGGGTTTCCACTACCCCTCCAGTTCAACAATTTGCTACAACAACTTACAGAACTCAGGAAAGTGCGATACTTATGATTATAGTTTTATTATAGCAAAAATATACAAATCAGTACCAGCCAAAGGGACATATATAAAGTGAGGTTTGAGGGAGGAGGGGCTGTCCTGAACATGACACTTTCATTGTCCTTACCCTGTGCAGTCAGAACACTTCACCCTCCTGGCACATATATGTGTGGCAATAGGCAGAGAACTGCCAACCAGGAAAGCTCAACAGAGCTTCAGTGTCTGGAGTTTCTATTGGGTTTTTTTTATGTAGGTGTGATTGGCTGAATCACTGACCACAAGGTTGAACTCAATCTCCAACACGCCTTCCCTCTCTGGAGGTCAGGCTGATATCATGTGGCTCAAAACTTCAACCCTCTAGTCATATGACTGCTTTTATTGGCATAGCCAGCCCTTGTCCTGAGTCATCTCGTTAACACAACTCTCTTCAGACGCACCATCAGTCATCTAGTTAGGATAAACGGTCAGGGTCCACCATGAATAAGAAAGACACTTCACTCAGGAAATTTCAAGAATTTAGAGGATATATCCCAGAACTGGCAATAAAGGCCAGCCATTTTTTTTATTCCAAGGGTTTAGAGATAACCTCCCAGGAACTGTAACAAAGCCAGCCAAATCCTTTATTGCACAATCTGTCAGTGTCTTCCACAGAACGTCAAATTCTTTGAGGGCACATGAAATGTCCTTTTCTTCTCTGCATACTCCACAGCCTCTAGCCCAGTACCCTGCTGGGGAAACAATAACTCAGTTGGTAAAGATAAACCCTTAGTCATAAAGCTTTAGAATAAATGTGACTTTGAAGACCATTTAGACATTCCACACTCATTTTACTTATTGGAGACCATTAGACTTTCCAACACACTCATTTATTTTACCCATGAGAAAATGAAGAACCAGAGTTCATATGATTACCCCGTAACACATATTGAACAAACCAAAGATCTGCTTTAGCATTGTGTTATTCCAAACTGGACACCCATTCCCTAACACTCGCCCCTACAAGCATAAATACAAACCTAAGCATATACACCATACTTTCTTCCTTACATCAAAGATACCAGTGATAAGCTGCAAAAAGGGAAGAGGTGACATATATAAGAACCAATACATGACTATGATGTTAATCTTTAAACATGATGTTTCTAATTCCTGATCTCCCATGCTACTTTCTTTCTCCATCCTGAGAAGTAAAGTACATTTCATTTTGATCAGCTTGTGAGAATATGTAGCTTCTAAGAAGATGTAGTCATCTTTTTAAAATAGTTGTCCTTTTTAATCTGTGTCCACTGCCAACCCCTTTAAATTGAAAAAGAAAAAAAGGTCAAAAATATAGTGTGTTTTAACACTCTCATTTAGAAGCAAGATTTTTTAATAGTCCTTTTTCCTCCCTGAGTGTAATATACACTAGCTGTCCCCCATTCATACACATATCCAGGAAGGAACAGAGCTCACTTCTAGCATCTGTCACAGTGCCTGGCACATTGAAGTACACAGAGGATGTTGGATGAATAAATAATAGAGTGAGTGTTTTGTTTTTCCTATTTACTCAGCATATGAAGATTAATCTAGCTAGATGCTTCCTTATTCTCATCCCAACTCTCCACTTTCTCATCAGCACTGAGAGATAATATTAGCACTGCTTATCCCATTTGGAAGGCCATTTTCCTCTTTGTACACCATTTCTCTCTGCCTGGTTGAGGAAAAATATTTACACTATGTGATGTGATAAGTATATTAATTCAGGACTTGTTAACCCATTAGTTTTCATTTCTGAAGGTGAAACCAAAGCATGGAAGAGACAAAGGCTTGTAGAATTGGATATGCATCTAGGTGATGTGCTTACCTAGCATAAACCTTCAGTTTGTGTTTGCTGCATGTGAATCCTAATGGAAGACTCAAGATGATATGTATCTCAATCTTTTATTCTCAATGATGAAATTCTAACAGGAAAAATGTATTTGTCTTTCAGTGAGTTCAACTCATGCCTACCCAAAGCTGGCTCCATATCGACCAGCAGGACAGCTCCTTTCTCCACCTTTGCTGCTCTCAGTCTTTTTGAATTCCTGTTTTACCTGCATTGTGCAGATATGTGCATTTCTTCATGTGAAGCAGCAGCCTTGGTATTGTGAGGTCCACAAATACAGGTTAGTTCATTTTCTTAGTTTTCATTTCTGACGGTTGATATAATGAGTATCCAATGACATCGTTTAACTTGTTTTGAACACATGTCCTAAAATTTTAATGAGTAAAAGTTGTGCCTCCATACTACAAAACATAAATGATAGGATAGCACACAGAACACAGTTAATGGGTGGAGTGCTCGGCTGAGCCATGTGGAGTGGATGGGAAAAGATCTGCCACAGTAGCTGTCAATCTACCAGCTGGTTGACTGAGTGAATGTATTCATTCCCTGGTGGTTTGGATATCCCATAAATCAGGGGTAGGTAAACATTTCCTGTAGAGGGCCAGAGAGTAAGTATTTTAGGCCTTGTGAGCGAGATGGTCTCTGTTGCAACTAGTCAACTCTGCTACTGTAGCACAAAAGCAGCCGAACAATATGTAGGTAAGTAAGTGGACATGTCTGTGCTTCAATAGAACTTCAGGTACAAAAACAGGGTGAGTTGGATTTGGCCTGTCAGCTGTAGCTTGCTGGCGCCTGATAGAGACATGCAAGAGACATTTGCTCGAATTTTTTTAGTTTTTCAAATGAATGTTAACATTAAAATGTGAGTTGATGGTATCATTGTTTTGACTGAATTGGAACACTAGACTCAGGACACTCCCTTCACCTACCTGGGCTTTAATTTCCTTAACTATAAATTAAGAGTAAGATGAAGTGGACTCTAGCATAGGTGCTCAAACTTTATTTTTTTCAGACAAAGACTCCCCGCCCCCAAAAGAAAAGACAGGAAAGAAGCTGCTTTTTTTGAAACAGGGCATGAACAAACTCCCCCTCACTCTACTGTGAGTCTAAAGGCATCAGAACCCCAGAAATTAGTGAAACACAGATTGAAAAGTACCAAATGATGTCTGAGATTGTCACTTAGATCCAAAATTCAGCAATTGAGATATTACTTAGAATGCAGAATCCCATTAAATTTTAAAACCAGATTTCCCCCCAAATTGAAGTATACATACTCAGAGAGGTCAAGTTCTGATTAAATAAGAGACGATATGGTGCAGCCAAAAGGGGATGGACAGGAAATTAGGAGTGCCGGGTAGTCCTGCCTCTATCACTAACTGTGCCTCAACTTTCTTATCTGCAATATAAGTATATTGCACTAGACACTTTTTGGTATTACACTCTATAATTTAGGGCATTTAGTCTTTCTATCCCTCTTTGTACAAGAACGTTTTCATAACTACTAAGTTTTTATTTCATTAATTTATTTAGCAAACATTAATTGAACATATATTATTTGCAAAGTATATTTCTGGATCCTAGGAAGCCCAGGATAATTAGAACTAAGTTTTGCATTTGAATTCACAGGTGGAAAAGGAATCTTCTCTATAAGCAGTTATAATAATAGTGAAATAGCTTCAAGCTGAACAAGAAACCTGATGGAAATGAATTTGTAGTTTTGATTACTGAGGGAAAAAAGAATATTGCAAAAGATTAATTGGAACTGGGAAGGCCCAGATCTTAAACAAGTACTTCTCTGAGTAAATATTGTGTGACCCCACTATGCTAGGTACCTAGGATTCATTGTAAATTTGAGTAAAACAAAAAAACAAAACCAAAAGAAAAATCCTGTATTCAAGGAACTTGCATCCCAGAGATGGAAAATAAACATATGTAAACAAATAATTGCAAAAACAATAAGCCAAATGCAGCAAAAGAGGGAAGAAAAGGGGTGCTAGATTTGCTTCTCAGTGGTAAAGACATTTCAGATATAGTGATGTGTGAAGGGATAAATATCATCTTTCTTAAAGAAAATAGCATGGGTATCCCAGCAGGTGTGCAAATTGTGATATCTGGGGAATTGGATAGTCCTCTATGTTAGGAAGGTAAGGAGCATGGGAGGAGTGGCAAAAGATAACACCAGGAAGGTAGGTTGAGACCAGAGTTTGAAGGCCACCCTGAGAAGTTTGAGCTTGATTTATTAGCAAAACAGAGCGATAGAAACCTCTTAAGCAGGAGAGCATCACGTTCAGATCTTTAGGAAGATCAAGCTCAGGACACAAGTTATGAGGCTTCCATTAGTCCATCAAAGAGAAAACAGCACACATGCACACACCCACACACACCCACACATTCAGTTCACACGGTGCATTTACTCTGAATTGAAAAGAATTCCATAGAAAATTGTTATCCAAGCCCTTCCAAGACAGATCACTTGTTCTAAATAGAATGCCGGACAAAGAACAATCTTAACTTCCTCTAGAATTTTATGTCTGCTTTGTCATTGCAAGAGGTGAACATAATGTGTCTTCGTAGTTACTGGTTGACACAGTTTAAAAGCTGATTAAACTCTTAATTTTTTTCACCAAATGGATAAAACTAGAATAAAAAGTCCTGTGCAATGCTGGTGATTCTTTTGTAGTGAGTGCTTTCTGGCCAACCAAGGTTATTTCTCAACAAACGCGAGTTTGGAAAGAAACTGGACTGGAAATGCAACTCTGATTCCTGGCTCTATTTTAAGTTTTGAGAGTACCACACTGTGGCCCATCGCCACCATCAACTGTATCACAGTAGCATTTATCTTTTCTAAGGGAAAACCATTTAGAAAACCCATCTACACAAACTGTAAGTATATGAAGTTCAATTTTTCTTTCTGAATGCTTTTCTGTTTCCCCACCCTCCCCAGAGCTTCAACTCACTGGTAAAGGAAGAAACAGTTGCATTGCTCTAAAATGATTATTGAATATAATGGTCATAGGTGGTAGAGACCAGGGGCAGAAACCTGCTCATGTGCAAGTGAGCATAGACATTATTCGATGGTCATATGGGTCCTGTTCTTATTGTGAGTCATCAAGAATCTTTTTAAGCACATGAATATGTGTCAAAATATTTTATAAAATATTTTCTAACTACTTCAAATATAAGTTGATCTCTTAGTAGCTTTATAACATTGGGCTAGTTACCTTAACCATTCTGTGCTATTTCCTCATCTGTAGAATGGGAATATTGCATTCTCCAAGTCCTGTGGGGAGAAGTGAATGAGGCATTTTATAGAAAGGATCTAGTACAATGTATATAAAGGGCCTAGCACTCACAATAGATTATCAAAAATTCTTTTTTTTTTCAATTGAAACATGATTGTATGTATCTGTGGGGTACAGCGTTTAATATCAATACTTGTGTGTGATATGTGATGCTCCAATCAGGATAATTACTATATTTATCATTACACAATGTAATCATTTTTTATGACCCTTTACCAATTTCTCACTAACCCAGTCTTCCCCTTCTTTCCAACCTTCCCCTCCCCGTTTCCCACCTCTGGTGGCCTCAGTTCCATTCTCTCCTTTCGAAAGTCCAATGAATTATTGTAATTGTTCTATCTTTACTTCTTTCTTTTTTAATTAATTAATTTTTTTAGCTCCCATTTATGAGTGAGGACATGTGGTATTTCTATTTCTGTCTCTGCCTTATTTCACTTAACATAATTTTTTAAGTTCATTCATGTTGCTGTGAATGGCAGTATTTCATTCTTTTTTATGGCTGAGTATTATTCCATTGTGTATATACACCAAATTTTCCTTATCTAGTCATCCATCAATGGATGTTTAGGGTGGTTCCAGCTCTTGGCTATTGTAAATAGAGCTGCAATAAACATCGGAGTGTGGGTATCCCTTTGGCATGATGATTTCCATTCCTTTTGGTACATACTTAGCAGTGGGATTGCTGGACAGTATGGCAGTTCTATCCGTAGCTGTTTGAGGAACATCCATACTGTTTTCCGTAATGGCTGCACTAATTGACAACCCAAACAACAGTGTAGAAGGGTTACCCTTTCTCGGCATCCTCACCAGCATTTGTTATTCTTCATTTTGAAAATGGCCAGTGAGATGATGTCTCAGTGTGGTTTTGATTTGCATTTCCTGATGCTTAGTGATGTTGAGCATTTTTTCATGTGCCTGTTGGCCATTTGTATATCTTCCTTTGAGAAATGCCTGGTTAGCTCCTTTGCCCATGTTTTAATCAGGTTACTTGTTTTTTTACTGTTGTTTAAGTTCCTTGAATTTTCTGGATATCAATCCTTTATCAGATGCATAGTTTGTAAATATTTTCTTCAATTCCGTAGGTTGTCTTTTCACTCTGTTTTTGTTTTGCTGTGCAGAAGCTTATTAGTTCGATATACTCTCATTTGTTTATTTTTTTTCTTTTGTTGCCTGTGCTTTGGGTGTCTTATTCATAAATTCTTTGCCCCATCCTACTTCCTGAAGTGTTTCCCCTATGTTTTCTTCTTGTAGTTTTATAGTTTCAGGTCTTATATTTAAGTCTTTAATTCATTTTCAGTTGATTTTTGTATATGACAAGAGGTTTAGATCTAGTTTCATTCCTCTACATATGGATGTCCAGTTTTCCTAGCACAATATTGAAGAGGCAGTCTTTTCTTCAATGTATGTTCTTGTTGCCTTTGCCAAAGATCAGTTAGTATGTGAGTTGATTTCGGGGTTCTTTATTCTGCTCCATTGGTCCAACTGTCTGTTTTTATGCCAGTACCATGCTGTTTTGGTTACTATAGCTTTGCAGTATAATTTGAAGTCAGGTAGTGTTATGCCTCTAGCTTTATTTTTTTTGCTTGGGATTGTTTTGGATATTCAGGGTTTTTTGTTCCATATGAATGTTATGATTGTTTTTCTGTTTCTGTGAATAATGTCATTGGTATTTTGATGGGAATTGCATTGAATCTGTAGATTGCTTTGGGTAGTATGGACATCTTCACAATGTTAATTCTTCCAATCCAAGAGCATGAAATGTCTTTCCATCTTTTTCTGTCCTCTTTAATTTCTTTCAGAAGTGATTTGTAGTTCTTGTTGTAGAGATCTTTTACCTCCTTGGTTAAATTGACTTCTAAGTATTTTATTTTGTGGTGACTATTATAAATGGGCTTTCAAAATTCTTTGAAGCTATAGTCAAGACCCTTAGGCCAGAGAAGCCAGAGAATATGCCCTATCATTATTGAGTGGACTGGAACACTTTTGAGAGTGAAAGGAGATATTATTAACAATTATGCCAAGATTAAATAGGGAATGTTGGGGTGAACTAGGACACATGGTCACCCTGTCTATCATGCAATTGTTTTCAATATTACAGTCTTATAAATAAGGCTGTGAAAAACATATTCGTATAAATCACTTTGACCTGGCTTCTGATTTCCTTAGGATAATTAAGCTCAGTTATTTGGTGAAACTATGTCAAAATGTTAAGGCTTTTAATACACAATTTAAATTGCTTTCTAGAAAGTGTGTAAAAATGTTCACTCCTCTCAGTTGTTTTGAAAGGGTTTGCTACATAACAGCATATTCAACATCAGGTATTATATTAAAAAAAGAATTTGCTGATCTGAAAAACCTTTTTTAAATGGTGTCTCAGTTTTTAAAAATTTGCATTTCTTTGATCACCCATGAGGATAAACATATTTTCATGATATTAGCCATTTCTTCTTCTGTGAATTATCTATTTACATTATTTTACCTATTTTTTCTATTTGATTGTTATTTTTCTTATTTATTTGTATGAGTTGTTTATTTCTTTGTTTATTGCCTTATGCATAGAAAAAAAATTTTCAATTGAATCCTAATTGATTATACATATTTTGGGGAATCAGTGTTGACATTTGTTGATCAAATCAATATTACTACAATGTATATTGTTACAAATTTTACTTATTCTTTCTGCCACTTGTCCAATCTCTCCCTATCTGCCTCTCCTTCCGCCCTCCTACCACTGATTACACTAGATTTCTTCTCTCCTTCTGAAAGACTAATGGTTACTCTGTTGATTTGTTGCCTAGATGATCTGTCCAATACTGAAAGGTGTGTTCAGGTCCCCCAATATTATCACAAAGCAGATGCTTCTTCTGTCACTCTGCAATGGGCTTTGTGGAGAATGACATCCTCTCCTTTTCTTTGGTCTCTGCTGGTGACTCTCCTTGTGTTAATGCACTCCAGTAACTAGTGGACCATCTGTGTGGTAGTTGTGCCATCTAGCCACTTTCATGGCAGCAGTGGTTAATGTGGTGGCAGTGGTGGGCCACACACATGGAGGTGATGTTTTTGGCATGATCCTAGTCATTGGTAGAGTGCCTGGTTGTGGGCAGGGGTCCAGTCCCCAGATCCAAGCCCTGGGCCCCCAGGCAAGGCCCTAAGGAACTGGGTTGTGCCTGGTTGTGGGTGGGGGTCCAGTCCCCAGCTCCAACCTTGGGTCCCCAGGCAGGCCCTGAGGTGCTGGTGCTGTGCCTGGGCTGGAACTAATTTTTTGTCCTTTGCTTACTTCTAAAATGGGGGAACTTCCTGTGGGAATCAGTACTTGAGCTGTGTGGTTGAGCTAAATTGATGCTTTGCTGCTCTTTCCCTAGGGAAGACTTTTTGTGCAGCTTAGGGTTTAATAGTTGACCTTATAGGTACGTCCAGCACTCCAGAAACCTGGTGCACCTGGGTTGTGTAGAAACTCTGATCTGGGCCTGAATCTTTTCATCAAACTGCACCCCATGCAATTCTGCATTCCCAACCAGTCTCCTCTGAGTGGTCCTGTGCTGATTGGGGGGTGGGATGGCTGTCGTTGCTGTGTCCCAGTGTTCTCCTTGTGAGCCCATCTCCCCCACCACCCATGCTCCAAACACTTCCCACGGGACAGGCCATGTGCTGGTCCCTTGCGATGACTCTCCAGCCTCTGAATGGCTCCCCTTTTTCAGCTGTTCTGGCTCCTCATTCCTGCGTGGGTCCATAGGAACCCTATTTGTGGTCATCCTGTCCTGGGGGCCACCAAGGCTCTCTTCTCACCTGCTGCCTACAAGCAACTCCATCCAAAGGGCACAGCTGCAGCTTCTGCCAGCTCCTGCTCCATGCGCTAAGCAGTTTCAGCCTTAAAGCAGCCGTGGCCCAAAATGCTCCGAGCAGTTTTTTCTTTCTCACATTGTCACTTCTCCCCCTTCATGAACTCTGTAGGTGTCTCCTCCTCTTCCCCTGAGCTCCAGTGGCCCAGATTGGCTGATGTTGCATTTTTATAGTTGTAAATTGGTTGATTTGTGGGAGAGAATGACATTGGGGACTGTCTATTACACACCTTGACTGGAACTCTAAAATTTTTTTCTAATTATGAAATAGGGTAGATTATCACTTAGTTTTTACATTTGTTTTAATATTTTTTGAAATCTAGTGTAATTTTGATGTATATCTTGAGGTAGGGATCAAACTAGTTTATCCAACTAGTCAACCAGTTTTTCCAGCAGATTTCATTGACTATTGAGTATTTAATATTCCTTTCCTTAATTTATTCCTCAACTGAACATAACACCAGCTTTATCATACCTATCTAAATTCATGTATGTTCACGGTTTTCTTATATATATGTGTGTGTGTATATATGTATGTGTGTGTGTGTGTGTGTATAGTTTATATTATGTATTTTAAATTTACAGGTTACATTTATAAATGTTATATATTTTTATATATAATATGTCATCAGGCCATTTTTGTCTCATTGATATGCCAGCCTATCTATCCTTGGTCTGCTACTATACTTTAAAAATTATAGTTGTATAATAAGTTTTATTTAATAAGTGGCAAATGTAATGTACCCTCATTGTTCTTCATCTTTCAAAATTTCTTACTTTTCTGTTCATTCTTTCAGATAAACTCTAGAATAAATTATCAGGCTTTTAAGATATCCCCTTTGGTATTGTGATACTTTGGGAAGAATTTATATGTTAATACAATTTAGTCTTCCCATTTAGGAACACATTATGTCTGCCCACTTATTCAGGCTTCCTTTTGTGCCTCTTAGTAAGCATTTGCAGTTTTCTCCATTATAGATCCTGCATATTTATTTAAGAAAGTAATTCTTTGTATTTTATATTTTTGCTTATATCATGAATGACTTTTTCCTGTTTTGTATCTAACTGGTTATCACTAATATATAGGAAACATATAGTGTTATTTACATTTATTTTCTATCCAGAACCCTTTCTGAACTTTGCAATTAACACTTGAGTAATAAGTGTTCTAGAAAGACTATTATCATTATCTTCAAGCAACAATGTTTCTTTTTCCTTTCTAATAGCTAAAATGCCAATTTATATTTTCTATCTTAGTGTACAGTCCAGAATTTCTTGGACAATATTAAATAATTAAATAACAGTGGTGATGGCAGCAATGTTGATCATAATCCCAAAAGACATAATCCCAAATGTTGAAATCCTAAAAAATCAAAATCCCTAAAATCTAAAATCCCTAACATTTAAAACCCCCAAAATCACAATCCTAAAAGATTAAAACCTTGTATGCTGAAATCCTGGATGCCAAGTTCAGGGGCAGATGGATTGGTACATTTATTTTTTCCATTCAGACCAATGTATTTGGTGGAAATTCAGATGAGTGGATTGCCCATGCAATATGAGAATGAAAACTTTAGTTTAAAAATGTGTGATTTGAATATGTTGAACTTTCAGAAGGAGAGAAAAAGTCAAGGATACTAGAGATGGGGGGAAGGGAGGAGGGCGTTTGGGAAGTGATAGGCTGGGCAATTGGGAAGTGATAGGCTGGGTAAGGGGTGTAAAGAAATATCATGATTTGTAAGAATGAATATGCTTATAATAAATAAAAAAATTTTAAAAAAGTGTCATTTGTCTGCATTGGCATTCCTTACAGTTGAAATTTCGAAGCTTTTAATGAATCAAAGCCATATTTGCCTGAGAAAGTCAATGGAGTTACTGACTGGTTCAAAAATAATTATGTGCATAGTAGGATAAGAAGACATTTACACAATGGTGCTGCCGTTCAATCACCAGTATTGTTTCTGCTAAATTTGTGATCTGCCTATGAGTGCATGTGGAGTGGATTTCTGTGTGCCCAAAACGCCACAGAAGCATGGCAGAGAAGATGGGAAAATTTTGTAGCAAATGCTCATGTACATATATCATAGGAGAATTTCAAAAAGAGCAGTGCCACATAGAAAATGTGTTCTCTGAGGAGAGCCATGCCCTAAAAGAAAAAAAGTAACCACTCATTACAGTGCAAGACTTCAAAATGAAGTTAATGATCATGAAAGCTGGCCAGCTCTTACAGACTGCATCCATTCGATTACCCATAATCTATCCCTATAATACAATTTTTCATATGTTGAAATTTTTTTGTTGTTTTTTTTGTTTTCTCTTTCTTGTGTTAGTTTTTATCTACTATTTTTAATTGTCAGCATTATTTTTTTACAATTTGCTATGCTATGTATTTTATCTTTGCATCATTTTCAATACTGGAAGTATAAATTGTGTAAAGACGTTTAGGGAGTTCTAATTCATTTTATGCATTTTTTGCAAATTTGACTCAATAGAAGTGCATTATCACAACATTGACTTTGTGCGTGCATGTAAAAATGTTGAAACCTCCTCTATAAATGAAAAGATGTCCTTTTTGTACATCTGCATTTGAGAAAGATAAAATTTCTGGAGATCTAGGCTCTTTGCGTGGCTGCAAATTCAGTGTTGACCAGTTGAGGTTTTTGACTAATCTGTCATGTTTTTATATGTATCTCAAATGATAGAGTTTGGATGTGTTGTCCCCACCAAAACTCATGTGGAAATCTGATCCCCAATGTGGCAGTGCTGGAAGCTGTTTGAGTCATGGGGGAGGATCCCTCATGAATGGATTAGTGCTCTCTCTGGGGGAGGGGGGTCCTGAGTGGGATCTCGCTTTATTAGTTCCAGTGAGAACTGGTTGTTTATAGCACCCTGGCACCTCCTCCCTCTCTCTCTCTCTCTCTCTCTCTCTCTCTCTCTCTCTCTCTCGCTTCCTCTTGCCATGTGATCTGCTTGTACCTGCTGCCACTTTCCACCATGAGTAGAAGCAGCCTGAGGCTTGTGGCAGATGCAGCTGTCCCAGAATCATAAGCCAAATAAATCTTTGTTTTTTATAAATTACCCAGTCTCAGGTAATTCTGCTATAGCAACACAAACGGACTAATACATCAAATAAATCCTCTTTTAAAAATCTAAATAAATGTCTTTTATAGAATGTTTTAATGTGACTTTTTCCAGAATTGTATTTTTGGCATCTTGATCTTTTGGGATTTCAACATTCAAGATTATGACTTTTGGGATTAGTCTTTCAGAATTATGGCCCAAACCCAATGGCAGATAGTTCTACTCCTTAATAAAAATATTTCTAGTAGTTTTCACTTGTAAATATGATTTTGAATATTTGTTCAAGGTAGTCCACATCATGTAAAAAAATTACCCTTCTATGTCCAGTAAATTAAGAAAGAGCATATTTAAAATCAAGAATAGGAGATGCATTTCATCAAAATCCTTCCCATTATCTACTAAGATGATTATAATTTTTCTGCTTTGATTTATTTCTAAAAATGTGTTATATTAATAAACTTATTATCTTCATATTCTTAAGCAAATTCTACTTTTGTGGTAGATCGTACTTTTACTAAATTGAATTTTATAGTTTGTTTTTTAAATTAACATTTCATGTGGAATTGGTCTGAAATTTTTTGTGTGTATGGTTTTGTTATGTGTGGGTATTAGACTTGAAAACTCTTTGACTTTCTTTTCTCTAGAAAAAATTTTATAAATAGGAATGGTCTATTCCTTGACAATTTTCAAGAACATACTAGTAAAATCCTCTGATTCCAAATTCTTCCTTTTGTCGACCTAAAGGAAGAAAGTGGGGCAAAACAATGAGTTTATTTGGACCAGAGTTGAGGACTGCTGCCTAGAAAACACAAATCCAAGTTGCCCTGAATATGTGTTCCACTTGGCAGCAATTATGAACAGAAATTGGTGAAGGGCCACAAAAAATGTTTACGTTATATAATGATAAAATAAAAATAAATAAATAAATAATTTTTAAAATTTGGCTTAGGTAGTGTTCTGTAATTGAGAAAAATGAAAATGGAATGTACTAATTTAATAAAACATAACTTAATACCAAAATAAATAAAGGAGAAGTTGGGGGTGGAGTTCTAAAATTGCTCATAAAGAATTTACACTGATTCACTAAAATAAAATAAATTATTTATTGACTATACATTGCTATTTGTATCATAAACTCAAAGAACTTTGTAATAAAGAAAGACTGAGGTTCATATCGTACAACTTGTGATAACATTTGGATAATATATATTCATTGATGGGGCCAGCTAGTTGAAACTACTGCTAAAACGTGCTTTTCACCAATTATCCCAGGAAAGTGTGAGGGGAATACAACCAAATCCCTACACTCACATCTCTTTGAATTAGGTACGTTTTGCACAGTTCACGTTCCTTAGATTGCTCTAAGCCACTTTTCTTTTTCACTTTGAAAGAATTAATTTTTAAGGATTGATTTAGGTTATCCTCTTCTAAACTATTATTTAATAGCATATATCTTGGCCAAATAATTCCACTTTCTCAAGATTATCAAGCCTTAAAATAGAATTTTGAATGGTATTTTTTCATAATTTTTAATGCCTTTTGCAACTTAGTATCTTCTAACCCTAATTATGTTTATGTGTGTTATTTTTTATTATTTTTACCAGGAATATATATATTTTTTACTGGTTCTCTTTAAAGGACCAACTCTCAAATTAAATAATTCTATTTGTTTTCTATTTTCTAATTTATTAAGTTTTTGCTTTTACTATTGCTTTTTTCTCTTTTTACTTTTTTTGAAAATTTTTAAAATGTTTGAGTTGACTTTATAATTTGTGTATTTTCTTTCATTCTTGTAAAATTAGAAAAGCATTCAATGTCAAAAGTTGTAGTTTTGGTTAAGTTTTTTGTTTTCATATGTCTCTAATTACAACCTAATTTGCTCTCTGATCCAATAGTTTTCAGAATAGTGACTTTTAGTTTTCAGGGGAGAAGGAAACTTTGTTTTCATTATTCCTCCAGTGAATACTTTTCTCAATAGCCCACAAATATATAATATAGCCTTGACTTCCTTTTTGACCCAAAAGATTTTTAGAAGTTTGTTTTTTATTTGTAGGTTGGGAGGGATTTTTTATTTAAACTTGGTTAATAATTTCTAGTTTTATTGTTATGATCAGAAAAACTAGCCTCTATAATGTCTGTATCAGATAAATTAATGCAGTTTGGTACATAACATGGCATAAGCTCTAATTTTCTAAATAAATCATAGATAATAGAAAAATAAATCTAGCTCCTATTCCTAAATTAGAAATGTATATTTACTACATTAAACCAATTTCATCAGTTATATTATTATAATTCTGGTTTTGCCTTTTTTTTTGTTATAGCTGTTTTGTAAAATGGTTCGAAAGCATGCTAAAATCTTCCTCTAAGTTTGTATTCCTATAAACTTCTTCCTGAATTTCTTATACTTTTTCTAAATTTTGATAGCGTTTAAAAATGCACTTGGTTCTTGTCACAACATTAAGATTCTGTTTCATGTTTTAAAGTGACTTTCTCATAGTCTTTTTTTAAAATTGTAAATATATTTTACAAGAAGAATATCTTCATTGGCTAGTACTTTAATTTTAATAGTAGCTACAAAGTCCTTTTACATAAATCGAGTGAATCAAAGCTAGGTTAGTTACATCATAGAGACAACGCTTGAGGGTAAACTCAAACCCCTATGCCAAACATACCTGATGATTTCAAATGAAAAACTTTCATAAACAAATATTCTAACAAATGTAATTTTAATAAATCATATACTGTCAAGGTTATAAGTCAAAAGTTCTTGGAATCACTATTAAAATATAGAAGCAATTTCATTTTGATATAACAGAAAAATCTTTGCCCTTCTTAACAGCCTTTGACAGAAACTCCTTGTTATGATGACAAGATGTAGAAAAAGTAGAGATTAAATTTTTGTGGAAACGAGTGTGTACTAACGAACAAGGGTAAACATTCACTTCAGTTCTTCTTTGCATTTTTCAATCAAAGCTGAATTAAAGAAGAGGGTCTTACAATTTTGTTTCCACACTGCTCACTTGTGCACAAGGCTGGCCTGCTTTTCAGATCATTAGCCTGAGGACAGAGTGATGTGCACAGCCAGTTGCTGCTCCAGTTGCTCCTTCCAGTTGCTAGTGAGGATGGACATTTGAGGCATCCTCCTCTTCCCAGCTTCTGAGTCCCCAGGACTCTGAAACAATGAAGTAAATTGAAAAATCTTCACAGCCATCTCCCATCTCCTGGGATCTTCTTAGCCCCCAGCTGCTCAGATAGCTTTATTTTGGGAGATGCAGTTCCCACTTTTCTTCACTCTGCCTCACACCCCTCCCAAGCAAGCCCGGTCATTCTTCTGAGAGGCATCGTGCTCAGTTGTATCCATAAAGTGAGGCATGGGTGAATGTTGAGAGTGCGTGTAGGGACTCGAGGGTGAAAACAAAACTCTGGTGGCTTCAAAAATAGGGCCTGCTGAAGAGGGGCAGTTGCCTCAGATTTCTGGTTGGTATAGACCATACAGAGTTGGGGGGCAGGGCACAGTAGACCATCAACACTGACTAAATTAGGTAGAGAGAGTATAAGAGGAAACCTAGTTTGTTTCTTTGTTTTTAATAATTTTTGAGAATTGTAAGGACATTTATACCATGGCAACACTGATTAAATGCTACCGTTTTGGCCTGAAAATGATCATCTAATCAAAAAACATTTCTACAGCACCATCTACCAAGTGCCCTGCTGAAAGCTCTGACAGACCCAGGAGTGGACAGGTTGGAGAATAACCACAGTGATGTTGGCACAGTGCATCTGGGGGAGTTTAGTTCTAAAAGAACTAAGTTTTAGTTCTAAAAGAAGAACAATTTGGGCAGGTTGGTAAAAAGGAACCCAGCAGATATACATGCTGGTTCCACACTTTTTCAAGTCAGTGCCCCAAAGACCTGGATGTATAAAGCCACTAGTTGATACATAAATTAAGATCATGCAAAGATACATACCACATGAAATAAGACTTTGTAAGGGAGAACTAGGGAGTTTTGGAAGAGAAAATGGTATTTGAACTGAGCTCTTCAAGAAAAATTGGAATATGCTAAGATAGGAAGAATATCGTCTACATACTCATTCATATGTTATGAGTAAAGGCACAGAAGCTGGAAAATGTTGGGCCCCTGTGGAAGTGGAAGGTTTTGTGGTTTATCTATCCTATAGAATATAAAGGAAGAGCAGTCAGAGATCTGTTTAGAAAGACTGATTGGGACCAGATTGTAGAAGGTCTTGAATGTCAATCAAAGATTCTTGGACATTATTCTCTAGGCAGTGAAGAAAAACAAGATGCTGTCAAGAGGACGGACTGTTTATCCCATGCATGCATGACTCATTAGACATGTGGTCACCATGCACCAGGGCCTCTCTGGTGACCGTTTAGATTGGTTTGTCACTGCAGAATATCCCAGCCCCCAGGAATCCTCATTTGAGATAACCTCTCTATGGAGGTTACTATAATGAATTTGATTAACAGCCTTCCAAGCTACACTCAGCTTTCCAAGGAAAGACTTGAAGATATCACCTTTATCTTAGAAGCATTAGAACATATGTTAAAACATATGAGGATATATCAAAACATCTGAAGATATATCCAGTGTTTGCCCAACAGAGATAATTGATTCTACAATGTGTGCCAAATTATATGAAACATATTTGCAGCATCTAAAAATAATGTTTCGTGTTTCTTTAGATATATTTTCTTTTCTGCTGCTGTCTGCCTTGGGCCTCACAATTTTCATTCTGTTTTCTGATTTTCAAGCTATATACCATGGAATGGAGGTAAGTGGTATTTATCTGTACATCTGGCATGACTCATATGCACAATAGATCATATTTGCACTGTAATTTGCAAGTCAACTATTACCATATTCTCTCTGACCACTAAATATTGTGAGGCTATTTCTATTTACTAGAAGAGCAAATAACATATATGGATCTCACATATGCTAGCCTGTAATTATTTTCATAGTATTAGAATTACCATTGGGTACATTTGTCCTGTTCACAACTAAAATAATTTATTCTGCCATGTTATATACCAACCCAATATAATTAATGCATTAATACAATAATTAATTCTTCAAGTTTAATTTTTTAAGCATATAGTAGAAATCCTTTAAAATGTAGTTTGAGGGGTAAGAAAAAGTAGACTTATAGCACAGTCATTTTCTGCCTGTCAGCTATTGACTGTGTATATCAGTTGATATCATTTAAAATTCATCAAGAGGTAACTGAACCCATTCTTGGACTCAGTATTGTGAGAGAAATAAAAGAGAAGAATTGGCTCCCGATCTCCAAGCTATGGTTTTGTTGTGAAGATGAGCCATCCTTAAGTGAGATGATGACACAACTGCCCAAGGCCACCCATGTTTGAAGAAAGGGTAAAGCTAGAGAGACCTCAGAAGAACATAGGAAGGAGGAGCCCTCCCTGCGGACCGTGGCTGTCATGGGAGGCTTCACAGAGGACATGCAACTTGGTCTGTGTCCAGAAGGACAGGCTCGGTTTTGCTAGGTAGGGATACACCCCACCAGGAGAGCAGCCTAAGCACAAGCGGAGAGGTCCGAGAAAGCTTCTTGTGTCTTGAAAATGCAAAAGAATATAGGGTGACAGAGATAAAAATCAGAAGCAAGGTTTGCCTCACAAAGTGGCTAGAAGATTGGCTAAAACTGAGGCAGTGTGCTAAGGAGTATGAGGAACAAGAATAAAGGAAGGCAGAGATGGACCAAGGCAGCCAGTGAAGTTTAGACTTTATGCCAAAACAACAGGGAGCCATTGAAGATATTTGAGCAGATTTTTCAGCAGGACATTTAAGACACATTAATTAGATGATGGTAGGAAGGCTATATGTGAGAGCAGAGAAACTGTGGAGAGAGAAGCAGTTAGGGAATGAAAACCCAAACCATTCATTCATTTATGAAACATTATGGAGGTGCAGAGTGTGCTTGGTACTAGGGTTACAAAGATTGTTAAGAGGAGTCACTGCTCTCAAGTAGCTCAGAAGCTAGAACGGAAAACCATCACATAAGCAAGTAATTCCAAATCAAGGGCCTTCTAGGCCAAAGGTTGGAGAATTGGTCTCTCTAAGAGTAGTGGCAGCAGTAAGAGAAAGGGCCTGATTCTCTGCTAGGATCTGACTTACCTTCTCCAAACAACCCTTTTACCCAATGTGCTATATTTCACAATCCTAATAAAGGCTGTCTCCATTTGGGAGAAAAAAAATAACATAGTATGACATTGAAATAATGTATATCAGGATAGTAATGAAAATTTAGGATAAGTGTTTAGATACTATGGAGGGTCTGTGGTTTTAGTCCTCAAGAGAGCTCAGTCCCCACACAGTCATCCATCCATATTCTATTCTGGGTGGTCAGAAACGGGAGTGCATAACTACCCTCTTGCTATTATTAAAAAAACAAACTTACAACAAATCTAGTTTTGTAAATCTTAATTAGCTTTAATTGTGTTTCTAGAATTGAGCAGCAGTCAGGACCAAAATGGTTTAAAATGCTCCACCTCACCACATGTGCAGGTTATATTTATAACCAGAGAAAAGGAAGTGACATCCAGAAAGAACCTGATTGGCTGCATTTGCCTTATATGGGTGTTTGGCAGCTCTGATTGGCTAGAGGTTCAGTTGCAGTGATTGGCTGAGATTCAGCTACTTGTTACGAGAGTATATTCCCCAATTAGGTTACAGTCTGTTTACACATCAAGTCTGTTACACATCACTACGTACAGAGCAAACTTTAGGCCAATCTTAAATTGTGTATGGAGGTAGCTTTAGGCCAAACTTATTTCAGTTTAACACCATGGATGCAGCCATGGGAACTTGCAGCTCTCACACCCATAAATAAATGTATTTGGCTGTCAATGTGGACCCTGCAGTCTTTAAAAGGGGGTGCGCTGAATGGAGCTAGGCTTTCATAAAGCCATTAGATTTTGAGCTGGGAATATTTGTTCAAAAAATTTGTACCTAGTCTCAATCAAAATAAACTTCCACCTCTGTCCCCTCTTATGTTTTACCCATGTGTTGATTTTACTGAAAAAAAAAAAAAAAAAAAAAAAAAGATCCAAGTAGATTTTGCTTTGGAAGTATTGGAAGTAATAATATTATTAGATGAATGATTTAATCGTACACCCTTTTCCTTATTTTATTTTTTTGCACATGGCCGGTAATCCTTGACCTTGGTATTATAACACTAAGCTCTAACCAACTGAGCTAACCAGCCAGCCCTTCCCTGTGTCTTAGAAGATAAAAATGAAGAGACACATAAGCAACATCTGCGACTCAGGGCACACTTACTCTATAGACACTGTCACACGGTGGAGGAGCACAGGCCAAGAAGGGTCAGTTATCATTTGAATTCTGACTCTGCCATTTATTTATTGGCTTTGAGTCAGTCCTCAGGTAAGGCAGTACCTACAATTTTCTCACTTGTTCAGTGGAGAAAGTAATGCCCACCCTCCGAGATCAGATAGGTGTTACAAATATTTAAATTAAATAATATGTGTAAGACGTGCAAAATGTAATGATGTGTTTCTTTTACAACAGTTGATCCCAACTATAACATCATGGAGGGTTTTGATTTTGGTGGCAGCCCTCGTCCAATTCTGTGTGGCTTTCTTTGTAGAGGTAAAGTAATTTCTGTATGGCTCTTCTTATTTTTCTGAGGAGATAAGCAAATAAAGGATCTCATTCTCAACAGATGCTTATTTTTTAGAGCAACTACTTGGGGACCCCAAAATGATAATTACTAAGGGTTTGTAAAAACTACACATGTTCTCTTTGGGGGGACTTCCTTTGAGAATGATTTAAATTTTTTTGAAGCCTGCATGGAAATGCTCCTGGTTTCTTTTACATAGAAAGCAAAACATCAAATTAACTGTAATTTTGCCTCACACGAAAGTGTTTTACTTGTCTAATGTTCTCAATAATCTAGGAAAGGTGAGACCAGGTGACCTTCCAGCTCTAGAATTCAATGAGACCTTTTAGAGTAAAGAGCTGTCTTCAGGATGGCTTCCCTGATTAAGGGACAAGGAAAGCCACTGGTCATTCTTATCAATTCCTACACTTGAAAGTCTTTCCCTGTAGCATGTCTCTTTTACTCAGTGTCACTAAGTGACTTTATCTACTCAGTAAAAGGCTTGGGTGCTCTTTTCTAAACTGCGTAAAAAAAAAAAAAAATTCATGTAATGTCTCTTGGAAAAAGGGAGCAACCAAAAATTTTTAAATACACTGAAAAATATTGTATACCATAAGCATAAAATTTATCATACTCTTTAATTCAGGTATTCCATTTTTGACACTATTATTTTTTAAAAATAACACAAAAGGAGAGAGAAAAAACCTCTACATGGATGAAGATATTCATTATAGTATTATCTATAGTGGCAAAATATAAGACTTAGAGATGCTATTTATTTAAATAGTTATACAGCAATTTGAAGAAATGCCATATAGTCATTAAAAATGGTTATTAGGAAGACTATAGTTGTGTTCTTACCATAATAAACTAAAATATTAAAGACTGTAGCTACATAAAAATTGTGTATGACAAGGTAGTATAAACAAAGTGGAATGCAAAATTTGACCAATTATATTAAGCGTGTAAAAATTGTGTAAGCATGTGAACAAAATAAAAAGAGAACTCAAAAAAAATGGGGGGAAATCCCCCCTGATTTCTAAGGTTCATGTTCATTCAACAAACTTTTTTTGGCATCTTCTATATGGCAGGTGGCAAGTAGCAGCACTAATAGTTTTTTTTTTCTTTTCTTAATTTTGAATAAATTATCATTATCATTTCAGTCAGGCAGTAAAATAATTTGAAGTGAACCATGAGCCAGGATTTAACTAGGAAATCTGTACAAATGAAAGGCTGTAAGGTTTTGGCAAATTTCTGTGGACACAAGTAACCTCCTGCTTCTAAGGAAAGAATTAGGGGACTTTGGGAGAAGTGGCTGCAGAAGCGGCAGCAATGGCCTGTGTCAGGGGCGGGCCTGGGGAGGCAGCCATGGTGCTGTGGCCCGGCCACGGGGGGAAGTGCATGAAAGTTTGATTGTTTTTCTCACCTGATTTTCCAGGATGCCATCCTTCAAAATCAAAAGCTATGGCTGTTCATCAAGAAAAACTTTGGTTTCTTCTCTAAAAGTCAATATAGGAACTGGCAAAAAAAGCTGGCAGAAGACTCAACCTGGCCTCCCACAAACACGAAAGATTATTCAGGTGATGGCAGAAATGGATTCTACATCAACAGGGGCTATGAGGGCCATGAACAGACTCCAAAAGAAAAACTCAAACTGGGAGGCCAGACCACAGAACAGCATTTTTGGACCAGACTGTGATTGGGATTTTTGTCATACATGCTTAACAGCATCACCTTTTTTCCCCCAAACTAAAACATCATGGAGCAGTGATGATAGTCTCCCCTTATCTCTTTTCTGCCCATCTGAGAATTCAAAGCTCACTTTTCAATGTATTGAGCTTTGCAATGAAGGACCTTAAATATGCTTATTTTGACTGTATCCTTTACCATGGGGAGAAAAAAATGCACTTCCTGAATTATCACTTTTAATGAACTTCATATTCATATTACATAGCATTATCCTGTTTAAAATGCACAGCTTTCATGGTAGTGAAATTAGTAGCATAAACATCAATAGAAGAAAGGAAAATTGAGGAAAATTTTGGCCTTTGAAAGTTTTACCAAAATATTAATTGTCACAAGTTTAATTAAGTCATATTCATTTGTGAAGAACATTTATGTACATATCTTTTTTTCAAGGTCACAAATTCCCCTTTTTTCTTCTTTTGAATGGTTTTAACAAACAAGAATTGACATTTACTTCAGAAAAGTCAATTCTAACTATGGTAAGCCAGAGTTGTGGAGAACAATGGGGATTTTTGTTAATTGAATATAATCTTGTTGTGGGCTAATATCTAAGCAAACTCTACCAAAGTTTGGCATCTCCCAAAATATATTGTTTTGGGACCAGTGAGCTAGAAGGTCTAGACTAGGTAATGAAATAAACTGTTAAAATGTGCCTTTCACTTAAAGAAGCAGGACACCATAATTTACTTTTTATTACTGACACATGAAAACTTCAAGTTCAAACTCTAAAAGCTCAACATTACTCATCTTAAAAAACAGTCCTAGGGAAGGGACCCATAATGTTTGTATCATAATGTTTGTAACAATTCTCAGGCTACTAAACAACCTTAAATTCTAATTCATCTTTTAAATATTTAAATCATCTTATTAGGTGCACTTTAAAGACCACAAGAAAGGATACATTCTTTACAAGTATTTCTGCATACTGTTACCTTTTATAAGTTCACCATCATTGTGAACATGAGAGTACGTTTATTCCTGGTGAACATTTGAAATTACCTACTAGGCTTTCCTTATAATAATAAATCTAATTTTGCTAACTTAGATCTTTAAGAGATCACAGGCGATTAGTTAACCACTCCCATCGCATGAGTGCCAGTTAGGTGCCTAACACAGTTATGTATGGATTCAATAAAGACAGCCTTGAGATTACAATTCTGAAATCTTTAGGGTTGACAAATATTTTCAACTTCTTAGCAATTTGCTACTGTAAATAGCATTGTAGACTTTGTTACACAAACTAGAAGCATAAATGCAAATTCCTATAAAAATAAACTCTCTGTGTTTACATTTTGTTTGCTTTTTACCTTTTCCTTGCATTCACAGCTCTTTGGAGAATCATACTTTTCAAAATGTGTCTAATTTAGTGGCTACCAATAACATGATAAAAAGATAAAAGAGATTTTTAGCTCTGGTTAAGAAATGTCAACTTAAAAATATGGTAGCTCAGGTATTTAATAATTTGACTCAGAATGAAAAGATTCAATTGATACACTATGACATTTAGATAGCATAAAAAGGTTTCTTTTTTTTTTTTTTTTTTTTTAAATCCTGATTCAATGAATGTACAGGCATTTTTCCCCCTGCTTTTTCCAACAACCTATTAGGTACCTGGTGGACGATGATCTTTATTTCATTTCACGCCTTTCTTTTTGTCGTCAGAACACGTTAGAGTTGAACTCCACATTTACTGCTAAAAATATGCTCAGAGAAAGGTTTAATAGCCTGAGAAAAAAACCTCTGCTAAAAGCACAATGAGCATGAGCACATATCAAACAACCACCTATAGGAAAAACAAAACTGGGAAGTTGTAAGCTGCCCGTCAAGAGAGGCCAATTTTATGGGAAACTGATGACTGACTGTGAGGTTACCTCTAAGGGTGAAAATGACTCAACTGCAGCCTTGAACACTACCAATGCAAAAATGGATCCGTGAATTTAACTTAAAAGAGCATTTGCAACATTATCCACCATAGCTAAGAATGTCTTCTGGAGTGGAAAGGTCCAGCATCCTCAGGAGGTTCTTAGGCCCAAATTCTGCTCCCCCTACCACTGCCAGTGTTGTGATCCTACCACACCAATGTGTCCTGCTTTTGGTTAAGCTTTGCTCTCCACAGGCATCCCTTACTGAAAAGTAAGCACATCTTGGGAAAGGTAACCCATTAGGCTGCTGCTAGTCTCACCTAAATCTGACAATATTAGAAAACTGCTCATTTTTCTTGACTATTACTTGGGAGCAGGACATAAAAGGAACAGCGACCTGAATCAGAATAAAAATGAAGGGGTAATTTTGGATCTTGGCAGGAGACACTCACATCTCTCCAGAAGACCAGTGGAGAAAGAGTTTGGGGGTTATCTGTAGACAGACTTGGTGCCATAAGAAAGGGAAGGAATTAGTCTGGGGAAAGGGGGGCCTTGACTGCTGCAGCACACAAGCCCTCCTGTTATTCTTAAACCTGCAATTAGCTTGTAGAGTATTTGTGGCTAAGGGATAAACTGTAAACCAGTTAAATAGGTCCAAGACTTTCCCTGAGTCTTCTGTTTAGTTACTTTACCGTATTCCTAGTTCCCTGAATGCCCCCAGCCCCAATATTTACTTGAACTTTTCCTTTATGCCATATTTTTTATGGTGGCACAAGAAGGATGCCATTGGCTGGTGGTGTGGATCATGGAGTAACGTTATAATGTCTGATGTAATGCTAGGGTACAGAGACCTGCACCCCAACTTTCCCCACCTGCTGCCACCAAGAATTCCACTGGAACAGTTTAAAAGCCAGTTTGTTTAATTCACTGAGGGGCTGGCTGGTTAGCTCCGCTGGTTAGAACATGGTGCTAATAACACCAAGGTCCAGGTTTCAATCCCTGTATCAGCCAGTCACCAAAAATAAATAATTCACCTGCATTTATTGGCATTTTCATTCTTGCCTTTTATTGACATAATCAATAAAATGAAGAATAAAATCACGACACTCTTTGATTAAAGCAACAGTGTTAAAAAAGTCATATGGAATTTTTTTTCTAAATATGGCACTTTAAACCAACACTTAATGATCACTTGCTAAGGTTAAAAGGTCAAACCACTGAACTATTTCAAAATTCAAAGGGAATAACGTAACTGTAGAAATAGCAGCCCACTCTTATATGTCACATACTTCAGACAGGTGAGTAGATTCCAGGGAAATCACTGGATCTGGAACTCTGGAGGAAAGAGCCCACCCCTCCCCCCACATATACAGGTGCAGGAAGATGGAGGTGCACCCACAAATGGCTTGTAAATCAGAGTTCCTCAATCTGCCTAGCCAAATTCTGAAGTTAGTTCTCAGTTTCTTTTCTGACAAGAAAAGGAATATGAATTTAGATGTCAACTCTAACAATTTGGAGCTCTTAACATTTTTTTTCAAAACCATATATAAATGGTTCTTCATCCCTCTGGCAAAATAGCCACTCTCTGGGAAAGGGAAAACAGTATTTATAGTAGGAGATAAAATGTGATGTGATTTTACGATCCTCTCCTGGCTCACTCAAAAGCCCTGTTGTTCTTCTTGTACAAGCTGCCACGGCAAATCTATGCTAGTAGGGAAGAAATTTCCTTTGCTCAATGATAAGATAATATCAGTAAGCAATTTATTAAAGAGTCTGCCATCCATCATTGAAATCTGGAACAATAATGATGCATTGAAAATAAGTATTCAGCCCAGGTATTTTTTTCCTCCTCACCAATTCTTTCAATTCCAATATCTCTTCAGTAAATTGTTAACAGTATTTTGCTCTTTGTCTATTTGGAAACAAGCCCAGGAATGAGAAGGCGGCGGCAGCAGCTGTCACAAACCCAATGGTACTTATTGCTCGGTTGCCCTAGAAGGAAACAAGAAACAAACAAAAAACACATCTTATTCTAAAGACATCTCCGTGTCCTAATCAAAGCTTTGGCTTGTTTCCTAAGTGAAAGACCTGTTTTAATGTGCAATCAGTACATTGAAAGTCCAATGCAGAAGAGAGGCGATCAAATGTCCACATCACAAAAAAATGATTAAGTATTGCAATGATGAATATGCTAATTACCCTGACTTGATCATCATACATTGTATACATGTATTGAAATATAACCCTATACCCCACAAATATGTATAATCAATGAAAACTAAAGTTCAATGCAAAATTAAAATACTATATACAAACAAATAAATAAATTGATAATTTTTATAATTATGCCAAAGATATAGAGAGATACACATAGGTATCTATTCCTCATATTCTTCATGTACCTGACAGTTTATAAACTCATTATGAACACAGTTTCTGTTAACCATCAAAGTATTATAGTGAGAAAGGTAGCACTACTCCTAATATGCAAAACATGGAAGTTATAAGTGATTTGTCTGAGGTCATACCACCAAGATGTTCAGAAGACAGGTTGAGTCTTCTGAAACCCATGTTCTCCCCCTACATGGACCCTACCCCATAAACACATACTTTGGTTTGGTTGGATCTATACCAGGGTGAGTATCATGTGTATGTGTGTGTACGTGTGTGTGTATATGTTTCTCTGACTAATAAATGACTATTAGAAAAAGAATTCAGGGATGTAATCTGGGCTAAATACCTCATAAACTCTTATTTAGTAGACACATTTTCTATTCTGGTAAACAGACTTCAAGAAAAGTCAATACTAATGTTAACTACTGTGTCAAAAATTAATTTCTTGTGTAGACAAAATAACTGCTCTCAAGTTCAGTTGTCCACACAGGAGTTCAGCTATTTATAGCTTTTGAGTGTTAATCATCATGATGAGAGATCTAATGAATATTCATGGTTTTCATGGTCTTCAACTAATATTGCCTTCCATCCACATGGGTTTGAGTGCAATTTTATGGCCCAAAGGTCACAATCAGACACTTCAGAAACATCAGGTATTCTGAAAACATCATTTGTTCTCTGGGATTTAAGAATTAGGGCTTTCAAATAAGGCAAAACATTTTTCCCAAATGACTCTGGGGATCCATCCAACAGCTGGAAAGCCTGACCCAGCTCATTTCTGAGTACGTCCTCTGTCTGGCCCGCAGGCTTCCACCACTGCCTGCCTCCACTTGTTACTGCAACACAATGCCACCCCCCTAATTGCAGCTTCCCTGTTGGGAACAGACAGGAAGAGCCAGGGCCAGGAAAGAGGCACATGATAGGAGTATTCACTCCACATATTTGCAGCATGTATTCACTCCACTACACCATTCTGTGGTCCACAGGGACAAGGCCTGTAATTGTAACCTCCTGCCTCTTCTCCAACCCTCAGTTGCCAGGGAGAATGGAACTTGGCCCCAGCCCTACCAAATCCTATTTTAGTTTACAATTTTCACTTTATTTGGTTGGTTATTTATATTTACATCACTTACAATGTTTAATTAATCACTACCTAAATTATTTCACAGGAGAGAATCAGAATTCACTGCCGCACAGAGATACACATATAGCATACGGAAAAAGAAAGAGGCAGGGAGATGCAATTATAGGACAAAATTCCAAAGAAAAGGCAGAGTCAATAATTAGACAGGGATCAAGCATTATAAATCAAGCTCAGTCCTAGTACAATTCCAGGCAGATGTTGAGGTCCCAAGAAGGTTTGATACAGGGAAATGGGGCAGGGAATGAAGAAATATGAAGGTGAAATCAGTGTCTTTAAACAGAGGTGTCAAATGACAACAGGTTAGTCTGGAAAAATGGCAGGATCGTGTGCATAGGGTGGTACCAGCTAGATGCAGACCACTCTGACTAGGTATCTTTCTGCCAGTAGAAACACACAATGTTAGAAAAATCTCATAAGTCTAAGAGGCCTGGGGAGGGGATGGGAAACCTGATTTTAAACTAAAATCCCCTGAGATTGCACAGGCCAGATATCATCATAATAAAGCTACTTTCAGTAGTACATGCAATTTCCCACATCTCAAATGTGCGTTCATTTCAAGTCTCATCCTACAAAACAAAATCCCATGTAATTGGGACAATCTCTTGGAGTTACGTGTAATGGGATCTGACCTGCAAGATTATAGCATGTTCTTGGTGAACCGGCACACACAGGACCTTTTACTTCATGGCTTACTTAGGATTAAAAAATCACCAAATCCGACTCCGCACACTTTATCCTTTACAGGGCTTTCTGTCTGTGGGCTGTAATAAAGGCCTAATTCTGAGGATCAGTAAATGCCCAATGAAACATTAGCTGAATCTGGAGCAGTCATGTCCAGACATCAATGTAGCGGGTCACAGATGACTGCAGGGTTTATCAAAATGTCTCTTTCCTGAGAGTCTAAGGCTGCAGGGGCATGCACCGAAGCATGGCCAGGATGTGTTCATGTGTCGTCCATCTTGTATAAAGATAGACACATTTTAATAACTTGTTTGGACTATAACAGTAAAAACTATTGTTTTTAAAAATTTTGAAAAATACACCATGGACTGGGAGAAAACTCTGGCAAAAGACACATCTGACCAAGGATTGTTATCCTAAATATATAAAGAACTCTCAAAGCTCAACAACAGGAAAATTAACAACTCAATTTTAAAAATAAGCAAAAGATTATCAATAGACACATCACCAAAGATGATATGCAGGTAGCAAATAAGCACATGAAAAGATACTCAACATTGTATGTAATTAGGTAATTGCAAATTAAAACAACAAGATACCACTACATGCCCATTAGCATGGCTAAAATCCAAAATATTGACAATATCAAACACCAGAGAGGATGTGGAGCAAGATAAACGTTCATTCATTACGGGTGGGAATACAAAATGGTACAGCCACTTTGGAAGACAGTTTGGCAATTTCTTACAAAACGAAATAGACTCTAACCATATGATCCAGCAATTATACCCCTTGGAATTTACCCAAAGGAGCTGAAAATTTATGTCCACACAAAACCTGCACATGGATGTTTATAGCAGCTTTATTCCTAATGGCCAAAACTTGGAAGCAACTAAGATGTCCTTCAACAAGTGAATGAATAAATAAACTGAGATAGATTGATAACAATGAAATACTATTCAGTGCCAAAAAGAAATTAGCTATCAAGCTACAAAAGTACATGGAGAAACCTTAAATGCATATTACTAAGGAAAAGAAGCTAATCTGAAAAAGCTACACACCATATGATTCCAACTATATGACATTCTGGAAAAGGCAAAAGTATGACAACAATGAAAAAGAAATTAATGGTTTTCAGGAGTCTGGGGGGAGGGGAGGATAAACAGGAGGAGCAGAGAAGAATTTTAAGACAGGGAAAATACCCTGTATGATACAATGGTGGATACATGTCACTATAAATTTGTCTAAATGCATAAAGTGTACAACACAAAGAATGGACCCTCATGTAAACCATGAATTTTGGCTGATGATATGTGAATGTTGGTTTATCAGTTTTAACAAATGTACCACACTGTGAGAGATATTGATGGTGAAGGAGGATACATGTGTGTGGGGAGGAGAAGAAATTCCCTTTACTTTCAGCTCAATTTTGTTGTGGATCTAAAAACTGCTCTAAAAAATTAAGTATATTATTTTATTTTAAATACATAAAAGCACAAAGAAGAAAAACAAAGATGAGGCCACAATCCTTCCACGCTTCTAATCTTTTCTATGAAATTATAATTTTTTAAATTGGGGAACTACATAGCCATTTCCTAAGAAAACTTTTCTAAGCTCAATACTCCTAAGCCTTAAGGAGACCCAAAAAACTAATCTAATACTAGCTATGATTAGTGGTAATACTATTAATTATTGGTAGTAATAAATAACCTAAGTGCTGTCGTTTCTGTTAGAGATTTTACTGAATGTGCCAACAAAGGACTAAAAAATATTTTAAATACTGTAGTTAAAAATAATATCCCTCATAAGCATACTGTTTACTGGAATGAATAATACATAATATAGTATGCTAAGAGACTTCAAATGCCTCCTATAATCTTTAAAACAACCTCAGTGTATAGATTAGGACACTAATAAACTGTGTGTCCAGGTCACTCAGCTAAGAAGTGGTGAAGATGAGTCCTAGCTCAGGTCAGCAGAACGTCAAAGCTTAGGCATGTTCTTCAGGCTGTCACTGAACCATCTTCATCAGAACCTGCTGGAGGCAAGTTCTACTATTTGCTGAGGAATAATTAAATTTTTATGACTCTGGGTCTGGGTCTGAATGGTGAAAGAATGATGAATTGCAAGTTAGAGTCAAAGCAAGAAGATGGTTCTAATCTGTTCTTATTTAACCACATGTTTAAATAGAAAAATACTCATTTTTTTCAACCACTTTATCGAGGTATGTTTAACACATGAAAAGCTGCAGATATTCAATGTATGCAACGTGATGTGTTTGGAGATAAGGATACAACTGTGAAATCATCATCACAATCAATGCCATAAAATTATACATCACCTCTAAAAGTTTCCTCCCCCCTCTTTGTTGGGTTTTTTGTTGTATTTTGTCATTTTTTCCTTTTGTGGCAAGAGAACATAAGATCTACTCCTTTAGCAAATTTTTAAGTATACGACACTGCATGGTTAATCATAGGTCCTATGTAGTACAGTAGATCTTCAGAACTTATTTATCTTGCATAACTGAAAACTAACACTTTGACCAACACTTCCCCATTTCCAAAAATAAAATAAATAAAAAATGTTTATTGAGTGCAGTTGACAATTTTATTATTAACAAAGAAGAAGAGGGATAGAACCTATTTCCTAACTATACCACTAGTTTGCAATGCAAAGGTGAGCAGGAATTTGTGTGTGTCTTCTGTGTTCCAGCTTGAAAGCAATTTATTGTTTCGTGTGAATAAAACATTATATTCATGTATTTCCTATTGAAAATGAATTTCCAATTAAATTATTTCCTAATGAAAGCAAATGTATCCTTTCATTATGTTCCATCTTCGATTTTTCCAAGCTTTCATGGTAGAAATGTAACTTCATTTCTCAGAATAGAAGTTTATATAACAAACCCATCATTTTAAGATACTGGAAGCCTTGAACACATTTAAGTCATTAAAATATTAGTAAAATATTATGACATTATTCTTCAAATTTTTAGTCTTCTTTTAAAAGTTGTTATAGGTAACAACACCCTGGAGTTTAAAATCTATTAAATTATCTTTGATATTTTAATTTAAAAATACTTTTATATGTATTTTGGATGAACAGGACTTCCTCTTGATAATAGTTTTATATATTTATTCTCTTACATCATCTTAATAAATCTTTGGGCTACAAAGTCTACTGAATTGGTGGGACGACAGGTAGGGAAAGGGCAATTGAATTAAGCAAGCTGTTAGCTGGGAATCCTCTATACCACAAAATAGTAGTGGTAACTGACTAAATTGCAAGGTACTTTAAAAACAAAGTCAATTAATGTATTAAAGGTCATCCCAAAGCTCAATGAATCAAAAGATCTATTAAAAGCACAAACTTTCAGTGAAATTAGCATTGCAAGGAAATAGAAAACATTTACAAACCCACCACGATATGTCATCAGTTGGCCACTAACCACCAATGAAAAAGAATGACTGTCTATGTTTCTGACAAATGAACTCCCACTCAAAAAATTCAACATCCTTTCAGCATATTCTTTTCAGGATGACTTTACTAATTTGAGATTGCTGAATGGTGAACTAATGGGAAGAAAACTGAAGGACAGAAGGCGATAAGACTGACAGAAAGCTATGAACTTGATTCTACCTTAAGTCCCTTCTAGCCCAAAATTCATGATATCCATGTTCTAGTCAGTTTGGTCACCAACTTGCTGCATGATCTTGGACAACTCAATTCCTTTCTCTGTCCTTCAGAATTCTCATATTTTCTTATTCTTTTCATTTTGTTTGACGACTGGGAAACTTATCATAGCTGATAGTTATTATTTTCTCAATGTAAGAAACTTCTTGTATCTCCTAATAAAACTCACCTGCTCTGAAACTCCTTCTCCATAGCGAAGCAAAGTCACAAAATGCTCACAGTTGTTGACGAATAAGTCATACGCCACCTCCTGTCCAATAACAAACTCTGACCGTTGCATGACTTCTTCCACGGGAAGAGGGGGATATGTTTCATCATATTTATTATTTATTCTATATGTGTCATTCCCAACAACATCCTTCAAAAGCTGCATCTTCACCATGGCCTTTGTGCTGAATATAGACTTGGCACTTGTAAATGATGCAGGAATGCCATCTAGAAGGAGGAATCTGGTTAGCAAAGCATAGTAATCCAGTCCAGTGAATTCCAATGCCATCTAAAGACTTTGGAAATGCTGGGATGTCTAAACCTAACTCTGTTCCTAGCATAGCATCAAACCCCAAACCACTTAATCTTATCAGCCTTAAGCACTCACTCTGTAACTTGTCAATAACACTTAATATCATATGAGTGAGAATATAAGAACAACTTTCTGAAAATATATGATCTACACTTTACCTCTTCTTGGGAAATAAGTTCTCTATCAATTGGAATTATTATTAGAGACACTGATATTTGTTTCTAACATAGCAGAGATAAGATTATTGCCCACTTTTTCTATAAAGCATTTTCTTTCTCAGTATCTGAACCCTTCCAAACTAACATCGTGGAACTTAGCAGGACTGCATTATGACTGACAGACTTGTCCTAGTGCCTAAGCTGTACTTCTCATCCCCTCTACCCCTTTTTATACTTGTTTTTTCAACGAGGCTTCAATTTGAGGTCCAATTTTCTGTTCCGAAGCCTACAAGGTACCCCAGTACTATGAGGAGTCAGCTAGGTCAGTCTGGGGCCCTGCTTTTCTTTTGCCAGTTCTTTTGATCAAGAAACTAAGTCCTGAACCTGAAGCTAACCTGGCAGGCACTGTCCACCAAATGTGGCCACATGTGGTGTCCCACCCACCTGTTACATTGCCCCATGCCCTGCTACCTTACTGCCTGCATTGGTAAGCGTGTGCCTAGACTGCCAGGAACCAATGTATCCCAGCCTGTCAGTGTCAGTACTTAAGGCTGGACAGATGAGTCCTCAGGCACAGGTCTAACACCAGGCCCTGGTCCCTCTCCTATGGCCCACAACTGCTATGCTTCACCATGTTCAGGTGAATCATCAGAGGAAGGATCTCTATGTATCTAGTGTTTAGAAACTCCCCCTTTTAGTAATGACTGAAAGCAAATTTTCTTTTCCACTACTCTTTTGTCTATCTTCCTTCTCACTGGAGCAGTGTTTCCAGTTAGTATCTTACACAATGAAAGTTCTTACACATTACAAGTCCTTACAGCATATATATATATCCGAGTTGGAATTATAGCAGTCCCCCCTTATCCACAGGGGATACGTTCCAAGACACCCAATGGATGCCTGAAACAATGGATAGTACCAAACCCTATATATACTATGTTTTTTCATATACGTACATACCTATGATAATGTTTAATTTATAAACTAGGTACAATAAGAGATTAACAATAATAACTACTAATAAAACAATTACAACAATATACCATAATAAAAGTCACGTGAAAGTGGATCTGATAACCGAGATGGCTACTAAGTGACTAATGGGTAGTAGTGTATACAGTGTGGATACGCTGGACAAGGGACGACTCACAGCATGGGCTGGAGAGAGCCCAACAGTGTGAGATTTCACCACACTAAATGTGCAATTTAAAATGTATGAACTATTTCCTTCTAGAATTTCTCATTTAATACTTTCGGACCACAGGTAACTGAAACTACAGAAAGCGAAACCATGGATGAAGGGGGACCACTGTACTAAACTTTATTTTTGACTAGCCCAATGCAAAAATGAGGAAATTGAATCGTGGAGAGGTAAATTGGCTTGGAAAATAACACAATAGAATAGTTAACAGTAGAAACAGGAACTGAATTTCAATCTACAGGATCAAACAAAGCTCAATGCTTGAACCATAATAACATGGAGTTCAAGACATGAAAATAAAGAAATAGCACTGAAATCCCATATTATTTTACAGATGTAAAAACTGCAGAAATAATGTAAATGTACAGCTTTGCTTAGTGTTGATCACTAGATTCTGGAAATTAATAGCTCTAAATCATAAGTATCATTTTATTTGCCATTTTTATTTTCAATATTCTAGAACAAGTGGCAAATATCTCAAAATGTTGCAGAAACCATTTCATTAAAAATTCTCCAAAGTTCCCATGATAGTAACAACTAGGCCTTCACTTTAAACGTAACTTGAGGAAACATTTTTACTTTAAAGGTATCTTGAGGAAAAAATACTCCAGGAACTTGTTATTTGCATACATTTTTTCCTAATAAATAAATAAATTTTTAAATATTCTTTTTTAAATGTTTAGGAAATACAGAAAAATAAAGCATAAGCATGTAAACTAGGACTCACCTATTATCTCATCATCCTTAAATAACTACTATTATTATTATGATGTACTTGTATGGCTTTTATTAACACATGTACATAGGTGTGTGAATATGTGTGCATTCATGTGTGTACATATTGTTTTTTTGCAAACTAGGTATCATTTTACATATTGCATTTTAATCTGAAACTTTTAAATAAATATTATATGAAGAGCATCTCCCATGCAATTAAACATGTCCAGAAATATGATTTGTCAATCACAGAATCCCTTTCTCTAGGATCAGTGCTGGTCCCAAGATAAGCCATGAACTCACTGGACAAATCAGAGTAATTCTCCATGATTTTTTCACTGCAAAAGGCAGGGAATAGCTCTTTCCTGTTGGGTCCACAAGTCTCTAAGAATGAGCACCTACGGCTGTGTGTAGTCATCATTTCAGCTTCACAGGGAGGCTGGGAGAATGAAGACAGCATATAGATTTTCAAAACACAGAAGTGAGACAGAGAGTCTTGGTGGTGTTCACACCCCTAGATCTAGGCATCTCTGAGGCCAGCACCATCTCTATGCATTCTACAGTTTCCCTCCGTGAATCAATGCATTTGATTTTGGGATTAAGCTAATTCTAGTTTTATTTCTGTTACTTGCAACTAAAGAACATTGACACATACAGACATTGTACCTAATATTCTGTGGCTAAAGCATAATTTGCTGAACTATTCCCCTACTGAACATTAAGCCAGTGTCTATTTTTAAAACCGTTATAAATGAAATAGAAGTGAATACTCTTAAAGAGAAATGTTTGTCCACATCTCTAAATACTTCCTCAGAATAGATTCGTAGAAACACAATTGCAGGGGCAGAGCATATGAACTCTTTTGACTCGACACATATTGTTAAATTGCTTTTGTGAATGATTTTATCAATTTATTTTTTCCGTCAACAATATCTTTGTGTTCATTTCATTATACCCTTAGCAACACTGATTGCTATCACTTTTTAACTTTTGCTAATGTGATAGGCATGACGTCTGTCATTGTATTATTTTACAATTCCTAGATGACTAGAAAGTTGAAATTTTTTAAAATGCATATTAGCTTTTGCTTTTCTTTTTTTACAAACTGTTCACATCCCTTACCCATTTGTTTGTAGGGATTTGGGTGTTTGCTACCACCTTGGCCTGCGATACTCTTTCCCCAGTCATCTGACTAGTTTCCTTACTTCCAAATTTTTTCTCAAACATTACTTTCTTATGAAATTTTCCTGACCACTTCACTTAAAACTGCAACACCCCTCACCATGACTCCACACCCAACACTTTTAATCTCACCTTGATTATTTTTTCCATATCACTTATCTCCATTGTAACATTTATTTCTGTAATTTATTTATGCGCTCTCTGTCTCCCCCTACTAAAATGTAAGTTCCACCATGCAGGGAGTTGTCTGTGTAACCCCAGCACCTAGAATGACATTCAGCACATACTAGGTAATCTATAAATAGGTTTTGAATGAGTTGAAATAATCTATTTGTGTGATATATGAAGTCACTGGAGCTGTTCATGTTTGTGGCAAATATTTTCCCCAGCTAGTTGTTTACTTTTTAACAGCGATTTTTTTTTTTTTAATCCAGAGGTTTTAAAATTTAATGTTAATTGGCCTTTGTGATTTCCTCAATGCCACTTTGGTCTTAGAATATCCTTCTCTAAACTTACATTAGCTGGATTTATCTACTTTCTACATTTTATTTCTGCTTTGTTTTGTTTTATGATTTCATTCATGATTTCTTCTTATAACAAGAAGACTAAAATGCTCCCATGAACTGCTGGAAACAAGCCTTACCTATAGGCGCTATGTTGATAACATAACCATCACCCAAGTACAGCGCCCAGTGCTGATAGCCAGGACGGAACACTTCAATCAAGTCCCCTGGGTAGGGGTTTCCAGGGTAGTCCAAACAGAAGTGATTATTAAATGCCATCTGCAATGACAGACCCAAAGAGGATTTAGTTGATACAATTTGCCAAAAGAGAATCAGCTTATCTTCCATAGAAGCAGAGGGATACAGAATTTATTGAGACTGCATTCCTTATTAAAGACTTAGACACACGTGACCGTTCTTCTCTTTGAATGATTCCAACATTGAATTATGTGTGCACAGTAGACAAATGGAGAAAGAATTTGTCTTCTATTGCTTAATTTTCTATAGTGATGCTTCTCATCCTGATCAATTTTAGGGCCCCTTTATTATCATGAGCATTTTATAATTCTCTCTTTAAATCCAGAAATTCATGGATATTATAACTTACCTATACACAAAATTTCAAAAATATTAAATATTAAAATATTCCCTATTTGAAATAGAAAGGAGAAATAAAAGGAAAGTAAATTTATAATATATATCTGTTTTACTATATAAATGCTCAGTCCGTGACTACATTAAATGATATAATAAAGTGTCTATATGCCTGCACGCACTTAGCATGAAAAAGGCAGGATTTAAAAGCATAAGATAAGGAGTCTCACAACCTTTTATACAGCACTGTAGTAAAATCAAGGAGCAGAAGTGAATACTAATATTCTGTGACTACTAAAACTCTGCAAAAAAAATACCTTGCATTGCAAAACTTCCTCTGTCATTTAATTTAATCAGAGATAGGTTCCAGGCTGAGATGCACGTCCAGCCAGAAACTCAAGTATAATGTAAGATATGGGACATTCCTTCCTTGTTCAGAACTATGCTGCATATTGTAACACTTCTAGGTACTCTGGCTTCTGCCCACTAAATATCAGTAAATAACCTTTGTCATTGTAACAATCACAAATGTCACCACAGATTCCCGCCACTCCCCTAACTGCCCCACTCTCTGTCTGATTCCTAACTTACTGAATCCAGAGACAGTGCAAGGTGGTCAACAGTAGAAGCAGGACAACTTGGAAGGCTGGGGAGTTCATCATATCGATGAGTATGTCTGAAAATTCTGTTTGGTGAGTTTGTTTGCTTTTTTTCTTTTAAGTCAATACTTTTCAGAAAGAACATATACATCTCTGACAGTTAATTTTTACAGAAGGTTATATTTTCTATGCATGGCATAGAAGTAGAATGACTCAGCAAGACAAAGTTATGTACATCTATCAGTAATCGAAGGCAGATTTAATGCTATATCCATGTTGAATCTCTAACTGACCAAAGGGTGTTCCTCAAAATCTCACTCTAAAGCAGATATGGACACTCTTTTACAAAATAAATCCAAGTGCCATAAATGGAAACTTCCAAATCATCTGAATTATAATTATAATAGTACAGGCTAAGGACTTGGGAATACAGACTATCATTTTTCTGGCACTGTACAAGTCTTTTTTACAACAATTAATATTGGAAGGGTGTTTTCCCAAGTATTTGTATGCCATCTGTTGAAAACTTCAGTCATCACACTGTCACAGAAACGTGGCCAAATGTAAGCCGCCCATCTGTTGGAAAATAACCATTAAAACAACTTTATGGAAACCATTAAGTCTAACCACCCTCTCAAATATGTTTGCGTCATATTAATATGGCAGTTCACAATTTGGCCACGTGGGTACTAAAAGGAAAAATAGATAATACACTACGATATAAACAAACACAGTTGCCATGAATAGGAATCAGTAAGCACAGACAGCTGCCTACTAGAATTCTGAGACCCAGCCAAGCTTACAATAATAACAACCATTTGAACAGGGAGCAATATGTAGTGTAACTTTTTTTTTCTTTTTCAAATGCACTATCTCAATTAACTCTACTTGACTGAAAAAAAATCTCACAACTATTTTAGCTTATTATGTTATTATCCCATTTACAGAAAAAAAAGCTATGGTAGAAAATGCCAACTTTTGGAAAATACCCACTGAAATCCTTATATTATAAAATATAGACGGAAAATAACTGGACTAGGTGTTAATGACATGAGCTCTTCTCCCATTCTTCTTCTTGTTACTTGCTACTTCTATAACTTTGGGGGGGTCACTCAGACTGAGTCTCAGTTTTCTTATTTTGAAGATAGGCATAAGAATACAGGGCTGATTTGTTTAGCTCAAAACCTTCTGCAAGTCACCCTTTGTGAATTAGCTACAAGCTGTTGCAAGTACTTTGTGAACTGGCAAAAAAGCTAGACAGGTGGATGGTAAGAGAGAGGCAGCCACTTGTAAAGGTTGAGATTGGTTCATGGCTTATGTGCAATTTTAGTCCCTGATCCTCTCTTTACAGCCATGACAATTCTGTGAGATGGATGATTTCACTGCAAAATTGTAATATATTTAACGTACTTTCAATTTCTGACATATTTTGTAAACTGATTTATGAAGTATAAATTAATTGACTTAATAAAGCCTATCATATTTATAAAGATGAATAAATCTTGCCCCTGTTACTGCCGCTACTGAGGTGCCCTGGGACCTCAGAATTCCTCATAATGCAGCTTGAGTAACACCTATCTAGTTCTAGTCCAATCATTTTTAAGATAAAGGAAATAGAACCAGGGAGGTAATTTGACTGGCCAAGTTCATATGCTGTTTAACAACAGACTTCCAACAATTGGTGCTGGAGCAAGTGAACATTCATAAAATTCAAAAAAGAACCTTGACCTAAATTTCATTCCTTAGACAAAAATTATTTCAAAATGGATCATAAACTTAAATGTAAAATATACAACTATAAAATATAGGAGAAAAACACAGGAGAAAATCCTCAGGATTTTGGGTAGACAGAGTTCTTAGAATTGATAACAAAAGTATGATCTATGAAAGGAAAAATTGATAAATTGGATGTCCTCAAAATTAAAAATGTTTGCACTCCCACAAATTGGGAGAAAATATTTGCTAACCACATATCTGAATAAGGCCTAGTATCGAGAACATATAAAGAACTCTCAAAACTCAACAGTAAAAATGTAAACAATGCAATTAGAATGTGGGCAAAAGACATGAAGAAACATTTCACCAAAGAAGACACACAGATGTCAAGTAAGCCATGTCCACCATCATCAGCCATTAGGAAAATGTAAATTAAAATCCCAATGAGATAACACACCTATCAGGAATAGCTAAAATAAAAAATAATGACAACAACAAATGCTGACAAGAATGCAGAGTAACTGGATCACATATTCTCACTGCTGGTGGGAATGTAAAATGGTACACCCACTCTAGAAGCAGTTTGGCAATTTCTTAAAAAAATTTTAACTTATAACTATGATACGATCAAGCAATTCCACTCCCAAGCACTTATCTCAAAGAATGAAGACAATGGAAACTATGTCTACCCAAAAACTTGTACAGAAATGTTTACAGCAGCTTTGTTCATAATAGCTCCACACTGTAAACAACCCAGATGACATTCAATAGGTGAGTGGTTAAAAAAAAACACTGTTGCAGGCATACCATATAATGTTAACTAAGGAATAATAAGAAACAAAATATTGATATGTACAACAATCTGAATGAATCTCCAGAGAATTATGCTGAGGGAAAAAAAAAAAAATGCCAAAAGGTCACATACTCTATATGATTCCATTTGTATGACATTCTTGAAGTGCCCAAATTATAAAAATAGACAACAGATAGTGGTTGCCAGGGGTTAAAAAAGTTGTGAAAGGAAAGTGGTTGTGGCTGTAAAAGGGCAACATGAGGGCTTCTAGTGGTCATGGAAAGTTCTGATGGACTGGTTAACAACTGAGAGCTGATTATTTTGATCACCATTTGACAAATGGGGAAACCGAGACTCAGATGAGTTAAGGGCCAGAACTAAAGCCACACAGGTAGTAAGTAACAAAATGAGAATCTAATTCCAGGTCTCTCTTCTTACAGGCTTCATGTTCCTTCTTTATACTATTAATTAACATCATTAACCAAAGGAATTGCTAGTAAGAGGTTTTTTAACATTCATACGCAGAACCCGTGAGATAGGAAGTGGAGCCTTGCTGGAAACCCTTGCTTCTCTCCTGTGAGGGAAGTATCAAGGGGAGGCTAGAAGCATCTTCGAGGTGCCCTTAGGCAAATGGCTATAACCTGTCTGCATGGATAATCTGATTTACTTGGGCCACATCTACCAATTTCATTCATGCACAAGCATGTAAGATAGTGCTTCCCAAGTATGACATAACACAAAACCAATTAAAGATACATTTACAAAGTCCTCTACTACAATGCGCGTGTGTTGTGTTTAAGATAAAAATGCTTCGTTTTAACAGTTGCCCTGCACAGAACTGTGTGAATAGTTTATAAAAGTGTTATGAAGGTAAGTCTGTATTCTTTGTGCAAGAAATTTCCCATCTCAACTGCCAAAAAAGGCTGCTCTGTTTATAGCTCCATGTTGGGCCCAGAGGATGCATCAAAAGAAATAAATGCTCCCTGCACAGATAGAGACAGGCTGATTAACTGCTGCTCATGTCCAAGAGTCCAGCTGTGTTCCAGGAATACTAAAAGCACTTTTTCACCAACTACTCCCAAGAATGCTACTGGAAGTCTGAAATACAATCACAGGTGATCACAGGCTACCCTAGTCCAACAGCCTCCCAATTCCATTTGGGCCCTTTCCTATTCCAGCTGCATTTTTCATCTATAATCCTGCTATACTAAGATAATTCTATGAAGCCCTGTGCCCCCAGACTGGCTAATTTCACAGACTGCCGGGGCTGCAAGGATCCTTGGTCCAGCACTCCAACTCCACAGCTGAGGGTTCCATTCCCAGGCCGTATTAACCATCCTCGGCCACACACAGTCATGCTCTCTGCTTAGAATGCTTCCAAGGCTGCCCACTACTGACTGATTCCCCATCTTGCCCCCTCTATAATCTTGGCCTCCAAATTTATCTCTATATTCTAGGCAAACCAAACTATTCATTATTTTTCACACTCGCCTGGTGATTTTTTTTGCTAACATGGAATCTTTTACCTGAAATGCCCATTTCCAAATGTCCCAAAACATCCCACTCCTAAAGATCCAGGCCAGATGCCACCTCCTCCCCTAGGTCTTCCTGCAGTCAGCCAGAAATGACGTCTCCTTCTGAGTTTCCACAGCATATTGTAACCAAAGACCCACCCCACGTCCTACAACTGCATCAGTTACTGCTGTCTGGGGGATTTTCTCTTCTGCTCAATATGGAGGGCTGGTTCTTGTTTATCTCTATATCTTCGGTTTCCAGCAAAGTGTCTGGCACAAATAACTACCAGGCAAATGTTTAATGAATGAAGGAATCAGAAACCCAAGCTCAGGGAGGCACGAGTGGCTGAGTTTTTCCAGCACCAGTCATATTAATAGCCCTGAATGCCAAATATCACCATCCATATTTCCAAAATCTAGTGTAACGATAATTACTTGTATTATTTACTCACATACACTTCAGTGCAGACAGTAGGTTTTAAGAGTCTTGACAAGGAGACTGGGTTTCTAGTCCCAGTTCTGCCATTTAATAGCTGTGTGACGTGGGGAAGCAGGTCTGTCTTCCCCTGTGGACTCAGGACCCCCATTTGTGAAAAAGAGGAGGTGGAATTAGATCCGACGCTCTCCAACCCTTCCAACTTTTCCTTTTGACAGTTGGTTAAAACATGGCTGCCTGGACGCCTAGAGGGCCTCCCTCTTCGCCCAGCACCCCTCATTCTTAAGCCCGGGCCGTCTTCCCGCACCTGGTGGCAGCTGCGGGAGTCCTGGGGTCCCCCTGGCCTCGCAGCTGCTGCTTCTCTTGCAAGCGGCCGCAGGGCCCCTCCACAGGCACCAAGGAGACGTCACGGCGCCAGCAAGCGACCAGCACTCGGGGCCACCCTCCAGCGCCAACGCCAGCCCCAGCGCGGGTGCGCGGAGACCGTCGCGGCGCCCCTTGCAGCTCCGAGACGCCCGCGCGCAGCGGCTCCAATGCGCACGCCCCGCCCTCTGCGAGCCGTTAGCTCCGCCCCGGGGGTGGGGCTCTGCCGCCCGGCTCCGCCCGAGCCACCCGGAGTCCCACGTAGCCCACCAGTCCTGGCGTGGTCCCCTCAGGGGGACGCACTGCCGCCTCACCCTAAGGAGCACCGACACAGCACTGCCCGCCGCAGGCCCGCACAGACACGCCAAGCCAGAGGTCGGAGCGCAGCCCCAGCGCGGCACCGAACCTTCACACCCCTCCCAGCCACTCGGACACTCCTGCAACACTCTGATGCTACCGGGTGCTGTGCGGGGCTCTGCGGTTATAAAGATTATCTTGTTGAGCCTAGGAATAAGTGTTCGGGAAAACTCATCATAAATACACACTATACCCGCTTTGGAGGCACGCCCTCTTCTAGCTCTACACACATGCCTTTAGGATCGAGGGGATCCCGGACGCTGCACCCCCAAAAAGCGTCTCAGTCTTTGACTCAGCTCACACACACGCACACGCACACGCACACGCACGCACACACACACACACACACACACACACACGGGCTTTGAGGACGCACCGACCGTTCCTTTTGGACCCTTCCCTTCCCTCGTACCCCTTAGCCCAAGATCAACTTCAGAGCGGGGAGAGGAAAGAAAGGAGGGAGAAAAGAAGGATACGCTAGCCTTAAGACCTGCAGATACTGGGTTTTTACCTGGCTCGGGATGACATGGGGCCTTCATGAAAGACAAGATTCACTCAGGAAGCCCATTCCCGCGCCTCCTGCCCTGCCCTGTCTGGTTCTAGATAGACAAGCAGGGCAGGCCCCGTATTCAGCCGGCACAGTGTCTTGGGCACTGTGACATAGCAGGGCCTAACTGACCTCTCAGGTCAGGTAGGCCGATGAAGCCTCCAGGAACACAACCATGTGAGTTTAAAAATAGACCTGGAGCACGGAGAGTATCCTCTTTCTCACTGCTAAAAAAGAGAGGCCAGTAAGGAAGGCTTGGCAGACTGTTTCAGTGGACTTTTTAGAGACTGCGCAGGACTTTCCTTCAAACTAGTCATAACCTAGATTTTTACTCTGATGTAAATGGAATCTCAGCTAAAAGGATTTTTTTCCACTGATTCAAAGGCTAAAATAGCTCCCTAATTTTATGTGTTTGGAATGAGAATTACCTAAGTATACAGCTGTTTTTATAAAGGAATAAGTTTGTGTTATGAAGGTTAAGGGTGAATCTGCACCATCTGAAATTTCAGATCTGGCTTTGGCACCTATGGAAACAGAGTACACAGAAAGCTATTGAAAGCATTTGGAATCTAGATATAATTATTGGCAGAGAGGAAACTAGAACATTTGAGAGGTTATAGCTTTGTTTTTTTATGAGCTACTATTTTTCTTACATGTTTCCTATTTAATATATAATTTAGAGTTATGAACTGAGTCAGATATGCCTTTCAATACCCTTTTAATGTCTCAAAGAGAAAGCCATAGACATGTATTTATTTGCTTTATGTTCCTCAACTATTTCAATTGAGTCATCACTGAAGGAAGTGGTTCATGATATTGTACAGGAGAGTTATTAAGAGCATTTATAAAGCCACCCTGCTTATGAGCTAAATTTATTATGTTTGCGAAGTTAATCTGTTTTCTCTAATCAGACGCTTAATCATCCAGTCTCCTCCCTGCATTATGGATCCATGAATGTGAACCGAGGAGAGTTGCTCAGTCGGGGCAAGATGATAAATTATCTTTTCATTTTGGGGGTATTTGTGATTAAATGCTTCATAATAGAATTAAAATGAAATAAATCTCATACTTTTACTTCTAGATCCCTGCCAGGTATATATATAAACAAAATGCATTTGGTTAAGGGCAAATTCAGTTTGATGCCTGAATGGAACTTATAGGAGACCTAGAAACCTTTGTAATTCAGGAGAACGTGGAGTTCGCCCCTCATTTCTATAGTCTGAAGAGAGAGTTGATCACTCAGTGGTACTGCGTGGATAATCAGCACAGCATCAAAATGTCCATTCAGAAAAATGAGGAATTAGCCTCAGGAAGTAATGGGCAAAGTTTGTCTGAATCTAGAGCTGTAATCCTAGGATCTCAAGGGCTGTGCACTGTATGTGATTGGAGCAGATCTTAGATTACAACCAAATAACCAGGTCCTGTTACTTTGGCTGTTAGATTAAGTGAAGCCCCATGTGATGGCACTCTCAGCTGCTGCCCAGTGGGGCTGTAAGGGTTGAAACATATTGAAATAACCGTAATGAGGATGATTTAGTCATGTTTGTTGTTAAACAAATAAACTCCACATTCCAGCAAAAGCCCCATGAGATAACAATTCATTATTTGCCTTTTAACATATGGAGACTAAGACCAATTGGCATTATGTGATATTAGAGGCCTAAAAAAATCCTCTTTTTTTTGTGAATATTTTACAACTAGCAAAGCAGTTTCATATCTTTTGTCTCATTTGATCCTCACAAGTAACCGATGGCTGCACTGCTCCTGGCAGTTGCTGTGAGGCCTGAGACACGGAGCTCTGCGCTCCGGCTGTCCTGGGAGGAACCGAGGTCAGGCCTTTTAGTCAAGAGGTCTTCCTCTATCCAGAATCCCTCTTCTATTAGAAAACAAAAGGAAAACCTTCCTTTTAGATTAAAAAAATCACAAAAATAAAAGACCTACACAAATACTAGATGGAGACATACTGCAAAAACGGTCTTTGTAAAGAGATATTTGCTGTGATAATACAGAGATTATTGGCTACGTGAGTATAGTAAGAGTTGAGACAGTCATTCAAACTCTAGGGCCAGCCCGTAGCTCACTTGGGAGAGCGTCGTGCTGACAACACCAAGTTAAGAGTTGAGATTCCCTTACCGGTCATCTTTAAAAAAAAAAAAAAAAAAAAAAAGTTCCAACTCTGCCCCTAAATCCATGCTGTTAAAGTAAAAGCTTTTTTCTTGATATCAATATCCAGGACACATGCCTGCTCAGGTTAGATATTTTGCACAAATTATTCAAGTCTCTCATTCAGTCTACTTTCTACATCCTTGGTCAATATGATCAGAACTAGAAATCTGTTTCCTTAGAGATTCCTTATGCAGTACACATCCAGGCTAGGTGATGTCTCTGTGACTGTGGCTTCCCAATGGTTATGTTCATTTGAAATGACTCTGCTAGGTAAATTAGGCTGAGCCAAGTCTCTGGGGCAGTCAAGGAGATGGGTGGAAAAAGAATGATTTAATGGGGCCCAGGTCAGAGACACCAAAATCTATCAGTTTATGGCAAAGAAGGAAGCACATGCGTATAGCTTCTATAGAAGAAGTTGCCTGCATTCTTACCAGGAAAAAGACATTGGAAAACTCCAGGACAGTGAGTCAGGAGTCTTGAGTTCTAATCCCAGGCCTACCACTTGCTGGCTGTGTGACACTCGTCATGTTCTTTAAAACTTTTGAGCCTCAGCTTATACATGTATGGAATGGGAAAAATAATAACATACCCTCCCATCTTCATAGATCTATGAAAAGATCTTTTAAATATATAAAAAGCTTAACATATGTAAGAATAATAACTTCAAACTATAGTTGGTTGGTAGACATAACACAAGGGTATCCTTGAAAATGACACTTAAATTTCACCGTATTTAGGAAGAAAAGTGGCTAAATATATACATAATATTCCTATTTCTGCCTTCCCTATTTCCCTCTTTCCATTTTAAATTCAGAGCAAGTTGTTTTATTAATTGTAACATTTAATAGCATAAATATCTGTCACTTAAAAGTGATACTGACAATGTAGTTAAGTCTTTATTGTCTTTTATTAGTCTAATAAATGAGAGCACATCACTAAAAAGAAGCCACAAATATAAATGATTTCAGGGATTTTTCCTTAAAGGAAAATCATACAATGCATTTGGAAAATGGTAACTCTGGCTTGTCCTCTATAAAATGCTAAATTTCAGCACAAAATATTGAAGCCCCAGTGTTTACAGGACTCTTGGTGACAAGAAAACCGATAGTAAATATGCTTTAGCACTGAAATTCATGTATCCATGGAAACCTGTGAAGTTCTGTGAGCACACATGCACAGGGCCTGCAGTATTACTGAAGGGCTGAGGCAGTGATCAGTGGGTTACTATGTTGTGAAAAGCTGACAGATTGCTGGGAGCTACTCTGCAGAGGCATGGATGAGGTTGTTTTTCCCGTTAAAGGTAATTACAGAGAAATTCAAAAATCTCAGACATTACCAAGAAAAAAACATGTTTATTTATTTGCATGTATTTGTATGTCTCAGAACAGTGTCCTCAAATAACCTTTTTAATCAGAAAAGTCTTGAAGTCATTAGCATTTCCCTCTCTCAACACATTGTAGCTATATTCAAAAATTCTCTAGATTTTCCATGTGCACAGATGCAGATATTTCTTGAATGTTGGGAAAGAACACTACAGGTTTTTATCAAATTAATTATTCCTGACAGTTTAAATGTATTCCTGGTCAGTGTTTCCTAACGTATAATGGCTTTAAAAGCAAAGAGCGTAATAATATTTGGGGGAAACAATAATACAGCTATCTGAAATGTGTGTGTACCCAAGGACCAGTATTCTAATAAAATAAAGAAGTAATGCTATTCATAAAGGCATATTTACAGAGTGCTCTATTTAAAAAAGCATATGTATTATCTCATTTAGTCCTTACATCAATCTTGATAAGTGTTATTATCCCCATTTTCCCTTCCATTGCCAAACTCAGAATTATTCCACAAATATTACTCTGGATTTTAATAATTTGTAAATGGTCTGTGTTTTGGTTGAAACACATAGAAACGGAGGAAAAATTATTAATGAGTTCTTAAAAATACTTCCTCACAGAAGTCTTCTCTTTACATTTTTTTCATGTTTAGTCTTTTAAAGATTCACTGTCCAATAAGATAGCAATTAGCTACATGTGGCTACTGAGCACTTGGCATGTGGTTAGTGCCACATGTGAAATAATATTTGAATATATTGGGTTAAATAGAATATACTACCTTAATTTCACTGGTGTTTTAAAAAGTTTTAATGTGCTTACAAGGATATTTAAAAATATACATGTGTCTACATTATATTTCTATTGGACAGCACTGCTGTAATGAAATTGCAGAGAGCTTTCAAAGGGGTCTATTTTTTAATAATTTTGTGTATGCCAGACTCGCTCAGTTTTGCCATTGATACACTATACCTTTCTTCAGAATAAGGACATTATTCATACTGATTGCTTTCACCTAAAAGAAGTGCTTTAAATTATCTTCCTCTTTGTGGGCCAGGTTTCTCTTCTTTTCTGCCGTGCAATTCTCCATGGCAAAATCCCAGTAATCTCTTTTATCTTCACTTTCTGAGAGGCAATGAAACAGAGCACCCGCCCCTGGGGAGCACAGTGGCTTCCCCATCGCAGGACTCACAGTTTGGCAGGAAACGCGCACTGGATGCCAGACAAGGCCGGACAAGCACCTGGGAAGGGAGTGCTGACCCATGTGGAAATTGGCTCAGCCACTTCCAATTGAAATAGGAAAATAGCCGAGACTATTCTGTATTATCATTTCGTATCATTATTATAATCTGAGTTCAACTCAGAGTTGTACTTATTGATACTTATTAATAGGCTGTGTGACTTTTGTCAAGTTAATTAGTAATACTTTAATAATAAGTAATACTATTAATAAGTAATACTTATTAATAGACTGCGTGACTTTTGTCAAATCTTTTTAGCTCTCTAGGCCTCAATTTTCTTTTTATTCTAATATATTTTTAGTAGAGTTTAATAATTAAGTAAATTTTATGGACAGACCATTGTCCAATAGTTTATCATGATCCGAGACTGTAGTGATTTAGTTGAACTCATAAGACCGATGTCGGAGGAAGAGTCCAGGCAGACCGACAGTCAGCCTCAATCCACCCTGTCCTCTTACCAGATTCTTGACTCTGCCACAGGAAAGAATTCAAGGCCAGAGTCACAGTAGAAAGTGAGAACAAGTTTAATATAATAGATAAGAAATACAGGTTCCATGGAGTGAGTGTGGCATAGCTCCAGCGACTGAGCAGGGCTCACACCAAGTTTATCACAAAAATAAGTTCAGTACAGACATCAAGTCTAACACAAAAGCAAGAAAAACATACTTAAAGTTCAATACAAAGTGCGGGCTGGCTCAAGAAAATGAGCAGCCGCTTGCTGAAAGTGTTAGATACAAAGTAAAGTACACACACCACAGCCAGAGAAGTGAGGGTTCACTCCAGGACAGTGAGCAAAAACCCCACCTTCAGCTGCGATTCAACTTTTATAGTTTCTCTATCTAATGAATATTCAATTAAGGGAGTGTCTCCTAGTTATGCAACATTTAGTCTTCCACATGCTCAGTTGGTCTTTTCCTGGAGGATGTTCATTTGTCAGACCCTAAAACATGCACCAGGCATATTCAAGAATGTTCTGTGCTGTCTATTCAGGAAGCCCAGCCACTGGATTTGCATAAGTCAGCCTCTTTTGGTTTCATTTTCCTTGTGTTGGTGCTAAAAATAGGTCTAACTGGCAACAGTAACTTTTTTTCCAGAGGAGCCCTCAGAGGAGGGCCCTGAGACCTCAGGAGTGGCTAGAAACCCAGAGGCATGTCCTGAAACCTGAGCCCAGGAAAACTGAGCACCTCCTGAATAAAGAATAGGAAAAAAAAAGAGCACATGAAGAAATAATAGTTTTGCTTCCAGTTGTATTAGGAATACTTTCAGCTGCAAGTAAGGGAAGACAACATTAATAGGGGCTTAAATAATCAGGGTTTATTTTTATCATATATTAAAATGTTTGAAGATAGACCCTTGCTGGAATGATACCCCGCATCGAATTCATCAGCTAATCCTGGTGGTTTGACCTTCAAAATATATCTAGAATCTAACTTTTCTCCCTACTTCTATCACTTCCATCTTTGTTGTGCTACTATTATTCTTGCAACATTTCTCTAATTTGTCTCCCTGTTTTCTTCCTTACTCTCCTTTAACATTTTCTATATCCAGCAGCCAGAAATGTTCTGTTTAAATTTAAGTACCATATTGCTCCCTTGCTCAAAAACCTCCAATGATTTCTTATGTCCCTCAGAATAAAATCTAAAATTCTTACTATAATTTCCAAGCCTCTAAAAGATCTGGACCTCTTATCTCATCACCTTCTTTTTCCATGTTGCTCAGTCAGTTCTAGCCTCTCTTGTCTTCCTCCTGCTCCTTGAACATGCTGAGTGTGTTCTCCCTCAGGGCCTTTGCATATGCTGTTCCTTCTTCCTGGCACTCCTCCCACAAGCCCCCTAACGTCTACATGACTCGCTCCTTCATTTCCTTTATGTTTTTCAGATATCACTTTAACAGTTAGACCTTCCTTTCTAAACCTATATGAAATATCACCCCATTATCTTCCAGCTCCCTTACCCTACTTATTTTTCTTACCATAGTTCTAAACTCTATCTGATATAAATTTATTATTAACTGTCTTGCCCCCTATTGAAATGCAAGCTCCCTGAAAGCAGGGAAATTGTTCATTTTGTGCATATGAATCCCCAGCACTAGTATTGTGCCTGGTATATAATAAGTATCCAGTAATTAGCCATTGAATGAATACTTCAGCAACGGAATGGTATTAAGTCCCTCTGTCATTGTCTCTGCAATTTCCTTTACCTTCTTGCCCTTGCTGCAGCATGGCTTCTCCAGCTCCCACCAGCATGTCCTCATGCAACCACCTTCAGAAATAGGAATTAGATACTTCTCTCTCAACATGGAGACAGATACCTCTCCTAGAATCCTCCAGCAGACTTGCCTTTACATTTTATTGACTAGAACTGGGTCAAGGGCTACCCCTGTTTGCAAGAGGCTGGAAAAGTGAGTATTTGGTTTATGAAACCTTTGGAGAGGGAGACAGGCAAGGGATAATAGTATGATAAATAAAATCACTATGCCAGTAAAATGCTATGACTAGTACATTCCATTAACACCACGTGGCTGACTAGAGATTTGGTAAACCATAAGATTCAGAAGCACTCAACAGAGTGTTGTTACTCTGCAATGTTTCTGTTTATTTCCACCCTCCACATCTTGAAAATGTAGCCATTTATATGACTTATCTTTCCAACTTATTTACTGTTTTATCAAATGAAAACATATTAAAATAATTATGTAGAAAAAATTACTTTTGCAATTCTATGATTAGGGAGGGTGGATAAAAGAGTATATCAAGTGGAAAAATGGGAAAAATGGTCAAAGGCAAGCATAGCTCAGATTGGGACAAAAGGAGAAAAGCCGAGAGAAGGTCTGCTGAGAGACCAGTGCAGGTGGGTTGGTGGAGGAAGAGGGCAGGCCAGAGGTGGTACTTTCCTACTTGATTTTTCATCCTTAGTCATGCTTTGCAAAAGAACCAACACCAGGTTTCTATGTAATATTTCTAAATCAGACACTCAGACTGTTTCATAGCAATTTATTTTTCCTTTTGAATAATTTACAAAAGCTCAGGTCTTGGCAGGTCAATGCTGTGGCCATGACAGTGTCCTCCAAATTGTAAGGGCATCTGGAAAAGAGTAGGATTTGGATGTCCTAAATAGGCTCCCCTCTCCACATCTTCTATGACCTACCAATGGCTTAATATATCAACCACAGAGCAAAGACGTATATTTTAGGCCTGACATGTGGGGCAGTAGGCAAGAAGGCAACTCATACAAGACTCCAGAGTAGAGAAAAAGGAAACAGGCAGATCCTCCTTACCTTTTATCTGAAGCATTCTGTGTACCATGGATTCAATTCTCTGCCAAAAAAAGAAAATAGTGGCCCAGGATCCCAGAGGCCTAGGATGACAGGGTGTGAAAGTTTAAGCTTTAAGATACGGGTGCCTGCACTACCAGACTGTCAGATGGACCCTGCATTATATGATCATGCAGATATTGTGTAACCTTACTGTTTTCTACCATAACCATTTAAAGTGAAAGGAGAACTTTTTACATTTCGTAATGACATTTAGGATGAGATGTGAGGCAGCCATTTTAAAATGAATGATATTTGAATACTTAGTCACTCAGATATCTTTTGCAAAAAAGCACGGCCGAGAAACAAGTGCAATAGAATTAATTAAAATCACCACTGGCTATGAAATCTTTTATAAAATGTGGTGGGAAATAAGGACACAGACCTGTTGCTCCAGGTTCACATAAAATGCATCTTATTATTGAACTACCGCTTCTTCAATCTGTTAGGAAGTGGCTTTCAGTTTTTTTCTGTTAAATTATCAAAAACGAATATAAGAAGAGATAGGCCAAGAAAGGTGAACACATTGCCCTTGAGGTAATTTGAATCTCAACAAAATTCTTATACTTGTCATGGGTGAACTCTTGATGAGACTGTGCCCACAGAGTCAGGAAAGATCGATCTCCATGTTTTGTATTCCAGCTCTGCCATATGTAGGACTGTGACCATGGCAAGTTACTTACCCTCTATTCTACAATCTTCTCATCTCCTATGAAGACCTCCCTCTTTAGGTTAGTGTGAGAATTAAACAAATTAATAAATAATAAATAGTTAGAATAATGCCTGGTGAATACTGTCTAAGTGTTAGCTATTATTTTTTTAGTGTTACTACCCAAAGTAGATAGGTGGTCAGTGAGTGGAAACGTGGAAGAATATGGCGGAAATTAATCTTTGACAAAGTAGATTTAAGGACATAGGGAAAACAAATATTTTATTTCTAAGTAAAAAAGAATTGCAAACCCTATTAATAAGAAATTGTAGTAGTATTTTATTTCAAAAGACATTGCCTATATAAAATGGGTCATAGCTGCCCATTTCTTTCTGGCTTAGACTGTACATAAAACCTGACTGTTCACTGAACTGGCTAGAAAAGTTAGCCAGAAACTTATCATTTAACCCAGGAAACTAAATTGGTAAAACCAAGTGTTTAGCTCAAGTGACTTTTTTTCTCTGTCCAAACTCTGTCTGATCCCATCAGGACCACAGAGCTGATCGAACAGGTGTTTTCTAGGCTGCCTGGAATCGCCTCCCTCCTTTTTTTTTTTTTTTAAGAAGATAACTAATCTTTACTCTTCCTGGGGCTGCCTGAAGCTTAGCTTCTTAATGGTAAACTTTGGATAGTGATATTCTCTGCAGCTTACTGCTATAAGAAATGTCAACAATCATTGGGCTACTGATTCTCAATATCTGTCTTATCCAGCTAACACTGTCAGCTTAGTGGTCAGAGCCTGGGATGTTGCATATAAAGCACAGGGAGGTTGTCTGAGGCAAATTGGCCTGCAATGGACCCAGAGGTACAGACATACCTGAAAGTGCTGTGGTTCTGTGGCAGCTGTCACAAAGCACTTTCTCCATGTTTGCAGGAAGGACACATTGCTGTGTATGCCCCAGTACTCTTTGGGTTCATGCTTAAGGTCTACTTGATGGTATTACCATGGTCTCTCATCAGTTCCCAGGTTGACCATTTGAGGTAACTCCTGGTCTGGCTGGAACTAGTACTAACATCTCCAGAGTGCCTGGAAACCACTGAGAAAAAAAAATACATAAAAGAATAGAAGCAAGTTTAAGGGAAATGAAATACAAAAAGAGCTCTGCTACCAATTAAGTGTCCATTTTTTGCTGAGTTACTTTTTCCTGCCCACCTCATACCATCCATCCCAGTTAAAACTCCACAGGGCCACTAGAAATTTCTAACTCTGGTCTGATCATGTCCCTCCTCTGATTAAACCCTTCTCTACCACCTGCAAGATAAAGTGTAAATCCTCAACCCTTCGCTTTGGCCTAGATATCAGATCCCATTATACTTCCAGACTTCATACCCCATTTCCACTTCCCTCTCTGATCCAACCACCCCCAGTCCCTATGCCATATGTTCTAGCCACATTGAACTACTTAAAGTTCCCCAACCATGACAGATGGCATCTTGTCTCCAAGTCCGTTATGCCCTTATGCCTCCTGTTTCAGTGGTAAAATCTCCTTATATTTTTAAGGCCCAGTTCAAACCATTCCAAAAATGAAAGAGCATTTCACTGTTCTTTTTTCTCATTGTGCTGCTTTCATAATTTTCTAAAATAATGCTTATCATATGTGCTTTTCTTTTTTCTCCAGGACATTGTGAACTCCTCAGTATCAAGACTGGATATTATTTACATTTGTGTTTCTAATACCTAACTCAGGATGGCAGGTGTATTGTGCTTCAATACATTGTAGAGGAATGAAAAATGAACTAACTTGCCTTTCTTTTATTTTCTGTCTCATTTTACTGTCGTTCTCACCAGGGAGTCATTTTGCTAATCACAATTGCCAGTTCTCACTGCTCTAATACTGCGTCCCTTGCAAGACCTCAGACATGAATGAAAGTAAGGTGCATCTCACTGACTCCTCGAGGGTAAATGAAGGATGATCTATGGATGCTTCTAACACAAAATTATAAGCTGATAAAAACAGCTGCCCTGTCTCACCTGCTGTCATCAGTACTGTTCCGGAAACTGCTAGCAAATTCAGCTTTCTGACAACTCAGAAGCTATTCAGCAGCCTCCCTGCTGATCTGCTTTCTGGCTGAGCTGAAAAGGTTGTTCAGAAGGCCTGAATTCTGTTCTAGGCTCTGCAATTTGAAATCTATATGACTTCTTATAGAAGCTGAGTCTCTTTTTCCTCGTGTGCAAAATAAGGAAAACAATCTTTTCCCCTGCTATGCTGACCATACTGGATTCTTATGAAATTCAGAGGATGTAAAGAACTTGAAATCACTTTACAAAATAGAAAATTCACCAGGGGACTAAAGGGTTGTAATATAGTATGATCTATACCTTAGTGCTGGCTGGCTGAGGTTTTTCATAGCTCAAATTAAATACAATGCCTGAAATTCAGGCTTTTCTTCAGAAAGATCAAGTTAAGTACAATGCCTGAGACATATTATATTATCTATGTGAAAGACCAACCTCTATCCCCAATAACCTGGGACTTTTCCTACTTAGTCCCCATTTAGTCTACATTGACCTTTTGTTACCATTGGTTGCATTTATCTGTGAGACCATGTGTTCAGACTCAGTTTAGACACATGGGTCTTATTGGGCATTGACTACAGGCCAAATGAAAGCTATGTCTAGAAATATCTGTGCACCAGTCTGAGAGGTGACTAATTAACCTGCTTGGAAATTCCTGGTTATATCCCTCAAACAATGAAGTGGCTATATATCATTGGACATACAGTAGGATACATAGTCATATTATGCTTAGAATAGATGATAAATCTCTTTTGGTTAAAGTCATTACAAGCCTTTTGGGGTAAATGATAAGGAAAGCTGTAGACAATAATAATAATATCTAATTCTGACAAAGTAATCACTATGTATTAGGCACAATCCTCAGGAATTGTCCTATTTTTGTTAACCCACCACAATCGTTTGAGGTGGGTTCTTTTTTTTAAATTAAATTAAATCAAATTTTTATTGATTATGCATATTCATGCGGCACAGAGCTGTCTGTCAGTACCTGTGACCAAAGTGTGGTGAGCATATCAATACTATCAGCATGCCCACCATGAGGTGGGTTCTTTTAATAGATTTTGCAGTTGAAAAAAGTGAAGTCACATAGCTTGAGAGTGCAGAGCAGGGATTCAAACCTAACTTTGTCTGACTCCACAGCTTGTATGCTTAAGTCTCAGTCAGATCCTGGCCTACATGAGGTCCGCTAGCAGCTAAACTTTTCTTTAGTACTGTTGAGAGAGTTACTCAAGTAAAAAGTGTTAAGTCAACTTCAATTGAGGAGAGAGGAAGCAGAGGTGTAGATGATTGTTTTACAGAGGTTAATTGAGACATCATAATAAAAAAGCTGAAAGTCACAGAAAAGAAGAAAATCTTGAAAGGAGCAAGATAAAAAATGGCACATCCCTTATAAATGAATTTCAATAAGATTAGCTGCTGAGTTCTCTCAAAAATAATGAAAGCCAGAAGGCAGTGGAATAACATATTCAAAGTAGTCAAAGAAAAAGCCTGTCAACCAAGAATCCTAAATCTAGCAAAGCTATCATTGAAAAATGAAGGCAAAATAAAGAGTTTCCCAGACAAACAAAAACTGAATTTGTTGCCAGCAGATCTTCCTTGCAAGAAATACTAAAAGAAGTTCTTAGGATGAAAGCAAGTGACTGACCCTGAACAGTATTCAATTCTACACATGCACAAAAATACTAAGAGCACTGGTAAAGATAATTATGTAATTGTAAAAGATATTATAAATGTGTATTTTCCTTCTTTCTTCTATTAACATTTAAAAAGCAATTTATAAAATAATGTGTATCTCATGTATTGCGGGGCCAATAACAAACATATAGAAATGCAATATGTTTTATATTTGCCAATAAGAGCATAAAGGAGGTGGATGATAAGAAAGACATATTGCTTAAGGAAATGATGACAGATGGTAAAGTAATGATTATAACAATATATTATTGGGTTTTTAACATTAATAGATATAATATGAATAACAATAGTACCACAAACAAGGGGAGAATATGAAAATTACACACCAATATCTCATGAATATTGATGCCAAAATCCTCAACAAAATACCTACAAACCAAATCCAGCAACATATAAAAGTAATTAGATACAAGAAGATGGCAGATTAGACATTCCCAAGATGCATTCCTCCCCAGAAGAAGACCACAACAGGACCAGTGCCACCCACCACCACCACTACTGCAGTCACCAGTACCATTGTCCAGTCCCAGGACCATCACCCACTTTCCCACAGAGAAGTTTGTCATGCTCCCCATTGCTGCTGCTGCCATAGCTGTTGGCATCCACCCATGGCACACAGGCTACCTTGTGCCACCGCCACAACAGGTACCCTGGCCATACGTGGAATCCCTCACCCCTGACCATTCAACAGCACAGACGTAAAGAGGGTCACCAGGGAAGCCACCAGAAAGAGGTGAATAAGTGCAGACCTACATCCCAGTGGCCTGAATTATGCTGCCCTTTCAGTCATTCACCCAGGGTGGGAGCTACATGCACAGCCCATGCAACTGCCTGGACCTAAGTAGAGATGCATGTGAAGCCCTCAGAGTGTGCAGAAAGCCCATGATAGCCAAATAAAACATAGAAGAAAATTCCCAGCCACCATCAACCCATCCCAGCTGGGAGAAATAAGGACCCAGGAGGGAACCTCTGCCTATCAGAACAAGGAAAGTGAAACCACACCCAGGGTCAGCCATGCAATCTGAGGAGTTCCAGTATAATCCAATGCACCCATCAGGGTTATGGGACACTTGCCAGGGTGCCAACAAACCTGGTGAGGGTCACCCACTCCAGCAAAAGAGCAACAGAATACACAGGCACTTCTAGCAAGAAGAGCTTGCCCAAATCCTCCAGAACCCAATACTTGTCACTAAACTCAGCAAGGAACCACTAAGAGCTCCAGTATCCAGGCCATGGAGGCATTCACACACAACTCCGACACTGAATACAGAGGAAGTAACCACATGAAGACTACATCACTGCATCTACCCAGAACCGATACTGAAACAACCTACTTAATGATCAATATAAAATACACCTACAGGAGGGAGTATCTCCCCTCAAAATCCACTCCAAAGTAATAGAAGAAGTAACTCCTCTTCCAGATGACCAGACATCGATGTAAGGATACTAGAAACATGAAAAGATAAGAAGACATGATACCATCAAAGGAATACAATACGGGCCGACCCAGTGGCGCACTCAGGAGAGTGCGGTGCTGGGAGCACAGCGACGCTCCTGCCGCGGGTTCGGATCCTATATAGGAATGGCCAGTGTGCTCACTGGCTGAGTACCAGTCATGAAAAAGACAAAAATAAAATAAAATACAATACTCCTCAAGTATCAAGCTCTATACAGCAAGAAACTCTTGAAATGACTGAAAAGGAATTCAAAGAAACAACCTTAAGGAAACTCAATGAGATACAAGAATACTTAGTAGACGACACAATGAAATGAGAACAACTATCCAGGATATGAAGGAAGCAATTTATAAAGTGACCAATACCTTAAAGAAGAGTGTAGCAGAGCTCCTGGAGCTGAAAGATTCATTCAACAAAGCAAACAAAAAAAATTGAGAGCTTCAGCAGCAGGCTAGAGCAAGCAGAAGGAAAAAATTCTGATCTTGAAGACAATCTTTTGACATTACCCAGGCAGACAAAAAAAAAAAAAAGAAAGAAAAAAGGATTTTAAAAAATGAAGTCTACAAGAGCTATCAGACAACCTTAAGTGCACAAACATCTGAATTATGGGTGTTCTGGAAGAGGATTAGAAAGGAAAAAACACTGGAAACACCAAAGACAAACAATAAAAAAGAACAGAAAGATCAAAAGATATTTAAAACAACCAAATGAAAATTAATAAAATACCATGAGTAAGACAATACCTTTCAATAACAATCCTAAATGTAAATGCATTGAATTCCTCACTTAAAAGACATAGGTTGGCTGAGTATATAAAAAGCTAGATTCAACTCTATGCTGCTTACAAGAAACTCACCTCACCTATAAAGACTCACACAAACTAAAAGTGAAGGGATGGAAAAAGATATACCACACAAATGGAAACCAAAAACAAGCAAGAGTAGCTATTCTTATAATAGATAAAATAGACTTTAAGCCAAAATCCATAAAAAGAGACAAAGAAGTCCATTATATAATGATAAAGGAATTTTATTACAAAGAAGACATAAAAATCATAAACACACACACACACACACACACACAACACTGGAGCACCAAGATATATAAAGCAAAAACTACTAGATCTAAAAGGAGAGACAGAACCCAGTACAGTAATAGTGGGGGACCTCACCAGCCCTGTCTCAACATTGGATAGGTTATGTAGGCAAGAAATCGACAGAGAAACACAGGATTTAAACACATTGGACAAATAGGAGTTGGCAGACATCTACAGAACATTTCTTCCAACAACTAAAGAATATACTTTCTTCTCTTCAGCACATGGAACGTTCTCCAGGATAGACTACATGTTAGGTCACAAATCTAGTCTCAACAAATTTTAAAGAATAGAAATCATTTCAACTATCTTGTTAGACCACAACAGATTAAAGCTAGAAATCAATAATAAGTGAAACTCTGGAAACTATATAAGTACATGGAAATTAAACAACATGCTCCTGAATGACCTATGGGTCAAAGAAGAAATTAAACAAGAAATCAAATTTGTTCTTAAATAAATGAAAATAAAGACACATCATACCCAAACCTGTAGGATAATGCAAAAGCAGAACTATGAGGTGACTTTATTGCAATCAAAGCTTACATCAAGAATAGAAAGACTTCAAATAAACAACCTAACATTATACCTCAAGCAATTAGAAAAACAAGAATAATCCAATCCCCAAATTAGCAGATGGAAAGAAATAATTAAGACTAGAGCAGAAAATCAGTGCTATGAGAATTCAGAAACAAGTTAAGGTGACTGAAATGTGAGTTAAGATTATTAATAAATGTTATAAATTGATTTAAGAGGTCATATAAATAAATAAATGTGAAAAAAAAGACAAGAGAAGAACTAAATGAAATAGAGACCAGAAAAATGATACAAAAGATGAATGAAACAAAAAGTTGGGTTATTGAGAAGATAAACAACATAGACAAACCATTAGCTAGACTAAGTAAAAAAAGAAGAGAGAAGACCCAAAGAAAAAATCAGAAATGAAAACAGAGACATTATAACTGAAACCACAGAAATATAAAGAATCATTAGAGACTATTATAAACAACTATACATCAACAAATTTTAAAACATGGAGGGAATAGATAAATTTCTGGACACATACAAACTGCTAAGACTGAACCAAAAAGAAACAGAAAACCTGAACAGACCCATATTGAACAATAGGATTGAAGCAGTAGTCGGCAGTCTCCCAACAAAGAAAAGCCCCATGACCAGATGGCTTCACTGCTGAATTTTACCAAGCCTTTAAAGAAGAATTAAAACCAATCCTCTCCAAATTATTCCAAAAAATTGCAATTGAGGCCATTCTCCCAAACTCATTCTATGAAGTCAGCATCACCGTGATACCAAAACCAGACAAAAATACAACAAAAAAAGAAAACAACAGCCTGATATCCTTGATCAACATAGACACAAAAATCCTCAAAAAATATTAGCAAATGAAACATGGCAGCACATCTAAAAGATTATGCACCATGATCAAGTGGGATTCATCCCAGGGATGCAAGGGTTGTTCAACATATGCAAATCAATATATGTGATATACCACATCAACAAAATCAAGGACAAAATCTATATGATTATCTCAATAAACACAGAAAAAGCACTTGACAAAATTCAACATCCTTTCATGATAAAGTCTCTCAAAAAATTAGGTATAGAAGGAAAATAGCTCAACACAATAAAAACCAAATATGAAAAAACCACTGCCAACATCATCTTGAATGGGAAAAGCTGAAAGCTTTTCCTTTAAAAACAGGAACAAGACAAGGATGTAAACTCTCACCACTTCTATTTAAAACAGTATTAGAAGTATTAGCCAGAGCAATCAGACAAGAGAAAGAAATAAATAGCAGCCAATTTAGAAAAGACAAAGTCAAATTATCTCAGTCTGCAGATGACTTGATTCTATATAGACCTAAAGTGTCTGTCAAAAAACTCTTAGAGCTCATAAATTATTTTAGTAAAGTTTCAGGATACAAAATTCACCGTAATGTGCCAAAATAAATACCTCCACATTGTGTCAGCATCTTTTACAAAGTGAAGAGCAAAGCACCACATCATTAGGGTGGTGGAGGCTACATTTGACTGGGTGTAAATAGTGCACAGCAGAGTAATAATTGAATAACATTACTGTTAGGTGTAATTGAAGAATAATAGCAAAGAAGTACCTCACGTTTAAGTAGTAAGTTTTACTTTTTAAATTTTTTTCCGAAATATTACTAATTTTACTCTCAATTATGCCATTAGAAGAGACAGACAGGATATTATTATGACACCTTGTTTAGATTTCTTAGTAAAATATGAAACTAGAAGTTATGTATTTTTATTTAACCTGAATAGTTAAAAAGTGCTTAACTATGGACCATCCAAGTATTGTCTTATTACGATTTGGCTGTGGAGTTGCTTTACTTTGCTGCTTTGTCTTGAACAAATCAATCATTTGTCTTTCAAAGGCAGAGAATAAAAACATTGAACAATCTCTTCAGATTGTTTTAAATATTAGTAGCACTTCCAAATAGTTTCTTTTGGAGCTAGAAGGAAACAATGTAATTTTTTTCTAAATCTGACTTCAAATATTTCTATATTCTAGGAAAACTGCAGAATTTATCTTAGGGGAAAAATTTCTCTTTAATTTACTTAAAACACATTAGTGGTCTTTTAGTTAAAAAAAAGAAGGCCCCAGGCTAGTTGGGATAAGTTGGCAGTAAATCACTCTACATAATAATGTAAAAGAGAGCAAGGTTTTGCAAGTAGTAGAGATAGGGGTGGGAAGGGGGTCTTGGGAGAAAGAGAGGGCCCCTGTTTTAGGTCACAACTGTAGCACTTTAGAACAATGACCAGTAGTCAAGTTTCAGCAGGGATTGTTTTAGCCAAGCTATCAATGGAAATTCATTACACAGAAAATTCTATCTGCTGTATTTGGGGGAGCAAAGGAGATGAGACTGTGGTTACATTTTGGGAACAAAGGAAGACAGAGAGGACTGAAGAATCTGAAAGGAGACATTGAAGTAATAGAGAATTGAATTAGGAACAGAGGTTTAGAGTTATGGGTAATAGACAAACCCCAGGAGAATCCTTTGCAGGACTTACTGCAGTTAAATGAGATTGTGCTCAAGTTTTTTCCTTTTGGTGGGGAGTGGGAGATAATAATAATATAAATAATAGAAACAACAACTAGTATGGCAGTTCCTCAAAAAATTAAAAATAGAATCATCACCTGATCCAGCAATTTCACTTCTGGATATATCGTCAAATGAATTGAAAGCAGGGATTCAAACAGATATTTGTACATCTATGTTTAGAGCAGCATTATTCACAATAGCTAAAAGATGGAAGCAACCCAAGTGTCCATCAGCAGGTGAATGGATAAACAGAATGCAGTATCTACACGCAATGGAATATTTTTTGGCCTTAAAGAAAAGGAAACTATGACACATGCTGCAACATGGATTAGCCTTAATGACATTATACTAAGTGAAATAAGCCAGTCACAAAAGGACAAATACTGTGAGATTCCACTTATATGGGGTACTTGGAATAAATTGATAGAGACCGAAAGTAGAATGGTGGTTTCAGGGGCTGGGAATGAGGGGAATGGGAAGTTATTGCTTAATGGGTACAGAATCTCAGTGATGTGAATGAAAAGACGTCTGTGGATGAACAGTGGTGATGGTTCTATAACCATGTGAATGTACTTAGTGCAACTGAACTGTACACTTAAAAATGAGTATGATGGTAAACTTTATGTGTATTTTACTACAACTAGAAAAAAAAGAACTACAGCAGTTAACATTTATTGAATGGTTGAAATATGGCAGATGCCCTTCTAGTTCTTTAAAAATGTGATCCCACTGAATTCTCACAGCAGTCCTGTGAAGAATTCTTCTTCTCCTCCTTTCAAAGATAATTAAACTGCACACCTAGAGGTATTAGGGCACAGTTCTCCACAGGACTCTCAGGTTTCTGCACACCCTGTGAGCAGAGGTACTGGTTGCTCTTTTTCTAGACTGTCTTCTCACAGACATTTATATATGAACAGACTTGGAAAATTAAAGTAGTGCTTTCTTTAGATACGAAAGCCAGGTTTGTTGATTGTCTAGTATAGTAAAGATAACGTCTCCCTCCAGAGCAAAGTTCCATCAGGCTTCCTACCCATTACAAAAGATTTGGGTTCCCTACACTTGAGATTCCTCTTCTGTAACACAGCCCGCTGCATGTGCAGACATCTGCTGCCCTCTTTGCATCACCCTGTAGGAACTGGGGCTTGGAGAGCTGGCACAGACACTAACATGGGCTACTGCTCTTGCTATGAGTAATAAAGTCCTTTGTCTCTGACTCAAGCATCTCATGTCTTCTGCTAGTACACACGAAACTGTGGAGCTAATGTCTTAGCGTGCAGATATGGTAAAATTCAGACTCTTCAAAGTTCTGACAAGAGGTTTAAACAATTTGCCCTAGGTCACTCGGTTAAAAAGTAGTGGAGCCAGGAATTGGACCAGCTCAGGTAGTTCTACTCCCTAGCACATGCTTTCCCCCACCCGTCCAGCAATATTAAAAGAAATGGTGGCTCCCAGTTGCCAGAAGACAGCAGGATAGCACTAAAATATGTTATCACTCAAGTACATAATAAAAGTTAATAAAACATATATCCTGTCATAAATCAGTCTAGCTGTATTTGATATAGGCTGCCTTCATTGCAATTATGGTCAGATTTAGAGTGAATGAAAATGTATTCTAGCATTAGCATAATTAATGTGTCAGACGGAAACGTTCTTCACCCTGTCCTAACCCTTACAAACCTCCAGTTCCATAATTCTGGAAAGATATAACCTAAAACACTGTATCTTGCATGAAGCCCTTTCTAACCCTTCAATAAGAAAATAATGTGACATTTTTCTAAATTCAAGAGTATTTTGTATTTCTTTCTAGAGTCAACACTGCAGAGCAATTAAGAGCATGGGCTCTGGAGCCAGACTGCCCTGATTCTAATTTTGGCTTTGCTACTTCTTAGCTATGTGACCTTGGGCAATTTACTTAAGCTCATTGAGTCTGTTTCCTACCTGTAAAGCGTACATAATAATTTTTACAGTAGGTCATAGGTAAATCCATGATAAAGCAAATGAGTCTGTGTGTAGCTACACCTCCATAGTTTAGGAAGAAAAACACACATTTTCTATGAGGACACTGTAACTTGTTTTTTTTTTTTTTTGGCTTTGCAGACCACAACATAAAATATCCTAAGTTATGAAGTTAAAGGAATTCATCTAAAGCACTCTGAATACTGCCTGGCACATTGTTAAGTTTTTGATAAATGTCTGCTATCATTATCCATCTCTTATGGCCGTTTTAAATTCTACCTGGCTTCATGAGTGTATGTTACCTGAATGTCTCAGGCTTCAGCAGCCACTGAGTAGAGATGCAGTCCCATCTATTCTGCCGAATATCAATGACTGTCACCCTCTTCCTGATTGTTTTAGAAATGCAAAAGGAAAATCAATTCTCTTTAAGGCCATTTTGATGTTTTCATAATAAAGACCTGATGAGAAATCATGCCCTCAATCAGCCTGAGCACCGTGTCACTTGGAGTTGGAACCCTGCACCCACCAATACCAGTGCTGTCACCTGGGACCTGGTGGAGCTGGCAAGCTATCGCACCCAAAGTTGGTAGAATGGTAACAATCCAGCCATGGAGATCCCTACTATTACCTTTAGGAAGTGGAAAGAACAGCACACTTTCTGCGTGATATTTGGGCAGAGAAGAGACCCTCGGCAAGTTTGCTTACACATTCTGAATACTTCAGGCTTCAGGGATGTGACAGTTCTCTCCCCATGCATATATACAACACTGGAGCTAGAAGAGTTCTGTTCTCACCACCACATGGTTCCCAGGACTGCCATTCTCCTCTGACTCTGTGGGTAAGTCTGGTTTCCTGTGACAAACTCCTTTTTTCTTTATGCTAAATTCTTCCCAATGGCCCCTTTCATCTCTTTCTACAGAGTGGTAGACATATATATCTGAACATAAATGGTAGATGGGGTTCAAGGCTTTTTCCAAAGAGCTACCAGCCTCTCTGTCAATCAGTGGATATAAATGAATATGTACAGACACTTTTGGAATGGTTGAAATTAAAAAGACTGGCCATATCAAGTGTTGGAGAGGATGTAGAACAACTGGAACTCTCATACATTTGTGGCAAGAATATAAAATGGTACAGCCCTTCTGGAAAACAGTTTGGCAGTTTCTTAAAGAGTTCAACATATGCCTACCATGTGCACTGCCATTCCACTCCCTAGTATTTACTCAAATAAATAAAAACATATGTCCACATAAGTAAAGACTCATATATGAATGTTCATTGCTATATTTGTTATAGGCAAAAACTGGAAATAACCCAAATTCCCAATATCAGATGAATGGATAAATGAATTGTGGTATATATCTATTCAGTGGGATATACTTAACAATAAAAAGGAACAAACTATTGATATGCAAAACAGCATAAATGGACCTCAAAATAGTTACTCTGAGTAAAAAAAAGCCTAACAAAAAATAGTAAACAATGAAATCACACAGTATGATTTCATTTACATAATCTTATAGAAAATGTAACCTAATCTATAGTGATAGAAAGCAAGGCAGTGTTTTTCTGGGGTTGGAGACTGAGGCCCAGGAGGAGCAGAGGAAGGGATTACTAAGGGCACTAGCAAATTTTGCAGGGTGATGGATATGTTTGTCATCTTAACTGTGATGATGACTTCATGGTTGACTACATATGTCAAAACTTATCAAACTCTTCCCTTTAAATTGTCTGTCAGTCACACTAAATAACTGTTCTACAAAACAGTTTTACAATAACTGTTTTACAAAAAAAAAAAAAAACTGTTTTACGAAATGGATACAGAGGGAAAATGTGCAATCTAACCCTTTTCTCTAGAAACATCTGAGTGCTATCTTCTCCTGCTGAATCAAAATACACTGTTTGATACCCATTACTTAATTCTCCGTAGAAGACTAGCACTAGCTTGTGGAGGGCAGGCTTGGCCTTATTTAGCTCCATGTTCCCCACAAATCTTGGCATAATATCTTGCAGGCATCACAGGTACTAAATATATATGAGGGGTCTTCAAATAGGTAATGGAAAGATTCATATTATTTTTAAATTTTATTTTTCTTTGAACTTTTTGAAGTACCCTTGTACATATGGAATGAGTGAAGAACAAATTAACTAATTAACTGAATAACTATCAGCGGCAACAGTCTTCACACATTATTATTTATTATTATTTATGTGTAGTTCTGCAATTTGCTAACTTCCCTCTCTCCAGGATAAATTCCTTCTTTTGGCAATCCAATACTTCTCACTCCAGATTATCAAGCAACAAATCTTTGTTTGAAGAAGATCTGCGAATATAAAGGATGCAATTCATAAAGCAGTCTAAGGAGCATTATTTGTTTCTCTTCAAACAGAGCAATGAGTTAGCTTCTGATGTGTCTTTTTAGCACCATTAGATTGAAATTGTAGTTCAATACCTACTGGATTCAGTTGATAAAGTGCCTGCCAACATTCAGGAATCTGAATATAAATGGGAAATGATCGATCAGTAGTAGAAAAGCTCTGAACCAAGACATAGAAGCCTTGTGTTCTAATCCAGAATCTGCCTCTTACTCACTGTTTGAACCTGGATAAATCTCTTCTTCACTCATGGGCTTAGTTTTCCAGTTCTTAAAACAGGGATAAAGCAAAATTACTCATGGGGCTTTCCTGTGCCAACATTGTGTGAGTTTGTGTTTCCAGAAAGGGTCTGTTTAAGACTGAATCAGGGTTTAAATGTACTCTTTTGGGGAAGAGACAAAATTAGGTAGGCAGTTGAGCGATTGAGTATAGAAGGAGAGGGTTACATTTGCAGAGTATTTCTACTTTTAGAAAACGCTTGTACGTGAGTGGAGGCATTTAAGGCCCAGTTCTTTATCACTGAACTGTGTACATGGAGTATACCTGTCACATCGCATTACACCTCTCCCAGGGAACACAGAGCTTTAGCTTTGTGTCCCATATACTTGCTATGGATAAACTGCATAGTGAAAAAAGCCTGGTGGTTTTGTTTTGAACGAAGCATGAGCCACTCATTCTGTAACTTTTTTATGCCTGTTTCATATCCAGGGACACCAGGCAAAGATTCAGTATAATCTATGTTCAATCACTGTCAGAGACTGGAATTATATTTTCTGCCCTGTTTCTACTTGGCAAGAGTCCTTTTTGTGCTGATGCCTAATGGGATTCAGCCTCCAGAAGAGTGATTGATTGCCAGGTGCAGGCATAATTAAGCCAGTGTAACTGTGGGTCACCCTACTCCCATAGTGTAAGAAGCAAAGCAGACTTTTTCTACGAGGACACTGGAGCTTTCTTTGGCTTTGCAACTCATGACATAGCACCCTGGGGTTAAAAATAAATAATAAACTATGTGTATACTGAGTAAACTGGACTCCTTTATGGAAACATAAAATGGGGAAAATAAATTACTGGCAGGGCTCAGATCAAAACATAATTGTAAGAAATGAAAGCATAATGATCGTTTAAAAAGATTACTTTACTAGTGGTGTCTTTCCCATGGTGTGCTTATTTAGTTACATAAATGAGATATGTGGTATAGCCCAGTTATATCTCAATCTTTTGCTTCTACCTAAAAGCCTATCTCTGTCTGGGGGGAAAAAAAATCCCTTTGTGAAAGTCTTGAAAAATATTCTGAGTGTTCTCTGAAAACCTGAAGAAAAGGAAAAGAATTGGATACAACTCGATACAGTGTAGAATGAAACTTCATTAAACTTTCTTTACCCATCTGTTCCCCAAAGTTTACAGACTTTCCTCCCATAGGGAGTCAACCCAAAGGCCCATCTAGTTTCTGTACCATCTCCAAGTTGAGCATCTCTTGGTAATATGTGGTCCTTTCCATTCATTCTGGAATAGGTAACTGTGGTTTGACAATATAGAAAAGGCGAGTTTCTGGTGCCCCGTCCCCCATGCCACCACACAAGAATGGGCCAGGGCAGGCTATCTAAATAAAAGCTCCCCTTTAGGATAAGGATGTATGGGAAACTCAGGAATCACTGGTTCATGGCAAGGATGGAATACTGATGGATGGGTCTTGTAAAGAATTCTTGTTCTATAGTGGAGGAAATTCCAATAAATCTTGGACCCTGTTTCTGGGAGGAATTCCCTTGTCTACTGTTTTCTCTGGCCCCTAGCTCTTCCATCTGGGAAGTTGGAGGTCCAAAGGTGTTCACAGTTCAGACTTTTTAAATCCAGGCTTGTAGTTTCTTTCAGCAATAGATTTCCCTCAAAAACATAATTTGCTGTCAAACATCTGTTTGCTGTCAGTCAATTTCACATGCCAATTATCGTACCTAAAGTTATTTTATGGACACAGTGCTCAAGTCTGCTGTACCTCTTTGCTGCACTCTCTAAACTTAGCAGCACACTGAAGCATAGCTCAAACAATAGGCTTGGGCAGGAAGGGAGCATCCTTAATTAGATCTATGCTGCAGGATTGAGTTTCTTCATTAAATTGGTAAGTCTTTTTTTGTTCAAAGCCTTTATATTTCTTGCTGTCTGGAGTCCAGAAGCAGTTGGCTTATCAGGCCCAAATTTCTTCATTTCTATAACCTTTTATTCCTGCTCTCAAACCAGTCAATCCTTGCAGGGACTTATTTCTTCTTTATAATACCTTGCTAAATACAGACACTGCATACAGACACTCTGGCTTTTTCTTACCTATTCCCCTAGAACTACAGATTTAGAAGACACTTGGTATGCCTTCTAAGTTACTGAAGGTAACAATATTATCAAAAGTATTATCAGTGTATAACGTGGGTTGTCATATTTCTAGCCCTAGATATGTTTCCTTCCCAGCAGATGGTTAATCATTAAGCAAAATCTGCATATTTAAAATTTTTTAATATAGAAAATTTCTACTTCTGTAGGCAATTTCTGGTTAGTTGCTGGGAAAACAAAGCAATCATACCCACAAAAGACCATTCCATAGCAACGTAGAAGAGAGAGAACATTATCATCGGGTAAGCATTAACAGATTCATGTGCATGTATGGTAGTGGAAACTTAACCACAAATTCTGGACATAATTCTACACAAATTTACACAGTAAAGTAGCAGAAAAGCAATTAAAACTTACCTTATCTCCTCAAGAGACAAAGGGGCTGAAGCTTGCGACGGTCTTGCCATGGTCTCGCGACGGTCTCTGTGCATCTCCTGAGAGACTCCTTAGCTGATTGTGGAGGTACAATTTTACATAAACAAAGGTTATTTGACTCATGACCTTGGAGATATCTCTATATTGTAAAAACTGGAGACTGGACTTAATCACTAGAGAGATCTATCTTTATTCCAAAGGTTGGAGTAAAATGGATTTATTATAGCTCTAAGGAAACACTCTTAAGAAAAGGGAGGAAGGAAGGGGAAAATGGGCTTTTTTCTCTTCATAAATGGAGAAAATAATTTCCATTTACCCTTACATTAGTTAAGGTCATGATAACAAATAAGTAGAAGTTTGTTTCTTGTTCACATGATAGTTCATGGTAGATGTTCCTTGGCTGCAGGTTGCTTTCCTCCTCACAGTCATTCAGAGACTCATGCTAACAATGCGTCTGCCATCTTCAACATGTGATTTACAAGATTATCCTGGGGGTGGCCATCCCAGCTAACTATAAAGGGAAAAGAGCATGGAGGAGGCACTCTTCTTTCTTAAAAGTCTTAGCCCAGAAATTATACTCATCACATATGCTCACATTTTGTTGACTCAGTCATATGGCCATGCTTACCAGATCTGGAAAATGTGGTCTAACTCTGCTCAGGAAAATTAATTGCCAGAGGGAATTAATTTGGTAAGCAGCTAGCATAGCTACAATAAGAGATTAAACAGAGCAATATGAGGTAGCCTGTGGCTCACTTGGGAGAGTGTGGTGCTGATAACACCAAGTCAAGGGTTAAGAACCACTTACTGGTCATCTTTTTAAATAAATAAATAAATAGACAGACAGACAGACAGACAGACAGACAGACAGACAGACAGACAGACAGATAGATAGATAGATAGATAGATAGATAGATAGATAGATAGATAACCGGTACAATATGACAGCAAGGTCATAGGACCTGTAGATAAGTTAATTAAAAGAGAGTGCTTTTAAAAAGTGTTCACGTTTCCAATTGTTGGTTGCAGTCTCCCAACCCACTTAATTCACTCCTTCTAGTGAATTAAGCAACAATTCTGGTAGTGCTACTGCAGCAGTCCTTTTTGTGCTGTGTTCCTCTTGCTCATTTAGAAGTCAATCTCAGTCTGGATGACCTTGATGCTGGGGGAGTCACTCAAGATTGCTGATGACCTCACCTGTTCTAAGTGGTTCTGCTCTGAATTCCCTAGGCCTTATACAACCCTAGCCAAGCATCCTCTATTTCAGTTACCAGTCTCAGCATATGGCGAGACATTTTTTTTTTCTTGGCCAGCCTTTTAGTAGACTTTTTTAGACTTGAAAATGCCAGTTGCTTATCTTCAGGCATTCATTCAATTCTAATGTAAGAGCATTGAGAGCAGGGACCATGTTTGCTGTGGCACATCATAGATGCTTCCCAGTCACAACTACTAAAGAATTTTGTTTGGAGATACTTATGGCCTTGACTTCTTCCATTAGTTTCCATTTATTTCCCCTTTCTTACTTGTATTAGCCACATCTCTTTATTTTCTGCACTTTGATTCTTTGACATCTGGGGCCTTGCTGACTCTGAAGGGAATACAGCTCCCAGGGTTAGCAAATTCCTAGAGATAGTAAATGAAAGAAAGTGAGACAAGACGAGATGCCGGGTACCATTCCAGCTTTATTAAAGGAAGAAAATGTGCTGGGCTGTGCTCAAAGTAGCAGGCAGCCCAGGGCTGCCCTGAAAAGGGGACAGCACCAGGTGTTGGGGTGGTGGTAGAGCTTATATTTGTATGTTGGCGCCA